>NC_142172.1:30963206-32213206 GCF_029865625.1 Vigna umbellata
AATTTTTTAGAAACATGTTTTAAATCTATATGTTAAATTACTAATTCCTTAAACCATTTAACATTCAATTTGCATTGAGTCCATCTACAATGACCAAGAGAACTTGAAATCATTCCTATATCCAATTCTCCGGGGTGATTTATCTATGTCTATGTTTCAAATCACTTCCCAATAGTTTGAAACATTCAGATGTATGAAGTTTTCAAACATAAACATTAAATTTAAGAAAAAACATATGAATGAACAAGATTTTAGTACATAAGCTTAAGTACATTACATCCAATCTTAATGAAAATGGAGTTTAACTACTCCTAATAATCTAAAATATACAAGTTTGATAGAAATTGATGAAAAACGACGTTTTGATGCTTTAGAATAACTTCTGATCAATTCATGCATTTCTACATGTTTCCACAATTAGACTATTTTTCTTTTTTTTTCTCGACTAAATAACCACTTATAGAAATTAATCTTTTGTTGAGTGAGCAGACATTCATTCATTCATTAGGCGAAAAATCAACTGTTTTGTTATTAACTAATCATGCTCACTTGAGTGAAAGAATATACTTTGAGCGAATAAACTATAACTGGAAGATTATGTTCTAATTAAATTTTCACTTTCCTCTACAATAATTTAAAAATGAACAACTAACCTAAAAATGAACAAAACAAAAAAAATATTACATTTTCCATAAAAAATTCACATTAATCATAAATAAATACAAATTTAAAAATAAAAATAAATAATAAATAATAAATATTTATCACACTTGTCATATGTTACTGTATGTAACTAAGAACGTTTAACTCTTTGTTCATTATTTGTTTTGTCTGTTTTGGACGGTCATCATACGTTGTTGTTGGTGTTGTCCATTGCCAACCCATACTGAAAGATGTTTCAACCTTATTACCAGGTCTGTAATGTTTTATTCTGCAATCCTTTTTGCATATGCAATCATAATCACTTTTCCATGGACCCAAAAATTAAAGCAAACAAATCACAATCATTTTTGTGTCCTATAAATTTACGTAACTTTGCTTCAGATTTAAGAAAAAAATGGTGAGCCCGTAATACAAAGGAAGGAGAAACAAAACATTTGTAATTGCGAAAACATGCGCTTTCAATTTCGTATGCAAATTTAAAATCTAGGATACATGTTTTAAATATAAAGTAATAGAGGTTATGCAAAATAGCGTTCACTCAAATATGAAATCATGTTTATACATTTGACTTCATCCAAAGCAGAATAAAAATTAACCTAATATATTATACTCTTTAAATATAATTTTTATGCACATTTAATTGACAAAATTTAAGATATCTTTTCAATTGATATTTGATACTGTTTTAATATATTCCTATGAATACAACTATGAAAATCGAGAAAATTCAGAATATTTATCAGTTCCATAATATTAAATTTCACCATACCCAACTATAAGTAAAAAAATATCCAAATCTAATGGACTTAAGTAAATATATTTTAACTAAATTGTATTAAGCTTGGTTTGTGTATGCTGGGTCTGGTTGATTGGTTAATGGGCCGGGTATACCCTGGGCCGGGTATACCCAGGACCGGGGAGCTTGTTTTTGGTTATACTTGAACTTATTTGTTTTAAAGAATAATCTACATGCCAGTTTTCTCATTTTTCCCAATAACACTAAAATACTAAGTTACAAAAAACTTTAATTAAATTTTTGTCACCATCAGATTCTAGTGCAGCATTTAATTAGTCGTGGAATTTTACCAATTTTCCTGTTTATATAGTTTCCTCAAATGCTAAAGTAGAAGGCTTGAGACGTTATAAGTAGGGTCGTTAAAAGTAGCTACCAGTTTGGGTCGGTTTAATTTATGGGTTAACTTGACTTATATATATTTTGTACTTAATTTCATCCCATCTTAGGTCCTTAAGTCAACGAGTTATTTTTTATTTAATTAAAAATTAAAAGAAATTATAGTTTGTTTATGACATAATCATATTAACATGTCTCACCTTTTATGACATATATGTAATTAAAACAAATAAATATCACTATAAAATTCACCATTTTAATCAAAGTACCACAATATATACACGTTGTAGATGTTGTTCGCTGAATGTTTTTACTAATTGGTCTAAACGAGAATTTAACATTTTATTTACTTAACATAATTAGACAGAAAGATTACGCTTAGTGATACATTTAATAAGTGCATATCAGTATATTCATAAATAAATTGATCAATTAGGCTTCAATCTATATGAACATTGAACAAGGCAAAAAAACCTGTTTCTTTTTTAACATTGTTTTTGAAGTTTCCTAACGTGAATCATAAGTTACATGAACAGGCTCTTCAAGTCAAACCCATTTAAAGAGATATATTTATAAGAGGTTTTCTTTTGATCATCCTTTCTAATATCAAATCTAAGTAAAACCTATTAAAATTTTATGAAGCTTGAATTTTATAAACACATACTCGGAGTCGGTACATGATGTGCAAAAATGGAAAGGATATTAACCTCCTCAAACACTTACATCCTCAACAACAGTAACAAATCTTTATAAATATTTTGAGTGTCAAATAAATATACAATATTTTTGGGAATACTACATACACAAAATATACTAAAATTAAAATAAATTATTTGTGATATATATTAAAAAAATTGGAAGGATATTAGTTTTGAAAGGAAAGAAAAGAGAGCTAGTTTCAAGATTAAGATCTAAAATGATTTTGAATCCAGTTTTATAAAACAAAGTGGTATAGCTTTAAAATTGAACTTTCTTTTTTCTGATTCCATGAAATGCATAGCCTAATTTTTATTTTTATTTTCATAAAAGCCAAATAATGTCAACCCCTAATGTGTCTTTGTCATGTTTAATTTGAATAGTTATACCCTATAATTAACGGCATACAAATATCTTTTTGAAAAATTTACCTTTTGATTTATATAACATTCTTTCCAAATAATTTTCGCAAACCAGGCCATGCCATGTAAAAAACTTATATATTGGTTATTTACAAATTACGTTATACATAATATATTTGTTAACTTTTATAATAATTTCTGATTGATTCAATATGAAAATATTTTATAACAGTAGGACATAGAATTAATCTCATTATCTAATAGAAAAAATCTGGTTAATAAACAATTATAAATTAGCTTCTTCAACTCTTTCTTTGTAGCTCTCATGAGAACAAGTTTTTTACACTGCAAAGTTCAATCATAAAGAAAAGGAGCAAAGAGAAATAAATGTTATGGAAGAATATCTTTAACTGCATTCCATGTTAACTCTACAATATTGATATAAGTTGTATTGATCTGAGCAAAATTACAAGTCTGAACTTTGTATGTAATTGACGATTTCATTGGGTATATGTCGCAGAATACATACCGCGTAAAGGCACCACAACATTTTCACCGATTGATGAACTATACTCAAAAACAAAAACTCTTTTAACAAGTGGGAGAGTTTAATTTCGATAATCTATTTAACCGTGTCTGCAAATTTTGAGTAGATCATCGAAATGAAACTCCAAGTGAAACTAAAGTTTGGTAGAGGTTAAATGTGCAGGACTAGAAAGTCCTGAGGAACAACCAATGAGTGTGTTTTCTGTCAATGTTCTTCTCCTTAATGGTGTCCAAAGTAGGTTTCCACCCTTTTCCCGACAATTGCCTATTCAAATACTCCGGCCTCGCTTCTAGAATTTCCGGCAGAAGCTCTGAAAACTGACACCTTTCTTCGTTATTCTCTCTTTCCTCTTCCTTTCTCCCTGGTTCCACAATCGTAGTGTTCTGGCACAAACGCGTAAGCCAAGGAACAAACTTTGACGACCCCACAAGAGACTTTGAATGCAGAGCAGAATTAAGGATGAAGAGAATGCGTCGAGCTTCTTCCCCGCTTAACCCAACGGGCTTCCCTCGCCTCACGGGAAGCATCAGATACGCCTTGTTTGTTTCTAACTTGTTATCGGCCGGCAATGGCGTTGGCCTTTTCTGGTTCACTGCCGAATGCAACTCAACCACCACCTGTTCTGGGTGCTCCAGCATGAGCTCCGCCACCGTCACCGATTGCTCAATTTCATGCACGGAACCGTCCCACAAGACGATTTTGCCCCTGGCATCTGAGGGACGAAGTGAGACCTGGTTCCCCATCTCTGACAATGAAAAGGAGTGTGACTTAGATTGAGTTGAAGTAAAAGAGTTTGGGTTTGGGTTGCATTATATTGGGATTTGAAAACCTACGTCAAGGGCACGTTTGGTAAAGAATTGATGTTTGTTAAACCGCTACATCTTGTGACGCACATAATGGTGGACTTGGTTGTTCTCGTTTTAGATCAGTATTGCCCTTTGTGTCTGTTACAATGTCACTTCGAAATTTGACTTATGTCTGCCACATTTATCCTTTTCCTTAACCCACTCAATGTCACACTTTCTTTCATTTCTTCTTATCCTTATTTCTAGCCGGGGATCACGATTTTGATTTAGGTAAAAGTTAAACAGGAATCAATTTCAAAACTCTTCTTAATGATATAATAAATTATATTAAATAATATTTTTTCCCAAAATATTAAGTGTGTATTGTTAGGGACGTGCTACTGAATTAAAATGAGGTTTTTGTTGCTTGCATGTGGTGTGATTGGAAGCTTGTAAGCTTGTAAGCTTTCTCTGTCCGAGGGTAACGATGGTCAACACAAAATGTACATGTATTTGTAGCATTAATTAATGGGTAGTCTGTGATGTACGCTATCATTAATATGATGAAGCATCAACGACCAGAATTATGACTAGTTGGTTTGGTCGTGAGCTTGACCTGCAGTGGAAGGAACCATGGATAATGTGGCATCATTCATGGCGCACTTTTCTTGTAACTTAGCCTCGGAAATTGCAATAATAGACACTGGTTATATGAGAAAAGAGTCAACATTACGGTCATTTTTGGATTTCATTGTTAAGGAAGAATAAATATTTACGAATGCAATTAGCATACAATTACGTAAAAACATTCATAATGAACTTCATCTGCTTATAAAAAACCTCAACTTTATCTTTCTCGAGACTTCCTGTATACATTATGATTTTGGTTTGTGTAATAGTATTGTATGGGCTATATAAACACTTTTCATGTCTTATTATAGGAGCTTTTATTAAATAGTCACTTAAAGTAAATGTAAAAATTACATATGATTTGATTTGGTTAAATTTTAATTTAATATAAAATTTAAATGAAACGAAAAATATTTTGAATTTCAATTGAAGTTATTTTTATGTGGTATTCCCTGACATTAATTTTTTATTTTTTTGTAAATAATCGCAATATACTTTTTACTAAAAAATTAAATATGTTATAATAAAAATTATCCAATAAAAATGTTGTAAATTGTTTTATAATTATTATAAAATTCATAATTTTAAATGTTTTCTTTATTTGTGAATAAATTACATAACCTTTTAATTAAAAATTATACTATAAACTTATTAATATATTTTGATAAATATAAACATGTTATAAATACATTCAAGTGGTGACAAGTCTTATATACGTTTTATAATTGCTAATTAACTATTGTCATACGATATTATATTTAAATGGTACGTTTGATTCGATTCTTAATGTTATCATATTACTTCTCAGTTTTACCAGTTGGACATCAAAAAGTAATTTAATTTAGCTAAAAGTTCTGTATATCAAATAGCGTAAAACGTTAAAATAAATTACAGTCAATACAAATTTACAGCGAATACGGCTTTTACGGTAATTATGATAAATTTTATCATTTAATAGTTTTTCTTATATAATTATAATTTAAGTTTTACACGAGAGTTTATATAAACTATTTCCTTTTCCATTTATAGGAATTGCACAACTCTTTTTCATTAATTAGTTTCACGTCAAATTACGATAAACGAGAATGTTTATTACAAATTTTATTATTTTTTATTTGTCTGACCCTTCAACTTATATGTACCATTCAACGTTGTTAGAATTGGTTGGAAGAGTGTGGTCGGCGGAAGTCCAGTTTTAATTGCAGCCGTTTAAACTGATTGCTCCAATCAAATGACGTCATAAATATTTCGTTAAATTAGAAGAAACACGAAATTAAAATATTAAATATAAAAAAGTATTACGCAATGAAATGATTAGTTGGTTTAAACAGTTAACCTATATGTGGGTCACAGTGCTTCACTGATTGTCAATCTAACTTTTGAAAACAAACTGTATCTAACGCCCAATTCATAATTAGATTTGTTACGACACACACACTGTGCTTTTATTTTATTTTTTTACTTTTTTTATTTATGAAAATGGGGTCCATTCTTGACAATAATCATTCTATTGTTTTGAACAAGTTACCAATAGTTAGTTAGTCTTCGTTATTGTCCGTTTACCTAAATTTTTTTTATTTTATAAAAGATTCAAATAGATTAAATTTAAATTTATTTTATTTTTTTATTGATTTTTGTGAATTATCATTGAAATTTTAGTGTAAAATTTATTTTTATTGCTATTTACATAATCATAATGTTGAGATTTTAACTCTCAAATAGTAATTAAGCCAATAATATCTCTCTGTCCTAGTCAAATTAATATCTGAAGAAAAAAAATATAAAAAGGCGAATCATGATATTAGAATTAAAGAAAATTTCAAATTCTTATTAATGGTAATTCAGTTACTCTCGTATAATTTAGAATTTAAAAAAAAATTATAACTATTTACCCAAATGTTAAAATGTTTCCAATTATGTATAAAAAACCATTATCCTTTATCCTACATCACTCAAATTTTAATGATATTAATTATTGTATAAGATATGGAATAATTTATATTAATATTAAAATTTAAAATATGGTTTTTCATTTCTGAGTAACACATCTCATATTTTACATGAAATACAAGTAAAGCATGCAAACATATTGCAATTAATTTTTCTTTATACATACAAGTGAAAATATATATATTACGTACATACTTGAGTCTACTTTTATTTATGAAAACAAAAAATAGTAAAATTATTATTACAATTATAAATCATTTCTGGAATTTTATTATATAATTTTTATCCATTTTAATGTTTTTTAAAAATTTATGTATAAATTTTTTTTAGAAAGAAAGATATTAAAAAGTAACAAAATAGTTATAAACTTTTAATTTTTATTTACTAGTCAAAATTTTAAAAATATATATTAGAAAAAACAATGTTTACACAAATTTAAAACATTTATTAAGAGAATTATTCAAAAAATAATAATTTAAAATAAAAGCAAAATTAAAAAATTAAATTATTTAAAGAAATATTTAAAAATGGGAAAAAATGATTATATAAAATTTAAAAGACAATAAAAAAGTTGAACATTTATTAATCAAATTTATATAAAAATAAAATAAATAAAAAATGAAATAATAAAATAAGCTATAAAGCTAATTTGAAAAATTGAAGAAGTGGTCACCTCCACGCAGGACTTTAGTATATCTTATTTTGATAAAAGTTATCCAATTCTTACACGATTTGAGTATAATTTTGATTTTGGAAAAAGTCGTCTAATCACTGCACAATATTAACTCACTCTCCGTTCTCCGTTCGCTTGTGTGGAATTTACTATTCGAAAGAAAAAACGAGAAATGATTTGCGATATTTACTGTTCGTTTTAGTTGAATTGCAATGATTTACAAAGATGAAATTGTGATGATTTGCGAGATCCCTCTACCATCTCGCTATCTTGGAGCGATTTGTATTGATTTTCAACAAAATATCATTTTTGTCCTCATAACTTTTTAAAATACCATGAAAAAAATTAACACGTTAAAATATATATTTACTTTGTTGGTTGAGAGCAGCAAATGAGGTCATATAATCTAATGGTTTTTTTGTGAATTTTTTTGTTGTTTTTGCAGGTTGGAGCCATTCCGAGGAGATGAAGATCAAGAAGGGGCTTGATGTTAATGAGGTTGATGGATGAAATTGAAGAAAATAGAGGTTGAAGACGAAGAATGAAGATGCAAAAGAGGAGAAACATGGTGGTATTCGGTTCTTGGGAACTGTATGCGGTTCCACCTCAAGCAAGAAAGCTTAATGGGTATTCGGTTCCTCCACCACTATATTTGGCTCCCCTCCTGTGAGATTCGGTTTGCTGTCGTTGTATTCGTTCCTCTCCATGGTATTCGATTCTCGCTTTATGTATTCGCAAAGGGAAATGTGTCTTCGCTTCCACCTCCATGCTATTCGATTTTCGCTTCCTGTGTGTATCTGGAATAAGCCCTGTCACTAATCTTGCCTTCCACAGTGAAGAAAATCACTCAAGCAAACATTGAACAAGCATCCTCAACCATTAGACAATCAAGCAAAAGCATCAACCAATCACAAAAATACAAACACGAAATGAAACAAAAAATAATAAACCAGAGAGAGAAACGATTGAACCTTGACTCGGATAGTAAAATTGGCCTCGCAATTGTTGCAGAAGATGGTCCGATGAGTCGGAGCCTGAGGTTAAACTCGGCCAAGTTGAACAGATCGAGAGGAAGCTTGATGGCCGAACCGAGAGGAAGCTTGATGGCCCAACGTGGAACTCGATCGAGAAGACAAAGAAGCTTGTTAGTAAATTATATTACAAACAAATACTATATTTAAAAATTTTTAAAAATTAATTTTAAAAATTATTTATAATTTTGGTCTCTTTATAAATACTTTTACAATTAAATATAACATTAATAAATAACATTTTATATTACTTTAATAATTAGGGACATTTTGGTAATTTTTAATTTCTACCAATTAAACTAATTTTTTAAATCAGTCACATCAATCAAATTTTACACTAATTCTCAGAAATTTTATTTTCAAATCCACTCTCAATTACTCACAAATCCACTCAAAAAAACAACAAAAAAATTACCCTCAGATCCATTTAAATCTTCTCTCCTAAATCATCTCCCCCAAATCACTACAAAATAACAAGCCTTAGTTCTTCCACAACTTTAATTAAGTGTATGATTAATTACATTAATCTTGATTAAAATCACTTTTGAATCTCAGGACTTTAACATTAAAATTGAAATCGTACTCTATTTTCATGACTTCATAAGAAATCATTAATAAAAAGACTTACTTCTGTTTGTATTTTTTAAAAAATTAAAAGACATTAAGAAATGAACATTTATTAATCAAATTTATACAAAAATAAAAAAATAAAAAATGAATAATAAAATAAACTGTAAAGCTAATTTGAAAAATTGAAGAGGTTGTCACCTCCATGTACGACTTCCGTATCTTATTTTGGTAGAAGTTATCTAATTCATACACAATTTTAATATAATTTTGATTTTGGAAGAAATCGTTCAACTTCTCACAACTTTAGCTTAACTTTTTCACAACTTTAATTAAGTATATAATTAATTTTGATTGAAGTCATTTTGAATCTCACGACTCTAACGTTAATACTGAAGACATACTCTATTTTCATGACTTAATCAGAAATAATTAATGAAAATAATTACTTCTTTTTGTAATTTTTTTTAAAAATCTATCCAGATAAATAATTTGAAAAAAAATTAACCCACATTGATAAAAGCTTTCTCTACTAAACAAACATCAACTCAAATTAGATAAGAAATTAAAATATATATATTTTCTTATTAATCTTCGAAAAAGTTTTTTTTTTCAAATTTTATATACCTTCTTATATGTTTTTTTTTTAATTTTATAAATAATGTCCTTCTAACACTGGCTAGTAAGATCAAAGGTAAAATATGTACTTTTCCAAATTTGATTCTTAGTTTGTTATAATTTTCAAGAGTTTCTGTCTATTTTAATTTTTTTATTACTTTGAAATGTATCGTTTTTTATCCTTTACTCACCATTTAAACCACTTAAAATATAGTAAAAGAGGTACATTTTCAAAATAAATTTATTAGAAGTGACTATAATTTTTAAAAGAAAACTAAATCTAAAACTTAATTTTTTTTTTACCTCAAACTAAATAGAAAGGGGAAGATATGTTATATCTAGAATACCATGAAATTTATGTTTTCATTCCTTAACCCTTTGTTCACTTGAATGAATTTAAGAGAGAATAATTGAGTAGATTTGAAGATAATTTTTATTGTTGTTTATTTGAGTGAATTTGGAATGGATTTGGAAGCAAAGTTTGTGAGAATTAGTACAGTATTTGATTGATATGACAGATTAAAAATATTTACTTCCAAATTCACTCAATTCTTTCAAATTCATTCAATCAGACTCCCCTAAATTTATTCAAGTGAAAAAGACTTAACTCATCATAATTACAAATTTACAATCATGCACTTTCTCTCTTTTTTCTTTCTATCCTTAATTAATGGCTGAAGTTCAATTTGAGTAATCTAATATACCTTATCTTGTCTGTGCCTTTTGGAATATGTGGCTAATTAGGAGTCAGAAAGTTTTCAAAAGCACTTTTTCTTCAATTAACAAAGCATTTTTTCTCAAATTCCTAAGTTATAGGTGAATGTGGGTAGGGTGGTGTTGTCAAGATCACCACTGTTCAAATAGGGCGCATTTGCATTCAATACTGAATTTGAAAAAGTAAAAAAATAAAATAAAATCAAGGAAATGAGACTGTAAAATACAAAGGATGGGAAAAATTGACTAATAGATTCAATTGATATTATATGATAAATTTGGTCGGATATTGATATATTTAGAAAATAATTCATAAAATTATATTTCAAAACAATAACATGTTACACTATCAAAATTTAAACTGATTAATTTAATTTAATTTATTAATTAATTATTATTTATATTTATATATTTTAATTATTTATTACGTTAGAATAAAAACTAAATGTTTTTTTGTATTTTATTTAATTTCAATTATTATTATTTATTTATAAGATGATTTAAAGTATAAATTGTTAGTTTTCTTCGTATATCCTCGCATGTAATTAAGGATAGAAAGTTTGCGGTGTAATTATTTTTTGTGATTGGATGTATTATTTTTCGAAAATCTCAGCATTTGTTTTTTACTCACCAAGTCTTTATTGTTGGAAACAAATAGAATGTAAATGATGGATAAATAAAAACAAATTCTCTAAAACATTTTATAATTAAAAATAAATAATTAAATGGATGGAGAGTATTATAGTAAAGTTTTGTCCTTTTATTTTAGCTTTGTTTCCTTATAGGGTTTTTTTTTTCTAATTCCACAAAATTATATTACATAATTAGTGATAACCTTAAATATATATATTTTTTTATCTTTTTTCTTTTTGACTTTCTCTAGTAATTTGTTTATATTGTTATTGGTTCCTAAAGTGCTAAGTAGCATTTCAATGAAACAGAGTCCATAACACTTTAGACGAACAAAAGAATTATTAAAAACAATTTTTTTTTTGGTAATGAATACAAAGTGTGATAATTTATTAGAGATTGAACGCATTTTTAATCCTAAACAATACTAATATCTTCTCTTCAAGTCACTCTTTTGTGGTCCTTTCTTTGTCTTGTTTATCAATTTGGATAAGTATTGATTGAGTGGAAATCTTTTAAAAAGTAAAATTCATAAAAAAAATACATAGCTTAAGATCAACCATGTCTTAAAGGATAGACATAGATTCACTGTATTATCCATTGAAAAAAATAATCTTATATAATTTGATTATAATGATTTAATGAGTAATTTACATTTAAAAAGCTGAAAGCAAATTTAAAAATATGACAATCATTTTTTACAGATTGTTATAAATTCCAAAATATTAAAATTATAATAACGATCTCTACAACTCTTATATTTTATACTCTCTAGATTAATTGTTTTTTTGAAAAGTATTTTTAAATCCAGAAAATATCTTTCGAAACATTAATATGAAAAATATGACAAAATACTGCGTTAATTTTAACGTCGTCCCGTAAATGTTGGTTAAGTTAATTTTAACGTCATTCCGTAAATGTTGATTACAAAATAACCAACGTAAATTATTGACAGATGGCATTTTCGTAAATAAGTGGACAGATAAATGTCTGTTAGGAGGGGTCCCGACATCTATAATTATAGACGTCGGGCCCCTCCTAACAGACGTCTATATGCCTAAGAGGTAGATGAAAAGTAATTTTTTTCCGCCTTAGAGACGTTTGATCCCGCCACCCCAATGTCTATATTCGATTATATACGTCGGTATCCCTCCTAACGGACGTGTATATGTCTGACAGGTGGATGAAAAGTTATTTTTTCCGTCGTATAGACGTCGGATCCCGCCATCTGACGTCTAGATGGCCTGACAGAGTAGGTGAAAAGTTTTTTGCACGTCATATTAGTAAGGGTCCCGACGTCTAGGCCACAATAGACGTCGGTTCACCTAGGGAGCCGACGTCTAGCTTGCTGTTAAATCAGACATCAAACCCGCAGTTATGAACACTTCATCGTCTTCCTTATCGCCTTTTCTCTCCGTGGCATTGCTTTTTCAGGTGCGTTTTTGTCTCTTTTGAACCGTTTAAACGTACTTTTATTCAATTATATTAGTCTTTGGTTGATTATCTTTCATTTGAACCGATTAAAATTAGTTTTTGTTGTGTTTTGGTGCAGTTTTTCTCGTATCTTTGGGTAGCGTAGTACCACATTCTCCCTTTGCTAGTTTCCTCGTAAGGTGTTACTTGCGTCTTTTGGATGTCTTATAGCGTTTCAACCCAAAATCGAACTTCGGTCCTTGCCTAGTTCTATTGTCACCGTTCGTTTTCATTGGCGGTTTTAGTGGAACTAGGCAAGGACCCAGATTCGGTTTTCGATTGAAATGTCATAAGAGATCAAAAAGACGCAACCTTTTCTATGACGAAAATAGCAAAGGAAGAAGGTGTTACTACGCTACCAAAGACACGAACTACAGTAGATGTTGGTTAATGCAATGTCCAACGTCTATAAAGCCTTTTAGATGTCGGATCATGCAGTAACTGACGTCTATAAAGACGTCGAACCTGTTGAGTTCAACGTTTAATTAACGTCACTCACAAAGACGTCAGTTAAACTGACATTAAAAGACCAAAATAACATAGATTAAATGCACTTACTACACTGAGAGGTTTGGAATGTATTTTTGAATCTGGAGATACATTTTGAAATAATCATTTTAGAATACAATTAGTTTTTTTTTTTTTTTTTAAATAAGTGTTCTGTGAGTTATTTTCGAATTTAGAAATACATTCAGTAACACTTGTTCTGAATTGTTTTTTTTTTTTATCGAATGACGGTTCCAGAATGTATTTGCAGATATGAAAATATCTTTTGAAATACTTATTTTAGAATGTAAAAAATTCCGAAACACTCTGAAACTTTTTTTTATGTATTCTGATATGTATGTCTTAATTTAGAATGTATTTTTACTTCTGAAACAATAATTTCAAAATGAATGTTCCAGAACAGTCATTCTAAAATGTATAAAACATAAATCTTTTCCAAAACGGTGAATCCAATAAAGGAAAAATGGTGATATGGAGATTATGGGGTGTGTGTGGCCCTCATTTTTAATATTATTTAATTCAGGGGTACGACGGAGATTAAAATTTTCTTAGGCCCATAAAACTATTGGCCCAGCTCTATCTAGGTTACGTCTGTTTGGTTGCTCACTAAATTAAGTTGGAGTTTTACTTCTGCATCCCCACAATTTCTTTGCACACTCCTCAATTTCTCAAAATCACCGTAAAAATGATTTTCAGGTTATATGTTCTGAAAATTTTCTGGAACAAATTTTTCTGAAGAAAATTTTCAAAACATATGAAATGTATATAATGTCTTTTGGAATGTGTTTTATTTGGAGCAATCCTCTATGAAATGTGTTTCAGGTTATAGGTTTTTTTTTCTATATTTTTTCTCTTTTTCTTCCTCTGCAGCAATTTTTCCTCTCTTCTTATTCATCTGCGACATCAATGCCGACATTAGCAACAACAATGACAGTACGATGCAATGATGAAAGAGTTTGAGTATTTTCCAGTTAGTGTGGGAGTTCAGGTAATATATCTATGGGGGTGCAGGAAGCAATAGGCATTAAGTTGCTTTTCCAATATCACACAAGCCCTTGCATTCACGTCTTTCTTCGGTAAGGATTAGTTAGTATCAATGCAGCACGCCACCTGCAACTTTACTAAGTAACCCCTTTTATTTTTCAGTTTCTGCTCCATACGGATATATTACAAACTTTAACAACAATTAATAATAAAATCTGTACATTTATTATTTTAAACTATTCAAAATACTGTACAATTGTTCTATGAGTATTTGATATCAACCTTCTCCATCCATATTCATTTAAAGATTTTTATTAGAAATTATACATCAATTAAAATAAATTTAAAATTTACTTCTTATAATAATATTAGAATTTGTCATTTGTTCACTCTATTATTCCACTAAGTATAAATCAATTTTATGGTGAACTTCTTAAAATCAATTAGTCTCAAATGGTTAACTAAAAGAGTTAACGGTCTTATATCATAAGATTTATGTCCTGTTTTGCACCAATGGTTCTTGGAGGACCTGAGTATGGTTATTTTGGGTAAACCTGATTAACTTGGCAAAAGCACACGTTCATGTCATTTCATGATTTCCAACCTTTAGAACACAACCTATACCACGATTCAACCACAGCAAAAACATAAAATAAAAGTAAAACTTATATACACAAACCATAGGCAGCAACACGAAGTAGTTAAAGCTATGTCCAGAAAACCAATCTCTCTTACGGGTGCTTCACGATTACAACCGGACACTCTGCATGTTTGGCACAGTGATCACTAACACTTCCAAGGATTGCCCTTCAAATTACAACCAAGAATCCGATTAAGTCATAAAAATACTGCACGTCCCTCTAAACACAAATAAAATCAATAAGCTTCGTTAACTAAAGTTACCTCTTAAGGAATCCATAGCCATGACTTCCCATGACCAAGGTATCAGCTTCTAGTTTCTTCGCCACGCTGCATATTACATCCTTCGCATCTCCTACCCCAACTACCCTTTCCATGTTCACCTGCAAAATCACCAATTTCAGAGAATCAAAACCAGAACAGCAAAACCAAACCTCCAAAAATGACCGTGTAAGGTGGATCTACATTTGTAGCCTTCAAATTTCTACATGTGGCTTCAGCTCTTTCCATCACTGAATTAACCAGGTGCATACTGTACTTTTCCATAGCATCAATAACATCATTGGAAAAGATATACCCTGTAAAACATTACCAACTGAGTCAATAACATGATTTTAAGATAAGGTTCAAACAATATAATTACATAATGAGAAAGTGTAATTAATCAAGTAAAACCTGCAGCATCCAAGGAGTAGAAAGCAGAGGGTGGCCTGACATAAAGAAGCACAAGCTTGTTGGTATCGGTAACAAGATTGGTGATGCACCATGAAAGTGCATACATGCTCTCTTGGCTCTCATCCACAGCCACCATAATCTTTCTCTCTTTGTTTTCCATTACTCTATTGTCTGCAAGGTGAGAGCTTTTCTATTTCTGTGTATGCCAAGCTTCAGAAATGTTGTTGGGTTTGGATAATAGTTAAAGGGGATGAAGTGGGGTTGCACTATATAGCGTCAGTCACTGCTCATGCGCTTTTTGGAATAGTATTTGGTGTTGTTTAAACCTTTGAATTCTAATCTACTGAATCATCAAAACAAACAAAACACAGCACATGGTTTCTTTGCTCTAGTTTTCGAATCTCACCACTGCTTACTTGTCAAGACAGTGGGAAAAGCGTAAGCTAGCAAACAAAATTAAATGGATGAAATAAAATTATAACTTAATTAATATTAATTGCACACATTTAATTAAAATAATTGATAGGATATCGTCATTTTTACTTTATAAATTCCAACTATCCATCGGTTTCAATTTTAAAATTATCCGTATAAGGCGCATCAACGTCTTAAACAAAATATGAGTAGATTTTTTTTTTCAGATGTACTCCCCTTAAAATATCTCTGATTTTTTTTATTCGAATAGTTGAAAAAAACAAATTGTTGAGAAAAAAAGAAAGAAAAAAGAGAAGAGAACAATAATTGATGTGCATTAGAGTGAGTTGAATAGGTTGTGGATTTGTATTGGCTGTGGAAAACGTACATAACAATCTTAGCTAAGATAGAGGAAACTCAAATTAACAACCGATGGTGTCGCGTTCACAATTATGAAAAGCTCTCTGGATCATTCTCATGACAGTAACTTGTCGACAGAGGGAGATGCTTTAAAATCTATTTTCAAAACTTCAAATTTAATTCTCTGTATAAAACTATGCATATGCTTAATTAGCATAAATAATTTTATTTATATTATTTAAACAGGTGGTTCTCGAATCTTAATAATATCATATTTCTGGGAGAATAATCCTACTGATATTATAATATTCAATAAATCATATATTTATTGAGAATTAAATACATTTATGATATATTAAGATTTTCAATCATATTAATATTAATTTTTTTAATGACAAATACTATACACTAATTAACATTCTTTTGTGATTTTTTTTAAATTAAAAAATATTTATTTTGGACAGTGGTTAAGTGTTCACTTAAAGCAATCTCTTCAATTACTCTTCCTATTCTAATAGTAAAATTTCAATTGATAGAATATACAAGCTAAAAATACTTTCATACTTAAATCTCTTTGATTAAATAATTAATGTTGTAATATATATATATATATATATATATATATATATATTTATTGTAAAAATTTCAATAATTATAATTTTGACTTATATTTATAAGTTTTTTTTATAGTTTCTAATTAGAATTGGTTTAATCAGATCCAATTTTGTTAACCTTGATTACTGAAAAGTTTACACACACACACACGTAGTTTATGTCTATTTCGGAAGTGATGCTCCCTCCACTATCCCATTTTCTCCCAACACCTCCCCAATCTTTTTAAAATTTTAAATTTATCCTTTTTACTTTTACCAATTTTACTTTTTATTTTTTAAAACCCTAATCTCAATCCCCTTTCACTTTCACTCTCACCAGCAAGCCCCCACCCCCACTGTCACTTTCTCTCTTTCTCTTAATTTCCACTTCCGTTAACACAAAATTTGACAGAAGAAGCAAATTTTGCATGATATAAATTTAAAACATTTATAACTTCTGATGAGTTTTGAAGTATCATGATTCCATAATATAATTTACTAAAAATTTCTTCCCGACTTTCTTGTCTTTAAATAACCAAACATGAAAATCTATGCTTAAACTTGAAGCTCTGAACCACCAGGAGATAACCCTTGTCGTTGTAAACCAAATCGTTTAGGGCGTAGGAGCTGAACTTACCTTCAATGATCACTGGGTGTTCGGTGATTCTCGTGGAATTTGAAAGGAAATGGAAAATGTTGTGTTAATGGAAGTGAAAATTAAGAGAAAGAGAGAAAGTGATAGTGGAGGGGGGGGGGGGGACTTGCTGGTGAGAGTGAAAGGAAAAGTGAAGGTGAGAGGAGATTGAGATTAGGGTTTTAAAAAATAAAAAGTAAATTTAGTAAAAGTAAAAAGTAAAAAGGATAAATTTGGAATTTAAGAAATATTGGAAAGATGTAGGGAGAAGATAAGGTGGTGGAGGGAGCATCACTCCTATTTCGGTGGGTGTCGCGTTTTCTTATCTATTTAACTTAAGGCTCGATTTAAACACATCAATTACATTTCTTTCAAACCAAGGCCTAATAAAAAAGAGCCAAGGAGGAAATGATTTGTCTAACTCACCGATAAATGCCATCTACCTTTTGTAAGGAAAAAAAATATGAAGGCCACCTATACTTTAGTCTGATCCCTAATTTGTGACATTTTTATCCGGCATTCAGATATGATCTTGAAGTAGAGAAGGGAGACTTGGGACTTAGGAGTGTGGTGTAGTAATATTAGTTGAGAGCATAAATGACATTTATATATAGGATAAAGATAAGGAAATTAGGGAGACATATCAATAAGATTTCAACATAATTTATTTATAATGCACATTCATTTTAAAATATTTAAGATAATATGAATTTTCATTCTTATATAATACCAAATTTTCTCACTTTTAATCAATGTGAGACTTATACTCACTTTAATTCTCAAGTGTTATAGTTTAATTTGATATTGTTTTATATCACACTCAAAATCATACAAAAACAATTGAAGAGACATGTTGGATGATAGTATGATGAGTGAACTGTCGACATGACAAAAGTTAAGGAAATTCTGGAAAGAGACTTTGACGTTCTAGTCTCTACTATTGGATATAGAGTTGATAGTGAAGAGACGTTCTTAGTTGGACTATGATCAGCTTGAAAAATTGAAGATGGTAGCTAAGTGACATAAGTATCTACTAATTATAGGGAACTCGAAGATCTAGATCAAGAAACCTTAGAGATTATGAAGACAATGATAAAGTTGGAGACTCGATAGATCCACCTAAAGGAATAATAATACAAGTTCTTTTAAGGGTTTTTTCTTTATATAGTTTTAGTGCATTTTTAGACATAAGATACGATATTGGACAACTTTTTAATTTATTACAGGTTGTAGGGTAAATCTTGCATTGAGATAATGACTTCAAAATGAAATCGTGTTATTTGCAAACAAATTTAACATACAAGGTGTCCATTTCGAAGATGACCAAATGCAAAATATTTTTCTTCTTCTTTCTCGTCATCATCGTAACCATGTCTATGGCAACTTCTACTCACACCATTTTATTCCAAACCCCTGTCACCTCTTTCCACCTTGCCTTTCGTCACCACATCTCTTCCAAACTCATCCATGAAATGCACCACCCAACTCCACATGCAACCCCCACCCCTCACTCATGCCCAAGATTGCGTCTTCAACTTCGTCGCCAGCTCACCACCCTCTCAGAAAAGGTTTTCCTTTGGGTCAAAATAAAAGTAATACGAACAAAGCACCATTTCAACTTACTTGAACTCATTTGCATAAATCACAACTTTGAATCCTAAATTACAAGTTGAAAGTGACTCATATAGGACACGGCTTTAGTATAATCAAGTTTTGCAAAGAAGTCGTGTGACTTGGACACGACTCTAGTAGAATCAAACATAAATTATGCATCCCAATACGACTTATGATATTCTGAAAATATAAAGTGGAAGTTGTATTCATGGCACATAACTTTTGCAGTGTAGGTTAAAGTCATTTAAACAACACACTAGTGCATATTTGTTTTTTTAATTCACCTAATATGCTTCGGTTTTAAAGAAAACGAAGTATATAAAGACGCGGTGATAATTTTGAAAATTTTGCGAACTTATAGGCCTCTATTGCACTGGAATCAAATCCATATACCCTTTTTGGCTTCAATTATTAAAGAACCGAGGTTGAAAGGTGCAAAATTTTCAAAAATTTCAAAACTCTCACTATTTTTTAAACTATTTATCTAAGGAAGGAGATTTGGCTTCAGTTGTTAAACAATTGAAGCAAAAATGTGCAAGAAATTTTTTCAAGATTTTTCAAAATCTTAAGGGTATCTTTTGTAAGAACCGAAGCCATACATTCTTTTCTGCTTTGGTTGTTAAAGAATTGAAGCCAAAAGATACGCGAAAATTTCCAATTTTTTTTCAAAATTTTAAGCATCGAACAAAACCAAATACTCTATTTTGCCTAAGTTCTTGTAAGAACTAAAGTCATACATCTTTTCTGATTTAGTTGTTAAAGAACCGAGACCAACAATTTCAAAAAATTTCAAAATTTTTGTTGTTTTTTAATTATTTTATCTGAGTGAGAGAATTTGACTTCAATTCTTTATTATAATATAAAGTTCTGTCTAGGATTATTTTAAAAGAAATTTTATTAAGGCAACATTGTTTTCTATCTTGCGCCATTCTTTTGGTTCTCTACAAACATCGTTTTGTCACCATCTTCCACTATTTTTGTCATCAAATGTCGCTTCACTGCTGCTACCACTCTTCCCACTAGTACATTAACAAGAAAAGGCACCGGTTATATTTTATTATTGACATCGGTTTTGTAACCGAAGCATATGTGAGCGAGGTAAAAAGGGCCGATTTTATGCCTCGGGTCATGGACTGAGATAAAAAGCATACGAAATATGCCTCAGTTCTTACATAACCGAGGCAGTATCTTATTTTTTTTTTTCAGATGCAACCTGCAACCTGTTTACAGTAGGCAACCAGAAATGGTTTCAGAAACCAGAAATTGTTTCAGCAAAATTTTTTTCAGCAACAAGAAACTGTTTCAGCAAGTCAATGTTTTTCACACAATCGGAAAATCCCAATCCCAACCCCAATCCCAATCCCAGATCAAAACAGACCTAACATTTTACAATTTCAGAAACCCAAAGTGCTTGTGACTGTGAGTCTTCACTGGCCTGGCCTCAAAAGCAGAAGAACAAGAGTAGACGGAGGCTCGCCGATCTGGAGAGGCGGAGGCAGCGACGATCTAGAGCGGTGGATTGAGAGCGGCGGAGGCAGGAAACAACGACGGAGGGCTCGCCGATCTGGAGAGGCGGAGGCAGCGGCGATCTGGAGCGGTGGATGGAGAGCGGCGGAGGCAGGCAGCAACGACGGAGGCTCGCCGATCTGGAGAGGCGAAGGCAGCGGCGATCTGGAGAGGTGGATCGAGAGCGGCGGAGGCAGGCAGCAACGACGGAGGCTCGCCGATCTGGAGCGGCTTGGCGATGGCGATCTGGAGCGGTGGATCTAGAGCGGCGGAGGCAGCAGCAGCGACGAAGGCAGCGGAGGCAGCGGCGGAGGCACGGACAGAGAAGAGTGAGAGCACGAGGGGAGTGAGAGCACGAGGGGGAGTGAGCACGAAGAAGAGAAGAAGAATGGGAGTCACGGGCAGAGAGAAGTGAAAATGAAGAGTTAATGTCAGAACCGTGTGTTAGGTGGCAGGAGTTATGCCTCGGTTTCGCCTAAAACCGAGTTAGTAGTGTCTTTTAGGCATCGGTTGCTAGGGAACCGAGTTTGTTGCTCTTATCAGACCCAACAGCTGTCAGTGGAGCAGGTTTGGGCAGAGTTTTATGCCTCGGTTTTACGTAGAACTGAGTTAGTAGCGTGCTTTAGGCACCAGTTATGGAACAACCGAGGCATATATTTAAGTTATTATTACAACTCTGCCACCGCACTATTATACGCTTCGGGTTCGCTTAAACCGAAGCATATATTGCGCTTCCTAATCCCATTTTTTTACTAGTGTCCACTCCTCTATTCATCTCTCTTCCCTTCCCTTCCTCATCCCCAACTCCATAATCTCCACTTTGCTTCCATTTCGAAATTGCGAGAGAGATTTGCTTAAGTTTTTTATTTATTTAAAAGTCTAGTACAATTATTTTTGTTCAGGTTCTTCACACGAGACACAATTTGTCAATTGGTTCATGAAAAACATTTTTAATTTTTTATATGTATTTTAATTGTTTTTTTTATATTTATGTTAAAGTATTTTTTTATGTTTAAAGTATTTCTTCTTATATTGATATATCTTGCATTAGTATTTAGCGCATCTACTTGTTCTAAGATAACAACATATTTTTGGATTTAGATTCTGACTTATTTTGGGTATGATAAATATAATGTGTTGTTCTATCATATTTTTCGTAGATTTTAAAAAATATTAATTTTAAGAGTTTTTTTATCTTGATTCTTCTAAGAACCAAACTAAGGCCAAATATCCTATTTTGTCTCAGTTCTCCTAAAAACCAAAGTCTAATACATTTTTTGAATTAAAATATTATTTAATTTTAAAAGTATTTGATTTTGATTCTTGTAAAAATTGAAACCAAATCCATAAATTTTTAATATTTCTTATTTTTTTATGGTTATTGAAGCATAAAGGTTCATTTATTTTTGAGTGGTTTCTCCATTTACCTTACCCATCTCATCCCTCCATATTCTTTCATATTTCCAATTGTGCCCTTATCAAAGAATTTTTTTTTACTGCTTTTTTTATTTGACCCATTCAACAATTAAAAAAAAAGGCACCAACCCCTTCCTCCTCTGCCTCTCTTTGCAGCATTTCATATTTCCCTACACCCCCTTTCTTTCTCCTCTCTTCTCGTAGAGTGTTCCTCCCTTCCTTCCCTCCTCCCTCATTTTACTAGTTGCAGTCTCGCACTTCAATCTCATAGACATGTTCTCGTTTTGGTGGTTGTGTCGTGGTGGTTGTGGTGAGCTCTTGCAGTGGTGTTTGTGGTGAGCTCTTGTAGTGTTGGTTATGTGGTTGAAGACCTTGTTGCACTTGGAAGTGCGATTGAGAGGCTGTCGGAGTTGGAGATGCGATTCATGGTAGCCGCACTTGGAAGTACGCTCGCCGCACTTGGAGTTGTGATTATTGTTCATCGCAGTTGGAATTGCGGTTTAGAGTTTTTTTTTCTTGCTCCTAGGCGTGGCTGCCGTGGCCTCCTCCGCTTACCTCCACATCCACAGTGGCTCCAACTGCCAGAAGGTCTTGCAAGTGCCGCTTCTAGTCGACGACAACAACTGGGATGAGGTGAAGAGTTGCTTGATGGATGCGCACGTGTGCCAGAACCTCACCGTTAACGGTGGCTACCAGAACCTCGCCATCAACGATGGCCACAACAACGACTTCTTCATTTTCAAACAACTATCCACAATGCAAGTTTTATAAGCCACCAACGTATTGTGGGTTCATAATGAAGAATGCTACATTCTCGGAAGTGCCAGAAAAGGGTCCAACAGTGAATAATTATGACTGCACCACTTGGAACAATAGAGAAGATTGGTTGGAACATCATTAAACTTTTTCATAATTTAATAAATGAAGGACAAAAATGTCTATTGGGAAGTGCATGTTGAGATGAGTGAGGTGTAGGGATAACTCTTCTTTATTTTTATGTTTGGATTGATAACCAAAGTCAATTTTTATGTTATTTAAATATGTCTTGGTTATAGAATTGAAATTTAATATTAAAATAACTGTGTAAAATTTTTTTGTGAATTATCCCAGAATCTGTAATAAACAAAAAAACTGTCCATTCTCGTATTTTTGTATCTAAAAGTGCACCAAATTGGTAAAAGAACCTAAGGGATACCGAACTATTCACCTATATATAATCCTTCTTATAACTTATGTATAGACTGATTCACTAAGAATTAGCATAATGAAATTTAGGATGAAGGCGAGTCAGAAAATGGATTAATTACCTTGATTCAAATTTGAATTGAGCATGTGAGAGAGTAGTGGAACAATGATTGAAGTGAAGGAGATGCAATTAAACATGGCCCAGTGGAGATGCAATGGCTATGAACCAAATGAATGAGACCTAGCCCACATGGAGCTGCTTCAAGATTGGGAGAGAAAACACCCAGCACCACCCACATATCAATTACCAATCAAACAAAGATACATTAGTCCATATGCTCCTTTCCAAATGCTCAATATTATAACCAAGCCTTATTTTAAGCACCATCGATCATATTTCCATGAACTTTGAAGGTAAGACATCAATCTTTCTAATTCTCACTCTCAATCCAAAACAGTTAAAGGCCGAATGCTTTGTTCCCTTCTCTGTAGGAGCACAATTTTTCACCTATAGATGCCTGGCTTAAACCAAACTCAAACGTTCCTTGATGGCCTTTTCTTATCTAACCCAATAACTTCATTATCAACCACCACCACACCATCAACTCATACCCTTTATAAATCTCCCTAATTATATAAAACACTATCTAGACATTACACCAATTGTTTAAATTAAATACAAATATTCATATAATAAAAAAATCAAGTTTTTAAATCAAACAACAATACGTAATATTCTTTTCGTAAGAATGAATAGTTATCATATATATTAAAGAAACATCATTAATATTAAATTTGATTGTAACAGAGTTTGAATAGCTTTTGTTTTAGTATAAGAGTATTTTGTTGTTGTTAAAAATAACATATTCAAAACATGAGTGTTATATGGGCATAATATAAAATGTCTTATACGCGCATATATCAGCATTTAGTTTGATATTTAGCTTATTGTCAACAGGATGCAGCTGTAACTCAGCCATATGATATGATTGAGAAAGCTAAAGAAAAGTTTCATTTTTTTTTTTAATTTGAGAAGCTTCCATATGGCAAGATTGTTCGTAATTGTTAGATAAATCCACCCGTGAGAGAGAGACAACAAGACGGAGAAACCATAAACACATTCGTCACTTTTCTCACGTATTATAATAATAATATGGAACGAATAACGTCTGAAACTATATTATTGTAGTATTCTTTAAAAAATATATATGTATTCTCTCTTCCATGGTAACAAATTTGAAATCAAGTGGGTGAGCAAATCGATAGAGGAGGGGAATATTTGTACCTATATACGTGAAGAGCTCAAACCCTCGATTATTCATAATTCTAAATGCCTGCGCATGCATTTCCTTTATTTTTTTTAAACAAAAATTATAAAACTAGACACAGTTTTATCTTACAATACAACTATTCGCCCGGTCTATTACGATTATTTATTTATTGGTTAAATTATTTTATATAATATTTTTATAACATTATTTTCTCTCTCTCGGCTGTTTCCTTTTACACTTCCCCGTTTGATAAAGAAAGAAAGAAATGATAGATCCGCCGAATCACCGTTGATTATTATGTGTGGATTTGGGTGAACGCGCTTGGATTAATATAATGAAACAGCGGGGCCCACGATTTCAAATTTGGTTTGTCTAAGGATGTTTGTTACCGTTGGTGAAGAATCGTAGGTCTCAGATTTAAATCTGGAAATGGCAGTTTCGAAGGAATATGTTATTAGCAGAGTGGCTTTTTACTTTTTACTTTTTACCCTCCCAAAATCCACTCATAGCCTTTTGCTATCTGCAATGAATCATCAAATGTAACAGGTTTTTCATTTCCCTTTCCTTTATTCATATTCGTGTCACTTCAATGTATTTACAAAATATTTTTGATTGTTAACGAATACCCGCTAGATTTACTTGCTAAACCAATAACACAGATTACTTCTGTCATTTTTTCCGTCCCTTTTAAAGAAAATGATAATGGAATTTTCAATCAGAAGGTTTATTGTCTTGTTCAGTAATAAATTGTTTAAATGTTCATATGCATTCTTTACGATGAAAATATGATTACGTATTTCATATTTATGCATGTAATTAAGTTTTGTAACGTAAACGAAATAATGAAATAACAAAATATATAACATTACTTTTATTCTAAGAATGTGTTACAATTTTTAAATGAAACTATTTATGTTAGTTAAAAACTTTTAAGCTTTAATAAACTTTTTCTTTTATTTATAAACACACAGAAGCAGTATAAACTTAAAAAGCTAAAAAAAATTATATTATTCGAAATTGATGTATATGATTATTGTAGATGAATATCTTATCGTTTTTTTTTTTCATTAAAGGCTAAATTACTAACTTTACTCTTTGTTAACTTTATATAATTAAATCTCAACACCCAGTGAATTTGTTGGCTCCTCTAAAATGAGCATGAATAAAGTGATCCCAGTACAGTTTGAGATATTTTGTTTAAGATTAACAGTTTCATTTATTAATTATTTCATCTAAAACAAACTCTGTTTATTAGATATTTTGTTAAATCAACAATAATTTTAATGCGAATGTATAGTAAACAAGAATATTCAAGGATTTTGTTTTTAATTTTATGTACATTTTAAGTATTTGTTATTTAACCACAGAACTGTGAACTGAAAAAATAATCTCACAAAGGAAAAACATGTTCAAAAAGTGGTAGAAGACAATGAATATGCAGAAACATAATGGATGATAAGTACACGTACTCGACCGAAATTTATAATGTATATTTTTCTCACGAAAGGATAGATTCAATGCATTTTTCTCCCCAAAACTGCTACATGTTACAGAATGCTTTAGTAATAATCAATGGGTATTGTTGTTGGTTCATTATAGGTTAAAAAAATATAAAATCGTTGCATTTAGCAACATTCTTCTTTCTGCTTGTCTCTCCTTTCTTTCATTTACCATAGCCCATGACTTGTTCTCCTTGTTTAAGCAAGGAATTCTAGAAAACATTAATGTTGTTGTATGTTTTTTCTCTTAATTTGACTTTCCTAAATCCTCCATGCCTTCCAAAAGGAGGTTTTGTTTGACCCTGCCTTGCAACTTCTCTTTCCCTAATTTATGGGGTCAAATCTACCCTTCATTTTATGTCAACATATTTACATAAAAGGGAGTTTAATAATTTCAATTCATTCTTATATGGTCAATTAATGACAATTTTCTATTGGCTTAATTTTTAAAATAATTATTATATTAGTTAAGAAATTTATTGTGGTTGATAAAATAATATATTCTTTTTTTTATAGTGTTAATGTATATATTTATCCATAAAGTAATTAAAAATTGACAGATTTATTTATTTTAACAATCACACGAGGGCAGTATTGGAAGTTCAGTGTCGCTTAGTTTTATATATAAAAGTTGAGATTTTGGAGAGAGGAAAACAGAGTTCTAAACGGACTTTGAAAACCAAGGCTGAAATTTTACAAGAAATGGAGCTATCTGTGGTTGCAAGAAACATGGAAGAAGTTGTCTTGTTGGTTGATGATTTGGAATCGCTTTCTGGGATTTCTCGCTGTAGAATATGTCACGAAGAAGAATTTGAGAGCACCAAAACCTTGGAAGCTCCTTGTGCTTGTTCGGGGACAGTCAAGGTAAATCCAGATTTTCTTGACCTCGTATGTGTTTGCTTTACTTGCGACAATCGTCTCATCTTCGTAATCTTTTTTCCAGTTTGCTCACAGAGAGTGCATTCAGACGTGGTGCAATGAGAAAGGAAACACAACCTGTGAAATATGTCTCCAGGTATGAACCAAGAAGCTTTGGAAAATGTTTCTTCATTCGGTTTCTCACAAGTTTCAATCGATCATGATTTCTTGATGCTAATGCTGGTAATCCTCGTTTGTTAATAATGATAAACAAGGATTTGTCTTTGATCCCTTTTTCTTTTTAGCTTTTGGGTCAATCATTTTTCTTACTGAAACGTTCATATATTATTTCTTGAACTTGTCTCCTTCAATAGCATCATTCATATCCTTGCTTTTGCAGCAATACGAACCTGGATATACAGCGGTTCAGAAGAAATCGCAAATAGCTGATGCAGCAATGACCATTAGGTATTCCCCCATTACATATTTTTCCCTTATGGTTGAATATATGTCACATGCTTAAGTTGAATTTAACCATTTAATACAATTTTAATTTTCCTGGTCGCAACGTGTCTGTCTCAAAGTGCCTCAACCTTTCCGCGTGTGATTTAATCAAAGGAGCTTATGTGTCTTGCAATTAATTATTTATCCTTAATCGTATCAAATTTCTAAAATGTGGCTCCTGGACTAAGCTAAGTTTGGCATAATTTTTGATGATTTATAAAAGAATTTGACAAACACTAAATGTCACTTTGAACTGTTTGTTTAATGTTGTTCCTGGTGTATTACATTACAGGGATAGCCTGCAAATCTCAATGACTGAACAAGAACCGTTAAACGCAAGAATAGTTGAGGGAAACAATTACTCTGAATGCACATATGCTGCAGATAGAAGCGCGGCTTGTTGTCGATCCCTGGCTTTAGCTGTAAGCATTATTTAATGTTATCGACTTTTTTCATAGTACTTGTAAAAATTAAAAAATTAAAAATATTATTTTAAAAAAATTATAATGTATATATTAAGTGTTTTACCTTTTTCTATGGATTTATTGAGAGTGCCGTTGGGCAGTCCTACCTACTCTTCTTCCTGTTTAGATTTTTTGTTTGGTTGTGGGAGATGGTAAATCTTAAACATAAGATTTTCGTAAATGCCATTGAACAGTGTCATTGGCAACTGGCATTGCGGTACATAACATGATTGTTTATGTTAAATCATGATTAATGGATCTTGGATTAATTTTAAGAGAGGGAAATGAATGAGTCAACAACTCGTAGATTGCAATTATTGCCACCGGAATGGGCCAATTGTATGAAACTGGATTCAGAGGAGTGAATGCATTTATACCCGTTACATGGGAATTCGACCATTCAGATTTGAAAGTGTGTTTTAATTTTAATTTGATTTAGTCGGCGAATGCGTTGTTCATGGAGATACCACTACCACACGCGGCTTTGTTCAGAGTCATATTGAATTGACCATAAGATTTTGATTATTGTTTATCATAAGAGTATTTAAAATAACAGATATTGTACAAAAAGGAAAAACAAACATATTTAAAATGTACATAATTAAAATTTTGAAAATGTACAAAAGGAAATAAAATTAAGTAAGAACACAATATAAGAGATATTGAAATTCACTTAAGTTGAAAATAGTTTAGATCAAAATGTAACTTATGATGTTGGGATGAATGTTTTAAAATAACTACTGGTGATTTGATTTTGCAGTTTACTCTTATCTTGCTTGTAAGACATCTTTTTGCACTGCTTACGAATGGAATGGAAGATTATCCATTTACAATTCTTACGGTAAGTAAGGACTTGATTTCTAGTTTTCTACTAAAATTAATATTTATTTTGTGAATCATTGAATTAACTTTGGATATTATTAATTTTGTAGGTATTTTTACTGAGGGCCAGTGGAATTATTATACCGATGTACATAATTATTAAGACGATCGGAGCCATACATAATAATATCAAACGCTATCATCATCTTCATCAGGTTTCGAAGTTTTTCATGCATTTATATTTTTATTCTATATTTTTTCTTATTGGTAATGACTGGTTCTTGGATTATTACGATTGATATGCAATCAGAACTAAGAAATGATTGTTGCTCTACTTATCAGGATTCTGATGATGACTCCTGGATATCAGATGGAGATGAGGAAGAAAATGAGACAGCAGATGATGCAATTTTAAGACATTGACAATCATTGCTTGTAATTTTATTTGATTTGTATCAGAGCATTATGCTGATGCTCTGTCAAATTCTACCATTTTGAGTCATAAATTTACTGTAGAAAAAAGAAATGAAATTGTCATTGAAATAGCTTTGTCTTCTACTTTTTCCTACCAACCCAGGTAGATAAAACAACCAAACTTGAAATTACATGGCCACTTCGACACTACCAACAGAACGGGCATGTCAGATATCTAATGTTGTGTTGTGTCTTATCCATATTATTTGTTATAAGCTTTAAAGCTACATTTTATTTTAGAAGAATAGGCGTCCGAGATTTGTTAATGTTGGAAGAGTAGTTTCATGAAATAATTTCCACACTCTTCCTTTTTTTTAATTGAAAGAATGTGAAGTTTTGAGTTGGCATTATTATTTGAAGTAGGTGATTTGTTTCTAAAATTATGTTAAGAAGACCGTTTATTAGGATGTATCTACTGTAGTAAAAAGTGCTTACAAAATCTCATACTGCAATTTCCTGAGGCGTGTAAATCACTGTCCTTAAGGACTTATCCGCATTGTGTTGCGCAAGTCCCCCAGGATACAACAGGAACTTCTCGAAAGTATTCGAGGATCACAGAACTAGCAAGAAACTCTACTTTAATAGAGTTTATACCCAAGATAATTTGTAGAAGAGAAATAAAAATGAAGCTAGGAAGAGAAGAGAATGAGAAAGACTCAGGTTCTTTGGAATGGGAAAGTACTCTCTATTTATAGAGCTAGGAAAGAATAAAATAAATAAAATAAATTAAAACAGATAAGTTGACTGTTTCAACCCATAAAATTTGACCGTTTCATGCACTTAAAGATTTGACTGTTGTTAATAAAATATTAACGTTGCACAACTTTCAATTGCAATAAAATAATAATATTTTACAACAATCCCCCACTTATTGCAAGAGAAAGTTGAAAGAAAAGAAAAGAAACTTTTTATCCTGGGTCTCATAGAATGTAATGCATCAGAGCTGGTATAGCAAGCTATATGAACCAGTCTTAGATCAAGAAACTTAACACATAGTATATTTGGTGTAGCAAGCTATATGAACCAAAGACACTTGACGTGTGTTAGAGGTTTATCAATCACAATACAACCCCACAATTCTTGCTGTTATCGCTGTGTTGCGCTAAATAGGCCATGCGCATGCCCGGTATTCATGAGTGCTCCAGAGATCATGCCAAGATCTCATGCAAGCGGCCCCACTCGACACTCATATAGGTGATTTCATCAAGTGTATGCTGCAAATCATACACCACCCATAAGGGATATGAAAATCATTAAAAACTTTGTTTAAGCTAAAATTCTTTCACCACATAGAATTTTAATGACAAAGTTTAACCTCTCAATAATGCAGTCTCTAGCACTTTCACACACACCATAGGAAGGGACAAAATTGATTAAAATCAATTTAGTGCTATCAGAACTAACAAGTGACTTGTTTTTACCCATATGAACCTTGTTCATGGGATCTCCAATCACAAAGGTTGGGTTACCATCACTTGTTTGTTTGCAAGTGGCTTAAGTCCCATTCCCCTCGATGTTTCTAATAACATTTGTCTTCCCAGGGTTTTGTCAGAGGATCTGCTAGATTCCATTCTGACTTCACATAATCAATAGAAACAGTTCCACTCTTTAGTGGCTGTTTCACCAAACTCTTGATTTTAGCTATAGTGATTGCCGAGTAGCAATCACGGTGTATCGATACCGACGGGGTTGGTTTCATTCCTAATGGAATGTTCGCTAAGAAGTTTTTCAACCACTCAGCCTCATTATCAGTCATCTCAAGAGCAACAATCTCAAATTCATTGTTGATCTTACAATAATTGTTTGCCTGGCTGATCTCCATGTAATCGCACCACCCCCAAGTGTGAATACATAACCATTAGTGGATTTTGTCTCATCTGAATCATAGATTCAGTTATCATCATTGTACCCTTCTAGTACAACGGGAAATCCACGATATTTAATGGCATAATCCATTTAACCTCTTAAGTATCTCATAAGCCTAGCAAGTGCATCCCAATTTTCCTGATCTGGATATTGAGTATACCTACTCAGCGTACCTACTGCATAAGCAATATCAAGTATATAAAAGCTCACCAAGTGCAGTAAGCTCCCAATCATATGGGCATACTGAGGCTGAGATAATGACTGTCTTTTATTTTTCACTAATTTAGAACTAGCATCATAAGGGAAACTCATTTGTGTCAGGTCATAAAACTCAAACTTCTTAAAAAGTTTCTCAATATATTATTCTTGGGATAATAATATACTATCTCCCTTTCTTATGATTCTAAGACCTAAAATCTTAGAAATATTTTATTTCTAACAACAATTTCATTCTCATTCTCTATCCGACATTATAGTTATCTAAAGTCTCATTCTAAGAATAAAATATGTTCAATAGGTTCTACTCAAACAATAGATAACCAACAATAAATAAATGTCATTCCAAAATAATAGATCATAATCATCATTAAAATCAAATTCTCAATTAATTAAAATCCCATCAACTTCCTTTTTAAATCAAATTAATTTCTCTTTCAATAAATTAATTTGATTTCCAATTAATTACTAAATAAATAGTAATAACTTTGTTCCCATAATTATAATTATAAATTAATACTTTCATCTCTCTTTATAATTTAATTTCATTAATTAATTTCAATAATTACTTAATTCTATTTTTCATTTACAATTGATTATTATTAATTAAAACAATATTATGAGTTCTCCCACCTGCACCCAAGAAATAGTCCGAAGTTTGGGTTTGCAGTTTAAGTAGTTCAAACTGAACTAACCACAGACACCGGGTCAAACTCTGGCCTGCAGCCCAAATAGGTCCAAACTGACCAAACACAGTCCGACGATGTCGGAGCCACCACGACAAATCTCACGGTCAAAAAAGAGTAACTCCGCTGACAACCACCACGAAACGGTTGTCACCGCCATCGCAACCACCGTGAGAATCCAAAACGAAGGGCAGAACAACCCCCACATCTCAAGATCGAAAAACAAGAATAGAAAGTCCCAAAAATCTCCAAATGAAACGCGACTAGATCAAGAGCACAAGATTTCCCACACCAGAATTTTGACACTCAAAAAGTAAACTGGGAAACAAGAATGGAACTTCTCAAAATGCAAATTGAAAAACAAGAATAAAACACCTAAAAGAAAATTCTTGAACATGATCAGAAATCCCCAAAACGCAGTAGTCTCCTTCCTCGTGACTCAACCCAAAATCACAAAATTAGAAACCTCAAAATCCCCGAATCGAAACCCTAACGTGAACGCCATGCTCCACCACGAGAATGACAACAAGCAGAGACCTTCGCCGCCATAGAGACGCCAGAGAGCGAACCCACACGTCGCGGAAACACCGCGCCTGAGCCACCAAACCTGATCTCCACTCCCAAAGAGAAATCGCTGGAATCAGAGAAGAAGAGAGGGAAGTTCCCTATTTTGATTCGAGCCTTGAACCCATAAGAGTAAGGGAAAGAACTTTCCCGTGCACGCCGCAACTCCCATTGCTTGAGTTCTTGGTTCAGCGTGAGACAAAGAGAAAAGGGAATGAAGCTTCCCTGCTTTACGAGCTCGAACCATGGCGAAAGAGGAGAAGAAAACCCTCCCTGGGTGGCGCGACGAAGAACCCTGAGAATCAACCTCAGTGCACACCAAAATTTGCGCCTTCGCGAGTCCAGAACAAGGAAAAGGAAAGGTGGAGTTTCGCAAAAAGGAAAGGTGGAGGGCACTTAAGGGTTGGTGCGCGAGAGAGAAAAAAAAATTGCGAGACTGGGAAAAGGGGATAAAAAATTAGGGTTCCTATTTATTTTTTTTTCTCCAGAATACTTTAAGCATAAATTGTTCCTTAATCTCACTGCCACCACATTTACCCATGATCCTCGAACAATTTAATTTTTTTTTTGTTGATTACAGACAATATTAAAATTATCACCAATTATTCAAACAACCCCCAAAAATAATTTAATTAATATTAAAAGAAAAACCCTAATTCTTACTTTATTCCTAATTATAATTCAATGGAAAAATCTTCTCTCTCCACTGTAATTTAAGGTTCACTCCATTGCCTGCGGCTGTCACTAAACAACCGTTTCTCTCTTTAATATTAAAAAAATTATACATGAAATAAAAGGAATCAATGCCATGTATAACAGAATCATAAACCCAACAAAAATGGTAACTAATATTGATGATTTCGAACGTACTAAACTTACCAAAATTATAACCACTTTATCATATCACAAATATCCAACCATGGATTTTAAGCATTCAAACTTTTAATAATCATCCAAATAATTAATTGAAAAAATAACAATATAAGAATATATCAACATTCATCACATAATCAAATAAAATATTAAAAATAAATTTTTCATGCTTTGAAAGAAAATCAAACATATCTCCAAATTCATCATACAATAAAACAATAAAGTAAAGATAAGTTTCTCGTACCTTTTTTTCTTTTGAAAGTAAGAGATTAAAACATAAGTCCTTAAGATTGTAGTAAAAAGTGCTTACAAAATCTCATACTGCAATTTCCTGAGGCGTGTAAATCACTGTCCTTAAGGACTTATCCGCATTGTGTTGCGCAAGTCCCCCAGGATACAACAGGAACTTCTCGAAAGTATTCGAGGATCACAGAACTAGCAAGAAACTCTACTTTAATAGAGTTTATACCCAAGATAATTTGTAGAAGAGAAATAAAAATGAAGCTAGGAAGAGAAGAGAATGAGAAAGAGTCAGGTTCTTTGGAATGGGAAAGTACTCTCTATTTATAGAGCTAGGAAAGAATAAAATAAATAAAATAAATTAAAACAGATAAGTTGACTGTTTCAACCCATAAAATTTGATCGTTTCATGCACTTAAAGATTTGACTGTTGTTAATAAAATATTAACGTTGCACAACTTTCAATTGCAATAAAATAATAATATTTTACAACATCTACTAGTCTCCTCGTATATACAAAGGTCAGGATCACTAAGGGTGTGTTTACTCTACAAGAAGGACTTGGAAAAGTGTGAGTGGATAAATATGAGAGGATTTGAAAAAAATTAATTAATTGTTGTTTATTTAAGTGAATTTAGAGGTAAGTGAGAGTGGATTTGGAAGTAAAATTTATGAGAATTAGTGTAAGATTTGATTGATGTGAGAGATAAAAAAAATGGTTTAATTGGTAGAAATTGAAAATTATCAAAATGTTCATAGTTATTAAAATAATATAAAATGATAATTGTTAATGTTATATTTAATCGTAAAAATGTTTACAAATAGTAAACAATTAACATTAATTATTAAAATTAATTTTAAAAATGTACAAAAAATTGTAATTTAGTAAAATGAATTTATTTTTAAATGTAATATTTTTTTAATATAATTTACTACAAAGTGGTATGATTTTATTTGTTATCAAAATGAAATTGAACAATTTTGAATTAACAAATAATAAAATGAATATGCATTTTCTGAACAATGGGGAACCGAATACAAAGACATAAGCACCGAATGCATGTTCTTTTGTTCTTCTTCACACGGTTGGAACTGAATATAGGTTCCTTGGAACCGAATATGATTTCATGTTCTTCATCTTCTTCAGCTTCAAACACTCGTGTTCTTGATCAACCACTTTCTTTTTTGTGCAATGGCGGTGTCAAGCAACCTCATAAGCCTTAGAAATCTGTGCAACTTTCACGTTAAAGTAACTCCTCACAATTATACTTGTGAGCCCACAGTCACAAAATTGCACCATAGTTACTTTTATTATTTACTATGCAATTGAAATTGATTCTTTATTAGTTAGAATAGAATATATTAACGTCATAATTACAAGTGGAATTATACCGAGATAGAGGGGCAGTTCAGACTTTTAAATTCAATCTCTCCAAATCTCACCACATTCGCGGGTGATTGAAAAATAAATCAGCTCGCAAATCCCTTCAAACTGTTCTCTGTATTTCTTTTGAAACGAACATAAAATTCACTTTAGAGCGTCCCTCGCAAAAATGCATAAAAGAGTACATTCTCTTCATGTGAACATAAGGGTGTGTTCGTTTTAGAAGATTGATTTAGGGGAAAGTGAGTGGATGAATTTGATAAGATTTGAGAGTGAATTAATTTTTTTTAGTGAATTTGGTTAGGCTAGGATTTGACCAATGTGACAAATAAAAGAATTGTTTAATTAGTAGAAATTGAATATTACCAACATATCTCTAGTTATAAAAGTAATATAAAATGATAGTTGATAATGTTATATTTAATTGTAAAAATGTTTATAAAGAGAAATAAAATTAAAATTAATTATTAAAATAAATTTTAAAAAATTTAAAAATTTTAAAAAATTGTAATTTAGTAAATTGAAATAATGTTTTTTAAAATATAATATCTTTTTAATATAATTTACTATAAAGTGGTATGATTTTTTTTTTGGTTATTAAAGTGAAATTTAATATTTGTGATCATCAAAATATATATATATATATTGTTTAAGCTTAAAGGAATTTAAAAAAAAAAAGACAAAAACGTTAGCAATGAAGATGTATACATATATACATTGATATGTTTTATACACCAGAGACCCGTTTGGAACTTTAAACTTTTAAACAAGTAAAGTTGCTACCAAAGAAACCAAATGGACTCAAAACAGCAGAACTGGAAATCACGGTAGAATAATCACTTTAAAACATAAATCAGAATTGAGAATCTGCAAGAAAACAATAATATAAGGGAAATAAAAAGGAATTACATATGGAAAGGACACCAGACATTGTCTAACATAATCGTAAATAATGGCAAATGAACCATATTAGGAAAAACCCTAAATCTCATCAATCTTTGTTAATTCGTCTTTCTTCGTCTCTCCAAACCAATAATCACGATCTCGCAAATCCATTCTTTCTTAATCATCTTCAATAATAAATCCTTCTAAAACGAACAACTTTGATTCTTTAAGAAAAACGTTCTAAAAATATATTTTTAATATTAATATATCTTCATTTTGATTAAATATAAAATTTAATCAAAATATTATAAGTGATTGTTAATTTTTATTGCATTAAAAGTTATATTTAATAAGTTAACATTTTTTTCAATAAATTATAGATTTAATTAGTCTTTGTATTATTTTACATGTTTTAATTTGGTTTTTTAAGTCAATTTCTTAAAAATAATCTAATGTGATGCTTTTGGTTAAAAATAATCTCTTTAGAATTTATAAAAATAAATCATCCTACCTAAATATTCAAATTAGTTTTATTTTTTATATTTTTAATTTCAATAAAAAATTCTTATGGTTAGTCACTACTATATAAAAAATGTAAATAACTCAAACATTATATTTAACACTTCAAAAAATTTTAATATACTTGGACTATGATTATTATATATCTATTCACTTTTTAAAGTTTGAATACTAAACTGCATTAAAGTTTGTAAGAATGACGAATTTCAATTATGTATCAAAAGGAATTAAAAACTTATTATTATTATTATTATTATTATATATATATATATATATATATATATATATATACTTTGAATTTTTTTTTGAGTTTCCACTCCATTTAGTTTTTCTTGATTTTATTTAAATAAATTGATAAAAAAAATTAGCTATTTAGATTGGGAGGGATATATACCCAACATTTTCATGTATTTTCCCTCTAATTACTTTTTGTGCATTCACGCTAATAATATCGAGTTTAAAGCAATATTTGAAAAAAATATTGTGATCGTTAATATTCATTAGGTTTAATTCCTAAAAAAAGTGAAAAAAAAAGGGTAATCCAACACATCATTTGTTATATTAAAGAATACTCTTCCCATATTTAAAATTACAATATATCATACTTTTTCTATTCATATATTTTCATTTATTTCCATTTAATTAGGAATACTAAAAAAAATAGTATAACCATAATATAAGGATGTATTTAGTTTAGTTTTTTTTCTTATAAATTTTTATTATTTCAAACCTTTTTATCAGGAAGACTTAGATTAGTTTTTTTTTCACTCATTTCCACCCTTTCTTTCTATTTTTGTTTTTGCCGGTAAAGAAAATAGGCTACATGATTGAATTTAGATGTTGGCTTAGTAGACAAATATATATATATATAAAATGACAACATGTACGAATTTTTTTATGTAAAGTATTATTTGAAAATGGATACTATTTTAAACTATTTATTTTCTTGAGTTATTTTTCATCTCCAAGATTAAAATATTACATTTTAGTTTATTATTTTGATTGAAGGAAAAACAAGTTCAGTCGTTTATATACACCTTTCATATTTGTTTCTATCTTATGATAAAAAGTCATTTCTGATGAGATGCTAATTGTGGTGAACCAAATATTTGGAAAATTTTGAGTTGAAATAATGAGTTTTTCCCGAATTAGAAATCAGGAAAATCCATAATTTTTAAATATAATCAGAACAAAAAAATCTTTTTTTAATTGGTGTACAAAAAATTGTCATTCATATATTTACAAAACTTATGAGGCATATTATTTAATTTCTTTAAGAACGTATATTTCATTTCCTATTATTTTCAATTTCCATCATTAAAATATTAAGAATTACTACCTTTGTATAGATTACAGTATATATATAAAAACTACCACTGATATTTTTTTACAAAGCTTAAAAAAGCAATGAAATTAAGTCACTTGAATTTGTTGAAGAGTTTGGTAATTGGAGGAGAACAAGAGTTTAAATTTCATAATGTTTGTCATTAAAAAAAAAGTAATGAAAATTTAATATTTAAAAGTATACATATCTGAGTGGAAAATTTTTTCTATTGATAATCATTACCATGCTTTAGGCCTCATTCTGCAAAAAAGAATAGATCGAGTCTTCATATGATCAGAGATGATTAATTAACCATATATATGACTTATGGTTGAAGAATTCCTTGATAGTTTGATTCTTTATTTAAATGATGTTAGGGCTAAAGGTTATAATCAGGAGCAATTTAAACATTTGATATGAGTGTAAATGAAATTAAATTGAATTATTTTTTGGTAGATGCAATAGTGAAAAATATTAAAGTTTAGATTATATGGAATATTTTATATTGTGTAGAGAATATAAAGTATTTTGGGAGATATTTCCTCCTTATTGTTAATTTTTACCTTGGTAGTATTTGCACTATTTAGTATATCAAATCTGGATGAATATGAGTTTATTGAGTTTCCAATGCAGACATAGACTGAGAAGCTTGTGATCATACACAGAAGAGTAAAAAGAATCTCCTTTATCAATGGCCTTCAGGCCTTCATCTTTCGTGATCCTACTGGTATTTTATTAGTTTCATATATTTTATTTTTTCTTATCATTTTTTAATGATATATTCTTTTTCCTCAGTTCACTTGAAACATTGCCACGCAAATTATTACTTGTTTTCACCAAGTAATTTTCATGAAAATCGATTCATAGACACTTGAACTATCGAGATGGGGTACGTAATAGTCGAGATAATATTAATGTGAAAAATGATATACAGGATTGTGAAAAAAAAATATAAAAGAAAAATTAAAAATTACAATTATAGGTGTAGAATATTATTTTTTTTGTATTAGTTTGTTTTATTGTTTGAAACTGATGTTAATTATAATTTTGTATGTTTTAGGCATATGGTGCTTTGTTAATTCTGATTTTTGTGACGCCATGCTGGTATGTCATAGTCCTACGTATGGAAAAACATGTGAAATTGTCGAACTCAAAAAACAGTGTCTCGCAATTGCAATCAGAAATTGAACGGTTAGGTGAAGTGTTACGGCCAATGAAATCATCATCGACCAACATGGCCAGATTTTTTAGTTCAAGCCTTCATGATATTACCAATGTCTCATTCTCTGATATAAAGAGCAAGGTTAGTTTATCAGTGCTACTGTGTTTTAATATTTTTCAAAAAAATAAAAACTATAAGCAACCTCTTTTAAAAAATTTATACTTTCATGTATATTATGCATGACATGTTGTGTTGAAAGTTATGATAAAAATAATTAGTATGTATAATTAAAATTTTCAGAGTGAATATATTTATTGATTTTTTTTATCCTTCTTCTTACTCTTTTATTTTACTCGTTTTATTTATTAGTGTTAGTATTTAGTATTATGTACAAATAAAAATATCAAAACTTTTCAAATACATCATTTAAGAAAATTAATTATATATTAGTTGTAAGAAATTGCCTAATTACTAATAATAAGGATTTCTTAACTAGCTTTTTTCATACATTTTACAATCCTTATGTTTTTTTTATTGGTTTATTTATAATTTTAATATATAATAATAATAAAAAATTTTTATTATAGTAAAGAAATGGGCATGCAATTGTATTTTCACTATACTAATAATATTGATATTATCAATTTTATAATTATAAATACTATTTATTTATTTATAAATAACATATACTTAATTTTTTAAATAACGTATTTTAAAATTCTTAATATTATAACGAGGTAACTAATACTAAAAAAATAAATAATAATAATAATATAATTGTTGTTTATACATATATGATAACTAACATATAACTAATTTTTTCAAATAATATAATTGGAAATTTTTATATTTTAACATTTTAACTTGTACTTATACTAAGAAACAAACAAATAAATGAAAGGTAAAAGGGAAAAGAATCAGAGAAGAGAAAAAAAAAACTGAATAATGTAATCCCGAATGTTTGTAATGATTTCTATCGAACGTAAAACATATTGTTATTTATAATAATAACAATAATATATAATTAGAGTTGTCTTTTTCATACTAAGCAAGTGTTTGATAAAAACAAGTTTTTGGTTTAAACTTGGGAAAAATTTTGCTTGTATTATGGTACAGGTGGCTCCGTTTCTGTTTGCAGCATTTGAGACAATTCCATACTTGGCCGAAATCTCATACATAGGTGTGGAAGGTCTCTTTTTCTCCCACTACACTCATAATCATCAACTTCTTGCAATGTACTGCAACTCATCATCAACTTCTGTTGCTTCCAACAAAATCTTCACTCAACCTGTGAATCCTGAAACTGGAGAGCTTCATGGTGAACCCACAATCATGCTATCTAACCCCTTTATCAATGCAAGCTGGATTGGTGAAGCACTTAATGTCTCAACTGGGTTTTCCTCATTCAGAACCAACTGGGTCAATTCTGATCTTTTGTTCCTCACTTCAGCCAGAATCATCAGAAGAGGACTCGTCTCTCTTGGCTTTTCTGCAACGCCAATAACTGATTCTGTCATTCGCATTGACAAACAACATGGCACAAGCTCCTATTTAGCTACCAAAGATGGACAAGTTGTTGTGCCAGGGATTCAACTCACCCATTTCCTCATTTCTAATGATACAGTTTCGTTTCAATCACTGAATGCAAATGCTGATGGGGCCACTGTCTCATGCAAGGATCAAACTGCTGCTTCTAGTTTCAATATTAGAGATATTGCATATTCAATTCACTGCTACACCATCGATATAATGGGAATCGAATCGGTACGTCTTTATATTTGTAGATATCATAAGGAGATATTTACGTTAAATCGATTTCAGTATTGTGATTTCCTGTTACTACCCAATAAGTGAATTGAGTGTGACTGATTACTTTGTGTAAAAGTAAATTATTACAAATATGTGATCATAATTAATTTATAGGCATGGCTTAACGACAATTTTTTATACAACTATAATGGTTCTAACAGAAGTGAATTTTTGTATTACCAAATCGGAAGAAAAGAACATCTTGTGTTGTGTCAAAGAACATTGTCAAATAATAATGAAACGTCCTTTGTTTCTTTGGTTTAATGAAATTTCAGGTGTATGTGTTGGCTGTCCCAAAAGAAGGACATGCAATCATTGATCGGAATTACAAGGAAAAGGGCTTGATAGTGTTTGTGGCAACAATGGTGACTATATTCATAGCTTTCTTCAGTTTCCTATACGTAAACTGCAGAGCCTTTAGGCGAGAAATGCATTTGTGTGCCTCACTGATCAAACAGTGTGAAGCCACCCAACAGGCCGAGAAAAAGAATATGAACAAGAGCACCGCTTTTGCGAGTGCCAGCCATGATGTTCGTGCTTCTCTCGCAGGGATCACCGGTTTGATAGAGATATCTTCAGAATTGGTTGCCCCCGGTTCCGAATTGGAGACCAATCTCAAACAAATGAATGGTTGTACCCAAGACTTACTAGGTATGTAACTCTTACAAATCATATCTATGGTGGTTGTTAATTGTATTTAGCAAACTGATTTTTTCATTGTTTACTCCCTGTACTGTATTAGGACTGTTGAATTCTATACTAGACACAAGCAAAATTGAGGCAGGAAAAATGCAACTCGAAGAAGAGGAGTTTGATGTGTTCAATCTCTTAGAAGATGTAGTTGACTTTTACCATCCTGTGGCTGCGAAGAAAGGTGTGGATCTGGTGTTGGACCCTTGTAACGGTTCTGTAGTGGGATATTCACGGGTGAAAGGTGATAGGGGAAAACTAAAACAAGTTCTGAGTAATTTACTGAGCAATGCTGTGAAATTTACCGATGAGGGACATATAGCGGTACGCGCATGGACTCGGAAGCCAAAACTACTGCAGAACTCCACAGTCACTTTTAGCAAATTTGGTTTCAAGCAATATTTATCATGCTTATTTCGTAACAAAACCGAACCACGTAGTGACGTGGAATCCACGCGTTCAATCCAAGAAGATCCTCATTCTATGGATTTTATATTTGAAGTGGATGACACGGGAAAAGGAATTCCTAAAGAGAAATACAAGTCTGTTTTTGAGAATTACGTCCAAATCAAAGATACTGCTCTTGGCCAAGGGGGAACTGGTTTGGGACTCGGGATTGTTCAGTCGCTGGTAAGTATTACTAATTGCCAGCAATCGTGAATCGTCTGTTCATTAGTAATTGTTTTAAAAGTTGTATAAAAAATCATGTGTGTTCATTAGAAAAAATGTTATTGTGATTTCTTTAGGTGCGTTTGATGCATGGAGATATTGAAATTGTGGAGAAGGATACCGGTGAAAGAGGGACATGCTTCAAGTTCAATGTGGCTCTCAGTGTATGTGAGAATGAGGGAGTGTCAGATGGTAGCCGAAGGGAGGGTGTTGGTTGTGGATCAGAAGACAGAATAATAGAATGTGAGGAGCAGCAGACTGTGCAGGCTTCGTGTTCTGGTTCTTCTAGAATTTGTTCCATGAGTCCTAAGTTACGAATGTGCAGCTCCAGTCCAAAGCCTGAGGCTTCCCTTGTGGTTCTTTTGATTGTTGACCAAGAGCGCCAAAGGACTTCACGAAGGTTCATGGAGAGGTTAGGGATCAAAGTGAAAGTTGTGAATACAGGGAAAGGTTTGTTTTATACTCTGAGGAAGATCAACCTGAAGGCTAAGCATTCTAGTGGCCAAAATTCTCCAGCTTCTTCGGATTTGAGTCACTGGTCTACACCTCACAGTTCTCTCGACATAGCCACTAGAGTTTCTTTGAGTTCTATGGATGGAACTGAGCATATGCCTTTAGTTTTCAAGAAAACTGATGTGGGAGCTTCTCCCGGCTTCATCCTTGTTGTGATTGATGCAAATGCAGGACCGTTTTCTGAGCTTTACACGATTGTGTCCAACTTCAAGAAAGAGCTTCGCAACCCGTGTAAGGTTGTGTGGTTGGATAAGCCCTTTATGCGTAGAATAAACTTGAAGGCCCTTAGTCAAGATGACATCGTCACATCCAAACCATTTCATGGTACTCGTTTGTTCCAAACCATAAAGCTCCTTCCTGAATTTGGAGGTTCTTGGCAAAGCAATTCTAGTAGAGCTAAGAGGGAAATGGCCAATGAGAGAGCTACATTGAACACTTACAAGGATCCAGGTTTGTCAAAATACACGTCTCCTCTGCTGGACAGATCACACGTCAGTTCTTCAACCGACGAAAGTACATTCCAAACCGGTGAACAAATTTTGAAGGGAAAACGATCATCGAAGGCAAAAATAAGTCTTGTTCATCATGGAGAAACACAAGAGATTGGAAACTCATCAGGGTCTCAGAAACCCTTGAGGGGTAAGAAGTTTTTGGTTGCTGATGACAGTGCAATTTTGCGCAATATAGCTTCTGCCACTCTGATTTCTCTTGGTGCAACCGTGGAGCAATGTGAGAATGGTGAAGAAGCTGTGAGGTTAGTTGATGAGGGTCTACCTCGGGAGTTTCCTAATCCTCCTTACGATTATATCTTAATGGATTGTCAGGTAAGTAACATACATTATTATTTCTTTTTGTTGGGAATAATCTAAGTGTAACTTTTAATGAGCACAATTGATTCGACAGATGCCAATAATGGACGGTCTTGAGGCAACAAAGTGGATACGAAAGATAGAGAAAGCTTATGGTGTTCGGATTCCTATCATTGCATTGACTGCTGGAACAGAAAGAATAACGATAGAGAGTGGAATGGACTATCATATGGATAAACCCATCAACAGACAGGATTTACTTAAAGCCATCACATATATAAATGGTAAACTGTGACACAATGTATGTGTATATGTTGCTTCTGCTTATATTTGTGGCTATGTATATATATATATATATATATTGAAGAATAAGAAACTGAAATTTAACTGATGTAACTGAAGGAGTTGAAATTTAACTACCCTACATTAGCAATAGATTAAAAGCTTGGATATTGTATTCTAAAAATTAAAGTTAAATACTGTTAAAAATCTTATGTTACTATTCAAACAACATTAATTCGAACATAAAAACAAGTTTAATGCTTTTATCAAGAGAAGAAAAAAAACTTTTAAAGGTCTGTTTTGTGATGATTCATGTAGTGCGACTCTATATGACTGTATTAAAAATCTTTAAAAATTAAAAACTTATTTTCATATCATTCTCCAAGAAAGTAAAAGGCATTTCTTATGTCATAAGAAATTTAGAAATTGCATAACCTAAAGATACAATTTTTTATGTTCTACTTATTTGATGTTCTGCGAAAGACCTCCGCCTTAGTCCCGTAAAGCATTATGGCACAGAGATGAATACGTAGGAAGGTTGTAATTCAATTGTTATTCTAGAAAAAAAAAATTATTTTGACTCTGTTTTTCAAAACACCATCTCCTTTATAATTCTTTTTCATAATAAAATATTATATTACAATTAAATAATTATTTTATATAGTTGTAAAGTGAATATATAAAATCAGTTAAAATGTGAATGTAAAAAAAAAAATTCTAAGTACTACGTTTTGAGGCGGAGAATTCATCATTTCATGGCTTACTATTTGTGAATTATGACATAACTTACATAAATGATGACTTTTCAATCATTTTTTTTATAAAACATAATATGAAATTTTATATCCAAATTTATTTGAAATTTCATTTACATCAATATATTATACAACTGTAAAAATATTTACAAATATAAACTATTTGATAACTGTTAATTTTTCTTTTATTTTACACTAATCAATATAATTAATATATGATTATAATCTGACGGTGAAAATAATAAAATGATCCATACATACATATATATATATATATATACATACATACATATATGTATACATACATATATATATATGTATATATATATATATATATATATATATATATATATATATATATATATATATATATATATATGTATATAAACAATCATTTAATTCGGTTTATTTAATTCTTTGATTTATTTTATTTTTACATATAACATATAACTTTTACTTTGAACTAATCACACAAACGTATTTCCAGAAGGTAAAAGCTAATTTAATTATATGAATAACATGTTGATACTAAAATTTTATTTAATTTTAGTACAGTTTACAAAAAATCGTATTTACAAGCCGACGCTGCGCATGAATACTTTTACATATTTAATACATGTACATACATAACACATACAAATACAATCATTGACTTCTTTTAATTCATTCTTTTATTTCAAAATTACAAATAAAAATTTCCACTCTTTAATACTGTTTTGAAACAAAATATTTGTATAGCTTGACTCAAACTATATATTTTCTATTTATTACTGAATATTTGCATAAATAAAATCAATCTATTAATAATCTATATAAATGATTGTTGATAAAAGCTAAATCAATCAAATATTACACTAACTAAAATTATTTAAAAAATAATGCTAGTTAAAAATAATAGTCCCGTGATTATAGTAAACTACTTTAAAAATAATATTTTATACATTATACTTTAAATTAATTACTATATATATCTTTAAATTTATCAAAGAAAATGTAAATCATCCAGCACTACAGTAAATTAATGTCAGAATAGGAAATCATGTGGAATGGTGGAAGTTGAAAAGTATGAATTGGAAGGTTTTATTGGTTCTAGAGCACTCTATATTGAATATTAAACTCGGGTTCAAAGGAGCCTAGGCAAATCCATTAAAAGATTAAAATTTGAAATCAAAGTTATAAAGCCGAAGATGATTCAAAACGGCAATTGGCATTAAAAAGGATGAGTTCGTATATATACACGTGATAGCTGATATTTACCCACCACCTATGCCCTTCACCATTCTATAAAACCAACTTAAATACCAACTAATTCTCCAAAATTGGATTAAAGAATGAAAAACAATGTTAGAAGAAACCTATAAAACCCAATTTGGGCCTTCTATACCCTTTCAAGTTTCTTTCTAAACCAGTCTGATATTCTCCTGATCTTGCCCAACAGCTGAACACTTTTTGTAATTGTAAAGAAGTCTTCGGCATTTGATAACATTACCATTATATCATGCTTGACACCTTCCACAGTACGATAGTAGTCATTCTCCAACCTTGACTGAATCAATTCAGGATAGAGTGGGACGGGAAACCTGTAAAACAAATCCAAAGATGACAAATTAACTCAGGCTTAACCTAATTGCTAGAACAAGATTGTGTACAAAACGACAGGCATATCAATCCTCTCTTTTTTACTAGACAGAAACTTTGTTACCTGTTTGCAAACTCTAATTTTTCAGCTACTTTGTTCAATGCTTGGATATCAAATTTCTCCTGAGTTGAGGGAAATACAAACAATGAAAAACGTTCCACCCACCACCCTTTCAATCAAAATTATAACTTTGCATCTTGCAAGTATCAATAAGCCTCTAATTCAGTGAAAGAACATAGGCTAATAAAGTTTTATATTTACTTACCCTGCGATCTAATTTAGTGAAGTAGGAAAGCAGCTTATCTCTGATTGTGTGATCAATATGGGGATGCTTCCATTGAATCTCAGGATCAGGATCACGCAGTTCCCACGGACTATGCAGATGATTCTCGGTTGGATCATTCTTGTACTGGATCTGACACCGTTCCCAAGGACTATCAGGAAAGTCATGAGATTTGGCCTGCACTGAAATAATTCTACCATCCCACCAGTTTCCACCATCCCCGTCTCCATTTCTCCACCAGACCTTGCATTTATCTCTTGAAGACCAATTTCTCTTCATGGCAGTATCATACCATGTTTTCTCAACAACAAAATCAGAGAAGTCATTCAATTCAGGTAGGGTCAATTTAAACATTTTTCCATGCACGTATGAAGAAGGATCCACAAATTTAAGTTTAAGTTTACAACAGCTGTCCCCGGAGCCTGGGAGCTCAGCATACTCAAGCTCTTCAACCTTGCAAATTTCAGAAAAGCCTAGTCCTGTAATTGATCTCCATGGACCTGATTCAGATGATGCACATGACTCTAAGTACTCTTGATGTCCCTGGCAATCAAATATCAGGAAGATGAATTAGGAAGCAGATTACAAAACCAACCAAATAAGGATAAGAGCATAAACTAGGAAACAGATTAGGGAAACTTGTTTTCCAAGAGTCTATGAACTATTTATTACAAACCATAACGGGAGGATGAATTAGGAAGCAGATTACAAAACCAACCAAATAAGGATAAGAGCATAAACTAGAAACAGATTAGGGAAACTTGTTTTCCCAGAGTCTATGAACTATTTATTACAAACCATAACGGGAAAAAAATGTAACCTACCTGTCTAAAGTACACAACTTCATCACCATGTTGAGGAATATATCGGTAACTATCATCGTGCATTGACAGCATCAACCATGACGAATTTTTGACATGATGGTTTGACACCCTTCGAGTTAAAGAGCCACCAGGATTACTGGAAATATGTTCATCACGCCTATGTCTGGAAGTCCTAGTTCTACGATGAAGTTGATCAGACACTTTGGTAGAACAGTCTTCCCAATCAGATTTTCCCCTCGAACTTTGACCCCCATGAATTTTAACCCTTCTGTTTGAAGTGCTTGGCTCCTCAGAAGTTGTTTTTATCCTTACAGATCGTGATCGACGTATAGGATCACTTAAAACATCAGACAAACCAATTTGTAAACCAAGTTGATTGCTGAAAACAGAATTATGTTCTTCAATATCACAATCAAAAGATTCAAAACCATCTTGATTGACTTTTCCTTTATGCGACTTATCCCTTTCATGAACGTAATCTCTTCTCTTGTCAGAATATGAATGCAGTAGCTGTGGAGTACTAAATTTTATGTCATCTTCACCTTCAGGTAAAAGATTAGGACCTGTAATAGAGGAATTTCCAGATATAACAATACCTCTAGCACCAGTTGAATCTGCCTTAGAACTAACAAATTTTAGTTTGCAAGGAGCTTCAGTTTCAGATGAAATCTGTTTCTTTTTAATAATTAGCTTGGTTGATTTCATAGGTGCTTTCATTTTCAGGTCACCAGCGTGGCTTGAGTGAACAGCTTCATTGTTTTCTATCGAGTCCTCCGCACATTTGCCAGACCCAGACTGGCTTTTATTAACACCATTGAACTTCTCATAACCAGATGTCCAGAAGGCATCAGCATTTGGCTGAGCATTTCCAGATGAAAAAGGTTCGGGTGAGGAAATTTTAAGTGCATCTTCAAAACCAGTCAGCCCTTTATTAATCATACTACCGGAAGTCTCTAACTTGCCAATCATATGTTCTGATCTCCTGCAAAACATGGTAGTGAAAAACATTGGATTCTGAAGACATTGCCAAATATAGAAAGTGAAGCAGTATCATAAACATTTTTTTTACATTTATCTTTACTTACCCATTGGCATTGTGTTCGATATGGTCATCATTTTCAGCACCAGTCAGCAAAGCATCCCCTGATCTTGACAGTTCATACGTGTGTGTCTCCACCTTTCCGCACTGATCTGTGTTTTCCTCAACATATCTAGATGGATCCAGATTATTTGTAGCATTCTCAGTTTGAATCTTATCATCATTTTCATCTCCATTGTGCCTTTGGGGAAGTTCAGAATTAGTTGCAGTCATAGAAGATAGCACAGAGTCCAAAGATTTTGAATCTGGAAAAGTTTTATGATGGCATTCTTGGGGTTGAGGTCTAGAAGACTGACATACCATATTATCCTCAGTCTCACAAGTAGGTTTTGTGTCCTCTGTGGGCACACTCTTCTTAGAATCACGAAGTGAAAACTTAAGTACCAGTCTTGGTCTAGTTTCAACATTTGACTGGGATTCAGAGCATACAGGAGACTTCGACACATTTGCAAACTTTTTTAACTGAGACTTTTTAAATTCATCATGCTTCACGTCCATTTCCCTCTCAGGCTCACTAAAATCGTCTGGATCTTGGAAACTGTCTGATGATTCATCATTGGAATCATTATCTTCCTCATCAGTAGATGTTTCATCAATTTGAGAGAACATATGGCGAGCATTATGTGCAGCAACTCTCTGGGGTCTTGATCTCTTTGCTTTTGAAGATTTCCTTTTTGATGATTTTGAACTGCCCTTGGATTTCTTACTGGGTCTGTTACTTCCAGAAGTATTACCATTACACTCATCCAAATTCCTTTTTCTAACGCGCCTTCCAGAGGAAGTTGTTACCTCAACCTGAGAAACATTAAGATTAGATAATTTGTAATTAAGTATTGATCAAACAAAAAAGAAGACACTTACTCCAACGTTATGTTTTTTCCTTCTTGATCTTCTAAGGCCATCCTTATTACTAGAGTCATCTTCGCTGCACTCTAGATCACTAGAAGAGATGACACTCCCTTGTGCAGCTGCACTAGAAGTATCATCATTCACATTGTATTCAGAATCAGTATCCTCACTTACAATCATGTCATATTCTGGTTCCCATAACGTGGCATCTATGAAATCTGGTTGTGGCTCAACCATTACTTCAAAATCTACCAAAGGCATGACTGGGAAGTCTTGACCTTGGCTACCACTAAAATCTGGGCCGACAGCATATTTTATCTGCGAAGGACGCCATTCAATGCCAAGAGCACCAAGTCGACGTTGCTGAAATTGACTCTGATAAGGTTCTGGATATGGCACCATGCCTGGTATAAAAGAAAAATTGTAAGAAATTAGCATCCTATTAAACATAAGAATTACAAAATAAACCACAACATACTAGAATAAAAAATAACATACTAGAATCACACAGAGGTTCCTGAATGTTTCTTCGATGTGGTGGAAGTTGAGTCTCCTGCATCAGATGTGACATAGGTTAGCTGGGTATGCCACAGAAAATTTCAACAATCTTATCAAGTCAAACATACTGACAATCAACAAAGTACAGAAGCACATCGACTATCAACCTGATCAAGAACATTTCCCAGAGTATCTTGAATAAGGGGTCGATAATCTCCAAGAAAAAACTGCCAGAAAAAAAGAGATAGACATAAATTTACTTTCCATAAAGTTTATATTGATTTCAAAAAAAGGTAGGGGAGGAATATTTTACCACCTGATCATATTTTGCATCTTTTTGGGACTCGCCTTGACCTGTGTTCAGAAAATATATTTGTCCAACATCATCTGAGAGCACAATTGATGTTCCATCCCTAAGATGACAACATTTTAACAAATTATACTGTCAGAGATCGTGATGGCTAAAAAAATGACAATTCATGTGTGACACGAAACACTAAAGATCCGCAAGGTAGACATATAGTCTACAGGTTTTTCCCATTTGGACACAAAGCAGCTTAAGCTCATAGCTTGACATAATTAATACACAAAAATGATAATGGTATTTCAGTGTTAGCATGGGTCCAGACAATTAAAATTGGTAACAACAAAGTAAAAATATTACACAGTTGAACTGAATATAGAACAGATAACTATAGTCCACATATGACAAGATAGCGGTGAAGTGTTCTTATTGGCTTTCACTTTAAAGCAACATAGTGGTCTAGTGTTTAATGCTTGCTCTCCATTCTTATATTAAAAATTGAATTTAAGCAAAAATGTTGAGGACACATTTGGTTTAAATTTAAGAAGAATTACTTTTAAAATAATTGATGCTAAAACAACTATTTCAGATAAATTAATATTAAAAGAATTAGTTTGGGTTTGAGTTTCAGAAGTTACAGTAGAGAGAAAATACAATAAAAACTGATGAGGACCTCAAAAGAATATCAAACATTTGAAGATAACGAATGGACGAGATGGTTACTCAAGAGAGAGCGATAGCCGCAAGATTAAAGAAGGTTGAATACCCTTTGAAGTCCTTAAAGGTGTATAATGCCTTCTATTTCATCCCTAAATATGTCAAAAATTAAAAAAAAGATTTGGTATTCCCGTTTGTCCTTCAAATGGATGACACCATCAGTTTCGCTGACATGGCACATTATGTGCTGTGTCGTCACCGTGTTTTTCACGTGGCTGTCAACCAAACTGAAATATAATTAATGTTGACATTTAATATTCAAAAAGTTTTTATGTCTTCAAACAAGTCCTTTTTCTTATAGTAACCCATCCTTTCCCCAACCCATCACCACCACTCATCCAATTCAAAATTCTAATCCCCACAAACTGGATGAGATTTCGATTCTGAAGCTACTCCTAACAAGGGAACCCGTGTTCCTAAGTTAGGGTCAGCTCCAAAAATTAGTCATGTTTCTGAAGTTGCTCCTAACAAGGGCAACTCTGACCCTGAGACGGTCACATCTAGAAATTAGTTGTCCAGATAATTTCTTCCATATAAAATATCAATGGAGACAAAAGCAACCCAACCTGATCCATGAACAACACCAATGATCTGACCCAGGGGTAAGTGTTCCTTCTTCTGACACCCTTGAACATTTGGAAAATTCCTTGAATAATTGTGAACCTCATCTTGATGACTTGCCCATTGCTTTGAGGAAAAGAACTTGATCTTGCACCAAGTATCCTATTTCTCATTTTATGACTACTAAAAACCTATCTATGCAGCACCAAAGTTTCGTCTTTACCATTGATGCAATTAGAGTCCCTACTTCCGTTCAAGAAGCATTCAAGGATGAGAATTGGGTCCAAACCATGAATAAAGAGATGAGTGCCTTAGAAAAGCGCCAAACATGGGAAATTGTTAACAGGCTACTAGATAAAAATGTAGTAGGATGCAAATGGGTTTATAATGTAAAGTATAAATCCGATGGCACATTAGAATGTTACAAAGCAAGGTTAGTTGTTAAAGGATTTACTCAAACTTATGGTATTTGATTATAAGAAGACATTTGCTCGAGTGACAAAGATGAATACAATTAGAATCATTCTCTCATTGGCAACTTATTTTGGTTGGGAATTGCAACAGTTTAATGTGAAAAATGCTTTCTTGCATGGACAATTAAAGGAAGAAGTCTATATGGAAATTCCCACAGGTTTTAGGCCTACTGAAGAAGAGAATAAAGTTTGTAGGTTTAAGAAAACCTTGTATGGACTCAAGCAGTCACCTCGGTTTTGGTTTGGTCGGCTCACTCATGTTATGATCTCCATGGGGTTTCGACAGAGTCAAGGTGACCGTACCTTGTTCATCAAGCATTATCCAAAAGGTAAACTTGCACTACTTTAAGTCTATGTTGACGATATGATTGTTGCAAGAGATGATGAACATGAGAAACAAATCTCAAAGGAAAAACTTGCTTGGAAATGAAGTATCTAAGAAAGTTGAAGTACTTCCTTCGGATAGAAGTAGCTTCCTCAAAGAAAGGCATCTTTATCTCCCAAAGAAAGTATGTTATTGATCTTGTCAAAGAAACTAGTATGATTGATTACAAGACCACGTTATTGATCTTGTCAAAGAAACTAGTATGATTAATTACAAGACCACTGGAGTTGCTATAGAACAAAAGGATAAAATTGGGAGTAATAAATAAAGGCCAATATCAAAGACTTGTTGGGAAGCTCATTTACTTAGCTCACACCAAATTGGATATAGCCTATGTTGTGAGTGTCATTAGTCGGTTCATACATGATCCAAAGGAGAGATATCTAGAAGTTGTTGTTGGAAGTCCCACATCAACTAGAGATAAGATCAATTTATAATATATAAGTGAATGCAAACCTTACCCTATAAGTCAGTTTTATGGGGTTGAGTTAGGCTTAAAGTCCACTTCTTAACATGGTATTAGAGTCAGGTTAGAGCCTATCCTGGCAATATTTGTTGTTTGTTGGGCATGTTGTTTCACCCGCTATCAGGCCGTTATCGAACCACCCATTAATGTCTAGACTCACACTCAAGATATATATATCTCGACGTGAGGGGGTGTGTTGGAAGTCTCACATCGACTAGAGATAGGGCTAATTTATAATATATAAGTAGATGCAAACCTCATCCTATAAGTCAGTTTTGTAGGGTTGAGTTAGGCTTAAAGTCCACTTCTTTACAGTGGTAAACAAAATCCTTCAATATTTGAAGACAAGTCCAGGACGGGGATTATTGTTCAAGAGAAATGAAAATTTAAAAATGGAAATGTAAATTGATGCAGATTGCAGGATCTATCATAGATAGGAAATCCACCTCAGGATATTGCATGTTCTTGGGTGAAAATTTGGTGACTTGGAGAACTAAGAAAATATTGTTGCAAGGTCTAGTGCAGAGGTTGAATTCTGAGCTATGGCACAAGGGGTGTATGAATTATTATGAATGAGAATTATTCTAAATGATCACAAGGTGGAATGTGAAGAACCTATGATCCTTTATTGTGATAAGAAGCCAACTATTAGCATTGCTCACTCTTGAATTTAAGAGAGAGAATATATTATTTTCTATTATTTGTCTCCTTACATGCATTGGATATATATACAAGAGCTCATTGAATGAGCAGCCTATTCTACGAAATAAATCCCTAAAATTGTGGGATTGTTATTCTAATAATAATAGCAAGATACAGGGAATATAACAAATTAAATACATGGAAATAATGTTTAAAGTTTCCTAAAATATATTTTGACACTGCCCCTCAAGCTGGTGAATAAGGGTTTTCCATTCCCAGCTTGGATATAATTCTTTCAAAATTACTGCCTCAAGACTAGCATTCTTATTTCTTTTGAACAAAACTCTTTTTCCCGGAGTCCCTTTTAAATACTGGACAATTCTAAGTGCAACTTGTAAATGTGCTTCCTCTGGTTGGTGCATAAATTGGCTAACTAAGCTCACAGCAAAGGCAATATCTGGTCTAGTGTGAGATAGGTAAATGAGTCTTCCCTTGATACATTTCTTTATCCACAAAAACATCCTCCTCTACACTTCCCAACTTTATATTTGGATCAACAGGTGTACTTGCTGGTTTGCAGGTTGTTTTACCTGTCTCCTGTAGCAAATCAACGATATACTTTTGTTGGAATATGAAGATTCCTTTCTTGGAATGGGCTACTTCAATCCCCAAAAAATATTTTAGCTTCCCTAAAGTCTTGATTTCGAATTCCTTGGCAAGGCATTGGCTCAACCTTTGTTGTTCCTTTTTATCATTCCCAATAATAATTATATCATCCACATAGACCAATAGTATTGTCACTCCCCTTGAATCAGAATGTTTGATGAATAAAGTGTGGTCCCCTTGGCTCTGTTTGTATTTAAGACTTGTCATAACTTTGGTGAATCTCCCAAACCATGCTCTAAGTGACTGTTTCAACCCGTATAGCGCCTTTTTTAATTTGTAAATTGTGTTGGCCTCAATCTGTCCCGTATACCCCCGGGTGGTATTTCCATGTATATTTCTTCTTCAAGATCTCCATGTAGGAATGCATTTTTTACATCAAATTGTTGCAGTTCCCAATTGTAGTTTGCTGCCAACGACAAAATTACTCTAACCGTGTTCATTTTAACAACTAGTGCAAAAGTCTCTAAGTAATCCACTCCATATGTTTGGGTGAATCCCTTAGCTACCAACCTTGCCTTATACCTCTTAATAGTCCCATCAGCCTTGTACTTCACTATATAAACCCACTTGCACCCAACAGCCCTTTTTCCAGGTGGTAGGGAGACTAGCTGCCAAGTATTGTTTTTCTCCAACGCCTCCATTTCCAAGTCCATGGCTTGTTTCCATTTTGTCAATTAATGCCTTAGACACAGAAGGTGTAGTTGTGGTGTTTAGGCTTGTGAGAAAGGTTTTATGGGTAGGTGAGAATTTTTCAAAGGATAGATAATTTGTCAAGGGGTAAGGTTGTTGTTTGGTGCATGTTCTGGTTCCTTTTTTAATTGCAATTGGGAGGTCTAAATTATGATCTATCTGTTCAACTGGTTTTTCAGAAGGAAATTCATCACAAGCAGTAGAGATAGAATTTATAGGATCAAAAAGAATTACCTCAGGTAATGTTGTAGGGTTGGATTCTTGAACATGAGTAGATCTTGGAATGGACTTTTCTCTTCGTGTGTACACCAAATCTTTCCCAAATTTTGTATTATCATGAGGTTTAGTTGTTGGTCTTGCAGATTGAGGTATTTGATTCACCTCTACTTGTTCCTCTTCAGCTTCAACCTCACATATAGTGGTCATATCCTTTTGAGTTTTTGTTTCTGGTCCAAAAGACAAATTTGGTAATATCAAAGGTTCATCTTCCTCTCTTAAAGTCTCCCCCTGAAGATGAGATTGGTCAAAGTAGCTTACTCGTTCATTGAAAGTAACATCTCTTGACACAAAGAATTTTTTGGATGGGGGATGGAAACACCGATACCCTTTTTGTGTGGCTGAGTACCCCAAGAAAATACATTTTATTGCCCTTGGGTCAAGTTTTCCTCTTCCATTACTATGAACATGTACAAAGGAGACACACCAAAAAATTCTAGGTTGAAGGTTATTTGTATGGATTATATGTGGGTAGAACGAGTTTAAGACTTCCATGGGACTTTTTGAGGATAAAACAGTAGAAGGTAATCTATTAATCAAGTAAGTAGCAGTGAGAATGGCTTCCCCCCAAAATCTTTTTGGAACATTATTTTGAAAAAGAAGAGCTCTAGTTTGATCTAATAAGTGTCCGATCCTTGGGAGCCTCTGACCGTGTGTTTTGATTGCAGCCTTCATTGCTGCCTAACCCTAGAGTTCCATCACAACCTTCATTGCTGCCCAACCCTAGAGGTCCATCACAGCCTTCATTGTTGCCCAACCCTAGAGGTCCATCCCAGCCTTCATTCCTGCACATTATCAATCTTCGCTTTTTGTGCCTTAATTGCACATTTTTGTAATGGCTGAAATGGAAAATGTAGACAAGTTCCAAAGTACGAGAGAATTGCAGAGTGTTCATTCAACTTATAGATTGAATGGAAAAAATTATCTTAAATGGTCTCAACTCATTAAGACCATTCTAAAAGGGAAAGGAAAGGTTAGCCATCTCACTGAAGATGCCCCTGCGAAAGAAGATGCCCCTGCGAAAGAAGATGCCAGATTCAAATCATGGGATGAAGAAGACTCCATGATCATGGCATGGCTATGGAACTCAATGGTTCCAGAAATTAGCGATACATGCATGTTCCTCACTTCTGCAAAGGCTATATGGACTGCATCAGAGCAAACCTACTCTAAGGCAAAGGATCCTGCCCATATTTATGAGGTGAAAGTAAAAACAATGGCAACCAAACAAGGCACTAAAACTGTCACAGAATATGCTAATCAACTCAAATCTTTATGGATGGAGTTAGATCATTACAGGGTCATAAAGGCCAAGTGTTCTGAGGATTCAGCAATTCTAAGAGAATACATTGAACATGATCGGGTGTATGATTTCTTGGTAGGCCTAAGTCAGAATCCAAATATTAGGCAAGGAGAAGGTTCCTGGACTCAATGAAGTAATGGCAATTATTCGGAGTGAAGAAAGTAGAAGAAGTCTAATGCTAGAGACCCCAATTGTGGATAATTCAGCAATGCTTGTTGAAGGAGCAACAGTCATGGTTGCAGAACAAAAAAAAGTAGGTCCTCTTCCAAGAACAGAGAAGAAAAATGAAGGAGTTTGGTGCACCTATTGCAACAAGCCACGTCACACAAGGGATAAATGCTGGAAGTTACATGGAAAACCTCAACGTAAAGATTGGGGACACAAAGGAGGCCTTCCAAGGAGAGGGGGCAAGCTTATGTTGCTACTGGTCCTGAAAGTTAGGAAGGATCTATACAACTCAACCACGAGGAGTTAGAAAGAGTGAGGTCCTTTCTTAGTAAATTGGAAAAACCCACAGGTACGTGTTCATTGACATACTCTGGTAAGTTTCCATTTTCTTGTGGATTTAATGTCTCAAATACCCCAGTTTCTCATTATTGGATACTAGGCTCTAATACCATCTTGAATTTAGGAGAGAGAATATATTATTTTCTATTATTTGTCTCCTTACATGCATTGGATATATATACAAGAGCTCATTGAATGAGCAGCCTATTCTACGGAACAAATCCCTAAAATTGTGGGATTGTTATTCTAATAATAATAGCAAGATACAGGGAATATAACAAATTAAATACATGGAAATAATATTTAAAGTTTCCTAAAATATATTTTGACACTCACAATCCAGTTTAGCATGATAGGACCAAACACATATGGATAGATAGACCCTTTATTAAAGAGAAATTAGATAGTGACCTTATCACTACTTCCTACGTCCCATTTGGACTTTAGTTAGTAGATTTGTTACAAAAGGTCTTCCCACCGAGTGATTTTATGATCTCAGATGCAAGCTAGAAATGACAGATATCCCTTTCACCAACTTGAGAAGTGTTGTTAGTTGGATATTAAATGCAGTACAAAAAATTTGTTGGTAGCATGTTAAATTACTAGAAGTTGTTAGAAGAGTCTAGAGATCTCTTGTAATTATTACTTTAGGGTTTGAGTTCTCTATATATAGAAGTGAATATCCTGTTTTGAATCAATTGAATAAAAATCTTCATTCTTTTATATTATTTCTTTCAAGTATAGATATCCATTACCAGTTTCAGGGGGAGTTTTGTTAGTAGGATATTAGGTTTATTGTTAGAAGTTGTTAGAAGATTCTAAAGATTTCTTTGTAACCAATACTATAGGGTTACAATCGTCTATATATAGAGGGTGATGTATTGTTTCAAATTAATCAATTACATATAATCTCCTCTTATTCAGATTAATCCTTTTCAAGTGGCCCTACAACGGCTAGATGTCAATATAGATCCCTAAATGTTATGCTTCAAGATGAGATATATATGTCTCACCCCTCTGGCTTTGTAATGATTAGTCCTTGGTATTCAAATTAAAGAAGGCAATTTATGGTCTCAAATGGACTCCTATAGCCTAGTTTGACATACTGGAATCCACTGTTACAGTTTTAATTTAAGGCTACAAATTTGCCATTCTCTTTGTTTGTCTATTCACAGTCCTGCATTGGTCCTCATCTTTGTCTATGGGAATGATATAATTGTCACTACAACAATTATTTGCTGATTCAGTCTTCCTGCTGTACTCTCTTGCACCCTGTTTGGATAGTCATCAAAATATAAAAGAAATAGGAAATGGTAGAAATTGGGATGAATTGAAGTGGAATTTTAAAGCTGTTTCGTTAAATGGAATTAAGACGAGAAGAATTATTTCTTTTTAGTTGTTTAATTAGATTGAAAAATGAAAGGAAAAAATTAGTTGTGTGGTGTACTTAGTGTGGTTTTACTTTCAGGTTCTTTGTAAGGATATAAATAGTGAAACCTTAACTCAGTTCATTTTTCAGCCTTTATAAAAATTTCTATTATCTTGATACCTTAACTCAGTTCACTTTTCAGCATTTATAACATTTTCTTTAACTCTCAGCTCTATTATCACTTGACAGCGAATACATAGCTGTAAAGTTTGGATCACCCTAATGAGTTTCTGTACCAAACAGATTATGAAAAGTGAAAGACAGATGGGTGTGGAAGACATTCACTGCGTATCACCAAAGTGAGGAACAAACCAAAATCTATTAAGAGAAAAAAAATAGATACAAGAATGGAATTATTAAATGAAAAAAAAAAAAAGACCACTCAAGACAAGTATTCTAGATACTTACGGAGAAAACTTCCCATCAACCAACTTAAAGCGTCCAATTTCATACGTTCGAATTGGTATGCCCTCCCATATCTGGAAAAATAATATACCAGAAAAGCATAAATTAATGTATTGCAAAGAATGTTTAAACCTTGAGATTTTTAAGGACCCAAAATAAAAGAAGCTTACATCCCAAACAATGGTTCGTCCATCATATCCAGCACTCATAGCTATTCGAGGGTTGAAAGGGTGAACATCCAAAACATAAGACTGCCAACCATTAAAGAATCACAATTTAGTCATGATATGACTGTAAAAATTCAAATCAAGAAAGAAAAAAATAAGAGGCTATAACTTAACCCAATAAGAAAAGTATGAGAAAATTTTAACTTTTAGTCCAACAAATAAAAGTTAAGCATGTTTACCAATGGAGAAAAATTAGCCCCACACAAAATACAGAAAGGATGGGGGTAGAGAAAGATAGATGACAGATTTTGCAGATTCTCAACCAAAAAAAAAGAATTAGGTCTTACTGATTCAGTATGACCAGTCAAAGAGTGCACTAAGCTTCCATCAACTGCATTCCAAACACAGATTCTGCAATCTTCAAGAAGAGAAGACAAGTACTCAGTTAAAGCAAGCAACAACCTTCTCTCCACATCAAATAACATAAGATTGATTATCTATACAAGAGAAGGGAAGGGATCACAAAGTTGTGAATGTATGCTATGTCAAATGAATAAAATTATCATGGCAATTATCAATCAATGTGATTGGATAATATTGCAAATAAAAGGAGTTCTACGTTGGTTAAGAATGAGAGCAGCAAGGGGGGTATCACATAAGCAAAAGATGTACAAGTACAAATTGCCTGATGGGGATAATAAAATATCAATTGCATAGTAAACCCAGGAACATATAGATAGTATATAATGCTTAGTGATATATGAAACAATAGCAAGCATATTCTCTACCCCACAATCCACATGGGATAAAAAAATCAATTGTGACACTAAACTGATAATCTCTACGCCATGTGGTGATTATAAAATATCAATTGCATGTGAAACCAACATACATCTTGAGGCAATATAATGCTTAGTGATATATGTAAAAGCAGCAAGCAGTAGTACACAGTAGTGGCAAGTAGAAAATTATGTATGCTCTGTGGCAGATTTGTTTATAAGAAAATCCAATTAGACAACTTGGATCCTTTACATATTCCAGCTACTGTTCGGACCTCGAGTTTGTTGCACTGATAGAATACTCGTAATATCCAATATAGTTTCCACTTTCATGCTTGTCTAGGCCTCAATTACCATGAGGCTTAAACTCACAACCACAAAGGGTTTGAGCCCCACAGTGAGCACCAAAGACACTTTTTAAGAACAAAATCATAAAGCAACAATCTCTCAAATGTAGTGAGTCTAACAATATAGTGTACTTGAGGCCAGAAAAGTTCTATATTATGTAACTGTAGTTAGTTATCATATCAAAGAGTTAGTATTTAAAACAACAGATCTGCAACAAAGTGAATTGATTGTGATTGACCATGATTTGCATACAAGGTGCTACCAGTTTAATATACTTAAGTATACAAAAAATGTATAATTTGCAGGTTAAAATTTCCCTGCTACAGTATTTCTTTTAGCAAGTACATTACCCATAATAGCTGCAAGCACAAAGCGATTGTCCAGACTCCATATAATCATATTAACACCACGAGGAGTAGGTAGCAATCTCTGCCTTGGACCACCTCGTGGAGGTTGGGGAGGCAGCGGTGGTGGTGGCACTTTTAGATGATATGCACGAGTCCAACGTCCTACTTTTCCCTGAAACAGAAGAGGAAAACATATTTAACATGGAAAGCAAAGGGGGAAATGAACCTACTCATGCCACATAGATCCCCAAACCAATTCTGGAAAAGAAAATGTCTTCAAGAATAAAAATAGACCAAAATTCAATGGTAATCCAATTAAAGGAGCTCACATGAGATTTCCGTGATCTGGGAACCCATATAATTGCACTTCCATCACGAGAGCAGGTAACTATGTTATCATGACAATACCTGAAATATCATGACATAGGTATGCAACATATATTTAGTAATGAGAGAAGGGGAGTTGTTACATTAAATGAAACTAACCAGGGTAGAAAAAATTATAGCAAGCGCTAGCATATACCAGAAATTTCGAAACTTCAGTGTATTTTCTTCTTTCCAGGGGTCAGATGTTAAAATTTTTGAAGCCACAGAGCAACCACTGCATGCAGAATAGCAAAGATAATAAGGATCATTACAAAGCAAAACAAACAACCATAGATCTAGCTGGGATGGCTAACCTAAACTGTACATAATTAACATCATTTTCGTGACCAGATAATAAATCCATCTCATGTATTGGTTGTTCTGAGTCATCAGTGCTGGGCTTCATCGCACTCCACACCTGCAAATTGCAGTAATTTTCAACATAGCATAGAAGCGATATTAAATAAGCTAATAGTATTCCTGAGAGAAAATAGGAAATTTGTGAAGAGCACACCAATAAACCTACCCTGGCAAAAGTATCAGAGCTACCAGTAACAAAAACAGTTCCATTAGCATTATATGCACAACAAAGTACTTGATAGCTTTGTTGACCATTGCTTGAGGATGGCAAACTAGCTGGTGGAGCATTGCTCTTCCCTGAAAAAGTTTATAATTCCTCAATAAATAATAACCTAATAACAAAAAAGTAATTATTTCAGTCAGCAGGTCAGACTACTGATCTGGAAGGTTTAAGTAACAAGTCATCCATTTGACCTAAACTCGCATAGTTTGACTTGAACAAGATTTGATAATTCCATCCATTATTCCAAGTGTAGTGTTTATTTAAACAAACGTGTTGAAATATAAAAAGATCTTTTTTTATTTTTATATTGGATTTAGATTATAATAGAATATAACTTATCCAACTTAAAAACTGAATAGATTGTACCACCATATCAAATTTAATATGGTAAAAAATGCAAAACTCAGCCACTTCCAATTCCATGCCTGTTCTGTTAACAGAAATATAAGCAATTAACTGACCATTTATAGCATCTGGAGGCCGAGGCACATATATTCGGGGATTGTGTGAGTTCCTTGCATCCCATATTCTACAAGTTCCATCGTCGGATGACCTACATAAATCATAAAAGTTAGATTATTAACACTACAATGATGTACATGTGTGTAAAATAATGAAGAAATTAGTAGAACCCCACCCCCCTAAAAAAATGAAAAGAGGTCTGAAGTTGAGGATGTGATCACAGACACGGATCTATACAAAGGCAAGTGGATACAGCAATGTAAACAATGGTAAGCAGCATCTAAACTTGTGGGAATGAGGAAACAATGCAATAGATTATCAGTTGCTAAGAAAACAGATGCAAATACAGTAGAGCTCTTGATTTACAGAACTTGATGACAAACAAATGACATGGGGATGGCACCATTCTGATACGAAGTTGAAATTAAAAGGTTTTAAATATTGAGGAAAGGAAAGAAAAGAAAGACTTTGAAAAATGATTTTATTCATATTGTAATGAGTTTCAATTTGATAATAACTTGATAAACATGAGGTATTAACCCTTATTTATACCAATACTGGACTCTTAATCCTAAAGAACAAATAACTTCCAAAAGATAAGATAAATCCCTAAGAATAAGGATCCTAGAAGACAGATTTAAGATGTGATAAGTTATTATATAATATATGAACAAGATAGCATAAAATACTTTTCATATATTCGAACAGAAAAACTAAGTATAGTTGAATTTATTATAAATAAATAATTAATCTGCACAAGAATGAAATCATGAAATATGTTTGTCACATGACAGGTGAATCTAAAAAACATACAAACTTTGTAACTCATTTGGAATGGGGCAAAGAGATTCAATGTCATGCAAAGGAGTATGTTAAATTCACAACATTAGTCTTAGAGAATGAGCTTTAAGTCTAACTCAACATCATAAAAATGAGCTTGTAAGTGAAATTTACACTGACTTATATATTATAATTTAGTTATACCTTTAATTGATGTGAAATCTCTAACAATTATTATTTAGTAAAATAATAAATATCCAAACAAAACACTTGGTTTAACAAATAAAAAATAGTAAAGATTTTTGTATGACACAGAACATGACCTTAGCAACTGTTTTACAATTCAATTATGTATGAATGAAATAAATAGATTAACATCAAGACTTATCTATTGAGTCTCAAGAATCACTAGGACAATGTATAGAAAGGCAACAATAGGCCTAACTCCTAAACTTACGATAGCAGCTGGTATACAACACTGGGACTAAAAGTAATAGTATTAACAGCTCCTGTATGTCCCCGCAAAACTGATATTGGCATCCCATCTGGTAATCGCCACTGTTGTAAAGCAAATGTCAACTTAGATGCCCAAGGTTTGCATGACAACATACAAATTAAGCTATACTACTTACAACTCTAATGACAAAATCATTTGAAGCAGATGCCACCAAAGCATTGTTTGAGCTTACAGCCAAGTCAGTAATATCACCCTTCAGTTTAATAACAACAACATCAGATGAAATGATAATAAAAGGAAAACACTTGTCAAAATTACTTCCATAAACTATATTTTTTACTCACTTCATGTCCACGGCAACTAGCTAAGCAAAATGCAGTTTCCATAGACCAAATCTTGACAAGACGGTCATCGGAACCACTAATAACAAATCTCCCTGATCCGTCAAATATGGCTGCAAGGTAAAATCATTTTTTAAAAATTTATAAACCGTTAGTCCATCTATGAATGTAATGACTTATATGCATCTAAGTTCATAAAAAATCAACATTTAACTTCATAAGGAAACTCTAAGAAGAGAAAGCAACAATTATACTATAAAAATATTGGAATCAACTCTTATTGGTGTCATGTGATGCACATCTAAGTAGTGACTTTCATAAGAATAACTGAACATGAACTCAGATAATCCAGCTGCATAAAGTCACCATATTAATGGTAAGTTTAGAAGAAGAGCAACACATACCACAATAGACAGCCACACGATGCCCCCTTAGTTTTTTAATATTTTGCATTTTTTGCACCATAGTAGATGGTTTGGCAATAGCATAACATGCACTACGAATAGATGGAGCACGATGGTGTTTTGTAAAACCACCTCCAATCTCCCTTAAACTTAGCCCTTGAACCTGATTAGCCTTCATGTGAGGCCAGCGCATGTAAAGTGGAGGGCTCTTCACAAGCTTGTCAGCTGTTTTTCTATCACCTGTACATACACAGGAATAAAAATAGAGTAAATATCCCATTCCTCCACTTATCTATTTTGTGATTAATGTTGGGGCATGGCCAACTACAGCAACTTCCAGACATATTTAAATCCAACTTTGTTAATACAAGCTTCAGACCAGAACAACATTTGTCAAAAGGGAACACCAGGAAGAAATTTTAAACTGTAGACAACTACCTAATCAAGTTTTTAAATGTTTGGGATCTTGGACCTTCACATTTTAAACATGCTAATGACTACTTGCCACACAATGATGACATTGTATATGCTAGTACCAATCTTGGTGCAGAAGACCAAGGATGGCAACTGTAAACCGTGTACATATATAGAAGCAAACATAATTACGTAAGATTCATGTCTTCAATCAATTATCAATTTTATCAAAGCATATAAATCAAAACAGGGTTTGATACATACCCACTCCTAACCTTTAAAGAAAGCCCTAACATATGAATCATTGCCTTGAGAATATTTCAAATAACTAACAGAAACTCATTAATAAATGTGTATAAATTGCATATTCATTAAATTCATATAATAGACTGAAATTGCAGACATTATTTTCAGTTTATGCTTTAATGACTTGCGATCTTAGCTTGAATGATCAAGAAAAAGATTACTGTAACTTATCACGTACTGTCAAGAAGCGAAAATGAACCATATCCAAGTAAAGTAGGAACATCAACTGCATTAGGACTACTTCCTCCAAGTTTTCCATGCAAAGGATGGACCGTACTCAGCATCAATTGTTTCAGAAGCTTTACTAAGTGATCCTTAGTTATATGAGGATACCTAGTAATAAAAAAAAAGATGAACAATAATTAAGACTTAGGTGATATCAAACAGCAGCTAAGAGAAAAGATTTCAGAACCAAATAAGAAAACATATTTGGATTAAAATATGAAGCATTCTCTATTGGAAAGTAATCTCTAGATGGAGATACCTCTAAGAGTATTAATCAGACACTTCCAAAATAATTTTATGTTCGTTTTCTATTTTTAAAACAAACAATTCCAATATACCAAAATTCAAATAAATAAAAATTCTCTCTAAATGCTTAATAGCAATAAACATTTAAGTATACTGACATTGACCATAAAATTTGGCAGCCTTTTTTTAAATGATAATCATTCATATGCACTTAAAGGTCAAGTGATAACCCATCTAACTGAGAGTAGCAGTCAACTGTCAACCCTTCAGAGATAACTATAGTACAGAGTATCAAAGTACCACTAAATGTTGAAGTTTAACACTTTGACTCACGAAAATACAGGTTTATTTACTTTATATGTATATTTACTATATCTGTATTTATTCTCCAAGGAGATCTTGATGAGAAGGTATACATGGAGGAACCTCTGGGATTTACTGTTCAAGGGGAGTTGTTTGATAAGGTGTCATCTTCACAGGTCCATTTATGGCCTTAATACGGCTTGGGTGTTTTTGTGTTGTCATCCAGCAATTTGGAATGACACGAAGTAAAGTTGAACATTCATTATTTTAACATTATTTTTCCCATGGATGCATCTACCTAATTGTTTATGTGATAAGGAGGGTATAATCTATCCAAAACAATCTTGTTCAGAAGTTCCAGAAAAAAGAGCTTGGTAAATTGTGGTACTTCCTTGGTATTGAAGTTGTTCAATCCAAGGGTGGTTTGGTCAAACTGCAGAGGAAATATGCTCTAGACATTTTGGTAGGCATACCAATGGACCCAAGTATCAAACTTGTACCACACCAAAGAGAGTTGAATTCAAATCCTAAAAGGTACAAATAGTTAGTTGGTAAACTAAATTATCACATTGTGACTTGCTTGACATTGCCTTTGAAGCGAGTGTAGTAAGTCAAATTATGAACTTTTTTCTGTCAAGACCATTGGGATGCAGTTGTATGGATCTTAAGATATATCCAAAATAAATACCCCTAGCATTATTTATGAAGATAAAGGGAGTCCTCAAATTGTTGGATATTCTAATGTTGATGTATAGGTTCACCTAGGATATATGCTCTATTTCTAGGTATTGTGTTCCTGTTGGGGGAGATTTAATATCATAGAAAACCAGGAAACAAAAATGTTGAGCCAAAATCAAGTGTAGAAGCAAAATACAAGGTATGGTTTTAGTCACCTTTGAGCTCATATGGCTAGAGCAACTGCTCAAAGAGCTTAAATTGAATAAAATTCCAAAACTGACCTCATATTAGACAACCATATAGCATTACGTATTGTCTTTGATCTTATCTTTTATGAATGAACCAAAATTGTCATTTCATAAGAGCAAAGGTGGAGTCTAAGAATACCATCACTAGATTTGTAAATGAAAGTGAATAGTTGGCAGACATATTAGAAAGGGATCAAGGACCAATCATAGCTGCAACCTAATCATATGACTTGTATGTTCCATCTTGAAAGGAAGTGTTATAATTATGGATCTTTACAAAATAAGGTGTAGATATTCATAATCAAGAATATATTTGCATTATTAGGAACATAATTATTATTTCTAGTATCATACCTTTATTATTAGAGTACATCAAATCTCCTCAATTTTTTGTATTTATTCCGTTTTCTCAATATAAATGAGGCACTCGTACTGTCACAAAACATACAATTTCAGCTCAATGTCTCTCTATTTCTATGAACATATGCACGAAGCAAGTTCACAAGGATATAGCATATAAAATTTTAAAAGAGTCTTTTCAATGTAAACAAGTATATGCACCAAACTATGATCACCTTATCACAACATCTTCCACTTCAAAAAACATGTTTTGTTACAATTTTCTATCACTTGAAAAATTAAGAAAATAGTATAATGTTTTTCTAATTTTATCATTTGGTAGCTCCACTAAATAGTTGAGAGACTGCATTAATGAAGTGATCATACTTTGAGACTTTTGGGCCTTTAGGGGTGGTTGCAAGTTTTAGGTTTTGGGTTTTCAAAACAAAAACATGTTTGACAAAAATGAAGCTGAAATTGCTTTTAACTCTATTTCAAAACACTTTTACATTCATTTTCAAAACTAAAAAAAAAAATATTTGTAAATTTGGTTTATTGTTTAACAAAAATACATAATTGCTACCCATGGCAAATAGCCCTTCTCATCATCATCACGTGCACTGCAACCACCATTTAAAAATACCTTTAAACTAATTTAACAATTAAAGAAAATTTTAAACTAATTTATTTTGAGATCAAAAAATTTATAGAGAAAAAACTAATTATCAAAAACTAAAATTTATTTTTTTAAATATGAAAACTGATAGTAGTTTTTTAAATCTAAAAGCTTACAACTACAAACCATCCCAAAAGGACCTTTAACTTATAAGTAGCTTGTTCAAACAAAACTACAATCTCTTATTGTAATTAACCATATATAATAACCTTCTTAATCCCAGAGTATAATCTTAAACAACATATATTTTGGAACTTAGGGAATAAGTATGTTTCTCGTTTACTGATATAATGGAAGAAAAAACGAGCTCAGGCTGATATAATACATGTTTCTGGTAGGAGTTAAAAAACATACTAAAAGTGGATCATCTTTCAACATGAAGTGTAACGAAATTTAACTTCCCATTTTACCAACATCTTGCCCCGGTAAAAAAGTATCTATATTGAAAAACTATGCATAAAAAGTACAATCTCACATGGTAATAAAATCTCTAAATATAAAGCAAAAAATACCTGCCCACTAAATTGCTATAATCTAAAGGTAAAGAGAAGCCATCGTCATCTTCTTCGGCATCATCCCCTCCGAGGTCACCACTTCTTGAAAACCAAGCATGATATCTTCTGGGTAGAAGTTGATGCTCTAAAAGTTCTTCCTTAAAATGTAGAAACGTTCGCCTACATGGTCCCGCAGACAAAAAGTGCATGATTAAAAAGTAAACCTCCCTAAGGTCTATATCCAGATCAGTCGGAACAACTCCCACATCCCCAGGGGGCGCCACCATTTGATCCACCTTATTTGAAACACTTAAATGTGCAACACTAAGCGAAGATGCACGACAAGAAGATTTGCCCTTCCGAGAATCCATGTTTCTAAAACACCCTGCACATAACAAACTACAGTGCATAAAATGTCCTGAATAAGCTACAAACTCCAAAACCAATCCCTGAAAAACAGCAGCATACATACATTGTGCACTATTGCATCGTCACATCGTACAACACAAACTTCGGCTTAACAATATGACATCACCACATCATTCCACACAAACTATGGATTAACAAGAAACCTATCCGTTATAAATCTAAATTGAATTGAATTCAAAACAAGCGTCACTCTTCTAGTTCTCCTGCATGTATGGCAACGGAGAGAGTAATTGATTAAGGTAAAACCTAACCGACGTCTAATCAGTCTCGATTTAACATTTAGTAGAAGCAAAGATTTAAAAGGAACTGGCAAGTCGCAAGTCGACGACGCCTGGGAGCTCGCGCAAAGCGAAAATAAAAGAAAGCGAAACAGTAAACTGAATAAACAAAAGTAACTGAAAATCCTAAAGAGGAAGATAGACCTCGAAAACGGTTGAAGTTGCAGCTGCGAAGAGGGGTTGCACTTCAAAAGCCGCATGCAGATTGAAGAATGAGGGCAGAATCTGAAACCGAAAGGTGTTATTTATTTACGAGGTGGAACGGGCACTGTTCTCAAGAAAGGGTTCGGGAGTGTAATTCGATTGAAGATACAATTCCAAAAATGCAAATCCAGAAACTGCAAGAAAATTAATCGAACTTCCACCACCACTGACCTCTTCTGTTACGATGGATTTGGTGCAAGTGATTAACTAGGTCTTGCACTTGCAAGGGGATGGAAAAGGAAGAAAGGAAAGGATAAATCCCTTTCGAATTGGGGCTCTTGTTTCCGAAGCAATCTTGCGGTGTTTCTTGGGTGTCCGCGACGGAGCCGGGAAGAGAGCCGAATGAAACTTCAGGGGATTTTATTTACATAAAATTTGGAAGGATTTTATAAAAATATTAATTTCAAGAAATTACGTTCAAATAAGGTACGAAAATATAACTCGCTCACTGTATCTTGCAACAGACCAAATAGGTCAAAATAAAATCTCGAGTCTTGAGAAGTTAACGAGATTTTGAGAATTCGGGGTACTGCGGAGATATGCTCTCGAATCGTTTGCTTTAAATGACAAATGTACCCCTACGTGTCGTCTGTTTTGATTTATTTTCAGCAATAATCACTTCAAAAAAGTTATTACGTAACAGAATTTTTTTCAGAATAAGTTAATTAAACTATACGACATCATCTTATTATAATATAATAGAGAATATAAAACAAGTAGAACGTAATAATATGTACTTAAACAAAATTTTCAACAATAGCATTAAAATACATTCATTTATAAACAAATTACTTAATATTGATTTTTACTACATTTTTAAGAAAATAGATTAAGTTTAAAAATATTATTTCAACATATATCATAATATCATAATATCATAATATCATATATATATATATATATATATATATATATATATATATATATATATATATATTAAATTGTTTTATAATTATGCCCTCATAGGATATAGTACCTTTTTTATATTCGTTTACTTTTGATAAATTTTCATCTTGAATATATGATAACAAAATTTATTGATAAAAGATTGAATATTTTATTAAGACGTTTTTATAAATTATATTAAATTCATGCAAGGACATATTATATCTTTGAATAACATCTTTTGCATAAATCATATCAATGTATATCGCCAATCGACATGTTGGTAAATAATAATCCAATCTGAAAACTTTTGACCGATTGGTAACATAAAATAATTATTTGGCTTGCAATAAAAATATTTATTTTTTATTTATTAGATATTTATTTAAAATATATTTGTGAATATTTTAAAATTTCATGAATATACGTGATATTCACGAATAATTAAAATATGTAATTTATGAATTTTTAAAATAAAATCTAAATAAAATTTGAAAAAATATAAAATATAACATAAATTTAAATTAAATATAAAATTAAATTAAAATTTAATTAAATTTAACTTAGTTAATTTTAGTTTTAATTAAATTTAACTTAATAAAATATAAATTAAATTTTAATTTTAATATTTTTGCGGATAATGGATATCCATGTTCGTCGTATCTCACTCATTTATAAACAGGTTAAAATATTTAGTATTGTTAAAATAGGTTGAACTCATGAGTCAACCCAATCCACCACAAGTTTTGGTCGATTGGACTAAAAAAATGAAAATTTTGGTACATAGTAATTTTGAACTAAACTCACTAATAATACTTCTTAACCGGATTGAACTCATGGTGAGCCAGGCTGGCTCTTCAACCCATCTATTTTTTCTTTTTTGGTGTTTGCTTTTGAATTATATTTGAAGTTTAAGATGACTTTGGATTGTATTACATTTTTTTTATTTTGCATTGTCTTTGTGATTTAACATCATTTTAGGTTGAAATTTATTTAAATTTAAATTTTTAAAAAAATTTATTTTTCTAAAATTGAAAAAAAAAAAGTTTGTCAATGAACAAATCCATGTAACCCACCAACCTCTGGTGAGTTAGGTCAAGTTCGAATTTTTACGATTCGCTAATAAGTGAACTAGGTTACGTTAACTCACTAAGTTATCAACTCGTGGTGAGTCAAGTTGGATTGAACAGATGATTTGTTTTGACAATACTAAAAGTATACATTGTCTCAGATAATAAATATTCGCGAGTATCAACTATTCATTACGAATTTTAACCGTAGATACCCACAAATACTAAAAATAAATACATAAATTATATAGTAAAAACATGTAAGACTTTGTCATACACAACTCAGATGGAAGATTGTATGGAGTGACAATCATAGACCAACCAGAATATGGTTATGAGGATTCTTGATTATATGAAATAAATTCATCCAAACATAGACCAAATCGCACATTAGTGTGAATGTTTGTGCTACCCTGCATGGAACTTGAGAACCCTGCATACATAAAATCACTCAAATACTTATCCACATTGAGGTTCGTCGACAAAACAAGATCATTCGATTTCAAATTGGAATACGAAACCCAAACGTTTAACCCTTTGCTCGATCCATCAAACTCAGTCCACACATTAATTAGGTCATCGCTCCTTAGATTGATTCCAATGCTCTTCAAATCACCAACCTTAAACTTTATGTCCATAAACGTATTAAACTCTACGAGAATAAACCTGTCGCCATTGTTGACAAGATATATAACAATAAATGTTTGTTACAAAACTCGTTCCCTGTTATTTTCACACTCTTTCCAAAACCCTAGCTTTATTCGTCTTGAAATCCCTGATTAATCATGGTCATTATGCACTAAATCTTCAATTATTATGCTAACAAAGCTCAACAATTAACCAATTTCATATAATAAAATAATTCTCAATTTCACATGACAAAATAATTCACATTATCATGTTTACATTTACACAATGGTAACTATTTAAACTTATTTATTACACATTTTAAAAATAGAAACTCAATTAAAATTACTTAAAATTTGATAACTAAATTAAAATTTCAGTATTAATATGATATCATACGAGGAGGATTTTAACCAAAAGTTAACCAATAATTATAATAAGAAAGGAAAAAACATTAAAAATAATAAAATAGAAAAATAAAAAAAATACTTCTACAATTATGTATAAAATACCAACAAAATAATGTAATAAAATGGAAAAATTATAATAAAAGTATAAAATAAAATGTGTTAAAAATAATATAACGAGTTACAAAAAGAGTATGTTGTACTGATGTAAAAGAAATGAAAAATCAAATTAGTACAATAAAGAATAATAAATAATCACAAATTTTATAATAATTTTCAAAATAATATCTTCAATTTAAAAACTATGTTTTGAAAGTTTTTAACATTAAAGAAGAAAACAATAATGATTAACAAAAGCATTAATAACGGATGAAATTATTTTATGTAATTGACCATATTTCATTTCAGACTGAAACGAAATGAATTGCTATTATTTTTTACTTTATTTGATAATTTTATTTAAATGGTGTAAAAAAATTGTCTGGTACATATGATCACAGTGATAAAAAAATTAGGATCAAAACTGTTTCTGTTATTAAATATAATCTTAATTTTTCTATTTAATTTCACCGTTGTATAGTTATTATATATATCACTTTTTTTAACCTTATACTTTGGTAGGTTAAATTTGTCTTTTCGTACTCCTGTTATGTCAAGTGACTTACTTACGTTTTTTTTCTTCAACACTTATGATGTTCGTTTGGAGGGAAAACACTGTTCACGGGAATTACCGTGAACGGATTTCCAAAAATAAGGTCGTTCGTTTTGGTGGATTTGTGCGGATTTGGTAAGACAGATATTCGTTGATTTGCGGGATTCCACTGTTCAGCTCATCTTGCAAATGTGTGAGGATTTGCAATGATTTACGAGAGAAAGACTGATATACCCATTTGCTTCAGCCAAAAATAACACATTAATAACCGGTTACAGCAGAGTGTAACCGATTACAGAGAAGAAGAATTTAGAAGAATTTTGCTTGTACACGCGTAACCGGTTACGCGAACGTGTAACCGGAATATATATTTTTTCAGTTTTTTTATAATTATTTTAATATTATAATTTAAAAAGATGTACATTTTAATAAAATTAGGTATATTATATTTTCTAATTTATTAAAAATAAGTTGATTATTTAATTTTTATAATTTTTAAACATTAATTTTATAAATTATTCATAATTGTTTTTTATAAACATTTTTATAATTAAATATAACATTTTATATTACTTTTATAACTAGGGGCATTTTGGTAATCTTTAATTTCTAGCAATTAAATTAATTTTTAAAATCTATCACATCGATCAAATCCTACACTAATTCTCACAAACTTTACTCCCAAATCCACTCTCAATTACCCACAAATCCACTCAAAAAAACAACTAAAAAATTACCCTCAAATCCACTCAAATCCATTCAAATCATCTCTCCCAAATCATGTCCCCCAAATCTATCCAAATGAACACAGCTTTAATAAACACAATGCATTCGCTTTTCCCTCTCTCTTACTCTATATACATTTGTTCTTGCAATATAATAATATTCGTACGACTATAACTAATGTCAATGTTTGTTATCAAATGGAATTTTCTGAAAATTAATCATTGCCAATTCAAATTCTAGAAACCAGCTTGATGAAATATTTATATATAATGTTTTATTCTCCATTCTATCTATATTTGTTATGAAGTGATTTTATTTTAGAGGATTAAACTTAATATTTATATTAATTTTAATTTATATATGATGCTATTTTATTTTTACTGAGTTAAAATTTTATATTTGTATAAATTTAATTTCATGTATTTAAATTAAATTATTTGTGTTTTAAATTTGAAAACGTAGTGCCGGGGCCCACACTTTCACTTTATTAAATGTAGTTATTTGTCTCGCACATGTCACGATAAGGTTGTTTGTTTGTATGAATTGCATTGGAAAAATGGTTTAATACTAGAATAACAAATACTGAAATTAAAGTAATTTATATGGTTATAAATAATATATATATACATTACATTCTCCATTTTTTTTTATAAATGTTCATTTTTCTAAAATCAGATTCTTTAACTTCTCCAACAATTTAGAGATTATTTCCTTGTTTTTCAAGAGTAAATATTTAAAAAGAAAAGAAAAGAATAACTATTAATAAAAAGAAAAATAAATGATAGACATAAAAGAAAAATATAGATTAATTTGGTTATGCTTGAATGTCGAGTTCAATCCAATCATGAATTATTCCATCGTTTTTTTTTAAATTCAACATAAACATACATTTTTCCTATTAACTTATCATGAAATTTATTATTAGCCTATCAAAAAAAGCAATACTAAGTATAGAAATATACTACACTAACGCACTAAATTATGTGTAGAAACCAAATCAACTAATGAGAAAATGAATTGGAAAAGATATCACTTAAATGTCCCTGATTTCTGAATGTAAAAGGAAAACTTTTCATAAAGAGCTTGTAGATACAACTTCTTTCAAGAGCACTACATTTAATAAAACTGAAAAGATGTATTTTAAAACTACAGAGAATCTTGAACAACTCTTAGAGACCTTTTTAACACATGTATTAACGTAAAAAGTTTGTTTTAATTTTGTGAGAAATTCTTATCAATATATAATTGAGAAATAAGATTAATTGATATCATTTATGATAACAATTATATTGTTTTTATTAAGATATGAAATATACTAAATACAATTTAATTAATTATTCAAAACAATAATTTATTATTTGCACAAACAATATTAGAAAACTTTTAAATATATATTATATTTTCAAATAATCGATTATCATTTTATAATAATTTCACGATAATCGGTTATCTTTAAACTCAATTCTCTTCTTAATTATGACCATCTTAAAATAATCAATTACATTTCTCTCAAATCAAGTTCGTGCATCTTTTTAGATATATAGAAATTTTATTGTTTATTACATAAATCTTTAGTCATATTTCAGCTGTGTTCTTATTTTTATACGTTAAAAAAATAAATATAGTTTTGTTTAAAATTAGCAAATTTATTTGTTAACGTCAGTATTTAGTAAAGAAATTTGTTTTAAGATTATATTTAAATAATTATAAAGGGGGCGGAGGGAAAACCGAACCCGCTTTAATTGGTTTCTGGATCCCTCCATGAATGAATATAACTTCCTCATGTTTCAATGTTCACAAAAATAAAATGGCAATATGATATATGTTACAATAGATTTACAAAGTGAACAGAAAGTTAGTTTTCAACGGCCAAAACCAAACCATAAATTCTACGAGATGACAAACATATATATCCAATGCTTCCACAAAAATATTTATGAAGAATCTGTATTTTGCTGCTCGGTTTTAGCCAACTTTGCTCGTATAAGTTTGTCCAATATGGGAGGCTCCAATGGAACCGGATCTAGGCACCGTTCTGCGGTGGCAACAATCACCTACGCCCAAAAGATACAAAAATATAAATAAGCACAACAGATGCATAAGCTATTAAGAATTAAAAGAAGCTAGGGCATACGGATGAGTTCAGAACAGGGGGAAAAGAAAACTGCGTGACATCACCATGAAAACTATGTTTAAGAGAAATTTTCCTACCTCATCAAGCAAGAAGTCGATTGCAGCTTCATCTTCAACTATATCCCTTAAAGGGATCCTTAGGAACTGGATATCCACTTGAATTTGCTGGAATCCACTTCGGTTAAAAGTCTGGAGTCGGGCAAATTCTTGTAAACTTTTAAGACACAATTTAACTAAAGTTGTAACAACAGACTCCTGCGGCCCATAAGGAAAATGATATCAGGGCTCCCTCCCAACCAACTATTCACATTTAAGTCTCCAATATAATAGTCACAAAATACCTGTGTATATTCTACTTTGTTAAAAATTTCAACTTTTTGCTTAAACAACTTTGCCAGATGCGTTTCCAAAAGCTGGCTCCTTGCCCTTTGAGTGTTTGACCTACCCAGTTTCTCTTCCCGTAATGGGTTGCTCCTTGAGGAAGCACTACTTCCATTACTATCAGTCCTGCGGTGCTTACGTCTACCTTGAGGCAATATCTGCTTCACTTCCTTAACTATACCTTCAAGCTGGAACAAAAAGAAAATAAAGGAAATTAAAATTTCCTCCAGTTTGCTTCAATTAAAATTTGATCTTTAACCAAAGCGAACAGTGTTGTGTAATCCACAAAGTCAACCTCGCCGAATGGAATAAGATTTTTTTTATTGTTGTGCTTCAATTAATTACAGAATATTCTCATCACATAGACAAATGTAAAGCATCATGCTCATTCATTATATTCCAGATTTAATATGACTAGTATTCAACTGCGACGCTTAAACCATTCAGTGCAAACTTAAAAGACACATAAAAATGTGGTTGATCTTAAATATATAGATATACCAACCTCTTGAAGAAACAGATCAACAAACATATGAACTTCTCTTGGCTCTTTATGCTGTGTAAAGAAAAGAAAAAATTCCAGATTCAAGCTCTTTCAAAGACAATCAATCACCAAAAGACGGATACAACAGACTGACCTTAACCCAATTAGGGGTGGTAAACCTCTTCTTCAGGAGAAATGATATCCTCTGAGTTCTCATATTTACGTACTGAAAAAAAAAGTATAGGGAAACACTGTTCAATTTGAAAAATTTTAGATAATAAAAAAAATAGAGAACTTGTAACGGATCAGGCACAGATAACTGGAGATTAAATATCCACCAAAACCGGAGAACTCAAGAAAGTGTACTACGAAACAAAGAAAGTGAAGTAAAGCTCGCTAGTTCGCTTATAAGAAATGATCCCAGAACATCAAAGCAAAGCCATAGGAGCTATCCATCCTTAATAAATTCAAAGGACAATCAAATATTCTAGAAAACACGACCATTTTACAATCAAATGCACCATACGTACATAGGATTACAAAGTCCACTACCAGTCAAGTAAAAGCCAAGACAAAAATCAACAAAAGCCACAGAAGAAATTAATAAGAACTGCTCAAAACTCAGTTGTCAACATTCCTGAAAAAACTAATACATCGTTCCACATAAAATTAACCGACAGTGTAAAACTGAACAGGCAGCTAAAGTAGTCAGTTCATGAGAGAAAGCTCACAATACATAATGTAACAACTGCATCATTTCCAGGTTTTGAATGGGATTGTATTTCACATGCAAACAGACACTGTCAACAGGCTTAAATGGTCAATCACATTGGAACTCATCTTTTCCATGCAAACATAAATATTATCTGGTATTAAAATCAAGCTGAAAAACACTAAACATGCTTTAGGCATTACCTAGGGACTGTATGAATAAGAATGAGTGACATACGGACAAGGACAAAACTAGTCATCAATTGCAATTTCATTAAAAGCAAAATATGAACTTAAAAACGTACGAAGTGCAGGAACTTTTCACCAGCTGACCGAAATTTTCGACATATTTCTCCAGGAACAAAGGCAGGTCCAGATTCATGACCTCTAATACTACCCCCAGAAAAGGAAGAAGCTATTTCCTGAAGATTACAAGGAAAACTTTTAGGTATACCCAGAGGATCTGAAACAAAAAGCAACATAGTGAAATTCCAGGAATGGAATTATAAGTCTATAAAGTGAACCCTTGCCTCGGTGACTTTTGGGATGACAGTTTGTTCAATGAAAGCAGACAACTGGGCCAGCACAAGGACAAGGCCAGCAAAAGCTTTATCCCCTTGAGCACCCTCTGCCAAACCGTGTGCTTGAATAGATGAGTTACTTCTACCTGATAATAGAAGGAACTGATCCTCCATTTTCGTAAAAAAGTCCTGAAGTCCTTCTTGAACCCAATCAATAATTAACTCTCTTAATCTAACTACGATCCCAGAGTTTTCATCTAAAATTTTGCGGAAATCCTGAAGGAGAGTGATTAAATGTAAATCAAATGACATAAAACGGAAATGGGAGAAAATCTCAATGGCAATACATGCATGATGTATACATAATTGCATATAAACTTGGTTAGAACAATCTAAGCATAAAAACGTGCTTACCAACAAGACATTCAAGCTTCCTTGAAGAACTGATTTTGTACTTGCATCAAGAACAACATCAAGAGAGCACTGTTCTGCACCATCCTTTTTCAGGATTTGTAAGAGGGAGCCTACAAAACAGATGCTATCTCAGTGTACATTTAGGAAGACAACTTTCTAAAATTTTTCCAGTAGCCAAAACCATGTGAATACATAATAGAGCTATTTTTACAAGTGAGGATAAGCAACAACGTAATTTATAGCATTCTATGCTTCTGATCATTGTAAAAAAAATAAAATCTGTCACATTGGTGCAATCATCTAACTAAGATTTTTAATTTCTTGATTCTCCTACAAGGTAGGGAAAGTATTTTAAACTTTAAGCTGAAACCTAATATCAGAAACATTCTGATTACAAGTCAAAGAACTAACCTGAGATGTCTTGCAGAAGATGAGAAAATGCACTTCTAACAAATGACATGAGGACAACCTTTGCAGCCTGGAAATATTTAGGATTAGTTGATTGAAATTAACTTTTTAATGATTATATTCTAAAAATATGCGAAAGGAGAAAATTGAATAGCTTCAACTTAGGTGAACGAAAAAAGATAAATGGATAACCTCAAGAGAATGGTTTGAGAGAGCTGCTTCCTGCAAGACTTCATCTATTAGGAGCACATCATTCCAGATAACTCCTGTAATTACAAATTTAAAGAAGTTTTGAAACTGGTTTAACAATTATTCCCTTTGTTTCCTTTGAACTATCTAAATTTTGAAAGATTTTTGTTTTTATTTAGCTTTCTTCTTCAAATTTCAATACAATACTAATTACTCTTTTCTCATTTATACATTTACTCTTCAACCAATCTTGTATTAGATTACGTATATGCATTTATTGCAGCATAGAAATGAAAAAGAGTAAAGTAAGAAATCTTATAAATTTTTATCAAGATCGAGAAAATTTAAAACATTTATTGATTTCCCCAAAACAACCTTAACCATAAGTTTTTTTTAACTACACAAAACATAGGGAGTGAAGAAAAGTGAAGAAAAGTGAAGAAAAGTGAAGAAAACTTGAAAACAAAACCTTAAAAAAGGGAAAACTAAACAAAATTTCATACTTAACTTTCCCGACGAAAGTTGAAAATTTTGAACATAATAATTATGCTTAGGTACGTTTTATTATAATCTAATAAATAATTAAAATGAATAATATTATAATAATAAGTAAAACAACTTAAATATTAACATTTTATAAAATAAATTTTAATATTTAGTAATTGATTTTATAAAACATTAAATTTAATCAATTAAATTATAAATTAGTTTTATTATATTCTAATTTTTTAAATTGATAGGTAGAAAATAGATAGAAAATAATTATAATTAATTATTTAAATAAATTAAATATAATTTTAAAATAATTTTTATATTATTTTCAATTTTATAAAATAATTATTTTATAACTAATTATCTTTTAATTTTAATTTACATTTATTTTAATTAAATTTTAACAAGAGTGCGTTGGTAATTTATTATACTTTCAATTAATTTTATTTTTATTTTTATTTTTTTACATCAATAAACTTAACAACAACCTTGTTATTCATGGTTCTCCCCTTTCACACTCTCTTTTCTTCAATTCAAACATCCTCACCTTCCACTCTCTTTCTCCTTCTTTCTTTCCTTTTCCATTCCATCCCCAACAAAAAAAAAAACGTAGAAATGACACTAAAAAGGAAACGGAGAAAGTAAAATAATATAAATACAAAATCTTGACAAGTTTAAGAGAAAAAGAAAAGGTTCGGACACATCAATTACTGAAAATTAACACAAGGGTAAATGGGGAAAACAGGGTCAAGTGCTTCCTATTGTATTAAGCAGGGCAAATGGAATTTAGCTCTTCTCTTTGGTATAGCTCTTTGCCAAGATGTATTAAGGTGAATGCACTCATTAGCATCTTGAAAATATTTCGCAAAAACATATCCATATTACTGATTAATATTATAGTGGTTCCAATGGATTAAATACTGAAACCACATAAGTAAGAAACTTTAATTTATCATACATAACACAATCTATGAGATGAATATATAGCCAAATACAAATGGAGATAATGACGAGTTTCTCCTTATGGTCCAAATATATCATCTAAAATACATGATTAGAAAAACACTCCATTGCAATAAATGATATCAAAAAGACATAACCACATGAATGCATATAGGCAGCACTTTTTTTTTATCAGAAAATGTAAGTTGTTAGTATTTTGTTAGTATAACGACACACAGACCTTTTCAATACATTTGGACGCTTTGGGAAAAAACTTAGTTACATTATATAAGCATTTTTGTATAAGTTGTTTCTAGAATTATTTTCATAAGTCATCCTTGAAAGCATATCAAGATAAGCTGAAAACAACTAGGAACATATCAAACACTATTTTCATAAGTTCTACCATACAGTGTTTATGTGTTCATATTGATAAGCAGTAAATAAGGCCCACTAAGCACAACTTGTGCCTTTGAGAAATAGAACTGCATTGCTCAGAGAGAGAAAAATTCCATGTAATTTAAAAAATCCAGGCATATAACCAAATGGTAATTTTTATATTAAAAGTAAATATCATATAACGGGCATGGGACGAATGTCATTGACTCATTTAATGCAGTACTGAAAGTAAAAAGACATATAGTTTTAGAAATCAAGTATTTTTCCAATAAGCTATGAACACACACACAAAAAATACTGAAGTACTAACAAAGGGCAACTACTTACGAAGAACACCAAGTAGATCCTCTGGGCAAATCCGTGTCTTTACATATTCCTCAGCAATTACAAAGTTCCTGACATACAGTAAAAAAGTGTGCATATATGATATTATACAAATTTAATCAAATGTAAATAAAAATGTTTCCTGAGGAAAAATAATGATACGAACTTGGTGACTAAGTCTTCAGCAAGTTTAACCAATTGTTCATCGGAATCAGGAAATATAACTCTAAATGCACGAACTGCCTCCACAAATTCATGAACAGCTGCCTACATTAAGAAACGGGAACAATGATAATTCATCAATCTTATAACATCAGTTACAAGAAAAAAAGATACATACAAATGGAAGTAAAATAGGCTGAATAGAAGGGGAAAAAGTGGAATTGGATTTGAAGAGTAATAATATTTCATTCATGAATTCCCTTGGCCGATTATTTGACATAACCATCCATGTAATCATTACTTGTTTATTTCCTGTTATTGGCCAACTCCTCAACATTCTTGTCCAGCACATGAACATCAACAATTTTAGAGCTACTTGCATAAATACAATTTTACAAATTCATGTATGAGTAAAAAACCTCACATTGAATAGAAATGAGAAAGTTAAATAATATATAAACACCCATAAAAACAAAGCTTTAAGATTTTGGGTTGGAGGCAGTGTTATGATCTCTTATATAGTTGACTCACGGCTCAGTGGTGATGAATCTCCCAATGTATCCCCTAAAGAATTCCCAACAATAGTATCAGGTATGGTTTGTCTTGGAAAATGGCTTAGATGAAGGTAAGTATGTCTTGTTATAGTAAAAAACAACAATAGTTAGGATCAGGGAAAATGTGTTGAGGTTGATAGATACAAGCATGTTCCATTATGGTAAAACTCAACTCACGCTTGAAAGAGAGATTGTTAGGAATCCAAGTATGAGTTGAAAATTTCACATTGAGTAAAAATAAAAAAGTTGAGTAACATAAGAAAAAAAAAGTCAAACACAGTCTTAAAGTTTTGGGTAAAAGGTGGTGTCATGATCTCCTATATGATGACTCATGACTCATTGATGATGAATCTCCCCAATATATCCTCAAGAAAAATCCCAACATGTATATGCCTAACTGATGCATGAAAACTTAAGATTAAAAAAGAGAAAAATATATTTTAGAGGACTTGAAAGACCCCTCTTATGATCTTCTATTTATAATAATAGAAATCCAATGCAATGAGAATATGAAAGATCAAAAGACTACACTAGACTCCTAGGTACAAAACTAGGTACAACTCATAGGTACAACAGGAAGTAGTTCCCAACACAACTATTTCCTAGCCAGATTTTAATACTTATTCTAACAACTTCAATTTGTGTCACATATTCATATTCAACACTTCAGGACACTAAATCACTACTTATGGATGAAGTATGTAATCTATGGAGTGGTCATACTTTTATTATGACAATAATTTTGGTTGGTGAAGAATATCTTGCTTAAATTGGTGCTCTAGGATACACACATAACCTCAATGTTGTTTTGTCGTGAACATCTTAAGTAGCCAAAGATATGATAGTAAATTAGTAATATCAGATATCATTGGGTAAGAGAGAAAGACAATATACAAAAGGATAATGCTTTGGCACTAGTTACCTCGTGAGCAGAATAGTCTCTGGATGCATTGTTTATTTCTATAGGGTTAAGTCGAATGTCTGTAATAGATTGTTCTAACTTTTCAAATAACTTCGTCTTTAAATTATCCACCTGCCAATAAATTGAAAACCTAGCATCATGCAACATTTATTGATAACACACACAAAAATATGATGCGATTTCTCTCTGAAAGGTAGGGAAAGAGAACATGGCAGTTCTTCAACAGTAAAATTCAGAAAATATTTACTAGTTGATCATATTCCATCATATCTTATCTAGCATGAAAAAAGAAATTCTTCTATTTATAAAAAGTGAACAAACCGGAAAATCCAACTGCTTAAGAAGCACGGCTGCATCAGCTCTCACTTGTATTGATTCAGAATCTGAAAATAGCTTCCCCTGGTTAGAGAGAAAAATGTCAAATCATGATAACAAGCTTCTACTAAAAACAAGAGACTATATATGTATGTTAATTTTAATAGTGACCAATTGAACATTTTAAGTTTTACCGTGTTTGGAAGACCAGATTAGAATGGTGCATAGGGTAAGCTAATCCTATCCAAGTTTACTATGATGAATTCAGTTACTACAAAAGATAGCATCCAGCTATCCATCAATTGTATTACAACTTAGCAATAAAATAAGCCACGATTAATTTTCCGTGATTGCCAAAAAAGGAATAGATAAATAAATTCAGTGTCAACTTGCATTTTAGTTTATGGTTCATGTCCGATCAGTCTGACATAGACGAAAGAACTATACCTGTAAGTTTTTTACTATGATAGCCATTGCTTCCTCAGAAGCTTGCTTACAATCCCGGAATGATGAATCTCCATAGGCCTAATAAAGAAGGGGAAAACGAGATATTCCATCTGAGACCTGGATTAACATGTTGTATGTAAAAATAATAAAGGGATTGAATCAGAAACTATATAGGCCAGGCACAACCTTAAAAATTGGCATTGCTCCAGTATAGAACCTGACGGCATCTGCGTAAGCCTCTGACTTGATGCACTTACCTAGTCTATCGGGTAGATCATATATGAACTACTCTTCGGCAAAGGTGAAAAGTATGTCAGTCCTATTCCATTTCCACAAAAAACGCTCACAACTCATATCACTAACGGATATATGGAACACGAATATTCCAGTGATGCAAAGCCAGAATAAAGAAATAGGTACGCTTGCTTTGATAAGTAATACCTGAACTTTACGAAGAAGATTACAAGTCCGATGCACCTTCTCAATATGCTCCCTTTTGTCAAATAAAGAAGTGTTGACATTGTCACTTCTTGACTGCACAGACATGATCTGCGTTGGAGAAAAATGTGAAGTACCATCAAACTCCCTTTTCTTCCACTTGCTATTTTGATTCTAATATTTTCAACAAAGTAGGTACGTTACGGTTACCTTCTCAAGAAGCTGTTCCATGTTCGCCTCCATCCCTGAAATGTTACTCTTCATCCTGTTCGAAAAGCAAGCATTAGATGCTGGAAATTTTGATACGATAAAGCAAGTGAGGGAGGGTTATATGTATACATGCCTCTTTATAGTGTCTGTTGCACTAATGAACTTGTTGTAATTCTCGTAGACCAGCATTTGCAAGTCGGTGTCGAGATTCTTTATTTCAGCAGCCATTTCAACGTGACGTTGAAGCAGCCCTTCCAAATTGGACTTGTACGCCTGCATAATTCATTCGTTCGTTCAATGAAATCGAGTGAAAGTTCAATTCAAGTTAGTTCAAGTTCGTGTTTCACGATGAGAGTGATTAATTGAAGAAGAGTGATACGATTTTACCAGGATGTTCATGTACTGATCGGGATCGAAGGAGGTGGAATTGATATCGTCAAGGGAAGCGTTTTTGGAGGTGGTGTTGGAGTTGGAAGGGTCTGGTGAGTAGAAACTCGATAGCAGATCTCTCATCCTCTTCGCCTTGTCGTCCATTGGTACTTCATCAGTCCCCATTTTCTTCTTTCTCTTCTCGTTTCCTCTGTTGTGTCGGTTGAACCAACTCCGTTCTCTCTCCGATCTGTGAAATGTAGTGAAACGAGTTTGATCTTTGTTGAAAGTTGAAAGCGAATGACCATGTTCGAGGTGAGTGGAAAACGGGCCTACATGGCTCGTTGGCCCATGTCTAGTTGACCTGGGCTGACTACTCATTCGGAGCTCGATGTCAACGACTGGTCTGGCCCGGCTTTCTTATCCTGATAGATTCACCAAGAAATTAGGTTTTTCTTCCTACACCACCGTTGGATCTAATAAAAGTTCAAATAACCCTTGTGAGTTTCGTCCTTCAATTTCTGATAACATTTCTGACCAATAAAAAGTAAAAAATGAGAATTTTTTGTTTGATTATGTAATTTGAAAGTTTATCCTAAATTACTTGATTCGATAGTTTTAAAATCGTATAATTTAGAAAAAAAACTACAATTTTTATTTTCAAAATATGTAATTTATATTGCGTTATTCATTTTTTTTTTTAAATGACACATTAATATTATAGTAAAAGTATGTTTATCTACTTAATGAACTCATTACAAAGAAAAATTATATTTATTTCCCATCAACCAAAAAGGCTGGGAAGTCATTCTTACCATTTATTTTCAAGTCTTTTTAATGTCACGTAAGTTGATGACCTTCGTAAGAGAACTAAAATCTAATAAAACGAATTAAAATGTATTTAAACAATCTATAGTAGAAAAATGTGAAATAGACTTTTTTTTTTATATTTTAACTTATTTGAAGTACCCATATATTAATTTTAGAACAATAGTATGGATAACCAACTCTAAGTAAGTAGATTACCAAATCTATGTGAAGAAAATGTTCAAAAGTTGAAAAACTCATTTGATGTCTCACTTAACCTAAAAAGGGTAAAAAGTAAGAGAGATAGAAAAATAAAAGTCACAAATCACTTAGAACACAAGCATATTGAGAGAGGAGAAGAGAGAAAACTATTCACATAACTACGATTGTAAAATCGGTATAAATAACATGGCATTACACATGAGAAGACTTCTCTTAGAACTCCTCGACTAAATGGTTTAACTGAGAGGATGAACAACGTAACATCTAAAGTTTTTAAACCAATAAGGACATTATAATTAAAAAGATCTTCTACAAAACAAAATACAAATATAAGTTCACTAAAATTAGTATTACAAATATTTACAAATGATAACTGAAAATAATCATATTTGTCTTAATCCAATTATTCTTCTAGCATTTGCATCTATATTTTTGTTAGTGTGTATAGTTCAGAGGAATAAACAATTGACATTAAATCATAATACATATAACATTATTATCATTAATTTAATTCAAACAATTCATATCATATAAAAAGAAATATAACATAAATTCTTGATGAATTCATTGATTTCACTTTATATTACATTTATAAAGATTCGAATAAATTTTCTCAAGTGGCTGTTTAAGATAAATGAACTAATAATCTACTCATTTAAATCTCAAAGGCTACAGCTCTAAATACAATTAGTAAAATTATTTAGTAGTAACTAATTAGGATAAATGAACTGATATATACTCATTTAAATTTCCAAAATTATACTAATTATAGTAAATCAAATCTTTATTTATCATATTATATATATATATATATATATATATATATATATATATATATATATATATATATATATATATATATATATCTGTGTGTGTGTGTGTGAGATATTTATAATAATAATTAGATATTAAAACTTATTCTATAATTTAAACATAAAGTAATTAAATAAAAACGAGATTGAGGTTAAAAGTACGTCACTGAATATAAATATAGATAAATGAAAATGAGGTTAAATGCATCTCACTAAATAAATGAAAATAATAAAAATAAATAAATAAAAATTATTAACCCCTTCTAATAAAATAATAATAATAATAATAATAATAATAATAATAATAAATAATAAACAAAAATAAAGTTATAAATATCTTATTAAGAAAAATAAAATAATAACACTATATAAATAAATTTGAGTTATAGACACCTCACTAATGATAATAAATGAATAAAAATGAGGTTGTAATTAATGAAATAATAATAATAATATAAAAAAAATTATAAACACTGCACCCATAAAATAAGAACAATAAATATAATTATAAACACCGCACCCACAAATTAATGAATGTATTATGTAACATTAATACATTATCTATTAGTTTATAAATTAGTTTAATTAATACAAAGATATTTAATACACAATATTTAATTACTTATATTTTAAGAATTTAATTTATAATGTTAATGGTTTTTAGCTAATTTTTGTAATATATCATTTTAATAACATTAAACTAATAAAATAAAATATTTCATAATAATAATTAAAATAAATAATTTATAGTATAAAATATTTTAATACGTCCCTATAAAAAATATATTATAGAAATATGACATTTATATATTCATACTAAACCAACAAAAATCATATATAAAAAATAATAATTATTTATTTTTCTAGAAGGCTCCTTACAATTTTAACTATCTTTAATAGATATATCTAAATTAAATTTTCATTTGCTCACATCAATAAGGTAATCATTACAAAGAAAAAAAAAGAAACAACACACGGACAAACAACATAAGATGGTAAACTAATTTGCAAAACAAAAATCATATATTAATAAAACATGCTATATCACAAAACAATGTAATCAAAATAATCCACTAGATATAAACCATATAATCGAAGACTATTCTATACTCAATTTTCTGGATATATGCATTGACATTAGATTCACTAGAGGTGTGAACTTGTAGTGACCTCTATTTCTCTGTAGAGCCATTGCTAATGGATTTCACCCTGTCACACATAAGATTAATCCCTTCCACGCTCATAAACTCGAAGCTCCTACTACTATTTGTCATGTAATACATTCTATTCTATTTAAGTATGAATTATTATTAGAGCGTAAGAATACATTCTTACTTGAATCCATACATCAATGCATACACTATACAAATGTCACCATAGAATCTCCACACAAAATTCTTGGAATTACACCAAATACAATGCTCATATCATGTCAATCATCGTCATAATTTTACACATCTTCATAAACATGCATATTTATCCATAAATCCATAAATCATTCAAGCCATCAACATGAATGATGTCAACCAATAAAACTACCAAAAATAGCTAAAGAGCGGATCAGAACAAATAACGAAACTAGAGCTCAACGATGAGATTCAACACCAAAGCTTTTGCAAAAACTAGCACTCAATGACATTTTCTGACCCTCAGTGACAAATATTCTGGAGTGTCAAAGTATTCACAAAAAACAATGTTCAATGATACATTTTGACGCTTAACGTCTTGGAGTTAAAATGTTTTCAAACCTTACTAAAAAAACTAGCATTCAACACCATTTTGTTGCAACTCAACATTGTATTATAAATTAGAAAAAGAATTATGTGATAAAGTGAATTTGACTTATTGAATTGAAAATTTGATACTTTCCTCTTCGTGCTTTGAGTTAAATTTTTTTTACATATTATGTACTTGTTGGAAATTACTTAAGTACTCATATTTCAATTATTTCATTCACACACAAAATCAAATTACAATAAATCACAACCACTCAAGTATATAGTTATTATTCAATTCACACGATATCATATCAATTTTACATATTAAACTAGATTTAAAAATTAAAACTAATTTTATCCCTAATTTATTCTACAAGATATACAAATCACAACTAATAATTACAACATAAAATAACGTATAAATATTATAAATTTAGTTTTTCCCACTTGACTAAACTCTTCATATTGTTATCAACATCTCCAAATTTAAATATGCACTATTGTTTATGTGTTATTATTTCTCCAAATTCATAACTAAAAATAAATAAATTTCAGTTATTTTCTTTCAATATAAATTTGTTATTTCTTAACTATTTTTGTACTGAATATAAATTTGTTATTTATTGATTTTTTAAATATTAAAAACAAGTTAAAAGTAAAACAAAATAATGTGATTTGGAAGAAATTTTTTTCAACTAATATTGGTTAGAAAATAAGTTTGAAAGCAAAACAAAACAGAGGGATTTGGAAGAAAAGTTTTCCGATAACCACGTAACTACGAGAATAATGCATGAAATTTACATCCATGTAAAAATAATTTAAAAAACGATAATAACTTATAAAAAATATGCCGAATGGATTATGAACTTTTAAATACACAAGATAAAATATGATAATATTATTAAAAGTATACTTGGTTGTTTTTCTGTACAAATTTTCAAACTTAAATGTTTTTAATAAAATAAAATAAATTTATATTAAATTTTAAAATATAATTTTAAAAAGCCTGCGACGATCATTAATAATGTTAGATTAAATATATAAAATGCTTTTAATTTAAGCTTAAAAAAGCATGCTACAATAATTTACAAATGGAGTATTTTAATTTAAGTTTACTATACTTTCTTAGTTTACAAAATATTTAAATACTTTGTATTTTTCAATTTAATTTTTTTAATATTCCATTATTTTACATATATTAGGGATTGTAAATTTTTGTAATTAATATATACTTATATCGTGATTTATGTAAGACGATAATGTTGGACAAAATAATGAAATAAATATTAATCATACAGTATAATTAACAAAAAATAAAATATATACTCAATTAAAAGTATAATTTTCAATATAACAATTTTTTAATAAAAGTTCGATTAAAAATAATGATATTTATAAAAAATAGTCATGCCTAATATTTTAATATAAAATCATTTATGAAAAAAAAGTAAGTAGATAGGAAAATTGTTTTATTTTCTGGCCAAAGGTTAGGATTGAAAATGTTTTTATAATTTAACTGAAAATACAGCTTATATTTGAATGAAATGTGCGTTTCCTAGTTCTAGTCATGTTTTTGAATTACTCCGGAAGAAAAATAGCTGTTTCTTTCTCAGTCGTCACGTTGGCGCCAGCTGTGACGCGTTGTCATTAAGCTCTTAAAGGATCAAAATTTTCAATTAATTATTCCTACCCTAGTGCACCCTAGCACGTTTTCCACCCCAACCTAACCCCACATTTTTTCTATAAAACCTAACTCTTACACCTATTGAAACCTTCTTCGGATAAACCTTTTCACCTTCCCCAGATTCTTCTACCTAACCCAAATCCCCCTTTTGTGTCTTCATAATCCATATCCTATCTTCGATCAAGCTACTCTGTTTCTACCTTGTTCGAAATCAAATGTTTACGGAATTTCTATGACCCTGGCGAACCCCATGCGTCGAATCCGTCTCCTCCACTCCTTCTCCGTCGTCTTCCTCTACTGGTTCTACGTCTTCTCATGAACTCCCTCTCAATCTCCTAGCTTCTTCATTGCAGCCACTATTTTTTCGAATTTCTGACAATTAATTAGATCTACAAAACGCTAATTTCCCTAACCTTGGCAAAAACCACCAATTTCGAATTCAATGGCTTCGATTCAACGTCCTGCGAGTTCAGGATCGTCGGAGGGAGGAGATCCGGCCGTAGACGAGAGGAAGAGGAAGCGGATGGAGTCGAACCGCGAATCGGCGAGGAGATCGCGGATGCGGAAGCAGAAGCAGCTGGAAAACCTAACCGAAGAAGCGAGCCGATTGCAAAACGAGAACGTACATCTGGCGCAGAGCATAAAGGCGAAGGAGGAAGCGTACGTTGAGATGGAAGCCGCCAACGACATCCTCAAAGCTCGGACAATGGAGCTCGCCGATCGTTTGCGGTTTCTGAATTCAATTCTCGAGATCGCCGAAGACGTCGGCGACCTCTCCGTCGAGATCCCGCAGATTCCGGACCTTCTCTTCAATCCTTGGCAGATCCCCCACCCTATGATGGCGTCCCCGGACATGTTCCTCCATGGAACTGAAGGACTGTTTGCTTCATAATTGAATTAGGTCTTCGGGTGGTTAGGTTTAATTATTGCTGGTGTTGACAAATAAATTAAGGGAACGGTGGTGTTTACGAGTGATGGTGTGCGTGGGTTTTAATTTTTAAGTTTGTGTTTGCTGTTCTGAATGTATTTGCTTGTATCGATATTGTGTTTGAAACTACAAATTGGAGTATGTGTTGTATTTAGGACAGAATATCCGTCATGGATTGTGGTTGTCCCATATTCGTTAAGCATTGTGGCCCTCATTGATTTTTTTGGATCGATATTGAAAATGGGTTTTTTATTTCATTTTTAAATTTATTCATATTAAATAAAAAAAATCTATAAATTAATTAATAGTTCTTACAAATATAATGTACTTATTTACAAATTATAATAATGTGAATGTTGCAAAGTAACTTTATTTTTTCTTTTCCTCTCCTGAATTTATCAAATTATTATCCTCTCTAGGATAGTAATATGAAATGGTCTTTTAATTTTTACATAATAAATAGTGTATAGTCAGTTAAATATATATTTCGAGATATAAAAATGAAACGTAAACGTGTTTCATTGTTTTCGAAGAGATTCATAAACTAATCACGCAGGAAATACATTTTTGACGGATTCTTGTTTGTTTCAGTTGCAAAGCACTTCAGCATTATTGTTAGACTCTACATTTTGTTATTATTTCCATATATTCACGTTTTTGTTAGGAGTACACATTTCTACATTAGAAACATTTTATTAAAACAACAAATACATATCCAAAAATTATATGAAAAAAATATTTTAAATAACCTCCTGATAACATAGCTCATAAAGTAACTGAACAAACTTCATCTCCTCTTTCTTATTTATAGCCTGCTCAGTAATAAACAATTATATCATTAAATAAAAAGAAAAGTTATAAATCTTGATAAATTGTTAGTATGAAATTATTTACTCTTAACTAATTAGATAATACTGTAAATATAATTTCTTTTAGAATAATATTATGTTTAATCAGATTGTCAATAAATTAGCTAAGTCAAAATGAATAAACTTTATGTTGCTAATTTGATATATTGTGTGACGTGTTTAAATTTAAAATACAAAGTTGAATTGAACAATTTATCTTTCAATTTTAAACATATATTTTTAAAAATATCAGCTGATTATTTTCATTCCTAATTTAAATATAGTTGACTTTAATTCTTATAAAAACAAACCCCAAAATAATAATTATAAGTGTTACTGCTGAATAATTATCATATTTTGTTTTAATCAGTTGTTTGGTCTATATGCATCTCTGTCTACAATTCATTTTAGTTCGATTATCAAACAATCGTTAGAGCCAAATATTAAATTAAAGGCAGTTTGATTTTATTTGATTTAAATTTAGTATACATTTTGGATCAAATTAAACTAAATCAATATATTTACTTCGATTTGAATGTTGTTGTGACTTTTTGTATTATAAAATTATTAAAAATATTAAAACAATTTTTTAAATTGATAATAAATATAAAAAAGGCATTATTATCTTTAATCTTTTGTTTTTTTTTATTTAAAAAGTCTTTCTTATATAATTTCTTTTTGAATTATTTACCTAAATTTCTAAGGTATTTTATTTTTTCATAATACTTTTTTCATCACTTACACGTAACCGATTATATTTCTTTAAAAACTCATTTTTCTTCTAAAGATATGAGTATCTTTTTACGTTGATTCCGATTATTCCTTTGCTCACTGTTTGCGTTGCAGTACGCTCGTAGGTTGGCGCGTGTGATTACCAAGTGGGGTGAGATGCCGTATTTGAAATGTCTCGTTTTGATTAAAATAATGTCACCAACCACTTCGGGTTTCGCAGTAGTTGATTGATATTTTCACTTTCCATGGTTGGCAAAATTGACCTCTCAATTTCTTTCTTTATAGGCTGATGAAGATGAATATGAATGTTGCTCTTATATAATTAAATATATTATATACTTTAATTTTAAAGTAAGACCACACTTTCATTTCTTTAAAACTTTAGGTGACAAAAAAAGTAATATTAAATGACGATGATTGGGAAATCATTTTCTGAATGGACTAAAGTATAGTGCGTTTATTTATGGCAATTACATGGTGAAATATTAATAAATACTATTTTAAAATGAAATTACCGAATGATATAAGAAAAAAAGGATGGAACCGGTTCAGATAGGTAGCCCTAGTGCACACAAAAGGCCATTTTTTAACGACTAATGAGATATGGACACTTCACTTTTTTATTATACACTTCCTTAAAAAAAATAAAAATATTAACTTTTTTTTTATGTTGAATAGGTGTAATAATATTTAAAGATTTTCATATTAATGATTGTTTTGGAATTGATTAATAAATAAACTTGTCTGACTATTTTATTATCGCTAACAAAAAAAAGGGGTTAAATAAATCTATTGAATACATGTTGAAGCCAATATAAGAAGTTGCCTATTAACGTTTGAATATGAAATTCCTGATTTATATTTAATTATTTTTTTCCAGATATGTATTTTTTGTTGTTATTTATCTTGATTGTTATGTTAGTTTAGCTATTGTTAGGTTAATAACTTGATTGATTGTTGGAAATAATACAATAGGTATTTGAATTTTGTGTGTTTTTTTAATAGATCTTATATTTCATTTGATAATCTCAATAAACGCACTATTAATTAGATTAATAAAATGTCAATATACAATCCTATGTAGTTTTAAGTGAAAGTGAAAAAAACAGTTAATAACATCGTCATTGCAAAGTCATTTCGAGGGTCATAAAATCAAGACTCTTGTCAACAGAATAAAACAAAAATTGTTTTGGAAACATAAAGAAAACGAAATGTTAATTAGGGTGTGAGTTTTATAAGACCTTTCTAATAGAATAAAAGTTGCAAGAAGGTTTTAAAATTGATGTAGCTTAATGAAACCCATAAAAAGTAAATTAAGATTTCGTATTATAACTCTTATAACAATCAAAGATGAGTTAATTGTTGTTTTTAATACCACTCCAAAATACCTCTTACTAAGAGAGGTATATAAAGCTATGTGTATTTCATATTTTATCTCATGTTGGACTTTATTTGTACCCAACACTAATTAGATTGATGAAATATTTGAGTTCACAATTCTTAACATTGACTGTAAGTGAAAAGGTAATCAATTAGATCAATAAAATATCTATTAGTATATTATAGGTATCTTGGAAGAAAATAATTTGATAGACACAATATTAATAAGATTTAAGTCTAATTATATAAATGATTAACACTACTTTCAACAAAAAAAAGACCTTAAGATAATTGGTTCATTAGTCTTTCTTTCTATAAGATATTCAACTTTCTCACTTCTACTCAATGTGGGGATTGATATTCACTTGCATTCTCAACAATCTCTCTCAAGGGTGAATGTCTTCCACATTGGTACACTTCTCTTCAAGTGAAAACATTTCCAATCATGAGTATTCCTTTTGTACCGTCGTTCATTTTTCTAACTTCACCACGCGCGACTTGAGGCAGGAGTCATTTTTCTGACTTCCTGCGTTGAGCGGGGATTTCTGAAGCCATTTTTCTGACTTCCCCCCGAGCGGCTTGAGGCAAGAGTCATTTTTCTGACTTCCTGCGTTGAGCGGGGATTTCTGAAACAATTTTTCTGACTTCCCCCGAGCGGCTTGAGGCATGAGTCATTTTTCTGACTTCCTGCGTTGAGCGGGGCTTTCTGAAGCCATTTTTTTGACTTCCCCCTGAGCGGTCCTGAGGCAGGAGTCATTTTTCTGACTTCCTGCGTTGAGCGGGGATTTTTGAAGTCATTTTTTCTGACTTCCCCCGAGCGGTTTGAGGCAAGAGTCATTTTTCTGACTTTCTGCATTGAGTGGGAATTTCTGAAGCCATTTTTCTGACTTCCCCCGAGCGGCTTGAGGCAGGAGTCATTTTTCTGACTTCCTACGTTGAGCGGGGATTTCTAAAGCCATTTTTTTAACTTCCCCCGAGCGGTTTTGAGGTAGGAGTCATTTTTCTGACTTCCTGCGTTGAGCGGGGATTTCTGAAGTCATTTTTCTAACTTCCCCCGACCGGCCATTATAACCTGACCAAGTTGAGGCTTGAACCTTCCTGCACATAATATTTTATAATTTAAAATTAAGAGTCGTTAGAACCTGAAGGTTGAACGCAGCTCTGAACCATCCTGTGCATAATATTTTATAATTTAAAATTAAGAGTGGTAGAACCTAACAAGGTTGAACGCAGCTCTGAACCATCATCTGCATAATATTTTATAATTTAAAATTAAGAGTTGGTAGAACCTGACAAGGTTGAACGCAACTCTGAACCATCATGTGCATAAAATTTTATAATTTTTATAATTTAAAATTAAGAGTCGTTAGAACCTGACAAGGTTGAAAGCAGCTCTGAACCATCTGTGCATAATATTTTATAATTTTTATAATTTAAGAGTTGGTAGAACCTCACAAGGTTGAACGCAGCTCTGAACCATCTTGTGCATAATATTTTATAATTTAAAATTAAGAGTCGGTAGAGCCTGACAAGGTTGAACGCGGCTCTGAACAATGCATAATATTGTATAATTTAAAATTAAGAGTTTGTAGAACCTGACAAGGTTGAACGCAGCTCTGAACCATCCTTTGCATAATATTTTATAATTTAAAATTAAGAGTTGGTAGAACCTGACAAGGTTGAATGCAACTCTGAATCATCCTGTGCATAATATTTTGGCTTAATACCTCTTTTGGTCCCTCGAAAAGGAGAAATGTTCAAGTGCGTCCTACTTTTTTTAAAAAGTTAAATGTGGTCCTAACTTGTGAAAAAAGTGTTCAATTTAATTCTTTTTTGGTCACAACGTTAATTTTTTAACGGTCCAACTGCCAGCGTGAACTGAACTGTGCAACGTGTCTGTTAAGGGTGAATACGTGGCTGTCTGAGGGTAAAGATATAGATAATGTGGCTGTCTGACTCCATTGTCAACCACCGCAACCCTGGCGGCTCCACCGCGCAACCACCAACAGCCACCACAACCCTAATCGAAACAAAAACACCCTCCAACGTGAAACCCAGAAAACTCAAAACGTGAAAACAGAACCACCCCAAATCAAAAATGAAAACTCCATCATCGCTAAACTCAAAAACATAACAAGATTAGAAACCCCAATTTCAATTATTTTGAAATTCCAATTACATCAGAGAATCTTAATTTCCCACCCTAAAACACAAGAATCAGAATCCCCAAAATTTCCAATTTCAGAACCCAAATATGCGAAATCGGAAGATTAACTCCGTTGCCGCGTTGGTCTTCCTCAGCACGCGTCACCACCATCTTCACCTGTCATCACCGTTCGCACCTAGACTTGCGTGCGAAAAAAATAGGAAACCCCTAAACTCAAACGAAAACAAGAGAAGGAGGAGGAGAAGGAAGCTTAAACCCCTAGAAATTGATCTTTTTGGTTAGTTCCCAAATCGGAGGAGGAAGGGCTTAACCATGCTTACTTTGCTGCCGCCACTTTCAAAGGGTCTTCAAAATTAAAAGAACACCCATGGGAAGAAGCCATTCCTATCTCGCCCTAAACACTTCCCTCACCTCAGAGACCAAGTGGCAGGAACTGAAACCCTAACCCCTCAGATTGTTTGACCACTGCCACATTATCTGACACGTTGCACAGTTCAGTTCAAGCTGTCAGTTGGACCGTTAAAAAATTAACGCCGTGACCAAAAAGGATTTAATTGCACACTTTTTTCACAAGTTGAGACCATATTTAACTTTTTAAAAAACGTAGGACGCACTTGAACATTCCCTCCCTTTCGAGGGACCAAAAGAGGTATTAAGCCTAATATTTTATAATTTAAAATTAAGAGTCGGTAGAAGTTGACAAGGTTGAACGCAGCTCTGAACCATCATGTTCATAATATTTTCACTCACAAAAATATGAGTTAAACAATTATATTATAATTTGTAAATTATAATAAACTGGAACCTGTCAAGGTTGGATGTAGGGCTGAAGAAAGTTCTTAAAACAAAAGACATGAATTAAGTAAAAATGTATGTTTGCATTAATATGTTTGGTGTATGGATGATGATCAAGTATTATATGACCTATTTGAGTGTTAGACAGTGTGTAATTATAATGTTTCTGATGTTGTAATTGTGTATGGTGAAGTGGTTTGATGGTTTAAAACTAAGTTCAAGTGGTTGGAGTGAGGGTTGGTCAAATTCTTGAGTTTTAGGTCTAAAAATGGGAGGTTTGGATGAGTGAGTTTGAGAAAGAGATGTTGAGGTCAGAAAGTAACTGTCTTGGTGTTGTCATGAGATAATTTAAGTCTTGTTAGAGGTGTTATTTAATTAAAATTTGTAAGGAAACAAAATGGTAGTTCTTCGGTGAGTTTTGTAGTGTTTTTAGTGTACAACTCGTTATAGCTCGACAATCATTTTATGTCCGGACAGTCCATTCATAATAGTGTTTGCATAAAGTGTTTGTTGATTGTGTTGTGATATGTTTTCCTTATGTATAATGTTTAAATAATTATATATATAAATAATTTGTTTTGAATCTAGCTTACTCTTGCTTCTGTGTTGTTTGTCTTTGTGTATGTTTTCTTTTTTGCGATGATCACCTTAATGGTGTGAGCTTAGGGAGACATTCTTTAGAGTTGCTCCAGCGCAAGGTGAGGGTGAAACGATTAGGAGGTCAGATTATTCTATAAGTGTAGACTTTGTTTTTCGTAAGCTTGTTTTCTCATTGTAGTTCCAATATCATATATGTAATATTAATTTTAGTAGTATTTTATTATTAAAAATGGGATGTTAGAAACTATCTTTTAATCAATATTATTTTAGGAGTAACTACATTTTTAGATTAAAAGTTTTATTATAAATCCAAAGTTCTTTAAAGATTTTGAAAGTGAGATTCAGGGAGAACGGTAAATTAATTTAGTATGCAATGTAATGATTATTTTTTTCATTTTTATATCTTAAATGAGAGTTATTTTATAATAATAATAATTACTATTAGCCTTTTCTAAAATTGAATTTATTATGAACTAATCGAACCAAAGGCTGAGTCAGCACGGTGAGAGGGTTGAAGCTGTCTCATGGGAGTTCGAACCAGTAAAACTATTTTCAATGTCGAAGTCTCAAATGGGACAGCCTGGGTGAGCTGGAGTTTCTATGGATTCAAGAAGTGATGTATTGTAGAAATGCTTGCTTTTATAAATGCCATTTTTCATTTCTTTTTCAATTTTGCAATCTTTACTGTTTTTACTGATTGAATCTTTAATTTATCCGTTTCTTTACATTTCCTACCCTTTCTGTTCTTGAGTTTTGTTGTACCCTTTTGATTCTTGCATTGCTTTTTATGTTCTTGATAAACATTTCCAGCCTTTACAATTTCTCTGCACGTGTTATCTTTCTCTAGGTTAAGAATTATCTTTCTTGGTTTTGTTTGGTTAAATAGAATTTTTAAAGTTTTGCATGATTAAGGTTTGATTTAAACTGTAAGGACTCCAAAGTGAACCTTCTATGACAAGATGTCTTATTGAGGAAAGCTAAAATTGAGAAAAGCTAAAGTTAGATTTATCTATTGAACAAAGATCGCCCTGAATTTTATTTTTAGTTGATACTTTCCTGCACTTTACATTCCCATTACTTCAATTCACTTCATGTTATAATTCATTCTCTGTTACCTTTAGTTCTTTAGTGATTTAGAAAGTGAGAGTTAGGGAGATCAGTAAATTAATTTAGTATGACATGTAGTAATTTTTTTTCATTTTTATATCTTAAATGAGAATTATTTTATATTAAATAATTATTGTTATTGGCGTTTTCTAAATTTTAATTTACTATGACCTCAAAATTAATGTAATGATTTTTTTTCATAGAGAGTTATTTTATATTAATACCAATAATTATTACTATTTTTATCTTTTTTTAACACACTTAACTGTTTTTACCTTTTAAATATTGTTTAAATCTACGTTTTATATAAAATTTAATTTTAACAGTAGTCAAAAGATATCATTATCTTTTTTTTAAGATTTAAACCTTTCATCCACATTCATTTTCTGAAACTCTTGAGATCCTCAAGCATTCCATTGTTGTATTCTGGATGGCTTACGCAATACACCACAGATATTATATTATTATAAAATTTAAATATTATATTGCAAAATATATTATATTAGAAAGTTGATGTTGTTTCACAAGCTTCTCGGTGATTTCTTATGCAAAGATTGAGTTTTCTCTTTCCCAAAGCTCGGGATTAAATTGTTGAAGTCTTCCTTAAGCCACGAGATTTTTTCCTGATTTAGTAGGCACATTGACTCCCTCCTAGCTCTATAAATAGAGCCTTTCTTTCATTCCTAAATATCATCAGAAATTATTCTTCTCTCATTCTCTCTTCTCTTAGTTCAATTCTTTCTCTTTTTTTTTTCCCTAAAAATATTCAGGGTTTATTTTATTATCTTTTTAGAGATACTTGTTAGTTCTGAAATTCTCAAAAATTATGAGAAGTTTCTGTTATATCTTGGGGGCTTGTGCAATACACCCCGATAAGTCCTTAAGGACATTGATCTACACGCCTCAGAAAATCCTTTGTTCGTGATCTTTATTATTTTATTGTCAGCTTTTACAACACCCATTTTCTCTGTTTTCCTCCTCTCATCTTCACTCACTTAAACACTGATTCAAACAGGCTATTATCAATGAAGTAATGTACATCTTTGAAGAGATGCTAGTGATAAGGTATATCTTATATTTTATTTAATTAATTGTTTATATAATTTTTTGTTTTCAGGTTCCTTGAGACAGAAGTTAAGAATTATGTTTTCAATATTGGTCTTTGTTAATTATCTGGAATTAAATTTGAAGAAACCAAGGAGTATATCTTTTTTCTGTTATTATTGTTTTTCAAGAATTTATAAACTCTTTTGTTTTCTCTTTACTCTCTTAATTTTATAAACTTTAAATTTTTTTCTTAAAAGGTAAGATCAACCACTTGATTGGATCTTGATGGTTCTACTATTCGGTATGCATTGTATATTTTTTATCCCTTCTCTTTCTCTTAGATTTTTCACTAAATGCTTAACAAGATCACATGAATGGTTATAACTAAGTATAAGACTCACTCATGCATTAGTTTTGCCCACATTATGGTATTATCATGTGTTTTAGTAACATTTGTCCGATGGTCGGTCGTCCTTCCTTAACTCTTCAAGTAATTCTTCCCAATTGGTGGTTGACCCGCAGAAGACACTCCGACGCTCAAGTCAGATATGTTTCATAAAGAGGTCTATATTTTATTAGGATAGAAGAAGATGATTGTACCTGGACATCAGTTGTCTACTTATAAGACTTGTGACAGCCACCTCCATTCATTAACCATTAGTGCAATATATTTTAGGTAATCAAACCCAATAATTAATCATTAATGTAATATATTTGTAAAGCGTAAGGCAATCTGACCTATTAGTACCTGCTTAATGACAATCAATTCCGATCGGTATACTTCATATAGTACATAAGCCCCCTAAGTCCGAGCAAGCTCTTTACTAAAAGAGGTGCGTAAGGATTATTATGAGCTTTAAAATAGGTCTTTAGGAAGTCTATCTTCGATGCTTTAAGTCTTCATTGCTCTATGTACCGAGCGGCGAACTCTAGGAGTTCTCTTTGGATCTGTTCCTTAGACTGAACAGAAAATACTAAGAGTTCTCTTTGACACTTTTTCCTTTGCAAGAGATTTTCACTCCAAAAAATATGCTTTTAAATAAAGTAAACGCTTCAATATTTATTTTTATAATGAAAAGACATTGGAACCTAACAAAGCTGAACTTGTTGAGTAGTTGACTGATAAGAGTTCTTTTTCGAACTTCCTGCATTGAACGGGGATTTCTGAAGCCATTTTTCTCACTTCCCCCGAGCGGTCCTGAGGCAGGAGTCATTTTTCTGACTGTCTGCGTTGAGCAGGGATTTCTGAAGCCATTTTTCTGACTTCTTCCTGAGCGATCTTGAGGCAGGAGTCATTTTTTTGACTTCCTGCGTTGAGCGGGGATTTCTGAAGCCATTTTTCTGACTTCCCCTGAGCGGCCATTATAGTTGACCAAGTTGAGGTCTGAACCTTCCTGCACATAATATTTTATAATTTAAAATTAAGAGTCATTAGAACCTGACAAGGTTGAACGCAGCTCTGAACCATCATGTGCATAATATTTATAATTTAAGAGTTGATAGAACCTGAAAAGGTTGAACACAGCTCTGTACCTTCCTGTGGAAGATATTTTATAATTTAAATTAAGAGTTGGTAGAACTTGACAAGGTTGAACACAACTTTGAACCATCCTGTGCATTTTATAATTTAAGAGTTGGTAGAACCAGACAAGGTTGAACGCAGCTTTGTACCTTCCTGTGCATAATATTTTATAATTTAAGATTTGGTAGAACCTGACAAGGTTGAACGCAGCTCTGTAACTTCCTGTGCAGGATATTTTATAATTTAAAATTAAGAGTTGGTAGAACCTGACAAGGTTGAACGCAACTCTGAACCATCCTGTGCATAATATTTTATAATTTAAAATTAAGAGTTGGTAGAACCTAGCAAGGTTAAGAGTTGGTAGAACCTAGCAAGGTTGAACGCAGCTTTGAACCATCCTGTGCAAGATATTTTATAATTTAAGATTAAGAGTTGATAGAACTTGGCAAGGTTGAATGCAGCTTTGAACCATCCTGTGCATAATATTTTATAATTTAAAATTAAGAGTTGGTAGAACCTGACAAGGTTGATCGCAACTCTGTACCTTTCTGTGGAGGATATTTTTACACACAAAAATATGAGTTAAATAAATATATTATAATTTGTGAATTATAATGAAAACTGGAACCTGTGAAGGTTGAATGTAAGGTTGAACGTTCTGAAAGTTCTCAAAACAAAAGTCATGCCTTTAGGAATTATTACGGAATTTTTTACTCTTGTTACAAAACCTGGTGTTGATCTGAATAGCGATGTCAAGACCTAGCGCGTGTCTGGTTCTTCGTGGCTTCATGGGGATGCCGCTCGGCCCCACGGTGGGCGCCAAAATGTTTCTGTAACAATTGTCCGATGGTCGGTCGTCCTTCCTTGCTATGCTCCGATCGGCCAACTCTTCAAGTAATCCTTCTGGATTGGTGGTTGACCTGCATAAGACATTCCGACGCTCAAGTCATATATGTTTCATAAAGAGGTCTATATTTTATTATTTTATTAGGATAGAAGAAGATTATTGTACCTGAACATCAGTTGTCTACTTATAAGGCTTGTGACAGCCACCTCCATTCATTACCATTAGTGCAATATATTTTAGGTAATCAAACCCAATAATTAATCATTAATGCAATATATTTGTAGAGCATATGACAATCTGACCTATTAGTACCTGCTTAATGACAATCAATTCCGATCGGTATATTTCATATAGTACATCATGCAAGTAGGTTAATGCCATAAATTCGATCTTTGCCACTGTATTCCAGCACTTGGAAGTTTTCTGTCACCCATGTGCTTTCAGTTCTTCCTGGAAAAGGTGATTCTTTATAACAAAAATTAAATACATGCAACTTTGATTTTTTATGTGAAGGCTAAGGACAATCTCTCTTCTATCGCTGGAAAAGGTCTTGGGGTGGATGGTGATAATTGGGGTTGAAAATCTGGGTTGTTAGTGCAGGTTAGAGTTTGTCTGGAAAGAAATTGTGATTTGAGCGAAGGTTTCTGATCACGGCTCTGGAGCTTCTTGAGTTTGAGCGAAGGTTTGCTTTCTCAAAAGCCATAGGGAGAATGCATGGGTGAAAAGATTCTTTGCCACCAATGCCTGTAGATGGTGATACATGGTCTGTCATGCAGAGTTGGGCTCTGCCTACTAGATCCTTTTTGGAATTTGTAATGTTCTCCAGGAATAAACAAAGTTCATTTCGCAAAATAAGAAAATTGATCTCTTTGTAACTTGTTTGAGAATTAAATAACTGATTTAAACCATAATTTGTGCAGAATGTTTGTGGATGCAATGGATGCACAAATGTATGATTACAATTGATGCAATGGAGTTAAATATTCAACAGGACACTGTCCTTTGAGTTTGTCAAAAGTAATTTTCTTCCTCAAAGGATCAAGTATTTTTGCCCCCACTTGTGTAAAAACATGGATGAAATAAAATTCCAGGGTAAGCATTGTTAGTCACGACTTGAGATTAAAAGAGAGAGAGAGAGAGAGAGAGAGAGAGAGAAATTTAAGGCACAAAGCGAAGGAAAAGAGAAAACAAAAAAGCATAGAAAAACAGAACAAAATGAGGAACCAACAAGTGATCTCGGTTGAGATTAAAAAAATTAAAAACACTCTACTGCCTCAGTTGTCTATGAACTGAGGCAGAATCCAAACCCTTTTGACTCGGTTTATAATCGAGGCAAAAAACTACCCTTTTTTACTTCGCCTGTATATGCTTCGATTGCGGAACCGGTGCCTATAAGCAAAAATAACCACTATCGTTTTCCTTGACTGCACTAATATATACATTATTCTTTTTATAATATAATCTTTTCTTTTGAATTTGTCTTTCTGTTATTTCATATTCATCTTCAATTGTTTTTGGAATATCTTCTTAAGTTTATTCTTGATAATATCTCGTGATAATTTGTTTCTTTGAGCATCCTAGTAATCACATTGTGTGTAGTTAGCTAAACTTTTTTTAATCTAATATTTTATTTTAATCCTCAGCTTGCATCATCTCTTGGTCCACACTTTTATTCTAACATTTTCAAGTGCAAACAAATATCAGAAACTCAAGCTCTGACTATTTTAATTCCTTCCGTTATCATGCGAGCTGGTTTACGTTTTATGGATAAATAAATAAATTTATTAGAATGGAAGTACTATGAAGAGGATAAGGTATTTTCCAAAACCCAAAATTAAATTAAAGAAAGAAAAGAAGGACCTCTTAAATACCCTATTCAGATCCTAATCTTGAGCCCAAATGATTTTGAGAGAGTACAAGTGCAATATTGGTTGTGTAATATGCATCCACATTGAGACTTATGTAACATAATTTAAATTATTTAATCATAATCAGGATAGTGGATGAGTATATCTGAGTTAACACTTTGATTTTCTTTTAGATGAAAATTTTTCTTCATCATGGAAAACAATGACGGTTTAACCTCATTTCGTGTAGAATTGAGATATTAAAATTGGATTTATATTGAATTTATCGGTAACCAAGATTGCTTTTGACCTTCGTAAGAATTTGACAACTTACAAATATATTGCTTTATTCACTTAATAAATATGATTTTATAGTTTGACTCCAATTTTGTAAGCTCTATAACTCTAGATGAACATACACCCTAAATAGAACAATCGAATAACATTTTGATGTTTTCTATTCACACGGCAAGTTTCATAAAGATATATTTTGAATTGTCCCACGAGAAATTCTTGAATTGTACTTTAATTTCTTGATTCTCTGTATAGATTTCATGTAAATATCTGTCGGATATCCATTTAAAAAATACACATAAATATTATAGAACCATCATATGTAGATATCTAAAAAAATGTTTTATAAATTTTTAAAATAAAATCTAAAATAAATTAAAAAATATATAAAAACTACAATAATCCTGACAATCCTTAATGACCTAATCATGTTGAACAACCAATGACAAAAACCACGATCACTTTTATTTTTTATACAAAACGCACTCTATATGTTCCATCTCACTAAACCTTAATATTTTTAATAATATAAACAAATTCAAAATTTCAGCTATTCATGTGGTAAGTTTATTAAAAATGTTTTGGTGTACAAGTCACCATTTGCATCATTTACGTTGAAGTGTTGACATTTACAAGTATATAAAAGTTGCACCTAAGCATCCACCACAACACAACCACTGGGAAGAGTGGCAGAGTTTGAATTATTGGTATAATTTATAAATAAGAATTAATTAATACAAGTGGATTCATTGAAACATGTAACACAAGATAACTTAATTATCATAAGTGCGGCACTCATCGGTTTCGGGGTTATCCTTGCAGTAGCTCTCCAGCGGGTCAGACTCCTTCTGCTTCGCTCTGGCGTGGCTAGCCTCAGCGCTCAGCTCCTCCACCTCATCCCAAGCCGCCGCGCATTCCGCGTCAGTCCCGCCTCCCGAGCAGGCCTCCTCCGCGCTCTTTATGCTCTCCTCCACCTTATCCGCTATCTTTTCCGGCGTTGCACGAATGAGCCGGGCCTTCCCCACCCCTACCAAAGCGGGCCACTTATGTGTGGGCCTGAAGAGTGGGAAGCTAATTGCCTGGGCCTTTGGCGCAGAGTTTGATCCCTTGGCATTAGCAAATACTCTCCTTGGGCTCGAAAGACTGACACCACCTGCTATTGTTGCCATTGTTTTGTTCCTCTTTTCTTAGCTGAAACGACTAACTCTGCAATGAAGAGGTTTTGTGAGGGGATAGCGGCGATTTAGTTAGGTATATATAACCAACGCTGATGAATATGTGTACGCATATTACTTATCTTCTCACAACCACATGTTGTCTTCCACGTCCAACACTTAACCTTTCTTTGTTTTCTAGCACAACAGATATTTTCATTTTGTCAAGAGAACACATGCACAGACATTGCTCTTTCCAACCTTAGTTGCGTTTGGTTCGGTTTCTTCATAAGGAGGTTCTAGAATGTTGGACTGCTATTAAAATCTTGATATTTTGCTGCTCCCGAAAGCTTTTGTGTTTGGACGCGAAAATATCATTGACGCTCTCACATTATAGCCAACCAGATGTTGTGATAGTTGCCTAAAACATGACAAACAAAGTAGTTACAAAACGTTGGCTATCTATATATCTAATCTAATCTATTGCGTGCTTCTTCCAAATGTAAACTCCTTTTTATTTCTTTTTATTCGTTTAGAGTAATATTATCAACCATTATTATCTATAAAAAAATACACACGTGTATCTTGATTTTATTTATTACATCATATATTTTATAAATTTTTATTTTTTAACATATGTATTGATTGTTAATTAATCGATTGTAGTAAAGAATAATAATACTTTAATAATATTTTTTTGACAATATTTTGACACTATTTACTTTTTATTTCGTGACTAGAGTCTATATTGATATTTATGATTATTATTATTAATTGTGAAATAATTTTGGACTAATCACATAATTAGTATGCTGTAATAAATTCTGTAATCTGTAACCCTGTTGCAGATTGTCTTCTCAGAAAGAAACAAATAACTCGCAAGTTACTTTGACTTGGGAAAAAAAAATACACTCTTTGAATATATAACTATTTAAATTAAAAGTTAAGGTTTATTTCTTCAACTCTATGGAAAATAAAATAATAACTCTACTAGATGTATATATTACATGCGTACTTGTCGGTGTGAAAAAGAGAAAAATGGGCACACATACCTTCTTCTACACGCCAGCCCAATATATTTTGTTATTATATCTACGTTTTGAATATACAGAGAACCATCAAATTCTTATAGCTTTTACTAAATATTTTTGTTAATGCTTCTAAAATTTTCTCCATTTAAACGTTAAATTATATATTTATATAATTATAATTGTTTATGTTAAAGCTACATAATAATAATTAATTAAAATATTTCCGTTTTAGCATATTGTGAAAAGTACATATATGGAAAAGTAGATTGTTATCCTTCACGGATAGTATATATCTTATAAATTCTGACATTTCGTGTATCTACTATTTCTCTTTCTTTAAAGTGTCAGTATGTAATAAGTTTTTATAAGTATAAAGAAACTTTATTTGGAGATGGAAAACTGAGGAAAAAAATATAGTTTGGAATAAATAGGAAATTTTATACAAAAATTAAGGATGAAGAAAGACTGGGAATTAGAAATATTGAAAACTTCAACAAAGTTCTTTTGCAAAATGAAAATGGAGAATAAGTATGGATAACCAAGGTTTGTGGAAAGAAGTATTAAAATCTAAATATGAATCTTGGAAAAACTTAAATGAATCCAATAGAGCACATAACGAATTCTGATGGTGGAGCGATCTACGTATTGTACGTGGAATAGTAGCCACCAAGGTTTATGGTTTGTTAACAATGTTGGAGAGTAAGTTCTGGGAGAATAAGTGGGTACAACTATCTGTTGTAGGTTCCCTAGAATTATAGGGGATTTATGGAAGAGGGGGGCACTTGGAATTTAAGTTAGAAAAAAGCTAGACTACTATGAGAAAGTTTTCAGGAACAAGAATTTATGCAACTCATATCTAGCGTTCAATTGAGATAGCGTGGGCTCTTTCGTATGAATGTAGGAAGATGACAGATCATTTTCAATCAAGTCAGCATATAATATATTGCAAGGGAATCTAAGTAGAGAAGACAACAAAGGTTAACTTAGCCTGTAGGGGAGTACAATCAGTAACAACATTGTGTATAGAAAATGAAGAGAGTTTTAAACATCTGTTCTTTAAATGTAAAACAACTCAAGTTGTCTCGTAAATAAAATAAATCATGTTGGAGTCAACTTCAAACACTTTTATCTCGGAAAGGTTTAATGTTGTGTGTCAATTTGATCTCCATTTTTTAAAAATACGAACTTCATCCACACTTAGTTTAATGTATACATCAATTAAGTTCATTTCGTTAATTTTTTCATTGACAACGTTAATTGTATGATGTTAGTAACCCATGTTGTAACAATTAAACCTAAATAATAAAAAAGGAAAATGACACAGAGGAATTAAACCTAAATAAAGAATCATCATATTCTTTATCTCTGCACCTCTGTTCTTCCTTTCCACTCACATATTTGATCAACTTCTCGCAGCATCTCATTCTTCCCACATTTTCTCCACAGGAACAAGCATTAAGTTCAAAATTTTCAAGATTGTTTTTCATTCAAGACAATCAAATCTTCCCCTCGTTGTGTCAATCAAAACTTCCTCTTGTTTGTTGCATTGGGTTTGGAAAGAAAAAGAAAGGGTTGGGTTTGACGCGTGGCTGCAAAAGGGGCTGTGGGAGTGACTCTAATAAGACTGAATCTACTAGCTGTGAATAGTAACAGCTAATGCAATCAGCCAATTACTTCCATTTTTACGAAAACATCAAAACCCTGAAGCTATAAAATTAGCTATCTTAATATATTAAGTAAAAATATTTTTTTTCTCACCGGTAGGGAGACTAGTATATTAAATAGGGTAGCCTAATGTATGAGGCTCTAAACAAGTGTGTGATTTGGAGAGGGTACATATACGGTCTTACAGCTGCAAGCCATAAACAACCTACTATTGCACTAAGAATCACTCCTTGAAGACAAATATTACACAGAAATTTAAAGTTTTTATTCTAGAATTGGAATATACCACGTTTTGGAGGGATTTTATATCCTGGATGAACTGATGCCTATTTACATAATCCAATGGTACTAGTTTTTGAAATTCAGGGATAAGATGGAAAGGAAAGGAAATAAAATACTGATCGTTACCCTTACACTAATTTTCTAAGTCAAGCCCAAGTGCAATTGCAACAAGCCCAAACGTAGTCGAACAGCATATACTAACATAATAACATATTACATCTAGCAACTTCCAAAAAGGAATTGATTGAGTTCTTAACATGTGACCAAAAATATGCAGAAAACAATAAAACAGAAAATAAAAACATCTACAGCTGTGCAACAAGAAGAGAATAATCCAATCATAAAATTAAAGCATAACTGTATGAAATTTTACAAGGCGACATAGTACTCAATCAGTGCAAGAAACTTATTCTTTTCAATCTCATCAGTTAGTTGGCTCATTTACATTTAAAGAGCCAATTGAATATAGCAGGGGAAAAAAGCCTATATATATGAAGAGCATAGGCAACAAAGCAAGAACAGTTCTACTGTTCCTCCACAACAACACCGATCTCACCTTTTTCAAGTAAATCGTAGAAGGTCCTGATTTTCCTCTGCTCATTCCAGTGGTGCATCTTCCACACACTACCAGCAGCAATGCCGAGTGTTATTCCAATTAATATCTCCTTTACCACACTTGGACCTTTCAAGGTAGCATGGGCAATCCTAGGACCAGCCATTTGAGTGTGTCTTTAGGCTTGTCAATTCTACAAACTACAAAACATCGATTTTTAAATATTTAAATATATTAAATATGTAAATTGGAGACAGTTCAAAAGAGGCCAGTTAAACTTTATCGATCTGATAGCATGATTTAATAAAACAAAGCAAGAGAAGTAAAAGAGATGAGACACCAAAACATTTCATTGACTTCTTGTTGAAACTTTATCTTTAATGACAAAAGGAGGGAAACACAGGAGTTTGCCCCTCATATGTCCCCAAGATATTTTCGCCTACCAATAAAACTGGGGATGAAAATTTTAAGGAATTATTCGTAAATTTTCGATCCTATTTATCAGGATGTACCAAACTGTAGACAACCAAACAAATGATAAATGCCGACAGCTGCATTCTCAATTAAAACAAACAATCTTCCAAAATGAATACATCGATCATTAGAACATGAAAGTTATAGCAACGTAATGAATACATCAATCACTAGAATCTAAGGTCGATCCTTGGCGCAATATTTAGCCAGACTTTTCTTAGTTCCCGGCCGAGCAGAACTAGTCGGAGAGAAAGTCTTCAAACACTGGTGGTTCAAATCTATGGACCAAAAAAAGTAACCATTATTTAAACCTAATACACTTATTCATATCCACCAGTATAGCTTCGTTTGATTAATTATCCTTCAAGTGAAATCAATTCACGAATCACATCAAATCCTATGACACGAAACCCACACAACCCAAAACATAAATAAAAAATCTAACATAAAACCTACAAATTACTTCCCAACAAAATAATAAAAAACAATTCGTATAACCAGTCTTTCACCAGATGTGATCATGATGAACATCGATAGTTTAATCCGATGCAATGTTTGAACGTTTAACAACTATAATTTTAATCTTAACCCAATTGCCGACTTCCCCCCCAAAATTTTATTGTAAGTAAAAAATGGTCAACAGAGTGGACAAGAATTTCGTCGAAACAAATAACACTGAATGGGGAAATTACTACCGTTAGAAAGAAGAAGAACCAAAAGTTGTGGTGCGTGAAGAAGTAGGGTTTGAAGATCTACAATAATATCGATAACCGAGGAAGGGGAGAACTCACCAAAGGAAACCCAGGCGAAGACGATCGTCGAGAGAGTGCGGGAAAAGACGCGATGAGGGTATCCATTAGTGTATATGAAAGGCCACGGCTCGTCGTGGGCCCTAGGCCCAACTCCAATTGAGTTTGGGCCTTTACATATTTGTTTGAGATCATCCAACCCAATATATCCCATATTTTTCTTCTGCACATTCATAAAAACGAAAATTCTTTCTCTGATTGTAAAACATGACTATTAGATTGTTTTTACTTTAAAACTGTGCAACTTATATTTCTTTTTGACTTATGAATTGCAGAATTTAAAAATTATTATTTTTAAGAGAAAAAAATTCAGTATTTACATTTTGAAAGACATTATTTTTGCATAAAAAGAAGTTTTATATCATGTAATCTAAAAGTATTTTCTAGACCGTACAATTCAAAAGTTATTGTTTGATTTTTAAATTGTGTTATTTAGAAGTTTTTTTTTAAATTGCACAATTAAAAAAAAATTCTGTGAAAAAAAATATATTTCTACATTGTATAACTCAAAACACATTTATTTAATTTTCAAATTATACAATCTTAAACTTTTTTTCTTGAGTTGATTCACAATACAATATATAGATAATGATAAAAGAGACACTTTAGTCTTTTAACCACCTATAGGATACAAAATAGAAAGTATGAAAGTGCATAAAGAAATGCCATTATTATACCTTTTACATTTACTTTTCAACATGTTTGTAACAATTTGATGGAGCTACACTACGAAGCACCACCACTTTTTTTTTTTTTTTTTAACTGAAAGGGCTCTCTTTTTTTTACCCCGATAATAAATATATTTTCATGGATGATATTCTATTAGATATTTGTTGTGCTAAAAATTAAGTGGTGTTTGGATTTTTTATATGACATAATTAACATTTTAGAAAACTTAGTAATTTTTCACTCTTGGAGGGAGTTTTATGAGCTTTTATAGATATAATTAATTAAATTAAATTTTAATCTACAGTTTAAATTAATTAGTTTTTAAGTGATAGATGCTTGTTAAAATATATTAATTTAAAATTTTGTGAACTTAGGAGTAAGGTAATTAAAATCAACGTTATAGTTAAGATAAAGAAGGAATTTGTAATATTATGATCAAAGGTTTCTGTAAAAAAGGGTTTGTTTGATGAGGCATTGACGGTCCAAAATGGAAGACAATGGTTGCTTGCTTGATGCACTAACTTAGGCAGAGACATTTCGTCGTGAATTTATCTCTAGCGGCTCGTTGAAATCATAAAAGGTGAAACCTCATTTCTATATCAAGTTATGTTTATTTGCTATATAGTATGCTCGAATAATTTGTAAATTTTGTATCTGTTTGATTAGGGAATGTGACCTCTCTAAACCTGATGTTTTCCTAGCTGCATATTAGATGTGAAGAGTTGATATTTTTTTTATTTTGCACCCTGCATATTAATTGCTATGTAACTTCTGTTTTCTTTGTCATTGTAATTTTATTGTAGAATTTCTTAACTGATTAATACAGGGATTGGAATCAATGATTTCATTGTCTGTCAAGACCAAAACTGTGACCTCACTCCCTATGTCTAAAATCCTAATGGTTTTTTGTTCCAAGTTCATTTTACTTCCAGAGGTTCTCTACCCCATAACTCATTACAAGTTTTAAATTATGTAAATAAGCTTCAATCCAATGAAATTAGTGCCCACTGATAAATATTTTAGCCCGAACTTCTTCAACATATCCCACACTATCACACCATCCTTCGTGTGTGTATGATTACAATAAAGTTGGATCATTATCACAGGTGACTGTCCCATATATATATATATATATATATATATATATATATATATATATATATATATATATATATATATTCTATTCATTTTTTTATGCTTCATGCATCTGTAGTTTACATCTATTACCATATAAATTGTAGGGAGAAACCAAAGCAATTGAAGGTCAGTCAACTAAGTTTGATGTGGAAATGTACATCACAGATATGTATTAATGTACGTGGTTTACGTAGCAAAAAATGCGTTAGCTGCGATAGTGAAAGTTTGTGTGAAACCTGATGATATTACATATAGTTCTTTAATATATGATTATTACTTAATGTTTAGCGCTACAATATCACAATTAATAAATTATATGAGTAGAAGGGTGGATGAGATTATAAATCTCTTAAAATAGATGCACAGAAGAAATTTAGCCATGTCTACTCAAAACTAGGACCAAGGTAGAAGACCATCCTAAAAAACTCACATTCATTAATTCATTCAAACACATATAGCTAAATGAATTACTAATTCACTTCTTAAATGGCTTGAAATGAAAACTTGATTATTACCACTGCTATAATATTATGCATTTGCTCCATTCATTCAATTGATTTTCTTTAAACATGAAGAGGATGTAATGGTTGGAATGTCTGTATCATCTGTCTCAAACACAACTTCATCAATGCCAATTGATTTTATTTTAAAATCTTACAGCATATCAGAATCGGATGAGCTTTGGACAATGTTACTATTGGTTTGTTGGTATTGTTAAGAGAATTTATCTTTAATATAATTAAATACTTTCCTTAATAATGATTCAAATATTTCTTTGCAAAAAAGTAATTATTCAAATATTAAGTCATCAGATTATAAAAAAAACTGAACCTATTTTTATTTTTTATAAAAATGGACAAAGACATAACCGGACAAGCAGACAGTGAGGCTTAAAAGACCTAAGAAAACAATTCCTTGGAGACATAACTAAATTGTGGATCAAATAGTATTGAAAACACAACTTTGAATGGTCTAAACATGTGTTCATGGTTTCTAGAGGATGCTGGTCTCTGGAATCATGGAGGTGACTACATAAGGATCCATGTTAGAAGCAGACCTTCTATCCTCAAAGTAGACTTTCCTTTCTTTCTCTGTGTCTCTTCCACTTCCACCATTTGCCACACCCTTTAGAAAAAAAATGTCAAACTATTAATTGCTAATCTGTGTATAATTTTCAACACTTAAAATAGAGAATTAGTTAAGGTTGGTCCCTTGAAAATTTTATTGGGACGCTGTTTACTTCCTTTCAATATGATTCATGCTAACGAAATATTGGGTGCTTTTGTCAATCCCATCAAAACAACTTTTATCAAGTTAAAAAGAACTTGATACAATGTTGGTCTTATCCAATAGACAACAATTGTACAGTGGTCTATTTTGCAGTAATAATGTTGTAGATGCATATACTACTGCAAGCATATTATGCAGAAAACTCACAAGGATGTGTATCTTTTCCTCTTGGTGGAAGTATATTAAACTTCGAGAATAAAAGTGATTATGGTGTTAATGAAGCAAATAAGTTTTGTTATCAGAAAGGGTCAGGATGAAATTGAATTATTCCAAACTGACCCTATGGATCTACCTAAATTACTTTAGTAGTTAGATAGATTCAGATGCAGGTGTGGTGATACATGCATACAGTGCAGGAAACATTTTCTTTAATAAAACTTGTATGATAGTTTTGCTGTGTGCTGGTAATCACAAGGCTCTGCAAGTGTATATATTTTCAATTTTCCATTGAAGATCATAAGTTACAACAGTTAATGATTATATTTACAGTAGAATAAAGTATTCTCTGCTGAGGTTATTTCTCGGTTTGTGCTTCACTAGTGGTCAAAGTGATTTGGAAATTCTTGATGAAATTAAACAATGGAAGTTGTTTTATTTTAATCCTATACTGATATACTAAATACTTTGTCAAATTGGATTATTTCAAGATGCTATTGATTATTAAAAAGTCAAATTAACAATTTATCATCCTTTAAAATAATTTTAAATAAAACAAATAATTAAAATATTGGTTATAAAATTAAGAAAAAAATAATTAATATATATTTTGGAATTTTCAAAATTAATATATATAAATTTATAAAAATGCATGCAGACTCATAAAAAGGTCAGTCAAGATTGTTTTTTTTATGAATACCAGCCTTTAAGTGCACATTTTTGAAATATTTATAAATTAATTAAATTTTAAAAGTAGTAATTGAAAGAGTGAAATTGAAAAAAAATAAAAGATATATATAATTATAAATATAGTTATAGATAAACTAAATTATAGTTATTAAAATAAAAATTATTATAGGTAATACGGTGTAAATAGTATTATTAGTAATTATTTAAGTTTGAAAATTAATTATTAAAATGATAAAAGAATAAATATTTTTTTATAACGATTAATTATTTGAATTAAAAAATGTAATTACTAAAATGCTAAAATTTAAAATTATTTTTTTATTATGAATTATTTAAAATCAGTAATTATTTTTTTATTTAAATTTTAATCCCATTTTCTTAACTACAGCTAAGGAAAAAAAAATAAGAATTAGACACAAAAATTTTAAAAAAGGAAAGAGAAAAAAAAATGAAAGAAAAACGGATAAAAAAAGACAGGTGTGTGGGTCTTGCAGAGATTTAGAACATGAATAATATTTAACAAAAATACTGACATTAAATTAATCTTTAATTTTGATAAGTTAACGTTTAATTATAATAATTAACTTAGTTTTTATTTTAGAAAAACTAAAATGCAAATAAAAATTATAAAATGAAAAACCTCTTAATATAGTTGTTTAAAAATTTGCCACATAATCACTCAATAATATATTAATACCACATAAAAATTTATTACAATACCTTTTTCACTTGTGGGGATACTTAAAGTGTCATCGATTTTGAGAATGAGCTATGTGGTGTTGCAGACTGTGTTGTGTTGTTGTGTAGTGCAATTGGCTCCTAATTAATACTCCTTTCTAATTTCATTTTCATAACACTTTCCAACATACCCAACACACATTCCAAAGCTCTCTCATGGCACTCTCTTCAAAGTTTCTGATCTTAAATTTCTCTCTTCAAAGTTTCTGATCTTAAATTTAAAATGTAAAACTTAAAAAAAAAAAATCTATGGAAGTTCAAAAATTAAAACATGAATCTTAAAAAACAAAAGAAGTATTTTTTCAGAATATTTAACACCTTAAAACAAAACATAAAACATATAACATAGTCAGTCTATATTTTAAAATAAAAAAGATAAAATCATTTCTAAATCGTGTGTCGAACACGAAATTAATTCCTAATAAATTAATTTTTAAGAAAACTGTATAAAAGGAATTAGCCAAATAAAACAATAAAAGTAATAAAAAAAGACTAAAATAAATAAAAAATTAAATAAAAAAAATAATAGTAACACCAATCCCCACCCAATGAGATCCCTGCTCTGCCTCTCTGTTTTCTATGTGTGTGAAGGTAGAAGAAGACATTTGGGAAAACAGTAATCAGTAAAAATGTATGGGAAAGGAGAAGAAAAAAAAAAAAAGGCGTGAATGAAAAATAAAAAAGTGAACCTCCTCATTTCCAACAAGGCTTAGAAAACAAAACCAAAATGAAAAAAGAAAATATAGCCACGTGGAACCTGCCACGTAAGGTGTGTCAGAATGGAATCAATAGAACTGGGTAAGAGTATCATTTTTTCCTTTAAAACCCCTTCCTAATTTGATTTGCATAACTTGCTTCTGTCACCTGCACTCTCCAACACCCACCCCAAAGCTCTCTCTCTTTCTCTCTCTCTCTCTCTCTCTCTCTCTCTCTCTCTCTCTCTCATGGCTCTCTGTTCTCCAAAGCTTCTGATCTTTCTGCTTCTCCTCACTGCTATACCCATCGGAATCATCGTCACGTTGGAGCGAGCCCACCCCGCCACCCATGTCTACCACTACCACAGTTCTGGCTGGTTCCGAGAATGCGCCAAGTGGGATTCTCATCACGGTCGCTTCATAGTTTCTTTCTTCGAAGGTGGTGTTGGCCAGGTTAAGTTGCCGGAAAAGGATTCCGACTTATCGCTGCCGTTAGAGGAAGTGATGGTGGTGAAAGAACCCAATTTGGCCGGAAACGCGTCTTTGGGTATCGCCATCGACCCACCTAGAAATCGAGTTCTCGTTGTTAACGCTGATGCCATGGGCAATCGATACGGTGCGCTTGCTGCATACGATCTCTCCTCCTGGAATCGCCTATTTCTCACCCATCTAAGTGGCCCTAGTAAGCTTCTCTCTCTCTTCACTTTTAACTGATTTTTCTTTGGATACTTTCTTTCTTTTAATCTATTAATCTTACTGTTTAAGTTTTAAAATCCACTAATTACAAATAGTAGCAAGCATGGAGCATGATTATGATGAACTAATTAATTTATTTTTGAAATCAATTAATTAGTTTAGTATAAATTATTGATTGTTGTTGGATGATAGATAGTGGAAGTCACACGGTATTTCTTTTCGTTATTAATTTTTAGGAAGTTGTGTATACATTTGGTGGGATATTATTATGTTTAACATGAGAAGTTATTATTTTTATTGAATCAAGTAAATAAAAGTCTAATACTTTGTCTAGGAAATTATTGATTTTCTATATTTTTTTCTAATTAAGTTTTGTAAAATCATCACAAGTTATTTTTCTACCTTTCTCAGAAGTGTCCTAAATTAATTACAAAAAATTGTGGAAAATTAAATATCCAATTTTTTTATTAAAGAATCCATTTTAAATTTTCAAATATTTAGAACCTATTAGCATTTTTAACCATAAATTAATGCATGTTTGCTCATTGGAAGAGAGGTGTCAGAGTGAGTCCGTGACCACCTTTGAGGTGAAAATTAGTCCTTTTAAATTCACTAACTTTTTATGAGTTAAAGAAATTATAAAAATTGTGAAAGAAATTTTAAATGACTAAAGTTCTGTATGATTTGTGGGTTAAGGTAGCTGAGTTTAATTTCCAGATTTAAGTAAGTTGAGTTTATTTATATTCATATTTAAGAAAATTACAATTTTTTTTCCACTAAATCAATCCAAATCAAAATTTATAATGAAACTGAATTGACTCAGAAGTATCAACTCATTTTAATATTCCTTATTGTGAAGTATAGACAATTGATATGATATAGATATACAACGAGAATTTTTCTTTATAAATCTAGGAAATGATACGGTAATATCAGTTTGTAAAATATTTTACCTACGACGAATATTGTTAAATAAGGTAACAATGATATTTTGTCATTAATTCATAAGTAGGATGGTCACAACTTTCTTATTAATAACATTTTTTATATAATAAACAAGTGTAGTTTTTGTCTGTATCATAACCAATCTGTACTATTTGATTAATAAATTTCAAAACAAATAATGACTCCACACAATGGCCTAACATTTAGAAAAAAGCAATGTCAAATTTCTATTTAATTGTATACGTTTTTTCTCCCACCTTGTTATCATTTAGAACATACTCTCTAAATTTATTTTATTAAAAGATAACTCCAATTTAAGAAGTCCAACACCAAAAATTTATTTTATCATTCACTAATATATTATGTAATCTTCTCTCTATTATTTTATACAATAGTATCTTCAATCTGTTTTAAACAAAAGGCAAAGTTTCCATATACTATTAAGACATATTCAATTTATATATAGAGGAAAAATAAAAATCAAATGCAATTGTTTTATCGTAAATTTTGTAATGGCATTTGAAATTTAATGAGATTACATGGTATGGATCGTTGCATAAAACTTAACGATGTAAAATGTTAGTTTTCTAGGTGCGAATTCCACGAGGAAAGTTTGACACGCAACATGCCATCAACATCATTTGCAGTTATTTTTTTCATCTCAACAAGTCTTAAAGCGTTAAAGTCTTTGTTTTTTTTCTCAAACTAAAGCCATGAGAACTCCCTTTTGAAAACTAACCACTATCATTTCAACTTCAGGACTAGATGATTGAAAGAAATGCTAACATTTTTAATTTTGGTGGTTTTTTTTGTTGGGTATTTTTTGAAGTTAATAAAGAGTTTTTCTTTTCTTAGCTTCTACCATATCAGAGGAAAAAGTCTTGTGTGTGGCTTACCTAAACAAAGTCATTGGGAAATCGCAGGGAAAATGGGTGGTAGTTGGTACTTGGTAGTTACGATAGTTAAAAAGTAGGAAAATAATATATGAAAAATGTTACTTTCACCCACATAAAATTTTTTACATTATTATTTTTTATTTTTATTTTTTTTTCTTAAATAAAATATAAAAATTCATATCTTTATAATTATTTTATCTTTATACTGCATGTTAAATAAAAGTAAAAATATCTCGTCTCATCATTATTCATAATCTATATATGTTTTGTTGGATGTTAGATGACACTTCCTGTTAGAAAAAAAAGAAGTCAGTGGTAATATATTCCAATACATCCTCTCATATTAACCTGACTTTTTTATTAATCCATTAATCAACATGTGAAACACAGACATAGTAAGAGATCATTATGGATATTTATTCGAACATACGTAATTGTTTTATGATAATAAAAATGTATTTTTTGTCAAAATCTTTTGACATTTGATCTATACCATAAAGTTGGTTTGCTCTGTCTGATATGCATAAAAACATTCACATCAACGCCACAAAAACTTGTCAGCGCATGCACGTATGCATGTGGGCAAGAAGGAAGCAAGAAAGAAAAAAACACAGGGATGGCAGTGAATTGCATTGGCCAATGTGAGTTATTATGAACCATGCATGACAATAATAAAACCAAAAGGAAATGGCCTACCTATTCAGTACCAGCTATTTATTGCATGTCCTATTATCTTGTTCCGTCGGCAAAGAAGTAACTTTTCTATTTGGGTTGGCTCATGATAACAGCTAGTGGGTCTTGGTGACATTATTGTGACAGTGTCGATTTTGTAATGGATGCAGGTGATGGAAAATCTTTCGCAGACGATGTTGCAGTGGATGCTGAAGGCAATGCCTATGTTACTGACGTAAAAGGCAATAAAATCTGGAAAGTTGGGGTGGAAGGGAAGCTTATATCAACCATTACAAGCCCGTTGTTTTCTGCAAAAGAGTGGTACAAGAACATGGTTGGGCTAAATGGAATAGTTTACCACCCAGATGGGTTCCTGATAGTGATCCACACTTTCAGCGGGAATTTGTTCAAGATTGATTTAACAAAAGGAGAGGAGGTGAAGATGATAAAGGTTAAAGGGAGTCTTTTTTTTGGTGATGGTTTGGAACTAGTGTCTCCTACCAAGCTTGTAGTTGCAGCAGGGAACCCTTCGGGAAGATTAGTTGAGAGTTCAGATGGGTGGAACACTGCTTCTGTTGTGGGAACATTTTCAGGACCTAGGCATCGTTTGGCCACAGCAGCAACTGTTAAGGATGGGAAGGTGTATTTGAACCATATGGTTGGAATGGGATACCCCAAAAAGAAGCACGCACTTGTTGAGGCAGTTTTTTAGTTCGTACTTTCTACAATTCTAAACATTGGGGATGTGGGGATCATAATTTAACAGGACTTTTGGTTTAGATTTGTTGTACCTTCCATTATTTATGTTTGGTTTTCGTTGCATTACTTGTTCCAATGCTTTTTTCTCTTCAATCTTAGCTTCGCATGATGCCCGAGTAAGTTAATTGCCTCACCTGCAAATGTTTTCTTATTTCCGTTTTTGATGATCATGTACTTCTTTTTATTCTAGGAATTTAATACATGCTGGCCCAATCAATTCTGCAACAATTAAGTTATTTTAAATTATAGATTTTTTATTGATGAATATGCTAGATAAGCATTCTTTAACACCATTTTTTTCATTTGTTATAATTTATTAATTATGTGATTAACTATAGATAAAAATATGATGAATTGTATTTTATTAATGGTTGGAATAAAAACTAAGTTGAACATTAAGATTTGAAAGGGTACAGTCAACGAAAGGGATACTTCATAAATATCAATAACAAAATGTATAAATAAATTCCATCCAGTTATTCTTGCATAAATGAGTGGGACCCATTTTAGTTTATTTTTAATATGTTATTTTGATTCCACGTTTTAAAATAAAAATATTTAATATTTAATTCAATTTTTCCAAAATTAATAGTTTTAGTATAATCATCCAAGTTACGACATTGTCAATAATATATTAATTAATGCTAACTTTTACATAACACTCAACTGTGTTTACTAAAATTATTTGTTTATTTTAAAGAAATTTAACTTTACCTTTCATGTAGTTGCATAATTTTTTTCTTAACTTTTTTTATGACAATTCAAATGAGAAAGAAAAATATCATTAGAATGTGTCAGATGTGAATCAAAGTTAATATCAAAGTCTTAAATTAGATTGTTAAATAACTATTTGTTGAAAATTTTAAAAATGAATGCATTTCTTTAAGATAAAAGGATCAAAATTGTAGAATGCAAAAAATAGGAGCATTACATTTTTTATGTGAATCTTCATAATTATACATCCTAAATTTGAAATAAAATAAATACTTAACTATACATAAGCTTTTAAGTAATATTTATTTATATTGTTTAAAAAGTAAACATGAAATTCATCGATAAAAATTAATAAATATAAAATATCAGATCTGATTGACACCAACAATAGTAGCGTGTAACGTTATGACTATATAATACTTCAAGTATAAGAGTATATCTAATCTATGCATTATAGATACTGTAATACTGTACTGAACTTAAGATACATATTTTACAAAAGAAAATTCCATTTGAACATATTAATTTGACGAGAAAACATTGAATTTGTGATTTAAATCATAAAGATAAAAAAATTGTTTTTCATTTTGGAAATACTATATTTGCATTGAAGTATAAATAAAAAATTATAAATGTATAATTTTTTTTAAAAGTATCTTTAAAATGATAACATGTAATAAAATAAAAACGCATAGTATTTCTCTTTCTCTGCTGTCAGAAATGTCCTAAAGAACACTTAAAATATATTTCTTTTTCATTTGGCAGCACTTTATTCTATTTATAAATATCTTGGATGACTCGTAAAATGAAGGGCAAAATCAAGTTGGCCGAAATGTCATGCCTAGTATCGAAATGAAATTCTATTGCTTTTGTTCCCAACGGCTAGGCTAGTTTTCAGCTTGTTGGCCTCAACATTACCTGCTTCATCATGCCTTCATCTCTTGCCCATTTTATTACCTAGCTCTGTCCTATCCATAATTTAAGGCATATTAGCATCAGCAAAACCGATTATTTGTTTCCTTCTTCTGTGACAGTTTGATGAGACCTTCTTCTGTGACAGTTGATCTCGAACCTATCCCATGGGATGTCACAAATTTGTTTATGCAGAGAATATAAGGTAGTAGAAACCAAAAATATGTATGTCTGGACCTTGGTCCAGGATTCCAGGATCATCAATGAGACTGGTGTTTCTTTGCTCTGCCTTGACAAACTGTTGATTCGTCGCTCTTGGAACCCTCAGGTTTACGTGCCCATGGCGGTGCTTGATCTGGACCATAGCGATAATCATAGAAGAGCTCCTCGCTAGCATCTATGTGTTCCTTGGAAAATATGCCTACTCGGTGATCTCCAGCAACCAGCATCACCTATGCCACAAGTACAAAAAGAGGCCAACAATTATAACATAAAGCAACTGAGTCAAAAGTGTACTACTTTAAATTCCTAAAATTTGAGTTTCTGAACTCACCTTTGCATAGCAGTTGGGATTTGACGAGTGGTTTGCAAATTTTAACTTGTCTCCTTTGCGATAAGCATCAAGAACGTACTGTTAAAAAACAGAAGGCAGCTTTAAGGTCTAAATTAGATTGCAGTGCCAACTTGTTATAGCTTGCCTTGAAAGAAATTTGACAGAAAAGACTAGGTTGGCAAAAGTAACAAAAATATAATAAAACAATTATACAAGGAAACTTATTTCAATTGAGAAAAGAACCAGAGCAGCACAAGAACAGAAGAAAAATGTAGAAGATGCGAGATACCTGATCATTCAAGTCAAAAAGGAAAGAAGAGTTGGCACGGTCATATATTTTCCCACGCTTATCGGCTTCTCGGTGGGAGATCAGTTCTCCTGTGTACTCTCCTAGATAATCATTTTTGTTAACAGGGTTCTGAAATATCATCATCTTAGCAAGGTGAACAAGCTAATGTTAGAATTTAGAAAATAAACGAATCTGTTAATCTTATCAATAACCTTCAAGAAAGCTCCCCATCCTGCAACATCAGACTTTGCCAAGAGAATCTGACAGACACCAATAAAGCAACAGTGAGACCCAAATGCATGAGTTATGCATCAATGGTCTTGATTCATGACATGAGAATGAAATGTGGATAATTTTAAACGCCTAGTGACTTACTCTCTGTTGTTGCCTTAAAAGAAGCCTCATATTTCCACATTGACCTTCTCCACGCCGGGGTGGCTCCCCTAATGAACCATCACCACAACTGTTTACAAAGAACATAATTTTAAAAGGAAATCACAATGATTTGAGGTGGAAGGGCAACATATAGTCAAAGTAACATACAAAAGGGGAAACCGCTGAGAAATGTTTTACTTAAACAGCATTAAAGGGAAATACTGTGGTTCTAAACTAGAAGATACTCGCTAAATAGAGAATTATCAATTCATGGTTTCTAAAGTTTTGGGTGGGGCAGGTGGGGCTTGTGGAGGATATGAGTTCCTGTGATGAATAATTTAATAGCCTAATTATCTGTTCAGATTTACCCAATTGTTTCCGCACAAGAATTGCTTTACCTGTATAAAAAAAGGATAAATTCACCTAATAAAAGTTCTAAGAAGTAAATGATTACAATCAATGTAGTTCATTAAGAATTTAAAGGAATTTAGGATAGTTAAATCATAGAAAAGAGAGCCATCGAACTGAAATAGTATGTTTTTGAGACAACATAAATGCTTTATATTGAGAAAACGGAATAATACAACATATAGAAAAGATTTAGTCTCCTCTAATAATGAATATGTGATAAAGGAGTAAATAAAGACATTCCTAATAATTTATATATAATCTAGTGGTATTGTACCAAAACTCAATTTTTCACTTATGAAATAACAATCTACCCCAATTGAAAAACTGGATTAGAGGTAATGTGTAATGCTACCTGGTTGCCACATACAAAGTTTTCTTCAAATTTAAGCTCTTTGAGAAGTTGTTTTAGCCATATTAGATCATAAGTGACAACTGCCATTGCCTATATTTTGCTTTTGCATTTGATGTTGTCACATTTTGTTTCTTACTTTTCCACAATACTAAATTACTTTTAGTAATAACACAATATTGCTTGGTGATCTTGCCAAGTCAACATCAAAATACCCAAAAATTTAAGTATTTCCCTTAAATGAGGTCTTTGTTATGAACATTTTTAATATATTTTAGGATCCTTACGACTCCCTGCAAATGGTCTTGACAATGAGAGCTTAAAAATGGACTTACTGCACTCAGGATGAGTTAAAATGAAGTCTTTAGTAGGATAACAAAACAAATAATGATCAGTATCAGTTTGTATCATTTCAAACTGCTAGATGATAGTTTGAAAACCCCCAAACCATAGGTGATTGCTCAAGGCGGCATACAATATTATTATATGACTCCTCCAAGAGATTGCTTCATGTAGACTTCCTCATCAAAATGACCATGTAGAAATGCATTATTGATGTCAAGCTAATAACATCTAATGGTGAATAGTAGTTGCAATGGAAAAGGGAAGTCGAATAGATATCCTTTTGGCAACTGAAAAGAAAGTCTCAATATAATTTTGGCCATAGATTTGTGTATATCCTTTGACAACCAAACAAAACAAGTTTTATACTGATCAATTTTACCAACAGGTTCCATTTCAAGAGTGTAAAATCACCGACACAAACAATTAATTTGCCAATTGGAAGAGGAACAAACTCCTAAGTATCTACTTTGAAGAACATATCTCATCAAGCACGCTTTGTAACCACTTTAAGTGAGATAAAGCTTTACCTGGAGACTTAGGAATAGGAACAAAAGATAACAAGGACAAACAAATATATGTATGGTGAAAGGCGGTGATAAATTTAGTTAGTATAGTGAAACAGGTTATGCATCGAATGTGTACCTTTTCAAATTACAATAGGTCAATAATTTCTAGAAGAGACTGAATTCAGTATGAGAGATAGGGAAAAGATCAGACATAGCGTCCACTATAACATTATTCGGTGAAAATAGGTCCCATATTAGAATTTTAATAGGCCTTAAACGACATTGATATATTTGAAGAAGTGTTGGAGAAGCATCTGGGTCATGGAAGAGTTGCCAAATGGTGATGAGAGAAGATTGATGTACTGTATGACCGCCTAGTCAGCTATTAATCGAATGGTCCACGTTAGAGAAATGGTCCACGTTAGAGTATCCCATCAGAGCTTGAGTAACCAACCGCTCAGCCAGATCTAGAGATGGCCAAAGGGTTATGATAAAAAAACTTAAACATCACTAATAATCAAGTTTACCGATAAAGTATGTTTATTGATTATTGGGCCATGATTAGGCATATGCTAATCATAAGTCTACCTCCAAATCTGTAAATACGAATCTTAGGTAAAATGATAGATAATTGGATTTATTGTGAATTTAAAATTTTATTGTTCTAACCAAATTGTCATATAGTGACTTGAGCATTTTTTTTGGAGACCAAGTTAAGGGTTTTCGAGAAAAGAAAAGTGTGACTGTGAAGTATTTTTGACTGTGATCCTAGATCTCGGACCCGAAACAATTGATATTGGTGCGAAAGTGACTACATGGAAGAACTTGTTATGAAAGTTGATTTGGTGCTGGAAGATATGTTTTTTCCTTGAAATTTAGAACAAAATAATCCAAGGAGAGAAAAATAGATTAGACCACCGAACAAACTCCGATGGAGGCACTACCACAGGGGAAGGAATGTATGGAGGAGGTGACCTGAGCACAGGTTGGTCAGTCATCAGGCATTACCATGCACCGGTTGGAGTTGTGCTTGGAACAGGGGAGAGATGTGAGAGAGGGCACAAGGATGGATGACCTGCGTTGGCCTTGATGTTTGGATAGTTCAATGGTTAAGCACGACACAAGCCCAACCTTGTGTGTGCCGAAGAAAACAATGGTCTCCAGAAACTTGTAGGAGGTAGCACTAGAACAGTGCATGTGAAAGTCAGAGAGATTCGCCAAAAAAATCCTCAAGAAACAATGGATCTACTGGGCTAACATGATTATACTTCTGTTAGAATAATTATTAAATCTATGTATGTTAGAGTAATTATTAAGTCTAAAGTAGGAGGTAGTTGGAACCTCTTCCAGCTGTACTTAGTTCTGTGCCTAGAAGTCTAGGGTAGTCTTTTGATCTTTCATGTTTCCATTGTATCAATTTTTTATCGTTATGCAAAGGAAGATCATACGAGGGGTCTTTCAGGCCCTGCAAAACATATACATTCTCTTCTCTCTGTTTTAATATTTATAAATCCCTCTTATCCTTAATATAAGACACTTCTAGTGCAATCACAATACACCAATAAAAAGTAATTTATTTCAGTAGATTTTGTTGAAATTTTAAAACAACGTTACCAATGTATCAAATTTACCCACATTATTAATGAATTATAAATTTTTTTCTTGCTATTTATTAATAAAAACAAACATTCATTATATTTAAAAGGGACAAATTAATATTTGCTAAAATGTATGCAAATTAATATTTGGTAAAATATAATATATTTATATAAACTAGATATAAAAAAAATGATTGCAAGAGTTTAACTTTGGTTTCTCAAGTCAGTCAATATATATGACTGAAAATTTTCCAAAAGTTTAATACACAGAAACAACCAAATTGAACTGATACTACTGAAATACTGGATTATTTGTGCACAAATATTACAGGTGATTTTTTGAATAATCACTTTCTTAATCAGGTGAAGCAATAGAATGGAGATATGTTCATTCAAAAACTAGCAGTCTTAAAATAAATTTCACAGCAAAAATACTAGGCATATTACCTAACCCAGCAATTCCGACAAACATCTGGGTCACATTCCCGTCCTGCAGCAAAACACGGACATTGTCGACTTCTGCACTGACTCTTGGCACAATGGCATCCTCTGAATCGATTTTTGCAGCTTTTTGAACAACTGAAGGTAGAAAAGCCAATTTATCACATTAAATCCTGACTTACGAACACAACTACATTTATCAAGTCTTAGTTCACACATTAAGTTGAAAGTTGCATTTTATAGGAACCTAACCACTGAAAAACGAGTTTTGTAGAAATAGCTTTATATTGACAGTTATACATCTGTTGCTCCTCAGAAATAGATGATTGCTTCTTGTATTATGTTCAAATGTTTGCTAACCAAGGGAAACCATATTTGACCATCAATCCAGATTACCCTTGTTATATTACAACCACCAATCCAGATTACTGCCAAATTACTTAGTGTTAACAAGAATAATTCAAATAGTGCAATATATTACACACAGCTACGAGAAATACAAGATGTCTTGCAATTTTCTCTTCCATTATATTAATAGAAAAGCTACATACTTAATTAAAGGAAAAGTGAAATACCCGCAATACTTTTCACAGCATGTTCCACCATTAACACAAGTACATTCCTTTCCACACATTGACTGACATCCACATGGTGTATACTGCTTGCAAGATTGGTTTTTCCCATCAGCAATTCTTTTCCATATTGATGGGTGGCCAGTAGACTTCCAAGAATATTTAAACTTCCTAGTTTTGCCCCTTTTCCTCAGCAATCGTGACCTAGATGGCATCTCCTGGTCCTAACATGAAAACCCAGATACAAAGGAATTTAGTGGGCATCTAAAGTAGAATGTGCTCATAAAGGTTGGTAGAAGTTTTCAGAACAAAGAGTAGCACAATAAATTTAAGTGCGGCCAATGTACAAAATGATGTTTTATTTAAAAGAAAAAAAAAAAAACTCATCATACAAATGGAGTATGTGGCAGAGGTAATAAAGAAGGAATATTTATCAACTCAAAAGTAACTCAATCTCTTCACATGTTCAACGCATAAGCACCCTATTTATGAGGCAGCCAAATAAGAAAGCCAAAAGAATTCCTTCAATCAAAGATAATTCGTATATTTTAAGTTCGGTGCCTAACTAGCCTATTGAGATACCAATTATCTTATTTGCAAAGAAATTTCAGAAAATATTGATGTTGGTTCTATAATTTTTTTAAATAAAAAGATTGGCCATATAACCTATTGGTATATTACAAAACCTACACAAGAATGTGGTAGGGCAAAGAAGATGGAAACAGGAAAGATTGAAATTCTCACTGTGTACTCTGCATCAAATTTTCCCTTGTCATCCATGATTGAACTAGGTGCAATGATAGATCCGTGGGGCATTGACACTCCTCCAGCATGCATGTAAGTAGCTATTTCCATGCAAGTCTTTAAGCCAGAAAGTAAGTTCCTTGCTATGAGGCAGCTGCAGAGTACGAGTTTCACTTTACATGAGCACAAAATTAAATTAGAACTAACATGAAGTAAAATTATATAACAGGAAAATGCAATATGCTTTAGTTTCATTTGCGTAAGAACCATTAGTAACAATTGGAGAAGCTTCCTACAAAGCTTTCAAATTATGCACTGAATGGGTTGCTTATTACTTTCCGTTCAGAGAAAATCAATAGTTATTATTAATTGCATAATACAATGAAAAGGGCTGTTGCAAATTGCAATAGACCACAACACTAGCACAAGAAATAAGATTATTTCACAAATAACTACATGATATGTTATATGGATATAATGTGTAATACATCAAATTCCACTGACAGTTGTGAAGGTTATTTATTTCAGAGGTACAGAGTTTCCACTACTTGGACACAGGTATTAATCTAAATTGTTAATACAATTTTGTGATACAGGCGAGGCTACTACAAGATGACATTTTGGCAACATTTGAAGTTGCTTGTTGCCCTCCCCTTCCCCCACCACTCCATTACCCTCCCCTCACTAAACCCCATCAAGCATGTGGAGGGTGGGTTCCCTCTCATTTACATGAACTCTTTATTTCTTCTACCCATTTTTATTTTCTTTTTTGGAGGGTACTGGAGGGGAGAGATCAAGTGCTCAATGATTTCTTCCAGAACATGAGTGCAAGACAATTTGTTACTTTCAAGAAACACAAAGCACTCATTTCACTCAGTAGATAACATATGAAAGTACAAAAAATTTACAAACTCCTTCGAAGTTAAAAGCTTTATTTTCAGTAATTACTCACATCTTCCAGAGTATTAATTGAAATTGAAGTTAAAAGAGAGGTTGAGTTTGTAGCATTTATAGACAGAAAAGTGTAACTTCCACATCAACAACAACAGTGATAAGTGAAATAAAATAAAATTATACCAAAACAGTGTGCAAACAGGCAAAAGAAACATGCTAGACATGAGAAAGTGAACAAACACACTATAAATTAAATTTGGTGACATCCTTGCATTTCTAAAATAATAATGTAAGGTGAAACACAGAAAGCTCCATACCTATTTCTTCCAAACATCTCTACTCCCTTCAAGTATAATTCTTTCTCTAGAGGTTTCCAATCTGAGAGACCTGGCATCCCATCAACTTTCCCTTCCATTGAAGGGGACAACTTCTTCAATTCTGTTTTATTTGTAGGGTCTTTGGGTCCATCCCCAATACTTTTGTCATGTTCATCCGTATCGCAAGTGCTAGAAGAGTCTATTAATTTATTGGAATTATTATTAACAGATTTGTCCAAAATTGCACAAGTAATAGTATGTTTACTTTCATCGCATGCACCCAAAAGGTTATTGCTAGAATCACTATTTACAGTAATTACATCATCTGAGATACTCTTCAGTTTTTTATTAGAATTTTGAGAACCATCGGGAAGGGGAGTTGAGTCACAAAGTGCTGTGTCAGACACATTTGTGACTTTCCGTTTCTCCACACTTACTGAGATAGGAACATTTAAATTGAGAGATCTATGACAATCAACTTCTGTTGGAAAAGGTGATGTACTCTGATTACCAGGTTCCTCTATAGTGGAGGGTGCCAATATCCCATCTGCCTCTTCCATAGTTGTAGTTCTCTTATTTTGATCAGACCCAGAAGTTGCATCTTCTGACACACCTTTGACTTCATTTAACTGCTGGTAATTGAAATGGAAATCAAATACAAGAAACACCTGAGTTGAAATTGAAGCTGGGTGCAAAAGTGGGCACCCATAGATAAACAGACACACGCATAGAATCAATCAGCATATACTACATCTAAAGCACACCTTAATAAGTTAACATGCCTCATACAAAATTATTGACTGGGATTACTTTACTTCCAATATAAACCAACAGAGCACAGAAATGCCACCATATCTATTGTATAATAGTCTACAGTCAATGAAAACCTGTTCAACTGAATACCAAGAGAGGGGGAAGGGGGGGACGGTGTGATTAATTTCATCTTTGAGAATTGAAATCTAGTAAACAATTCAAAATTTGCAAATATATATCTCAGGCAAGGAAAAATACCTTAAGGTAACACTGATCACTGCATGGTTTCTTGTCACCTTCAGGATCAGACCATACTGTCTGTTTTTCACTCTGAAGTAAACCATCAAATTAGCCTTGTGGATGAGGTGATTATGAATTGAGTTTAAAATAACACAGGATACAGTTACTTACAGGATATACTAAAGGTTGAGAACAGCCATGAAGACGACAATCAAAAATCTGCTGTATGAAAAGCAAGAAAGAATGGATGCACTTACTATGAGATGATAGAATGATAAAAGTATCATGCTTTTAGCACATACCAGGCACCGGCGACAAAAAAGATTATCAAAAGAATCTAATGCAGCACTCAGGGTTTTCTCTGGAGAGATGCCAATAATAGATTCAGGATCTCCTGAGTTTTCCGAAGGCTGATCCAACCTACCAATGTTCTTTTCCTTAATACTTTTGTACCTCTCCTGCAGATTGTTTTCAAAATTTCTTCCAGAAATAAAAATGGCTTCTCAATATAAATCACCACATGCATTTTTTTCTTTTGAAGTTAGATTAACAACCATGAAGCATAATCTCGTTCCACAAGTTATGCAAGATTACCTGAATTTCTGAACTCTTGCCCCCAACAAATTCGCTAACAATATTCAGTACCTCCTCATTTAACCCATATTCCTCAAATGCCATCCTAGTAAATCAAATAACCAAGACAGTAATTATAGAAAGGGAAAGCCTTGAACATTTCATTAAAGTTTATAAATGTTATTAAAATTCTTGTGCGATCACAATAAAAGTATTGTTTCCTGAATACTAAGACAGTTATTTGCACTCCAACAGAACATTGATCTTACTTGTCAATTAAATGCTATTCATATAGCTAATGAGAAATGTTACAATCAAGATTATTCTACTTCCATTGAATCTTCACAAATAAATGGACCTTGTAAACACAGCTCTACCCTATTCATTCTAACTTACCACAGAACACGGTCTTCAGCCTCAGAAAATTCATGTTTTTCTTCCTCATGTTCTGTTAACTCTTCCTCACTGTCACTACATATCAGTGCTTCACTTCCATGTTGATCATAGTAGATTCGTCTTCTTCCAACAACTGACTGATCTTCAGCCATTCTCTGATTTCTGATGCATGTGAAAGATTTAAAATAGCATAAAAATATTATACAATCTGGGTACTCACTGATCAATAAACTTTGAAATCTTGGTTTCTGTTTTAAAATGGAAAGTAGGTAGCTTCAATTTGAAAAACAAAATTGCACAACAGGCCCATCAGGAGAGAACAATAATTATTTGAAAGTTAAAACACCTGTCCAGAAATATCCAAGAGGTATATGGCGGTAATCTTTCAATATATGGTATTTTGATACTTGTAGCAGATAATACATCTTGATTGTTGTGGTCTTTGTCTCCTGAGACCGGAGAGAAACCATTGAATTTACATAAAGGACGGTCAATTCTAGAAAGAATTGGAATTTTCCTATTTTCCTCTGTCTGTGAATAACCCCTTGTTGATATTGTTGATAGGACTCCTGAGGTATGACATTGTAGCTTCTTCTCATTGCTCTGAATTTTTTCCTGCAGAAATATAACTAAGGTTGATTGCAATGAGTACAAAAAGAGCCCTCTCAACATTGAAATTTTCCATTAAGTGAATTCAAGTTCAAATTAGCAATCATAACATAAAGTTGTACCCAGAAACATTAAAAGGAAAACTGCTTGCACCTCACACAAAGACTTGTCACCAATATAACCAAATTAGACTAATTGACTCTCTGAAAATGTCAAACAAGAACTGAAATAAAATTTAAATGTTACGAGATAGAGATTAAGACAATCTTCTCGAATAAATAGAAACAAAAAGTTATGTCTTCAGCAAACAAACTATACAAGTCTGGATACTTTCCTAGAAGAATAAAGCTAAGGCAGCATAAACCCGGTGTCAATCTTACTTTAATGTATACAATTCTCTCCGCCTGGATTTGCTTTTTCAACTGATTTATCTTGAGGGACAAGGTTCCCAATGCATCATTTGCAGCCTCTCCAAGTTGTTTCTGTCGACATTACAGAAAAAAGTTACCACGTTAAAAATACAAAAATAGAAAATCATAAAACAAAATCCGCTATATGCAGTAGCATGTAAAATTTCAATTCTCACTCATGAAGCAAAAAGACCATTCAATTAGTAACGGAAAATCTACAAGAAAGCAGAAACCAACATTGAAGACTAAGCACAATCCAAAAGCCCTACTCGCAACTCAAGTGTTGCGATATTCAATTACAGAGAGATAGAGGAACAGAGAGCTCTTAATGATGTTCGCTCGTGAATCCCATCAAATTAAAAATTCTATACAGGCATAAGCAAATTCTGAAAAGCAGTTACAAGGTGAATCAAGAAGAAAAAAAATAGGAATTGAAACATTAAACAGCAAGTTATTCAGTTATTCTTGAATTGAAGGAAGAGAGAGAAACTGACTCGAGGTCTGGAAACGGAGTCTGTAGGTTTGGACACCATCGATGATGTGCCGTGCAGTGTAGAGTCGATCAAAGGAGGAAGAAAGACTCACTAGCTGTGTGCTGTGTGCTGTGTGAGAAAGAAAGTAACAGTTTCCTAGCTATGACACGTTTGGTTACATGGCCTACCGCGGAAACAAACGCAACGTAATTTTTGGTGGTTGCGTATAAATGGTAAGGTATGCACTGCTATTTTCTTAGTTATATTTTACACTATTGCCTGTATTGTGGGAGTTAATTAAGTTTCATTTGGACTGATTCTTGCACTTTTTTTCTTGTGGTTGTGGTTATTGGGAAACGATCATGATATTTTAACCATTCTTTTTAATAATTTTTTGACAATATATTACTATTTTATTGTTCTATATATTTAAAACGGATGAATTATAAACTATTACATAATTATTAAAAAATTGTCAAAAAATGTTGTTAAAATTATTGGGAACGTCTTTCATTCGTCTGGTTCTTTTAACTGTACGAAAAAAAAAAGTTCAAAAATATATGCTAAGACCATTTCACTAGGTATAATTGCAATGAAAGTATCTGATGAGTTTTTTTCAATTTCTTCTTGCAAAAATTATATATATATATATATATATATATATATATATTAAAGATTGAGATTATTTTTAACTTAAAGTTTCAAAAAGGAAGTTTATAATTTTTTTCTTATATAATACATAATTTTATCATTTTTATATAATATAAATATTAAAGATAACTTTATATAGTTTTTTTCTTAATATAAATTTTAAGATTCATTATTCCAACAGCATTCCCAGTATTCTCGGAGTCAACCTCACGAAATAAGGGGTTCGGGTAGAATGATTTAGTGCTCTGTGACACATCGGAATTGATTTAACCTACCCTGTCCTACATTTATTGTGTCCCCTTCATCTTCACCATTGAAAATATTAAGATTTTTTTAGAATATGATGATGGTGAAAAAGTGTCAAACTTCATTGAAGTGATTTTTCACAAAAGTTCATTTATTTAATATGATCCACTTTCAATCAAAAAGTATATTTGAAAATCTTGAAAAACAATTGGTCAGGGTGTAGAAAAAAAGATGACTAAGATTTCAAAAACAAAAAGAAATAAATCTTGAGCCGGTTAAAGATACAAAATTTCTGAAGAAAACAACACTTATAAATAATTTCAGGTGATTAGGAGAAAGACAGATTAAAACAAGTGATGACAATGTAGATGATCAATGCTTAGGTGTGTAAATCTTTTAATTTAATCATTAAGCCCACAAGTTTGTCATTTTAAGGACAAAGAGAAATGCAAATGTGTAAGTGTTATTCATAGAAAAATAAATCGAGAAAAAAGTAATAAATAATGGTGGATTATTTGAATGAAAAAAGAAATATAAGTCTCCTATTTCTAAAATATATGAAACTATTCGACTAAGAACAATTTCATGTTTCTACAAAAGGATTTATCTATTTTGTTAAATTGAATTTTGAAGTATTACTTATCAAAATTTTAACTTTTTTTTATATATATAAAAAGTGAGAACTTAATGATTTTTTTTCTTAAAAACAAAAATTTAATTGAGTAAAAAATAATATAAAGATCAAAATAAATTAAAAATTTAAATACAAGAATGACAATTCTTTTTAAAAAAGAATAAGAGTAAGTAAAATAAAAATGATGAAATGTTAAAGGTGGTGAAAGACACATGAATCTGAACAAAAACAATACATAAGGAACACAGAAGGAAAAACACCTTTCAAATAAAAAGTTTCAAGTTATTATAAAATATAGGTTTAACAAATACATGGATGAAAGAAGCATGAAGGGGAATTTCATGGAAAGAAACCACAATTGAAATCAAATTAAAGAAACTTCCAAGCTGAGATTGAATGAATTGTGGTTCCTTTCCATCCAATTATTAGGCATTTCCCGTTTCTTTCCACAGTGCAGAAATTCCCACACTCAAATTTTTTGGTAACCAAGTTAGCTTGGTACAATGATGAATCGCTAAATGTAGTCTCCACCATTCTATACCTTGCAAAGAATCTTCTCCAAACATCTATCTTTACATCTCTAACCTTTCTTTCTCCATCTTCCATAGCAACAATGTTCCGTATCCCTTCTGATAATATTCCCTCAATTCGCATTCTGCACTCATAATCTTGCTTCATGCAGGTGTAAATGCAGTCAAAATATGCTGCATAGAAGAAAAATGCTTCAATGAAGCGATTCACAAAGGAGGGTGAATTGTGCTTTGCTTCCAACTCAAGAACTATCATTATAGTTGGTCTGATTTTTGTCATCACCCGCATCAAGTGTTCCAAAGAGACAAAATCCGACACCATCGTCCTCAGCATATAAGGAGAATAAACAGCTACAGCTTCGTCATCTTCAATTCCAAATTGCTCAGCCTTGATCTCTGTGATGCTTCTGACGAAAACTATCTTATATAAAAAGGGCAAGTTCAAGGATTCAGCAAAACTCACTAACCTTTTCCCTGTTTCTTCCAGTCTGGTCTTACCTTGAAGTCCAATGGCAGTTATCTTCAGAAGCTCAACTTGCCTTTCATGCCTCTCAACCAGTGCTTGCATCAAAGCTGTGCATTGCACCCCACATCCAATATCAAGGTTTATGAGATGGATTCTGGTTTGAAATGCCACATGTTCCACAATTGCTTGCACCCCAGCAAACTGCATTACTTGATTGAAAGGAATTTTTTCATGGCACGTAACAGCCATGTTAGTATCCAATCTTAGCTTCTCAATCATTTCCCTTTCCTTGTTTTTTTCACACTTGTTCAATGTCACTTTTCCTCTCGTTTGTCTTTTGATTCTTTCGAGAAGTGCTTGAGAGAAATGAAAGACAACTCTCTGAACGGGGCTTCCACCACCACCTGAGGAGTTCCACAGCAAATGGGAAAGTAGCATGCTGGCACGTTCAAATTGCTGGCACCCTACCCTATCAACAGCTGCCAGAAGAAACTGAGCGAGCTCCACGCCTCTATTTTCTTCTTCCGATAAAACCTGAAGGCTCATTCCATAAGGGTGCACGGGGATGCAAATATCATGATGCCACTGTGTAGAGTGTTGAAGATACCTTGCTCCGGCCAATCTTATTAGTTCTTCAGTTGATAACTTCTGAGGACTAAAGCAAGTTTCAACACTACACCTGATGTTTTGCGTCCCTAGCTTATTGAACCTGCTTCCATAATTTCTCAGGAGCTCTAATGATGCTAGAGAAGATGGCAGCACTTGTTTATCCTTTTGTCCCTTAGTTTCTTGAAAAGAAGACTTCTTTGGTGGCTGAACAGATTCGAAGTTGAACTCCTCTGTCATCACGTGATCAAAATCGAAACTACGTTGCTGCTTTTGAGTTTGATCTACGTGAGTATCTATCCCTGTTAGTTGCTCCGTTGTTGAAGAGAAAGTGTGCTCCCTTTGGAGCACAACATCCTCTCCTTGTATTGAGCCATAACCGCCAAGGAATTCGTTGAATTTGAAAGGTGTGAAGGAAAAAGGACCGCTTCCCATGTTGCGTTAGCTGAAATCTTGGAGGGTATTAACAATTTAAACTCGAGAGAATGAGCTTATAAAGAAAAATATCGACAATGGTGTTTGCACAATCATTATTCATGGTCGGAAAGGAATATTTGTGAGGGGATATATAATATTTCTAGAAGAAATCAAATGCCGCCGTCATCCATGGTTGGTTTATCATTATTGAAACAAATGTTCGAATCAATACAAATTATGAGTAATACTTAAAAGTTTTAATCCGATAAGTGTTCCTAAGAAGTTCAGCCAGCGTGACCAAAGAGTTGAGGAAAACGATGGATGGCCTTTTTTAATTAGGGAGTGGCCATTTCCAAGAAAAGTCCCACAATACCAGACAGACTTTACCATGCACAAAAATACCAGAAATATGCTATAGATTGCTGATGGTATATCTCTAGATCCTTTGGCTAAGACTAAATTTGTCCTGCAGCAGGAACTGTGCTACATTATGAGATGTTTCCTAGGAATTTTTTGGTTATATTTATGGCCATATGTCTTTGTCTAGTCTGGTAGGATGCATATACGAAGGCTTTTAATTGTAAGACCATTTTGTTGAAACTAAAGAAAAAGAAGTACTTCTTCTTTTCAATTAATACTTTGTTTGCATTATAGGGAGTCAAAAAGATGAAAATGGAGAAAAAAATGATGGAAAGTTAGATTGTTTAGATTAAAAAAAGTGAAGAAACACCAAAGAAAAATTGTGAAAGTTTGAGTTACCCGTACAACAAATTCCTTCAACGCATGACCTACATTACACCATTCCTATATTATTCAAATTCTATGCTTGAGTTTCTACATGTCATTGCAGTGAATTCTAAGTCATGGAAAAGAGTTTACCAAACAACTAGAAAATAGGCTAGATGATGAGGAGGTAGATGTGTGTGCGCATAATTTAAGGATGAGAACAAAACTAACCCCACATGGTTTAAGAAAAATATAAGAAATTGTTGCAACCCAATCCGGTAATACCTTATGGAACATCTGATTCAGAAGATTTATTTTTAATGTATTTTAGAATACATATTTAGAGTATACTTTTGGATCCAAATATATATTTAAAAAATGTTTTTAAAATACATGCTAGATTGCGTGATTTGGAAGGTTTTTCTAAATTTAGAAATACACTCAAATGTATTCAAAAAATATATTTCAAAACATGCAAGAAGATATGTTCAAATATGAAAATACGATTTGAAATACACATGTCAAATATATTTTTTAAATGTATTTCAGAGTAACTTTTACCTTTCATAATTTTAAAATGAGGAATAATTTAAGGTTTATGGGATTTATAGGGGTGCAGAAAGAATAAAAGGAGGTGGAAGAAACAGCCAGAAAGAAAATGTCAAGATCCATGCACCAATTACTTCGAAATTAAGTTTAAACAAAATAGTTTTACACTAAAAGAGTCCTACTAATTAAGTTTAAATTAAATAGACTGAGGGTTATATCGAAAGAAAACACAGTCCCGTATCTAATATATTAAAGATTATATAAACGTAAAAGTAATTATATCTGTAAACACTCTTTCACTGTTATTACATTTTAACTCAATAAATGGCAATGTAATAGGTTAACCCACTAAAACCCCTCACCTGTGTCAGCTAACCTTGATTGTCTATAGAAATTTAGGATCTTTGCAAAATTTAAAATCAAGTTATAATGTAGTTTCATTCATTAGTTTTACTGTATCCTTTCAATAAATAACACGTTTAATGGATTTATTCTAACTAACATTATAGTTTATCTTAAATGAGATTTAAGAAAAATTCATAAAAAATAGTAATGATGGTATTCGTAAGTATTGGCAATATTATTATTTTGGTTAACGTATCTATTTTAAAAACAATATACGTTGACATTATATGTATGATTTACGTGTGACACTATTTTCTTTTATTATAACTTCTTTCAATATTTTAAAAATCAATAAAAAAACTATCAATATTAAAATATTCATAAAAACTTAAAATTGTTTGAGAAATAATACAATACTTTTAGTTCATTATAATCTTAAATTTAAAATTTTTAAGATTCAAATAAAACACCAAGCACGATTTTATTTCTTGAAAACCAAGCAAGTTGATGTACAATTATCAAAACTAAACGACTTTAATGATCAACTACTAATAATATGCCTTTAATCATTGATGCCTATAGCGAGTAATAATCCAAAGTTTTGCTAACATATCCAATACGATCGAGTTTGTACTTTGAAAACTCTTGGTACACCTATCTTTAAAAAATAAATAGGACGACATTCCTTTGGTGAAGTAAAGGTATATAGGATTAACACCATCACAACGAAATCACGACATTAGAGTTGGTCGTGGGAGATTAGCATCAAAAACCAATCTTATTAGACGGTTTGGAATGATTATTTCAGACGCGGTTCTAACAAAACAACTTATATATTATCTAAACGATAAAAAAAATATATCATATTGATTTGTCGCGGGTCATGCCAATAAATAGCCACATCAAATAATAAGCCATGTTAAAGAACTAATCATCGACATGTTGAGCAATAACACGTTTCCAATACAATATTAGTGGCGCGTTTGTTACAATTTTGCAAAAGCATACAATATTGTAATGTCTCTGACCAGAGAGAAGAGGAAAAAATTTGAGGTAAGAGATGGTGAATTTGAAAGTAAACAAAAAAAAAAACAAAAGCAAAAGGAGAATAGAGAAAATCGGTCAACTCTATCTACACCTTGTCGTCGTTCTGATTCGATTCCACCTCTATTGTTGTTGGCCTTCTTCTACAGAGAGAAACCATGAACATCCACATCATACCTTTCACAATCCTCACCATCCCAATGGTCACAACGAGATAATACAACCACCATCCAACAAAGTCACAAATTCCCACATCCATCAATTGCTCATTCTTCACTTGGGCCACAACCACCAGAGTCTCCACCTCCTCCCTCAACCTCCACCACCACAAGATGCCCAAGCCCGCAGCCAGGCCCACCCTCTCCACCCACCTCTCTTTCCGGGCCCCGGCGAATACAGTGTCATCCACGACGGGCCTCACCACCATCCGACACCATACATAGGTGGTCTCGTGCAGGCCCAGCAGAAAAATCATCCTGCTCAACAGGCTTCTCTCCGCACCGAAACCGGACACGTCATCATCGTACTCGTAAAGGCCAGCTGCAATGCTCCCCTCGATGCCCAAACCGACGCAGACTTGGAACGCGCATAGGAGAATCCAAGCTAGGGAGAGAGAAGAGGAGTTGGAGGGTGTCTGACTAAAGATTTTGTTTTTACCCATGAGCCCCTGGATGAGGGTCCCTACGCTGACAATGGAAACCAAAACGTAGAGAAGACATGGGTTGATGTGGAGGGCAAGGTGGAAAAGATAGGGAAAGTCTTGTGTTGAATACTGGAACAAAGTTAGGGTCTGAAGGTAATATTGGGCACCGGAGAGAGTGGCCAAGAGAAGAAAAGACAGAGGTAGAAGGAGGCTGAGGATGACGACGGTGAGGAGGTAGAAAACCTCTCTTAGGTTGAACCACTCTTTCATTTGTTTCCAAGCTCCAATCATCATGAATCACTCCAACCAACACCCCTCTTAGCTCTTTATTTTCAGCCCACGGGAAGTTCAACGTTAAGCTCCCTCTGTTTGTGACTTAACAACCATTTTCTCCACCTCAAGTTTAAAAGTGGTTGCCACGTCCATTGCTATTGCTTACTTCACATTTTATATATATAGGACATGCTCTTCATTTCCTCACTATCTTTTCATATTTATTTTCGTTTGGCCTAATTAAATATACGTATCAACGTGATTTATAACAAATTCCTTGTTTAGTTATTTATCCTCTCCCGTGGGTTTGGTACAAATGAAAATACTGCTTTGAATAATGGTATTGTGTTTAGCTGCATGTTTGACGGATGATGGAGCCACTTTGAATTTTCGAGGACTCCTCTTCCTCCTTATGATCAAGCATTAGTTACTAATTTCACTCACTCAGATTTACAACTAGAATAATTAGTATATGTGTAGTTATTTGATGTGCATTTGCATGATAAATCGTATGCTGTGTGGTATCTTGTTGTGTTGAGTTTATCTGAAAATGATGGGTGTCGCCATGTTGAACTATACCTGAAGTTACTACCTTAAAATATCATCAATTGTGAACCACATTCTATAACTTTTGGCTTGAATTAGATATAATTGCAGTTGAAGTTATTAAGTGAAGAGGAAGTAGGAATTGTATCTCATATAGATATTTAGTTGAAAGTAGGATCTAAATCTATTCTTAGAGTTTAGGCCGTCCGGTAAAGTGCAATATTGTGTAAGAGTGTTAAAATCAATTTTACTCCTTTCTTCTTCTTCTTTATATTTTACCAAACATTTTTTTAAAAAAAAATATAAGTCAAATTAGTCATGAGAATCTAATAGTTATAAGGAATGAGCTCACCCACCCGTACTTTTAAAATACGCAATTTGACAAATAAAATAAAAATGTGTACCAAACTTGATTGATTGTGAAAGTCAAAACAAGAGATACAAATCAAAATTACAATTTGACAAATCTAGATAGATGGATATAACTCGTTCAGACCACTGTCAAACTGAATTGGTGAATTTCTAAAATCAAACTAATTAACTAGTTAATATAGTTTGATCGATTCATCAATGCTGCTGAAGGGTTATAATATTGGTCCCTGTTTTGGTACGTTGAAAAGGGCTTTGTCTCTACTATAATCATTATCCGTATCGCTGTCCACAGAGTTTAAAATTTATATGGAAAGGCACAATGACTAAGAAGATCCGTATGGATTATATATTTTCCTCTTTTTCTCATAGCTGCTTTGACATCTTCTGGAAATGAACGTTTAAAAAGTAAGTTAGATTAAATATCTGTGAATAGCGAAATAAACAACAAATAAACCACCAATAACTGCAATCTTAATTCTGGTGAAACTCTAATTCCGCAAGACTCCAAATTAGAAAAAAAAAATTATGTAAAGTGATATTTGCTGAAACTTTGTTATCACAAACCCTTTGCAGATTTAAACATATATAGGGTATTTGAAATATAATTATAACAACTCCAACGTGGGAACAGGTTTTTTAGTTTGGGAAGGGTTGACACGGACGCAAAACTCAAGAAAGTATTGTTGTTCATGCTTAGAAAAAAAAAAGTATTATTATTTATAAAATATAAAAGAAAATGAGATAAGGGTTATGGAAGTGTTAGGTGGGGATGACGTGGGCCCCAGTAGGCAAGGAACATCCTCTGTCGTGTTCTGAAGTGAACAGGATTCAATGGTATGAGACCCAACATCCCTGTAATGCCAGATAAATAAAAGTCATAAGTGGGTTTATAACCCAGTTCAATCTCCCTGTATCATAGCACTAAACAAAAAACATAAAATAGATAATCTAGTACTAAAAAATAATGGTATACATAGATTGATAAAGTAGACGATAAGCGATTATCTAAATTAATCTACATCATACATATTTCTTAGCATATGTTTCTCAACCCTAATTAGTTTTCTCTCGATTATTTTTAATTTTTTATCTATTTTTTCTGTAGTTTTTTCTTTATCTGTTTCTTTATAGTTTTATGTTATATCCATTTTTATTATCTCATTTTTTTTATATGTTCACTTTGTTCATAATAATCAATGTATGTAGTCAATATTATATATAATGTTTTTCTTTTTAGATATTCTCACATTAATAATTAGATTCTTTATTTATCTTGGTAACTCTCATCTTTAAGAAATAACTCTATTATTTCTTATAGCATCATTTGTGAATATCATGCCCTAAATACCATCGTCTTCAATAGCTCACCTGTTTCCTTGACGATGTAGTATTATGTTTCAACATTAAGTTTTAATCGATTTGCTCTTTTCGAGATCTTAGTTCTAAGTTCGACATTTTTAATATAAATTTGAGGACAACTATAATCAGTTTTTGTTTTTTCAATGATATTCAGTTTCCTGTTTATTTGTTTTTTTTTATAATTTTTCTGTTTATTTGTTTATTCTGTTATATTATCTCATTTTGTATGTATTCATCCAGTTCACAATAATCGATATACCAAGTAAGCATTATCATGTTTCCCTTTTAAGATTTCTTCCCTTCTTTCTTCAAAATATTTTCGCATATTTATGCTTATTTTGTTAATGGTTTTTCTGAATGATTTATAAGACAATCACAAATTTAGAGTCAAGTATTACATTATATTAGTATAAAATACATTGCTTTTTAATTTTTACAAAATAGTGAATTGTTTAGAAAAAAAAATTAGTATCCTAAATTTAAAATAATTATATATTCATATGAACAATTCGAAAAAGATGAATAAAACTTGAAAATCCACATACCTAATGTTACGTGGAGTGCAGATGTAATTTGGAAGTGATGAAAGTTGACGATGATAAGTGTCTGTCAGCAGTAGGTCACTTTTTTCAGAATGTTGCTGACTGGTTACCAAGAAGCAGAGGTGGTAACTGAAAAATCCTTCATGTTTACATGCGTTTTTAAAAACAACTCCTATGATATCAGTGTGTACGCACGTCTTTTTTTTCTTTTTAATTGAATAATATAATAATTATTATTATTATATTTAAATAAACAAGTTATATATATATATATATATATATATATATATATATATATATATATATATATATATATAATTGTTATAGTGATATACAATAAATAGATGTGCTTCAGAAAAGTTTAGAACTAGTTCAACCTTTATTCATCTTGATTGTCTTGTTATAACATTTCTGGTTGATAATTGTCCAGCTTGAGTTTCATGTGACAGTTGATCATTATTATTAAAAATTAAAGAATAATTGTTATACACAATTATTTATTTGAATCATGATGTTTTTGATAAACTATGTTGGTAAGATAAAGTAGAAAACAATATATCTTTGTCTAATAACAAAATTTATTATTTATGAATTCTTTACAATACAACTCTCATAATAACAACACCTAAATCACATTGTGAAACTAATCCTACAACAAAATTAAAGCAACATGAAGTTTAGATTTCAAATTTTAAATAGAAACATATATAGAGAGCTTAAAAGACTAAAATATATTAACATACGGAATCAGAAAAAAATAAAGTCAAATAAACAATGTTCTCAGCATGCATATGACACTAACTAAAATGAACAATAAGAATAATTTTAATCCAGGGAAACAAATACTCAACTCAATATATATAATCTTAAATTATTACCTCTTTATTCAAAGGAACTTGCACCTGATATTCTTTTTAACATAAAAAAAAAGTCACAAATGTCATGATACAAAACAAAAACCACAATCATAGAAGTAAAAAGGCAACTTAAAAACATATCTCTTTACCACTTGTTCAACTAAATTCAATCTTATAACTCTTTTTAGGAACACATCTCAAACAAAGTTATCACATAATATAAATACACAAAATAGATTTATGCACATATTACAAAAGGCAAAAGCCCAATATATATACTTATTTTCTTGAATTCAAAATTGGAAAAGCTTATGTGAATCCCAAAATTAAAACATGTACGTCAGGTAGCACATAAAAAATCGTATAGTAGAACCAACATACGAGTGGGATGAATGTCTTCCTGAAAATATCTTTGGAATTAGGCTAGTGCGTTCCGAAAAGCAAAATCCAGTTTGATGGGTGAGATGCAGGAATAAATTTGATGGGTGCAGAAAGAAACATCATATTTAATGTTATTTCCATGAGAGTTTGGGCTTGAGTACTCATCCAAACCCAACCATTATAATTTTGGGTCCATTTTCAAGCCTAAAATGTAAATTGAAAAATCTTAAGGTCTGTTTGGCGTCATTATCTTCTGTGTTCGTCTTCAAAGAAAACAAGAAAGTATCGGAAGAACGTTTAGTTGATAATATTTTTTATAGAAAGGAACAAAATACATATTAGTTGATGACCTTCAAATATTAAATCGTATTACTGTTTCCGCTGTTTCCAAAGAATCCAAAGGAGCAGATCTTTATTTTTATCATCTAAATTTAAAAGTTATTACTTTTGAGCTCTTTTTTTGAACAAAAATGGCAATTTTTAATTGAGAGGTGTAGCATATCGTTTCATTATTTAACGAAGCACGAAGCATGTCAGTATCAGATAATCACAGACGAAAGGGTGAAGGAAAAATTACATTCAGGATTCATTAATTAAAGAACCATCTGTGAGTATAAAATCTAAAGCAATAAATAGAAGTATGAATTTGACCTCATTTTGGTACAGGTACACAGATATCAACATCCGTTAAAAAGTTCAGTTGAACTCAGTAACCAAAAACATCTTACAGTTTAACCCTACCTCGGTAACTAAAGTGCAACAATGTGGTGCTCAAACACTGGCCCGATCTTTACCCTCTGCTGCAGCCTCTAATGGCTGGAGAGCTTTGAGAGGATTCATAATCACACCATCAATCAGTCCATAATCCTTGGCTTCTTTTGCACTCATAAAAAAGTCACGGTCTGTATCCTGGTTAATCTTCTCCAAACTTTGGCCGGTGTGATAGGAGAGATATCCATTCAGATTTGCCTTGTGATGCAGCATTTCATTAGCCTGAGAATTTTCAATCATAATCAGTTATGTCCATCAAGATATTGTAGGAAATTAGGAATATATGATGTGTACAAAATAGTAACAAATATGTAAGTTCTACACTTTCCTTTTGTAGTGTCATACACAGTATCACTTATTGCAACGGTGCTCACACTCACAACTAGTGGAACAGTTTGATTCAATACAATCTAAAAAAATGCTGGATAATTCCAAATATATAATAGTAGGAAATGGGATATAAATAGCAGGTTAGTAGTATAGGAAAGAAATCATAGTATGTATGAATGGAGAAATTACTAAGCATATTTGTATACTTAAATTTAGGCTATTAGGAAACTCACTACGATATTAGGCATTCATCTTGATTTAAATTAATTCATTAAAGAGTTTAAGTACTATCCTAATATTTTAGTTTTCTATGATAGAAAATGTATATAAACTATTAGAAGTAAATCTGACATTTGTTCAATAAAAATTAAAAGGAGGAAAATGAGGTTTGTACCTGAATATCTATGTCAGTTTGGCCTCCTTGAGCACCACCAAGCGGTTGATGAATCATAATCCTTGAATTTGGCAAACTGTATCTCTTTCCTTCAGAGGTTTTGTAGAAAGGGATTTAAAGTTAGAAAGAAGCATTTTTTCACTTTTGGAGGAGTAGAGATGACACATTCATCAAGAGAAGGATACAATGATTTCATACAATGATTTCAAGTTACAAGAATTATTACCAATGGTCCCAGCGCTAAGCAGAAAAGCTCCCATACTGCACATGAAAAGGTTTATATAAGTAAGAATGGGAACTAAATTTTCTTCAACAAGAAATGATAAATAACTGTAGTATATAATTGACTATCATTCACTTTTCATTCTCAAACTGTAAATATTGATGTGATTTTTAATTCTTGGGAGTGTTAAGAATATTTTTTCAGAGGCAAAAAGCCTAAAGACTTTCAATTCAACAGTTAATATTTATCTTCAACAGCACTACCAGTCCCATTTCACTATATGAAAGTAAGAGGGAAAATCACAGCTCCACCCCCTTTACTTTCGCAAAGGTATCGGGAACTAATATCATACTGGAAGATTGGATAAAACGGCTATAATATAACCAACCACATAGCAACTACCAATGGAGTAGATTTTTTCAAATGAAATGCAGCAGCCTTTAAATGCACACCATGATAGGGAAACTATTTGTTCTCAACATTGACAAATGACTAATCCTGAAGCCGGTGGAAACTCATTTGAAATATATCATTCCAAGATACAAGGCTGCACTAAACCAAAGAGTAAATGAGCAGATTGATATGCCTTATTTTATTTTTATTAATTGGCCTTACCAGGGTAGATATACAAGTCAATAGTGATAGGGAAAAGACAAATTGGAAAAAGGATCAAGGGGTCAACCATCCAAATTAAAGAAACACAGATAAAATTGTAATCTCGTGTTTTTAACAACGTAAATTTACATGATACAGTGTGGCAGCCAAATATCTAATATAATTAACAATTAATCATCTTAATTCTCCATGTGTTTTCAGCATAAATAAATAAATCAGTCTGTTCTGCCAGCAGCATGCACCAAGAACAAATTGGGATAAAACTTTTAACTTTCTACTAGCGGTGGTAACCAGTAACCTGTCAGCATTAGGGTAATATTGTCCGGAGAAAGAACAAAATGTTACCTAGCCGCTAATCCAACACAGACAGTAGACACATCAGGTCGAATGTGCCTCATTGTATCAAATATTGCCATACCTGAGGAAAGAAATAACAAAGGAAGCATTTAACATTTGAAATACACTAATATTCTTTTTGAAACCATGTGTAGATTGAATATAATAAAAACAATGCAATATAGAAGTTAACTCAAATAATTACCAGCTGTAACCGACCCTCCTGGAGAATTTACATACATGACAATATCCTGTTCAACATAATGAGAAAATTGGTAGTTGACTAAGTACGTGCACAACAAGATTGAGTTTATTACACAACAAAAATTACCAAAATACAAATTCAAGATAACAATAACAGCTGAATGAAGAAATACCAAACTATAATCATTTAACATCAGCTCAAAAATTCAACAGAAAACTTTTATATGGAGAAAGATTAAGAAGATACACCATGAGTTTTCAATGTCAAAGAACAAACCTTGTTAGGATCAACAGCATCTAGGTACAGGAGCTGAGCAACTATGATATTTGCCATATCGTCATCAACAGCTCCACCACAACGAATTATTCTCTAAATACCAAAACACATTATTAATACTAGCCAGATTAAACAGAAGCTGAATACTCGACCTCAAGTAACAAGAGTAAAAATTGCCTACATATTGGAAAAGCTGACTTATAACACTTTGGAAACGCTCCTGCACCATAGGAGGTGGCCCTTGTCCTTGTGCATAGGTGGGGAAATAAGGGGAAGATGGGACTTTCAAATCCCTCCTTCAAGAACACTATCCGAGTCAATAAATGAGGCCTAAAAGCTAAAACATAAAACTAATAACAGAACTAAATCTACCTTATGGACCAAATATCCTGACGTGAACTGCTCTCAGGTGTCCAAAATTGATCACCATACACTGCCTTCACAGCAGAATTTTTATTAATCTTTCTACCTTCCACCGATTTCCTTAGTTTCCTGCAAACCGCAGCAAGACTTCATCCCCTTAATAGACATAAATATATCCAGCATAACAGAGAATACTATAGTCTCTTCCATGATAAATTGCCAATCTTTTTAAAAAGGGAAATTTAAGCACAGATAAAAGGTAGATAATAAAAATTCAAGCTTTAGCTATTAAAATTTTAAAAACCCTTCACAGCAGACCCACCCTAGATTAATCATTTTAAAACTCAGACAATTCAAATTCTATAATGATATTTTATCAAACCATTTTTCAGTTCGAAACACAACCCAAAAGTGACCCAAAATCTCACTTTCACCCTTACCCATCAGCATAAAAATTTAGGGTCGTCTTCCACAAATCGGGTGTCCATAATTCTCTAAAATAAGCAAGCAATAAAATGTAACAAATCGAAAAACCACAAACTCGCATATTAGTCATCAAAATGCAAACTTTACGGCAATTGAGTGTTTAAAAACCACCGCAGTACATGGGGTGCCATAAACAAATTGATAAAGAAAAAAAAATACCTGGAGAGGGTGGGGAAAGAAAGGTTGTGCGGAAGAGAAGAAGAAGAAGAGGGAGTGGAGGAAAGAAGAAGAGGGTTGAATCTGAGAGAGGAAGAGGGAGTGAAAAGGGACGTGTGAGCCATTGTTAATGGGTGGAGGAGAAGGAAGGTGCAATGGTATGAGAGTGTTTGTTTAATAAGAAGAAGAAGAAGAAAGAATAGGGATAGCGGAGTTGAGTGTTGGGGCAAAACTTGTCGACAGTGAACTCAACCCAGCGTTTGTTAGTGTTGAAGGAAAGCCTCCCTGTATCTGATAATCAGGTCAAAAATAAATAAAAGAATAAATAATAGATAATATTGTCATACATAAATATCTTATTCTATTTCGCAAGGTAATTTAGTAGGAAATAAACTACTAATTTAAATTATGTAATATAAAACAAGTTATTTGAATAAAATATTATGACTGAATTTTTTAAAATATTTACTGACTTTTACAGTTTAGTTCGATAAGTTGAGATCTATACAAATTTTCAACCAAATTCACCTATTAAATTTTACGCATAATTTTAATTTTTTTAATATATTTTACTATGTTTGCTTGATCTTGAATTATTTTTCTACAATTTTAATCCTTTGATTTTTAATTATATAATTTTTTTTGTTTCCTGGATATTTTTATGTAAATTTAATTCTTTATTTTTAGTTAGTGGTAATTTGTTTCATTTTTAGTTTTAAAAATATATTAAATCACTACTAAATTACATTTTCATAATATGATCATATTTTTGTTATTATTTCAATAAAAGTCATTAGAGTAATGCTTTTTGTCCATTTTCATTAATTCATGTCTAAATAAACATAAAAATTATAGATGGATGATTAATAATTAAGAAATTAAATTTGCCTACAAATTAAGAAAGAAAAGTTTATGAATGATTAGAATTGTCTTTATTTTCATAATATGTTTGGAGTGTATGATATTTTTTTTATTTGATTTGTCCGTGTGTCGGGTTTGAATTTTTTCACTTCGCTAATAAGTTAGTCGAGTTGGGTTGACTCACTAAGTGACCAATCTGTGGTGAGTTGGGTTACCCATTGGGTCAGGTTCGAATTGTTTCAGCTCGCTAATAAGTGAGCCGGGTTGGATTGGCTCACTAAGTAACCAATCCGTGGTGAGCCGAGTCGGGTCGAGCTGTGTTACCTGTTTTGATAGCTCTTGGTGATTGAGAATATGAAGAAAGAAATAATAAATATTTTTAAGTTTATAATTAAGTTTTGAATATAATCAATCTAAAAAATGATTTATAGGTTTAGAAAGTTAATATATCTATAAAAATATAAATAGTACAATTTGTCAAAATACAAAGGATAAAGCATGTACAAAAATAGAGTTGTCTTTCTAAAAATATAAAGGATATGCAGAAATATGTAAAGTAGACGGGTTAAAATTACAAATTAATGTATCAATAGACTGTCTAATGTATATTGTTAAACTCGTCTAATTAGTACATTGACTAACTCGTTTAAAATGTGATGTTAGATTTAGGGCTGAGCAAAAATAACTGATCTGTACTATACTATAGTTAACTATACAATATTATACTTAAAAAAACTGATCCACTTTTACTAAAAGTTCTGGTTTAGTTTTAAAAACTGAACTTATAACAGTTTCGGTTTAGTTAACTGTAAGAACTGTATCTACTCTTTTCTATTCTCTAGTTCCCGTTCAATTGCTCCGTCTTGTTAAAAAAACGTTATTTAATAATAAAATATTAATAAAAGAAACGTTCAAATAAAAAATTAATAATGAATTTTTTAAGCCAAATTTTTTTATCACAAATTTTTATATTTTTTCATCAATAAATATATATTACTTTTTAAATAATATTATTTTAAGTCATAAAAGTAAAATATATTTTTTTAAATTTAATTTTATTAAATGATTAAGTAATATAAATCATAAAAAAAAAGACTATATAAAAAAGATAATACGTTAAATATATTATATTCTTTAACATATTATTAAATATGTAAAAATATGTTAAAAAAACTTTTAATGATATTAAAATGTGTGTAAACGCACACACTAAAATAACTATTTATTTTAAAAATCAACTTACTTTAAAATAAATATCAATATTATTATTTTTAAATGATATTTTACATACTAAAACTAAAATATATTTTTTAACGTTAAATTTTATTAAATGAATATATAATGAAATATCATAAAAAAATAGTAATGTAGCAAAAATAATTAATATTGTAAAAATATCAAATGACAAAAAAATTAACAAACGTTTATTAAGAGTAATTTTTCTAGTATCAGATCTTTTATTATATTATAATAATTAATAAATATTAGTTTAATTTTTACATAATAAAATATAAATAATAAATAATTGATTAATAAACAATTTTACGAGGGAATAAAATAAATATAAATAAAAAATTATTTTAAAATAAAATAAGTAGCTAAAAAAAATAAATTATATACACATATAAAACAAAAAAATATAAATAAAAAATTAAAAAAATAAATATAAAAGTAAAATAATATTCATGACAAAATAAATATAAGTAAAAAAATAAAATAAAATATAATAAATAAATAAATAATAAAATAATTTCCATACACATATAATAATAAAAGAAATATAAATAAAATAGAAAATAATAATATCAAATAATTAAAAAGTTAATTTGTAAGACACTGAATAAAATAAAATAAATATTAAAATAAATTTCAATTAAAAAAAACATGTATTGATATACTATTAAGTTTAAAAACTAGTACAATTCAGTTTAAAAACTAGTACAATTGAGTTTAAAATTAGTATAATTCAGTTTAAAATTAGTATAGTTAGTAGTTCACTTTAGTTTATATTGTAGTTTAGTACAATTTAGTATAGTTCAGTTCAGTCTAATTTGATCAAACAAAAAACAGTTAGTTCAGTTTGTCTGAACTGTTTTACAGCTTAGTTCAGTTTATACAAATTAGTTTTTAGTTAACTACAGATTTTAGACTTGTCTAATTTATATATGAACACACTTAACTAATGTGTATTATTAGACTTGTCTAATCAATATATAAACAAATTTGTCTAATATATACGATAAAACTCATGTATTCAGAAAATGGATAGAGTCGTATAATGTGTATATTTCTAGACTTATCTGAAGTTTTTTTTTTGCTATATAATGTTTTGTTATAATTGTCTAGTCAATATTTCTTTAATATATATTTTTGAATTTAACTAATAGTAATATAAATACATTAATAATATATTTTAAAAGAATTGGTTTGTTAGTTTTACCTTTTGTTTTGGTTTTACTAAAGTCCTGAACTCTACATTTTCAAGTTAAAAATAGTAAAAAGTTCATTAAAAAATATAAAACAAAATTTATAATATTAAGAAGTGTGATTTTTTTATTACAAATATATATTTTAAACCTTTCAAATAAACTATTAAATACATTATCTTAACTTATTTTGTTATAAATATAATTATTTATCAATTTCTATACACATATAATTCATGCTAGTTTTTTAATAAATAATATCAGTTTAATTTTTACAAACTAAAAATACGAAAAATATTAAACAATTTATATTACAAATTGTAAAAAATAAAAAAATTTAACTTTATTAAATGATCAAATAATTACAAATTATAAAAAGATAATATTAAGAATAAAAAATGAATTAATATTTTTAATATATGTTACTAATAATAAATACATTGAAAATACATTATAAAAAAATTAATAATAGTTACTGTGTGTCTAATGGCACACATTAATTTTCTATTTATTTTAAAAATCATCTAATTTTTAAAATAAATTTTAGAGATGCATATCTTTAATTAAATTGATTAATAAAATAATTCAAACTTATATATTAAATAATATTATTTATGAAATAAAAGTAAAGTATATAAAATAATGAAGTAATTAAAAATTATATTAAGTGATGAAGTAGCTATATAAAAAAATTAATAGTTAAATATAAGTAATAGGTAAAAACATATAAAAGAAAGTACAGGGATAAGAAGTAACTTTTCTAGGATTTTTTTATATATTATAATATATATAATATTATTGCAAAAACCAATATATAAGAATGATAATTTGATAATATTTGAGTCTTGGGTGTATGTTAATTAAATGTATATACTGAAATTAGTTTAGGGAGAAAAGAGATAATTATATGTAGCGCGTTGAAGGAAATAAAAGTTATTGTAAAGGATTTTATTGATATGTTATCCAAAACCGGCAAACATACATGTAGGCAACCTTGGTCGAACTCGATTTCGATCAGATTCATACAAATAACCCGTAAATATATATATATATATATATATATATATATATATATATATATATATATATATATATATATAACCATTAAGCCCTCAAACGCTCAAGAATGCATGCATGCATGTGTCATTCCTTGTCCGTGATTACACCTTGTGAGTGTTAACGATGGTGTCCAGGACGGTGACGCAATTGCCACTCAACTCGAAGAGCGTGGTGGCTTCCTGGCGGAAGGGCATTTCGACGCCGGGAGACTCGGTGTAAGCGTCGTCGCAGCTGGATTTGTAGGAAATCACGGCGCTCATTTTGTGATAAGCATCCGCCACGTTCATCTGAGCCACCAGATTCAGAGACTCCTTTATGCTGTCCAACATGTCATCGTACTGAGACTTGCAGATGTTGAGCGCGTCCAAAGCGTTCTTGGCGGTGGTGGGATCTTCCAGCTGCTTGGAGATGGAAGCAGCGATCTCGCTGGCCTTCTGGAGGGTGGCGTTGATCTCGCTCTCCAGTGCTTTGACGGGGTCGAAGGAACCAGATAGGAAGGGGGCGATGGTATCGACACATAGGGATGGGTTATCGGTGCCGCTGCAGAATTGTGTAAGCTCAGGGGGGACAGGTGCGGCTAGAAGTTGACGGGCGGAGACGGCGGTGGATAGGAGGAGGCAAGAGAGTGCTCCGATGAGGAGAAGGGTTTTGTTGAATCTGAAGTGATCCATTGTCTCTCCTCCTTGATAGAAACGCGTCTTCTTCTTAGAGTAGAGAAGAGAAGCGTTTTGGAGGAGAGACAAAGGATCAAATCGAGTTGCATTTTGTTCCAGGTATGGACGGCCTTTTATACCTAACTTTGCCTTCTTCTCAACCACAACTTCATCGACAGAAAACCACCGGCTGACCCGGTAAAACTCACCTAAACGCGCTCTCCACCTTATGATTTTCGTATGGACCCTAAATTAAGGGCTGGAATAGTTATAATAGTAACATTAATTCAGCTTCGTTATAATAATAATGAGAATATTATAATGTCCATATTAAACTCAAGAAATGTTTATATTGACCTTGTTTCAGTGTGTGCAAGTAATGGAAATTATTACAATATTATGCTATTATTTATATTTGACACAGGGTGAAAATAATGAAAAAAAAGCCACGTTGAGGGTCGATTATTTACATTTTTGTAGTATATAAAAGGGGTGAGTCGATAAAAATTTAATTACGAAATTATAGAATTGAAGAAATTTTGTTCAAAACTTCAAAGACCTACTTAATAATATAAACTAGAACAAGATCGTTGGAGGCCACATTGATGTACTATTGAGAAAGAATAGGAGGCGTATTAATTATTTATCCTTCACATTTCGATAGGTTAGGAAAAAAATTCGACTTATAAAGTAAAATAGTCCTAACTAGAGTGAACTTTTGTATTTATAAAAAAGAAATAAAGTAGACGATTAGTGAGAGATAGTGTTAAATGGGAAAAAAATTTGAATGTCAAATATCATTGTCCAATTGGTTATGTGCAAAGATGGAAATACCTCGGATGAGAGAATATGTATATGAGTTAAAGTTACACATGGGATAAAAATGATAAAAGTAAATATTATATAACAAAAAATCTTGAGATTTTAAATTAAAAGTAAAAATGATAATTTAGTGAAGTAAAATATATCAATATCACACATATATAATATTTCTCTAATAAGCTCCTATGAAAAAATAAAAATAAACTCATCATTGATATCTCTTTTGAGTATTAAGAAAATAACATAAAGACATTATTTATATAACCAAATTATGCGTACATGCATGTTATTAATATTAGATTATTAATTGATTATGTAGTTTAACATATATTATGCGCATGTTATTAATATTAGATTATTAATTGATTATGTAATTTAACATATAGATTATGCCTCCATCAATAATAAATTATGATTTGTTTTAAACTTGCTCATTCTACTTTTTAAATTATCAAATTATATTTTGAAATTGAGATTTAATACATTTGAAATATGGATAAAAAATATGAAATACAATTTAAAATATGTTTTATATTTGCAAATTTAACGTCCAGTTCTCATTTTTTTTTCTATTTGCAATTCTTTTATTATACTTTTAAGTTTTTTGAACGGTGTATGTATGTATAATTAACTTTTAAGTAATTTCTTAATATTATTTTTTAATTTTACAAAATAGTTATTTCATAATTAATCACCTTATATTACTTATTTATATATTTTTAAATCTTAATTAGGGTGACATAACTCAATTAAAAGATATAAAATTTTGAGTATTCAATGCACCAAAAATTTAATAACTCACATGAAAATAGACACATTTATGAGAGACTTGAAAATTAATTAAGCCTTTTTTTTAATACTTAAGTAGTATTTTAGTTTCAATAGTTAGGAGATTTATTCAATCCGATCCCTTAAAAAATAAGAATTATCATCAATTCAACGCTCAATATTTAAAAGGTTCGATGTGATGACATGTCACTCTAAAATGTCTTCTCCCTCTCCAATCGTCTTTTCTCTAGTGACACAACGTCACTCAAGCTCCCTTCCGCCGATGTAGTGTCACACATGAGCAACAACACTGTCACGCATGCTGCCAACACCCCTGTAGTAGAGCTCCATCTCCCTGTCGTGCCTGAAGGAGAATAGCGTTCCCCATAATACCCTGGCCCAGTCTCTCCTCCAGACTCCTAGCCACTCCGATGAACATAATAGGAGAAAAGAATAGTGTTTGGAGAACTTGATCCAATTAATTCGCACTAGGACACTCCGAGCAATGACAAATTTCCTTAAAAGCTCGAAAAGATGAGGCCAGAGTCATTCTCTGTCTTCTTATTCTCAACAAAAGGTAACAATTTGATTGATATTTGATGATTCTAACTCAAACTATGTCACAGGCGTTGAAGCGGAAGGAGGTGGGGAGATTATGGCGATTAAGGCTGGGAGAAGAATTGTGATCACCTTCTAAAACAATATTAACACTAATTTAAGCTTCATGGGATCGATACTACGCCATCTTTTTTACCCTCGTTGAGTATGATTATCACAGTGAAGCTATGCGGATATATATATTTATAATTAAAAAGGCTTTTGATGCCAATCTGTAAAAACAAACTAGATTACACATATATACAAAATTCATCCACACGTGAAAACACTGTCTCGTAGGGGAGGAAAGGATGGCAGTTTACCCAGGAGGATGGTAAAAGCGACCACGGAAGAATCCTCTCCAATCAGCAACAACACCCGGAAATCTCCATTCACTCCTCAAAAATCATGGTGTGAAAACCTTGGGGTACACATTCTTGGTTAGCTTGTTCTTCCAAGCATTTTCATCGTCCTTCGTGAAGATCTTCCGAGAAAACAGCCGTCCTTGAAATGTTGTCATGGTCAAAGGCACTTAGACCAGAGTACGGACCCGAAGAAAACATTGAAGATGTCCCATCCGACTCATACGTGGTAGAAGACTGTCTCATGTTGGGCCGTGTAATGGATGAGGCTAACACAGGATCATGACTTTCTGTGATCCGCTGCACCATTTTAAGTGACTGTACCACTTCACCCATTGTAGGTCGCTGGCTTGCTTCGGGAGCAACACAGGCTGCAGCAATAGTGCAAACACGTACAAAATCTTCTTTTGGATACCTTCCCCCAAGCCTTGGATCAGCAAGTTCTTCCAACCGATCCTTGTCTCTAAGAATAGGTCTTGCCTGAAAGGGATAACCACGTAATTATTGTATAATCAACATAAAACTCCAAATGAAAATTTTGAACTCAACAAGGGAATGCCAAGGTATGAATCTAACCCAAGTAACAAGGTTCTCTTGTCCAGTTGGCTGTGACATATCCACTGGTTTCCTTCCGGTCAACAGTTCCAGCAAGACAACCCCATAACTATAAACGTCGCTTTTAACAAGAAGATGTCCAGTCATAGCATACTCAGGAGCTACATACCTACATAAAAGTTTGATTTCATCTTAAAACTAAATTAAATGAAAATGATTAGTATAATACAAGAAAGAATAGACTGAGACTAACCCAAATGTGCCCATGACTCGAGTAGATAAATAATTGGCCCTGCCTTCAGGTGCCTGTTTAGCTAGACCAAAATCTGCAACTTTTGCATGAAAGTTGTTCTCAAGTAATATGTTGGATGCCTTGAAATCTCTGTGTATAACACAGGGCTGTGAATCTTCGTGCAGGTATGCAAGTCCTCTTGCAGCATCAAGGGCAATCTTCATTCTAGTGTCCCAATCCAAAGGGCAATTTATTCCCAGGGGACCTAGGACAAGTCGGCCAATTTCAATTAAGCATAATATATAGTTTCAGAAACAACACCATTGTAGAAAACATGTACAAGACTACAAAGACGATACGAGAAGTTGTATTACCATGAAGCCAGGCCTCTAAACTTCCATTCGGAACAAGCTCATAGCAAAGTAGATTTTGTGATGCCTCACGATTACTATAGTATCCCACTAGTTTTACAAGGTTACGATGATGCAGCCGACTAAGCATCTCAACCTCAACCAAAAATTCTTTGTCACCCTGTTGCCCTCCACTAGTAAGCCTCTTAATTGCAACAGCAGTTCCATCATTCAAGACACCTTTAAAAACTCTACCAAAACCTCCTTCTCCGAGTACGCTTGCTAATTCAAAATTATTGGTAGCTTCTTTCAGTTCTTCATAAGCAATAAAGCGTGTACTGGTTGGATGGGGAAGAGACCCAACAGCTGGCACTGTGCTTTCAGTCCTTGGCTTTTCTGTAAAAAAGAGAGCAAACTTAGTAGCAAACCTAGAAGACAAAAGACTAACACGAAAATAATGAACAGATAAGAGTGCCATAAGTTCCTGTATTTTCTCTTCAGTCTGAGTTCATCAATGCACATCTGATTTCTCCAGAAATACTAAGTATATAAGTTGAATCACAAGCATTTCTACCTTTTAATATCTGAAAAAGTAAACTCATGTTGGGTTGAAATCCTAAATTTAAGTATCTCAATAAGGTAAAATGTGGCCTTCGCTATTTTCCTCCAAACAGACTTATAACTATGTGAAAAATTGGCAACCTTCACTGCTCCAACAGCATAGATATTCTTGCTTCAGTTGAAAAAATTATAAACTATATTAATTTTCACAATCAATGATCACAATTTACAATATACACAGCCATATTGAATTCCAATGAATATTTTGTCGTGCAACTAATAAACCACTCTGAAAATACTCATAATGAACACTTGCAATTAATAAGCTCAGGGAACTTCTTCTGTCCTTATTTCTGCGTCATGAGAAAAATTTTGTTTGAGGGAACCCAGGTTGCCCTCTTCTAGTTGATATACTTATTGCCTTTACAACATCCAAATATAAAAAGGACACCAAGCATAATCAGTACCGGCTTTTAACTTTAATATGCTGTTATAGGAATGAAAAGAAGAAAAATAACACGTTAGAAATAGAAATATTTACCAGTTTCCATGGCAGGTGTTTTTGTTTTTGGCCTCATCGTACATAAGCAAAGTGTAAGTACACATACAATGGAAATGAAGAGTACGCCAGTCACAATTCCAAGAATAAGAGGCAAGTTTGAATGCTTTCCCCTGGAAGAAGTACTCGATAATGTGGTTGGAGGTGCTCTCCTGTGAGGAGCTCTCTTAGGTGATGTAGCAATTGTAGGAGCTGCATTAGAACCCAAATATATGTTATCATATTATATTATACATATAATGCACTGATTTCATTATTAACACATCCTTGAAGGCCCCCACGAAGAGGCGGTTGTTTGAAGTTCCTCTTCCAAAGGAGTAAATTCAGAAACCACAAAAAATCTGGTATCACAATAGACTAGTTGAGTGCATCCTCTAGAGCTATGAGAGACCAGAGAAAGAACATTGGACAATTTACTACAAAATTACTTATAACTCATTGAAATTATACAAATATGTGGCAACAAGCCAACGAGAAAGACTAACACATGCATTGAAGTGTAGTAGTTGTGGAATCACAGATGCAAACTCTGGGATTTGGGTTTGGTTCAACTCAATTTTGGTTTTATCTATAGTCAATAGGGATCTCTTAGAGCGCACTACCTAGGATTGTACATCTAAAGCATCAATATTAAAAGACTTTGTTTATAGTGGGAAAGCCAAAGGGACAATTAGTTGTATTGTATCTATAGTTAATAGGGATCGTAGCATACCCTCCTCATGCATAGGATTAGACATCTAAAGCATGGATATTCTTTTATACTAGGAAAGCCAAAGAGGCAACAAGTATTTTGGACAGTTGAGGGTTGGCCGATACAAAATCTATGATAAGTCATCTTAAATTTTGGCTAGGTCTAACTCCACCCCCAAAACTAATTTATGAGGTGAAGATAGTCCAAATCTTAGAAACCCTAAGTCATATATATCTATAATTGATATGGGATCCTAACACAAACCACAAGCAAGCAGAGCTAAACAGTTCGATGTTATGACTTAGAAGCAATATACAAGGAACTATCTTAATTAACATTTCACAAATTTGGATAACACTTTCATAAGTATCAAAGTTACATGATTTATATTTATTGGTACATGTAGGAGAGCTAATATCTACTAGAGATATAACCAAATTTTTGTATATAAAAGGATGGAGACCGTACTTTGTAAACTAATTTTGTGAGGCATATAGTTAAACTTAAAGTTCAATTTCTAAGATAATATTAGAGTCTATCCTAACAAAATTTGTTAGGTCCGTGTCACTTGTTATCAATGTATTATTCCTTAGAGCATCAAAATATCTCTCTTCTTTCCTTACCACTTAGCAAAAACATTAAAAAAAGGATGTGAAATTAAAACAGTTAAATGGAAGTAGTCAAGACAGTAAGATTTACATATTTTAAAAAGTTCCAAATAAACATTATATGTGGCTGTTTTTATACAACAATGTTTCACTGTGTTAGTTCCAATTATCAACAACAGTAAAGTATAATGATTTGTAATGACATGTTCAATGATTTTAGATACCTTGAGAAGGAGGTGGAGCTTTAAACCAGGTTATATTGAGGACACTGTAGTTGCCCACATATCTGCTGTCTAGTTGAACCTTATGCAATGAGAGCGACGAATTTATTTTAGCGGCTTCACTGGCGGAGAAACTGATCCCTTTATTTGGAGTGATATCCATCGATATATTCAATGTCGACAAGCTCAGTAGGTAAAATTTAATAATTTCAATTTGGGTAGTGTTCAGCTCAAGTTGGGTGGCCAAATCATCGAGAAAAACAACATTCCAGTCAGGGTTTAGAGAGACATTCAAAAGAAGCAAGTCTAGCTTTATGGGATAAGCACATTGGCAAATCTCACTGCCTCGTTTCCACACCATGTCATGTCTGCAACAATCTGTTCGTGTTTTATAATAAAATTAATCGAGCAATTACAAGTTTAAAAAACACAATCCAACTAACAGACAGTGGCACTAAAAAACGAATTTCAAGTGAACTCCCATTTAGCCCCTAAATTTGTGAGAGCAGTCAGAAGAATCAGAAAATAATCAATTTAAAAATATTTGAAACAAAAATTCTCATCATTTTAGTCTCTGGAATATACAACTCACTATCATTAGTTTCTAAATTTTATAACTTGCGATAATTATAGCTCCTAACAGAGATTCCGTGACAGCACTTTCCAAGTTCAGGACTAAAATGAGGGTTAACTTAACTCCATTAGAAAACAATTTTGCTCGAATTACCGGAAACAAAAGGGGACAGTGGTGGTTGAGCGAGAGCAGGAATTGCATCGGCAATGGGATGCACAGGGGCAATATTCTTAAACGCAGAACCCGGAGGTTCTAATTGTACTCTTCCTTTGGTGAAATTGGCACGTGATGGGATTGGTGCAGGCAAATGCTTCAACCCAAAAGCATTTGCCAGTAGTGGCAGATCACCATCAACCACAGGTGGAAGAGCAGCTGGAGATAAAGAAGGTGTTTGCTGTTGCAGGGTTCTACCACATTCACCATACTCAACCACAAACCACACCGTGCAAGATAACAACCCAAGCAACAATTTAAACCCACCTGCATTATTTGCCAAATGTCAAACAGACCCAACCTAACAAAAAAAAAAAAATCAAGCTTGGTCTGCACACGAAAACCTATCATTACCGATTGAAGAGGTGGAACCGGCGACCAGCGACATCGGCGATGCCGGGAACGGTTCAGATCAGATCTACGGGGTTGCGATAAAATCAACGGTGGAAATTGAGCTGGGGGAGTGAAGTGGGACTCCGAGTGAAGAAGGTGTGCATGACTGAGCTGAATCGGAGGTGTCACTGTTACCGGTTACTCACGGTTACTTGCCGGTGGCCTGACGGAGAAGGTTTGGGTTTGGGGGAAAAAATGGGTGTGGGTGAACGACGGTGTTATTTTTTGTGGATTTTGGTGTGGAAGGGGTTAATTAATTGTTTTGGGTCCCCCAAAGGTGGTGGCCACCGTTGACGGAAAAAGAATGACATTAACGGTAAACTAACGGTAAGAAGTTATAAGGACAGGTAGCTCTCTTGAAACACTACATAAGTGCAGTGATAAGACGCCTCGTCACGTCTCTTCTATATCTTTCCACGCTGAGGAGGTTTTTTTTTCGCAGAAATATTATTAAAAAAAGTTTTAAGAATATTGGTAAGTTTATTCTCTGAGTATTAGTTGACAATTCCTTCTTCTTTTTTAACTAATTCAAAAAACATTTTTTTGTTTTTCAACATTTACAAAATATGAAATTTGATAAACTACGCCTTTAAAACACTATTTTCATTAACTAAAATAATTGTTAAATTAAACGAAATCTTTAGTGTGTTAGAATTTCAACCTTAATTAACATGTTCAAATGATTTAAGTGAAAAATATTGTCGCGAGTTCAAACAATATAAAAACAAGAAACATAAATAAATAATAATGTTAGGTTTTAATTAAAAGAATCTTTTTTGTTTCTATTTTGCAGTTGTGTTTTTATTTTATAGGAAGAATAAGAAGAACACTAAAATATATGACATATTATGAATCTGGGAAATGATTGTATAAAGAATAAAATTTAAATGTGATGTTGATGATGACCAAAAATGATCCAATATCATTTGAAGAAGTTGTGATAAGTAAACACTGGAGAAAAGCAATAACGAAAGAAATTGAAGCTTTAGAAAAGTCAAACCAATTGAAATTAAATGAGTGTTTAAAACAAAACTGGGTGCAAATGGGCAAGTGGAGAAATACAAAGTAAGGCTCGTGACAAAAAGGTATGCATAAAGGTATGGAACTCATTACGCTGAAATTTTTGTTCCAGTGACAAGACTTGATACCATAGGAGTGATGTTGAGTATAATTGCTCAATTTAGCTAGGTGGTATTTAAACTTGATGTGAAGAGTGTCTCTTTCATCAAAGAAGAGACTTTTGTATTGCAACACAAGAAATTTCTAAAAGAAGGAGAAGAAAATAAAGTTTATCATTTGAAGAAGCCATTATATGGCCTCAAATAGGTACCACGAGCTTGATATAATTAGATTAAAGCCTATTTTGCACAAGAAGAGTTTGAAAAGTGTCTTAGTGAATACATCTTGAATCAAAATAAGGTAAATTATTAATAGTCAACCTTATGTTGATGACTTAATATTTACTAGGAATGTAAAACTATGTGTGATGACTCTAAACATTCAATGATGTTACTTTTTGATATTTCTGATTTAGGAAGACGAGTCATTCTCTCAGGCTTGAAGTTAAGTAATAATATTCAAATGAAGTATTTATCTATTAAAGAACGTATGCACAGGAGGTGTTATCCAGATTTGCAAATGCAGGATAACAATTATGTGAAGAATCCAATGGTTATAGGAACAAGGCTATATCTAAGAATCAAGATATTTAAACAACTAATTGGAAGTTTGATGTATGCAATACTTACTACACTGGATCTAATGTATACAATGAGCTTAATAATCAAATTTATGACCAGTAATACTATGGAACATTGGCTTACAACAAAGAGAGTTATGATATGTAAAAGGAATAACAAATTTGGAAATCCGATACAAGATAGGAGCTGGTAGTAGAACATTACTATCCTTTACATATAGTAATTATTCTAGTGACTTGATGACAAAAAAAAATTACGTATGAATTTGTGTTTATGATGAGAATAAGAGCAGTTTCTTGGGCTTGAGGCTTGAAAGAAACAAATAGTGCTTGCCTTATCTACCACTTAGGTAAAATATATAGCAGCACATTATGCGCTTATTGATAGGTTTAGCTTGGACATGATTATGTGTGAACAATTTTACTATACAAGTATCCAGATATCTAATGTTTCAGGGATAAAATAAACACATTGATATTAAGGTTTTTTTTTTTTCGACATTTGGTGAATGGTGAAATAGTCAAGTTGAGCTTTTGCAGCTCCTAAGACCAGCTTTTAGATATTATGAAAAAAACTTTAAAATTAGAACAATTCAAGAAATTTTGGATCATGATTGCAGCAGCTAGTATAAATGCATTGGCTTTAGGAAGGGAATGTCAGGTTTTAATTAAAAGTATTTTTGGTCTGTTTTTTTTTTATTATGTTTCTATTTTTCAGTTATGTTCTTATTTTATAGGAAGGAATAAGTATTAGTTCCTAGAGTTTAGTGTTGGATAAACGTAAATGGGATCCACACCCTAAATTAAGGGTCAATGTTTTGCTCCATGTTTTCAGCTTTGTTGTTTGGTGTTTTGTGTGAAGCTCTTCTATAAAAGAAGCAAAGAAGAGGAGAACCAACAGAGAAGCAGAAACTAAAACCATCGTGAGAGAAGTGAAGCCACGGTGAAGGAGAGGAAAATTAGAGAGAGTGTGCTTCTGTGAGTGTGAGAGTTTTGTATACCATCCGAGAGTGTGAGATATTTATTGAGAGATTCTCAGAGAGTGAGAGAAACACTGTAATCCTACTTTCATAGTGGAGATAATTTTCAAGACTAGGTCCCATGGTTTTTTCCGAGGGATTTTCCACATTAAAATTTTCGGTGTTATTATTTCTACGCTTTCATTTCTACGCTTCCGCATAGTGCCTATTTTAAGTTCACATAGGAGGGAACAAGTACCGCTGTTTCCCAACATTTAGGGATCACATCCTAGTCATGAATATGATCGGTGAAGTTTAATTTTTTCTGTAAAAGATTAAAGAAAAACACATGTTCAATTGTCTTTCTATGCTTCTGTTAGGAAATACTTTTAAATATTTATATAACAAATAGAAGTTATTTACTAGCGTAAGAAATATCAATAAAAAATCTATATATAAAATAGAATAAGAAAAAATAAATGATAAAAATTATTCATATAAAAATATAAAATAAAACACTTAAAAATATTCTTAAATAACAACCGATTTAAAAAACAAAAAATAATTAGTCCATCACTAATTTAGATATTAATTTATAAACTAAAAAAAATTAATGTCTAAATAGGTTTATCCAATCTATTTACTATGGCTTATAATATCTTTTCATTATTTTAATTTCATTTCCAAAAAAATAGCTAACTCTAAAAAGGAGTTTAATATATTTTTGTAAAGCTTAATCGAAATACACAATTTAAAGACTACTTTATATACTAATTTATAAATTAAAAATTATTGATAGTTTAAAATAATTTTTATTATGAATAAAAGAGTATGATTAGATTTTAAACTAGTCTTTAATATTAATTACTAAGATTTTGGCTACCAACCTAACTCTAAAGAGTAATTTAATACATTTTGTAAAGTATATTGTATAACCGATCATCAATGTACTTTCTTACGACAACCAATATACCAACTTCCTCGAAACTAAACATCTTGCCAAACTTGGAGAGACCTATATACATTATAATCGGTCGATCTACGTTTTAGGGGTGACCGATCGTTAAGTACAATGTAAATTACTCTTCATAAAGCCTACATGATTAACAACAAACATACTTATGAACTCTTGGGTCGTAATTGGATCAACACTAATTAAAAGCTCACTTCAAAACCTATAAAAGGTAAAGATGTAAGTGATTACATTTATTGTAAAATTAATACTCATTGTTATAATTGATCCAATTCCGTAACTAACTTGAGAATTAGGATGACTTTGACAGGTACATCACTGCTGGACTTGAAGACTGAACTAAGAATATTGAGAATAACGATATCGAGAATAGAAAGTGACAAAGGAAGATCGACAATTAAGTGTACAGAAGTAGTTTTTGACTTCACTATCCGAAACATAAAGCTTAATCGAAAAATAAAATCCTAGTATACTATTTAACCATCATCAGTGGTTCGATGGAAACTTTTCATAAATGAGTTTTCACAACAGTTGTGTACGAGAGATTAATGGTAAACATAATTTACACATGTAATAGAAGAAAAAATATGTATAAATGCTTGTTTTATATTGATTTACTTAAGTTTAACTATGTTCAATTTTTTTTTTCAATAAAGTCTTGAAAGGTTGTATTACAATAAATTTATTACAAACAAATAATATTTGCTATCATTTTTTACTTACAAAAGTATAGAGTGATTTTTCTAATACATCCTTGTTTTCTCCTTCTAAAATAAATAACACAAAAGGTAATGATTAATGTAAAGAAAAATTCTCAATGCATAGGTTGCTACTATTTTTTTTTTTTTATAAGAAGTTCTAACTAATGTTGGAAAGTCTAAGGAGTAAGACTATTTACCAATGAGCCATCAACTAATTACATAAGAAAAGATAAGAAAACAGTAAACCAAACTCTTTAACATAAAAGGTTTGTAAATCTTTGCCACTTTTATGTTTGTTAACTTGTCCATATAAACAATATAAGATTCTACGCACTTAAAACTTCAACATAATTTTCCAGCAAAGTGTTACCAAAGTCAACGTCAGTTTTAGGCTCTGTTAGTTTAAATAGATGTTACTGATTAGACCAATTATCGCAGACGGATATACTAGATAGAATATGTTTTAATTTAAGAATTTGAGAGAGAATGCAGGAGCCAATTTTCAGGATCACCTTCGTAATAATGGATCTCACTGACCTCTTTTGACAATGCATCATCTCTCTCTGTATATAAAAACTTTTCTTGGCAGGGTCTAGGTTGAGGCGAATAATACGACAAGCAAGAGTCATTATTGAGTATTTACCGACAAACAAGAGCTTTCGCTCAAAGGAAGCTTATAATCACACTTAAAAAAGAGATAGTTAGAGTTTAAATACGAGTTGATGTCATCAATATGAAATATTACAAATTAAACAATGCACCAGTATGAAGGATTCATAAATATAAGTTTTAAGTTGAAGATGTCAAGTTCTCTACTGTTATTCATTAACGAAGATCTCCCTAGTATTTTCTCGTCTTTGATTTCCCATCAATCAAGTTAAATTTTGGACTAAACCATCAAAAGACAAAATACGTTTTTGTATTATATCATTATCGTAAAATGTCTAAATCCAGGAGATTAAATATCAATGTATTCAAGTACAAAATATCAGCACTCCATATAATCTAGTTGGAAAAGGATAAGTTGTATTACTAATTTCATGGGTTCTCGCTGTATTTCCTTCTTCAAGAATGTACATGAGGCTTTGGACAGTGAACATAAAGGTGAAAACCCCAAGTCTCAGAAAAATGAATTCATGCCTTTGGGCACGTAGTTACATCTGCATTGTTGGCTACCATGCGTCGTCGGGAAGCGTTTGGACAGGCTTCCAAGCATGGCTCCTTCAGGATGGTATCATCTTGTGGGGGAAGAACTCCGAATTTGAACTGCAATTTTAAAAGACGAGAGAGTAATGACAAGTACAAAGTTGGTTTTCAATAAAGATTACTTAATATTACCTGACAGCTGTAATCGCCAAAGTTAGGCTCCATAAGTAATGGAACCCCCATATGATCCTTGAAGAAGGTCTACATAGAAAAGAGTCAATACAGTCCTCTAGAGAAAGCAAAAACTTCGAAGCATGCATAACACGCTTACATCTGTTTATAACATAAAATAAAAATAAGCAGGTGTGTTAAAGATCACTAACCTGTGTCGGAAACTTACAGGTGTTGGTACAAATACCAACACACTTGCTTTCCTCCAGATACCTGCATCTTTCCACATACACCTACAAGATTTACAAATACACTGCTTTGAATATTACAGATTTTTGGTATTATTTTACCAACACTTAAAAATGATCAAACACATTGAAAAGTACAAGTGCTCACCCCACTACTGCATGAGGTTCCATCTGTTAGATCAACAGAATTCACTTTGCAAGGGCCCATTAGCCATTGGCAAGTCAATACAGTAACCCTAGCTTCAAAACCAAAACGTTTTAGGATATCTAACCAAATTTCTTAGGGGAACATGAGGCAGGATAAAGATTCGGGATTCATCTAAAAGAATTGAAAAATGAAATATATCTCATCAGACTCACCAACCATCATAGCCGCAATTTTGCCTCCTCCTATGGGAGCTATGAGCATTTGATAGAGCTCCAAAAGATATGGAGGGAACAGAGACCTCAATATTCGTACCTTACACAAGTTGTCACAACAGGTAGCGAACTTACTTTCGGACAACATGACCATTAAAAATTCGTAACATACCATATAGACTCAAGATGAGCTCAATTTGTAATAAACTTTTAATTTAATACAAGATTATCTCAAATAAAATCACACTCAAAACAATTTTTCATTTTTACCGAATAAGCCTTTTAGGTTTTATTTGAGCCGAAAAGTTTTACTGTTTTCTACTTCACTACAAACGATTTTATCAATCAATATCCGTTGTAACATCTCCGACAGTGCAACCACAATGGAATAACTTAACTCACTTTTCGGTGTGAGTCCTACAGTGGCACGTGAAATTTAAGTAAATTCTCAAACACGTTCTGCAATTATCTAAAAAATGTTAAGAACTCTGATAAGAAAATTGCTTATAAACAACAATTCTTGATTTCTTATATAAGAATTGTCACGTCAATTGTCAGTTGCCTGAATTGTAAAACTGCACAAAAACTTGTTAAGTTTAAGACCTCCATAAACAGCTCTCCTTTCGAGACGCTTAAACAAATTAAATTGGCTATCTAATGTTATACACTTTCTCATCTTAAAGGAGCCAAATAATAATAAAATTACAGTTCTAAGGGGCCAAACAATTTACGAAAAGTGATATAGCATATAAGAACGTTTCAGAAAAGGGGTAATTGAGAGAGAGAAACAAATTGAAATACCGCTGCTTCCACGGTAGTAGAATTGGAAGTGCCCTTCATCATTAGACGATGCGCAACTTCAATTAGTCCATCATATCCAGGTTCCTTCGAGTCCCATCCAACTTCCTGTTACATTATTCACAACCACTCAGCTACTACAATAAATTAACCATCGTATGAGAAGAGCACTCTACAAGGTTTTCTTTACCTGTACCAATTTGTTGCGGAACAAATTGAGAAACATGTCATCAAACACCCCAGGCTTGTATTCAGGTTTCGCAGCTGCAATTCCCACTTGTTCCACCTGATTCAATCCAGGAATATGGGAATCGTGCATTGGCCAAAGCGAATTTTGTAGCACGAATATGAAAAACAAAAGTAGAAGATACGCACCGCTTTGGAACCTGACGAAGGAGAAGAAAAGGAAACGCGAAAACGATGGTTCCGAGCACGCGAACACAGCACGGGCAATGGGGCAGCACCAACGACAATGCCTAGCGCCTTCATTTCTCTCTAACCGTAACTAAACCGCATAATCACTTCAGTTAAAAAAACTCAAAAAAGACTACCGGTTACCGGTTTTTTCAACTCAGAATCAAAACGACGCCTCGTGGCGCGTTTTGATAAACTCTAACGAAACCCTTTTAAGGAATCAATAAGAGACAGAGCACCCGATCCGACTGTGAGACGATCCAATCGACGGTGATGAATCACGCCCATCTGATTCCTGGTGGAGTATGGCTCCTCCGGCGAATTTGTTCGGTGGCTGACAGACCAGTGAAAAGTATTTCTCTATCGAATGTTATCGGCCTTGGACGTAACTGTAGGTAGCGTGTCGGAAACTTTGGACAACTACATAATGCAATGCAAAGCCATAAAAAATGCAGAACTCGAAATATGCGTGGAGCAGCTCCGAAGGTATCGCAGATTCCAGCACTCGACGTATCAAATATCAATTTATAATTTTTTGTTGTTGTAATTTTGATGTTGAAGTTTATAAATTTATAATGATTGCAGATAATAGAATGGATGGAGACGAGGAAAATTGACCTTTCCTGGAGTAATTATGCAGTGCAATTAGATCTTGTGTCCAAGACCAAAGGGGCGGTTGCGGCTGTGAATTTTTTCAGTGGTCTTCCTTCTCCAGCCAAGAACAAACAACTATAAGTAGGGATGGACAAACTGCACTATTTGCACTGCACTATAAACTCATTACAATTAACTATAAAATAGTTCAAAAAAATTGAACTGAACTAAAAAATAGTTCAAAAAAACTGAACTGATCTATTTTTTAGTTCAGTTAACTCCAATATAGTTCAGTAAACTGTTTTGTGAAAACAGTTTTGGTACTGCTATTAAAGTATTGGACACTTCTACAATACAAATCACTCTAACAGTTATCACTGACAATTAAAACCACTCTAAACCACACATGCTTTGTGGCAAGAAATTTGGAGCAACCCCACACATGCTTTGTGGCAAGACATGAGGTTGAAAACCATAGCCTGTTGCCTGAGGTGAGACAAACCCACGTGTTCCTGGACCAAAATAAGCTGGATGGTATCCAGTAATGCCAGCAGAGAAAGGTGCAATTTGCATATGAGAAAACTGGGCCTGAATACAGTAAAAGAATATATATTATAAAAGGCTAAAACAAGATTCATACAAATTTAAAACAAGATTAATTCAAAATTTAAAAACAAGCACACAATCACCTGTAAATTAGACTTCCTTTCTTCCTTTCGCCGAGCTACTGCAACATTTATTATCATTTATTAACATGCCGTTAAATTTTTTGATAGCATTCTGAGCAGACTCGTCATTGTCAAAGTGCACAAATCCATACCCTTTTGATTGACCATTCTCATCAACCGCTACCTTACTAGATAGCACAGTTCCAAAGGCAGCAAAAGTGTCATACAATGTCTTGTTATCTACTGATACATCAAGATTCTTAATGAACACATATGCATATCTGCTTTTCCTGGGATCACGGTGAGAAAACATACACATTAACACTATATATACCTTCCAATCTATTACACTACATCTCTCTATATCCTATGTAGCCCACACCATTTTCATATTATCATTGTTCCATCTTATTACTCCCCTTTGACTTCATTTAATTCTGCAGAGAGCTGTGCTAATTATAATCTGCTCTATTATATATGAGATAACGCTCAACAAACTCTCCTACCTTCATTATTCAATTCAACTTTCAACAAAATCCAAACCAAATGCACATTCAAATCTCAGTGCTTTAAGAAACTTTTCTCCTATAAGATTTATTTCAACTTGTTTTATACCAATTTAAAAGCTTGGCAGTCACAATATAATCCCATAATTTAAGCCCATTTTTTCCTTCAAAGCCTAATTACTTAACCCAGCTCACTCCATTGCCTAAAAACCATCAAGTAACCCCATACAAATCTAAGCCTAAAAACTACTGAGTCATGACTGCCTCTCTTCTATAAATAAAAAATGTTGTGTATACTGCTCTCCATTGAACAAAATATGCTGCCAATGCTACTCTCCCTTTACCAAAAAACAAATAATTTTGCTCTCCCTTTGGCTATTTAATATCACTTCTACTCACTCCCATTCCATTCCATCTTTCTTCCTCTTTGTGTATTACCACTGAACTGTAGCATACCACTCTGCTCTTCCTTTACAATGAACCAAATTGCATCTCACAGTAAATTATTACTCATCCTTGCCAGCTGAATACGACTCATCATTCACAAATCCAGATTCTCGAAATATACGAGGAACTACATCTTTTAGTAATTTTCTCTAGTTAACTGTACAAAGGTATGTCATGCATCTCAACCAAATACACCATTCATTCACAGAATCTATCCTTATCCAAAAAAAGCAAATAAAATCAAAAATTTCTAAATAATTAAAGCTCCCACAAAATCCAGAAGAAAATCAAGTGTTACCACCACTAGGATCATCCTAGATGAATACACCCTCATGAGTGCATCGCTTTCCAATTTTGTTTATCCCTTTTGAAAGAGAAATGAAAAAACATTAGTACCTTAGAGTGAAATGGTGGTAGAGCCTTCAACAGTTAGGAGGTGACGACAGAGCACGGAAAAACCTTCGATGGCGGTGAGCCTTCAACGGCGACGAGTCTTCGACGGCGGCGAACCGTGTAGAGCCTTCGACAGTTCGGCGATGACAGAGTACGAAAAAGTCTTCAACGGCGGCGGCGAACCTGCAACGAGCCTTCAACAACGACAAGATTCCAATGGGCGAGTTGAAAAAAGGAATGTAATGGAATGTAAGGGGATGGGCAGAAAATTGTTACAGTGAAGTGAATGACCTAAACTCCAATTAACCCCAGACCTAAACTCCAATTAACCCCAGTTAACATTTTTTGGTAAAGGGAGAGTAGCATTGGCAGCATATTTTGTTCAATGGAGAGTAGTATACACAACATTTTTTATTTATAGAAGAGAGGCAGTCATGACTCAGTAGTTTTTAGGCTTAGATTTGTATGGGGTTACTTGATGGTTTTTAGGCAATGGAGTGAGCTGGGTTAAGTAATTAGGCTTTGAAGGAAAAAATGGGCTTAAATTATGGGATTATATTGTGACTGCCAAGCTTTTAAATTGGTATAAAACAAGTTGAAATAAATCTTATAGGAGAAAAGTTTCTTAAAGCACTGAGATTTGAATGTGCATTTGGTTTGGATTTTGTTGAAAGTTGAATTGAATAATGAAGGTAGGAGAGTTTGTTGAGCGTTATCTCATATATAATAGAGCAGATTATAATTAGCACAGCTCTCTGCAGAATTAGATGAAGTTGCAGAATTAAATGAAGTCAAAGGGGAGTAATAAGATGGAACAATGATAATATGAAAATGGTGTGGGCTACATAGGATATAGAGAGATGTAGTGTAATAGATTGGAAGGTATATATAGTGTTAATGTGTATGTTTTCTCACCGTGATCCCAGGAAAAGCGGATATGCATATGTGTTCATTAAGAATCTTGATGTATCAGTAGATAACAAGACATTGTATGACACTTTTGCTGCCTTTGGAACTGTGCTATCTAGTAAGGTAGCGGTTGATGAGAATGGTCAATCAAAAGGGTATGGATTTGTGCACTTTGACAATGACGAGTCTGCTCAGAATGCTATCAAAAAATTTAACGGCATGTTAATAAATGATAATAAATGTTGCAGTAGCTCGGCGAAAGGAAGAAAGGAAGTCTAATTTACAGGTGATTGTGTGCTTGTTTTTAAATTTTGAATTAATCTTGTTTTAAATTTGTATGAATCTTGTTTTAGCCTTTTATAATATATATTCTTTTACTGTATTCAGGCCCAGTTTTCTCATATGCAAATTGCACCTTTCTCTGCTGGCATTACTGGATACCATCCAGCTTATTTTGGTCCAGGAACACGTGGGTTTGTCTCACCTCAGGCAACAGGCTATGGTTTTCAACCTCATGTCTTGCCACAAAGCATGTGTGGGGTTGCTCCAAATTTCTTGCCACAAAGCATGTCTTGCCACAAAGCATGTGTGGTTTAGAGTGGTTTTAATTGTCAGTGATAACTGTTAGAGTGATTTGTATTGTAGAAGTTTCCAATACTTTAATAGCAGTACCAAAACTGTTTTCACAAAACAGTTTACTGAACTGTATTGGAGTTAACTGAACTAAAAAATAGATCAGTTCAGTTTTTTTGAACTACTTTTTAGTTCAGTGCAATTTTTTTGAACTATTTTATAGTTAATTGTAATGGGTTTATAGTGCAGTGCAAATAGTGCAGTTTGCCCACCCCTATTTATACTGCTCCATAATTAACTCTAGGTTGCTGCTTTTCTTCCTCCGTAAGAATTGGACTTGGTGGGCTGCTGATTTCTTCTCCAACGAATCACATATTGCGGAATCTTCTGCAAGGCTTGGGCTTTTCGTGCTGGTCACTTCACACATCTAAAACTCGAGCACCTCTTTCATTTCAAGGAAGGCACCAAAACAAACTCTCTCTTCCCCTTCATATCCTAGGTTTCATTCTATTGCAAAGAGACTACTTGCTACTTCTAATATCCTCACAAATTTTTGAAGAGTTCTTGTTGTATTCTAAGAACTTGCGCAACTTATCGTGAATAAGTCCTCAAGTACAATGATTTATATGCTTCGAAAAATCTTTGTTTGTATTTTGTGTCCATTTATCTACAACTTATCTACAACATATCTCATGAAAGGTAGGATTGTGAGTCAGGTATACAGCAAATTGATTTCAAAAAAATAAATTGAAATAAGGACAACATTAGAAAATTTTAAATCAGTAAGTGGATCTCCAAGAAAAAGTATCACCCAGATGGGTCTATAGAGAAGTATAAGGCAAGATTAATAGCAAAAGGTTTTACTTAGAAAACTAACAGATTATTTTGACACTTTTTCTCCTATGACTAGGATTTCCTTCCTTTATTTGAGTATTGTTAGCCTTAATAGTTATCCTTAAACTAGTGATACACCAAATGAATGTTAAAACTGTCTTTTTGAATGATGATTTAGAGGAGGAAATTTATATGACTCAACTTGAAGGATTTGTTGTACCTAGTTAAGAGAGTAAAGTATGCAAACTTTTAAAATCTTTGTATGGGTTGAAACAAGCACCAAAATAATGGCATGAAAAACTTGATAATGTATTGCTAAGTGATGGGTTTTCACCTAATGATGTTGATAAATGTGTGTACTCCAAATCTAAAAATGGTGATTGTGTTATTATATGCTTGTATGTGGATGACATATTAATCTTTGGTACATGTAATGAGATTGTCACTAAAACTAAATTGTTTCTAGGATTGAATTTTGAAATAAAAGACATAGGTGAAACCAATGTAATTTTAGGTATTAGAATCATAAGGAATTGAGATAATATATTACTATCCCAAGAACAATACATTGAGAAACTTCTTAAGAAGTTTGGATATTATGATTCCAAACTCGTGATACCCCTATGATGTTAACTCTAAATTGATGAAAAATAGAGTAGAATCTATCTCTCAGACTCAATATGCCCAAATAATTTGGAGTTTACTATACATGATGATCTTTCCTAGACTTGATATTACTTATGTAGTAGGTAGATATAGTGGGTACACTTAATGTCCTAATTAGGAATATTGGGATGTATTTGCTAGGCTTATGAGATACTCAAGAGATTTAATGGATTATGTTATAATGGATATCCCACTATACTAGAAGGGTACAATGATGCTAATTAGATCTCTGATTTAGATGAGACAAAATCCATTAATGGTTATGTATTCACACTTGGGGGTGGTGTGATTAGATGTAGATCAACCATGCAAACATTTATTGCAAGATCAACAATGGAATCTGAGTTTGTTGCTCTTGTGATGGTTGGTAGTGAGGCTGAGTAGTTGAAAAAACTTCTTTGTTAACATTCCACTAGGAATGAAACCAACCCCATAAGTGTCAATACACTGTGATTGTCAATCGGCAATAGCTATTGCTAAAAACAAGAATTATAATGGGAAAAATAAACATATACAATTGAGATACAATTTGGTGAAGCAGTTGCTAAAGAGTTGAACTATTTCCATTGATTTTATGATGTCAGAACAAAATCTAGCAAATCATCGACTAAACCCTTCGGAAGAAATATGATCTTAGAACATCGAGTGGAATGAGATTTAAGCCACTAGCAAACAAACAAGTGGTGGTAACCCAACCTTTGTGACTGGAGATCCCATGAATAAGGTTCATATGGGTAAAAACAAGTCACTTATTAGTTCTAATAGCACCAATTTGATTTTAAATCAAATATGTTCATTGTTATGATGTGTGTGAAAATGCTAGAGACTATATTATTAAGAGGGTAAACTTTGTAATTAAAATTCTATATCTTGAAAGAATTTTAGTTTAAATAAAAATTTTAATGATTTTCATATCCTTTATAGGTGGTGTATGATTTACAACATACACTTGATGAAATCACCTATATGAGTGTTAAGTCGAGCCGCTCACTTGGGATCTTGACATGATCTTTAGATCACTCATGAATATTGGGTACGTGCATGACCTAGTAAGCACATAACAACGATAATAATAAGGATTATGAGTGTGTATTGTGATTGATAAATCTCTAACACATGTCAAATGTCCTTAGTTTATATAGCTTGCTATACCAACTACACTATATTTTAAGTTTATCAATGTAGGACTAGGGGTGGACAAACTGCACTATTTACACTGCACTATAAATCTATTACAATTAATTATAAAATAGTTTAAAAAAACTGAACTGCACTAGAAAATAGTTCAAAAAAACTGAACTAAATTATTTTTTAGTTCAGTTAACTACAAAACAATTCAGTTAACTACAATGCACCTTTTTCTAATAAATAAATGTGGTTTTGCACTAGTACAACTGTCAATGGCTAATCATCGATAGAGTTAAAAGAATTAGTTCAATTTGATTTTTTTTAATAATTATAAACAAATAAATTAATATTCAATAACATCACAGCATTTAAAAAAATTAAATTATAAATCTATATAATTAGAATTAGTAAATAATTATAATAAAAGATTTAAAAAAATTAATGAAATATTATTGGTACTATTTTATCATATTATTAAAATTAAATTAATAACTATAATTATTTATCATTACTATTTATTATTAATTTAAAAATATAAAATGTCTAAAATTTGATTCTCATATTAAATATAGTTTAATTTAATAATATAAATTTGTTTATATATTATTTTATATAGATTAAAAACTTAATCTCTAAAAAATATTTCTGTTTATCTCTGTTTTGCGTTATTCGAAATATTTTTATTTTGACAATTTTCTAGTTTAATATAAAAACTCTCATCTTTCTTCTCTTCTCACATTTTTCTGAATTCTCATAATAATAGTTAACTTTTTAAGAGACTTGAAAAAAAACATTTATTTATTTATCTATCTATCTATCTATCTATATATATATATATATATATATATATATATATATATAATATATATATATATATATATATATATATATATATATATACACCCGTGCCTTTATTTCTTATGTTTGTGCTGCTGGAAATAGAAGAAGGGCAAAACAATTAAACAAGCAAAAGTAAAATAAAGTACATAGTTTGAAGTAGTTAACTAAACTGTTAATAAAAGAAGTTCAGATTTTTTGAACTGAACTACAAATAAGTATAATTCAGTTTTTATAAAAAGTAGTTTAGTTTTTATAGTGCAAAATAGTATAGATAATCCATAGTTTAGTATAATTTAGTTAATCATGCCCAGCCCTATGTAGGACTAGTTCATATAGCTTGTTATACTAGCATTGATACATTACATCTTATAAAACCTAGGATTTCCTCTTTCTTTTTCTTTCTTATCTTTTACAATATGTGGGGGATTATTATTAAACTTGTTATTTTATACTATATTGCAAAAAAACACCTATTGCAAAGGGTTTTGTTTCAATGTGTCGTTAAAAGTTGCTCCATAATTAACTCAACATAGTTGCTCTTCTTCCACTACAAGAATCAAACTTCTCCCTCTTTTTGTGGGTTCCTAATTTCTTCTCCAACGAACCACATATTGTGGTATCTTCCGCAAGGCTTGTCCTTTTCGTGTTGAACACTATACACATCCAAAACTCTATAAATAGATGTCATCACCCAATTTTGTCCGAATAAATAAAATTCATCGCAAAAATAAATATAAAAAAGAACAAAAATAATAAAAATACTGTTTGTTTTACTGTTTGCACCCATAAATTACCTTTTTAATTCTTAGTCCAATGACCCAAAATAATCCCACATTTTTTTAACTTCCTCACCACCTCTTTTTTCTTACCACCTCTTTTTTCTTATCACACTCTACTCTCCACATCACCTTCCACCTCACCCTCCACATCAACTACCTTTTTCATTTATTTTTCCACATTTCCATGTTAATTTTTATAAACAACTTTTCTAATTATTCTACTCACATTTTTAAATTATATTTTATCCACCACCTTCTCCACCAACTTTTTTTTATTCTTTCCTTCATCCATTTTCTTCATCTACTTTTACACCACCTTTTTATATTAATTTCTCTTTCTAACTTTTAAGTCATATTTTATTCACCACCTTCTCCACCAACATATTTTATTATTTTCTTCATCCATTTTCTCCATCTACTTTTCCACCCCACTTTTATATTAATTTATCTTACTAACTTTTATTTATTCCATTCACTTTTATAAATCATATTTTATTCACCACCTTCTCCACCAACATATTTTATTATTTCCTTCATCCATTTTCTCCATCTACTTTTCCACCTCACTTTTACATTAATTACTCTTACTAACTTTTATTTATTCCATTCACTTTTCTATATCATATTTTATTCACCACCTTCTCCACCAACATATTTTATTATTTCTTTCATCCATTTTCTCCATCTACTTTCCCATCTCACTTTTATATTAACTTCTCTTACTAACTTTTATTTATTCCATCTACTTTTCTAAATTATATTTTATCTACCACCTTCTCCACCAACTGTTGTTTTATTTTCTGCATCTACCTTTTTTTCTCTAATTTTTTCACTCACTTATTATATTATTTTTATTCATCAAGTGTCTCCATTCATAACTCTATAAATATCCATTCATTCTTCACTCCACACACACACAATTACATAATATTCATCTTTTCTCTCTCACACTAAATCTCTTCATTTCCATTCCAAAACTCTACTTTATTCTTCTCTTACACAATACATCTCTTCTCCATATTCCACCATCATCCAACACTTCAACATCTCTTCTCCTCCATATCAACTTCTTCATCTCCTAAAGCTTCCATTTTCACTTCCATCTTGGGCTATCCTTGTCTTCTCCATCCAAGCTTTTATTCATTCACCTTTTTTTTTCTTTAGTTTGAATTATTTTGTTAAAGTTTACTTTTTGTTTAAGTTTTACATTTTCATAATTACTTTACTGTTTTTTATTCTACATTTTCATTTATAATTCCTTTTGTTTTTTTTTACAAAAACCTTAAAAATATATTGATTATCATGTCAAGTCTTGGATTTGCTTGATAATTCAATTTTTCATAACAATAGTTATTGTCATGTTAAGTCTTGAACTTGCTTAATAATTACATTTTTCACAATAATAATTTTGATTGTCATGTCAAGTCTCGGACTTGCTTGATAATTATGTTTTTCATAATTATTTTGATTATCATGTCAAGTCTCAGATTTGCTTGATAATTAAATAAAAATTAGAAAAAAATATTTTTCTTGCAATTAAATATGTAAACATTCGGGTGATTTCTTTTATCATCTTATTTTTTTTCTTAATCATACCAATTATATTAAAAATCATAAAAAAATACAAAACTTTTAAACATCACAAAAATAATTTTATCTTATACTTGTTTTGTTTCTAGCTTATTATTCATGTCATGACACTTTTTAAATAATTCAAAAACATCAAAAAAAACATAAAATATCCAAAATAAAAAATATCAAACTTTCTAAATGAAAAGCTAGAACTACGTGATTTTGATTCTCCCTAAAAAATGCAGATACGTAGGAGCAAGACAATGCCTTGTCAGGTTCATCTCCTTAAAAATCCAAAATTATCCTTAATCATTTTCTAAACAATTTTTCAAAATATTTCTAATTTTCCAAAGAGATTTTTCTTTCATTGGTATTGTCTTCTACTATAATTTTTGGGAAAAATAACCATTTTGAAAATCACATCAACTTTGCACGTTTAATTAAAGATATTGCTTTCAGGCAAGCGCTATAGGGGTGCTAACACCTTCCCTACGCGTAACCGACTTCCGAACTCAAAACTCTGATTTCGTTAGACCATGCCTTACTTTTATGGTTTTTCCGTAGTTTTTCAGAATAAACTATGGTGACGACTCCAAACTCCCTATTTTTAAACTTCTTTTATTATTTTTAACGAGTTTTGCCGTCTTCCCCGTCACAATTCCGGTTGCGACAATAGAACACCTCTTTCATTCCAAGGAAGGCACCAAAACAAAACTCTTTCTCCACCTCTCAAAAGGAAATATTATTCCACGAACTACCTTCTCAATTTTTCTTTCTTTTCTTATACTCTTTATGTCTTGTGTTTCATTCTACTTCAAAGAAAGATTACTTGCTAGTTCTAATATTCTAAAAAATTTCTAGAAAGTTCCAGTTGTATCCTAGAGAACTTGTGCAACTCACCGCAGATAAGCCCTTAAGAACAATGATTTATACGTCTCGAAAAATCTTTGTTCGTGTTTTGTATCAACTTATCTACAACTTATCAACAACATGAATGACATAATAGTCAATTTCTACATGCTTTATTCGTTCATGAAAAGTAGGGTTATGAGTTAGGTATATAGTAGATTGATTTAAAAGAAATAAATTGAAATAAGGATAACACTAGAAAATTTTAAATAGAGTAAATAATGAAGCCATTGCAACTCGACTCAGAGCTGCAAAGGGTATGTATTTAGCTTTAGAGGAAGACCGATATATTGTGATATATGCTTCTTGGTTTTCCAAGAAATTAATGAAAAGCCCATATACACACTATCTTGTGCTAGATTTCCGGATTTCCATACAACAACCCCAATCAGAATCACTAAAACTAAAAGGAATGAGAGATGAGTGGCAGAAGACCTTTAACCGGAGATCCTTTGAGATAACGAAACACTTTTATGGAAAAACAATGAAGAGTACCCATGTGTTGGGAAACATATTGGCTCAGTTGTTAAGTGACAAAAGCTAAGTCTATGGTGATTGTATGATACATCAGTTGACCAATCAATCAAAATAAACTTGAGGGTTAGATAAAGGGATGTTGAAAGACCTGTTTAGTCTGGTAAAAGGTTCCATAAGATTGGATACTGGTTTGGCAGCAAACATACCATTTTCTTCGAATATTTTTAACACATATTTTCTCTTATGGAATCAATTGTCTTGAATATTTCTTTTAATGTTACATAATTATTGGAAAGAATATTGTTTATATGATTTAGTAATTTTTTTAGTATAAATAATTATATAATTAATATTATAATTTTAATTTAAGTTAAAATAAATAAATAAATTTTAATTTTAGTATTTTTTAAAATTTAATTTATTATTATAAAATAATTTTTTATCTTTCAAAATTATATACTACTTTTTATTTTGATATAGAATTTATTTTAGTTTTATTTTTTAATATATCAATTTAGAAAACTTATTTTTGTCACATCAATAGTGATAAAATCTTCACCTATCTATTTTCAATCTTTTTCTATCCCACAAATCTTTTCTTATTTTTTCTACGCACTCTCATGTTAAAAATACACAAAATTGTACCGGTTACCTGTTGTATCAAGTGACAATCGAAACGACGCCGTGTAGCTCGTTTCTATAAACCCTAACAAAACCTACCATGGAATTGATCAAGAGAAAAATAGCACCCGCGTCAGCTGTGGCACGATCCCAGATCAACGGAGATGAATCACGGCCGTCTGATTTCTGGCGGAGGATGGCTACTCCGGAGACTTTGCACGGCGGCTGAGAGTCCAGCAAAAAGTCCAAACCTCTATCGAATATTATCGGCGTTGAAAAAGACTGGAGGAAGCGTGTCGGAAACTTTGGACAACCATGTAATGCAAGGCAAAGCCATAAAAAAAAGAGAACTCGAAAGATGTGTCGAGGAGCTCCGAAGGTATCGCAGATTTCAGCATGCACTCGAGGTATAAAATGTCAATTTAAATTATTTTTGTGATTTTGATGTATGTTGAAGTTTATAATTTATGATGATGGCAGATAATTGAATGGATGGAGATGAGGAAAATTAACTTTTCCTGGGATAATTATGCAGTGCAATTAGATCTTGTGTCTAAGACCAAAGGGGTGGTTGCGGCTGAAGAGTTTTTCAGTGGTCTTCCAACTCCGGCCAAGAACTAAGTATACGTATGGTGCTCTCTTGAACTGTTACTGCAAGGAACTAATGAAAGACAAGGCATTGAGTCATTTTGACAAAATGGATGAATTGGGTTATGTCTCTTCTCTGGCTTTCAACAATATGATGAGTCTGTATATGAGAAGTGGTGAACCCCAGAAAGTGCCTCACCTGGTGGAGCTAATGAAAAGGAGAAGCATTCCCTTGTCTTCATTCACGTATCATGTCTGGATGAACGGATGCGCCTCTTTGGGCGATCTTGATGGGGTGGAGAGAGTCTATGAGGAGATGAAAACTGAAGATAAAATTGGTTGGCAGACTTACAGCAACCTTGCTGCTATTTATGTGAAGGTTAAGGACTTTGAGAAGGCTGAAATGATGCTTAAGGAGCTGGAGAAACGAGTGAAGCCAAGGCAGCGTGATGCTTACCATTGCTTGCTTGGCCTCTATGCTGGGACAGGTAATCTGGGAGAAGTTCATAGAGTGTGGAATTCCCTTAAGTCTGTCTCCCCTGTGACAAATTTTAGCTATATGGTAATGCTTAGTACCCTCCGAAGGCTTAATGATATAGAGGGCTTAACAAAATGCTTTAAGGAGTGGGAAGCTAGTTGTGTTAGCTATGATGTGAGGTTAGCTGGTGTCTGCGTTAGTGCTTATTTGGGTCAGAACATGGTGGAAGAAGCTGCATTGGTGTTTGAGGGGGCTAGCAGGAGGAGCAAAAGCCCTTTGTTTAGGATTGAGGAAATGTTCATGTTGTATTTCTTGGAGAAACGTCAATTGGATGCTGCTCTGAGGCACTTGGAGGCTGCGGCTTTCAGAAGAAGTCAAGGGTGATGAATGGCATCTTTCACCAGAAGTTGTTGGGGCTTTTCTGAAGTACTACGAAGAAGAGACGGATATGGATGGTGTTGATGAGTTGTGTAAGATTCTCAAGGCTAAGAATTTTGATGATTCCTGGATTAAAACTTGCATTAATGAGGCCAAAGCGTCTCCTGAAACTGATCCAAGATTGAAGGAAGATGATCCTCAAAACTATCGTGCGCAGGAGAACTAGACATCATGAAAAATCAACTGTGTGCAGCTTGTAGGCGCAGTTTACGATGCAAGTGATTTGGCAGTTATCTTGGTTTTCATAAGATTAAGAACACTTTTTCCCGAATCGTTTAGAATTTAATACTTCATTTTGGAAACCGTTAAATGCTTTGGGCTCCTCTTCTGTACTTTACCTCCCTCCTCCACCTCCTATAAAAGGAGAGGCAACCCTATTCTAATTTTTAGAACTAAGTTGAATGGAGAGTTACTTTTCTAAAATTACAAGGCTACTATTCCTTAGTTTTCACCTTATGAAATGTCTTTCTCTAAACTTTTTTTTACCTTCTGTTTCATGGTTGGTCTCACTTCTTGGAAGAACTTTTACTAAGACTATCCAACACTAACAATAAAATCTCTTCATCTTTGATAGCTTCCGTAACCTTCATCATTTCACATAGAGTCCATTCTTTGAAGAGTTTCATCAACACACCTTAAGAGAGCATCTCTAGTTGAAGGAGTATCCTCAAAGTATTCTCCATCAAATAGTCTTACACACCTTAGAGAGCATCTCTATTTGAAGGAGTATCTCAAAGTATTCTCCATCAAATAGTCTTTTAAGGTACTAGACTATAAAACACTAACTACTAATAAAATTATAAAATCATTTCAAAAATATATGTATTAGTTTCTATTATTAATTATAAAGATTAATTAATTTAGAATCTGGAGCTAAAATATTGTATTTAATATTAGAGATCAATTTATATTTCATTCAAAAACTAATTATAAATTTTTATTAATAATAGAAATTATTTTAGACATTAATAATTTTTAGTTAATAAAACAGTGTATAACACAATTAACATAATAATAACTTACTTTTTGTCTTTAAACTAATTATTATTTAATTATTTTTCCTTTTTTTTTAGTGTATACTAATGTGATATAGCGTAATGTATGTGTAATTGTGTGTTAGACCACACTTTGTAAACTAATCAATCTCATGATTAGGTACATGGTTCATATAGGAAAAGCATTTGTTGTTGGTTAAGCATATACTTAAGTATCTTAATCTTATGTTTGGATAAGGAATTTTAACAATTTTAAGAAATTAAAATACATAGTAGTTGAATTACTTAGAAATATTTGTCTTTGATTTGGTTAATTCTGTTTAATCTTTGGCCTCAATTGGTTTGTCTCGATTTTTGATCCAAGTCCACTCATCTATTCCTTTAGCCATAGTTGACTATGTTCATCATTCGTCACAAACTGAATTAAGTGGACCATTGTGTTATTGAGCTAAGTTGATCCAAGTTGAATGTCAAGACTAGTCGGTCTTGATCAAAGGTTAAGTGTTATAGTTTTTCACACAATTACAAATAGACTTACACAAAACAAGTTAACACAATCAATAGTATAATTAATCAATTATGTCTTAATTTTTTAATATTACACAATAATTAATTACATTAAAATAATATTGATGAGATTATTTAACAATATAGTACAATTAATCATATGATTAATGTTGTAATTTTAATTGTAATTAAAATAAATTCATAAATTTAAATTTTAGTATTTTTATGAATTTAATTTATCATTTCAAAATAATTTTGTATCTTTCCAAATTACATACTACTTTCTATTTTTACTTAAAATTTATTTTAATTTTAGTTTTAAATATATCAATTTTAAAAAATTATTTTATCACATCAATTATAACAGTGATAAAATTTTCACTCATCTATTTTCACTTGTTTTTTCATTTTTTTTTCTCTACTTAAGAATGTACAAATATATTATTACCTGTTACCTGTTGTTTGAAGTGATAGTCGAAATGAGCTATTCAAGATGAAGAACAAGTTGTTAAATATATTAAGTGTTGAATTCTGTGTTGACTTGGAATCAAGTGAAGCTTCTTTATGCTTGGAAAATCATATCATTATTCCACCAATACATCCTCCTCAAATTCAGTATTTGCACATTCAGATTCCTCTTGGTCTTCTTGAGGTGAGATTTGAGAAATTGAGGGTGATAACGAATTAGAAAAGGGACATTCAATTTCATGGCTTTGAATGTGTATATGTCGAAGGGTGCAAATATTCTTCAAAGAAGTGTATATGGTTGTCTCTCTAAGAACATCTAATTTGGCCACAAGTGAGTAATATAATAATCCATGACTCAATGATTGTGTAGAACTAGGGGAACAAAATAAAGAAGAGAAAATCAAAGAGAGTGTACCTAATGTTCGCGAGGTGAAGAAGATGACAATGATGAAAATAAGGAGACATTGGAAGGGAAGGTAGATGGGTTGTGAGTTAACTTCAACTCATTTCATTTAGACAGTGTTCATTTAAATGGATTTACTATTAAGAGAAATATATCCTTTTAAACAGTATGCTCTTTATATACAAGTTAAGAGAGTGTGGTGTTAATTCTACTGCCAATTGGGTTCGTGATGTTCTTCACATTCTTCTCCTACTTGCATAACTTCATTCTCTTACTTACATCATCTCATTCTTTTTTTTACGTATTCCTCTTTATAAACTTCTTCAATATTTCAATTTTTATATCCTCAACAATAATGTAATTAATTAATGTTAAATAATTTTTTCAATCTTACACAATAATTTATTATATTGAAAGAATATTATTTATATGATTTAATAAATTTTTATTATATATAATTATATAATTAGTACTATAATTTTGACTTTAAGTAAAATAAATAAGTAAATTTTAATTTTAGTATTTTTATGAATTTAATTTATTATTTTAAAAATTTTATCTTTCAAAATTATTAACACATTTTATTTTGATATAAAAATTATTTTAATTTTGGTTTTGAATATATCAATCTTAAAAAACTTATTTGATCACATAAATTATCTTAGTGACAAAATTCTCACTTTTGTATTTTCACTCTTTTTCCATCATACCAACCTTTTCTTATTTCTGCGCACTCTTCAGTTAGAGTACACAAAATTGTTACCGGTTACCTGTTGTTTCAAGTGACAAACGAAACGACGCCGTCAGCGGATTTTGATAAACCTTAACAAAACCTACCCAGGAATCCATCAACAATACACAAATAGCACCCGCACCAGCTGTGGCACGATCCCAGATGAGATGAATCACGGTCGGCTGATTTCTGGTGGAGGATGGCTACTCAGGCGACTTTTCACGGCGGCTGAGAGTCCATCAAAAAGTCCAGACCTCTATCGAATGTTATCGGCGTTGGGCAAGACTGGAGGAAGCGTGTCGGAAACTTTGGACAACCATACAATGAAAGGCAAAGCCATAAAAACAGAAGAACTCCTAAGATATGTCCAGGAGCTCCGAAGGTATCGCAGATTTCAGCATGCACTCGAGGTATAAAATATCAATTTAAATTATCCTTGTGATTTTGATGTAGGTTGAAGTTTATTTATGATGATTGCAGATAATTGAATGGATGGAGATGAGAAAAATTGACTCTTCCCGGAATAATTATGCAGTGCAACTAGATCTGGTGTCTAAGACCAAAGGGGTGGTTGCGGCTGAAGAGTTTTTCAGTGGTCTTCCTCCTCCAGCCAAGAACAAGTTCACGTATTGTGCTCTCTTGAACTGTTACTGCAAGGAACTAATGAAAGACAAGGCATTGAGTCATTTTGAGAAAATGGATGAATTGGGTTATGTCAATTCTCTGGCTTTCAGCAATTTGATGAGTCTGTATATGAGAAGTGGTGAACCCCAGAAAGTGCCTCACCTGGTGCAGCTAATGAAAATGAGAAGCCTTCCCTTGTGTTCATTCACGTATAATATCTGGATGAACAGCTGCGCCTCTTTGGGCGATCTTGATGGGGTGGAGAGAGTCTATGAGGAGATGAAAACTAAAGATCGAATTGGTTGGCAGACTTACAGCAACCTTGCTGCTATTTCTGTGAAGGTTAAGGACTTTGAGAAGGCTGAAATGATGCTTAAGGAGCTGGAGAAACGAGTGAAGCCACGGCAGCGTGATGCTTACCATTGGTTGCTTAGCCTCTATGCCGGGACTGGTAATCTTGGAGAGGTTCACAGAGTGTGGAATTCCCTCAAGTCTGTCTCCCCTGTGACCAATTTGAGCTATCTGGCTATGCTTAGTAACCTCCGAAGGCTTAATGATATAGAGGGCTTAACAAAATGCTTTAAGGAGTGGGAAGCTAGTTGTGTTAGCTATGATGTGAGGTTAGCTGGTGTCTGCGTTAGTGCTTATTTGGGTCAGAACATGGTGGAAGAAGCTGCATTGGTGTTTGAGGGGGCTAGCAGGAGGAGCAAAAGCCCTTTGTTCAGGATTGAGGAAATGTTCATATTGTATTTCTTGGAGAAACGTCAATTGGATGCTGCTGTGAGGCACTTGGAGGCTGCGCTTTCAGAAGTCAAGGGTGATGAATGGCATCCTTCACCACAAGTTGTTGGGGCTTTTCTGAAGTACTACGAAGAAGACACGGGTATGGATGGTGTTGACGAGTTGTGTAAGATTCTCAAGGCTAAGAATTTTGATGATTCCTGGATTAAAACTTGCATTAATGAGGCCAAAGCGTCTCCTGAAACTGATCCAAGATTGAAGGAAGATGATCCTCAAAACTATCGTGCGCAGGAGAACTAGACATCATAAGCAATTGTCTGCAGCTTGTAGGCGCAGTTTATGATGCAAGTGATTTGGTAGTTATCATGGTTTCGTAAGAGTTGGAACACTTTCTCCAAAATCGTTTAGAATTTAATACTTCATTTGGAAAATATCTTATGTTCTTATTTTATTTTTATCGTTCCTGTATTTTCTATTTCAAAATAGAAGAACTAAGGTTTAATACATCATTTGGTCCCTACTTTTGGGGGTTTTGTTCAAAATGGTCCCAGCTTTTGAAAAAGTTCAGTAAAGTCCCATATTTTGGTTTAAAATGTTCAATTCGGTCCTTTTCGTGGACGGCGTTAGAAACTTAACAGTGGTGGTGTTACTGTGGCAAAATTTGAGTGAGCTGTTATGTTTTGATGGTTACGTGGCACTGTAAATTGGGGAAATATCATAAATTGGGGAAAACCCTAAAGTTTTAATAACCCTAAACCCTAAATTAGAATCAGAAACCCTAAATTGGGGAAAAATCCCCAATATCAAAACCCTGACCCTCAACCGGTTAGTCTTTCTCATATTTCCCTCCAACAGCACCGCAGGGGACTGGGGATAGGAGAATGAGACTTTCCCTTAATGTTGCAAGGAGGTTTTTTGGTTTGCAAGATATGCTAGGCTTTGACAAAGCTAGCAATACCATGGAGTGGCTGCTGAACCAAGCAAAAGCTGAAATCAATCATCTAGCGAAGGAGAAAAAGAAGTAGAAGAAGAGTGTTCACCGTAGTTGCTGCAGTGCTGGTTCAGAATGTGAAGAAGGTGTGTCTAGTCTGGATGAGGTTGCAGGGAGTAGAGATGAAGAAGAAGCAGGAGAAGATTGGGGATTTTTCCCCAATTTAAGGCTTCTGATTCTAATTTCCACTTTAGGGTCCCCAATTTAGGATATTTCCCCAATTTACAGTGACACGTAACCATTAAAACATAACAGCTCACTCAAATTTCGCCACAATGGCACCACCACCGTTAAGTTTCTAACGCCGTCCACGAAAAGGACCGAATTGAACATTTTAAACCAAAATATGGGACCTTACTGAACTTTTTCAAAAGGTGGGATCATTTTGAACAAAACCCCCAAAAGTAGGGACCAAATGATGTATTAAACCAAGAACTAAAAATTGGAAATAATTTTTTCATTCGAAACATGGCACAAATAAAAAATTTCACTCTAATTTTCTTTTTCAATTTGTCTAGGACCACTAACATTTGGATGCCATACTGATATCTATTAATCTATTATGATGAACTGGGTCTTCGATTTTATCAGCACTATGCCAAATTATTAGTACTGTTAGTAAAGATCTCCTTCAAGAGGGACTTAAATTTGAGACGGTTGAAGTCTGTAGTTCATCTTCCTGTTCGGTGATATTGTAAGTATTTTTCGATTCTTGAATTGATTTTAATTTATGAAAGTGAACTCTAGTGGGATTGGTTTGTTGAAAGACTGTTTATTAACAAAAATCGATTTATATGCAATATCCTGTAGTATGCGCAAGTTTTGTCTTTATTACTGACATTCAAAACCTGATAGGGAGGCGGAAATTCTTCGCTTTTTATGTTTTCTTCATAATTTTTGAAAGAGTATATAACTTGTGGATGCCATCGACGTGCTTCTCTCATTTTAAGACTATATCTAATTACTCGATCACAGTTACTATTTTTTTAAAACACAGGAACCATTACAATTCACCAAATAATAATGTAAGCATCGCTACTAAAATATTAAATTTACAAAATAGAAAAATAAAAGATCCAAACCGTTGATACAGAAACCAACACGACTATACATTATATTTATGTCGCTATTGCGTCTGGCAGTTTCTTTTGATAAATGAACATTTTCTAATTTCCTTTATTCAATTGTAATCTTAATACAGTAATAAGCAAACGGTTAAGTTCTATTATATCACTATGCCTCATATTATCATATCAAGTTAACTGCTCTTTTGTATGCCTTTTGTATTGAACAATGTATCACTCAATTGAGACTAATTGAAGTGAAAATAGACCACAACTTCAGGTAAACTTTGTTTGAAATGTTAAAATTCAAATTGGGAAGTTGTTACCTAAATAAGAATTTTACCTAACAATCACTTTCAACCAGAGCCAGTCTCACAGTTATGCAACCATGTACCAAAAAGAAAGGAGCCATGCTTCCATTTTTTTTCCATTTGTTTTTATTTATATACCCAAAATCATCCTCTTCCTTTGGCCGGATTCCAGTTCAAGTTCGATTTCGTACTGAATGATGCTGAAAAGCAAATAGTACTGCAATTGCAACTAAGCCGAAGAGGATGGAACTCCATAATGCAGATAATGAATTAATACTTTTCTGGACACTGCTTAAAATAACTAAAGTAATGCTTCAGTTACAATAAAAAAATAGAGCAAAGAGAAAGCACTACACAGTACAAACCTATCTAGTACAAACGTAATGAATAGTACAATCTCAAACTTAAGCTGTTGGTTCAATATTTAAAGGTTATTGTTCTCTAACGGTGTAAAGGGAACACTCTTGGGATTGAACACCCGATAGCTCACAAACACAGACACACAAAGTGCTGCTACTGATAGTATAACGGAAAAGGCACTAGCCACATTCCACGAGCTACTTGATGCTGCATCTACTGAGTTGCCACTCAAAGAACCGCCAACAGATATGTCAATGGGAACCCAATCACAATTAACAGAGTAGTGTCCAGAACCATGCCATGGCTGACCATCTACTGGATACCAGAATGCAACAGACATCTTACTGGATCCACCGATGTTAAATTGCACGTCCTGCAAGGTATTATTTTGCATCATTTTACTTGCTAGTTATTTTATAAATGAAGCTTTGGAATACAGATATTACTCCGTACAGAACTATTAAAACAAATACATTGGGTTTCCAGTTCTCTCTAATTAAGCTATAAAATGGGTTCTTAGCTAGTAAGAAACTAAAAGAAAAAAACAAAATTTGTCAAAACAAAAACCACATGATTCAGGAAAATTCCTTCAAGCACATATATATTTGAAAACATCTTTTTCATCAATGCTCCCACCCCAAACAAAACCAAAAAAAAAAGAGGCAGTGATCTAAATCCTATATGTTTTAGTTTTTGGCCATAGCCAATAAACATGTATTCAGAATCCAAGTTTGAATTGTGAAGAAGGTAAAACAAACAATACAGTATAGCAGTCTCATCCAAAGCCAAAGTTGTTTCTACAAGAAAACAGCATAGAAATCTATTGAAAAAGTATTGTATCGCTTGACCTGGGATACACCGTGCCAGCATTGATCAAAATTGATAAATAATAAGTTCTTATGTTTTTCATCCACAAACCATTATTAGATTTTCAAAAGGCTCCAAAGATTAATTGAAAGAGAACTTGAGAATAAATAATTGAGCTGATGGGAAAAAAATCAATTAATCATTGCAAGCTCTTAGCAAATAAAACTTCTGAATGTCGTATTACTTTCTAGGTTCTAACCTGTTGAAGATGATCCATGGTCCTCAAAGGCCTGGAAAATTCAAAAAAGTATTTGCCCTTTTTTCCATTATCTGCATATGGACTCTCATCCTCTACGAAACCTGTTATAGACAAGCATGTGAGTACCAATACATAAAATAGAAGGAAAAAAAAGATGCTAAGAAACTAAATGATAGGGTAAAAATAAAGCAGAGAGATCAGATTTAAGACAATGTAGTTAAGGTACTCTAATAAAATAAAACAAAAAACAGCTCGAATCAACAAATCAGAGGCAGTGATTGAACTGGTCTGAACCACCAAGAAAAATAACTGAGGTCAATAAATTTGTGTTATCCATGAGTAAAGAATAATGTGTGAATCTATTGATCCTATTACATAATATTAACAAGAATTACACCAAAACTATGTTAGTTATTATGTTCCTGTTGTTATACTACCTCAGTTTTAAATTTATAGTATTTTAAGGTACCCTGACTAAGAAACAACTAATTACTAATAAAATCATTTCATAAAGCAGTAGTATATCTATTGTTGTTTTCCATCTGGGTAAAAACAAACATTAATTACATGAGATGGAGAAATAATAAAAATTTAGTAAAAAAATATCTTTACTTCTTACTGTCATCTCTCTTTCAATATAAATAATAATATATTAATTACTTTTACTTATATGAGGAGAGAAGGAAGGGGAAATGAGAGAGTAGTTAGGAAAGGCGGGATGGAGGTGAGAGCAATTAGAAAATGCGGGATGGGGTCTTGTATAAATAGAGTTCTGTTTCAGTGTTATGGGAGTTTTTTAAATATTATTTTGTAAATCTGGAAATTGGCCAGAAGAGGAGGATTAGGCCTCCAATAGGGTTAAGGGGGGGATTGGGCCTCCATTAACGCTATCAGTTTACTTTGTTCTCAATTTCAATACAGAAATCCATTCTTTCTTTGTTTTTTTATTCCGATTAGCGTTGATAGTTAGGTTTCCAACCCAGGAACCTAACAGAACCACCAAGAAAAATAACTGAGGTCAATAAATTTTAGTGTTATCCATGAGTAAAGAATAATGTGTGAATCTATTGATCCTATTACATAACATTAACAAGAATTACACCAAAACTATGTTAGTTATTATGTTCTTGTTGTATACTACCTCAGTTTTAAATTTATAGTATTTTAAGGTACCCTGACTAAGAAACAACTAATTACTAATAAAATCATTTCATAAAGCAGTAGTGTATCTATTGTTGTTTTTCATCTGGGTAAAAACAAACATTAATTACATGAGATGGAGAAATAATAAAAATTTAGTAAAAAAATATCTTTACTTCTTACTGTCATCTCTCTTTCAATATAAATAATAATATATTAATTACTTTTACTTATAGGAGTAGGTATTACTGGAAAAAATAACTTCAAAAGCTAAAAACACTGTTGTTTTGATATAGAGGAAGTATTTTAGTACACACACATGGTTAAACCAGATAATCAATTACTATTCTTACCGTTGAACCAGCACCTAATTATGTCCATTACTGCGTTTCATACACTAGAAATATAGAATACAAAATATGTTTTAACATAAAAGATAGAATAAATCCCTACTTCTGTCCTACGAGAACACAGGTGCCGTATTTTTTGTACTCGACATTTATCATCAAAATAATCCCCTCAATAATGCAAAAAATTATCACTTTAATATTCCTTATATTTTAACATCAACATATGTTGCGTACCTGAGTACGTAAACTAGCCAAATACAACCTTTCACACTCTCACGCAGGTAACAGAATAATAAACGAATGACAAAGGATGGATGAATCTCTTTTATTGATGGTAATATCTGGGTAAACACAAGTAAATAATAACTGGGAGCATAACCTCCTTCAGTCAACCAATAATTGGGAGCATAACCTCCGTCAATTATCCTGGAGCATAACCTCCGTCAATTATCCTGGAGCATAATCTCCTCTACAAACCTCAATTATCCAAAAAACCTCTATTAAACCCTAGGCTTCCCCTTTATTAATACTAATTAATTCCCTCCCGAAAAGGTAATGAATAATAGAATTTACTCCTATGTATTATAATTATCTAATACAAATAATCCTACTTATTATAATTATTTGATACGAATATCTTTATCCTTATTTACTATATTTAACTTATATGTAATAATATCCTGGGATACGACCTTATACTCTAATTAATTTCCCGCCCATCCTGACTGCGGTGTCAGTTAGGATGCTTCCCCTCTGCTCCCAACTGTTCGGCCATCCTACTCCTTCCTTTCTACCGTTCGGTGTTGCTCCCGACCCAACCGTTCGACCCTCCTGCCTCCCACCGTTCAGCCTGGTCACTCCCTGCTGCCCACCGTTCGACCTGGTCACTCCCTGCCTCCCACCGTTCGGCCTGGTAGCTCCCCCTATCCACCGTTCGATCTAACCATTCCCCCTTGTCCACCGTCCGGCCTTACCTCCGTTCAGCCTGGTCACTCCCTGCCTCCCATTGTTCGGCCTGGTAGCTCCCCCTATCCACCGTTCGACCTTTACGGTCAATATCGTTCGGCCTCACTTCCCTCCTAACTTTCTTCTCCTTCTCCTTACACCCCACCTTATACCCTAACATTACACCCCGCTGCAAAACAACCTTGTCCTCAAGGTTGGAAACAGGGAGCTTGATCTCAGGGCTCCTCATCAATTCAAGTCTGAAGGCTCGGGTGGTGGCCATCCCTCCTCATCTTCCGCCAATATCGTGACTCTCAAGCTCCTGTCCAGACAACGATGAGCAGGTCCGAACCGCTCGCCACATCTAAAGCACCTTCCTTCTTTCCTCCGTTTTTCATATTCCTCCTAGGGCAGATCCCTCACGTTTCTTTCGTTTCGTCCGGTCCCCACATTCTCCGGGATGGTCGCTCGGCTCTCCACGGCAGTTACCGTTCGGCTTTGGTTAGGGCGGCTGAGCTCCAGTCGCGTATCCGCACCGTTCGGTTTTTCCCCAGATTGATTCTTGATCATACTTCCGTTCCCAGCCTTCACAACCCCTTGGATCTCCTCCACGTCCCTCGCCATCCTCATAGCTATCATCATCTCTCGCGGATCAAGCAATCGCACTTGCTTTCGAATTCCATCCTGTAGTCCGGCCATGAAATATCCCATAAGTTGTGCTTTGGCCAATCCTTTTGTCTGCCCTACTAGGATCTCAAATTCATGGATGTATTCCTCTATTGTGGCCGTCTGCTTAATGGCAGCCAGCCTCTCAAAAACTGGTCCCTGGCTGATGCCTCCGAACCGTACCACTATCGCCTCCTTTAGTCCCGTCCACGTTCGATCGTTTGTTTGTTCCCTCCAAAACCTGAACCAAAACCCTGCTCTACCCTCCATGCTGATGTACGCCAACCGCAACTTTTCTTCCTCAGACACCCCTTGTAATTCAAAGAACTTGTCCGCTCTATTGATCCAATTCAATGGATCACTCCCTTCGAAGACTGGTAACTCGACCCTTCTTCTCCAGTTCAGAGGTTCTTCCTGGCGTCCATGCGGCACAGTACCCCTGTCACTGTTCGATCCATCTCCTTCCCTACCGAACGGTCTATCGTCGTTTGGTCGTTCATCTTTCTCGCCCTCCTCCGTGTTGATTCTTCCATTGACGGACCCTTGACTTCCTTCCTGTTTCCCCTCGAGGTATGGGGTTCGTGTGGTGATTACTCTCATTAGTTCTTGAAAGTTCTTGCAGAGTGCATCCATCTTGGTTTCCACCACGCCTATGGACACTTGCATGCTTTCCTGACTTAACCCCACGTGTTCCAGTTTGATTTCGACGGCGCTCATCCTTCCCTCCATGACGTCCTCTCCCTCTTTTTTTGTCGCTCCGATTGGCCTTGTATTCTCCCTTGTCTGATCCGGCAGGTTGGACCAATTGTTGCGTACCTGAGTACGTAAACTAGCCAAATAAAACCTTTCACACTCTCACGCACGTAATAGAATAATAAACAAATGACAAAGTATGGATGAATCTCTTTTATTGATGGTAATATCTGGGTAAACACAAGTAAATAATAACTGGGAGCATAAACTCCTTCAGTCAACCAATAATTGGGAGCATAACCTCCGTCAATTATCCTGGAGCATAACCTCCTCTACAAACCTCAATTATCCAAAAAACCTCTATTAAACCCTAGGCTTCCCCTTTATTAATACTAATTAATTCCCTCTCGAAAAGGTAATGAATAATAGAATTTACTCCTATGTATTATAATTATCTAATACAAATAATCCTACTTATTATAATTATTTGATACGAATATCTTTATCCTTATTTACTATATTTAACTTATACGTAATAATATCCTGGGATACGACCTTATACTCTAATTAATTTCCTGCCCATCCTGACTGCGGTGTCAGTTAGGATGCTTCCCCTCTGCTCCCAACTGTTCGGCCATCCTGCTCCTTCCTTTCTACCGTTCGGTGTTGCTCTCGACCCAACCGTTCGGCCCTCCTGCCTCCCACCGTTCAGCCTGGTCACTCCCTGCTGCCCACCGTTCGGCCTGGTCACTCCCTGCCTCCCACCGTTCGGCTTGGTAGCTCCCCCTATCCACCGTTCGATCTAACCATTCCCCCTTGTCCACCGTCCGGCCTTACCTCCGTTCAGCCTGATCACTCCCTGCTACCCATCGTTCGGCCTGGTCACTCCTTGCCTCCCACCGTTCAGCTTGGTAGCTCCCCCTATCCACCGTTCGGCCTGGTAACTCCCCCTATCCACCGTTCGATCTAACCATTCCCCCTCGTCCACCGTCCGGCCTTACCTCCGTTCAGCCTGGTCACTCCTTGGTGTCCACCGTTCGGCCTGATAGCTCCCCCTATCCACCGTTCGATCTAACCATTCCCCCTTGTCCACCGTCCAGCCTTACCTCTACATGCCTTCAACCGTTCGACCTTTACGGTCAATATCGTTCGGCCTCACTTCCCTCCTACCTTTCTTCTCCTTCTCCTTACCCCCCACCTTATACCCTAACAACATAACAGACCTAAACAATGCAAATCACTTTAGTCTCTCGATCTCAAGCAAGATGTCATCGACGAACGGCTGATTTGATGATAACTTGAATAATAGAGACTAAAGTGACGATGCTTGTAACTATCGAAGAACGAAAATATGGGTCTACTCCCCAAAAAAGTGATATTTTGTATGGCAAGATAAGAAACAAAGTGGATTTTCTTCTTTAATGGATCACTGAACTTTTGGCACTTAGTGGGAGATTGACCTACATAGACGGTACCAATTGAAAGCAACTGCCACTAACATGTATGAAAATTTTCAAGTGCTGTTGACATAAGATAAAACAAAAATTATAAATGAAGCACAGTACAAAGCATGTTTTATCTCATATATACGAACCATTTACTTCATAAGTAGTATGTATATATAAGGAAACATATTTTAACTACTGCTCAGAAAATATTGTTTTGGCATTCCTGTCACTATCAACCAAAAATTCAGTATGAATTCAGCTTCCAACTATTATTAATTGATAGGACATAATACTTGTTTTTTAATCTAAAATGAATCAATCACCTGAGTGAACCGTGAAACTACTATGCCACCAGGCACCCTTCCAGTCATTCTGCGCACTAGAATCATTAGCTGACAACAGAAAAAGGGTCAGTCTATATACCTTAAATGATAAAAGTTATAAAGATTACCAAATATCAACAAGTGACGGGTTGAAAACAAAAAAATGTCAAATATATATAACCCACAACATTCCAAGTCATAATACACAAATGAAAGAAAAATTCATTGCCTGGAGGGAAGTGTCTTTCCTTTCAGAATTTTAACTCTTTGAAAATAGATGCGTTATCATTCTTTTCAATTCTTATGAAGTAATAGACATTTTATTGTAACTCTCAAACCATAAACATTAATAGGTCAACAAAATCTACCGACATAAATTTAATTCATAATTCTCATAGAGATTCATTTCAGATGTTAGTTGGTGAGGTAACGAGCTATATATGACTTGAGCACAGACCCAAATAATCTAGAGTCACAGCATCAATGTCCATATATAGTGTCAAATAAGGAAGAATGCTCTAGTTTCTAGAACATATGTAGATGTGGACAGAGGAGCTAGTTCAGAGATTTTTTATACTTGGAATATTGGTACATTGACAGGTAAGTTTATAAAGGTGGTAGGCACCATGATTCAGAAGACGATTAACATTATGTACGACGAAAGTCTAAATAGGTTAGAGAAAATGTTAAGGAGTTAGTTACATAGTTACATCGGGATTTAAAATTTGGTATACCGGGAAAATTAGAGAGAAGAATAGTGTGGGTATTGTTGTGGACATGGATTGGAAAGAGAGGTTGGTGGATGTAAAAAAATTGAAGCCAAATTTGAACCTTAGAACTATTGGTTGCAAACGAGACCATCAATACTATTGGTAGTTATGCACCACAAGTAGGTTCTGAAGCACTTAAAAAAAATAATTTATAGTTCAAGGCGTTGCACAAGAAGATTTTCCTAGGAAGACATCTAAATGGACAGCTGTGAGGCAACACAATTTATAGTTCATGTGGTTCTAGTTTTAGAGAACTATATAAGGGGTAGCAGTTTACTTTTTATTTCTGTACTTAAGATTTTAGAATTATGAACATTTGTTTCATGAAGGAGGTGGAACATCAAATCATTCATGGGAGAGGAAGTTTAAGTTCACAAATAGATTTTGTTTGGTAGCAAGTGCTGACAAAAAAGACCCAGAAAAGGATGGATTATAGTTAAGTTGTTGGTCTAGAAGGTATTTTTTGTTGAAGTTCAAAAGTGCATACGGGCACAATGTATCATTTGTCCCATGATAGGACTTTAATATTGCGGGGGTGTCTAAGTCCCATATTAAGTAGTGTGGCACGGTTGATGGAGTATTTAAGTGTTTGGTTCTCCCCCTTAATAACTAGTTTTTGAGGTGGGTTCCCCAACTGTTTGGATGTTTATCAATTTGTATCAAACCTGGTTAACGCTGAAATGTCACTCTTAGGATGAGATAAAGCATGAGTGTTTGGTTCTCCCTTTAATTGTTAGCTTTGTAGGGTAGGCTCCTCGAGTGTTTGGGTGCTTATCAGCCCACCAATGAGATTTTGAGATCTATGATGTCAATTAAGTGGGGAGAAAGAGCTTTAGTTTGCACATTCAAGAACAAGATAATATGCAGGATTATGTTAACTACAGAGGATTTAACTTACAGGTCACTGAGAAATTATGTAAAATGTGGTAAAGCATAGATTTAAGAGAAGAGACTTTTATAATAGGGAGGTTTACTAATGAAGTCATTTACATTTTAGAAGGTAGATGAAAAGATACTGAAGTAAGAGATTTCGAAAACACTTATGGGGAGTCAACAGAAATACTAGGAAGGTTTACAACAGAACTCATTTATATTTTACGAGGTAGATGAAAAGATACTGAAATAAAGAGACTTGCATATAAGTTTTATTGACTTTGAAAAAACTTGTAATCGAGTATCAAGAGAAGTGTAGTGAATAACTTTGGAAAAGAAAGATGTTTCATGACCTATATCAAATCTACAAAAGAAATCTATGATATGATAACCACTAGAGTGAAAACTGCATGAGGAAATATGAAGGACTTTTGGATGGTGATAGGACAACAAAAAGGCTCAACCTTAAGTCCTTATTTGTTTTACTTAGTCTTGAATGTGATTGCTAGAGACATACAAAGGATTATTCCAAATTGCCTTCCTTTCTACAAATTACGCAGTTTTTTTAATCAAGGAAAGTTGTTAAACTTAAACTTAGCTTTGAAAATAAAATTGAAGACAAAAGCTTTTCACTTAAGTATGAGTCTAACAAAGTATACACATTGTAACTTGAACAAAAGACAATAAGAATATGACTTGGAAATTTTTGGGAATCTAATGGCATAAAACACTAGGAATATATCTATCAGTGGATCAAGGGCAAACTATACAAGAGAATTTGACACCACAAATCTAAAGCTTGAAGGCATTAGGTTTGTAGGTTCGTTTCACTTACATGTACTCAATTTGTTCGTTCTTAAATGTAAAAACATTATATTCACACTTGTGCTCCAAATATTTCTTCTTCAAGTGAGCATTTATTTCACATGGTATGGTCTCTCCTGAGCATAAACCTTTTTCTATCATTGACAATTCAATGGGTCCTTAAACCTTAGACGGTATTGCCAATATGCTATAATACTTGCATTGTTGTGTGGCCATAAAGCTCAGTCATTATTGTCAATACACTATAGCCACTTGAATCATTATTTCCTCACATCAATTGAACACAACATTTGACATTTGTATATAGATCTATTGTCAGAAAGACTTTCAATACAAAGAATTTTTATCCATAGATCCACCACTAATATCTTTATATTTGTATGAGTCAACCATCAACTTAATACTAAATTTGAATCCAAGTGGATAAAACAATTGAAAGATTCCCTCAATCTGCCATGAGGTTAACTACACAAGTGAACATGACACCACATTCAATAAAAAACTTTAAGGTTTTAAAAATGTGAATTTAGTCCTAACTTAACCCCCAACTTTGAAGGTGTGGTTTGAACCCACTTACATACAATAATTAGGTCATATCTAGTTAAGGTGAGATTTCCAACACACTTTCTCACATTGGGGACTAGACATCTCAAGCATAGGACTATATATTTATGAGTGGTCTGATAACAAGTGGTGTGATGGCCATAGAACCCTTTATAAGATTAACTTTTACACCATCTTAGAAAATAGACTTCAAGTTTAACTCAACTTCACAAAAACTGATTTGTAAGTTGAGGTTTTCACCCTCTTGTATAGTATAATTTGGCTTTATATCTAATTGATGTAGGATATTCAACAAAGGTATTAGAATTGCAATTTTTTTCATTCATATGACACTTCACTTGTTTATTCTTATTCAATGTGAGAGTTAACATTTCAACAAAAGTAAAATTGAAAGATGTCGTACCACAAGATTATAGGTATAAATATTTCATTCAAATACTTCAAAATGATGAAGAAATTAACAAGGTTGTCACCCACAGGATATAAATGGGTTGATTCAAATGAAGAAAGTCATTGAACATCATTTGTGAGTGCAAAGTACCTACTATAGTTCAAGGACAACTTATATGGTACTTATATGCATCTAACTATACTTTATGATATCAATCTTGAGCTTTATAGGGATAACAAGAAAAAGGTAGGAATAATATAAGAGGACATGATACAGAATGAGTGTACACAAAAAGATAATGATATGGAACTAATTAAAAGAAAAAAGATAGAAAATCGAGTAAGGTGGTTTGGACACGTATAGAAGACATTGGAAATAATTAAAAAGGCAAGGGAGAGTACAAGGACATCTATTAATAGGATCACATGATATTCAATTGTTCCGACCTCAAGCTTGTTGACATAGTTACCACACCAAGGTTATTGTTGGTTTTAAATTCAGTGGCTCTATCACAATTTTGTTTTTGTTTTGAAAAGGTGCATCAATGGTGGGTTAACTAAGAAGGGTATTTGTAACTTCCCTTAGCCTCGTCTTTTAAATGATGTGAGAGTTTTGAATAAAAGTAGCCTAAACTCCCCTTTTAGCACCAATATTTCAATCTCATATCCATTGATATCATTAGGGTCACCATTTCCAAAGTATTTGTTAGATATATTATCTTTATCTTTTATCTTTATTAGTTAGTTTGTTATTATTTCTTATTTGTATTTTGGACTTAGCTCATATTTGTTCTATTATAAATAGAGGACCCTATGTGTATATTGAATACAAGAGAGTTTTCACTATATTCAACTTGGTATCAGAACAGGTCGATCCCGCTCTGGTTTCTGTCTCGTATCATTTGTTTGGTGTCGCTATCCGCCACCGCCCACCGCCGGCCATCCACCACCGGCTGTCGTCACAGTTTTGTCCGTCTAAACCCTTAGGGTTTTCTTGTTCCTCGCTGGTGTGATTCGTCTTCGTCAGAGATGACGTATGACAATACTCTTTCCTTCTCCGAAAGTCCATCCAATACCTCCGAGGAGCTAAATGGAAAAAATTATCTATCATGGTCTGCTGCAGTTGAAATGTGGTTCCTTGGCCAAGGGCATTATGACCACCTTGAACGAGATGGAAGCCATGTGCCTGCTAAAATAGTTGATCAGTGGAAACAAGCATATTTCCAGTTGTGTGCCCTATTATGGCAATTAGTGGAACCCAAACTTCTTATATCTCTAAGGGCTTTCAAAACTTGTCACTCCTTTTGGAAGAAAGCTCAAAGCATCTATGCCAACGATATGCAACGTCTCTATGACACTACAAACAAGCTTGCATCTCTTAAAATGGCCGACCATGATATGGTGTCTTTCATGGTTGAAGCCGAATCTGTTGTCTAAGAACTCAGGATATGCAAATTGCATCGATCTCTATATGGCCTCAAGCAATCACCATGTGTTTGGTTTGGAAAGTTTAGCTCCATTGTTCAAAAATTTGAGCTAAAACATAGTGAAGCAGACCATTCGGTTTTACTGTCATTCTTCTCTTGGGAAATGTGTTTACTTAATAGTATATGTTGATTTGTCATTACAAGAAATGATGTTGTTGGAATATCTCAACTAAAAGAGTACTTGTGTAGACATTTTCAAACCAAGGATCATGGAAGTCTCAAATACTTCTTAGGCATTGAAGTAGCACAATCAAAAGATGGAATTGTAATCTCCCAAAGGAAGTATGCTCTTGATATATTACAAGAATCAGGCATAATTGATTGTAAATCGGTAGACAGCCCCATGGACCCAAACCAGAAATTAAGGACAGAAGAAGGTGAATTATTTTTCGATCCAGAGAAGTATAAGAGGCTGGTTGGGAAACTGATTTATCTCACTATTACAAGGTCATATCTATCCTTTGCAGTTGGAGTGGTTAGTCAGTTCATGCAGGCTCCTTGTGTTGACCATTGGAATGCTCTCGTTCGCATTCTGAGGTATTGTTATATGAAGATAAAGGAAGCATTCAGGTCTCTGGGTATTGTGATGCAAATTGGGCAGGTTTGCCTATTGATAGACGGTCTACTACAGGATATTGTGTTTTTCTGGGAAGAAACATTATTTCATGGAAAAGTAAAAAACAGAATATAGTAGCTCGATCAACAGCTGAAGCCAAGTATAAGGCGATGACATCACTCACATATGAACTTATATGGGTTAAACAATTCCTTCAAGAGGTTAACTTATGTGACATCCCTACAATGAAGATGTATTGTGATAATCAAGCTGATCTCCAAATTGCATCAAATCCAGTGTTTCACGAGAGGACTAAACATATAGAGATTGATTGTCATTGTTCATGAAAAGTTGTTGACTAAAGAAATATGTATTGAGTTTGTTGGGTCAAACGATCAACTCGCAGATATATTGACCAAGTCATTAAGGGGTCCTCGAATTGAGTTTATTTGTTCCAAGCTTGGTACATACAATTTGTATGCTCCAGCTTGAGGAGGAGTGTTAGATATATTATCTTTATCTTTTATCTTTATTAGTTTGTTTGTTATTATTTCTTATTTGTATTTTGGGCTTAGCCTATATTTGTTCTATTATAAATAGAGGACCCTGTGTGTATATTGAACACAAGGGAGTTTTCACTATATTCAACTGTATTATCGACTTTGGAACTTGTGGACTCCATTTCATTTTTTTTCCAAAAAAGGCATCACGACAGGTTAAGACAGGTATATTGGAACAATAATTTTTGAAGTTTCAACTTTTAACCAAATTAAAAGACTTTTGTTCATGTGACTAATTTCACCCAGTAAAATAAATCTTTGTTTGATATACTAGCTGAAATGATGCTTTTTCTACAGATCAAGAAAATAATGTAAATTGGTTTGCCATTACGAGACTGGATATGTTATGCTGCACACATCATTTTAGATACAAAGAGAAAATATTATATGTTTAAGATTATGAAAATACCACTGAGTATAAAGTAACTGATGTAGGACATATTATGATTTCAATGAAATACTGCTTGGTGCTATTGTGTTGAGTGCTATGAACTGTGGGCCCAACAACAGCACTTGTCCATCTTGTGTCATGCCATTTAAAACTTAATACCTTCACCTGACTTAGGAACTTAAAAGTTGTCTTATGTAATCTTATAGCATTAACAGCACTTATATCTACATCTTGTCCTCTAATATACGGATAAGAGATGCCTTAATTAATTTTGGCACATCCCTTTCTTCCAATGTGAATGAAGTCATCTTAAAGTAATCTAAGACGCATCATACATATGCCAAAATCACTACTTAATCATTTTCAAATGTAAAGTTACATCAATTTTAAATTGGGATTTGTAGGGTAAAGATAAACTACTTTACAAAAACTGCTGAGAAGAAAAACCAAGGTGCAAATTTAGAAGAGATTAATATCAGCGTGAACCTTAATTTCCAATGCTATGCTAAAGGAATAAAATAATGAACCACCTCGTGCATGGTTCAAAACAAGATATAAATATTTTCTTTTTATATGGCTAAAGTGAGTAAACTGTTAAGGATATTAATAAGTAAGCAAACTAAATAACGTACAATAGAAAATACAGACAACACTGGAAGGGGAAAAAGACAAGTAATATGATAATAGAAAATGTATACAGAAGAATAAACCATGTTCCACTTAAAGAATTGCATGAACACCAGAATAATGGGCATAAGTATGAAGGAAGATGTGGTTAGTGAACAAGAGTGAAGTCATGGAAGTAACTATAGACCAGTAATTTCAAATTTCTAGGAAGCCTCTGTGATAATTCCACAGGGTGTTTCAATCCTATTCTGCTGTTTTTTCAGTCATACAAGCAAATAATTCTTATTAATGGTGTTGCCCTTGTACATACCAGAACCTGGTGGACCAGTTCCATCCAAGTATCTACAATGTGGATTCCAGGCATACAGATCAACCAAGTGACCAAACCTGTACCACCAAAATATAGGAAACTGAATGAACACATCCAGCAAAAAAAAAGAGCTATCATGAATTGTCAAACAATACAGTACAAGTTAAGAAACTTTTCAACACATCACCTGTCGCCACCATTTCCATCCCTATTGTCCAATGGATTGCCGCCATAAAGCCGTCCTGGAATAGCACTTCCTATGGAAAAGTGCATAATGTCAACTTCATGACCTTTGCAGGTCTTGTTAGTGCATGAGGTTGAATGTTCCTCACAGCCACCCATCTTATAACAATCGACACAATCTTTATCAAATAATGTTTCATAAAAATATTTTGATAAAAGGATCAGGATTATAATTGAAAGCAACAAAGACCGCAAAACTTGGAAAGCATTTGAACAAACTATTGTTCAGTGCCATCAGCTTACATTATGATAAGAGGCACCATCTCCAATCTGAAACATGAGAGCAACAGATGGACATTTCTTGCTTTCACTGCGTTGCAAAACAAATGCACCAACCATACAAAATCTCGTCATAAACTACCATACACAGAAAAAAAGAAGATGATAATACATATAAAGAACTTAATTTATTAGTAACATGGATCTAAAACTTTGTTATACAGCCATTACACAGGAACTCACCTCAGTGGAGCATCATGTTAATAAATAGGATTAAATCGATAATATGATTAAATCGTATAAGATGTAAGTAAAGTTTAAATGAAACTCACAATTATGATGTATCCTCTCTTATTTACAAACATATTGGACCTTAACATTAAATTTCAAAACATTATCAACAGAAATAAGTTTGGTTCAGAATCAAAACAAACAAGCTAAACTGGCCAGAAGTTTTTTTTATATGCGTGTGAGGGCATATTATTACCCTTTGGAGTACGCATAATCACCGTCGACTTGCAATAGAAAGAAGATATCGCGGCCATCATGCACACTCTGCAACAAAAAAAAAATGAGAAAAATAATAAAGAAAAAAAAATGACGAAAGTTAACTGAAGCGGATGGAGTGCGATACCTTAACGCTCATCTTTCCACCTTTGAATTCATTCTCAGCGTCAGGGTCGAGGGCGGGGAGGAGGGGGAAGTAGGACCCATCAATGTCCTTCCAATCGTCGGCGTGGCCATCCAGTGTAATAACGCCGGGTTTGAAATTGGCCTCGACTCGGATCTCGAACTCGGAGTTGCAGCTCCAGGGGCCCGATTCCTCGTGTGACTCCACCCGGGCTCCCAGGCCCAATAAGAACAACAGCAAAAGGTAACGAAGCATTGTGGAATGGAGTGGTGGCGTGAGTGTGAGCAGTTAGAAGTGATGATTGAAGAATGAAGACACGTGTTTGTTATGAAAGATTTGACAGTTATTGTGGTAATGAAAATGGTTATGATTGTAGAAGGTTGACTCCGTGGTATGGTGTGGCGGCCGGTGGGTTAGTGAAGGGAAGAAGGAAGGAAAGATCGCGATTGGCGCGGCTCTTGACTTTTGCTGTGTGTGACTATGCTTTATTCAAAATTTAGATTAGATCACATACCATTAACACATTTCATTTCATTTGATGTGACGCACCGTTTTCCCCCTTTTCATCGCCACTTTCACTCTGCCTTTCGCCTCTTTCAGGACCATCTTCTCAAAACCATTCTCTCATTTTCTCTTACTTTAACTATTCAACTGATTAATATTATATATTTCCAGTATACTACTTCAATTACTCATACAACTAAGTTAAACTAACCATTCATTAAGAATCATTATTATAAGAGTAAAATAATTATAAAAAGGTGGATTTTTATATTTATAAAAGAAAAAAATTAATAATTAATGTTAAAAAAATAACGTGTAAAATATCATTAGTCTTTTTTATAATTTTTGTGTGTGTACAACCATCTTATCCCATGTAAAAAGTTAATACATGAAAAGTAATATATTAACGTACTATCAAATTGTACTATCTTCCATATCAACACCACCAATCCTTATGTACTATTTCGTTAAGACGTACTAACCTCTACTTAACCAATGAAATATCTAAATACTGATTTTAGTATGCTTACTCACGTTGCATAGAAATAACGCGTAAAACACTTATCATTACAAGACAATGTAGTTCATTCAAACTTCCCAAAATTCGTATATAAAATCGAGCCAATAGTAATTCTTTTAAATTATAGGTATGAATTCAAACATATTTTAATCCCTACGGTCTACTTTAATTTAATTCTGGTTGATATATTTGATTAAAAAAAACATTAGTACTTGTAATTTTAAAATCTACTTTCAATTTAACCTTTTTCTACCAGTGCATTCGAACCAATATTTGATAAGCTAGAGAGATTAAAAACTTTTACATAATAAAAATATATTAAACAAAAACAAAACATACGAAATTGCATAAAGAAATTAAAATCAAACTAAGGAATAACTTAATATGTATCGCATTATATTTTGTGCCTTGAGACACAATAGCATAAAGTATGTATTAAAGTTTTTTTTAAATATATCTGCAAAATCGTATATGATTTCTCATTATTCATTGCATTCTCATTTCTCTTCTCAGTGGCATCATGTCATTATCTTATTTTCTTACCTTTTCACTTTGCATACTTTTACCGATTTTCATCTCTTTCTACATGTTGTATTATTGTCACTCTTCTTGTTCCTTTCCACTCTATCCCTTTTGTTATCGCCATGATTGATTCTTCCATAATAAAATTAGATTTTTTTACTCCTGATTTACTTCCATTCATGAAGTTCTTACATTAATTATAATTCACTATTAATGTATATTTGGATCTACAACTTTAGAAAGTGATGAAATGCCAGTGTATTGAAAGATGAAAGCCACATAAAACAAGACAAAATTATTTTGTTAGACTTTTTTTACTGTAATGTAAAGATTTATGAAGGAAGTTAATCATAATAATTATATGATATGTATAATCGACTTTTGAACATTAGATAATAGTTAAATATTTAAAAAATATTATACTAAAATATAATAAATGAATAATTAAAATAAAAAATATTAGAATAGTTGATAAAATAAAAAAATGTTAAAATAGTTGATAAAATAAAACAATATTAAAATAGTTGATAAAATAAAACAAATTTTTAACACATATTTTGTATTGTAAAAACATAATAATTAAAATAAAAACTATTGAAATAATAAATAAAATTAGAAATAATTAATTTAAATTTTTATTATTTATCAGGATAATTTTTTTTAAATATAGTTTTTTGTTTGTTAAATTTTTATAGTAATTTGTATTTTAGTTTTAATTTATATTCTCAAAAATTAATTTTAACATTAATTTATTTTAAATTTATATTTTATTAATTATTCTTTAAATGTATACAATTAAATTTATTCTATCAAGTCAATACATCTATTTAAAACTTTTCAATCATATTATCGTAATCTAACAACTTCGTTTTTCATTATCTTTTCCTTTCTTTATTTGTTTCATTTCCCGATCTCCCTTTAATTCAAACAAATCATATTTACTTTCATTTTCCACTCTCTTACCTTATTCTCTTTATTTCATATCTACTTAGAATCTTGTACATGTATTTCAATTTGAGTTCTCTAGTATCTTAAATAACTGTTTCTCATGTTTTAGATTTTGAGACCTAAATTATTTTTAGGTTTAATTCCTATTTTGGTCCCACTTTTCGTAGGGTCTGTTCAAATTGGTCCTACTTTTTTTCAAAAGTTCACTAAGATCCCACTTTTCGCAAAAACGGTGCAAGTTAGTCCTTTTTGGTTACGGCGTTAAAAAACTAACGGCACAGCTGCCCAGCTGGAAGAAAACTGATGAGGTATACATTTTTTGTTGACGTGGCACTGTGATATGTTAAATTAATTAATTTAAATTAATTTAAAAGATAGGGGACACCTTCATCACCTTCATCACCCATCCCTGTAACAGCTCCCATCACTCTCTCTCTCCAATCCTCAACATCAGACCTTCACCTTCAAGAATCCTCGGCCTCCCTCTCGTACACGCTATAACAGATCAACACACAAAAATCCATCTTCGAACCCCAACCTTCATCGCCCATTCTTACCATTTTCCAATCGCCAAGCCAAACTCTCACAGGGGGAACCCACTCACTTACTGGATAACCTTCTCCGCCCAATCCCTCTCCATTCTCTATCAACACCAATAACCTATTTTTCCTCCATCACACACAACTCGTATTCACCCTCACCAACCTCATTCGTCCTACACTGGAAATCATCTCCAGCACCTTAAGAAAACTCCTTCTTCTTCTTCTTCTATTCTCATTTTTTCACCAATTCTTGGCCCACACAAATCATTGGATCCAGAACATATAATTTGCATCTTCCATCTCCCATCTTCTTCTAGTGGTGAACACATCTGCCTCCATCATCACCACTTTTCTCCCACGCACCGATCCACCAACCAATACCATACAAAACCAAATTCAAACTAGTGAAGTACGGTCAATAAGATTGAAAGGGGAAATGAAGCAATAGACTCAGCGGCTTTGTCAATGGTGGTTCCTAGTGATGTTTCCAGTTGCAATCCCGGTGCGCCAATGGCAGCGACGCTGCAAAAAGAAAAACCCAAGCAAAGGTTTGGTGTCGCATTCGTAGAAAATGATTAGACTCGAGTAGAGACGAGAGGAACGACGACGGAAGTGTTCACAGACCTCTGGCGGCGGCGTTGACGGTGCTTGAACAGTGCTGAATTGGTGATATTGGCACATAAAAATGGTGGAAGGCGCCAAAGAAACTGGGGAAAGAGAAATCCCCACACGCTCTAGTAGAGATGAAGATAGTGATGGTGGCGCGATGGCGGTGGAGAGAGCTCGATGGAGAGTGACGACTGATTTTAGGTGGAGTTTATCACCAACAAACCCTAACTTTGCTTTTCAATTTGGGTAAAACAGCCATGAATCCTCTGCTCTCAGGATGAATCACCAATTCACAGTGCCACGTCAACAAAAAAATGTACAGCTCATCAGTTTTCTTCCAGCTGGGCAGCTGTGCCGTTAGTTTTTTAACGCCGTAACCAAAAAGGACTAACTTGCACCGTTTTTGCGAAAAGTGGGATCTTAGTGAACTTTTGAAAAAAAGTAGGACCAATTTGAACAGACCCTACGAAAAGTGGGACCAAAATAGGAATTAAACCTTATTTTTACATCTTTTTTCGATGTATAAACTTTGATTAATGTCAACATTTTTGTAGATCTATACATCAAGTTTCCCAACATGGTTTTTTATTATTGAATTTTTTTAAGAATGTAATACTTTAAAAGAAAAACATCACATTCTATAATGATTATAGTTCTCTGATCAGTATGAAATATCACATTTCATCAATTAGAGTTGCCAACAATATAGAAATAACATATTCTATTCAGTCACTATATAATCCTCTCACTCTCTAAAAACTCATTTCCTACAATAAAATATTTACAAATATTGAAATCTCCTCACTTTTCATATCAATTCATTAACCAATATAAAAGACTCAAATAATCAATACGAGAAATTTATATTAGAGTAGGGAATTTATGCAATGTAATAAAATAAAAATAAAAATATAAACATAAATCACTTTGTTAAACACATTTGTCTTTGCTGAGTAAATTTAAATACGAGTAATGTATAATTTAAATGTAAAATGTATGCTGAGTGGACAATAAAGATAAGTCAAATATTTTTATAAAAAAAATTGTGAGAAGTATGCTAATTAAAAAAAAATGTCCAAAATTATCCAACTAGCCAGAATTGTCGAACAAAACTTGAGTTACCAAGCTCAAACTACCGCAATGAATTAGTGAAGTTATTAAATTTCTGATTTTAAAGTTTACCTGTATGTTATTCTTGCAAAATTCTGGGTTTACTTAATTAATGCGATAATTAATGTGAATCTTTAATATAAATTAATGCAGGGCTTAACATTGGCTGATTAAGTAGATTATTGAATTTTTTAAAAATTAAGGGGATTATTTAAATTTAAATTTTTTACAATTTAAATATTAGATAACTAATTTTTAGCTAATGGAATAGTTTTAGCATCCCATATAAAGATAGTTTAGACCAATAATTTAATGAACCCCAGATTAAACTTAAATTAAATTTCTTAAATATTTTGGTATTTATTTAATTAAATTGAAATTTTATCTTAATAAATTAGATAAATTATCTTTTAATGTAACTCTTATATTACAAATGTTATCTATATGATATTTGTCCTATTTTAACCCAACAAACTACACTTGAAGTGATATAACCCAACACCCAACATGCCAATTCAAATAAATTGAAACAACTGACACCTGTGTATTGCTTAGTGGGAACGGTTAATATTTTATTAAAAAATGCTTTATCTTTTAAAAAGCACTTTAAGGGATTTTTTTATATACAAAATAAAACATTGTTTCTTTAAAATAAGTGGAACGTGATGCACACTAATTAATGAAAGAGGGTTATAAAAGAATTAATACAAGTAAATTGTAAGTGTGAAGTTTGCACAAGATAATAATAAGATAACATAATTCTTCGTTGAGGGACTGACTACATTTTATGTTAAGACTATATAACTATCAAAACAAACAAAAATAAAGAAAAGGGATTTTTTTAAAGAGATCAGTGATGCAAAAGTAAAATTAATGGAACGTGATATTATCTTTATAACGATGTGGTCTTCATAGTTGAAACACATCATGAGAACATGTTTGTGTGTATTTTTTAGTACAATAATTTGTGTTGTCGTAAATTAAAATATTTTGCTGTATCACTTTCAAATGTTTTCATTCGCTCGACCTGTTTCTAAGTGCGCAAGACATTTCCTTGTTATGAAAGCTTTGTTTGATCTCGTAGAAAAGGCGTACAGAAAGTTCATTTCAATGATTTAACAATTAGCATTGTCATAACAGAATTCAATGCATTCATGGTGTAAAATAGAGAAAGCTTATTGGGTTGAAGGTGTGCATCATCTGTCGTGCATTGGGTATCTTTTCTTTCCCTTGAAATCAATAATACTCTCTACAAACATTTTCACCAGCTACTATTTTTTCGTATTCTAACCCTAATAGGAAATTATGTCTGAAAAACTTTGATGCTTAAATAAATTAAATGTGTCATATTATAATAAATATTATAATAATGAACGTAACTAATATATATATTGCTTATAGATCCTTATCTAAATAGGAGTGTGTCACATGACTTAATTACATGTTAAGCTTGTTTTGATCTTTTATTCATAACTTAATCATAATTTACAATATCAATAATCTAGCTAGTGTAGTTCTTTCTTAGTCAAATACATTTGGACCGAGTATATGTCGACTTACATGATTGAGATGTACTTCAACAAATATAGTATTTATACTTGGATGGTCGATGTATGACTAGATGTGTATAATTCATTGGTTCCCAAGCTTAAAATGTTACATGTTGAAGTCTTACGAGATGTTGCCATGATAATAGTCTACGGCCTAGTCATCATGTGCAGAGAAAAATTACATTTTTTTGGTCATCTGACTTTATAGGTATAGTATAGCCTCCAGTCTCAAGAAGCATAACAAAGAAGAGATTTGATTTGATGGTTGTCAGGCATGAAGGAAATGATGTGACGTTGGGAGGAAGTAAAGGTGTAACCTTTGACTCTTATCTGATGGTTGGGATTATAGAGGTGGAAGATGAAGTGTTTCCATGATTGTGCTATAAATAAAGTACACATTTGTCTCATTTGATCACTTACGTTAACATTCTTTCTTTATTGTTGATACTCTATTTCAAAAGTTCTTAACATCATATTGCCGACTAGAATGAGGTATGTCTTCTAGTAGTTTTAATATGTTTGTTAGGGATAACCCAAATCCAAGTAGTAGTAGTTCTTTGTCTAGTCATTATTGAGGGTTTTCCCATGTGAACCAAGAGGTTTTGATCGAGAAAAGCATAAAGTTGGCCAATGAAGTAATTGAGTCGTATTGATAAAAGAGAAAATGATATAAATGAATTGATCCTAAAGTAAAACAACACTTCCAAATTTAAGTGGTCTTCCATGTTAAGATTTTGGCTAAACACCATATATATATATATATATATATATATATATATATATATATATATAAAAGAGTGTGAGGTCAAGGACATCATATTTTTCAAAAGAGCGAATATAGTAGATAATGTTTTTCATGACCAAGAGGGTTATTCAAAGGAATTTTTTTATGTGTATATGTCTTTTTTTATCTAAGTATATGTCCACTTACTGTTTGATGAGTTTGCCATGGGTGTACAACACATTTTGAATGTACCCATCAAACTTCATCTGAATAGTTAAAGTTATCTCGAAGCATTTATGCTTATAAGTATTGATATCATAACACACTTTTACATTCATTTGACAAAGAGTATGAGGGTAAAATGATCATAAAAGTGTAAAGTTTTTGTATTTTTTCAAGAAAGAAAAGAGTAAAAAGTAAATAAGGGGGTAGTGTCAAATGAATGTAAAAAATATAGATGTGTTAAAGAATCATTTTCCTATGCTTTTTTGTGAAACCTTAGCTCTAAACCCTACATCTCAATGTTTTTTGCATTTTTATAGCACACATCCTCGACATCCAGTTAAATGACCTTCTTTGGTCAGTTAGTATGGGACAAGCTTACTAGGTTCTTAATTTGAATCATTCAAGAACTTTTAAAAATGGTTTCTTCTAGGTCATGGTGATTGACAATGGTCTATCTCATTTTTACTATGAGAAGAATAATCCTAGATTTCCTTTTTATTAGACTAACTTTCCTTTTTATTAGACTGAAAATCTAACTATGTATTAGGAATGGCCGAGAGAAGACACGACTAATTAGAATAAAAGAATTTTCAAACTACTGAATGAACTTCCCCTTCGGCTTCCTATTAGCGAGATTGTTAAGATATACTTATCCTCCAACCCTTGAATGATATGTATAGTAAGTAAACATTTTCAAGTTTATGATGGACTAGTATTCAACTAATCTAACTATGTTTCATCCTTTGCAAGAGTGATGGCTTAGCACACACAAAAGGTTTGGATAGGTGATTTCTTTTGTAGCTTGACGAATAAGATATTACTGGCGACAAGCAAGGAGAAGTTCATTCGTTCCTATGATAAATGGGTTGATTGTGGATATCCACCCTCCTCATGTTACCGCTCATAAGAAGATTTAGCCTTCAAAGATCCTAAGGAGGAGGAAGGATGAGAAGAAGTTGCGGACTAAATTGAACTTGCCTGAGGGACATTCTAGTTATAATGCTGATAACTATAGGGCATTAGTTGGTCCTTAATTGAGTATGAAACAATGCCTTCAGTTCAATTTTAACGATGACCAATGCGACTGGTCGAAGATAGTGACACAAAGGTCTTGATAAAGGCATATCTCGAACTTCATAGTCGATCTCTCATGTATGACCACATGATCACCAAGTTGTTAAAGAAAGAGATTAAGGATGAAGGGAAGACAAAAAGGGTCAATGAATTTGTGGCCTTGAAGAAAAAATGTGTCGTTGACAAGGAGGGCCTAGAAAAGGAGTAGGAGGTTGTGAAGGCGAAAAAGGCTGAATTGGAAAAAAATTATTAAAGTTGGAAAAATTGTTGCCTAGAATCAAAGAAGAAGGGTAAGGACAAGGAGAAGGAATTGAATGCGACATTGGCTAAGGAAAAGAGGGAACGAAAAAATGTTGAGGCTGAATTCTTCAATTACTGGAAGCTTGTTCTTTCTAAACATAATAATGATTTTAGTAGGGCTTTAAGGAGTTTCTCTTCAAGATATCGATAGGGGATGAGTGTTTTGAAGTGAATAAAGACATCTTCATATTAGATGTTCGCTTATGAATGTCGATGAGATTGTCGAAGCAAATGCAAATGTCACCCTTGAGGATGCCGACAACGGGGCTCATGACGATACTCAAGTGCATTCCCCTACAACGACCAAAATGTCCTCACCTTCTACTATACAAGAATCTTTCCCTACTATCAAACATCATGGTGCTAGTGTTGAAACTTAAGTCAATGAAGAAAAGAACATAAGACTATAGGATAAGATGACAATATTTGTTGCTATATTGTTTTGTTTTTTTTTTGTAAAGGCCAAGATTCATTTAGGGCAAGACTTGTATAATTATGAGCTAGTCCACGGAAACTTTTTGCTTTCAATAATCATCTCTTTGTTGCTTTTTATAACTTGTACATTATTCCAAACTTTGTGCAAATGTCGAGACTAATATATCTAGGACTAAGTATAATGTAATTGGACTAATTTTAATCATAATGAACATGGTAGTAACTTTAAATAATTTAGATTTGTAATATTCTTTATTCAATCAAGGTCAACATAGAAGTCGACAAAGGACTTTGAGATTTTCTAAAATACTGGAATGATAGTCAACAAAAAACTATTGAAGTGTTCTTCATCCTACACCGATTAGGTTGTTGGTAGGAAACTAAAGATTAAGTTCAACCAAGATTGATTAGGTTGCTAACAAGGAACAAGTGTCTCGTTAAAACATTCTTCATAGAAAACTCTCTTTTAGAAAAAAAAACGACCAATTAAAATAGTACATTATAGATTACAAGCATTAGCTAAAATATAATTTCAAATGGATTACATTCCAAGTATTAGGTATAGGATGTCCCAACAAGTATTTCGGCCTGTTGACATCTTCAACTATTCTGAATGGTCCTTCCCAGTTCACAAAGAACTTCTTAGCATTGCTACCCATGCACCATAACAAGTCTCCCTTTTGGAAAAATCTCGACTTCAAGTTAGAGTTGTATTTCCTAGATTCTCTCAGCTTAGTGGTTGTTTCTCATATTTGAGGTTTTTTCCTCATTTTAGTGAGCAAGTCGAGATCAATATGAAGGCATTCATCATTATTGTCTTCATTGTATTCTTGTTACCGAGATGATGGTTCACCTATCCTCATAGGTATTACATACCAAGCTTAAGGGCATTTCCTTAGTAGAAGATTATAAAGTACACTTATAAGCCCATAACATTTCCAAAAGATGTTTTGGTCATCTATCTTTAGCCGAGTCTAGCCTCTTCCTCAATTGCATTAAGATAACCTCTTTTGTGGCTTCAACTTGCCCATTGGACTAGAGTGTTGGAAACAGCGGTACTTGTTCCCTCCTCTGTGAACTTAAAATGGGCACTATGCGGAAGCGTAGAAATAATAACACCAAAAGTTTTTAACGTGGAAAACCCTCTAGGGAAAAACCATGAGACCTCGTCCAGAAAATTATCTCCACTATAAAAGTAGGATTACAGTGTTTCTCTCACTCTCTGAGGATCTCTCTATAAATATCTCACCCTCTCGAATGGTATACAAAACACTCACACTCACAAAAACACACTCTCTCTAATTTTCTCTCCTTCACCGTGGCTTCACTTCTCTCACGCCTATTCGTGCTTTGTACCTTGGGCTTGGGTTGTTCTCTTCATTCTTGAGCTTGAACACCCATTTGTTTTGTAATGCTCTTCTTTCTTTTGGTAATTCTACCAAATCATTAGTCTCATTTTCCTTTAAGGATTGCATCTCTTCTTCCATGGCTTGCAACCATTTGTCTTTGCCTTTCATCTCAATTGCTTTTGCAAAGCTTTGAGGTTCACCTTCATCAGTGAAAGTAACATATTCATCTGAAAAATAGCTTCTTGACGGTTGCTTCTGCCTTGTTGATCGCCTCAATTGGGGTTCTTGCAGAGCATTCTCAATTGGTTGATCTTCTACCGTCATATTAGGTTGATCAGGTTCTTCAGTCATTTCATCAAATTGTAACTCCTGATCTGGCTCAACTTAAGAAGTCTCTCCCCCTAAGTTGTTCATGACAATAGGGCTTTGATCACTTATCACCTTAAGTGTTGGTTTCTCCACTTTCTTGATGTCTTGGGTCGTTTGATCTTCAAAGAACACCACATCTCTGCTTCGAACAATCTTTCTATTTGCAGGATCCCATAATCTAAAACCAAATTCATCTCTTGGAGAACCAAGGTATATGCACTCTTTCGCCTTAGCATCGAGCTTTGCTCTTTCATCTTTCGGAATGTGAACTGATGCCTTACATTCGAAGACTCTCAAGTTGTGATATGAGGCCTTTTAACCGAACCATACTTCTTCTAGTATCTTACCGTTTAATGGTCTTGATGGTGATAAGTTGATCAAATGAGTTGTTGTTAACACGACTTCCCCCCAAAATGACTTGGGAAGTTTTGCGTGAGACAACATGCTTCTGACCTTCTCGGTAATCGTTCTGTTGAATCTTTCAGCTACACCATTCATTTGAGGTGTCTTGGGAGGTACTTTCTCATGTCTGATCCCATGAGTCTTGCAATAGTGCTCGAATGGACCTCTATATTCTCCAGCATTATCATTTCTCAAGCATTTCAACTTTCTACCAGTTTCACGTTCAACTGAGGCATGAAACTCCTTGAACATTCGTAGAACTTCATCTTTTCTCTTCAAAGGATAGACCCACAATTTTCTAGAGTGGTCATCAATGAAGGTAACAAAATATTGAGCACCACCAAGGGACCTTTCTGATGTTGAACAGACATCTGAATACACAAGATCCAAAATATGCTCTCTTCTTTTTCTATTATCATATTTATGGAAAGATACTCTGTGCTGCTTACCTGCTAGGCAGTCTTCACATAATTCAAGTGGTTGTCCTTTTATACTCTGGAGATGATCTTTCGCAAGGATCTCTAATCCTTTCTCGCTCATGTGGCCCAGTCTTTTGTGCCACAACTCCTTACTTTCTTCTTGAGCAACATTTGTCTCTCATTTACATATCTTTCCTTGTATGACATACAAAGAGTCTTCCTTTTTGCCACGAGCAACAATCATGCTTCCTCGGCTAAGTTTCCATTTTCCATCTCCAAACTGGTTGTTCATTCCAGCATCATCTAGCTTACCGACTGAGATAAGGTTTAGTCGCATTTCTGGCACATGTCTTACCTCCTTCAACACAAGTTTGTTTCCATTTTCTGTTGTCAAAGTCACTTCTCCTATGCCCACAATTTTGCTTGTGACATGATTACCCATCTTCACTGTTCCAAAGTCTCTTTTTTGATAGGATGAGAAGAATCTCTCATGAGGAGTAACATGGAAAGATGCTCCGATATCTACTATCCAAGTGCAGTCATCAAAAGCAATATTTAGATAGTTTACCTTAGTGATAAGGAACACATTCTCATCATTTGATACCATCGTTGTTGTGGTCTTTTCCTCCAACTCCTTTTTGGGATCTATCACATCAGGGTGTATAGTTCCATTCTTCTGATCTCTCTTCAGGAATCTATATTCTTGCTTCTTGTGGCCATCTTTTCCACAATAAAAGCATGTCAAACCTTTGGAACGAGACTTGAATCTTCCTCGTGACCTTTCACGTTTTCCTTTGCTTTTGTGTTCACTCCTTCCTCTATTCTCAACTACATTGGCTTTTGAGTGACTACTCGATCCCCTTTCTTTCCTTCTGGACTCTTCATTCAGCAAACTGTCTGTAATATTATCCAGACTGAGCTTTCCATCTGGCGTTGAGTTACTGAGAGTGACCACCAATGTGTCCCAGCTCTCTGGTAGAGAACTAAGGAGTAAAAGAGCCTGTAAAAGAGCCTGTAATTCATCATCAATTTTCATATCTGCTTTCATTAACTGGTTCACAATATCTTTGAAGGTATTGAGATGCTCGATCATATTCTGGTCGTCAGAGTACTCCAACTTTACGAGTCGTCTGATTAGGTGAGCTTTGTTCCTGGGAGTCTTCTTTTGAATCATTGATTCAAGCTTTGTCCATAACTTATACGCATTGGTATAAGTCGATACATGCTCAAAGAGACTTCTGTTGATGTATTTCCAAATCATAGCCACTGCTTTACAATTCAGAATCTCCCAGTCTTTTTTGGTCTTCCCTTTCGGAATTTCCGGATTTGTGATCGGCTCATACAAATCCTTGCAGTATAGATGATCTTCCATCATCGGCTTCTAGTAGGAATAATTATCCGCAGTTAGCTTGAACATGTCTCCTTCCATCTTGAGTTTCACAAGACCGTGACTTTCGAATCGGTAGCTCTGATACCACTGTTGGAAACAGCGGTACTTGTTCCCTCCTCTGTGAACTTAAAATGAGCACTATGCGGAAGCGTAAAAATGAAAGCGTAGAAATAATAACACTGAAAATTTTTAACGTGAAAAACCCTTTCGGAAAAAACCACGGGACCTCATCCAGAAAATTATCTCCACTATAAAAGTAGGATTACAGTGTTTCTCTCACTCTCTGAGGATCACAAAAACACACTCTCTATTTTCCTCTCCTTCACCGTGGCTTCACTTCTCTCACGATGGTTTTAGTTTCTGCTTCTCTGTCTTGTTCACCTTCTTAGCTTCAACCTTTTTATAGAAGAGCTTCACACAAAACACCAATCAAAGCTGAAAACATGAAGCAATCTTCTCTAAAAATGGGAAAACATTGACCCTTAATTTAGAGAAGATTACTCCATGTTTTCAGCTTTGATTAGTGTTTTGTGTGAAGCTCTTCTATAAAAAGGTAGAAGCTAAGAAGGTGAACAAGACAGAGAAGCAGAAACTAAAACAATCGTGAGAGAAGTGAAGCCATAGTGAAGGAGAGGAAAATTAGAGAGAGTATGTTTTTGTGAGTGTGAGAGTTTTGTATACTATCCAAGAGGGTGAGATATTTATAGAGAGATCCTCAGAAGAGTGATGAAAACACTATAATCCTACTTTTATAGTGGAGATAATTTTCTGGACGAGGTCCCGTAATTTTTTCCGAGATAAAAATTTTCGATGTTATTATTCCTACGTTTCCGCATAGTGCCCATTTTAAGTTCACATATAAGGAAACAAACACCATTGTTTCCCAACATATAGATACTCTAACGATTTTGTGACATTTGATGTCAAGATTGGTATAGAACTCGATCAAACTTTTATCAATTCCATTGTCGAGGGTGATAGTATGCGACACGTTCTTCCAAACAAACCATTGGAATAAGGGATAAAGATGAAAAAACAAATTGGAATAAGGGATAAAGATGAAAAAACAAATAATAGAGTTTTGAAATAGTTAAATTAGGAATGTAAACAGTAGAACAAATAATACTTTTTTTTTTGTTTTACATGTAGGAAATAAATTTTATTCACCGAGAAAAAAATGGGTATTAACAATATATAAAACCAATAAACATGAAAGAAATTTACAATAGATTTAAGGGTCAAGTAAAGGTAAATAATAAAAGATTTATAAGAAGAGATACAAAATCTTAAACAAACTATACAAATATTAGAAGAAAATTATATATCTTTAGAATATAGATGATTAGAATTAGAAGGAAAAGATATTATAAGAAATCAAAATGATAAAAAAGAGAAAAAAGAAATTGAAAGCACATATAATAATAGTTATATTAATCTATTAAATTTGATAATCACTCATAAATGGCATGTTGAAGTAATTTAGTTGTAAAAGAAGAAATATTTAAAACAATAGCTTTAATGAATTCAGAAGCATATGTGAACAGTATTCAAGAAGGATTAATTCCAACACAATACTATGAAAATACGGTAGAAAAAATAACTAGTGCAAACGATCAAAAATGCATACACAAAGTTATCTAATGTAAAAATAAAGTTTGTTATGATACTTCTTTTGTATTAATTACTCCCATGATATTAAAAATCCCATTCTTAACCTCATTATAAAGGTATCTGAATCTGGATTAACAACGAATACTTGGAAAAATAAAATTGCTTTGAATTTATTAAACCATGTAGAACAAGAGAGTTAAACCTTTTAAAAAGAATCATCAATAAAATAAATAAACTCCCAATGCAATAAAAAGATTATATTAAAATTTAACAAAATAGATTTTCTTTGGACGCCACCATTCCTGAAGACTTACCTGTTGTATACCACGCGAGTTTCATACACAACAAAAGCTCTTCATAATCATTACAATTTTTTTAAAATTAACATGTAATTAGTTAGATGTTCACTAATTATAATGTAAAATCGAAATTAATTATCAAAAGCATTTTTAAATCCAGCAAAATAAACAGCGGCAAAATGAAAGATGAAATACCCCAGCGCAACTAGAAACCCAGCTTCGACATCATCGTTTGAGGAGCGGTAAAGAGAGAAATCCGAATCGGAAGTGGAATGCACGAAAGCAAGTTCTGCTTACGAAATGAAAGATAATAAAGAAAAGGGAAATGGCAAGTTTGTGCGTGAATCTAACGCAGAAGAGAGGAACGAGGTTATGAAGAAATTCCGTTAGATTCACGCACAAACGTGTAATTTGCCTCTGCACTCTCTCTTATCTCATATAGACATGAAAAGGCAGAAATAGTATCTGTATTTGAATGGGAGTGGGAAGGAGCCACTTACACCTAGAAGCTTCTAGCGGCTCTCACGCCACAAATAATTAGGGCCGTTGGATCTTATCAAACCCTCAATTTTTTTAAACCGTTCTGCAAAATGAAATTACACGGATATATATTTTGCACACCAAGACCGCTTCGTAATAAATAAACTTATTACCTTTTTTTATTTGTATTTTTCATTTTATCTATAAATAATTCTTTTTAATATTACGATAAATAATTTACCAAGTGTTAAAATTTGTCATTCAAAAAAGGAAAAAATTGTTAAAGAAATTTACTGTCACGATGGAACGCATGTGTTGTTAACGGTAACTTAAAGCTGGACTGCTCTACATTGACGGGACAGAACACTGATGATGGGCCATGTTGCTACTGCGAGGGTGCAGTCCAATTAAGTATTAATTACTTTTTTTTTATCACGCCTTTACGAATATTTTGAATAAAAATACTTAGATAATATCTCCTAAAACAGAAAAATATTTTACACTTACGGTTCTGTTTTATTCAATAATTTCCAATGTATAAAATAATGTATTAGAAAGACTGTGTTGAAGAATACGTATTTTAAATTTGGATAATGATATTTTAAAAATATTTTTTTGACAACATCTTAACAATATTTTAGTATTATCTGCGTTTGTGATTGATTCAAAATTATTCTATAATTAATAATAATTATAAACACTAATATAAAATCAATAATAAAATATGTTAAATATTGTCAAGAAAATATTGTTAAAGTATTATTATCCTTTAAATTTAATTTACAAAACTTAAGCGTGAGATTAACTTGTTCTTGAAAGAAAAAGGTAAAATAAAATTGTTTTGAGAAACAGTTTTTAAAAAATAAAAATAAAAATAAAAAGAGAACCAAATATGTCCAGATGTATCGTAGTTGAAAACGAAAACGTTAAGCTTAGGCAGTTCTGGGTAGTCGGGTTGGTTTCTTTTCCGCCTTAAACAAAATTGTACTATATGAAATATACCGATCGTAGTTAATGGTCATTCATGGGCAATTATCAGGTATTAATAAGTCAGATTACCTTACATTCTACAAATATATGACTAATCAATGGATTTGACTGCCACAAACTCTATAAATAATACAACTGATGTCAGGTACAATCATCTTCTTCTGTCCTAATAAAATATAGACCTATTTAGGAAACATATCTGACTTGAGCGTTGGAGTGTCTTCTGCAGGTCAACTACCAATCGGAAATGATTACTTGAAGAGTTGGTCGATCGGAGCATAGTAAGGAAGGACGACCGACCCTCGGACAAATATTACCGAAACATTTTGGCGCCCACCGTGGGGCCGAGCGGCATCCCCATGAAGCCACCAAGAGTCGGATGCACGCTCGGTCTTGACATCGCTATTCGGATCAACACCAGGTTTTGCAACAAGAGTAAAAAATTCCGTAATAATTCTCAAAGGCATAACTTTTGTTTTGAGAACTTTCAGGAACGTTCAGCCCTCCATCCAACCTTGACAGACTCCAGTTTTCATTATAATTTACAAATTATAATATATTTATTTAACTCATATTTTTGTGAGTAAAAATATTATGCACAGGATGGTTTCAGAGCTGCCTTCAACCTTGTCAAGTTCTACCAACTCTTAACTTTAAATTATAAAACATTATCTGCATGAAGGTTTAGACCTCAACTTGGTCAGGTTATAATGGCCGCTTAGGGGGAAGTCAGAAAAATGGCTTTAGAAATCTTCGCTCAACGCAGAAAGTTAGAAAAATGACTCTTGTCTCAAGACCGCTCGGGGGAAGTCAGAAAAATGGCTTCAGAAATTCACACTCAACGCAGGAAGTCAGAAAAATGGCTTCAGAAATTCACACTCAACGCAGGAAGTCAGAAAAATGACTCCTGCCTCAAGACTGCTCGGGGGGAAGTCAGAAAATGGCATCAGAAATCTCCGCTCAACGCAGAAAGTCAGAAAAATGACTCCTACCTCAAGATCGCTCGGGAGAAAGTCAGAAAAATGGCTTCAGAAATCCCCGCTCAACATGACTTCTGCCTTAAGACCGCTCGGGGGGAAGTCAGAAAAATGGATTTAGAAATCCCCGCTCAACGCAGGAAGTCAGAAAAATGACTCCTGCCTCAAGACCGCTCGGGGGGAAGTCAGCCGCTCAATGCAGGAAGTCAGAAAAATGATTCCTGCCTCCGCTCGGGGGAAGTCAGAAAAATGGCTTCAGAAATCCCCGCTTAATGCAGGAAGTCAGAAAAATGACTCCTACCTTAGGATCGCTCGGGGGGAAGTCAGCCGCTCAACGCAGGAAGTCAGAAAAATGATTCCTGCCTCCGCTCGGGGGAAGTCAGAAAAATGGCTTCAGAAATCCCCCCTTAACGCAGGAAGTCAGAAAAACGACTTCTACCTTAGGACCGCTCGGGAGGAAGTCAGAAAAATGGCTTCAGAAATCTCCGCTCAATCCAGGAAGTCAGAAAAATGACTCCTGCCTCAAGCCGCTCGGGGGAAGTCAGAAAAATGACTTTAGAAATTCCAGCTCAACGCAGGAAGTTCGAAAAAGAACTCTTATCAGTCAACTATTCAACAGGTTCAGCTTTGTTCGGTTTCGATACCTTTTCATTATAAAGATTGAAGTGTTTACTTTATTTAAAAACATATTTTTTGGAGTGAAAATCTCTTGCAGAGGAAAAAGTTTCAAAGAAAACTCTTAGCATATTCTGTTCAGTCTAAGGAACAGATCCAAAGAGAACTCCTAGAGTTCGTCGCTCGATACATAGAGCAATGACAACTTAAAACATCGAAGATAGATTCCCTAAATACAACGTGAGCGACCTCTTTTAAAGCTCATATTAATCCCTACGCACCTCTTTTAATAAAGAGCTTGCTCGAACTTGGGGGCCTTATGTACTATATGAAATATACTGATCGGAGTTAATGATCATTCATGGGCAATTATCAAGTATTAATAGGTCATATTACCTTACGCTCTACAAATATACGGTATTAATTATTGATTATTGGGTTTGATTCTCTAAAAATTATAGTGCACTTATAACTAATCAATGGACTTGACTGCCACAAACTCTATAAATAATACAACTGATGTCAAGTACAATCATCTTCTTATATCCTAATAAAATATAGACCGCTTTATGGAACATATCCGACTTGAGCGTCGGAGTGTCTTCTGCAGGTCAACCACCATTCGGGAAGGATTACTTGAAGAATTGGCCGATCGGAGCATAGTAAGAAAGGACGACCGATCCTCGAACAAATATTACCGAAACAAAAATAATTCCAAAACTAATCTTAATTTAATTGAGGCCATTTTTTCCTGCACTTTCAAAATTTCAATATATATATATATATATATATATATATATATTTATAATTTTTTATATTTCAGAATATATTATTTATAATTTTTTATATTTTGAATTATATATTCTAAAATACAAAATAAAATATATATATTTTAAATTGCATAATATATTTTGAATTGAATGCTTGTAAATATATTTTTTTATCAAAAATTCAAATGAATGTATTTTGATTATGTATTCTGGAATATAATATAAAAAAGTATTCCAAATTGCACAATGAAAAATAAAAGAATTTATGGGGATGCAGGAAGTTTATAGTTTATGGAGGTTTAGGAAAAGTAGTGCCTTTAATTCACTTTGTTTGTGAGATTTAGCAGGTGTAATTGGGTTTAGAGTTTTCTTCTTGGGCCTCTATTGTATTACTGTATAAATATTTGCTTTATTTCTTGCAGATCCATAATTTCTAACTGCCCTCCCTTGTAAAAGTGATTTTGTCCGTTTCCAAAATCTCTTGGAACAAACTTTCCAAAATTTCTGGAAGAGGCTTTCGAAATACGTGAAATGCATTCTGAAATTAGCTTTGCATAGTAAAATGTCTTGAACAGGCTTTTCCTATATACTATCTTCTAGAACCGGATTTCTAAAACGAGCTTTCTAGAGAGTCAAATATTTTTTATTTTCAGAACAAGCTCTCTTTTTCTTTTGTTCCTCTCAAGAGTTCAATGGAAGCACAACAGCAATGATGCAGCAGCAGTGGCTTGACGCAGTAAAGAGGGTATTTTAATCTTTTAATATTTGTATAGGGTGCAATTAATAATAATGAGGTGCGGAAAGAGGAAACCGAAAATTTTCAATTAATGTTCTTGTAACGAATTTTAGAGGGCTACTCCTGCACCTCTCCACCTTTCTTTTCTTATAGTTGCATTCCAAAAATATTATTTTTCAACAAATTTTAAAATCTGTTAAAGTCTTCAAAAAATTTAAAAGGATTTTAAAATCTATCGAAGGACTTTCTGAAAATTTTAACAAATTTTAAAATTCGTTAAAGGCTTAAAAAATTCTTCAACAACAAATATCGAAATATGTTGAAAGATTTTCTTTTTACGGGTTTCAAAATTCGTTGAAGAAAAAAATGTGAGTGTAGGATTTTTTAAAATATTGAAGACAGTTTTAAATTTTTTAAAAAATGTGAGATGTAGGAAGAAATGTAAGATGGTGTAAGGAGTAACCTTCTGAATTTTATTGAAGAAAGTATTTAAAAGTAATGGTATTGGTCGATGGGCATTCGATGGAGTGTGTACAAAGTGTGGATGGGCTTGGGCCTGGTGATATCTTTGTTATGGAGAAAAAGAATAAAGGGAAAGAGGTGGAAGAAAAAGATGATTGTTTGATATTGAAGGAGAGAAAATGATGGAGATAGAGGGAGAGAGAGGGTTAAGAAATGGAGCAGGAAGTATTGATTTAGCAGGTAGGAGCTCACTTATAGGTGGTAGTTGTGATTTGTGATTGATATTAGATTATATATGTTAAGATTTGTATTTTCAAAGCATGGGCATTTGTGGTAAGAATTGGTAGGTCCATAGGCCCACCTAAAAGTGATTTTTCCAAAAGGGAAATGTAAAATATAATTAAATTGTTAATTATTATTTTTGAAGTGAGAAGTGTTGGGTGGTGAGGTGAATAAAACTGAATGTATTGACTTAACAAATTTAGGTGTTGACAAGATCACATGATCACTCTTTCTCATGATCCCTGTTTCTTTTATCTAATCTTTATCACTAAAAGCCATGGATTTGGAACATTTCCAAGCCACTATGCATCTCAAGTGGGACTCACACAACCATTATGACAACTTTAATGCCAATAGATAATAATAATAATAAAGATAATAATAATAATAATAATATAATGTATCAAACCAATCAAATTGCAAGGTCATTTCATCACCAAGGAAAAAAGGGAAAATATTCCCCACACCCATATCATTTACAGTACAACTTATATTAATATTACTATGTCTGCTTATATTAATACTGTCATTATTACTATTATTTATCATTAATTTTCCCAACAAAACATTAATCAACAGAAAATGAAATGACGTGCGATGCGAGCTCATTAATTGTCGTGGATGATGATGATGAAGGAATACTCGGACCTTAATTTCCATACTTTTTAAACTTTGAACCGGAGCCACTGTAAGAATTGGAACATACCGTTTTGAATTAGAAATTTCTGCTAAAAAATATTCCCAGATTAACAGAGCTGTCGGTAGGCACCTTTGACCGACGAAAATTATTCCAATGTCACTGTTTCGCATATATAAAATACATAAATACAAATAAAAAAATACCAACAAGATCAAGAAAAAAACACAAACACAAAATATCAAGTAGGTAGTCTTCACAGAGTTCGATTCTTTAACGAGAGGTAAAACGCATTTAGATTTTCTGTTGTTGTCGAAGATAGTTAATTCTATCAAATTAAAATTTGTTTTATGATCCGAAATTGTGAGTATAGATTTGAAAAAAAAATGATAATTGACATTGAAATAATATTTATCTCAAAATAATTATATATAATAACAGTATAAATAATAATGACAGAATAATAACTTATCATAAATAATATTCATACTAACAAACTCTTGATATTAGTTATAATATATAAATATTATACTAATAACAAGTTTGGATTGTTTCCTGATAAAAATATTTAATAAGATCATATTTTTTAATAAAATTATTAAACCGATAGAAACACAAGACCTAGCGGAAAGAAGAAACTGTAGGGTGTGAACGTGTTGATAGGATATTGAAGACGTGTAATGAAGAAAAAGAAGATAATTAGCGATAATAGTTTTAAAGTGTTATGGATGTTTGTCTCTTATACTTGACTGAGCAAGGTGTTACTCTTTGGCAAGCAAAACATATTTTATATATATCCCTGAGAGGGGGTTGAATTTGAATGCTGAGATGAAAGGCAGTGCTACTAAAATTTTTTATTTAATTTTAATTTTGACTTGACTCCATGTGGAGGGAAGCACGTTGAGGGTCTGAAAGCTGTTTAAAATGTTTGTTTGTTAGTAAAGAAAAAGGAAAGAAATTGGAAGGGGAAGCTTCATGGGCAGTGAGGAGTAGGATTTGGCTAAATGCCGGAGCTTCTCTTGCCTTAAATTATGTCAATCTTCTAGAAAGTGTTGTTCCCACAGATTGAGAGGGAAAAGAATAAAGATTTGGTTGATTAGTTTTTAAATTGGGTCATGAAAAAGGATAAGTTGAGCACTCAGAGGGTGATTTGTGAGGAAAAGTAACGGTTAGGTGGGGTAAGAAATCTTATATCAAATATACATCAATCATCACCCTTTCAGCAACCACTAATACCACCAATTAACCATTTTTTTTTTCAGCTCAATAATGGACCTCTTCTAACTTATCACCACACCAACCAAAGGTACGGCTTCCACACCCCATCCTTTTTTCTAATATTCTATTTCTTTTCATTTCTTTTTATAAACAATTTTTTTATAAAGTACTACCTACCCAACACCAACAACAAAACCTCTTCTCACCCCTTAATAAAAAAACACATTAAAGTTATTTTTTTTTCTAAAATTAATAATGCGACAAAGTTTAACTTCCCGTAAAAAGTATATATGATCGTAATTGTACTAAGATTGCGATGCTAATTATATAGTTGTTAGACCATAATATATAGCATGATGTGGTTTGAATGATCAAGTATCTAACATTTAAGTATCGAGAGAAAGAATGTGGAAATTAATGATCATTGCAATATGCAAGGAAATAACAGTTGAATAATATAATTAGGGTTCTGGTGCATATCCTCACATGCGACTGAGAAGAAGAAACGATATATAAACATTAAAAAAGAGGCACCTTAAAGAAGAAGGATTAGGTTTTACGATGCGAGGTGGATGTGGCATGCAACAACAGCGTTGCATTGGCAAGAGAATAATGAAGAATAAAATAAAAAAGTGGGAAATATTTATAGAAAAATAGAAATTTAGGCTTGAAAATGGGATAAGTAGCGTGGACCAGTGACAGTGGTCAATTCTAGGGTTGGGGGACCTGCTACTGCTACTGTTGCTGCTGCATATTGGGCTTGTAAGAGAAGATGGTGACGTATGGCGACAAGACAAAATTAGTTTTTATTATTTTATTTCTTTGTTTTGTCCCTACATTGAGCTCCCCAAAACGTATCCCACGAGCAACCAACCCCAATCAAACACAGTCCCAGATTGATACTTGTATGTGCAAAACCAATTATTTACCTATTATTTTATCTAAACATCCCTCAATCACCGTAACACTCAAAATTTGGAAATGAAAACCCCGCCCCATAAACAAGCTCCATCAAATTCCAAACTAATCATAATTTTTATTCAATATTATACAGGGAGTGTTCGAAGAAAAAACTACATTATCTTCACCAGTTTATTATTTCTAACTTGCATGACCGATTTATTATTTCTTCTACAAGTAAACTCATAGGTAATAATAATTCCTCTTTTATTATGATTAATCAATATAATCTGTTCCAATAAATTATGATTTTCTACAAACATGATATTCCTTTTATGTATTTAATTAGTACATTTTATATAGAGTTGTCTTAAGTCTACTAATGTCTTCTTTTGATTAATCAGAGTGCGTTAAGAGTTGTCATAAGTGTAATTGTCAATCTTAGGACATGTATAATCTCAAGTTTTACATTATGACATGCATGTATCACTTTATCATTTTCATTGAATGTTAAAATAATTTAAATATAAAAAATTGATCGATGTAAGTATTTTGTCAAATAAAAGATACAATATTGTACTGTCTTATTTTATATTTAATATAATATATGTAATATCTCAAAAATATAGTATAAATTATACAAGAGAATAATCACATATTAATAATATGATAAATCAGTCTTACAAAAGATCGGAAGCATAGTTATGGCCGAACGACCTTACAAAATACTATAGAATTTAAAACTATACAATGGCTACAACTAGACCGAACGGTTTACAAAATAAACTTATAACGAACGGTCCTACAAAAGAAGAGGCCAACAACTAACCGAACGTTTCTAAGGTTCGGCTTTCACTTCCACCTCTTCTAGTGCTTCTTCCAGCAACTCTTCTCCTTCTGCTCACATCCACACAGATGATCATTGCAACAGGACAAACAACCGAACGTATAACATAGACAAGAGAATAAATAGGGTAAGCTTACGTAATTTAATTGATTCAATAAAAACATACAATTTTCATGATTAAATCAAACAACAACCAAATCATAATTCATACGTCATGACATGCAAAGACCGACCACTTGACTCTGATTGTCCGGACTGTATGAATCCTGTGTAACTACGACGTTTGTGCACCCAGGTGATGTAGTAACTGGGATACCCTCAACAGCTGTCACCCGAGGTTAATCCGTTCCGTCCAAGTTAACCTTATGGACTAGGACCTCCTACCATTCCCACACATGACTTACTCCTCTCTAAGTGAGAATGAGTAATCACGGAATATCAGGATAAACGCCCGCTAAGCTTTGCCCACATTCATACTTTACCATTCAATAACCACTTTCTGAGATATTCCTCCCTAGAATACTCTTTCATAACCAAACTATTTCATTCGCATCACATTTCAAATTTCCTTATACTTCATCATCAATATAATCAACTGAAATAAGATCACACTTTCTCATCATAGCACAAGTCCGAATGGAATAACACTTATTAGAAACTAACATGACCGAGCGCTATTTACAAATTTATCCCCTTTAATGAACGGACCCTTAAGAGTTCAAACCGGACGCCACGAAGCCTAGGCCGAGTACTAAAACTCTAGGTCGAACACCTTTTAAAGACCAAAACTGTTTGACACCAAATACTAATAACTGATGAGATACTATGAAGAAACTAACACTATTGAGTTTGGTCGAAGACTCTTATTTTAAAAACGATAATAATAGATTACTGAAATGAGACCGAGCACTAGGTTTAAGACCGAACACTGTAGAAATCGAACACTATTGAACGAGCGCTGGTCCAAGACCAAGCACGTATCAAGAACGAGTGCTACTGAGACCGAACGCTTGGTTCAAGACCGAGCACTACTAAACTTACATAAAATGAATGAATATATATATATATATATACACACACACACACACATACAATTTCGCCACACTTATTTTTAATGAAAAATAATGATAACATCTACGACTTTAAGTAGTATAGAATACCTTAACTAACTGTTTAGGAAACCTAAAGGAGAACTACAATTAGGTCGAACGCTCATTTATATATATCTAGTATTAGAAAACGATCTTCATGAACGAAATTCTCTCCAGAAGAAGAATTTAGTTTAGACGGATGCTCAAAAGGAAAACTGAACGACCAATACTGACTCTCGGTTACATTTACATAATTTTGCAGAGTATTACAGAATGAATCTCAGACAATATCCCTAAAGCATGAGAATTCAGTTAAGATCCTACACTTCCATGAAGAATCGAACGATCACGAATGACGCTCGAGCACAATTACAAAATTTACTCAGAATACTGCAGTTTGAAGATCAAACCCTATTTCAACTCAGTTCACACCATTTATCAATCATCTATCCACACATCCAAACATGCAGTAACACGCATATTTCATACTCATCAAATAATCAAACAAAGTATCATACAAACATACAACCATTCAAAACAAGAATTTTAATCAAATTATATAAGATTCTCTTACCTCTAAACGTAACCGAACGCTCACGGATGCAGAATATAGCTCGCCACTACCAAAGACCTTAACGTTTGACAGTCACGCTTTAAGAAACTAAACCAAACAGAAAACCAGAAATACTCAGAATAAGATGATCCGCTCAGGCAACCAGAAATCTGGGTTTGCATGCGAAAAGAACAAACGTGCCAAGGAGAAAGTAACTCACCGGCTTAGAACCACAACTCGATCGGTTTAAACGAAAGGCCTTGACGCTGGGAGAGTTCAAACGGTGCTTGAGAGGTGATCGAAAGAAGAAAAGATGAGATTTTCTTAGAGAGAAGGTGGAGATGGTAGAGAGAAGGAGGAGATTCAGAAGATTGAAGATGAATGGTGGATGCAGGGAAGTGGCATGAAAATTTGAAAGTTTAAATTTTACTCCTACCGTCAAAACCGTTAGTCCAATCTGCATCACACACATGTCTTCTACTTTCTAAATTTCAAACATCCATTTCACTTATACATGTACTCCACTACGTAAGTTAGGGTTTTAAGGATTCTGACAATATAAATATAAATATGTTTAGTCAATAAGTACATACAAATAAATTAATTTGGTATCAAATAAAAACATATAAAACTTTTATTTGTAAATAATGTTTATTACCTTCTTTGCCACAAGAGAGTTAAAATAAATAAATAAAAAAATCACATCAAATGATTTCTTGAAAAATGAACAAAAGTTTTTGTTCAAAAATCACCAATGTTGTGTTTGCATTAGCATTGTTGAAGAAGAATAGTGATAAATTTGTTCAAAAATTAACTACTGTAGCAATTGAATTTCCTTTTGAATTCTTCTTTGATGTGAGATTATGATTCTGCCACTCTGGATGTCCTAAGATTTCATAGCATCATTCATTTATGTGGTCACTCTTATTACACTGTTAGTTACCTTTTTTAGAACCTCTTGATTAGAGGTGTCATTTGAGCCCCTGGCCCATGGGTTGACCCTGACCCCTTCTAAAATCAAGCCCCAATTTTCTAGCCCACTTAATAGGGGGCTTTTTAAAAGCCCCAACCCCTAAAGCCCCACATAAAGTGGGCTGGGGTAGGGTTAGGATGGGGCTAGCCCCCAAACTAAATTAATTCACTTTTAATGTTTTTTTAGTTATTTCTTTTATTTACTTTACAAGTTCAATAATTTCCAAAATTTACATGATATTTAATATCTTTTTAATTAAATATAAATGTATAAATATTGATTTTAGAAAAAATTATTTAAAATAATTTTTTAATTATAAGCATATTTTAAATATATAATTTTATTATTTTGGAAAGTTAAAAAAGAAAATTTTATTATTATTTTTATTTAAAAGAAAATGAAAAAATTTCAAAAAAGAAATTATAAAAGTAACATAGTTGAAAATTTGATTTTTCAATAATCGAATTCTGATATCTATATAATATTTGAAATATTAATTATGGATAGATTTTAAATTCAAATTTACTGATTGGATGAATTTTTAATATCGGTGTAAAATTTTTATTTTTTATAGTTTCTCATATAAAATTCTTTTGTTGAATGTTTTGTATAGATATATATACATTAAAAAATTAAACCACAAACTTTATAAAGTTTAAAATTAATTTCACGTAATAAAAGAACTAACTTTTAGTGAAAATCCTTGTTAGACAAAATTGTTATAAATATCATATATGTTAGTATACAAGATCTAGATGTAATCCTAGTGGTTATAAAATCAGATTTTTTTTCTAACCTTTTAGATTAAATTAATATTTTAAAATGACTTATTTTTATCCAACAAAGATCGTTTTTATTGAATTATATATCATAATTGAGCCGATTGTAATAAAAAATAATTAAATAATAGATACAATATTTTTAAATAAATATAATGTTATAATTTATAATACTAAAATTAAAATTATTATTGTATTTAATTATTAACATATAAAATAAATAAAAATTATAATAATTATAATAATAAATAAATTACATCAATGTCTCTTAATAAGAAACTAATAAAAAAGACAAATGAATATAATATGAAATATATGAAAAAAACATAAAAATATATAAATTGATTTAAATGACTAAATTATACGTTTTATAATTTTTTTAAAAGAATTATATAACTTTATAAATAATAAATATTAATTTTATTAAATTTGGAAAATTAAAAAAGTTAAAAAGTTATTAAGTTAAAATTTTAACATGTTCACACCAATTAAAAATAATGTAATTTTGATCACAAATCTTAATCGAATGATATTGATTTAAACTAGTGACAAAATAGATTACCATCTATAAATAAATTCGTTAGTCCATCAAAATTTTACAAATTAAATTAATTTTTTTGAACTTTTAAACCTATTTTATGTGGATATCTCTGAACCGTCAAATTTACAAACCAAAATTAAGAAACCAAAATTAAGATGAAAAAATTATCAAAACAAAATTTGGAAATTAAGGAATAATTGTATAAAAGCATTATTATTAAACTAATTAATACAGAGATAGTTATGAAGTAGAAAATTAATTTTATTGATAAAAAAATATAATTACACATGAATCAATTATGATTATAAGTTATTACTAACAAAGATAAAATGAAAGATGGATAAAAAATACACATGATTTGTGATTACTTGTATGATGATATTATGTTTCTGGAGGTTAAATTTTGTACAAAGAAAAGCCCATGGGCTGGCCCTGGCCTATAGGGCTTTAGGGCTTTTTTAATAAAGATATTTTTCGGCCCTGTGGGCTTTTTTGGCCCCAACCCACGTAGGCCAGGGCCAAATCTTATTAAAGGGGCTCATTTGACAGCTCTACTTTTGATTACTCTGCTTGCATCCTCAATCTTTCAATTCATGACTTCTAACATGACTTCATATTGTTAAGGTCCTTAACAAATATTTTGTCACGATGGTCTAAATCCCTACAATTTTCAACCAGTTCTCCAAAATATTCAATTAAGATTCTATTATTTTGTTTTGTAGTGAATATCCTTTGATTTAGAACAAACACTTGTAGCTTAAGACAGTGGGCAAGCAAAGATACATTTTCTCAATTTTTGGCTTCATGGACATCAGCAACCATATTTTTGTATCTAGCGTACCATTTTTCATATCTCTCATCTTCTTCTATCGAAGGTTTTACCTTTTCGTGGATGTTGAACAATTTTCTTCTCTTTTTAATGCGTATTTATCTTAGTTGTTACCATATATCATATTATTGTAAAAATTTACAATTTTGCAAATAAAATATCTTCATCCCAACACAGAACACATAAGTAGTCTATTTTTTTCTAAAATATTAACTTAATGATTTTTATATTGATATGCATATGGAAAAAGTGAGAATACAAATAACACATTAAGTTAAGCATAATTAACATATAATTACATGATTTTCTCTTAAGTTACATAGAAGTTAACTATAAATAGTGCCACTAGATAATAATTCAATTTGTAATATTGAATTATAAAAAATATTAGTCTTATTATCTTTTTGATTTGAGACCAAATGATTATGTGTCTTTAACATACCACCTAATGATCGAGTCAATAAAAATAAAGACATTTATCTTAACATCTTGTTATTAAAGAAAATAATTTATAATTATATAAGTTGTTTTTATCAATCGGAACAAACAACCTAAATCAAAATCTCCAAATATTTAAGAACAAAAATAATTATTCGGAACAGAAATTAAGAATATCTTATATGAAATTTTTAGGTTGACCTATGTGATACAAATATTTAGTAATTTTTTAAATTCAGTTGTTAACCCTATGAGGTCCTTACCTTTTAATTTTAGTCATGGTAAAATCTCCATTATTTGATTTTAATATCTACTAAAAGTTTAAATTATATATGTTGTAATCCTTAATTAATTTTTATAATTCTTTAATCATTTCAAAACTTTTAATATCTTTATTTTCTCACTTCATCTCACAAATACAAAAATCTAAAACAGTTTTCTAACTAAAAGAAATTATTTGGTCCTAATATAATAAAAATATTCCCTCCAACTTGCCTATCGACAATGTAGGACCCATCACCCCTTAAAGACCGGCCACCGTGTATCTTGCTTGGTGTTGCTTTTATCCCAATTTTTCAGTTTTCTACGTAAACAAACACTTTTGCGTCTATCCAATCCCTTTCATTTTTCTTACCTTTTCAAATTTTCAGTACTTATTTCTATGAGAAATATATAATAAATAGAATCTCACTTAACCCTAGAGCTTATTATTTTAAACCAGCCTGTGGATTGAACCTTAAGTTAAGGTATTCCTTTTTATGTATTTTTTGGCAGTCAAAATTTGTGTACTGCATACGTACATTAATTAATCACGTGGGTGCTATATTTATGTGTTCAAAATTAATTTTTTTGTTTTTTTAAAGATGTTGAAAATGACACTGAATTTATGGAAGAACTACCAAAATATATCCCTTCTGCAAAACTGTCTCTTCAGTACAAAATAATAAAAGAGAAAAGGAGGAGAGAAAGAAGAAACCAAATGATAAAAAAGATTTAGAAAGGTTGTAAAGAGACTGATGTAAAAAATCTAAGAACAATTGGATGACGTGCGTATGTGTTAGGCATGATGTAAAAATTTCATTACTTTACTAATTAGTTACCTGTGATTGATTATAACTAAAATATTCTTTTACTTAGATAGATTTGTTCAGACAGGCTTTTAAAATTATTAATTTCATTTGTATATAAAAGGTATTTTTTTATTTACTAAATTATGAAAAATATCATGTATATTGTGTTTTAGAAGGACAATAATCGTTGGAAATTCTGGAACTAACTAAGGCTTTTTATTTAGGAAAAAAGTTTGTGAAAAATAACTAAATTTGGAAATATACCAAGAATTTTCAATTTTTGTTGAAATCTTGACTAATGTCCCGAAGACGTTAATTATTTTAAAATAGCTCACCAAAAGAAAAGAGCAGAAATGGAGAATTTTTAGCTGGAAATGAATTATATTAACATAAACAACAAACTGACCTAAACATGTAATGTACTATTGATTCCCTAAAGTAGCACATTATTTTAAAAAATTTAAAACAATGTATAGTGTGTGCTTATTTTAGTTTTGAAAAATGATTTTGTGATAATTTTATAAAAATATTATAAATTGTTATTTTCAATTTATACGGACATAACGAAAACTTTTACTCTTTTACTAAAACTTACACAACACTATCTTATTATGTTCGGATATGGAATTACTTTTAAGAGTCTATTTGAAGAAAAAATTAAAAAAACTTAATTGTTACTTAAAATCAATTCATGTCTCTTTTTTTTTTCTGAAAAAGTTTAAGGAGTAATTGATTCCATTTTAAAAAAAAATTCTCCTAAAATCTATGAAAAAGTTTCTTCCATCATACTTTTTTATATAAAAAATTTGTATGTCCAAGTAAATAATATACACTGATATTTAGACCAAAACTACCCAACTGTACTGTACACAAATAAATGAATTAATAAGGAAGTTTTTGTAATTTAATTTCATTTTAAAAGTAGAAAAATAAAAAATTTGTACTATTTCCTTGGCTGAAGTTTTTTCGGTGGGTAGAAAAAACTATTTTCTTTCTTCAAAAGTCATATATATTCCGAATACTTCTCTGCTAACGTAGGAATGATGTGGTGAAAGATTTATCAATATATTTTATGATAGAGACTTGTAGGATTATAATAAATAGGTTTTATTTGGATAATATTTTAATAATAAGTACTTGTAATTAAAAAAAATAGAATAAAAAAAATCCTTAAACTTTAATAAATAAGAAAATTTGTAGAATTTTTTTTTTTAGTTTCTTTAAAATCAATTTAAGCTATACACAAATATTTGCCTTATATAAAAAACTCATTTTGACTTATAGAAAAGTTAAATCATTCTCTCACATTCTATAAATATTTATAAGCAAGTGTTTCCTTACCATTTACAAGTATTGGAAAAGAAAAATTAGAAATAACAAATTGGAACAAAAGATAAAATAATTTATAAAGACAAACTTCGAACGGATAGAGATACAAACGAGTAAAAGTAATTTTTTTACAACAAAATTAACATAAAATAATATTGCTAATTGTTTCAGTTGAATTGGTCCGAGAGTCGGTCGTCCTTCATTACTCTATGTATCGAGCGGCGAACTTTAGGAGTTCTCTTTGGATCTGTTCCTTAGACTGAACAGAAAATGCTAAGAGTTCTCTTTGGATCTGCGTTGAGCTTGAGGTCTGAACCTTCCTGCATATAATATTTTATAAAAATTAAGAGTCGTTAGAACCTGACAAGGTTGAACGCAGCTCTGAACCATACTGTGCATAATATTTTATAATTTAAAATTAAGAATCGGTAGAACCTAACAAGGTTGAACGCAACTCTGAACCATCTTGTGTATAATATTTTATAATTTTTATAATTTAAAATTAAGAGTGGTTAAAACCTGACAAGGTTGAACGCAACTCTGAACCATCCTATGTATAATATTTTATAATTTAAAATTAAGAGTCGTTAGAACCTGATAAAGTTAAAAGCAGCTCTTAACCATTGTGTGCATAATATTTTATAATTTTTATAATTTAAAATTAAGAGTGGTTAGAACCTGACAAGGTTGAACGCAGTTCTGAACCATCTCTGCATAATATTTTATAATTTAAGAGTTGGTAGAACCTGACAAGGTTGAACCATCTCTGCATAATATTTTATAATTTAAGAGTTGGTAGAACCTGACAAGGTTGAACGCAACTCTGTACTTCCTGTGCAAGATATTTTTACTCAAAAAAATATGAGTTAAACAACTATATTATAATTTGTAAATTATAATGAAAACTGGAACCTGTCAAGAAGATTGGAACCTGTGTAGGATATTTTTACTCACAAAAATATGAGTTAAACAACTATATTATAATTTGAAAATTATAATGAAAATTGGAACCTGTCAAGGTTGGATGTAGGGTTGAATGTTCATAAAAGTTCTTAAAACAAAAGACATGCCTTTAGGAATTATTATGGAATTTTTTACTCTTGTTGCGATGTCGAGACCGAGCGCGCGTCTGGTTCTTCGTGGCTTCATGGAGATGCCATTCGGCCCCACAGTGGGCGCCAAAATGTTTCGATTGCTCTGCTCTTTTTTCATAGAGAGATCTATATTTTATTAGGATAGAAGAAGGTGATTGTACTACTTATAAAGCTTGTGACACCCACATCCATTGATTAACCATTAGGTAATCAAACCCAATAATTAATCATTAATTAATGTCGTATACTTGTAGAGCGTTAGGCAATCTGACCTATTAGTAACTGGTTAATGACAATTAATTCCGATCGGTATACTTCATACAGTACACTAATTAATTTGTTTTTGTTGCTAACATGAGCAACTTAACTTTGTTCTTTATTTTTCCTTAACTTTGTTCTTTATTTTTTTTAAATTATTTATAATTTTATTTTTCTATACAAAGTATGATATCTATTAGTTTTTCTTTAATGTTAGAAGAATAAAACACTAAAAAAATTATATTACAAATTAATGATGTACATACCTAACCTAACAAGTATGCTAAATAAAGGTCATTCAGCTTTACTAATACAAAATGGTCAGAAGATATTCTAAGATATATTTGTTGGTGCAAACATTCGTATATTAACAACATATGTGACCAAATCGTAATTGTTTGATTACGTCATGATATTCTTTAATATCATATATATTTATAAAATATATTGTATATTGGGTAGACATCACACTATTAATATTCTTTTGCTAATTCTCATATATATATATATATATATATATATATATATATATATATATATATATAGCATATGTTATTTTGATATTAATTGATATCATCTCAACATTATATGTTTTTATCACATAAGTCATAGGTCCAAAAACTTTATAAATACAATTAGTATTTTATCATGAAATACACCTTTTCAAATTTACTCTTTTTTATTCAAAAGATTCAAACTTTTTTACTGATTTGAGAGAGTCTTTTACAAATAAATCTTTCATTTTATTTCACCTTCAGGAGTATTTATAAGAATTTTCAAATCTACTCAAATTTTGCTACATGTTCAAAAATTCACACTTCAGATCTCGATAAAAATGATCATTAATGTTTAAAATTCATCTTTAAACAAAAAATACCAACATCTTATATTGATAATAAAAAATTCATAATTAAATTTTACCAATAGATTGAATTTTTTTTAAATTTATCAATAATACCGATAAAAAATAAATCTATCGATAAATATTTGTCAATAACTATTGACAGATTTTTTTTAATAAAATTCATTCGAGTAAATAATCAAACTTGGAATGAAATGTATTATATGGATAGAATGAAAATGTATTTTTTGTATTGTGAAGATAATCAAACTTAAATGAAATTCTCCTCAAATTTATTTGTGATGGTTTTTACCGAGAGAACAAAAAGGCTTGGAAAGTTTTGATGTTACAAAGTATAAAAGTAACCCATATCTTTCACGAAGAGAATTCTCGTATTGATAACCTTGCAAATTTAGAGATCGATAAAAGACAAAACTTCCAATGGTCTGATTTTCTTTTTCTAGTTATTAATCTATAATTTTTTCGTAATAGCTGGGTTTTGTTAAAAAGGAGTTTGTTTTGTATTTTCTTCCTCATGAGTTTGGTTTTAGTTTTCATATATTTTGTTTTTTGAGTTTTTATTTTAATGGATTAATTGTTTATGATTAAATGTTGAATTTTCGGTCTAACTAAGGTGTTATAAATTCAAAACAATGTCTGCCAGCAATATAGAAAGAAAATGAAAATCTTTACAAGCTCAGCAAACTATGAGGAAATGTATATTAAAAATTAAGACAAGATTTCCTATCCGAAACCTTCAAAATTAGAAGTCAAATTTGAATTTTGCATCATAAATCATTGTATACAATAATTATAGAAGGAATAGGAAATAGGGAATAGTATAGTAGGGACCATGTGAAGTTAATTAAATTTATAAGGGATGAAGGAAGTTGATTTTTCTGCGGGCATGCATCCAGAAGAATAGGTGACGTACAACAAGGTACATCCCTAACAGATCTTCAACATTCACAGAAGCTATTCATTCCAGAAAACTCCAACAACTTATTTATTGTTACTAAAACGCACTCTAAGTATACGGTACTGTCTCAACAGAGTGATGAGAAACATAATGGAGAAAAATATAAAGGAGCTCTCAGCCTTCAAAACTTTATCATGGTTTTTCTCTATTCCTTCATTTGTAAACATACATTCATGCCCATATCTTCAAAATGAGAGAAGAACAAATTCTAATTATTGAGACGCATGCTGGATAGCAGTCAAGTACTTTCACTCGGAAACCATATGTCAGCATGCTTCTCGTGGTCGTGGCTCACTTAAAACCACACGTGCAACCTTTTTCCATTCTCTTCTCATCACATAATAAAACACTCCCTTCCACATCTTCTTATGCTACTTTTTTTTTTCTTTTTTCTTATGCAGTTTCTCTCTTCTTTTTTGCTTTCAAACTCTAATCCCCGTACAAAAAAAATCAACAATAAAGGATGCAAGTTGAAGAACATTTTTAGTAAGGGTTTTATAGTTTTGCCTGTAAAAAAATTACATCCACCGACAACACATGGGTGTGCTGACTTTCTTAGAGATATTCACACAACTTAAGGTTTGTGGCTCCGAATCCTTTATGTGTGACTTCCTCCGTCAGATATGGTCGGATGTGAGATTTAGCAACAAAAGTTTTTATGAATATTATTATCTTACACTCAACTATAACCGGATCAGTTTCTTTCCGATTTATACACCAAATCCAAATCAACCAAACCCAAACCTTCCATCAGCAATGAGGTATATTCTCATTGGAACACTCACTGTGGTACAATTCCCTGTTTAACCATAAACGAATCATATAAGTATATTTCTCTCTCTATATGAATGGATGAACAATAATAATCCCCTGTTTGCTAGTTTTCCTCACTCTACTTCTTTTAACTATTGTCTTTATACACCAAACAAAATACAACATGTAGTAAATAGGGTTGCCCTTTTCATTTACGAGAACTTGCTTTTTTGGGAATTTCAAATGTTGATTTCACAAGAGTCAAGAGGAGGAAATTAGGCTCACTGATTTAATCAATTTATTTAAGGATTTAAGATTAGTTTTGTTTAGCCATGTCGCGCCATCTATTTTTTTATGACTTTTTTCCTAACCTATTCGCGAATCCCTGTGCTACGTTGGTTTGTAAGACAAGTTGGCGTAATATCAAAACCCGCTGCAAAAGCTTCACAAAGTGAAAGAAAAAATAATAATGAAAAAGGTAGGTTGCAAAAGAGAAAAAGAAAACTAAAGAATTAAGAAAACGACGATAAACTTTGAAGGATTGATCAGATTTCGTAGATCACTTGCACACGAGTGAACACTATTATTACAATTTGGCATTTTTAGAAACGAGGGAGAGTAAAAAAAAATCATTTAACGCCGTTAGAATCTAGGAGATGACGGAACCCCTTTCACACACATCCTAAACCGGTTAAGGGGTCAAATGCTACGTATGAAAGCGTCGACCATGGCATGCATTGATTGCCACCGGCTCAGCGTTGTCCTTACCAGTCCATGACCTACACTTGCCGGTCAAATCTCGCCTTCATTTCTATCTTTGTTCCTTCCACACCGTTTTCACTTTCTTCTAAATCCAAAAGTACTCACAAACTTTCTCTCTCTCTTTCACACACACCTAAGCTATAAACCAGATCAACCCTACCTCTCTCCACTTCTCACTAGTGTTAAGTTCGAGTTTGTGGCGTGTGAGAGATGAAGGATTTGAGCATTTGAGAGATCAACGCGTTTGGTATATATGGAGAAGAAGGAGATGGTTGTGAAGACTGAGGATGCGGTTGGGTCCTCTTCCTTCCCTTGTTATAATTCAAACGTTTATCCATTCTCGAACACCTTTGATTTCTCTGAGGTGGAAAAGAGCTCTTTAGGGTTTATGGAGCTACTGGGTGTGCAGGATTACAGTCCTCTGCTTGAGTTGCCTCAACTTTCAACCGTTTCTGTGCCTCATCACTCTACAGTTAAGGCTCCACCTGATAACGGAAAAGAGTGTTCCGAGGTGTTGAACCACCAACCCGCCACTCCGAACTCTTCTTCTATTTCATCTGCATCCAGTGATGCTGTCAATGATGAACAGAATAAGACTCTAGAACAAGTTGAAGAAGATGACGATGAAGAAGAAGAAGGACAACAAAAGACTAAGAAACAGTGGGTTTTTTCCTATTTATCTCATCACTTTTTCTTTTCTCGGGGATTACTGGAATTTTTTTTTTCTAGTGAAAGGATTACTGATATATATGGTGGATTTTTTTTTTGGCTTTGTGCAAGTATTCAGTGTTTTTTTATTAAGACTGCGGTATCTTCTCACGGAAGACTACCTTAGTCTAGTATAGCTTTTGTTTTCATGTTTTGTGGTTGTTGGGGCGGGGCGGTGAAGCTTTGGCTTTAAAAAGTTAATTTTAGAAATGAATGGTTGATGGGATGTGAAGAACACACAATTTGGGATGGTCTCTCTAGTATAAAGTACGTGTTTTTATATGTTGTTTGGGTTTAATATGTATAGCAAGGGAGAAGGTGTTTGACGATCCAATTAGATAAAGTAACGAGATCATGGGGTACATTTTGTTTTGTTAAGTTATGTTTTGCTTTTGAGATAAAATAAGAATACATGTGATGTGGTTGATGTGAGGAAGGTTCTAAGATTTGATGGTTTCTGGGATCTGGTTCTTATTGGGTTTAGGTTGAAGCCCAAGAAGACAAATCAGAAGAGACAGAGAGAACCAAGATTCGCGTTCATGACGAAAAGCGAGGTCGATCATCTGGAAGATGGGTACAGATGGAGGAAGTACGGTCAAAAGGCCGTGAAAAACAGCCCTTTTCCCAGGTAACATCCGATTTAATTCTCCCGGTAAACTCTAATCTCAAGTCTTACAGTGCCTGCACCTACCTACTTTTCCTTCCTTCCCTACTTTATCTTAATTCGTTTAATTCACTCACAAGTTACACCAAACAAATTAATTAATTAATTAATTAAATAGCCTTAACATTTGGAATATACTATGTGTGGATCACATGTAGGAGTTACTATCGTTGCACCAGTGTTTCATGTAATGTGAAGAAACGCGTGGAACGATCTTTCACTGATCCAAGCGTGGTAGTCACAACCTACGAAGGCCAACACACACATCCAAGCCCAGTTATGCCTCGCTCAGGCGTCCCCGCTGGATACGCTACCAACTTTACTTCAGTTTTTCCACAAGCAGGAAACTACTTATCCCACTATCAGCAGCAGCACCAACAGCAACAACTTATTTTCAACACATTGTCCTCTTTGGGTTTCCCTTACAATGATTCTTCCACTCCAAAGAACGCGGGTTTTACTCAAGAGAGACGGCTTTGTAATTCGGGGACGAATGCATTTCTAAGGGACCATGGACTTCTTCAAGATGTTGTTCCCTCACACATGTTGAAAGAAGAGTAGAGATGATAACTCCATTACTCATGCTTCTATGTGGTTTATTTTTTGCTGACTTTTTCCTATGAGAGTTAGGTGAGAACTCTAGTAATGGTACATGTAATTTTTCTTCCTGACCGATGGTAATATTAGTGATCATGATGATATATATACTTGTAAAACCCAGTTTATAGCTTTTTGCACATAGCCCATCGATCATTACTATGTCTGTATAACAAGATGAATTATGATCTAATGCAGGGACTACTCCTAGTTGTAGTTTATTTTGCTTCGATGTTAATTTTCTTATTATGGTATAGAAAAAACAAACCTCCTCCCAAGAAAAGAAGAGAAAGAAAAGGGAACAAAGCATTCATTGGCGGGTTGGGGTGTGTGGAAATGATAAAAAAGAAATAGGCAAATAGACTTCTGTCTTCTTTTTAATATTCTGATTCTGACTCCTCGTTTTGTCTTGTATTTTTGTTTGTTCTAGTTGAAGGAATGTGCATTGATTTCACAGATGTACAGCAGTGAAGATTGTTAGGTTAAGGTTTTTAAACGGGAACGAACAATTGGTGTAGAAACTTGGTTTGGCTTGTTTTGTTCCCGGAATCGATCGAAAAGTAATTATAGATAAATGGGTTTTGAAATTAGGAGGATATGGTGGTAAAAGCGTTGTCCCAATATGGAGAGGAGGTTATAAATAGGAAGAGTAATTCAACTACTCTCCGATCCATTTTGAGGTGCGTGAGTTAATGGCTCTCTGTATCCTGCACGCGATGCAATCTATTCACGGATTGAAGAGTGGCGGAGACGGGGGGAATTAAAGAAGAACATAAGCAAAAGGAGAAAAAATTATACAAGCTTAGCATAAGGAGTGTGATATGGTCACTATGATGGAATAGATCTTGATAACGACACATGTTAGCTTTATTTATGAAGGTATCAAAGATAGGTCTCGTGCTTGTTTACAAGTTTTGTTTTATCGAGCAGGTGAGGCTCTCATTGTGAAGAAGAATAATTGAAGTTTTTGATATATAGCCGTTCACGGATAGATAGGCATAGGGTAACATATTGTGAGATGTTACATACGACACGCCACCGTCAAACAAACCACTGGGACCAGCTCTCTCTTTTTCTCTTCTACGCTTTCGTTTTCTTTCTCTTTAACGGCAAATGCCAAATACATTGCATCCAATTCAAATCCTTCACCACGAAGTGGGGAATGATCGGTTACCCTGCTCTCTTCTTCTAAAGCCAAAATTGTCTCTTCATTTCCCTATTTCTTCCATTATTTCGGCCTAGGCCTTGTTGACTTCATTAAACAAATAATATATATTAAACTTTGTTTACAAAGGGAATAAGCCCACGATCCTTTTAGAATCCACAACAACTTCCACCATCAATCATAATTTCAACATGAAAAGCAGCACGAGTTCATGAAACGGATATTTTGGCTCCGTTTATCACATGGTACGCCTTTTATGTCCAATTTCAATGTAGAAAATATTTTTAGAGTTAAAGTTTTAGGAATGCAACGAGCAGACAACGAATCTTAATCGTGTGGTGCCTACAGTAGTAGTGGAGCCACACTTCTTATCTTGCCTCGTAGGCTTAATTTAGTTTCTTATTCCTCTCTCACCCACAAGCAATCCCAAGTACGAATAAAAATCTAAAGATTTCTTTGATTGACAAGCCGAGTATGAACGTGAATCAACAGCAGCAATAACCTGCCCCCACCAAAAAAATGGAAAAGCCTGGCACCGCATCATGAAATTCGAATAGCACGCCTTATTCAGAAAAAATAAAATCTCCATGTTAATTTTTGGTGTGCGTGGGGGAGGGGCCTGTTTTACAATCACCTGAATTATGCTACCTCCACAGGTTTAAATAGTTCTAATTAACATCATTTGAGTGGATCCTTTACTTATCTAGCTATCAATTCAATAAATTACCCACAGCATATCTTTTCAAGTGCATTTCCAAGAATGAAAACAAAATGCAAAAAGGTTTCTCAATTACAAGATTTAGCTGCTGCATGTAAATTGAGAAAGTGAGTATACTACGATTACAAAATACTTTAATTTAAATCAAGAATGGGTTGTTTTTCTTTCTTGCTCTAAACTCTACTTAATTACTTGAGGAGTTAAATCCTAAATAACCAAATAGCAATAGCTTATGATACAAGAAAGGGTGCGCTTGTAGAATACTCGAGTGTACAAGTTGGTTATGTAACGTCCAATTTTTTTTTTATTAGTTTGAATCAATTATCAAGACTCATAGCACTGCAACAGTGTAGTTAAAAGTGAATAACATTTGAATAGTTTTTCTGTCAGACAGAGGCAGATGTTAGGTGTTTTCTTTTGAGCCGTATAAAGAATCTTAGTGACAAGTTTTGATATCAAACAAAAAAAACCATAAGAAACATTAGACGATAAAATTTGAAGCAATTATATAATTCTCAATGATAATAACTTTCAACAATCTGGTAATTCAGGAAACCAAGAATAATGTAATTAAACCTGCAGAACAATAGGACTTGTTTCTGACAGCCGATGAACATGATCTGTTCCTGCATAATTCCATCAAGTTAAATAAAGTAGCAGACTGAACAAATAACGTTTAGCACCAAATACAGGCCACTCTGTTAAATAAACTTGAGTAAATTAATTTATAGTTTAAAAATATTAGCTGTCACAATATGATCAAGTTTCAAGAAGCAAAAACTGGGCATGTGCAAGTGCGAGAAATAGTAAGAGCCTAGCCATCCTCAATGTCTTGCAAAAGTACAAAATAACAAAAATAATTCATTGGAAGAAGCCAGAATATAATTATCTACTCAGGGAGGGGGAGGGAAAAGAGAGGAGGGGAATCGCTAATGGTTTTGAGTGTACGATACTACCAATACACCAAGTTGACCGAATAAACCCTGTTTTGGCTACTCCTGCAGAAGATCTGTAAAGTAGAATTATTGAAATAGGAATATGGCATCAGAATGCACAGGAAGATTGCCATATTTGTGCAAAAATAAAAAAATGATACCATAACTTATGCCATTGAAAGACAACTAAGTTTATTCATGATCAGAGATAAAGCAACACGAAATTCAATGGGACTACATTACACTTTTGAAACGATAATCGACCAATTAGAAACATGGTTTCCAAAACCGGTCTATAGCCTAAGGTTTTTGGATTCACCGTGAACACATTGCTTCTGCAATTTAAAACCTTGATAAGAAGAATCTGAGATTAAAGAGGATAAGAAGCTTGCTGATTTCTTATATATAGCTGAGTGTGTTAATGGAACTGATTTGAGAGTGTACCTGTTGTCTATAAGCATTTTTGTTGAGAGCAATGAGCCCAGCTAAGACCCTTGTGTTCTTCCTGCTATTTCTGCCACTCTTTCCGTCATACAAGGCTTCTCCCACTGCACAGACTTAAAAGAGTAATAATCATCGCAGACTAAAGCTGCAGAAACATAGCACAAACAAAAAGGGTTAAAACATTACTCCGCTGCCACAAGCTACACCGATGCAACAGTACTTACAAGAATTGCTTCCAGGCTGAGAACCGAGAAACGTCACCAGAAAAAAACACTAATCCTGATGCAAATCAAAGAAGGTGAAATAAACTAGAAAATTGTCAAATTAGATAATTCACTTCAAACATTTCGGAACTGATCCTAAATTATGCAACACCATCAAATAATGAAAAAAAAAAAAAAAACTAAACTTGAAGCATCAATTGAAGGGTTTAGGAAAGCTCGAAGTCACCCATATGCAGAAATTGAAGGCTATTATGGATTGTGACTAAAAGTGAGAATGAACACACATTTAAGGGTTGAATAAGTAAGAGTATCGGCTAAACGACGTCACTCCACGTCTTCCATATCAGAAATTCAATTCAAAACGATGATTGATTGCAGTTACTTCCATATCGATTACCAACCACTCTTCTCGAGAAGAAGAAGAAAAGTGTTAGATATGATTAATTAGAAAAAAGGATTAAAATCCTATAACTGCTACGATGATGATTATTTTACCATGTGTCTTCTCTCCACTGGCAAAATTGCAAAAACAATTGGATAATGTTTAGAACCGCTTGTACCTGTAGAAGTTGGAATTCGGGCCAGGACAAGGGATGATTAGCAAACCCTTTTTTGTCGTTGAAAGTTGAAATTGTGATGCTCTGTGCAAATTAAACTATCTGCTTGCTTGGCTCTTCCGATTCGAAAAAATCACTGAGGAAATATACTTCTGAGGACAATTGAATGTTAGAAAAACTAAGAAAATCCGCGTTACAAGAAAATTAAGGTTCATTTCTGTTAAAAAAGATAGAGTTACTCTTTCACCCGAATACAAATCACAATCAAAGTTTGCAATTTTTTATAATAATGATTGAAAAAGTTATATAAAGTAATTCTTAACTAGTTAAGAGTTTAACATCTTTTATAAACTAAGTACAAAATTCATTATGTAATTATGAATATTTTTAGAAAAGAAACTCATTCTCCCCTCTTATCTAAGATAAAAATAAAAATAATCCACCCGTCTTATTTCCTGAGGAAGTATGTTCCACACAATTTCTCAATTTAAAAAGAAAAACACTTTATCTAAATTATGTTTCTTCTATATCGTGATTATCTATTCTTTTTAAATTTAAAATATTTTTTTATTACAATATAGTAATTTATAATAAAATGTAATTCTCTTATTTAAATTTATTTCTTTTAAATTTTAATTATAAGTTAATTATAAGTTATTGGAATTTATGGTACAAGACCTTTCACACTGTTTGTGGCATGGTAGTTAATATTCATAATTCTTGGTATATCATGGATGATTTTAATGTTATTCTTTGGGTTGAGAATATGAAGGGTGGTGTTGCCCCTGTTTCAATTTCTTTTGTTGAGTTTTCAAGTTGGATCAATTCTAATGAACTTGTTGTGGCTGCATTTTTTAAATTTTACTATACTTGGTCAAACGTGTAAAGAAGTATACATCGTATTAATAGAAGATTTGATAGAATTTTTTTAATTTTCTTTGTTTTGAGCATTGATCTTCTTGTCATGTTAATGTTTTTACTCAAAATTGCTTGGATCATCATCATTTGTTCCTTTTTTTTTCTTATTTGGTTGGGGTTTCTAAACCATCTTCTTTTCGGTTTCTAAATATGTAGAAGTCATAAAGATTGTCATTTCCTCCTCAATAGTTCTTGGAATGCTCTTACTTCTTGTTGTCCTATGTTGATTTTGTAAAGGAAATTGCAACATCTTGAGGTTGGTTTGAAAGGGTTGAATAAAAATGTTTTTGGAAATATATATATATATATATAAATTAGTGGTGGATAATCAAGGCTTTCTTTTAAATATTCAACAACAACTTTCAAATGCTTCTTCATTTGATTTGGATGTTTTGCTAATTCGTGAGGCCAAGATAAAAGACGATTTCAATTTTACTCTAGATTATCATGTCAGGCTATTTTTTCATGTTGGGGGTTCACAAGAAGCATAATGCAAGGGGGGTACTTTTAAGTTGCATCATGATGATCAAGTTATTTTTTATCCAAATATGATTGGAGATTCTATTTTGTCTTTCTATACTAATTTATATGTTTCTCTTACTACTTCTGATGTTTATATTACTTTTATATAGTCTTTTGTTGGTTCTTGTATTCCTTCCTAGTTACTGATGATGAAAATAATTTTTTGACTAAATATTTTAATCTTGATGAAGTGAAGCATGCAGTTTTTCTCTTAACGGTGATAAAGCTCCTGATCTACATGACTTTAATGGATATTTTCATCACTCATTTTTGGATATTGTTGATGTTTGTAAAGTTGTTCAACAATTCTTTCGACAGGGTAGGATCCTTCCTAGTATGAATTCAAATATTGTTACTCTTATTCCTAAAGTTAATGAGGGAAAATATATAACTAATTTTCGTCCTACAGTAGTGGCTAATATTTGTTTCAAAATCATTACAAAAATTTTAGCCTATAGGCTTACAATAATTTCTAGTAGGATTACTTTCCCTAATTAAAATGATTTCATTAAAGGGAGAAGTATTAAAGATTGTATTTGTATTACTTTTGAAGTTATTAATCTTCTCTCTAAAAAGCTTAAGGGTGGTAATGTAGCCATCAAGATTGATATAACTAAGGTTTTTGATATCATCAATTCACATTTCTTAATTTAAGTGTTGCATTGTTTTGGTTTTCGTGATAACTTTTTGTCGTGTATTTTTCATATCTTACAATTCTGCTCATCTTTCTATTCAAGTTAATGGTGATTTGGTTGGTTACTTCACTTGCGATAGAAGGGTTAGATAGGGAGTTCTATCTCTCATTTGCTTTTTTTATTTTGCTAAGGAGATTTTGAATAGGGGCATCTCAAAGCTTATTTGTAAAAAGTTTATGTTTCTCATGGTTGGCTCTCTATGGATACAATTTCCTTCTCATACTCTCTATGTTGATGGTATATTTGTTTTATGTAGAGGAGATACTAGTACCCTAGAACATTTGAAATCTTTCTTGCATGAATATGACACTTTCTCAAGTCACTGGGCAAGTCCTCCTAAAAGTCATTTTTACACCGCTGATGTTTATGCTTCATTTGTTAGACATCTCAAGAGGCTTCTCTCCTGTAATCAAGGATCTCTTCTTCTTACGTATTTAGGTGTGTCAATTTTTGTGGGGGTTCCTAAGGCGCGATTTTTGTTCAACTTTTGGTTGATAAGTTTCATAATAAACTTGTTTGTTGAAAAATGAAGTTGTTTAGTATGATGGGAAGAATTCAACTAGTAAATTCGATAATTGTTGGCTTATGGTCTTCTAGCTTCCAGATTTACAAATAACTTATTAAGCTTCTTCTTAAGGTAAAACAATTAATATTCAAAATTTTGTTTAAAAGAAATAAAATATTTTTTAAACTAAAACAACTAGATAATTAGACCAAAATTAAGAAAATAGATTTTAAAACCGAAACATAGAATGTAACAATATTTAAAAACCCAATATACATTTATAACTTACATTGTGTTTTTCTTACTTGTAATTATAATTTACATTATGTTTTTACAAAATTTTTAAGTTGTTACTAAGTTAAAAATTATAATTAATATTTAGAGTGCAACTCTTTAGACTTAAAGTAATACTTTAAATATCACAATTTAAGGTTTAATGTCTCAATAGGTCCCTATTTTCGTTCAGAATTTTAAATAGGTCCCTTTATTTTTTGGGGACTCGGGTCCTTATTTTTGTTAATTTGATGCAAATAAATTATTTTCGTCAATTTCATCAAACGACATTAATGAGTGTGTGACGTGGCCTGGTGAGACTGCATTTTTAATACATGTGTCAATAAAAATGTGTGTGAATGCGATTTTTTAATCAGTACTTCTTGCATTTTTAATCAGTACTTCTTGCAAACTGTTAATACTCCTCAGTACTTCTCTCCTACCATATCAGTACGTATGAATCAGCTGGAAGATCCACACAACGGTCTTTAGTGTTATGCAGAAAAAAGTATTATTGAACTCCCTAGGCTTATGCTTTTCCTGTCAGCTATGTACAAATCAAAGCTAATGTACTTATGCAAACTCTGATATGCAAGCTTGAGGATCTTTTCAATTTCTAAAGTTCAATTCCAAAGCTTAGATCCGCTTTACTAACAGGATCGAATTCAATATACCTTGATATTCATATGATATATATATATATATATATATATATATATATATATATATATATATATATATATATGACGTTGTTTCTCTCAGTTCCTTTCTCTTCATTCCTTCAACTGCTTCCTTTGATATATATAATTATCAGGCAAATTCTCTATAGTATAGGGTCAAGTACTTTCATGCAAACTTGTAATTTTAAAAATATATATACATATTAACATGTATGTTAATAAATATTCGGTAACAAACGTGATAGCACAAATCTATCAGTAACAAAAATATTTGATGAAGATAAACATTACTTTATATGAGAAAGCACTATCATATAAGAGTTGCTATATTTGTTTTACGTTATATGAGAAATCTGTTTTAGGCACTATCATATCTGATGAAAATGCTTGGACTGCTGATTATGTTAGTCTGCTGGATGCTTCTAGTAGTTATGACACTAAGGTAGGTGATGATACTTCCGGGCTCTTGTTGGAAGCTCAAAGACAGGGGGAAATTAATTGTTGCACTGAGGAAATCTTAGTGATTCAAAATCTAAGAAAATCATCTTTTGCAAACTGATTCAAAAGGGGCTGTATCTTGTATGAAGAGAAAGAGTGTCTTCAAAAGTTGTTTGGAATTACGTGAGTTTACTCAGCAAGCTGGAAACAATGATTTACAAGATGTAGATTCTTCAATGGAGGTTCAAAATTTAGGAGAGGAATTCACTTACCAATATTCGAGCATCCACTCAAACAACAACGTCTTTCTGATTCTTAAAACACTCGCGCATCCACTCTTTTCCAGCTATGAGACACGAGCCCTAAAATACAAAATTCTCCCAATTTAATTTTGATTTCCCACTTGAAGGCATGTTTCAGCAAAAAGAACAATATCATTTTCTATCTTTGCCCTTTCTTTAATTAATTTCAACAAAAATTATAATATATTTACTTAATTCTTTAATTTTAAATTTAAAAAATTGCATTTACACATGTTTTTATTGACACGTGTATTAAAAATGCAGTGTCACCAGACCACGTCACACACTCATTAACGTAGTTTGATGAAATTGACGGAAAGAATTTATTTGCATCAAATTAAATAAAATAAAATGCAGAGTCACCAGGCCACGTCACACACTCATTAACACCATTTAATAAAATTGACGGAAAAGATTTATTTGCATCAAATTAAATAAAATGAGGACCCATTGAGACGCCAAAAAAGAAACTATTTGAAATTCTGGACAAAAATAAAGACTTGAAACATTAAATCCACAATTTAATCATTACGAGACTCACCTAACCTTCCTCATTAGACAATCCAAGTTACCTCCAACATTTGTTGGAGTTATGTTTAAATAATTTTGTTGTCTAGGTTGGATTAAACGGTCTAATAGGTTTCTTCTATTGCAATCTTTATAATCATATTTTTTTTATCTTGTTTTAGACAACATTACTTAAAAGATATATTTTTTTATCTTGTTCTATAGTCTTCTTTTATTCTTATATAAACAGTGGTCGTGCCATTGTTTTGGTCATTTTCAATATCAATAAACCCTTTTGTCTTTCGGTTTATTATCCGAATTTTCGATGGATTTTGAAATATGAAATAATTTCAAGTCAAGATATGACAACGGCGACTTTTGGCTCATGAGAAACCTTTAACAATAAGCTTTTTCTTTGAGAAACAGAAATCAATTTGTAAAAACTTAGACTAGACTATTTTGTGCACAAACAACATGAACACATACATTTTATAAGCTACTCAAAAGTACACAAAAAAACTCCAGGTTAAAATACTTATCTCCTGTTGGCATAAATCCTAAAAAGAAATACAATAACACTCTAAAAAAACAATTTAAACTCCGTAGAATGGTTCCACAAAGTAAATTACAAAAGTTTTATAATATACTTTTTTGATATGCTTAAATAGTTTTATGGTTATTGTTTTACTTAGAATATTGTTTAGAACTCGTTAACTTTTTCCCTCTTCTCTTCACATATATATATATAAATAAATATATATATATATATATATATATGATGATTGTTAAGTCAAAGCAATGTACATTTTTAATGTCAATAATAAGAATATACAATTGCACTCCTCTCTGTTCCCTTATTTTCTTATCCTTCGGTTTCTCTGAAGTATAGTGCAATAAAATGTTTTCAACGAAGATTATTCTAGTAAGGTGTTTTCAGATAAATAAGATTGGATAAAAACTAAGAAGGACAGATTACACAAAACCTCAAACAAAACAAAGAAAAACACTTCTCCTACCAAGAATTTATCTATTCCACCGCCCTTCTTTTCTTCTTTCACAATTTTGATTTTCTAAACCCATCAAAGTTCATAATACATCCTACGAACACTAGAAAAATCATTACAAACACTGCAAATCTTGACTTACAAAATCCAAACCACACAAGCCAATTCTTCCTACGAATCACACGTCCTCGCTTCGATGAAATAGCAACTCTTTCCGCCAATAATTCCCTCTCAATCTTCGAAGATATAGCAGGTTTCTCCAACAATTTCCTCCTAATCTTCTCCTCGCTTCGATGAAATAGCAACTCTTTCCGCCAATAATTCCCTCTCAATCTTCGAAGATATAGCAGGTTTCTCCAACAATTTCCTCCTAATCTTCGAAGAAATAGCAGGTTTCTCAAACAATTTCCTCCCAATCTGGTAGCAACAACAAACATTGACAGTTGGAAGAAGTAAATCACCATAAGAATCCTCATACAACCGACTCCGACGTCTCCATCTTCCAAGATCAAACCCAACAACTTCAAGAGCGAGTTTATCAATACCACATGTTCCCAAATGAGGCATGCCCAATACATCAGCAGCCCATGGCCCTAATTCCACGACATTTCTGCATCTAATCCCAAACTGCGTCTCCAACAATCCCATCTTTCCCTCAATGCCAACGCCAACAAAAGTATGGTCCGGCAGACAAAGAAAATTCATCAGCGATTCGGGAATCGAATTCAGTTGCAGTAAAGGAATAATAATACATGTAAATTCATCACAAAGATATAATGTAAATTCACCCCAAGGATATAATGTGTTACTTTGTCCTATATCCAAACCGACAAACCTGGATACACAGTCATAAAACATAAATTTCAAAACATTGTCTATACCCTCTTTATTTCTTAATAAATAAGTTGTATACCGCTTTCCATTCACATCGATTTCATCCTCGGAATTCATTGAAACGGAGTGCGATTAGCTAAAGACTAACCTGGCTTCAATGACAAAACAAAGGTGAGGGCTATATATAGAGATACAGAATGCGTTCACCGTTGTAACACGCTAGAACAATCTCATGCATCGAGTTTGGTGCAGGAAGCTCAAGGGACTTAACCAAACACCATCGTGAAATACAACGGCCTAAGGAGGGAAATAAATTCTAGATTAAATGCATCATCTTATCTTTGCTTAGTTCCAAGATTAATTATATCATATTTATTATCTATCGGTCGCTTGAAGTTTCCAAAGAAGAAATCGTTCCAAAAGATAAATAAAAAAGGTACATGTTCGCTTTAAAATATCAAAGGATTGAAAAAAAAAATAGAGTAATTGTTTACTTTTAAAAATATATATAAACTTATACAGTATTTTATTTTCCATTTTAAATTTTAAATATTTATTCAACATCTCTTCCTCTTTCATAACGCAATTTAACAATTTTAGAAGAAAATTTATTTGTCTGTGAACTTAAAAGATTAAAATAAAATTTTAATCATAACTTTTGTAACTCATGTCGATAAAATTCTTAATCACAAGTTTTTTAGTTTGAAGGTTACATTAAGTGCAAAACAAATGAAATAGACTATAAAAGAATAAATGAGAAATAACATCTCGGCATTAGTAATCATGATAAAATTAATACAATTAATCAAGGATTAAGTAAACAAGTCAAGTAATACTAAAAAATGTTACTTATAAATAGTTCATGATAAATGTTCATGATAATATTATAAATAGTATGGTTTATGAAATAATATTTACGTATTTAATATTGTGTTTATTGATTGTTTATACAAATACATTAATTAAGTGTCAGAGTGTTATTGTAGGCATCTCGCACTTCTAACCTAGAAAGTACTCGAATTAGAAGGAAACATCTTGTCATTTATGTAAAAAGACTTAGTACATCTCGGTCGTTTGTAGCGGAGGAATATTTCTAAAGGACATGTATTTTTTTGTTTACTTAAGAAAAATAAGAAGTTAATTTGAAACAAAATCAAAGGAAAAAAGAGATATGAAAGACAAAATCATTTGAGCCTAATTAACTTGAATCCAAGGACTTTTCTTCCTATACCCCCATTTTTCTTCTTGCACCCTATTAAAATTACCAACTTTAGCCCTAAGTCAAAGTCAAAACCTTATATATCTCTCCTTTTCATTTTACCTTGGTCCCCTCCATCATTCTACACCTTTATCTTCCACCTTTTCCTACACCTTCATCTCCTATGTCTCTCTATACCTTCTTTGATCTTGATTGTCATTACACCTCCTTTTAGGTTAGTGACTAAAATGTCTTCTGGAACATCAATCAGAACAATATTTTTATAATTATTCTGAAATACTTTTTTGAACACTCGATCTAAAAAGTATAAAAAAAGAGACATTTGGATGTTTTGGTAGGTATTTTCCTATTCGAAAATGCCTTCTAAAATACCAAATCAGGTTAATTTTTTATATTTCAAATTGAGGCTTTTGAAGACATTTTTTTGAATCCAGAAATATATTATGAAACATCCAATCTGAATTATAAAAGAAACATCCAGATTTAGTGTTCTGAAAGGTATTTCTATATCTTGAAATATTTTTTGGAACTCCCAGTCTAAAATGTTTTTTTTTTATATTTTTTGGAATAGATGTTTCAAAAGACATTTCCGAATCTACAAATACCTTTTGAAACATCTAATTTTAAATATAAAAATATTTTTAAAATTTAAAAACATCTTTTGAAATAGTCAATCTGAAAGGTTATCTTTCGGAGAATTGCAGGGAGTTGTATTCTTAACCTTCATGCCCTCTTCTCTTAATATAGTAACAGGTCAGGTCGATATAGAAAATACCTATTCACAATTTGATCCGAAAAAAAAAATCATTCTTTATCTAGGATTGAGTAAAATTAACTAAGTTATACTAAATTATAATTAATTAAATAATTAATTATACTATAATAAACTAAAAAAAAACTGAACTAGTTAATATAATATCCAAACTGTATTGTTTTATAGTTCAATTTTAAAAAACTAAACTTATATCAATTAACTAATAACTAAATTATACTATCCATTCAATCATGCAGTAACTAAAACATATATCTAAACTAAACTTTACATTCAAACATAAGCTTAATGTGAGTTTCAAAAAGCGATAAATATATAATTACAAACTTTAAATTGTGGAATTGAAGATATTATTTAAAATACTATTTATTTTATATTTAAAATAATAAAATGGTATATTTAAAGATATTGTTTTATACTTAAAATAATAAAATAAATAGTATTTGAAGAAGAATATCTACTTTATTTGTGTAATTTATTCACTTTCTTAATTGGTGAATAATTAAGATTATAAAAAAATTAATATGAAGCACAGTGAACTTTTAACATTTGAATTTAATCACAACTGAATTTGTTAAGTAAATTAGCCTATAAATCTGAATTATTGTGTCTTGATCTTTATTAATATTATTAATATTGTAAATAATTATTTAAGTTCATAACCTTTCAATACTTACCGTAAGTTTATAAAATGCATAACAACCAATAAGTATGGAAAACAATTATTTATGTAGCTGATAGCATACTTAATCTTTCAATACAAAATTCAATTCAGTTATTAGTTAACTAATATAGTTCAGTTTTTAAAAAAATTGAACTTTTAAACAATACAATTTAAATATTATATTAAATAGTTCAATTTTATTAGTTCATTAAAAATATAGTTAACTATAGTTTAGAACAGTTTAGTATACTATACTCAGCCTTACTGTTATCTGATCCACTAACCGCACGGATACCCGCTTAAAAATACTCGCAGATATTTTAAAACTCTCAAATATTCGTAAATACCCGAGGATACCCACAAATATTTAAAAAAATATTTTTATAAATTATTAAAATAAAATATATAAAATATAATATAAATTAAATTAAATATAAAATAAAATTGAATTTAATTTTAGTTAAATTTAACCTTATGAAATACAAATTAATGTTAATTTTAGTTAAATTTAACTTAATAAAATATAAATTATATTTTTATTTTTATTTTTTTGTGGGTAGCGGATATCCGCGGGTACGAATAGTATAATACTCGCACTCGATCCATTTATAGCAATATTAAAATACCTGCTACCCGCAACCCACAAATAATAAATATCCACGAGTATTAACTCTCTGTCACGTGTTTTATCTGCGAATATCCACATGCACAAATTTTTTTACCATTCTAAGCCCTCTAATTCTTCCTTAACCCTTTTCATGCATCACCATATTCATATAAAGGTACAGTGAAAATCAAGATTGAAGGAAATGTATAGAGATGTAAGAGATGGAGGTGCGGGAAGATGCATGGGAATGCAAAGGGGAGGGAAGTGGAAGAACTACGGAATGTGAAGGAAGGTGCAACCACTCACACACAGATGTTGTAGGGAGGTGCAAGAACTCATATAGAAGAATGGAGGTGCATGAACACGTTATTGAGAGGGAAAGATGTAGTGTAAGCGAGAAAACTGAAAAGGGGAGATGTTTAGGATTTTGACCTTGACAAAGTGGTAAGGTTGGTATTTTAATTTAATTTTGGAAGGTGCAGGAAGAAAAAATGGTGGTGCAAGAAGAAAATCCCGAATCGAAACCTATTTGGTCACATGGCTATTTCATCCCACACCTCTAACATCTCATCCTCACCTCCAAAAATTCAATTTTTAATTTTTTAACATCTCATTCTACACTTTCAACTTTTTCAAAAGTTTTATTTTTAACTTTAATAAATACCTCTTCATCTTCTTCTCTTTTTTATTATTAAAAGCATTCTACACCACTTAATAATAATTTAATTTAATTTAAAATTCAAATATTATTTAATATAATTTTATATTTTAATAATGATTAAAATATGATTTATATTTTAAGAATAGTTATATTAAAATATAAAAATAAAATAATTAAAATAAAAATAAAATTATATTAAATAAAATATTTAATATATTTAAATATTTAAATTATATTAAAATATTAAATTAAATTAAATAATTATTAAAATTTAAATATAGACCTTTTAGAAACAATTATTTATCGATATTCGTAGCATAAGGTAACGGATTTCTTTAACAAATTCTTTTAAAATTTTGTTTTTGTTTAAATTTTAATAATTATTTAATTTAATTTAATATTTTAATATAATTTAATATATTTAAATATATTAAATGTTATTGTAAACTTTATTTTTATTTTTGTTATTATTACTTTTATTTTAGTTATTATTATTTAAATTTTTTTAAAAAAACTATTATAAAAATATAAATCATATTTTAACAGCGTATAACGTCCCACGTTCAACGTCATGTAAAATGATATAAAACGTCGAGTACCAAAGCGTTTCACATCAAAAGCTTAGTGAATTCAATAACCCTCGTCACATGTGAAGAGTTGTGTGATTTTATTTATTCCTTAGTTAGTCTATTTAGCATACTACATGCAAAATATTAGACAAATAATAATGCCTTTATAGCCCATAATATTGTGTCTAAGTCTATGCAACTTTTTATAAGATCTTTAACCATTCAAAAGTCATCCTTTCCACCCTCCTGTACCAAGTGTCCTTCCTTTCCTTATTTAGCCTCTGTTCGTTTGAGGTGATTTACTGTAGAAGTGAATTTGAAAAGATGGATTTGCAAAGTAAATTGTGTTCGGTGGGACTGATTTGCGATGATAGATAAGCACTTCATAGGACTGATTTGCGAGGATTTCCGCTTTTTGAGGCTCTCCAAAGATTGGCGCTGATTTGGGATGAAAAGTCATAAATGTCCCTGTGCTTTAACTATAATGCCACGACCATTTAAAAAAAAACATGCATTATTTTCGTACTCCATTCCAGTTGCATTGTTCTATCAATAGTGTGGCTTCCCAAGTCAAGACTTTGGACTGTCCAGAGACATGCTTTTGCAACGTGGTTTTGCAGCGCACAGAGTTAATAATTTTGACGCATTAACTGGTTGTATGTTTCATATCACTAGATTTAATTATTACAACCTAATACTACATTAAAATAAATTCATTTTACTAAATTATAACTTTTATAATTTTTAAACAATAATTTTATAAATTATTCATAATTTTTTTCTCTTTATAAACATTTTTACAATTAAATATAACATTAAAAAATAACTTTTTATATTACTTTTAAACTAGGGGCATTTTGGTAATCTTTAATTTCTACCAATTAAACTAATTTTAAAAATCTATCACATCAATCAAAATCCTACACTAATTCTCACAAACTTTACTTTCAAATCCACTCTCAATTAACCACAAAGTCACTCAAAATAACAACTACAAAATTACCCTCAAATCCATTCAAATCATCTCCCCCAAATACACTAAAAAAAACACACCCTTAGTGAGATGTGTCATTCGTATAGTGCCCATAGCTTTTCCATTTAAACCATTATCTCTTTCAACTCATACTCCATTCCCACTTCTTTTCATTCCATTTTCTTAACTTCCAAAGTATACTTATTTCCTATTACATGTGTATCAATGTAAATATTTTTTTAATGTTATTTTTATATCAATGTAAATATTATTTGTATGTCAATGCAAATATAAAATAATTTTAAATATTTCTTTTAACACAATTGGTGAATTTCCATATTCAAAAATGTAAACATTATATATATATATATATATATATATATATATATATATATATATATATTTATACAAAGAAATATAAACTTATGAGCTATTCATTAAACTTTCTTCTTAAAATAAATTAAAGGCAGAAACATTACGAAGTGTAAGGTTCAAGCAATTTCCTACCAACTTTATAATAAGAGTAAACATTAACAGTAGCTAGTTTGGCAAGCTTTTTGCCTAGTTCATATTCACCCCAATCCTTAAAGACCGCACTTAAAGGTCTATGTTTTCGAAGATCAAGATTATTAACCACACGGGTTAGTTCATCGATGCCACAACCACTCAAACGAGGCATCTTCATGACAGAAGCAGCCAAAGGCCCTAAATCCACTGCATTTTTGCATCTGATCCCATACTCAACCTCCAATTTATGCAAATCATCTTTAATGCCAACACCCACGAAAGTATAATTCGGAAGACGAAGAAAATTAAGCAGAGACATGGGAATGGACTTCATATGTAGAAGCTGGATAATAAGACATGAATGTCCATCACAAAGATGCAATGTGACGCATTTGGTTTTATCTACATCCTTTGACAGATGACACTCAATATCGATCCCAATAACCTTTTGCTCCGACTCTGAGGAAAACAAAAAAGATTCCAGAACCTCAAGGATTGTTCTCTTCTTCTTGGTGACATGGGTCGTAATTTGCTCCCCATTAAGATTGAAACTCTGAACAGAGTCCATATACCTACTATGGATTACAACCTCTTTGGGAACATAATGTAAAAGTCACAGCTATATATATACACAAGATAGGTTCAAGTGACTTTCCAATTCTTATACCATTTATTAATGATTTGAGGGAGAATCTATGAATGATTTGATGGGGAAGTGAAAGAGTTTATCTGCATATCATAAATTACGTAATCCAAACATTGGAAGTAGTTCTGATATTTATTAGTAGATATTATAATCATGTCTATTTCTATTTTTTGAAATATGATTAATTAATTGAAGATTTTTTCATTAAAAAATTAATAAATATTTGAAATAAATAATATAAAGTTTTTATTTTAGTGTAATTCGAGAATATAAGTATTTATGATATCAAAATATCACTCAACGTTTGGGGCAAGTGAAAGAGTTTATCTGCATTTCATAAATTACATAATTCAAACTTTGGAATAACAATGATATTTATTAGTAAGTATTACAATCATATAATTTTCTATCCCTATTTTATAAAATATCTTTAATTAATCAAGGTTTTTTATTAGAAAATTAATAAATATTTGAAATAAATTTAATAAATATAAAATTTTTATTTGTGTGTAATTTGAGAATATAAGTATATATGATATCAAAATATCACTCAAACTTTAATTTTAAATGCAATAAGAATAAATTTAAAATATCTATTGACTAATTTATTATTTTTAACTTTTTTTTTGAAATATATAAATTAGAGTTCTAACGAATAGAAACTATACGAAAAATTAAAGGCCAGAAAACAAAGTATTTTTTGATCATTGTTATTTAAATTGTGTGAAATTTGCATGTTCAATATGTCACTTCAAGGCTCGTTAATATTTGAATGATTTTTTTTATAACGTTAATGCTGCTTGAATGATTTTTTTTCTCATAACGTTAATGTTGTGTTCATTTGAGGAAGATTGAGGAGATGATTTTGGAGAGAATTTGAGGATAATTTTTTTGTCGTTTATTTAAGTGAATTTAGAGGTAATTGAGAGTTGATTTGGAGGTCAAGTTTGTGAGAATTAAGGTAGGATTTGATTGATGTGATAGATTTAAAAAATTTATTTAATTGATAGAAATTAAAGATTACTAAAATCCCCCTACTTATTAAAATAATTTAAAATGATAATTGTTAATGTTATATTTCATTGTAAAAATGTTTATAAAGAGTAAAAAATTAAAAATAATTATCAAAATTAAAAGAATTATAATGTAGTAAATGAATTAAAAAAAACACTACTTTACTACTCTTTCTTTTTCAATATTATTTGTGACATCCCAAATATATAGTATATATGCAAAGACCTCACCAATTTATAATATTAGAAAGCAGTTAAGAGATGTACTTAAAGTATTATAGGATTATAGTCTTCCAGAATTGACTAAGAAATTAAAACTTCAAGCACTAGAGTATTCCAAAATATGTCCAGAATTTGAAATTTAAAACCTAACAAGGTTCTTCAAAATGACATAAGAGAACTAAGAATTCCTAGTGAGTCTAAGCTGCAGCATCATTTTCATTTCTCTCCAATGTTGCCTCCAAAGAAACCTCATCTTCCTCTACTCACATCCAAGTTGATGATCATTGCAAAAGAAAACACATACAACAAGCACACAAACAAGCAAGGGTGAGCTAATTAATTATATAAAAGCATGCATCATATCAAGCACATAACTTACAAGAGTTAACTTAAATCAAAGCAATTTAAGGCATACATCCTAGCATGTTATCTTCTAAACTTAGACTCGTCCGGACTTTAGAATGATAGTCGAGCTATGGCGGGTCCTGCACTCATGGTGACTTATGAAACTTGGGTTTCCTATCCTGCCACACTCACGAGGTTAGCCTGTTCCGGGTCTTGAGCTCCTACTTTCATTCTAAAACACTAAGGATCTCACCAAGAGATCCTACACAGATGGAACTTGATTTACAACTTGGATCATACTTTCATCACTTTGTAATCTTATACACAATCTCAACAATATACATTACTCACCACTCACAAATTATAAAAATAAAATCTCCACAATTGAATCTAAGTTAATCAATACCAAGAACCAAACAGCTCCAACTAACCCATAACAAGTCATAAAATGCATCAATTTATACATACCTACAAGTAATATAATTATTGATTAACACTCACGTTTTAATATAAGAAACAACTATCCTTACTTTTATATATATATATATATATATATATATGATACGTATAGTATCTTGTAAATATACATATTTATATTATATTATAAGCATATCAAACTCTCTTTTCAAGCACCTGTTTTGCTGCAATCAAGGCTACTCTGGATTCTAAATTAATCATAACTAAATGTCCACCCTGTAAATCATAAAGTGCAAAATGGATATTGGAGTTATTGTTTAGAAATACCAACGCACCATTAAACTAATATATATATATATATATATATATATATATATATATATATATATATATATATATATATATACTTTAAATTCCAAACACACAGTGACTGATTTCCTAAAATTATAATTGACTAGAAATTAACAGATGATAACTTTATGCATCTACAATCAACTTGTTTTATTTTATTTTCATCCTAGTAGAGATCTTTCTTTACCCCAATTGGTCACCGGAGAGGACCCAAATGTCTGAACGCATCAAACTCGCCTTCGACGCCAGCACATATGACTAGTCACAACTGACTAGATCAGGCCAGGGCTGCTCTATGATCAGGGATGTGCCAACTCAGGTTTTTAAGGTTCCTCTATCCTACCAACAAAGAAAGGCTCTCAACAATTAATAATTAATTTATTTAAATTATCTACTATGTTCTCTTATGCTCTAAATCTGAAAATGCCTAATTTTAATATTTTCACTTCCTCTCACAACAACCTCAAACAGTATCTGTACATCTATTTAATACCCATATACATGCTATTACAGAACCCTTACTCCAGACCTTCCAACAAGATCAATTTCAGCCAACAAACTCATTCAAAACAGATTAAATTCATCACATCACAACATGCACAATTTCACAGTTTCAGTTATAACACCCAATACAATAAAAGTCATAAAACAGTTTCACAAGAGCACACCAGTTCAACATTCATATGCATATATTTTTATAAAATAAATTCATACAAAAATAATTAGCTCCCCTTACCTGGAAAGCTTAACAGTACCACTTCTAGGAACGCTCTAGCAGTACCTCCTCACAAAGGCGAGTTTGACAGCACCTATAAGCCACCAAAAATTGGTGCAGAGCACATTTCTTAGAGTTGGAAGGGACAAAGAAACTAAAGGAAAAGCTATCAGTAACAGGCGACCAGGAAGTTGCATGACTTAGGTTCAAGAACGGTTGAAGAAAAGGAAAAAAACACTTACCGGTCGGAATGGAAAAACGTTCGGTTCAAACTGAAGCCCTTGGTGCAGCGAGCGCGGAAACACCTTCAAATCAAAATTTGATCGGTTCAGTGAAGAGAAAATCTAGAGAGAAGGCAGAGAGAATTTTAGGGCAAGGGTTTTAGAGAGAGAGAAAGACAGCTGGCAAAATGAAGAAATTCTGATTTTTAGAAAACCCCTTCCTAAGGTCATCGGTCCTTAGCTTATGGGCTGACTGCCTCAACATAAGGCCCAATAGCCTTATTATTTTCAGGCTCTTACATTATTATTATTATTATTATTATTATTATTATTATTATTATTATTATTGACGTATGCTAATACGGTATTATCCTATACCTTGTCAAATTTGAGTATTTTGTATGCATAAACATAACATAACTAGTATAAAGAATGGGTTTTGAATGTGAAATAGTAGCATATGTATGAAACAAACCATATGTAACCTCAACTTGAATAACCATAATTGGAACCCGCTTCCCTCTCTCTTTCACGCCTTCCATTTGAGAAAAATTCTCATTCTCAGGCTTCCCTGCAAGTGCCACACCAGAAGAAATTAGAACAGGACACCTCCAAATGCAACCTGCTTCTCACCCCATGCCACCCCAATGCTCTTTCCTCCATCTTAACCCTTCACCACTACTTAAAATGGATGAAAATAAAGAGGAAATCGTGAATATTTAAACATTATTCCTAAACACAAATGTCTGGGTCTGATCCTAGTCCTGGACGCACGTTCATATGGATCATAACTGGTCTTTTGTTCATCTCTATAGTGGCAGGAGGTGCATGCCTTGTGGCATATATGGACCATCACAGCGCAAGCCTTCGTAACCGAATACACACCTTGGGAATCAATACAACAACTTTGCAAAATGGGGAACCAAATTCGCAATTATAGGAACCGAATACGCTTTCCCTTCTTCTTCACACTGTAACTGAATACGGCGTATTGGAACCGGTTTCACCTTCTTCGTCTTCTCCAGCTTCACAGCTTCATGTTCTTCATCAACCACTTCCTTCTTCATCGTCCGCTGTCCATCAACCTTATCTTCTTCATCTACCACCAACCTTGCAACCTTGCAATGTAAAAAACAAACTTCATCTACCACCGAATATATTAATGTACCAAGGTTCGAAGAAGTGGAATCATATGTTTATGTTGGGGCACACCAGACTTTTTCGCTTCGATCCTTTCAAATCTCGTATTCATAGTGGGTGATCGAAAAGTATACAATCCCACAATTCACCTTAATTCGTTCTGCGCATTTCGATGCAAGTGAACACAATTTTACCTTCAATTCCTCGCTCTGAGTAATGCGTAAATAGTAACTCACATCAAGTGAACACGATGCAGAGAATTGTTTCATACCAATGTGTCAAATTAAAGATTAATAAAGACAGCCAAAGATTATTTTTGTAAAATACAAAAATGGATATTATATTTCCAACAAGTTTATATTATCATCACTCCAAATTTTGGTATTTGAGTTATATACCATTTCAAACTTTATCAATTATTTACCATCATATGAAAATTTATTAAAAATAAAATAAAATAAAATAATATAAAATATAAGAAATAAGATAAAATTTATATTTCACCCCACATAAATAAACTATATCTATCATAAAAAAAATATAAATAATTTTATATCATATTTATTATCGGTTTGGCGCAGGAAGCTCAAGGGAATCAGCTAAACACAGTGAAATACAACTTCCCAAGGAAGCAAATAATTGCCAAATTAAATGTGTTATGTTAACTTGGCTTAGTTGTTCCAAGATTATTTATATCATATTTATTATAGGTAGCTTGAAGGTTCCAAATAGAAACCGTTGCAAAAGATAAATGAAGGTAAATCCTGGCTTTTAAAATATCAAAATATTGAAAAAAAATCATTTTTTTTCCTTTTTAAATTTTAAATATTTATTCACCGTCTCTTCCTCTTTTTCATAGAATGGAATTTAATAATTTTAGAAGAAAATTGATTTGTTTGTCAATTTAAAATATTAAAATAAAATTTTAATTACAACTTTTTTAATAATAATCATATGTCAATAAAATTGTTAATAAAAAGATTTTAGTTTCAAAAATAGTGCAAAACAAATGAAGCATATTATGAAATAATAAATGAGAAATAAGTTAATTAATTAAGTTATGCTCTTTGATTTATCGATTAGTTATTGGATTTATGTGACTGTTATTTTACACCGTTACATGCTAATTTATATTTTATATTTTATAATTTTATAATTGACTATATTCTTTTTATCTTTTCTTACAACACATTATCAATCAATCTACCTCAACTTTTATACTGAAAAAGTTTCCTTATTATCCCTCCTTCGGTTGGAGCCATTATAAAAGTTCCAAAAAATACAGGAGTCTTTAATGATGTTGTTTCACAAATTAAACATGAGATTTTCCTTAACATTCAAAATCTTGTCGGATTCTCTAATAACGGTGAAATGTTGGTTCCTCAAGAAAAAGTTAGTTCCACAAGCAAAAATATTCGAGACTTCAACATGGTTCCTTAAGTGAGAGAAACATTAATCTTGTAGTGGCTGTACTAGATAGAGTTATACATTTTTAATTCATTTATACTTTAATTCCTTATATCATATATTATTAGTATTATATAATTTATATTATATAATAATTTAAATAGTTTTCTAATAATTTTATCTAAACAATTCATTAATTGATTATACCATACTTTGTGTTTACATAAGAAAAAAAAAATGAGAAGTTAAATTTGATTAAAATTCAAAGGACAAAAGACGAAAGACAATATTCAGGCCTAATCGTCCTGAAATCCAAACCCATTCGGTTATACACTATGCTGGTTATTGCTTCTTACAATCCCACAATTACTACCTTCACTCCAACAATAAAATAAAAAGACTTAAAAACTCTTTTCTATACCGTTACCACTCTCCCCACTTTTATTACCACCACTAACAAAGATAAAAAAAAAAAAATTGCAAAGAAAAAGACAGAAAAAAAAAACTCTTTCTGAGAATCCTTTCTAAAACATATTTCATATCTTACGGAAAGTTTGAAACTTCCTAAATGTATTTTATGTAGAAATATATTATTACTTTTTCCTTTCATGAAAATGTATGCGAAGAAATTTATCAAAATAGAATCATAAATATAAATAACAATTAAAAATATCAGGTATACGGGAGAAAATGCATAATAAAAAATAAATTTTAAGGAAACATTAAACAAAAATTTAGGTTTAATTTTGTTTCAAATCTTTTATGATTGTGCATATTTAAAAATGAAAAAAAAATTGTCTATTCTACTTTTTTTATTTTTTTCAATTAAGTCCTTAATTTTTTTTATTTTTTTAATCAGGTAATATAATTTTTATTTTATCTTATATTTTACTTTTTTATAATAAGAAATATATTTGTAATTAATATAAAATAAATATTATAATATGATTTCAATTAAAAATAATTTTAAAAAAATAAAAATTCTAAACTCTAAACCTTAAATATTTAATGGACACAAAAAAACAATATCTCTATCGAAACACTTATAAGAGTTAAAACTTAATTAAATTTAAAATGTATTGAACATTATTATACGAGTAACATGGCCTATAAAGTATTTATTCACTCAATAACAACAAATCTAAAATACAAAATGTTTAACTTCATGTTTCGTCCAAAGAACACGAAGAAGATATAACTTTAACTCTTCAATTCTTAAATACTAAATATTTGAAGTAGAATGTAGAAGATAAAAAAATATTCACAAGTGTATTCTAAAAACAACTAACATTTTAATGATTTCATTCATTATCAAACAAAACATAATAGAATGATAAACAAAACATATGTCTTTTAAAACACAATTTTTAACAAAAAAGTATATTTTAAAAATGATTTTCATTTAGTTTTTTTTTTTAAATGATTGAATAACTACCGAATCTTACCGTATTACCAAACAGCAACTACTAATAGAAACTTTAAAAAACATCACAATTTTTCAAATCATTTTAGTGGAGTAAGATAATACTTCAAAATTATATATCTCAATCATAAACCTCACATATCTACACTCTCATGATAAGTCATTACATAACATCTAAAAACACAAATCTATATTCGTGAACAAAATAGTTATTTTCATTCAAGAGAAACAAAACATAAATTTCATGTTATGCATTTTTTAAATTACTATTAGATGTTCGTACACAAATATGAAACTACACCTGAGTTTGTCATTAAATCCCATTACCATTTTGCTTTAACATTTTCGAGTGACAAAATTTAAATATAAAATTAAAATTTGAATTTTTAACCTTTTAGATTATTTTTACTTACATGTGTGAATAAATAAAATAAAATAAATATAGTAAATGGGATTTTAAAAAGTGATTTTATAATAAACCATGATTTTATAATTTATTACTAAATTTTAAAAAATAAGCTTACCAAAAATAAAAGTGAAAATTTATACATGCAATTCAAGTATATCTATAACTATTAAAATTAGCTGTGATAGTTTATAAAAAAATTAATAACTCAAATATTTCTTCTTTAAAGTATTTTCTTTCAACAGTAAAATTATAATATCTAACCTATGTCATCTCATATCGAGAAAGCTAACAACATTTGTTCTCTAATCAACAGCAAGATCTTCATAAATATAAATTTACATATCTTAAAAATTTGATGTTCAATGTCCATGTCAAGCATTTTGTCAACGTAATAAAACATAATGAAACTTATCTAAAGTCAATGTTCTTCATTTCAATATCATTGAGTCGACCAAAGCAAAGACAATGTTTGCTCTGTGTTCTATCTTTTTTGTATGATAGGCTTTTAGGTGTTTCACCATACAAGCACTACAAAGGAAAATAAAATCAGATGAAAAAAAAAAATCAAGGCAAACAATAATATACAAACAAGATAAGTTATGAAAGAATAATATTATGTCTACTAGTTGGTAAATAAGTTTCTATTTTGTGCATTCCCAATATGATTTTATTGCAAACATTTGACTTTTGCAACATGAAAAAAAAAAGTACTTCTTAATGTCTAGATAACATTATTAGTAGGAAAATGAAACTGAAATAATTAACAAACATTAAGAATTTTTATAATTACTAACAAAATTTTAGTGACGAATTTTAAAATTTCAATTATCAATATAAATATTCGTTGATAAAGAATACATCAATAACATTTATCAGAAAATTAGAATTTATATGGCTGATTAATAAACATCTCACTTTGGGTTTTAACCAATTATTATAAAATTCATTGATAAAATTGGTTAATAACTATATATCTTAAAATTTGTAGTAAAATCTATCAATAATTTAAATTTATTATTATTCACAAAATTGTATATCAGTGAAAAGAATGTCAAATTTTTTGTCCAATGCATTTTTTATATAAATTAAGTGAACATAAGTGAAAAAAATAGAAGAAAGAAGAGAAGTAGAGACTAATGACAAAAAGACATATCACTAATGTTACTAAAGCGAGTTAACTTAGTTACAGGAAACTATAGATAATTAATACTATTTTATATTATAAAAATTGATCTACTTTTATAAAAACTGAGTTATACTGTGTTTTTTAGTTCAGTTTAAAGAAACCAAACTTTTTCTATTAGGAATTTAGTTAACAGTTTCAAATTCTGAACTATATATTAGTTTGGTTTGAAACTTTTACTCGCTCTATTTTATTTTTTAGCAAAGAAAGTAAGAAGTAAAGAAATAAAGATACACGTCTGAGTTATCTTATTGATTATATATATATATATATAATAATATGGATAAATAAAGAAATAATTGTTTTTTTAAAATTCTTTAAAAAGTTAACTATAATAATTATTAAAATAAAATAATATTAATAAAACTAAATAAATTTGTAAAACTAAAAAGATAAAAATGTGTGTAGAAAAAAAATTATAAAATATAATACAAATATATATATATATATATATATATATATATATATATATATATATATATATATATATTACTTTGTGTTATATTTCTATATCACAAATATTCACTATTATTAACATATAAGCAACACCGGATATGTGTAAAAATTTGTTAGATTTCAAAATAATACTAGCCATGAAATAATTGCAATGAATACATAGTATGACCACACTTACTTGTCACTTATTTAGATATTGTATTTCAGCACATTCTCAGTGTATATAAATAACGAATGCATGTTTTTAGAGACAAGTGATTCATTAATTAATTATATAAGTTTAGGTTTTAAAAGTTGAACTCAAAAACATTACACTTAAGTTATTATCTAAAATAGTTCATTTTGTTTTAGTTTAGTATAATATAGTTAGTTAAGTTTAATATAATTTAGTTTAGTTTGATTTGTCCAATCCTAAATGTCACAATTGTGGAGCGCTGGAGATCATCACAATTAGGGCTGGACATGATTAACCTAACTGTACTAAACTATAGATTATCTATACTATATTATACTATAAAAACTGAACTATTTTTATTAAAAACTGAATTATACTATTTTGTAGTTCAATTTAAAAAAAACTGAACTTTCCTATTAGTAGTTCAGTTAACTCAGTTAACTGTTTTAAAACAGTAAGAAAATACAACTTCATTAAAACAAACTGCAGTTTCACCCAAACATAATGAAGACATACTATTTATTCTTTTATCAAATAACTTATTGAAAAGTGATTTTAAATAAACAAATATCCTAAATTAAATTTCTAAAAGACCAATTTTAAGCGTTAGTTTAAAAAAAAAATACTCGAAGAATTTAGATAAACTTTTCAAACTTGTTTCGAAATAGTTTTAAGACAAAAAAGAACACATTTAATACTATTTACAAATTGGTATGAATTATTTTTTTTTCTCATAATGCAACTTAGTTATTTATATTAATTTATATTTGTATATCCTACTTTTCATAATTATATATCATATTCGTTTATTATTATTTTTATTTTTACTAAAAATTATTATACTATTAAAATTTATAAATGGATAGATTTTGACTAAGGTTTTTCTTATCAATTTTTTTTAATGTAATCTATGCAATTAAATTTTATTTAAGTTAAGAATTTAAATAAACTTTTCAAACTTATTCTAAAATAGTTTTAAGATAAATAAAAAAGAAAAAACACATTTAATACTATTTACAAATTGTTATGAATTATTTTTTTCTCATCTCATAACTTAGTTATTTGTATTAATTTATATTTGTATATCCTACTTTTTCATAATTATATATCATACTAGTTTATTCAGAGCCAGGTTCCGATCCTGGGACCTGTGGGTTATGGGCCCACCTTTGGTAAATTCAGTTGTGTTGTTCAACAATTTGGTATGTCTCGCAGTGAAGCGGATCATTCAGTGTTCTATCGCCACTCGAGTGCTGGATGTATCTACTTAATAGTGTATGTCGATGATATTGTTCTCACAGGAAGCGACTATCTTGGCATCTCTCAGATGAAACAACACCTTTGTCATCATTTTCAAACCAAAGATCTTGGCAAACTTCGGTATTTTTTGGGTATTGAAGTAGCACAATCCAGTGATGGTATTGTCATATCTCAGAGGAAGTATGCGTTAGACATCTTGGAGGAAACAGGGTTAATGAACTGTAAATCTGTTGAGACACCTATGGACCCTAACATCAAACTCCTACCAAATCAGGGGGAGCCTTTCTCAGATCCTGAACGGTACAGAAGACTAGTTGGTAAATTAAACTATCTTACTGTTACGCGTCCTGACATTTCCTTCGCAGTTAGTGTGGTGAGTCAATTTCTAAACTCCCCATGTGAAGACCATTGGGATGCAGTTGTTCGCATACTGAAGTATATTAAAAGATCACCTGGGAAAGGTTTGCTATATGGCCCTAACAACGATACAAAAATCGTTTGTTATTCAGATGCTGATTGGGCTGGTTCCCCTTCTGATAGGAGGTCTACTTCTGGATATTGTGTCTCTATTGGTGGCAACCTGATATCTTGGAAAAGTAAGAAGCAAAGTGTTGTGGCAAGGTCCAGTGCAGAAGCAGAATATAGAGCTATGGCATCAGCTACTTGCGAGCTTGTGTGGCTTAAACAATTGTTGAGTGAATTGAAATTTGGAGATGTCACTCACATGATACTTATATGTGATAATCAAGCTGCTCTCCATATTAGCTCTAATCCTGTCTTCCATGAGAGAACCAAACACATTGAAGTTGATTGCCATTTCATTCGAGAAAAAATCATATCCGGAGATATCAAGACTGAGTTTGTTTTATTATTTTATTTTTACTAAAAATTATTATACTGTTGAAATTTATAAATGAATAGATTTTGACCAAGGTTTTTCTTATAATTTTTTTAATGTAATCAATGCAATTAAATTTTATTTAAGTTAAAGAAAAAAAGAAAAACATGCAGTTTCTGTATGTTTGCGATGCCAAGACGAATTACAGTTTACTTTGGTTACTATTGTACGGTTTACCATTTGAAACAGTTAATTACTAATAGAAAAGTCCAGTTTTTTTAAATTGAACAGCAAAACAGTATAGTTAAATTTTTAATAAAAATAATTTAGTTTTTATAGTATAGATATAATTTAGTACAGTAAGGCTAATTATGTCCTGTAATTGTCTGGACTGTTTTCATCTTGATATGTATCATTTAGGCTTTAACTTTAATTTTAAACTGTTTTCACAATTCAGAAGCATGTATATTCACTCTGAAGTGCACAATAAATAGTTAACTAAACTGTGAATTAAAAAACAATTTACTGAATTATATTTTGGTTAACTGAACTAAAAAATAGTTCAACTCAGTTTTTTTGAACTATTTTCTAGTTCAATCCAGTTTATTTGAACTATTTTATAGTTAACTATACTTAGTTTGTAGTACAGTGCAAACAATGCAGTTTGTCCACCCTTAATCACAATAATGATAGTCAAAGATATAGAGGAGGAGGAAGAGATTAAAGAAAATCATGAGACGACATCAATAATAATAATCATGATGAAGGAAGAGAAGAGAAAAAAAAAGAAAGAAGAAGACTCAATCACAATATTTACTGATATACTTAAAATTCATGCATATTAACATATATAAATCATAATAAAATATTAGCCTTTATAAGAGATAAGATATTAAAGAGATTCAATGAGAATGCATTATTAATCTCTCTATTGTCCAACTCTTTTTCCAATTTTTTATTTTTTTCTTTTTCTTGTACACTTTTTTGATGATTAACTGATAAATAATTTTATAACTAAAAATTAAACTCTAATTCTTTTTATTAACACATGACATCAAAATAGTTACAATAAATTCTTTTATTTTATTTTTATTATAACTTCTCACAATAATTATTAATTTTTTATATTTTATTAAATCACGTTTAAATCGGCTACAATATTTTACACGAATCATATAATTAAATTAATTCATCAATTAATTCTAACATTGTATTCCTCATTTATTTTTCATTGCAAGTTTCATATTGCGAGTATTAAGTCATAATGCAAAATTAGCTTTGTTACTTTCGAGAAAATATCTCAACTACTAAAATATAAATAAAGGTTAACCGAAGATTACTTTTTTAAAATAAAAATGCATTATATTAAATCTTTAGTTGATCCCATAAACTTATATTTACATTAATTAAATTAATTACCAATATAAATCAAAACTCTTGCAACTATGTGTAATATTAATTTATTTTTAAGAGGATGTCAATTTCTACTTTAATTTTGTTACTTCGTTAATTTCGAAAGGTCTCAACTTAAAAGGTTTGGAGGTACACAAAGAGATTTAAGTGATTTTTTTAAAAATGGATTAAAGGCAAAGAATTTTCAATAAGGTTAATGAGATTGTCAGTAACATTTATCGAGAAAAATTTACTTTTAACGAATGACTATTAAGTAAATGGTATAATTCTTATTCAGAAAAAATATCTCACAATCTTTCTTATCTTTTCTTTCATTTTTATTACAAAACCAACTTTATAATTCCACTAAATATGAGATTGGTAAAAGGTCACGTCATAATTAAAGAAGTTCAAAATCTTAATTTATTAACTTTATTTTAATTTTTGTTTTCTTAATTTTTGTATTTTTAAATATATATATATATATATATATATATATATATAATTATATAAGTATTTTTTCAATTTTAATTAATATTTTTAATCAAATAAATTAAAATAATTATTATCTTTCTTTATTATAACTAATAATTGTGATTTAATTTATAAATGTAAATTATTTAAATTACAATCTTATCATATATTTATAATTTTTTAATGAGGTAATAAAAAATAATATTTTAAATTATTATTATTTTATTTATTTATTTATAAAAATAAATAATGGATCAAACTATCTCATCGTGTCTTTAACCTTCTATAGATTAGAAAGGAAAGGTCAAAGCAAATTGATGGATTAAAACATGAATCGAGTCCTTCAAATTTGGGTATGTTAATGGATTCATCCATAAGTCAAAACTTGTTCTTATAAAATAGAAAATGTAGAAAAAAATTCTAATAGTTTCCACAATTTTGGAAATGCATAATTATGATTCTTATAAAATTTTAACGATGAATATGTTTATTTATTCTTTAAAATTAAGCATTTTGTATTCCTTAATGTGATTGAGTTACTAGAAGAGAATCTTACATCTAAGTACGAAATAATAAATAATGTCGTATTTACCTAATATATCAATAATAAAGTTTATTAACTAACTTTCCTCATGTTACTCTCAGACATTAACGTTAATCTTTACAACTAAGAATTCAGTGATATATGACAGTAAAATAAAATTGTTTAAATTTTAATTAAATTTTTTATGTAAATCAAAATGATACATTCTCGAAACTAAAAGTGAATTTAAATGATATATTATATCCAAACTAGTGTTCATTTAATCAAAATTGTATTTTCAGTGATCGTTTGGTAATATTAATTTTTAAAGAATTACAATTTAATAACAAAATATTATTTCTGAAGTAAATTAATAAAATGAATATATGTTAAATAATTCTTTATTTTTTATTTATATAGAATAAGAATGTAGTAGACATGATTTAGACCTTTGTTTAAAAAAGTAGGCAGAGTGGAAAATAATTGAGAAATCGTCCTTTTGTCTTCTTGCAGAGGTGTGATTTGGAAACAAAGAGCATGTCTTATGACTCTATCCAAAACCAGTACATTGACGTTGGGTTTCATTAAAAACATGAAAATAAATTTATTTTAAAAAATAAGTAAAAGAAAGTTACAGAAATAATTGGCCATTATTAAAAGAGAAAGAAAAACTTTAAATTGTTGGTTTTTTTATTTGTTTAAAAAAATGTCACGTTTGTGTATGAGTGCGCCTGCGGGCATTTGATTCCTAGTTTGGAATGTTTCTAGGGTTCTACCCTTTGACACAAGGTACATCTCACTTATTTTTTCTTTATCTTCTATTCATTTTCGATTTTCCGTCTTTTGTTTTCCTATTCCATCTTAATTTTCAATCATTGTTTTGGCCATAATGTTCATACTTTTTACGATTCAAATTTTCATATTTGGTGTGATTCTGAGCTGGGTTTTTCAAATTGAAACTCCTTGTTAATGAAACTGATTCACCCCAGATGGACCATACTATTCCAAGAGAGAAGAAAGACGTTGAATTTGACCTTGAAAGTGGTGGGAACACTATCGAAGAGGATGTAGGCAAGGATCGTTATGTTAGTGATAAAGAATCAAAGGGTGCTTTGAGCTGCGCGGGGAATGGGATTCCGAATATTGATGGAACAGATAAGGGTAAAACTGAGATTGAATCTTTTAGAAATTCTGCAAAATCTGGAGATGTTGTGATTATAGATGAAAATAGTTTAGAAGTGTTTATGGATAGGACTTTTGTTCAACAGCAATGGTCTAATGTACATGGTAACCATCACAAACAAAATATTAAACCCTTGCACCCCAAAAAGCCTCCAAAGCCACCCCTGCCTCCCACAGGCCCTTCACTAGATGCTGGTGATCAGAAGTTTGTCAAGGAACTTGCTGAGCTTGCCTTGAGAAAGCGCGCAAGGGTTAAGAAAATGAAAGCTGTGAGAAAGATGAAAGCAAACAAGTCATCATCATCATCAACTTATACCAATCTTTCTGCCATGGTCATTACTGTTTTCTTCTTCCTTGTAATAATACTCCATGGTAAATAATCTTTTCTTCTATTGGTTGTCTTCCAAGTGCTGTGATTAATGCACGTTTTCATTTTGATTTCTTTCTAGGAAGTTGTTTTGAGAATATCTCATGATTTGGTATGTATGCTATTCTGAATGTAAATATGATTCTTCAAAGACACACTTAATATTTACTAGCACATCACCCCCCAAAATCTCAAATTACTGTCTTGTCATATTTGCAGCCACTTACAAACTTGAACTGAATAACTATTTTCTATCCCCGCTGATAGTAAATTGGTGTTTTAAAAACAATAACAGAGAGAAGCATTTGTTCTGTACACAAATTGTAGCATAGTTGCCCTCACTGTACATTGGGTTGAGTTCATTTACGTTGCAACTGTGGTTCTTGTAACGTTTATGTTGATGGCCCAAACTTGTAACATTGTTTACCATACACTTTACACCCTTCTTTTTCTCTTGCTGTTTTCTTATATTACCTCTCACGATGTCTTACAATGTCTCCAAACATTATATTTCGGTAATTAGTTGATTTACATCTACCGCTGTTGAAAAAATTAATGGCTATTTTTTCTGACTCTTACAGCTAAGATTTGTCTTAAATGAGAAGTTTCCTTGTAGTTTTATTATCACCAAGAATATAGGCATATTATTGGGGTCTGATTTACTTTTTGTTGTTTCCCTGTATTTTCTTTTACCTCTCGTTCATCATAGCAAAAATCGAAGACTTTACTTTGAAATCAAATACTTATTCTGAACTGACAAAATATGAGTGGTATTTTGCATAATGCATGCAGGTATCCACATCAGTCTCATTTCTGATTCAATATATGCATTTAATGGTCTTATTCTTTTTCAGGTTTTTCCAATGATACTATATAAATACACAACTGTGAGAATGTATCCTGATATTAAATCATCATTCCATACTATACATAATGAATTTTGTGCTACTGGATATGCAAATTATAAGAACACTGAATCAAAGATAAACTGTGAGTAATTATGATAGGGAGGGAGTTAGATTGACCTATGATCTGCCATCTTGGGTATGGATTGAACATCTTAAGACATTGTAAACTAACTTTTTGAGTTATTGTATTTTTTTATAGTTTTTCAAAATGTCTCATTCCTTTTATTAGCTTTTGTGATGTGGTTCTTGTCTTGTTGCCTAGTAAGGGCCAAACTTTTTTGCATAATATTAAATAATACTAAGCTTCACCTTTTCATATTTATTCACATGTAACTATATGTTAAGTTGGCATTCATTACATGGTTTATCTTATAAAATCTTTCTTGCTTTCTTGGCTTCACCCTGCCTTTAAAAAAAGTTACAAGTTTATCTTCAAAGTCTAGGCTATCTGGTTTCTTACATATCAAACTTTAGACTAGTATTTTTGATGATCTCGTTTGGAAGCCTGGTATTTAGGGAATAGTCATGTTGATTAGACTTTGCATGCAGGAATCAGGTCTGTGAGTAGTGCTAGTGTTGGGGTAATGGATTCCCCTGAGGCTAAATTTGCAGCAGATGAAGGCTTGATTTCTGTTCGCATTCCCACGAACTTCAACACTAATGAAGGAAATGTACCTGCCTCTCATTCATGTATGTTTTTCTTTCCCACAGCAGTGTAATTGAAGTAAACTTTTATGCTCACTATGGTAATGACTTTGCATCAAAATTGCAGCAATTTGATAGTTCTCCTAGTGTCTTATATTGTAGCAGTTCTGCAAGAAAGATGATGTGCAAATTTTGAAGGTTCTTTCCCTTTCAATGTGAGTTTAGTCTATTCTTTACTAGTTTGGATTATGTATGTCTTCTTGTACAGCCATTAGGAATCTTAGCCATTGGTCAAGTTTGCTGTATAGTGACTTGATTGGTAAATGTTAATAAAAAGGAGAGTCCTGCTTATGGATTGTGTTGTGCGTCTATTTGAATTTTTTGGTTCACCTTGGTACCGATGACAGTGCTGATTTATCCTAGTATTTTACGAGAAAAAATATTTTCAATTTATTTTACTGTAACAAATACCAGTTGTGAACTTTTATTTATTTACACCAACAATCTAAGATTTTCTAGTTTGATGAACTTGCCAGTGTAAAATAATCTTATGCAAAATAATAAGATTCAATACAATGATTGAAGCTACAACAACATATTTTTAATTTAACGAGAATCTGACTTTCGTAAATAAAACTTACACATCTTCAAGGGTTTTTTTTTTAGGCTTAATATCCTATTTTGTCCCCAGTTTCGCTCGAAAATGTCAAATTAGTCCATCCTTTTAAAAATGCGTCAATTACGTCCTCACTTAATAAAATTTGCATCAATGAAATCCCTTTTGTTAAATCCGTACAAACGGCGGTAATTATTTTTCTCTCTTATTAAGTAACGCCGTTTGTACGGATTTAACGGAAGGGATTTCATTTATGCAAATTTTATTTAGTGAGGACGTAATTGACGCATTTTTAAAAGGATGGACTAATTTGACATTTTCGAGCGAAACTGGGGACAAAACAGGGTATTAAGCCTTTTTTTTTTATCAAGTTTTGAACCTTGATTAAACAAATAGATTGCACTCTATCAAATTTCTCTCTGCACCCATCATTTCAGATTTTATTTTCAAGAATACATATAGTCAATCCTGGAAATATTTTTCCAGAAGAGACTCACATATACTCATCTACTCCTTTTCTGTAATTGATTTAGTATGTTTCGAAAAATAAAATATAAAATGATGAGCTGAAGAAATTTGATAGGTTGCAGAAATTAAATAAAATCTGGAATAATGGGGTGCACGAAGAAATTTGATAGGGTGCAGAAATTAAGTACAATCATGTCATAAAATTTCAAGTAACTTAAAGTAAAGAATGTAAGCAAAAGAAAGAAAAGTGCAAGAAAATGATATAGGATACTTGTTTTAAATAAGAGTTAATTTCGAAAGAGTAAATATAGATGCTATAAGTGAAAGAATTTTGAAATTGAAAGAAAAGTTTTGAAATGAACAAGAAAAAGAAAACATAATAATAATAAATTTCAATATATTTTGTCGTTTTAGACTTCTATGAGATTAAATAGTTTTCCATTAGCACATAATAACTCATGATAGACCTTTTGGAATCAACCTAAACTTTTGGAAAGAATATACTAAGACTAGGACATCCTTTCAAATTTCTTATTATATGAAGAGTTATTGTCATAGGAGGTTCCCATAGATGAAACAAATTGATTGAGTTTATGAACTGGGAAACTGATATCTGGCGTGATGTGAGTGAGTTATAACAGACGTCCAATCAATGTTCTATATTCACTAGGATCGAAAAGCGATGAACCTTCATTGTCAATGAGGGAACAAGATGGTTTCGTGGGAGAAGTGGCAAGTTTGCAAGCTAATAAGCCACAATCAGAAATCAGATCAACACAATATTTCCATTGATTGAGAACAATACTAGAACGTGAACAACTTATTTCAAAACCCAGAAAATATCAAAGAATATCAAGATCTTTGATACTAATAAACGAGTTATGAAGATGAGTTTTAGTACATTGAATTTCCTAAAGATTATTGCCTACCAACAGAATGTTATCAACATATATTAACAAAATTGTGAAAAAATGACTCTGTGTGAACAAATAAGGAATGCGTTGTTGTAATTTGAACATAACCAAGTAGAATTATAGTTTGAGTCAATTTCGAGTTCCATTGACTATCAACCTACTTTAGTCCATATAAAATTTTTCTAAATTTACAAACTTGCACGGAACGAGAAAGAGCATGAGCAGGGAAAGGATTCATGTACATTTCTTCATTGAGTTCACTACATTGAATTTTCTAAAGATTATTGCCTACCAACAGAATGTTATCAACATATATTAACAAAATTGTGAAAAAATGACTCTGTGTGAACAAATAAGGAATGCGTTGTTGTAATTTGAACATAACCAAGTAGAATTATAGTTTGAGTCAATTTCGAGTTCCATTGACTATCAACCTACTTTAGTCCATATAAAATTTTTCTAAATTTACAAACTTGCACGAAACGAGAAAGAGCATGAGCAGGGAAAGGATTCATGTACATTTCTTCGTTGAGTTCACCATGAATAAAGACATTATTCACATCTAATTGATGAAGAATCCAACCCTTAACACTTGCTAAAGACAAAAAATAAACCGAATGGGAATGATTTAACTGTTAGAGGAAAAGTATGAAAATAGTCAATGCCTTTGGTTTGAGTATATCCCTTGGGAACCAAACGAGCCTTATATCTATCAATTGTGTTATTTGGTTAATGTTTAGTGTTGATGGACCAAAACAATCAATTTTTTTCCAACAAACATACTAGGGTAGTTTGTAGTATAACAAGTGTTCTATTAGGCAAAATACACAAAGTCTCACACTAGCTTGACTCGAATAAAACAATAAATGATGCATGAAAGGTGTAGAAACAAATTTGATTAAGAAAACAAGGTTAATTTTGCAAAATAACATGTTATGAAACAATTTGAAATTAGAAAGGTTGATTTCAGGATAAAGACATGTTGAAATTAGATTTCACCACTTTATTCCTCTTTTGTAAATGTTCAATTATTATTTATAAAAATACAATTAATCATGTCCTTAGAGCCTAAAATCACTAAATTTCAATATGATTCCTCAGTGATTGCTTGAATGTATCACTTGCATTAAGATTAAGACTCTATAATTTAAGCCATAGATCTATTACTAGCATTTAAAAGTAGGAAGAGAATTAGTTAGACCATAACTAGCATTGACAACATGATAATATTTGCAATTTTTGTTGTTTGTTGTTTCTTAATATCTCTTCTTCATGTGGTCTACTTTACATAAACTTAGTTAAATTTACTATGATTAATCTTCAAAGTTCTTACTTTTAATTGATAATGTATTTTGGTTAATAGCGAGAATGTTAATAAATTAATTGAGAATTTACATTTATGAGTTTGAAAATATAGGACAATAATTAATTGAACAATAATCTTTAGATAAACAATGATGAATCCTATTTTGAAAAAGAAGTGAAATCAATATATTTTCTTTATTATTATTTTTATCTTTTTTTATCTTTTTTTTTAATTTTATTTATTTTTTTAATATTTTCTTTTATTACATTAATTATTTTATTTGAATAATTCTTTTTCTATAGTTTTATAAACTAATTTGTTAGAAATTAATTCCGTATTTATTGAAAGAAGACTCAAAATTAATCTAATCCTATGTAGTTTGTTAAAATCAATAGGTGATCCATAACTCAACACCACTCATATGTTATTTACATACGATATTTCAATACTAAAATTAATTGATGACCGCTTAAAAGGATACTAAATATATTGATTTATTTGTATACAACATACTTTATATCTTTGTAGTTAATGTTATAAACTACTTTTTTACTAATCTAATCATAATACAACATTAACTAAATATTAATCCAACATTTATTTTATAATTAATCGATCAATCGAACAGTCAATCTATGTGCTAGGATTGATCGACAGTTGATCCATCCGTCAACATTAACAAGAAAAGAATATATACAAAACAATTATTATTTTATTATCCGTAAGTATTTTTTAAGTAGTCAAAGTTTGTAATAAATATGTTAAAATAATATCAACTTTATTTGAACAAAAATTCGTACTATATTAATCTATTTGAATATGTAATTTTTTTTATTTATTACGATATATAAAATTATTTTTAAAAATTTCCATAATTTTTTTAAAAATATACCTTAAGGAAATAGATTCTGATGATAAGTATCAACTATGTTACTTTTTTTTCTTCAATTTTCACTATTTATCATTTGAAAACATATATTTTTCACTTTTATTTGTTAGAAAAACACTCTTAATGAAGTTAGAAAAAATACACATAAAATGTTAAAGTGCATGTGTGAGTCTCAACGAGGAAGGTAATTATTCATGCATTAATGATTTAAAAAAAGAAAGAGTTGGAGGTGAATGAGTGAATGCAGAAAAACCATAGTTCCTGAGAGAAAATGGATGCATGATTGTATGAATTAAATTTCCTTAATATGTGTATCTGAAACATTGTTTTGGGACGACTCTTGCCTAACTAGATAATGCTGTCCAAGTTTGAGCATATCGGGAAATGGCCGACAATGGAGGATCCACAGTTTCTGCACGAACGGTGTAGAAAGTGGTAGAAAATGAGAAAAGATTATGCTAATAGAATCACTTCACGTGACTTTTTTCGAAGTGGTACATAGAGTCATGCATAATCCTTGTTTTTTCATGGGTTTTGAATGTTTTCAAGTATGGTGAATGGTCCATAGAGCATGGTCACATAGCCACAATAAAAGCATGGCGCCGGCACAATGGATCCTTTGACAGATTCAACGAACGACGTCGCTTACTGTTCCCCAAATAACTTGTGATATGATGTGAGAATTTTGGACGGAAGAGTTGTCTGATTTTGGGTTATGTCCCCATCCTCATTGCCTTCAGCAATAAAAATATATGACCAAATCCAATCCAATAGCCATATACGCATTCTTTCACATAGATTTCAAACCGTGGCCATTTCTTGGTCGATCGACATGCTCTGCTTCCATTCCTGTTATCAGATAGGAGACACACCACTTTTTGCTCCTTCCACTCCTTTGGAAATCCATATTTTATCATCGTTACTGGTTTACTATTTTATAAGATTATCGAATCGCATTGGATTCAGGCACTCAAATCAACTTCAATCATACAATCCAACTTATTAGACTGGTCCAAACTCTTCATAACTAATTTCTTTTGAATAATTAAATGAGGACTGGTTTTTAATAATTAAATTATTCATTAAAAACAGTTGTCAGATAACAACGTGGAATAATAGAATTATCAATATATCCAATCAAAGATTAATAAATGCAATAGAATAATTATATATATATATATATATATATATATATATATATATATATATATATATATATATATATATATATGAATGAGGTTTGTTAACTTGTCTTCAGTTGATATATTTTAGCAATGTGTACCGAGTTTTAGTAGACAAAAATATCCTAATATATTATGGATTCTATGTTTTAAGGTTAAATGTATTTTAATAATTTTCATTCTCAAAACTAAAAAAAAAGAAACCCCAAACCTTTGTTCACCTCTCTCATTCCTCTCAATTGAAAAAAATCAGAAACACTCGTTTAACCCTAATCAACCTTCCTCACTTATCCTAATTTACCTAACCCTAATCGGTCAACTTAATAGTCAAAATATCAAATCTCCCTGAAAATAAACTATTAATTCTAAAATTTAAAAACGAAATTTAATAATAATCGAAAAATATATAACACAACTCTCTAATAAAAAATTAACATCAACATCATCAATTATTTTGTTATTAAACTAGAAAACAAATGAACGAACAGAGCAAGAGTAACAAATTGCGGTGTCGCGGGTTGCTGTGTGTGGGTGAGGAAGAGTATGTTGATGAGAGAAAAACAAAATGGATAAGTGAGGAAGGTAGATCAGGGTTAGACGAGTGTTTCTGATTTTTTTCAATTGGGACTAGCGTAGAGATGATAAAGAAAAAAAAGTTGAAGTGATAGAGATGAAAGAGAAAGGGTTGAGAGAAATCGGGGAGGTGAGTAAGGGTTTGGGGGTTTTTTTTTAGTTTTGAGAATGAAAATTATTAACGTGCGTACGGCTATTTGGTACATTTTAGGAATGTGCACCGGGTTTAGTAGATAAAAATACCCTAATATATCATTGATTCTAAGTTTTAGGAATGTGTACCGGGTTTTAGTAGATAAAAATACCCTACTATATCATGGATTCTAAGTTTTAAGGTTAAGAGTATTTTAATAATTTTCATTCTCAGAACTAAAAAAAAAACAAAGAAACCCCCAAACCCTTACTCACCTCTCTCATTCCTCTCAACCCTTTGTAACACTCTTATTGTAACTCTAATTGAAAAAAATCAGAAACACTTGTCGTTAAATAATTTGCCTTTGTAAAGAGTTGAGTCATTGACATATTCACCTTGAGGCAAAGGTTCATATGTCATTATGCCTGTGAAAATTAGATTTGAGGGTTTCTTTTTTCTTTTTTTTAGTTTTGAGATTATTAAAATACCCTTAACCTTAAAACTTAGAATTGATGATATATAAGGGTATTTTTGTCTACTAAAATCCGATACACATTGTTAAAATATTCTAACTGAAAAATAGGCGTACGCGCGTTAGCAAACCTATATATATATATATATATATATGTATATATATATATGAGGTTTCTTTTTTACATTTATTTTTAATTTTATTCTTTAAATAATTTTTTAATTAAAAGAATTATTGTTTCAATTTTATTCTTTACATGTATTGTTTTTCTAAATTTATTTTTTTTCTATTTGATATTTTTAAACTTAATTATTTTTAATCAAAAGATTACTCACAAAATAAATAAAAAATATTTATAATAAAATTATAAAAATTATTTATATTTAATTTTTCAATTATAATAATAACAACAATAATTTTATTATTTTTTATTATAAGGTAATTTACATGCGTGTAATATATATATATATATATATATATATATATATATATATATATATATATATATATATATAATTTTACTAGTATATATAAATTGTATTAATGTGACATGAATTTTTATTATCCTTGAAGTATTACAAAATTTTCATTATGGGATTATTTTAAGAAACGTTATAAATATAATTACTCGCAGACGGCTCACTACAATATTTAAAATTTAACAAACGGTGGATTATAATTTTTTCACTTTTATAAGTTTTTTTTAACATTTCATTAAATAGACTTTCTAATATTTATTTCAAATAAAAAAATAAACTACGAAATTGAAATTTTTATGATATAAAAATATTAAAACAATTTAATTAAAGAGGCAATAAAATTTATGATTCCTATATTTTAACAAGAAAATTAAAAAAAAAAGTATAATCTAATACACTACAAAAGAAAACTATTTTTCCTAATTACCAGAATGCCTCTCTCTAGATTTATATAAAACTTATCTAGTTTCAAACTTGTGAATCTATATAAACAATTCAAACTCTGATTAAGTGTATTAAAAAAGTGGCAACCTAAAATAATAATTCATTTCAATCCAATAAAAACAATGTAATATAATTATAATAAACTTTGTTTGATGTAAGGATTGAATAATGCTAGCATTCTATCCTACTTTGTTGCAGTTGCAATTGTCTCTTGTTATGTTGTGACAAAAAATGACTTGAGAAAAAAAACTTAGATTTGTGACAGATATCTCACGATAGATTTATGAGTGACTCATATGTTTTTGTTTTAAAGATTTAAAGGCGAGAACGAACAAATGAAACATTTTCATCAATCAATTATTTATATTGACTTGTGTAATCAGTGTGTGTGTATATATATATATATATATACATATATATATATATATATATATATATATATATATATATACATATATATATATATATATATATATATATATATATATATATATATATATATCCTCTAGCACCACGCACACGATTTGGGTGTTTTGCCTTTCCAATGGCTGTTGTGAGTATATCGTTCCGCCCATGGAGAATAAATGAACCTTTAGTCTCTTGCTCAACTAACTCATCAAGCACCACATAATCAAGTTTAATCATAAAACATTTCGTATGAACTATGGTTTTGGGCTTAAGGTTTGTACTAACTATTTTTCTAGATATCCATTCAGGTGATTGTGATGTTATGTGCCCATCAGACTTAGTTCAAACAGTCTTCCATATCTTATACCTATGAGGTGTAGATACTAAGTTAGGGGACTCAAACTCCTAAAAACTCTACACGAGACTTTCTCAAATGTTTCTCAAATAATGCATAACCATCTTGTAAGAGTATGTGTGGTGCATCGTTAAGTTTTTGCCTTTGTTAGGATGTTATTCTTTTTTCATGTAACATATAACAAATTTATAATTGTAAATCACAAATGTATGTCTTGTGTGATTGTAAAAAGACATTAAGAAACAAACCCATAAGTCCACAAAGTTTAGATGCACAAAACGACATTCATTCCTCCTTAATTATTTGGTACTCATTACAAGGAGTGTCATGTTGCATGTCTTTTCACTATTACAAAAACGAGGTTTGATATTTGTTATTTTTTACCTTTGTCATCTATCAAAATTTTGACGTCATAGCGAAAGACGACATTTTTTATAACGAAATTAGAAAAAAGACGTTGAATGATGTCTAAAATCAGGATTTTTCGATGTCCATAATTGTGGAGCACTACACCTTTACTGCTAAGCACAAGTTTCTGTGATTGAAAAAAGTAGTAAAATTGACATTGAAGCTTATATTTTTTACATTCATCTCATGTTTTTTTAATAATTCATTCATTTTTATAGTTTTATTAAACCTAAAAAACAGAAAACCAGCACAGATTTGACATTTCATATATCTAGAACTCATTTTCAATACTGTATGAACAAATCAAAACTATACACTAAAGGTATAAAAAATAAAACAATGAACTAATCAAAACTATACGCTAAAGTTATCACAAATAAAACTATGAACTAATCAAAACTATACACTAATAAAAACTATGAACTGATGTCTTATAACTCTTTGACATATGAAATTAGGGCATTCGATGTCATATGTAGGTACATTTTTACCTTCGTGTCAAACATTTTCATGAAATTTATCTAATATAACGTCATAAATAGAGAATTTCGCATCTAATGAGCATATGATGTTAGAAATGTATAAATTCTGACGTCTAAATTGAATATCTATTTACAAAACTACAACTGGTCATCTTTAATGTGTGTTTTTTTTTGTATTCTAATGTTGAACTCAATATGCGAAAGACTATTTCGCACTAATGTTTATCAATTTGTTTATTAAAATAAATTATCTTTAATTTTTATTCTTTGTATTTTGCTTTTATAAATTTAAAATTTTTAGTGATTTTTTTAAAATCAATTACGTATTAACATTAGTTTTTCCTTTAATAAACATAAGTGATAATTATTAACTATATGTGCTTAATTAAATTAATCATTAATGAAGTTTAAATAAAATTAACATAACTAAAGTAAATTATTATACTAAGCATGTAGCTTTTTTTTACTAAAAACAAAATATTATTTTATCAGCCAATAATACATATAGTTATAGAACGCTTGGAGTAATCTAATCCATTAGCCCAGCATGCCTTGTTCCCCATCTACACTTGCTAACAATATGATACTTCATGTATGCAAACAGATTTAGTATCATGTATTCAGTTACATTCCATGAATTTACAAAAAGACAAACCTACTAAAACTAAAATATGCTAATATTTATTATACTAAGAATGAAATTTATTAATATTTATTGTAATGAACCAACTATTATTTTTTTTTATAAACTCTTAATGTGATCATTAAAAAAAACCTCGCTCAAGATATATATAATTTAAAAATTAAATATGTTTTTAGTTTTTGAATTTTATGATAAAATTGAAATTTATTTCTAACATTTTAATTCTCAAAATGAATGAATATAATTTTTTAATTTAATTATATTAAACCTTTTGTAGATTAAATATTATATGGTATAAACAATTTAAATGTTAGCCTGGAAACGAATTTGACATATAAAAATATCTAATGTAATGATTTAAATTATTATATTTATTTATTTTTAAATTTTTAAAATTAAAATATATTAAAAATAAAGATAAAAATGAATCTCAATTTCTTGTTAAAGTTTGAAAACTTAAAATATATTTAACTCATAATATAATATAATGGACAACCAATTAAAATTGTGTTCGAATTAACTTTTATCCCCCTTTATATAATTTTTTTTAACTATATCATATAAGTCTTTTACGATATCTTCCCTGACGTATGCATTAAAAACCTAAAGGGTCTCAGATCTTCAATTAGTTGTGCATTAAAAAACTTCAACTACAAGGAATTTTGAAAAAGTGCCTCTTGGGTGGGGAGAACACGCACTTTGCGTGACAAAATCGTTTTACATCATATATCATAAAGATATTATATTTTTATTGTCAACAAAAAATAATTATACGATGGAAGAAGAAGTCTTGTTATTTTTAAATGATTGAAATTAAATTTTTGAATTAAAAGAAAATGTATTTTATTTTTTGTATTAAAATTAAATTTTGTAATATTAATTTCATAAAAATTTAATAGGGGTTATTAAACTCAATCCACTTTGTCATTCCTGTACTATGAGTAAGAGATAATGTAAAAAATTGTCAATGTTGATTTTAGTTTACTCTTTCATCATACACATATTTCGGTCGAGTTTTATTGGTATGATATTAGAAAGTTTATCCACATGTTTTTAATGAAATTAAACTTACATGAAAATCATCTAATGGGACTATTAACATAGCGTGTATTCTAAGTTGGTGTTTACTGAGAGCAACAGGAATAAATTTCCACATTGAAGACTTATATCATTTGTTTTTAGATATTTTACCCAAATTTTGGCAGCTATGTACCGTTACCCTCATCACGTCTGTGACTTAATTGACTAGCCATTTCCTGCTGTTGGAAACGAATCATTTGTGAAAAGCTTTACAACATAATGATTTGTAAAAACCTTTGCCACATAATGCCACTTGAAAGCGTGTGCCGACAAAGAAATTTAATGTTACAGCATACAAGCATATAGTAGTACTTGTTTCATTTTTATCTTTTAAATTCTAAAGGTGATTCAAGTCAACGAGAGTTAAACGTTTTTGTAATATTTACTAAGCGAGTGAAGACGCCGAAAAAGGTTGGCAAACATTATAATGGACTTGGGGAATTGGTCAACACAAAAATTAATAGAAAAAGTGTAGTTGGCAAACCATGTGAGACCAGCTCCAGCCGAACAAACTAGGATGTCAATATGGTAATAATAGCACAAAAGTATGGGTGTTAAGGTATTCTTAAGGTATCCGTAGTTTTATAAATACCAAGCTTCCCCTACTGAGAATGGCAGCATATAGCAGCTAGCAACGTGTTGAGTTGAGTTAAGTCCCATATCGATAGTTTCCATGGCTAAATTGTTCAACGCGTTTTTCGTCAAGTCTTTTTTCTTTTTCTGGTACCGTTTTCTCTTTATACAATTCAAGAATCTCATTCGTTTCTACAGAACAATTAGCAATTCTTTTTCGGGTGCAACACAGTTTAAATACCCCAAATTCTCCTCTCTCCTTCACAGATCAGACCTCAACGATCACACGTTGGTGTTTGATGTGGAAAATGCTTTGTTGAAATCCTCTTCTCTGTTTCCATATTTCATGCTAGTGGCCTTTGAAGCAGGAGGACTCCTCAGGGCCATAGTTTTGGTTCTTCTGTACCCTTTTGTTTGTGTAGTAGGAAACGAGATGGGGTTGAAGATAATGGTGATGACATGCTTCTTGGGGATCAAAGCATCAAGCTTCAGAGTGGGACGGTCCGTGCTGCCAAAATTCTTGTTGGAAGACGTTGGTGCTGAAATGTTTGAGACACTCAAAAAAGGAGGGAAGCAAGTGGGTGTGAGCAGACTCCCTCGAGTGATGGTGGAAAGCTTCTTGAGAGAATACCTGGAGTTTGATTTCGTCGTAGGAAGAGAGCTCAAAATGTTCTGTGGATACTACCTGGGTCTGATGGACAACAACAAAACTTCGCATGTCTTAGACCTAGTTAAAGAAGGAAAAGGGTGTTCTGATATGATCGGAATTACAAGTCACAACAACCCTCGGGACCATGAATTTTTCTCTCACTGCAAGGTTTCCCCTTTTTCCCTGCCTTCTAAGTTACATTTTTTTTTTGCAAAAGAAAATATTATCTGTTTGACAATCACAATTTTTTTAATAACCATATATAACAACGGTTTCTTCATAATAAATATTATATTAAGATAATAATAATAGTAGTAATAATTTTGAAATAAAATTATAACAGTTTTTCAGTTGTACAAGTTTTGAATTCTTTCATCTTAAGGAATCATGTACGTTCTGTTCCTTAACAAAGAAATATTGCATCGCATAAAAAGTATAAACTTATTTATATCTAATTTGATCAAAAAGTGCAGAACAATATTCAACTTCATGATCTATTCACTCAAGGGGAGGTTAATAACACGTTCTTTAGTAGAGTTAGTGAGCATCCTTTTCTATTATTCAGTCTTGGTGAGTTTTAAGAAAAAGTTGTTATTCAAAATGATACAAAAGATATGGAAAATAATAATAATAATAAAGAGTTTGATTAATAATTTGATGAGTTTTAGAGTGTGTTAAAAAAGTGGTTGTAATGTAAAGTAGTTCTCATGTGGTGTTTGTGTTTTTTTTTACCGAAAGTCGTGTTGAGTGGGTAAGTTTTGAATGAAAAAAATATGCATGCATTATTATTCCATGCAGTTATGTAGTTTGGGTGAGAAGTGATGAGAGGTGTCGAAATTTCAAACTCACATGTTATTTTGTCCTTGTGAACAATAAATAGGAAGTGGTGGTGGTGTCAGAAGCAGACAAGAGAAGCTGGCAAAAGCTCGGAAGGGAGAGATACCCGAGACCCGTTATTTTTCATGATGGAAGATTAGCACTCAGACCCACTCCAATGGACTCCATAGCAATCCTCATGTGGCTCCCCTACGGATTTATCCTCTCTGTTATTCGCATTTTCTTAGCCGTCTCACTCCCATTTAACATGGCAACACCCTTGTTGGTCTGCACTGGCCTACGTCTCACAACATCTGCACCCACACGCCCCCACCATAATAATAGTAATAAGAATAATAATCTCTACGTGTGTAACCACAGAACCTTGCTAGACCCTCTCTACATCTCTTTCTCCCTGCAAAGGAACTTGAGTGCAGTGACCTACAGTCTAAGCAGGATGTCTGAGGTGCTGTCTCCAATCAAAACGGTGCGGTTAACGAGAGACCGCAACGAGGATGCCAAAATGATGAAACACTTGCTGGGTCAAGGTGACCTAGTGGTGTGTCCGGAGGGGACCACTTGTAGAGAACCCTATTTATTGAGGTTCAGCCCTCTGTTCTCAGAAATGTGCGATGAAATCGTGCCGGTCGCAATTGATACCCACGTTACTATGTTCCACGGAACCACTGCTGGAGGACTCAAATGCTTGGACCCATTCTTCTTTCTCATGAATCCCTCTCCTTTATACACTGTTCAACTTCTGCACCATGTCTTCCCTTCACACTTTTCTCACACGACCACCACCCACGTTGACCAAGGTTCCAAATTTCAAGTGGCTAATCAGGTTCAATCTCAAATTGGAACCGCGTTGGGATTTAACTGCACCAGACTCACCCGCAAGGACAAGTACTTGATGTTGGCCGGTAATGAAGGCACTGTTTCTAACCCTGCCAGTGCCGCAAAGAATAACTCCCAGTAACGGACACTTTACCTTTGTTCTTTGTAAAATCGCCAACGACTCTCAGCTGTCATGAAAATGACCACATATGTATAAAAAAGAAAAATTTAATTCGACCTATTCCTTTCTATTATCTGTTGCACCTGTTATTTTTCTATCAATTCATATTAATTCCTTGTGTAGTACACAATCAATATTTATTCATTCTTTTATATTTATATAACATATATATAGTCCTTTCTTGCTGCATTATCATCATGAAATTAATGGATCGAGCTAACACTTGAGCTGTTTTATGTGGGTGAAGGGTTCATTTTCCTGGAATAAGATTTTATAGGTCTTATAGTAGATCCAGATCCCATTCATTTAATGTTTTTGCATTTCTCACTTTCTCTACACGACCTTTTCCTATCATGTATCGATAGCCATATTATAAATTCAAAATCAGTGGACATATTTCCTTACAAAAGGTGGTTCTACCTATCTTTTGTACAAATTTAAAATGCTTTGAGGTGAAACTTTATATGTATATGCTCCTTAATTTATAAACCTTCAGAACTTCTGGGGGTAATTGGAAGTGTCTTGAAATACTACTCTTGCAATACATTTAACTCGCCTTAATTTCCACCATTAATTTAACACCTGAATCTGGTCCCATCATCAATACTGCTGCTAAATTTATTTATTTTTCCAGAATTCTCCGAGCTTCTCATCATACTTAACAAACTAGATATTACAAAACCATATTTGATACTTGAATTTTGTTGAGATAAATTTTCAACCATATAATTAAGATGTTTAAGAAAGGATAATTTGCATTATGTAATTAGCATTACCATAAATAATTTATTAGTTAGTTGATACTTAAAGTTGTGATTGGATTATTAATATGGAATGATAGATGTGAAGGAAGAAATATCTGGGTGAAAAATTAAATAAGAGGAATAAGACTTAAACCAGAAAATAACCATATATATTTAATATTTTTCACCGCATGTACTATCAACTCATTTTCTGTAAAGAGACAACTTTGCCTAGTTCTCACGTCTTTGATGGTTTATAACAAAATATTTATTTCATTTTTGTTGTTATGTTGTGACTTGTTGATGACAATCTTTCTATTGTGTATTTATTCCTCCGGTCCAATAAATGTTTCCTCCATATTTTGTTGTAATTCATCGTTTTCATTATTATTAATTTAAAGTATTTTCTATTTTAAAATATTGATTAGTTTTTAATTGTAATACTATATATAATTTAATAATCAATATTGAATGATTTTAGGTGGATCATGCAACGAATTGTATTATTAATATATATTTGAGTAAAGTTTGAAATTTAAATTTTAAAAATGAAAACAGAAACGCGGACAAAAAAATTTGACTAAAAATATCACGGCATTTTTTGAAAAAAATAGTGATCATAAATAAAATTTTACTGATATTATATATGAACCTTATTTTTTTTAAAAAAAAAAAGGTATAACTTTTGTAATAGCAATTTAAAATTTATTTACATTGATAGGGTAATTTTTTTTATAATTTATATACATTAATGTCTTACTTTAATATGTGTTGAACAAATTCAATTGAAACAAAACCACGTCTACCCATTTGTACTACTATGAGTAGTTTAGTTTGAAATATCTGTGATGTACGTTTCTCCACGAACTATGATGTCACAGAAAAATCTTCCTAAATAATAAATGCTGGTCTCTTAAAACGCTCAACCGCACACAAAAAAATAGAAGATAGAGCAATGGCAAGGAATGATCAATGAAATGGTCAATTGGTCAGAGATAGGTTTCATATAATATTTAAGTAAAAAATAAAATATTAATTATTTTTGTAAAAGAAAATGTTCAAAGAAGTTAAGGATCTCAATGTTTCTTACCATACATAGATTATCTTAACTTAGTTGTTTACATTATCTCTTACATTCGAGTTTCTATATATATGCAAATGCACATGTTGTTTGCGTTGCAACTACAAAGTTGTACCGAAACCATGCCAGTAGAAGAGTCTGTGCCATTATAAAATAATAAACCTGGCCAACGGTTTTTAATGTGAATGCACTTATAAGCTTTGTAAAAATTCATAAGGCTTCGTGATTTATAATCTTGAACATAAATTCACAATGTAAATGCAATACAAATTTAAAATTTATATTAAAGCAAACTTAAACTATTTAATTTTCTATGTTTAATTGAAATATTTTTTTTGAAAAAAATCAGCTAAATCAAATCATAAATACTTTGTACCCAACAAGGTATATAATTAGTCAAAAGAGTACGACTAATATATCTAAGCGTAGATGCTACTTAACTTCCGCATAATAAATATAATAAGTCAAAAATAGCGTGGACCATTATTAAGTACTTAGCTAATACGAAACCTTCCACTTTCATAAAAACCGCAAACTTTTCGCAATTGCACCACTTGATATGTACTCGGTAACGTATATATTTATTTATTTATGTTTATTTTTAAAATATGTTAATAGATTATAGTTAAAGATTATTTTAAATATATTTATAATGAAAAATAAATTGTTGATTTATTGTAATTCTTGGTCAAATCTGATAATTAAGAAAACTACAAAACATAAGTGAGTTTATTAAAATTACTACACTAAATTTTCATATTAATTTAATATTTGAAAATAAAATCATTTCTAAATTTAAATTTATAAAATTAAAAAATATATTTCAAAGTAAAATGTGTATGTAAATTATAATTAAAACAATTTAAAATAGTTTAATTCACTAAAATTATATTTCAGTTCAACTAATTTAGAACAATTCAATTAAATATATTATTTTTTAAAAAAATAAGATTGAATTGAACCAAAATAACAAATTCATAAATTAAAATTGAGATTTAAATTCTAATTTAATAAATAAAAAATTAAAAAAATCACGATATAATGTTAACAAAAAAATCTAATTATCTTTTAAAAATCAAAACTTTATCGAGATCAATCACAATTATGAGAACTTAACTCATTTTCGAACGAAGAAGATGAACTAAATATTTTAACCTAATTTTTGAGCGAAAAGTTTATAAAGATTAAAGAAGGAGTTTCTCCTAATATATAATGATATTAATAAAGTCAAATATGTACATCCTGCCGCCCTTGAGAGTCCAACTAATGAGAACTCGAAATAAAATTTCAGTCTACTCCCTGGCTTCTTAATCCTAGGTCCTTTCACGGTTAAGACGCTAATATAATTAATTATTATAATATGGTTCCACCTACTTCCATAATCTTAACAATCGTTTTAATTGTGTGTGGGAGATACAAAAAGAAAAACGTTACAAATGAATATTGATAGGTAGGGTTTCATTGAAATTTTAGTTCTTCAAGTTGGAAAAGTGGTCTCTTCCACTTTCTTACATTTTTCTAAATTCGAATAAAAAAAAAGTAACAGATTTTTCATTTGTTAAAATTTATTATATTCGTCATTTCTTGTGTTGGTTGATACAAGGCACTGAGAAGATTTTAATTCAATAATTAAATAAATATTCACGTTAATAATCTTGAATGATGTGCTTGTTATATTAATTTTAAACTAATGAAAATCAAATTAATTTATTAAGTTGTTCTGTAACCAATTAGTTTGTTTATCGTGGATTTGTAAGAATCATCAATATACATCTAATCAATTAAATAAACTAATATAAGTTCTGACATATATGTTTAATCAATTTTTATTAGGAAATAATATATTATATGTAACAATTCGAGTTTTTTTAAATGTTTTTTATTTAAAATAATTGGTTATATAGTTGCTTAAATTGTATTGGGCCATTTCTTTATGTTAGATTCATGGGATACGTTGCAGATAAATATTAAGTTAATGGGAAGTCAGCGGTACATATTGAATAAGGTTAAATAAGATACTATCTATATTAATATACTCTATAAAATCAGCAATCGAACAAAACAAGATTGGTCACACATATATGAGTGATTAATGATAGAATATAGGATTAAATAATTTTCTTTTTATTTTTGATGTGAAATTAGAATACATTTATTTTAAAATTTTGGTCTCTAAATTTTAAAAATAAATAAATATAATATTTCTAATTTATGTTAAAAAAATTTACATTTAAAATATTTTTCAACTGACAATAAAGCGAAAACATATCAAATAATATAAACAACTCAAATATAAGCATGAAATGTGTTTGACACTTTAAAAAAATTAATATAATTAGGTTAAAAGAAGTGTATCCATTCATTTTTAAAGTTTTAATATCAAAATATATCAAAGTTTAGGACATAGTCGAATTTGAATTTCGCATGAAATTTTAAGGACTAGAAAACTACTTAATCCTAGAATACATAGCTTTATGTTTCATGGTTGCATAGACTCAATCAATTGTCTCGTCACCCAGTGTCTTTCAACTATTTAATTGTTTATCTGTTTTGTAGTTGTCCTATATATGTCTTTTTTCTCTCTAGATGTAAACAAACTTTTTCAAACACTTTTCTTTTCTCTATAGGTTTCTTTTTGTTGGTTTAATGTATTTAGTCTCATGTATTCTTTCTAGTCTTCTTCGTTTTTCCTTCTTTGTTATTTTCCAAAACAATTACTTCCTACACAAACCATTTTGTTTCATATCATTCCAATGGCACATTTTTCTCGCTTAACTAGTCATGGAGATCCTTTTAACAATAAAGGTGCTTCTTCTTTTAGAAGACTCATCAGGTGCTCATTTATTTCACAAATATCATGCAAAACATTGCTTTCTTTGTTAACAATCTCAACCAATTTGTGTCTTCTCCAATTACTTTACACCAACAAGCCGCCTACTGCATCCTCAAATACCTCAAAGGTACACCTAATAGTGGTATCTTTATCCACAGCAGCAAGATAACTCAACTCAAAACTTACAGTGACTCTGATTGGGCTACACGCTCCAAATCACATAAATTCGTTACAAGCTTCTCAATATATTTTTAGAAACTACTATTTCTTGGAAATAAAAAAGGTAATAGACAACCGATATGATTATATATAGGACAAGGATGAAAAAATGAAAAGATTATAAAATCCATATTGATTATTGTATTCCACCCCTTTCTTTGTATAATGATATTAGTGGGAAAAAATTGGAATCATTGGTCATTTGTTCAGGTTGTTATCTATGGGTGGTGTTAAGCAAAAAGATTAACCTAGTTTGTTTTCTTTCCTTGTTAAATTGCTCCATTTTGGTGGATCAGAATAATGTTTATACCAAATTTTGGATTCGTAAATTTGCTCCACGTTTAAATATAATGTTTCTCATGGTTTGGAAATTTGAATTTTGTGTTGATAAGAAAACATTAGACATCCATTAGCATTGATTTAGTGTTCATCTTCCAATTATAGATTACTTGTATTTATGAAATTACTTGAAAGACCATATACAACTATGGCTGCTTAACATTTATGCATAGGAACCCAAGTGCTAATAGTGTATCAAAAATCCTTATAAGACTTTGAAATAAATTGGATTCCTAAAATATTGGTGAAAGTAAAACTAAAGGTGTTGATCATTTTGAAATGTTTTATAATGATAAGTTATAATGAGTGAGTTTTAGGAAAAGACTTGAGCACCATTAAGCATGTACTTGAAAATCATAAACTAAAATATATTATGCATGAATATTGATAAATAAATAAGATTTTTATAAGAAACTTAATTCAATAATGATGTAAATTATTGGGTGTGCAAAGGTTCCAATCATGTGGTTATTGTAATGGATAATGACACTTTGGTAGAGACTCGTGTGATGAGAAAAAATGTCTTTGTATTATAATTTGGTTTGGTGCACTTTTGTTAGGCACTTTTTGACTTAGGAACCCACATAAGTCTTAGAAAATTAATTCTTTCAAGAGATCATATGGTTAGCTTGACAGCATAATAAATATGAGAATCCATAACCCACTTTAGGATTAAGGATAAGCTTATTTCAAAAGGCATCTAATTTAAACTATATAATATTTAATCATTAGATTGGATTAGCAATTATCATTAGTTTAGGTTTTGATTATTAATTATATAGTTAGTTTAATTTTGATTCAACTTCTCATATCCAAAGTTTAAACAACAAAACAAGACATAAAATTTTGGTTTTCTGATATTCCTTTTATTACTACACGGTTTATAATATTTTTTCCCTACTATCACAAAAGTTTTTTTTCAACTACTTATTTACTTAGGTATCATTTTTATCAACATCAAAATTAGTTCCCCAGAAATTCAGATTGTAATATGTTTGATCCTTACTTGATTTAGACAAGTAAGGATTTGATTGGTTGAAAATTATATTTTAATTTATTTTTCATTTTAAAATAATAAAAATGGATGAAAATTTAGTTTTTTAAAATGATCTATTTAATAAATTTTATATAAACTTTAAACTAAATTAATTAATATTAACTAATAATTAGTAGATATATTTATTTTTTGAAATTTTATGCATTTACGAATTTTAATAATAATAATTATTAAAAACTAGTACTATTAACTAAATTTAATTTAATATAAATTATTAAAGTTAATAATTTAACATAAATTGCTGTAATATTTTTCACATATCAGAAAGTATTGTAAACGTGTTTCTCTTCCTCTTACACGCATATTGCACCAATCTTCCTGTGTATTGTTACTGTGTGGACTTTTAAACGATTAAGACACCTTGTGAATACACATTAGAAAGTCTAAAAGGAATTAAGATAGTAATGTTGTGTTGAAAGAATCCTCAACCAATTATAATTTGGTCAACTAATAATGATGATGGGAAATTATTTATTGACAATTGGTATCACTTCACTATGTACATATTGTCGAAGACAAACATACAATGAATCTGAACTTTCAATTTCTTCATCATTATTTATCACGTTAAAAAAGTGGATCAAAGACATTGTTTTTAAAATTTCAAATTATATTCTTATATTTGATTGTTATTTTCTAATCATTAGTTTTTTTTTTTAAATATTCTTCTATATATATTTATACTCTTTCTTATCACTAGTACAGCTATGTCCACTTTTTATTTTTATTCTAACAAAAATTTATTCAACTATAAAATAATTTTTATTAAAAATAATTATAAAAATATTGTTTATAATTTTTATTTTTAAATAAATTTTAATATAAATAATTATTTAAATTAAAAAAGGCATTTTTAAAAGGATAAAATAATAAAATACTTATTTTTATTTATAAAATAAATAAATTTAGATTAAAGGTCATTTAGAGAATAAAAATAAAGATTCAATTATTTTAGGTTAAAGTAACAGTTATTTAAGGTAAAACTAGAAAAAATATATATATATACGCCAAAAACATGAATCTCCTCTCTATATAGATATAAATAATTGTTTAAATTTTAAAAAATAGTTATTGAAAAGATAAAACAATTATTTTCATTTATAAAATAATTAAATTTAGATTAACGGTCATTTAAAAAGTAAAAATAAATTATAACTATTTTAGTTTGAAATAACGATTACATAAAAAATAAAATTAAAAAAAGCGTTCATAAATACATAATCCTCATGTATAATATTAATTAATAATATTTGTGTTTATAATATAATGTCAGTACTTAATTTTGTCAAAAATATTGACGAAAACATAACTACTTATATTACTTAAAATTTTAAATATTTGTGTATATATAACATTAAATTAAATAATTAATTTTAATTGTCTATCTATATTTTTAATTTTAAATATGTGATAATGTTATCACAATTAAATAGTAATTATTTTTAACACAAAAATTTTGATTATATAAATTTTCATAATTTTCAAAAGTGCTAATACTTCAGGGTTAAAATTTTATTTTTATTATTCTATTAGTAGTCACGTAAAACTAATCACATTGGTTAAAATATCTATATATTTCAAAATTACATTACTATTTATTTAAATAGTCCTAATATATGCTAAAATTGTAAGCATTGACCATTTCAATTAATAAAATCACTATTTTAAAAAAAGTTCATATTAATAAAATTATTAAGTTAAATTAATAAGGCATATATCTATTCATATATTATTACATATGATAGATAAATAAATGACCGAATTTACTTAATTTAAAATTTCTTTCTGGGATACTAACTTATTAATTTGATTAATTATTTAAATTAAAAGAAGAAACAGCTCTTCATTTTTTTGTTTTACTAGTATTTCTATATAAATCATTAATAAGAATAATAAATTTTTAAATGAAATTAAACAAAACTTAATATTAATTTATATTTAACTACTTAGTTAAATTGTTAAATTTAATAATTTATACTCAATCAAATTTCATTAATACTACAATTTTTTTAATATTAAAAATGGATAAAATTTTGATAATTCATTTTTTTGAACAACAGCAATACCTATTGATATTAGTTATTTAATTTAGTACTTTATATAAAATTTATCAGCCAAATAATTTTAAGATTTTTTTTTTCATTTTCTGTTTTCTTATAAAAAAAGAAAAAATTAGGCTGGAATTAAATTCTCCAAAAACCACATTTCCGTCTATTGTGTGTTACTTGGAGATTTGGTCTTTTGTCAGTGTATTTTGAAAACTTCTTTAAGAAATTTAATGAAAGTAAAATGGTTGACAAATCTTTCAAAACATCCCTATCCCAACCTTGAAACGAAGTATGAATTGAATACTTCACTAAAGCAACTTTTGCGATTTTTTTAAAAAATAAAATTTATTTTATCATGATAATTAATTCTTTTGAGTTTTATCACGTAACATTATTTTTAAAACATTTTTGCAATTTTTATTTCAGTATAAAAAGCTTATAAGATTCGTATTGTCGTTAACATTTTTTATTTAATTGTTAAAAAAATATTTTTAAAATAAAGATAACTTTTTATTCCTAAGATTAAAAATCTTATTTTTTGTATCATATGAAGATATATTAATGAGAAAGTTTTGTAGAAACCATTTGTTATGTTTATTCTGTGTATAACTTCTATAAGTGGTCCAATACAAAGAATTTGATTTGTTCAGTAGAAAATGTTTTAGAGGTACTTCTTACGCGTTGGAATTTTCAATGGAAGAACACACGTATTCACAAAGTAAACAATAAAGACCGTTGTACCAAAACCAGAGTATTGATATATACATTTATTGAATAAATTAAATTTGAAATAGATATTTGATATTTGATATTTGATATTTTATATTTGAGTTGTCTTCACTCTAATGGTTAGGAAACACTGATTTAATGAGTATATGGCTATGTATCTCTCCACGCAAAAGTACAAAGAAATGGTTGTTGGCATTTCAAAATCGTTTCCTTTTCAAATTAGGCTTATGGGACAATCAGAATTCATGTTAATATCTTATAATGATGAAATTATTGTAAAAGGCGTAGTTTTAGATTTTGTTTCTTTGGTGCTACTTTCAACCTATCCACGTCAAATGATTGTGTTGCTTATACCATTATCATTTTCTGCTACATCCAACATTTTCCTTCTCAATTGTAGGTTTTATAGGGTGCAGGAAGAAAAAGGGGAGTACAAAAGTGACCTCAGAAAAATTGTGCATTGGTCCAATTGTAGCATGAGACCAGGCCCACTAGAGTGGAGCTGCTAAGGCCATAATAAGCCCATTATAGTACGGCTTAAGATCCAAAAGAGCAGGCCCAAATAAAAAACGTAACCCTCCTAATAGTTGGCAATCTCACAGGACATTGGTACATTCCTCTTTCATTTTATTTGGACTTATATAATGGAGAATTGCACCGTATCATAGTGTGTAGCCCTGGCCTGGCCTGGCTTGGCCTCAACCTGCTTCTAGTTTCTAGGAGCTTCCACTGAGAGCTGCTAATTTATTATTACGGAATTTGCGAAAGGATTGTTCCGCGTGGTTGGGGGATTTGGATTAGGGTTTTGATGGGTACGGAGAGGAGGAGGAAACTGAGCTTGTTCGACGTGGTGGACGACACTGTCGGTAAGATGGCCAAATCAAACGGCGGATTCGTCGGTAACAACCTCATCAACCGATGGAACGGGAAGCCTTTTTCGCAGAGGTATCACGATATTTTGGAGAAGAGGAAGACCCTCCCCGTCTGGCACCAGAAGGAGGAGTTCTTGCAGGTTTTGAAGGATAACCAGACTCTCATTCTCGTTGGTGAAACTGGTAGTGGAAAAACCACTCAGGTCAGTTTCTGATGTTTTGTATTGCTTTTGCTTTACCTCTGCAATGTTACTAGCACTAGGAGTTACTTCTAGACATTAGGGGGCGTTCTGTTTAAAACACTTAGGGGTAGATAACAGCTTGTACGAAGCGGACTAGGTGTGAATGTTAGATTCATTGTCGGATGTTATTGTTTATCTTGTCTGTGAGTTTATATTTGTGTTGATTCTGTTATGTATTTTAATGTGGCACGTTTCTTATTGTCTTTGTTTTATGTTCTTGTGGAACAGATTCCTCAGTTTGTGTTGGAAGCTGTGGATATAGAAAGCCCTGATAAACGTAGGAAGATGATGATTGCGTGCACTCAGCCTCGGAGAGTGGCTGCGATGTCTGTTTCCAGGCGTGTGGCTGAGGAGATGGACGTGAATATTGGAGAAGAGGTTGGTTACAGCATCAGATTTGAGGATTGCAGTAGCGCCAGAACAGTTTTGAAGTATGTTATATTTTACTAATTGATTCACATAGCTTGCTTTGCAATTTTCGTTTTTTTACTGTTTTCTTTTGTTGCTAATGGAATGTTATGTTTTTCTATGCCGCTAATAGGTATCTCACAGATGGTATGCTTTTGAGAGAAGCAATGACGGATCCCCTTTTGGAACGATACAAAGTAATTATTCTTGATGAGGCACATGAGAGGACTTTGGCTACCGATGTGCTGTTTGGTCTTCTTAAGGAAGTGCTTAGAAATAGACCTGACATGAAGTTGGTTGTTATGAGTGCAACTCTTGAAGCTGAAAAGTTCCAGGGCTACTTTAATGGGGCCCCTCTTATGAAGGTTCCTGGAAGACTACATCCGGTGGAAATCTTCTATACTCAGGAGCCAGAGAGGGATTACTTGGAGGCTGCTATTAGGACTGTGGTGCAGATACACAAGGATGAACCTCCTGGAGATATACTTGTTTTTCTCACTGGAGAGGAAGAGATTGAGGATGCATGCCGCAAAATTTCGAAAGAAATATCAAATTTGGGAGACCAGGTGGGTCCTGTGAAAGCAGTTCCCTTGTATTCTACCCTTCCTCCTGCTATGCAACAGAAGATTTTTGAGCCAGCTCCACCTCCACTAAAGGAGGGAGGGCAACCTGGGAGGAAGATTGTAATATCAACAAATATAGCAGAAACTTCGTTGACAATTGATGGTATAGTCTATGTTATTGACCCTGGATTTGCTAAGCAGAAGGTTTATAACCCTCGAGTCCGTGTCGAGTCTTTGTTGGTATCTCCAATATCAAAGGCTAGTGCCCATCAGAGATCTGGGCGTGCTGGAAGAACTCAGCCAGGGAAATGTTTTAGACTTTATACTGAAAGAAGTTTCAATAATGATCTTCAGCCACAGACCTACCCTGAAATCTTGAGATCTAATCTAGCCAACACTGTTCTTACCTTAAAGAAACTTGGTATAGACGATTTAGTGCATTTTGATTTCATGGACCCTCCTGCCCCAGAGACCTTAATGCGTGCACTGGAAGTGTTGAATTACTTGGGTGCTCTGGATGATGATGGCAACTTAACTAAGCTGGGTGAGATTATGAGTGAATTTCCACTGGACCCTCAGATGTCGAAGATGCTCGTTGTTAGTCCTGAATTCAACTGTTCAAATGAGATTCTTTCTGTCTCTGCCATGCTATCAGGTATTTTTCCTTTATTTAATTGCTTTTTGTGTGTGTCTAGAGTCCAACCTTAATATTAAGGGGTTTTAGGTTTGCCGGGATCCACTTTAAAGAGGATGCCCGGCATTAGCACATGTAACACATGCACAAAGGCAATATTGTGCATATGATGGGGATGTTTGACTGCTTACCCCTGTGTTTAGTTGCACACGGATGCGGTTAGTGGAACATGTCCTGTTAGGTAGTCATCAGCAACTGTCTTCTCTGGGTTCCATGCCCCCGGTTGGCATGCACCATAGGATTCTAAGTAAATGCTGATGCAGATAGTTGCAGTTTCTCAGTATTCTCTCAATCTCATGAAGAAAATGGTGTGGTCTCGCCTCTATGCATCTGCTGACCTTCCGTGGGCCTCGTCTGTGATAATCATTTCTTTCTTTAGTACCCAATTGCTTTGTCCGGCCTAGGGAGGCACAGAAAGCTGCGGATGAAGCAAAAGCTAGGTTTGGACACATTGATGGAGATCACCTCACGCTCTTGAATGTATACCATGCGTACAAGCAAAATAGTAAGCACTATGCTATAGCTTTTTATTTAAACCATCGCATTCTTGCTATTAATTTGTTATATTCTCACATTATTAATTGTATGTGAATGGCTTTTTCAGACGAGGACCCTTCTTGGTGCTACGATAACTTCGTTAATCACAGGGCGTTGAAAGCAGCCGATAATGTTAGACAACAACTAGTGCGAATCATGGCTCGGTTTAACCTCAAGTTATGCAGCACTGATTTTAATAGCCGTGACTACTATGTCAACATAAGAAAGGCAATGCTAGCGGGATATTTCATGCAGGTGGCTCATCTGGAGCGGACAGGACATTACCTGACGGTGAAAGACAACCAGGTCTGTTAAGGGCTGCTATTTGTATTTTATCTTTTCCCTTCTCATTATGTTTTCACTACTAAAGAACTATCGTGTATTCTGGAAGATTATATTTATATTAATGATTTATGTTTCTTTTCTGAGTAGGTGGTGCACTTGCATCCATCAAATTGCCTGGACCACAAGCCGGAGTGGGTAATTTATAATGAATATGTTCTTACCAGTCGGAATTTTATTCGAACTGTCACAGATATACGTGGAGAATGGTAAGGATTTTGTTTGATGTTAGTATCTGGATTGCTTTTGTAGCCAAGATTGTGTTTAACAACGTTGAAATGTTTAAACGTGAACGCTTTTCATGTATGGTACTTTGATATTATATGGTAGTTTTCTATTGTAAAGTTTCTTAGTGGCAAGACAAACTGACATGATGATAATTAGATATATACTTAGCTTGGTGAAAAATTTATGTTGAACAGGTTGGTGGATATAGCCCCACATTACTATGATCTATCGAATTTTCCACAATGTGAAGCGAAGCGTGTTCTTGAAAAGCTGTACAAGAAGCGAGAGAAGGAAAAAGAGGAAGCCAGAAGTCGTAAGTGAAGTCCTACCATCCACGCCTTTTTTGCCTTTGGATTGGAATAGGACCTTTAGTCAGAGGAAAGCTTACGAATGTTTACCTTTTTATTTATTACCACCTCTGAAAGACATATTCATTGTTAATTTAAGCGAGAAAAAGATAGGCCGTTTCTTGTAATATTTAGCAGTGTATTAATAACATGTTTTATATTCGTCGACCTTCTCTTGTTACTTTTGACTATTCCATGTCTTCTTTCATTCTTTTGATTTAGAGGCCTCATCATTGCATTATCCCCTTCAGTTATATTTTCATTTTTCTCAAAAAAGATAAATGTTGGTATCATCGAATGCTTCGAAATAAAATGGTGTTCATTTTTCTTGAATGGAACTAGTGCGTTTGTTAATGCTTTATTTGTATTAGAATAGAAAATAGAAATAGAGAGGAATGAAATAAAACGGATTGAATAAGAAGCAAGTAAAAGAAAAATGGAATATAAAATAAAATGTTCGGATGGATGATAAAATGAGTTTAAATTTCCCTTTTATGCCTTTGCTGAGTAGAAAGACAGTAAAAGGAAGGTCGAGGTAGCTATGTTTGACATCTTTGGTCGAAATTTAAAGAATGTTTATTAAGCATATTTTATATGTTTTCGAAATTTAAAGAATCACTTCCCATTCAATCGGAATATTTAGAAATGGACTCTAAATAATTGAGGGAAATATCTAAGTACTGGAATTATAGAAAATTATATTAAATATTGGATGATACTATTTTTACTTTATAAATCAGCTTTGAACTATCATATGAAATAGATAGCTTTAATACTTTAGTCGAGTTTCATAGAGATTACATATGTTGTGCCTATCCTTGTGTACTTTTGCTGATAATAATTCTTGTGAAGTGTATTGTCTCTATCCAACTCATGAGATAGCAAATAGTTCATAATTAAAACAAAATATATAACTTCATGTGACAATTATTTGAAAATTAAAATTAAAAAAAAATACGAAAATTAAGGTTTAAATGAATTTGTATTATTGAGTTTCTATTAATTTTTTTTATTAATTAAGTATTTAAAATTTTATCATTTATTTTTTCTGTAAATTAGATGACGTGACTCTTATTTTAACTTGTTACTTGTCTTCAAATATTACAAAATGTGAGATTTTATAGTTAATATAAAATAATAGATAATATTTATTATTTTTATTGAAAATTGTTTTATAATAAAAGATTTTCATTATCACTTGATATCAATGATGGTGAGGACGATAAATTTTTTGTTATTATAAGATTTTTATTATTATAAGTGATGACATAGAAGCTATGAAAAATATGACGATTTTATTATTTAATGTATACTTTTTTATAGAAAGAACAAAAGTAATTTATTATTTTATATTAGCTTCAACATTATCTTATTTTTTAAAAATAAAAAAATATCATATTTTGTTTAAGTAGATTTTATTGTTCAAACATATTAAGAATAAGTTTTGGTCTCACATTCACAAATTTGAAAAGAGAGAAAGGCAAAGTTTTGCATAATGCAATATACATTTTTCATCTTCGTTGAGAGATTTGTATTGATTATTTGTGAAAAATCCATTTTATCCCTCGATTTGTAGAGTATATGATAGGTTGTTCCTTAGTGGTGGAAATGACGTCAAGCTTGGTGTCCTCCAAATGGTGTGATGTGTGGATTGAAGCATTGAGGTTGAAGACAAACGACAATAAATAAGGTGGAATAATGTATCTGATTCTAAGTGAGGTGGAATCGATTTCAATTTCTGTAAAAAAATTCGAACAACTCGTAATCGGTTACGAGGTTGACGTATTCAATTACAACAACCTCCTTAATCGAATCTAATGACAGGTGTCATTGTCGGTACATTGCGTGTGTGAATGGAGGCAGCTAGAACATGTGTTCAAGAAGTTCAAAGTAAACAGATACAGAAATATATCGACATCGGAGCTGGGGTTAATGATGAAGAGCCTAGGGAAGGTGACGACAGAGCAGGAGGTGGATGGTGATGGTAACAGTGACGGGTGCATCAACTTGCAGGAGTACATCAAGCTGAACACCAAGGGTGTGGACTTCGATGAGGTGATGGAGAACTTGAAGGATACTTTATCCATGTTTGACATGGACGAGAACAAGTTTATCACAGCGGAGGAGCTGAACACCGATGCAGAGAGACTGGGGGAGGAGTGTTCCTTGGAGTATTGAAGGATGATCGACGACATAAACAAAGACGACAACAACGACCACACCATCACTATGTCGATTAATAACAATAATAATAGTATTATTATTTATAGTTAATTGATAATTTAAAAAAATGTTGCAATAAATTATGAAATAAATCAATAACATTTATTGTATTAATTAAAATTAATATTTAATAATTTAACTTAAAATGTTGAAAAAATTCACAAAATAAATAAATAGAAATAATTGGTTATATATTTAAAAATTCATTAATATATTAATATTAATTAATTAATCGAATAATTGATTAAAATTATCAGAACAACTCACATAAGCATATAATTATAATTATAATTTTTATTATTTGTTACAAACAAATGGACTTAAAAGAATTCAAAAACTTGAAATCTCATCAAAGTCTAACTAAAAATGAAGAAGTGCAATTCATACGGGGTGTAGAGGTTCTTAATAGATCATAAATGGAGTGCTAATGATAAGAAAAATGGAGTGCAGAGGTGCACCCTACAAGCAAACACAACCCTCTAAACATAAAATTCTGAAGGATGTTTCATCCTGCACCTCCAACACCTTCATCTTAGGCTTCTAACTTTTGCAAAAATTTATTTTTATCCTTAGTAAATATCTATTTTACTTTCTCTCTTTCTATTTAAAGTAAGGGTGTTTTATCCTGGACCTCCAACACTTCATCCTATGCTTTTAACTTACTTTTTTTACTTTTTTCTCTTTCTATTTAAAGTGATTATACACTTCTTTAACTCTCCACCTTTTTAACAAAATTTTCAAAATTTTATTTTTTATTTATAATTTAATAACTATTTATTTTAATTTCAAAGTTTAATATTTTTTCTTATTTTAATAATTATTAAAATATAATTTGTATTATAATAATAATTATATTACAAAAATTAACATTAAAATAATTAAAATAAAAGTAATAAAAATAAAAATAATTATATAAAATAGGATTTAATATAAATAATAATATATTAAATCATATTAAAATATTAAATTAATAAAAGAGAATTTCAAAAATTTTAGATTTCTTAATTATTATTATTTTAATTTCAATTTTTTCAATATCACTCTATAATAATATAAATTATATTTTAATAATTATTTAAATAAAAAATATATTAAATAATATTAAAATTTTAAATTGAATTAAATAATTAATAAAGTATAAATAAAAAACAAATTTTTGAAAAGATTTTCGTGTCGGAAATGGAAATCCGATAATTATCGGATACCAATATCCGATGACTTTTTTTCTAAATTTTATCTTTTATTTAAAATTTAATAATAATTTAATTTTTTCATATAATTGTTATATTATAAAAATTTAAATAAAATTAATAAAAATAAAAATGATTACATAATATCTGATTTAATATATAAATTTATATAACATTATATTAAAATAATAAAATAAGATTTTGAAATTTTTAGATTTCTTAATTATTATTATTTTTATTTTTTTAATATTACTACTATAATAATATAAATTATATTTTAATAATTATTTAAATATAAAATATATTAAATAACATTAATTTTTTAAATTATATTAAATAATTAATAAAGTATAAAAAAATAATAATTATTTAAAAATCGGAATTGGAAATCCGGTAACATAGTTATCGGAACCCAATATCCGATGACTTTTTTTTAATTTTATTTTCTATTTAAAATTTAATGATAATTTAATTTAAATATGAAAAAATATTAAATAATATTAAGTTTTTAAATTAAATTAAATAGTTATTAAATTATAAATAAAAATAAAGTTTTAAAAATTTTGTTAAGAAGATGCAGAGTTAAAGAAGTATAAAATTACTTTAAATAGAAAGAGAAAAAGTGAAAAAAGTATTTACTAAGATTAAAAATAAATTTTAAAAAAAGTTGGAGGTGCATGGTAAAGTGTTGAGGTGTAGAATGAAACACCGAATTCTGAAACCTATAGGCCCATATAACAAAGGTCTCAGTTTCCAATATAATTGTTGGTTTAATATTAATATATTCATATGATAATAGTTCAACAAAAAAAGTTGAAACAAACTATAAAATAATAAATAAAAAGCGTTTACTATATATTCACAAATTCATTAATATATTCATGTTATTTAATATTAATAGTAAAAGAAATCACATTGACACAAACTTTAATTATCGATTACAAATTTATAGACATAAAATTTGATCGATTTCAATTGACAAACTTCTGAACACAAATATACAAATTCCAACTGCATTAAAAAAAATCCAATCTATTTCAGTTTACAAAGTAGAACATTGTTTCTAATTTGCAATAAAACACAACACAGAAAATACATTAATAAACACAGTTCTACTTTATAAAAACTATGCAAATAGAAGTTTTAAAAAAAAAAACTAGCTTGCTTCAAATTTGGTTTTACCACATCAAATAATATCAACAGAGACTTCATCATGACCCAACAAATTATTAAATAAATAACAAAAAGAATTAATTTATAAAAACTTTTAAAATAATGATATCAAAGAACAAAAATGTAGATGGCCTGAAGTTTCATGTTAACTTATATCAAATTATATTACGCTTAGTTATGTAACCAACCAATTCTGAATTAAAAAAACGTTAAAAAAAGTAAAAAAAAATTGTAGTAAGGACTGTAGCATATTTGTAACTGTCATGATAAATTAAATCCTTAACAAAAATAAATATTTGTTATGAAAAAGTTGATTCAATATTTAAATAATAAAATTAATTAATTAACTAATGGAAATATTTGGCTATAGGTAATGCTATCTCAAACAGAATTACAATAATTGAAGTAATAATAAAATGCACCTATCACTCTATTTTCAGTACAATCAAACACAAAATTTGTGAATAAAAATTGATAACAAACATAACAATAGTAATAGTAATTAAAATAAAAAAAAACTTTTAAAAAAAGTAACTACCATGAAAAATTAAAACTCATGATAAATTAAATCACCTAAATAAATAAAAAACTTATCGTACTAAAAAGTTGATTCAATATTTAAATAATGAAATAAATAAATAAATTAATAAAAACATTTGACTATATATGTAATGTTATCTCAAACAGAATTTGAATAGTTAAAGTAATAAATTGTACCAATCGTTTCTATTTCTAATTAAATCAAACAAAGAATTTGTAAATAAAAAACTGATAACAAATATAATAGTAGTAATAATAATTAAAAAAAGAGAGTAGAACTTAAATAATATAAATATAACTGCCATGATAAATTAAATCACCCAAATAAGTAAAATCCTTATGTTACAAAAAAGTTGATTCATTATTTAAATAATTAATTAATTAATGAAAATATTTGGCTATAATTAATGTTATCTCAAACAGAGTTGCAATAGTTAAAATAATAAAATGTATCAAACATTTCTATTTATAATAAAATCAAACACAAAATTTGTAAATAAAAACTGATAATAAATATAACAATGGTAATAAAAATTAAAAAAAAAGGTAAAACTTAAAATGTAACTGTCATGATAAATTAAAAGTCATGATAAACTAAATCCTTCAAAAATAAAAAATAAAATACTTATGTTTCGAAAAATTTGAATCAATATTTAAATAATAAAATGAATTAATTAATTAACGGAAATATTTGGCTATAATGTTATCTTAAACAGAATTACAATAGTTGAAGTAATAGAATGTACCATATATTTCTATTTTCGATAAAATCAGACACAGAAGTTGTAAATAAAAACTAATAATAAATATAGTAATAATAATAATAGTTAAAGAAAGTAAAACTTAAAAAAAAAAAATGTAGCTGCCATGGATTTAGTATGATAATATAAAAAGTGTCATCCCATAGTACATGTGAGCCAGTTAATTGAAAATAAATAATGAACAATGAAAACAAAGACCTTAACCAAGAAAACGATTTAATAACCTGGAGTAGTAATTTATTAATATGAACATATAATTAATACCAAATATGAATATCAATAGTGAATATTAGTTAACATCACCATTAAAAAGATTATTAATAAAGGAATCATAGTCTATATTCTGACTAATAAAGCATAAGCTAGAGTTTTACATAGAACCGTAATTTATACCTCATAAAAATTACAAAAATATCACCAGAATTTTATAGACTATATTTTTCTTAAATTCATAGTCTATATAATATAATTAAATGCAATATTTGCACTTATGTCGCACTAATGTCCAATACGTGTCCAAAACTATGTTATATTGGACTTAAAGTGACTCATGATCCACCTTATTTATAAAATTAAAAACTATTCTAGCTTTCAAACGATTCCTTTATTGTTTTGACTTTCACATTTGTTGTTTTGATTTTCACGTTTGGTAACGATGATGATAACTAATATTCACTGTTGATTGTATGATGATATTTTAACCACTTTTTTTAATAATAAATTATGTATTATTATCTTATTAGTTCGTATATTTGAAACTGATCGATTATAAACTATAATAAATTTTGTTGTAAAAAGATTCTAAAAAAATTATTAAAAAGATATTTTCATAATAATCAACCCACAAATAATCAGCTTCAACTTCACTTGTTCCAATTTGAGGTTTTATTTAATGAGGAGAAACTTTTTTTACACTTTTATGACTGAATGAACCATGCTCCGTCATCTATTCACATCACTCTTCTTTTATTTTCAGGAAAAAAAAAAAAAACAATATGACATTGGTCTTCAAAGTACACTTGCAACTAACACATTTAAAATGAAGATGACAACTTCCACTCAATCATGCTGTCTCACTGAAATGTCAACCGACACATCAATGATACGAATGATACGTTTGCACTGCTTAAATACCCTTTCTATCTATTCAACAAAGGACTGTGGAAACCGAATATGGAAAACAAAAATGGTAAATGGTAGTATTACTCTCACTAGACAAGTTCCAATTATTTACAAAAATATCATTACATGTTTTTTTCGTAGCTTTTGTATGAATCTCACGTATATAAAAACTAATTTTGCACTATTTGTAGCCCGTCTAATATATTAGAAAAAATGTGTTTTTGTATTCATCCATCAATTTACCGCGTTAGCCTGATCTGTGGCAGACACAAAATCCCGACAATTTAAAAGAAAAAACAATAAATAATATATAATATATACTTCTGTTTATTTTTATATTAATATATAAGTCCGAATTTAATAGTGGGATCAGTATATATAAGTTTAAGAGGTAAAAAAAAAGATGTCTAATCGTGAATTTGGAAAATTAAAGAGTCTAAGTGCCCACCCTCAAATTGAATAAATTAGAACAAGTTCACACAAGTTGGTTTACGCGCGGCATTTGCTATAGAGCTAAATAATACAAATTAGCACTGAGTTTTTAGGATTATATAGATGAGTTTGAGAAGGGGAACAGGTGCTACAGTGAAGCACTAAATAGCATATTCGTGCCTAAAAACCTTAATTTTTTTTCTTCTCATTTGTCAAATTTTGGTATAGTTCATCTATTTCCACCTGTGACAATATCAATAATTTTGTGAGTATTTCTAAACTGCAATTCAGAAATAGAATGAAGAAATATGAGCTGTACCTGATAATACTTGAGCAGCTTGTTTCTTTTCTTCTTTAGTGTTGCAGTGACCAAGTCTCTTTCCATGTCAAATGGCTCCGCCTCTAATATCACCCCCTTTATATGTTCAAAGCCCCTCAGCTAAACAACACGATTAGAGAATCATAGTTTGCATTATTATGTAGTGTAAAAAATATAAAATAAAAGTTTAAGGTTGTTTTTTCATTCCAAATGCAATAAAGTTTTATTACGTGTAGATGTTACCTTGTTTCTCTCAGCTGTCAATTTGAGCTCAGATAGCACATATTTGTTGAGTTGGTCGAGAGAGCAGAGTTTGGGGAAAGAAGATATGTGACCATTTGTATATGCCCACTTGTTCACAACTTCTTCATTAGGAACTATTACTGCAACTAGCATTGACTTCAAGCTATTCCCATATACCCAAATCTAAAAGTAAAACATACATAAACCCAATCACAAAAACTTTATAAACTAAAAACTCTGCCTTTTAACAGCAATAAACTCATGAAAATACTTACATCTTCAACTATAGGAGTGATTCCATAAACATTTTCTAGATTCTCAAGTGCTATATACTCTCCCTGTGTGAGTTTGATAAGATTCTTCTTCCTGTCAATAATCTTAATTACACCATTGGGAAGCATTTCTCCTATGTCCCCTGAGGATACAGGAATATCTCAGACTATATAAAGATTCTTACAAACTCACTTTTTATGCAGAAAATGACAACTGAATTACCTGTGTGAAACCATCCATCTATAATAGCTTCCCTTGTTAACTCTGGATTTTTGTAGTAACCACTAAAAACAGTTTTCCCTCTTACACATATTTCACCACATGGAGGAGTTTCAAGAGGGTTGTATCCCATCTCGCGAACCTCTGCCAGCCTTATTTCATTATATATTGATACACCTCCAACAGTACCAACCATACACATTTCATCAGGAAAACCAAGAGTAGTTGGTCCACATGTTTCGGTCAAACCTGGATTAACATTTCTCTGTCACATGCTGTCTTGTCTTATGACATAAATATTTTCATCAAAACTAAATAAATCATTTTTCAATCGATAACATTCTTTTATGTGGGTAACTCTCATTCTTTTAACAGCGAGAATGTGCTGAATTAGATTTTTAATTACCATATCCTTGGCATACAAAGGCACAAGTAGTGACACGCAAAAACTCTTCCACCTCAGGGCTCAATGCTGCTCCACCAGAGATTATTAGTCGAACACGACCACCAAGCCTGGCTTTTACCTAAAATGGAGAAACTCTTACCCATACGTAAAAAAGTCAAATTTCAAGAAAATTACTGATAAAAGGTCACATCTATTGCCCTTTTATGAAACTAAATACAGGTTTTTAGTTAAGAGATTATCTCATACAACCTTTCTGAAGGCTAGCAGATCTGCCAAACGTGATGCTTCTCTTTGCTTATAGCCCTTTTTCATCCAACCAAGTTTGCTGCATTTGAAAATAAATGTGAATTGAATGGGTAAAGATAAACACTGATAAAAATAGGATACAAAATTCCAACTTACTAGTTGTAGAGCATGCCGAAAACAGTTCTCCTAATTGGATTAAGTTCTTCCACTGCTTTCTTGATACCTGAAAAAGATATTCTTGGATAGATTATAAGTTGGCGAGATTGGATTACTTAATAATATTTTCAGTAATATTATATTTTTAATTAAAAGTGGTTAAAAACATTAAAATTAGAGTCTACTAATAATATCTGAAGTATATAAAATATTATAATCTCTGATAAGTTTCATTATTTATTTAATTTATGGAAGTGTGGCCTTGCCTTCATAGACCTTCTCAAAAACGCGTGGAACACCAGCAAACAGTGTTGGCTTTAACTCCATTAAATCATCCCTCAACGCATTCAGATCCTTCAATTTAAAAATATGGTATGAAGCATAGAAAAATCATTAACATGTCAATGCCACCAAGGAAATCCAGATTATGAATAAATTCTTGAACAAAATTACCCCATGATAGTAACCAACAGATGCACCCTTACGGAAAAAGTACTCTTCAATTGTGCGATCAAGGATATGAGCCAGGGGTAGGAATGACAGATACACATCATTCACATTCATCTGTTCAAATTAAAATTCGTCACTTGTGCTAAAAGAAAAATGGTACCATATCGATTTGGTAATGGATCTAGCATCAGATTTACCTTGTCTTCAAATTGTTCCATGAAAAGATCCATCCCTCTTACTAAAGCCATCACATTTTCGTATATTAAAACAACTCCTTTAGGGTCTCCACTTGTCCCACTAGTGTACATTATTGTACAGATGTCATGAGTCTGAGGAGGAAAAGTACTTTTGGGATTGGTTTTTCCCTGAAACATAATACCAAGAATCACAGTTTTACCACTTTATATCCTCATCAGCTGCTTCTCTCGTAAGTTCTCATATCAAAGTTTCTGCAATCTTGGGATTACTTTTTAGTTTCATTGAAGACCAAAGTTATTGTAACACAACACCTTTATAAAAGGAAAAAAGTAACCCATTTTTCCTGTGTGAATAACTTTTATAAAATATGGCATCTAAGCTTTAAAGGAAAACAAATTCCATAATTGCAAGAGTAGAGAAAAAGTAAGAACTAATTCTCTACTAACTAACCAAGTTCAAGAACTCATCCCAGGAATATGACTTAATTCCAATAGCAGAAGCCTTATCTTTCTCTTCCTGTGTTAATGCAGTGAAGCACACAATGGCTGTACCATAATCAAATTTAGTGTAATTCCTTTAATCATTCTGATAATTCTACCACAGAACTACTGAGATGAAAACCTCAAAAGTTTACCTTTAAGTCGCTTTGAGGATTTACATTCAGGATTTAAAACCTGCAAATGGTATATTTACTCAGAACTAAGAAACTATAAACTGCAGCTAGCTCTGAATCCCTGATATATAAAAAAAATCTGAAGTGGAACATCATATTTTTTTTTTTAAATTATCGTTATTGCTTACCTCTTTAACCTTCTTATCCTGGACGAACACGATATCTATTTCTGCATGATCTATGATATAGTTTACAGCACCGGGTCCTGCATTAAAAATATTAAAAAAACTTAAGGTTTGAATGTTGCTTCTTTTTCTTTTTTTCTCTTTCATTTACACAAAAAAAAAAGTTGCACTGGTAAAGAAAACGAGTATCAAAGGTGTTTGATAAAGTATGTAAAATGAACAAAGTCTTAAAATTTGATTAGGATCGTGTTTTTGTGACGGCTCTTAATTACAATACAACAAAGGAGAGAGAGAGAGAGGGAGCTGGGGATACAACTTTATTTGAGAGAACTTACCGAGGGTGTCGTACAGAGGCACACAGATTAAGCTTTGAGCAGAACAAGCCTAAACCAATTAAGACATAATTATGAATCATGGTATGATATACAGTGTCATAGAAAGAACAAGAGGTAAAACTTTGAGAAGACAAAGGTTATAGAAGTGTCAAACCTCCATTGCCACAATCCATTCAGGGCAATTAGATCCATAAATTCCAATTCGACCACCCTGTTACATGAAAAAGATTCCATTGAAAACTGCTGATCTACTGTGCTTACAAATCACGAGAGAAACCTTTCAAAAGCACTTACAACTTCGGCTCCAGATGCTCGTAAAGCAGAACTTATATGCAGAACTTCATCATAAACTTCCTTATACGTGCTCCACACATATGGTCCAAACTATTAACATGATCCAAAAATAGTTAGCTTATTTTCTTGACATATAAAAAGTCTTATATAACAAAATAAATCTCCTTAAGATACCTTTCCATCAACAATTTTACGTCGTCCGAGCATCGGGTTGTTAGGATAGTTCTTGACAGATTCACTGCAGCCATCGAGGAAAGGCTTTCCGTGATGAAAATATCATTCATTGATCAACCACCAAAATCTCAATTTTTATTACGTCGTTATTTGACAGACCCCACATTGTTACTATATTGGTAAAGCTCAGTACAGAACATATGTAGTATCTTTATAATCTAATAGCAACTGCTGAATTATTGTAGGTACTAAAACCAATTACCAGAAAATATCCCAAGTTGTAGAGAAAACAGGATCCAACGGAGGAAATTCCTTTTGGGAGAGGAGATTGCGGTACACTGGACCAACAGAGAGGTTACCATTTTTACCTTCTCTTCCTTCCTCAACCTTAACCGAAAAGGCCTTCATTCTCCCTTGTTATCAAACCTGAACAAGGCACAAAACAAGTGTATCAACCACCGTCAGTTTCCCTCAACTTGATTCGCTTCTGTCTATTACTACATTTAAGACATCCAAGTACCCGGTCAATGACAGGCACCAAAAAATCAATCGTAAAATGTTTTTCCTTTGGTTTCATCATTTTTATTATTAAAATAATATTAATAAGACACATTGCATGGTTCTGAAGAAACTGAGTTATCCACAATCCCCCAACTAATTTTTAAGTATGCTTTATGATTAAAGTTTTGTCAAGCACTTCACATCAATGAAAAAAGAAACGTAACTATTCGTTGAAGTTTGGCAGAGGTGGTCCCGGATCACAGAACAAGACAACATAACAGTTTTTTCATGTCAAATATATAGAAAAACAAGCACCAGAAACAAGACTCCAAGACGCCGGGAACGAAGGAGAAGGTGAGAGTGGTCTTTGCAAGCACGATTATCATAGTTTATAAATTACTATAACATTACAAGAAAAGGGCAAAGAGAAGAAAATTCAAAAGAGTGTGGTACAGGAAAGTCAAAACGTGAACGACATAGGGCACAAGAAACATAACATGGCAAATATCTGTGGTTAGAGATAGGTACGGACGTTTGCGTGGATGTGTGTGGGTAATAAGTTGTATGAACTGAGACTAGTTTCTGTGTATATAGGTGTACCTCGCTGCTTCTCTGCAACTTGTGTTGAAACAAAGTTGATAGCAGACATATTAGCGAAGAACCAAGTTGAGAATTTTATAGCCAAGAAAGGAGTTACAAGTGCAAGTTGCAAGCGTAAATGAGGTAGTTGAAGGTTGGAAACGAATAATAATGAAGACTGAACAGCACCTATATCGTACAGTAACTTCAATATTTTCCATGTGATCATGCCCTCCTTTTCCATCTCATGATTATTGCAGTAATTTTCTCACCAATGATTTATGAGAGAAATTAAAGGAAAAGAGTAAAAAAAAAAAATAGTAAAGTAAACAAAAGGATTCAAAATAAGAAAATTTATATCACCGTGCAAAGATAAATACAAAAATGTAAAATTAAATAAAATTTAATATTTTATCTTAGAAAAACACATTTTACCACTTTCTTTTATCCCAAACAATGAAGGAAAATTAGTGGTCACCTACTTTTTTTCGGTTCCTTCCCGGTAGATTCTTATTTTCCAGAAACAATTCAGTTCCTCCATCCCAACATTAATTTATCATGATTTAATTTATAAAATTTGGTTTAGACTTTTATTTTATAAATTTTTAATTTCCGATTGTGTTTGTAATTTCGTCAATTTCTTTTTTCTCTGTTGCACACAAATACTACTAGTGTTTTTATTTTAAATATCTAAATTTACTAGTATCCATTGATTTAATGATATCTTACTTAAAAAATGTGTCACCTCACTCCATACATGCTCATCAGCCATTAGAATGAAAATGCAGACAGACCAACTCATTAAGTGTGTTAGGCTGACAATACAGAGAGCCTCATAAGTGAGCTCATTTCACTCTACAATGTTATCACTTATAATTTATTTTTCTTATCCACTTTTAAAAGTATAGATTGTGTTTCGGAGGTATTTGAATGAGCCTTTAGTTGCTTTAGACACGATGGATTCTGTAGTAAATTGGATGGTTGAGCCAATTCTTGGGTTGTCTGATTGTTTTGTTGTTTAGTTTTTATGTCTTTTAAAATATGTTCACATCGTATTTATAAAAGGTATTTTAATGTTAAAATAGTAGATGACCTTTTATTTAACAATAATACATTTTATATGCATATTATTATAAAGTTATATGACCGAAATCGTGACGGACGACTAACCGTAAAATAACGGATGTAAGAAAAATTCTGAATCATCATTAGAATTTATTTCGAAAAAATTATAAAAAACTATAAAATAAAACATAACTTATTAAAATTAGATTTTATGTTCGAGAGTTGATTAGTGTAAAAAAAACTACTAATCGGGTTATATATCTAAAAAATCTTTTTTTTATAGTATTATTTTTGAAAAAAATTAAATATTTTAAAAACTACATCCTGATTCGGAATAAGAAATCAGGTTACTACTTCTTTACGAAACGGTTTGAAAATGAGTTTGGAAAATTTGATGTTTTAAGTTTTTTAAGATTTTGGATTTTTTTTACTTTTGTAAGAAAAACTGAAAGATAATAAGTATCATGCCGCGGATGGTACTCATACCTTTAAGATATTATTTAATTTTTTAGAAAAAAAATAATATTAAGCATTACGATAATACAGACAATCACATACCTTTGAAATGTAAAAAAGAAAGACTTTTTTTCTTGTTTTCTAAATGTATTTCTTTCAACATTTAATTTCTAATAATTTTATATTTATTTTTAGTCTTTATTTAAATTATTTAGAAATGAGTGTACAACACATATGCTCGGACATACACTAGATTAAAAGGAAAATATTTTTTTTCATTTTTTGAAATTGTATATTTAATTTTTCATATTTTTTTACAAAAAAGAAATTTAAAAATTAGTGTCACGCGAGGGAACAAACCCTAAAAGAATTAAGAAAAGACATTATTTTTGTGATTTTTAAAACAAGATATTTGTGAATAGTAAAAATAATGTTCAAAAAAATGTGAAAGTTAGGTATAAAAGAAAAATGCGACACATAATATAATACCTAAATAAAAAAATGATGGGAGTGACATACCTTCCAAACTTTACATATATCTCTCAAACTTTTGGTATTCCAACGATTTCTTCCTTTGTAATTGTTGTTAGCAAAACCACTTTTATGCAATAACTTATTCTCTGTGCACTTTCCTCCAGTTTCTCTCTATGTCTCTCTCCCTCGATCTCCCTTTTTTTTCATATGTATTAACACACATTAAAATATCTTGATAATCTTGTTTTAATTGTGAATTAATTGACAATGAAGAATATAAAGAAAGAATTGGTCTTGATAGGAATATATTCAAAAATAATATCTGAGACATTGATAATAATTATTATCAGAAATTTTACGAATCTTTAGGATCATATTTTTTTTAAAACTAACTTAGCAAATCATAGCATAATATCATATATTAATTCTAATTAAAATCATCTTTCTTTTTAAAGACTAAGATGTCATGTGATGGATCCAAAGAAGAAAGAGGAGTGAAAATATGTATAGAACCCTTGAGTTGGGCTCACAAAATCGATTAAAAATAAATTATACTAGTTTATTTTATTATTATTTTTATTATTATATTTTTTATTCTTTTTGTGCTAAAATTAATGTTTAAAAATTTAAAGAAAATTTATTTCACTTTTTGTCATTTTTACATTGAATTTTTTTTCTTTTTAAAAATGATTTTATTTACCCTGACGATATTGAGTTTTGATAGATACCTTAGACCTTTATGTAGTGGTTATTATGAGCTTTTGCCTTTCTCTTGGTCTAATCACTGCCTAATCATACATTAATCAGCATTAAGAGGTTGATTTGTTATTACCATTATTTATCTGACCATGTTGTGATATGTCGGTCATGTTGTGATTTGTCATTGTGCACTTTGTTGCACTTTGATTAGATGAACTTTTATCATTTTGAATATGAGTGTTTCGTGAAGGATTGATTGAGACTGTACAATGGAGATTGGTCGGTCAGCATGTTGAAGCCAAAAGAAGTTGGTGGACGCTAGTTGAGACCCTACGATGAAGACTAGATGACCAATGTGATAAATTCAAAAGAGTGATGGATGTTGGATAAGACTCTACAGTCGAGCCTAGTTGATAAAATTATTTGGAAGATATTTTCTGTTGATATTCCAAAATTAAATTCAACAACTGAATTTTATCTTTTAGATTTTCTGACTTTCCAAAATTGCACAAATACCCTGAAATTTCCTCTATCTGCACTTTAGCCCCTTTTGAATTTTCCAAATAAAATCTGACTTTGGGCCTTGAATTGCCATTTGGACCAATAAAACTTATATTCTCAGCTGCACAAATAAACATTAGAAAATCCAAGAATAATTTATGCATTAAAACTCACTTTTTACGTCTCTCTATTTTCCAAAGCCAATAATTCCAATCATCACAAATTCACTTAAAATAAACCATTTAAACACAATTATCCCATCAAAATTTTAATTTTCAAACATAAATGTGGGCATAAATATGCACTCATCACACCCCCACACTTATCCTTTTGCACTCCTGGGCAAAATTGATTAATTCCAAGACTTTGTTCTGAGTCATTTTATTTCATATTTGCACTTGGATCAAAAGAATGAGTAGCACTAGACATAGATCAATCATTTAGGCATTACTTTGTCATGGACATGCAAATGGAATCACTTTATTCTTCACACATGAGTTAACCTTTTTGAATTCCCAAGAAAATCAAATATGAAAGACAACACTCAAGTCAACATGTATCTATTTCTCCTGAACTGTCTCAAGTGTTCTTTGCTTGTGTTTACACTCAAAATACCCATGTAAGTAGACACCCTTGATATTTAGCAAGACTCTAACATTCACACACTTCAGTAAACATGCAATTATTGATCATGAGGGCTTTTTAAGGTTTTATTGAGGCCAAGGCAAAGGTAGGAAATTTTCTTGGGAATCTGAGCTTTTGAAATTGACATAGAAAGAGTAATGACACTTGATTTCAAAAACAACTCTATTTCTTGCTCTTTTAAGGAAGATTTTTTTTTTCTTCTTTTTTTTTCTCTTTTGTTTTAAAACTTCAACTTTTTCATCTTCCTTTTTACCCTTTTTATTGTTTTGTGGGTGAGGTACTCACCCACACACTTATTCATCACTTTACTTTTAACAGAATCCATTACTCTTTCTTCTTTCCTAAGGTAAGGAACATATGATTTTTCTTCTTTTCTCATTTGACAATGACTGGAAACAAGAAAAATAGGCTTAAGGCTCAAAGAGGGTTCCAATGGATTAATGTTAGGACAAGTTTATTTGGCCAAGTAGCTAAAACAAGAAATGCCTCAATCATATCAAATCATGCATATTCACCTCTGTTGCACAACATAGAATCAAGCTAACTATTAGAGTATCAACAAAACATGGGCAAATCACACAAAAAAAAATAGGTATGGCACATGGTGGTCCATCCTTAACATTAAGCCCAAAACTCACATGGTTTCAAATTTCTTTCACAAAAGATTTAATCAGGAAATTCTCAAGTCAACTCAATTAGCAAATCATAGAAGCAATCCACTCATATCAACATGACTCATTTTTTTTTTCTCTTGAATTCATGATCATTCCAGTTACTGATTCAAACTCTCAAATCCAATGCAAATATTTATTTAAAACAAACAAAATAGACAAACAAAATAGGGAACAAAATTAATTGTTTCCCCACACCCCCACACTTAAACTATGCATTGTCCTCAATGTATGCCTTATATATAAAATGCAAAGAAAAAGTATGAGGGAACTTACCTCCTTCATGGTGGAAGGAATGCTAGTAGGACTTCATTGGAAAAGTCATCCTGGATAGGAATGCTATATTTTCCCTTTTCAATCCTACTAAGATGGTCAACTACTACATTATGTGACCCACTTCTGTCTTGAATAAGAGTCAACTTGTCCTTGTCGTTCTTGACCATTGTGATTCCATATTTCTCGGGAACCACATGTATAGGGCCCACCCAAGTGCTGTCAGAATTTGAATATATAAGACCTGTTTGTAGCAACTTGGTGTCCTTTTTCTTTACAACCCCCATCAGTTGAGGATTCAGTCTTCCTTGAGGTTGTCTCACTGGTTTAGCATCCTTCTCCAAAACGGGTGGCTGTACCACAGATGGCAACATCTTACTGCCTAAGGTATTCTCAGCCACCTCAACATCACACTCGGACGCCACAAAGGTATCATCTATTAATACTGCGTCCTCAATATCACCTGCTTTACAGTTTCCTTTTTTGTCCAAAATTAGGGACGACATATTTGAAAAAGAAAAATTGTTTACAACATCACTTGATAAATCAATACAAAACAAAGAATGATCTTTAATCTGGTGCTTCCCAGCTTCCAACACGTTGAACCGCACCTTCTCGTCTCCTATCTCCATTGTCAGTGATCCTGCATGCACATCTATCTTGGTTCGTGCTGTCATCATGAAAGGTCTTCCCAAGATAATAGTTGTTGGACTGATTCCCTCATCATCCTTCATGTCCAAGATATAGAAATCTGCAGGAAAAATTAACTTGTCTACTCGGACAAGAACGTCCTCAAGCACACCTGCAGGGTTAACTGTGCTACGGTTGGCCAGTTGAATGACCACACCAGTAGTCTTAAGAGGTCCCAAAGATAGAGAAGTAAACACTGATAAAGGCATTACATTTATGGAAGCCCCTAAATCTAGCATGGCATTGTCAAACTTTGAATTTCCAATAACACATGGAACAGAAAACATACCTGGATCCTTGCATTTTCGCGGTATTTCAATATGCTTCTTAATCAAACTTGACACATTTCTTCCCAAATTCACAACCTCATTATCCCTAAAACGCCTTCTATTTGTGCAAATTTCTTTCAAAAACTTGGCATATTTAGGAATTTGCTTAACAGCATCTAGCAAAGGAATATTGATCTCCACCTTTTTGAAAATATTTAAAATCTCTTGGTCTAATTCCTCCATTTTTTTGTTTCTCGGCTTCAACCGATTTGGATATGGAGGAGGTGGAGAATAAGAAGAAGAAGTTTTAGAAGAAGAGTTAGAAGATACTAACCTGGATTTATCAGTGGTAGTCTCAGGTGATGGTTCACTCGGTCCTCCATTGTCATCAATTTGCGCTCCTTCTTTCTCCTTATCTTCATCCTCTTGGGCTCCTTCAGGGCTTTCTACTTGCTTACCCGTTCTCAAAGTAATAGCACTTACATTTTGCGGGTTGATCACTGTTTGTGCAGGCAGTTTGTTTGATTCCTTAGCCTCTAATTTTTCCACCCTCTGAGTCAACTCTACAATTGATTTCTTGATTTCTGAATTTTGCTCAAGTATTGTTTTCATGAAATCTTGTAGTGACATTTCAGGTTGAGGTTGCTGCCTTTGTTGAGGTGGAACATAAGGTTGTTTATTCTGTTGATACCTATTGGAGGATGAGTCATGATAATTCTGGTATGGTCTATTTCCTCCAATCATGTTTGCAGCAAAAGCTTGAGATGAGTTTTCCACAGTGGTTTCCACCAAGCTAGGACATTCATCAGTATAATGGTTAGTTGAAATGCAAATTCCACACTTCTTAGCAATTTGTGGAGTTGAGGTTTTAAACAAACTTGCAATCTCGTCAAGTTTGCTTTCTAGCTTATTCAGTCTTTCATCTATCCTCTTTCCATCAACTACACCATTATCAATTTCATGCACTCCCTTCAACAAAGTCACTGAATTTTCTCTTGTGCCATACTGTTGATTGTCTACTGCCTTCCGTTCTATTAGATCTATACCATCTTCTGGTGACCTGTCTAAGAAAGATCCTCCGCTTGCAGCATCTGCCCATGACCTATCAGTAGGACTTAAGCCTTCATAAAAGCTTAGAATAAAATCTTCCATTTGGAGTTGAGGGCATGAAGAACATAATTTCTTGAATCTTTCCCAATATTCACTAAGATTCTCTCTATCTCTCTGTCTTATATCTTGAATTTCTCTGCGGATAGCTGATAATCTGGATGCAGGAAAATACTTCTCAAGAAAGAGTCTTTCAATAGTTTCCCAATTTGTAATCCGTGCAGAGAGATAATACCACCAATCTTGAGCTGCGCCTTGAAGAGTAAAAGGAAAAGCTCTCATTTTAAGGCTCTCTATTGTGATCCTGGGAGATCTAAAGTTTTCACACAACATGTGAAATTGTCTCAAGTGCTTGTGTGGATTCTCCCTTGATAACCCATTGAACTTTGGTAAGGCATTTAACAGGTCAGGTCTCAGCTCCCACTCCTCATTAGGATATTCAATGTTACTTCGGATAGCTGTATTGTGGGAGGTGGCTAATTGTCTGATGGTTCTTTGTGCCATATTGTTTGGGTTAGGATCAGGTAAAGGATTGGATGGTATGTTTGTGATTGGAGATAATGAAGGTGGAATGACTTCAGATGTAGGAAGTGTTCCCTCAGTAGAACACCCAAATTTCAATCTTCTCCGCAGCTTACGCAAATTCCTTTCGACTTCCGGGTTAATTTGATAAAATTCTCCCGGGTTAGCTCTGGTCATGCACTACGCAATCTGCTGGAAGTTGTTTCTCTGTTACTTCTCTTTTTTTTTTTTTTTTACCTTTGTTTTTTCTTTATAGAAAGATTTCAAATAAGAGATAAAAGAGACTTGTTGGGTCCACTCCCAGGAAAGAGAGGTGCGTCACAATGGACAACTTAAGTACCAAGTCTTTCCTAGCCAGAGTGTATTCAAACTAGCCTCAAGTATTTCTCAAGAGAAATTCTTAATAAAAACAAGAACAAAGATTTTTGATAAAACAAGAATGACTAAAGGCTACAAAATAACTCAAATTAAATTAAATGTATGTGCGTAAAAAAATAAAAATAAAATAAAAATAAAATAAAAATAAAGAAAAAATAAAAATAAAAATAAAAATAAAAATAAAAATAAAAAATAAAAATAAAAATAAGAATTAAATATTCAAAATACTAACCGTATTCCCCGGCAACGGCGCCAAATTTGATAGGCTGTCGTTGAAGCTATCAAATTAATACTACTTTTCAAGGCAACTTCAGTATTGCCAAGTAGTATTCAAGAAGGTAGATAGGGCTAAAGTAACCCTGAGTCGTCTCCCAACGAACACGGAATTGCTTTTGAATATCTGACTCTTATGTTATGCAATGCTTATGAATAAAAATGATGTTTGGAGAATGTTTAAAGAACAATTAATAAACTTAAAAACAGTTACGATGAAATAGGCTAATTCCACTGCTTTTCCAAGATAGATTCATCATCGGTTATTCACGGATAATTGTTCAATTGATTATTGTTTAAGTTTCAAATTAATTAAAGTACATTCTTAATTAATTTGAGGGCGATCATGCATTTAACCAAAGTAAATTCTCAATCAAATGCAAAACCTTTCTAGATTATTCACAATAAATTCAACCAAAGTACATTCTCAATCAAATTCTATTGTGTTTAATCATATCTATTCTTAAATCTCCTAACCAAATTAAAAGCTAATCAATCAAAGTAAATTCTCAATTGATTATAGTTGAAATTATTACTAATCAATCAAAGTACATTCTCAATTGAAAGTAAAAACCCTTTAATCATATGAAAGTTTCTAAATTAAATCAAAGTAGATTCTCAATTAAACCTAGAAACCCTAGAACTCATATAATCAATATGCATGTAGATTCAAACACATTATGATGGAAAAATCTTTGCTTTTAATTTGATAGAGAGATGAAAGACATAGAGAGAACAACTTAAATCAATAATCAAAATAAACAATTGCATTAACTCAATCTAACCTCAGAATCCATAATGGAATTACAGCAGAATTAGCCCTAGATGCTTAGCTCTCCATGAATGGAGTTGAATACAAGATGAAAGAAAAGTGAGAGGAGTATGAAAGAATGAATGTATGAAGTGAAGTCCCCCTTTCTGCCTCCCTTGGGTCTCTTTATATAGGCTTGATTGGGCTTGGACTTTGAATAGTTTGTTGATAAGATATTTTCTGTTGATATATTATATCTTTCAAATATTCATTAGATTAAATCAGTTTCAAAGAATATTTGATAGATATTAACTTAATTATCTTATATCCTATATCTTCCAAATAACTAAAAGATTTAGATAATGATAAAATTATTTGGAAGATATTTTCTGTTGATATTCCAAAATTAAATTCAACAACTGAATTTTATCTTTTAGATTTTCTGACTTTCCAAAATTGCACAAATACCCTGAAATTTCCTCTATCTGCACTTTAGCCCCTTTTGAATTTTCCAAATAAAATCTGACTTTGGGCCTTGAATTGCCATTTGGACCAATAAAACTTATATTCTCAGCTGCACAAATAAACATTAGAAAATCCAAGAATAATTTATGCATTAAAACTCACTTTTTACGTCTCTCTATTTTCCAAAGCCAATAATTCCAATCATCACAAATTCACTTAAAATAAACCATTTAAACACAATTATCCCATCAAAATTTTAATTTTCAAACATAAATGTGGGCATAAATATGCACTCATCACTAGTCGACCAACAAGCTGAAGTCAAAGAACTGATGGACATTGGCTAAAACCCTATATTAGAGGTTGGACGACTAACATGTTAAAGGATCGAGTCCATGCGGTAGAGCTCGAACAACCATCATGTTGAAGGATTGAGTTTGTAGATAAAGCTCGAACGACCATCATACTGAAGTCAAAAGGTTGATGGATGTTGGGTAAGACCTTGTAGTTGAGATTAGTCGGCCAACATGCTAAAGTCGCAAGATTGATGGACATTAGTTAAGACCCTACAGTAGAGACTGGACAGGTGACATGCTCGGACGACCATTATTCTTAAGTCAAAAGGTTGATTAGACATTGGGTAAGACCTTGTAGTAGAGACTGAACGGTTTTAAATGAGCACCCTTATCGAGTTGTGGAAGCTGTACACTTGAGATGATAGAGGTTCTTTTCATAACTCTTCCTTGACTGACCTATTGCGATTGGACCGAGTGGTAGGGGTTCTTTAAAGAACTCTTCCTTGATTGACTCGACGTTTGATCGGCAAGGGTTCACTTGGGTAAACTCTTCGTTGAACAACCTGTTGCTATGCCCGAGTGACACAGGTTCTTTACAGAATTCTTCCCTGACCAACATGACATTTGATTGACAGAGGTTCACTTAGGTGAATTCTTCCTTAACTGGTTGTTAGAGGTACGATAGAAATTCACTTAGATAAACTCTTCCTTAATTGACAAGTTGGAAGATCGAGTTATAGGTGTGCACAATGTCTTGAAACCTGAAGAAAGAAACCAAGTTATCCAAACTAGATAATCGAAACAATAAAGCTGAAAGACTAACACAGATGAGACAAAATGGTCGAGTTATCAAGATTGATAAGTCGATAAGTTAAGATTTAAGGAAGCTAAAACACGAGTTGGTCTCCTTAGGTCAACCTACATTTATGATCTTTTTACAATACTGAATGAGGCCACCAAAAAAAACTCAAATAACATTGATTAAATTTATCAATACTGATTCAAGACATTTTACACTGCTTCAACTTTACCGTACCTTAAGCTTGACAATAAATTTATTATCAAAATTTTGTTTGGTTGAGATGTGAATGCTTAGAAAGAAAAATTTCACAATAAACTGATAAATAAACGCTCTAATTCTTATTTCATAAACTTCATTTCCTATCTACTATAAAATTTATTATTAAAATATTTTGAATCTTACATTATATATCCTCTTCCATCGTATGAACAAAAACTTATAAAAGCATACCTTTAGTTATAATTTTTATACAATTAAGGAATTAAATTAAATTTTGATTCTTTTAATGATTAAATTAGCAATTTTTATTACATGTTTTAAAATTAAAATAATACTTGACAATTTTAATAAATTTTAAAGAATTAATATCATAACATACAAAAATTACTGAGATTAAAATTATTTAAAACTATTTAATTTTCAACACTTAAAATTCAACCCAATAAAATTAATAGCGACTAAGAGTCATTATTATATGATAATTCATAGTTATATGATATTATAGTTTTTATATTATTAATTTTCTTTAACAAGATTTTAAATATAAATTATAAAATTATCTCAATATAACATTGATTCAAATCAATCTGATATGTGACAATTTTTTGTTATAAAAAAATAAAAAGTAAAAATAAAAATAATTAAAAAATATTTTAAAAATTCTAAAAAATCACAAAGTGGCACATATTGTGAGTACAACTAACCCAAAGACTTAATTGTTTTTCAATTTTTCAAAAATAAAAATCTAATTGAAAAAAAATTAGTGATAAGAAAAACCACCAGAAATAAAAATAAAGTATAATTAAACTTATTGTAAAGATAATATTGCTTTTTTGGATTTCAACGAATGACTTATAACTTTGCCCTTAATTATGTTAAGAAGTAAATGTTTATAATAAAATTTATTTGAATATCCCCAACCGCGATTGTAACTATTGTACTAGTTTTCTTAGCAAATATGGCTTTTATGACATTAAAGTTGTACTGTCAGTGGATGTGCGACAAGCCTTAATTAAATTGGTAGATACTCTGAAGACATACTTACTTTATCTTTTGAGAAAAATATTTTATTTATTACCTTTTTAATTTTTTTTATCTATTTCAATTGAAAAAAAAGTTGTATTTTTTTTTTGTTTTTTATTCTATTATACCTTATACATCTTCTAATTTTTAAATATATTTTACATTAGTATTTAGTGTTTTAGATAGAAGAATGAGTAAAATAAGAAAATGAAAAACTATTTTATTATAATGAGCAAAATCTATTGTGTTTCTTGATTCTTGAAAATAAAATTGACCACTATAAATGAAGGGAGAGATTCATTTAGTTCATACTGCCAAATGCCACTCTTGCCCGGCTGGCTTATGTGAATAAACAGTGTTTGTGACACTTTTGCAAAGAGTAACTCATAAAAGGGAAGAACTAACAAACAAAGTAGAAATAAATTATTTTAGATCTGAAAACTGTAATTAACTATAAGATAAGACTTTCGATGAATTCAAACTTAAAAACCATTTCAGAAAATATAGTTTCTTGCGCTTTAATTATATCATTAAAACCTCTCTATTTAACACATTGTTTTTTTTAATATAATAAATTATTAAATTCACGAATTAAAATGTCGATAAAAAACTAATCCTAATAATTAAAATTATATTAAATGTTGAGTGATCCTCCCTCCACCAACCCATCTTCTCCCTACACCTCCCTTAATTTTTTTTAAATTCTAAATTTATCCTTTTTACTTTTTACTTTTATCAATTTTACTTTTTTTTAGCCTTAATACCAATTTTGGTCCCAATTTTTGTCAGCTTTATTTGAAATGGTCCTATTTTCTTCTTCTGTTCAATGTTGTCCTAAAGAATGTAATTTATGTTTAATTTAGTCTTTTTTGCAGACGGCGTTTACATCATTAACGACATACTGTCCAGTTATGTAATAAGTGAATGCCATGTCATTTAACTGCTGACCTGCCTTGCCACGTGGTAGCCCCTTCCCTACCCAAAAAATTAGGGTTTCTGAATACAAGGAGGAAAGGCTTCCTTACGTCTACGCCGCCAGAGGAAAACTGAAGCTTGCAATGGTCCAATTGACCATAGTGCGCCTGTCGGAGTTTCGCAGAAATGAGAGCGAACTCCTTTCTTGTGGCACGATGAGGGTTGCAGCGGCGGTGCCTCCATGAAGGTTTGATCTCTTACGTAGTCGCAATGCGAGTAGCCCACCGTTCTCAAGCGATTTCGCGGCAATAGAACTCGCGATTGAGGGTTTCGATTTGGAGGTTTTTGTTGTGTTATCTGGTTTGTAAATTAAAATATATGACTTTCGTTTCAAAATTGATTTGGGGAATTCTTGGTTTTTCTCTATTTTGCGAGTGGTTATGGATTTTGTTCTTCCCTACAGGTTTGAGTTTTGCGAAGTAGGGGATGAGGGTTCAGATTGGGAATGTTAGGGTTTCTGAATTTGGAATGAGGGTTCTTCTCTGTTGGGGATGAGGGTTCTTCTCTGTTTTTCCATGAATTTGTTTTTTCGTTTTGGGTTCATTTGATTTGCGATAATGGGTTCTGTGGTGGTTGTTATTGGATGCACGAGTGGTGCCAATGAAGGTGCTGGTAGGTGGACATGGGTGGTGTTTTTGGGTGGTTGTTGGACGGAGAAGATGATGGAGGTGCGAAGATGGTGGTTGGCCGTGACCAGGGCGAAGGCGGTTAGGGTTAGGTGGTGGCTAGGGTTTCTGTGTAGGAAAATTAGGGCTTATGGAGGTAGGAGATGATGATGACGTGTCAAGGGTGATGTGTCATTTATTGCACAGCTGGACAGTGCACCATTAACGATTTAAACACCGTCTGTAAAAAGGACTAAATTGAACATAAATTACATTCTTTAGGACAACATTGAACAAAAAAAATAGATAAAACTGACAAAAATTGGGACCAAAATTGGTATTAAGCCTATTTTTTAAAACCTTAATCTCAATCCCCTCTCACTTTCACTTTCCCTTTCACTCTCAGCAGCAAGCCCCCACTCTCCATTGTCACTTTCTCTCTTTCTCTTAATTTCCACTTCCGTTAACAAAAAAAATTGACAGAAAAAGCAAATTCTGCATGAACAACATGAACAAGACGATAAAATGAACTAACTATTTTTTCTTTTATTCACTTTTTATTTTGTACTCAACAAACATACTTCTCTTTCATTGCACCATTGTAAGCACAAATGTAATTTTAAGCATAAATTTTCAAGTTTGGTTATTTAAAGACAAGGAAGTGGGGAAGAAATTTTTAGCAGATTATATTATGGAATCATGATACTTCAAAATTCATCACAAGTTATAAATGTTTTAAATTTATACCATGCAGAATTTGCTTTTTCTGTCAAATTTTGTGTTAATAGAAGTGAAAATTAAGAAAAAGAGAGAAAGTGATAGTGGAGGTGGAGGCTTGCTACTGTGAGAGTGAAAAAGAAAGTGAAAATGAAAGTGAGAGGGGATTGAAATTTAAGTTTTAAAAAATAAAAAATAAAATTGGTAAAAATAAAAAGTCAAACGACTAAATTTAGAATTAAAAAAAAAACGTGAAAGATGTAGGAAGAGTATGAGGTGGCGGAGGAAGCATCATTCTTAAATATTTCACGTGATTAATTTTAATCCAAATATTTTAACAAGAAATTAAGGCAGCAAACTACTCATTAACTTTAATCCAAATATTTTAACAAGAAATTAAGGCAGCAAACTACTCACACTTCTGGATTCTTTTTAAGATTAAATACTTTCCAGACTAGAATGACAGTGAATTACTATTTTTAAATACTAATGTTTGATTGTAAAAAATCAAATATAAATATAGATTAAATAAACTTAATGCTTATTAACCAAATACATCATTAGGTCAAATGTAAAAAGGTAAGATCATACACAAGTAAATTAGATTCTTCCCTATACTAGTTTTTAGGATATATTAGTAAGGTAAACTTTTTTATCTTTTTTCTGCTAAATATAAGTTATAATGCTTTTTTTTTGTTAGTCATATAATACTTATTAAAGTTATATTTAGAAAAATCTATAATTAGTTAATGGTATACGAATATTTGCATTGATGATTTCTTTTATAATATCATGAAGGGGGAATTTCAGAGTCCTTAAATTGGAGGTACGTGGATAAATCTTCAACCCATCAATAATATACATATTTGATCCATGCATGTATATATTAATTATAATAAATCGTCAATTTTATTAGCTTTTTAGTACTATTATTTATTAGCATACAGGGATGTTGCTTTAATTTATTAGCATAAAAGTATACAAGTTTCTAACTTAACAGATAGAGGCTCTCTCCACACTTTTTTATGGGATATGACACTTTTACACTCTTGTATTGGTGAATAAATTTTAAAAATTTGGTGTGATTTGCAAAGAATTTCACTCTAAAATTTGAAAAGAAAGAGAAATCTCGTATATGTAAAACGAAAATAATTGGTTAGTTCTTCATTTTATATATCCCATTGTGTATATAAAATATGTGAAAAAAATGCAGCATGATAATATGTACCTTTTCAGATATTTCTCTTTCACTAAGATCACCGAACACGTACAAACCGAATGAATTGAATGTAGTATTCGAAACTTGTATTAAAAATACCACAATATCCTTTCTTTTCCCTGTTTGAGATCTACCCATTCCATAACTTAAATAAAGAAAAATTATGATGGATTAGATAAAACTTGTCAATTTGAATTGAATATATATTTTTTTTCAATCAAACAGGGCTGGTCGCTAGCCACAATAAATATTGCTCATCAATGCATTATTGATAAGGGGTATGCATTAATAGTACTAATATTATATATTGATACAAGTACATCCAATCATATCTAAGGATTTCTAAGAGCCATAACAACTTCTCGTTTTCATTAATCAATTATTAGTACGGCTAATGTTTTAGTACCTATCCCACTGTTTAGGGTTTGTTTTTCGTCTAAAAATCTCACCATAATTAATGCCATTAGAGATAATTTTTTCAATATATATTGTTATTTGTAAGCTCAAACACTTACTCGTTGATTGTCTTATAACTTTTTAGCCGTCTTATGTTTTCCAAGGTAAGAAATAGACGAGGACAATAATTCCATGCACATAAAAGTTATAATGATCATAACACACTATAAAAGTTATAATGATCATGATAATACTGAGATGATCATCATATTATATTATAGGTTGTTGATAATGATAATTTTTACCATTTGTCGTGCACTTTTATATCAAATCAACTCTCTTTGAGCTTGAATCTTGTTTAATTTTCTCTTTTATCTGACTTTTGTGAATAGGTTTAGTCTAAGTTATACTTAATGGTTTTCATCACTAATTCCCTCATTTTGTAGGCAGATTGTATGCATTGGAAGAATATCAAAACCATCAAGGAGTTGGAACCCAGAAGAAACAACAAAAGCACCAAACTAGAAGGTTGATGAAGGATCACAAGCTCGCCTAGGCGCCCCCTCTAGGGCCGCTGAGCGCCATTGCCTCGCAGTCTCGCCTGGGCGTCCTCCTGTCTGGGCGCTAAGCGCGACATTTGCTGATGTGACACCCCAGAGCTATTTAAGGCTACCATGCAACGAGGGTGCCATCTTTTAGTGACGGATGCACGAACCTTAGAGTTTTAGACCTCTTGGAGCAAGTCTGGGTGTGTGGGAGCTCTTCCTTCTTCTTCCTTGGGTCTCCATTACTTTTCATCTCTTCCATTGTAAGCTCAAGCTCTCCATGACAATGGAGAACTAACTTCATTTTTTGTTGCGGAAAGATGTAACCTCTGAACTTCATGTATATAAACATGTTTTGAATATATTAAGCTTCTTTCATTGAATGCTAGTGGTTTTCTCCTACTCTTAATGCTTGTTATGTTTTGGTCATTCATAACTTGATGTTTGAGTTTGTTTTCTATTGAAAGATAGCTCATGAACCATGAATTGGAGTAAGCTACCTAAAGGAAATAATATCTAGAAATGGAGCTAGGACCTTTAGTTGTCATGAACTTCTTTTCTTAATGCAGAGTTGATTATTAGGGTTTTCAAGAGATTGGAGTCTAATAACAAAGTCTAGGCTTTTTACACCAAGGAATTGAGTTCTAAGTAATCTAGTAAGTTGACATTAGCATTTTAATGAAGAAGATGAGTTCTAATATGGATGAAAGTGAAGTAGGTGAAGTCTAAACCCAACATTACCATTCCATTGTTTCAAATCTCATTCATTTTCAAGTTGTTTTGGCTACAAAAGATCATTTTATTATTCACACAAGTTGTTTACTTTAAGGGCATTTAAACCTTACTTAATGGAATCATTCTTTAGTCTTAATTAGTTAAACAATTATATGATCGTTTAATGTTACACGAGTCTCTTGGGAGACAATATCCGGTCTTACCGGTTTTATTACTTGAACAATTCGATACACTTGTCGAGGTCTTAACAAATGTATGTATATACATATACAATTATCTTGAAGAATGAAAAGATGATCTCATAATTAATATATATATATATATATATATATATATATATATATATATAATATCTAACTTTTAAAATAATAAAAATTATCACATTTTGAAAGTTTGAGTACAATTATAATTAAACTCATGAAATTAAAACTTGATATCATTTTATAATATATTTAATTAGTAATTTGGTTTTTACATTTAAGTATTTTATTTGTTTTATTTTTTATATTTGTTTTTAACTTATTTGAGTTTTAATTTTATGAAAGGACTCAATGTGATATTTTTCATTAAATGATGTTAATATTGTTTAAAGACGTCACATGTCAAAATTTAGGTCATATAAAAGATAACTCATATTTTGATATGTGGTGGCAGACTTCAATTATGACGCATAATACTTCTAAACAACATTAACATCAACTTAACGGAAGGGACCATGCTAAATCTTTTTTACAAAAATAGAAACTCAATCAAATCTTTTGTAAAATGTAGATACTCAATTGAGTCAATAAAAAAGTATAGGAACTAAAACAAATTAAAGGATGAGACTAAATTACTAATTAAGTCTTCTATAAAATTATCATATTTCATCGCAATCATATACCTTTCAAAGCATATATAATTAATCCACCCTTTACATATCATATTACATTAGTATAAGTGTGTATAAAAGCATACATGTCAACATGTATAAAAAACAACATCATCGTATTACAACCCACTATTGCTTGAGCGACTTCCTCACATACACAAAGAAATACCTACTTTAGTGTTAGCAATATTTTCTTGAGCAAAATGCAAGTAAAAAACATTATCCTTTTAGGATTCTCCTCATTATAATGACCACCATGTCACTTAAGCGTTTTAGCTAACACTCAAGTGAAAACCTCATGTTGGAATACCATACAACAAGTTCTATAGCATTCTCTCACTACCTTAGGATGTTAGAGTGCCAACTAGAGCTTAGGATGTTAGAGTGCCAACTAGAACTTGATCATCTAGGATATGTGTCATATAATAACACACATTTAGGGCCCACCACCTTAGCATCATACTTAAGTGTTTACAATCAATGCTTTGAGCCACAATATCACTTGGACACCATGTTCAATGCTTAAATGATTTGCTTCCAAATGAGATAAAATAGTATTAGTATCTCTCTTATTCAAGCTCCAAGTTGTCACTTATGTTATTTGTTACATCATTCAAACAATGTAAGGTGGCTAATACAATTTATGCACACCGCTTGGTCTCACCTATGCAACCACCTATCACTTGAGTGATACCCAACTTGAAAGTAACCTTAAATACAAATTACACAACATTTCCAAAAGTATTTAAAGTAATTGAAGTCATTTATCTGACTTTATCCATTTGACCTTTGGTCATAGCATTTGGTGAATTAATTAAGAGCTACTGTGTTTCTTAACTTTCTATATTGGAAAAATAAAACATAACATTTTATAGTAATTCATTCTTATGTTATGTGTCATGCAATGATCCAAATTCTTTCCCAAGTTCAATATTCGGTTTTATAACGACTTGGGTGTCTTTACTAAAAAAGTGAAATGTATGTAATGTTTTCTAACTTTCATAATATGATAAAATCTTTGCATGTGAGTGTGCCTATATGTTTGTATTTGTGTCTTCTGACTTACACAACACAATTGTTTTGCAAGACGCAACATAACTTTTGACTTCGTATAAAAGACTATACTCTTACGTGAAAGTTAAAGTTGAGTAACATATCTTTTTCGAATAAATATATATAAAAAGGATTGTATGAAGAGAAAATTATGAAGAATTATTCTTTACATTCTCTCACGTGTTTTATGTAAGCTTACATTGTCCAACACTTATTTTATGAAAAAGAAAATTTTATTTGTCAGTTTTCAAAATCTTTTTGTATTAATTTTATATTTTCTCTGCCCGAGTTATTTTCTGATCTTTTATTGAAAAACATTGTTGTTCTCATATTCAAAAATAAATTCAAATACTTGTAAGTTTAACTTACTGAAGTTAAATGGTCTAGTCAGTTAGACTAGTGTATACTAGGAGTAGTGATATTCGTTTTAATTAGTTAGATTAATTGTAATACTAAAAAATGTTTAAATTCATGTAATCTTTTAAGATAAGTGAGAATGCTTAGGAGTATTGAAAAAGTTAGACATAATTCATTTAAAATTAAACCAATATAAAATTAAGCTTTATTGTTTTTGTTTTCAATTTTTTTTCTAAACACCGTTCAACTTATTTAAATGTTTAACATTTATGGTTGATCGTCTAAATTCTGTAAAAAAGTTTAAACACTTGTGAAAAATTTTAAAAATTTTATTCAAATATCCTTTTCTAGAGATTTTTTCTGTATTGCTAACTTAAATTCAATATAATAATAAAAATTATAACAGAGAAAATGATTTTTGCAAGTGGCTGAAAATACAATTTTTTTATAATTTTAATGAAACAAATTCATTATAGTTATGATTGAAATTCCTTCTTATGTTACCATTAATTATTTTAGAACTACTAACAGATTTAGTTTGATAAATTGACAATATTCGTTATTACATAACTATCAACAACTTTAGTTAATATTAATCTAAATGTAAAACTTAAATGAATAATTTGCCAAAAAGAGAATCCGAAGAATAATTAAGCCAGACGTTACAATTGGAGAAGAATTTAAAACCATAGTTATTGCGGGTAGGTTCAGTTGGAAGCACAGTATTGTGTTTAATCAATGTATTAGTCACTAATCTTCGCCGCCCAAAATAGTAACAGTCACGTCATATCGCAAACATTCATTAATAACTTTTTTTCCCAAATTCATCTCTCTTATTAATTATGGTTTCATGGATGGCTCACATGTCACCTATCGTTGTCATCTCCTTGTTGATAGTAACTCAACAGCTACTTAACACTTATAACGGTTAAAATAGATCACAATTCACGGGCTAATCCAACTCATCACAGGTTTAAGTCGGATTGAGTTTGAAAAAATTGTATCTTTTTTATGCGAGTTAGATTTCAATCCGGCTCATTTAAACTCGTCTCATACGGGTTGAACTTGTGGTGAGTCAGATTGGTCCACATTTTAATTTTATTTTATTAAAATTTAATTTTAATTTTATAAAAAAATATTTATTATTTTATTTTGCTTGAAAAAATTATTTAAGTTTCTTATTTTCAAAATTAATTAAACACGTATGTTAAGAGTGAAATTTGAGAGTGAAATTTGTTTAGATTTGAATTATAGAAAGTTTGTAATTTGTTTTAAAAAAAATTGTAATTAAGTAAGTCAGTGAGCCAACGCGTTTACCTACCAACCCGTGATGGATCGCAACCTGTGGTGAGCTGGACCGGATCAGGTGACCCGTTTTTACATCTCTATTAACAGTAACGTCCTTACATAACTGCCAAAATTCTTTCAGGATAAAACTTCCACATATTACCAATTATTCCACCTTTTCATTAATTGTCTAAATTATCTTTATTAATTATCACAATCTCATTCGATCATATTTCTCTACCACAAATTGAGTTTATTCATTGTCTTCTTGGAATAGTTTTTTAATATTTTATTTTTGGCTTAATATATATTTTGAGTCTCGATTTCCTTATTTCATAATTGTTTTATTAATTGTGCATATAATTGAGATAATTTGTGATATATATTAACTGTGAGATAGTTTGGTACGTTGTATTTTGTCAGTCTTTATTTAATGTGAGAATATGACCAAATATTTTTATATTTGAATATTGTAAACTTATGTGTAGAAAGTCGGAAAAGGAACAATTATTACTATGGAATTAATTTTTGTCTAATTTTTATTAATGTAGTTACATAAATAATTAGAAAGGATCAAAATAATTGTTTTAATTTATGTGTTTAAAGCTACTTGTCAAATAACATATGCTCCTCGTATTGGCCAAATGATTTATGTGTTTTTTTTTTTGCTTTTCTTTTCGCTTTCCTTTCGTTTCTCTATATTGTTTTTTTTTGTTCCTTCAAAACGTGACAAGACCTTTGTGTATATTGGAAAAGATGACTGTTGGGTCTAGGGTTAACAACATTTGACGTTATAGTTTTGTAAGAAAAATATTTTACTATTCATATGGATTACATCTTACAATATTTTCAATAAAAGTTAAAAGATAAAGTAAAAATATTGTATTTTTAACTAGTCAACATACTTTTGCTATGTTAATTAACATAATGGTGAAAACTTAGTACAGTATAAATGACTATTAATTACCGATATCAATATCTTAAAGCTTAATACTAATAAAACAAATAATATTAAAATATTATAGTTGAAATAAATAGTGTATCTCAAAAATATCATTATTAAACTAATTATTATTTATCGTTATCAACATGTTATGTAATAAAACGTAAAAAAAGAGAAAAAGTTTATCGTATAACAAAATAAAATCCTAAGTGAAAGAAGATAAGCAAAAGATTATATGATAAAATCTTAGCTTTTGTATAGTAGAATCTAAAAGAAAAATTTAATAAATACTTTAATAATAAAAGGAAATCTCTTTCTAAAAAACACTAGGAGTTAATAAAAAAAGCTTCTTAATACTAAGTGTATAAAATGATCACTTGATCAATAGAAGATCATATGGTTCTGTCATCTTGAAACTCCAAATAGTAGGTTGTCTAATCGAATAATCAGGTTAAACGAAGATTAATGCTAAGAATGATTACGTTAAAACTAAGCAAGATTATTACTAGTTGGACCATAATTGGACCATAATTGGACCGATGCTAATCTGAATTCTAAAATCTGTAGATACAAATTTGAGGTATTGTGGTAAGTTGATTTCATTCAATGCGCATTTATGGTTAGTATCGTCAAGTTCTTACTAACTTTGACATCAAAGTGTTTCTGCATATAAATCTATAGTTTGACTGAACAGCAGAAAGCATAGAGTAGAAGAGGAACTTTAACCTAAGCGTGGAATTGAAAGAACGGAACAACAAAAGAATTGACCTCAATTTCACAAACCGAAACACTAAGTAAATGTTTTAACCATACAAACAAACTTAAAACTATACATGTGTCAACAATTTAGATTGACCCAATTTTATTACTAATATTATCAGATTTTAATGGGATGAGTTCAAGTTTACAACATGAATAAACCAAAATGTTGAATAAAGTAGTAATGTAAGTAAAAATAATCCGTGACATAAGTTTTATCACTTTCTTTATTTGGTATAGTGACCTCTTGGGAAGAAGATGACAACTCAATAAACGAGGGAAGTAAGAATTTGTCTGCATATGATAAATTATTATGTTTCGCTTTCGAGTGTAGGAAATAACTGTCTTAGATAGTGATATATTTAATAATTCAAATTCCTTTCTCATTGTATATATCAGGGCTGACTTAATTCTTTTCCTAAAACATACAAAAAAACAAAACTAATTCAATCTAAACAACTTTCTTTTAAAATATATTACTTTAAACTTAAATTTACAACTAAAGTAATTGGATGGTTATAATAAATTTAATGTAATTGAATTAAATGTTTGTTTTATCCAAAAAGGCATCAACCTCAACTCACAAACATCCTTTAATTTTTATAATTTTAAAATCACTTTTTATAAATAAATAAATTAATTTCAAAGTCTTATTTAAAGCTCTATCGTATTGTTGGTAATGTCTGTTACTTCAATGATTTCGTGAGGTACTTATATATGTGTTGAATAAGATCATGCCCAACCCCAACTACACTTATGATAGGCCAATTCAAAAGTTTTTTTATTTTTTCTTGCTTCAACATTATTGAACTGCAAGTGGGATCCATATTTCAACCATAGGCACATTACAATAAAAAAATAAAAAAAAAAAATTATTGTTATTGATGGAATATGAATCAATTGATCTTCATCTTGGCTCAACCCGTTTAACCTGTGCGTTGGATTCAGTTTGATCTACATTTATAAAAGCTAAATTTCTTTTGATCCAATTCAATTCAAAAATGTGAGAAGTCGGACTATCCTATTTATACAAATTTTAACATCTTTACGTATCAATCCCAAAAAAAAAAGGTGTGGAAAGAAATTATTGGAGTGCAGGAATTAACTGCCTTGGCAAGAAGGTAAAAAAGCGATGAAGTGATAGCCCAATAATAGTATCTATGAATTGCTCTACTAAAAAAATGAAGCTTTAAAAAACAAGCACAGCCTAATGTATTTAATGTGCCTGGATAGGCCATGCTTAAAATCGTTATATATCATCAATGTTCTTAAAAGTATGATGCAATGAACAAAAGCCAATGTGGGCATACACACAAGCTCACAATGCCTTTTAAGAGTTTCTCATTTGAAATATTTTAAAGTTAAAACTTTTAATTCTGCATTCAAACAACTAATAATTAACTATTGGTGGAAGTATAAATTATAAGTTGTAAATCCGATATTTTTGAGGCCGAGATTACATGGACAAACTTGATATAAAGAAGACCTCGGTTTAATGTTGAATAGGAATAGATTGAAAAGAGGAGTTAGAAATTTGATGCAGAGAATTGATTGAAGTGGTTAAGCTATAAGAAGTCATTGTGAGTAGAGTTTGATATGTATCAGTATCATCATATATTGATGTTAATGGAATAGGCAGCAGGGATACATAATGTTTTAGGCAGACTCATCTGTTGGAGGAGCATAAACTGTTCTCAACCACCGTGACAGATTGATTAAGAATGGCGTATACACGAAGTAGCAAGTGAGTGTCCATGTAACCAGTCCCTGGCATGAGAAAGAGAAATCATCAACAAGTTCAAAATTTGATGAAAGGTTTAGAGGGAACTGTTTGAAAAAGATGCACCTGACCAAAGATTTCAATGTTGGGTTTAGGGTAATACCAAAGGTGGAAGAACCTGAAAGAAGTAAGTGCAAAAGAGAAACGACCATGCATATTTCAAATTCCAACTGGTCATACGAAGGAAAAGCAAACATTGAAAAGTAAGAGAGAAATTGTTTACTTCATAATTGGAACCTCAGCCAGTGGGCAAGCAAGGCCAACAATGCATGCCAAGGTGAAACCTAGCCATGTCCTATCCAACAAAAACCACATAAACTCTGCTGCAGCAAATAAAATGTAGGCCTCAATGTTCTCCGCCATTCCACCTTTGTAAAGTTCGGCACTCACTTCAATAAACAGCGCCAGCAATCTAGGACAAGACAACCTCAATTTATGAAAACATCATGATTGAGTAAGATTAAAATCATGTCACTTAATTAAATTAAGGACTAAAATGAAAGTTGAGATATTTATTGGACCCAAATCATATCTAACCCCGTACTTACGAATACGATTTTATTTTATTTTATTGTATAATGCAGCAGGTACTTACACGAGTGAGACAATTGTTTTTGCTAAACTTGCGTCTTGAACCTTGTTGAAGAACTTTTGGTCTAGGTAGAGTTGAAGCAAACCAACAGAGGAATAAAATAGCCCTAGCAAGAAAGGCACCTGTGAATTTGGATTTTGGAGAAGATGAATAAAAAAGCAAAGGCAATGAAGAAAGTGGAGAAAGAAGGGTAGAGAAAATTGAAGTTGAAACCCACCCAGATGTTTGTGCGGAGTGGACCTATGTTAATGGAGCCTGAGTCGTAGACGACGAGATTGACCCTGGAATGGAGTCCATCGAGAAGGGGACCCAGTAAGAAGCCTGTGCCAAAAAGTGTGAGTGAGATTGAAGGCCATGAACTTCTCAGGTTTGTTGAGCTCTCTTTTCTCTTAGCACACTGCGCCTTAAGCAAACCCAATTTTCGTATTCTGGGAAGAGGGTAACTGTGGCGGAGGAGAGTATAAGCATGAACAGAGTAAGAGGAAGAGGAAGCACATGCAACCAGGTATTGCATCCTTATCCCTCTTTGCGATATTCAGACAAAGAAACAAAAACCATTCCTTAATTTTTTTTTTCACACAGCAAAGAGCAAAAAGAACACATGTTTTAATCTTTTTTATAAATAATTATAAAATGGAAAATAGTACTTCTTTTTTATAAATTGTAATTAACTTATAATCACTATATATCTAACAATTTTTAAAAAATTAATCTTATAATTTTAGAAATATACATTTTACTATCTTTGTTATATTCACAAACATAATAAAATTGAGATATTCTTTTTGTCCTGTAGAGAATAACTCAATTAACGTAAAGACTAATTTGACCAATAATTTCTATGTATCTAAAGTCATTTTTCCGTTTAAATGGTCCCTTTTTCTTCCACGACTGCCACGACTGTTCTCACTGAATGTTCACCCTTTTCTTCCCAAAACCTTCAACACTCCTGTCAATCTCAAGTTGGATAACGATAGCTTCTTAATATATACTCTGAGAAATAAGTATACTGACATCGGATTTAGCGGTTGGAAGTTAGATTAATATACACATGATATATATATATATATTTGAAAATTTTCCTAAAGTAATTAAATGTGAGGAAAAATCAATATTGACATTTTGGTAGATGAGATATCACTTACCATGTTAGAAATAAAGGTTTGTAATTTTTTTTTGTATCAAATGATAATTAATTTCATGAATAAATTTGTAATTAATTATCAAAATATATATTATATTAATGAATCAAATATTAATATAATTAAAAAATCATTGCATATATGAGAGAGAGCTTAGAAAAGCTATATGAGATAACGCATAAACTTAGACATAAATTAATTTCGTTTAATAGAAAAATAATTTTATTTTTCTATTTTGATAAAATTATATAAAATAACTTGTATAAGTTAGTTTTATACATGAACTCAATTTTAAAAAATGTTTATAAAGCAATTTTCTTAAACATAATTCATTAATTTGCTAATTAATATATTTACTTTTTTATCTTTATACAGTATTGCATATAATGTATATTGAATAAAATATATTAACATATTGATTACACATATGTGCCTAAATATTGTAAAAGTTATTTATTCAAAACAATGAATTTTAAGAGTGAAGATCTAGAGGTTTATCAAAGTTAGAGAACGAGTTTAGTCTTTAAACCTAATATAATAGGAGAAACATATCTTATGATAGAAACATATTATATATAAATCATCATCTATTAGATTATTAATATTATATTTATTTTGGTGTTAGACTTAATCCCGATTAAATTATTAGGTCTAATTTCGAAAGTTTAATTATTAGAACTATTTTCTATTATTATGAGTGAGTATATAAGGAGTCAAAAAACTTTGGAATAAATGATTGATGTTTTGTTACATGATAAGTTTTTATAAGAAAATATAATCTGATGATTGCATAAATAGATGGGAAAATGAAAAATCAATTAAAGGGATAAAAAAAAAGTAAGACAGAGCGACAAAGATACAAGAATGAAGTATAAGAGAGAAAAGTAAAATACAATGAATGTTCTAGTTCAAAAGTTTATATATTTTTGTACTAAAACATTTGTGTTAATTCTGATGGTAGTATTAGTCCCAACTTTAATCTTTATTTAACTTTATATAAGGAGGGAGCATAATAGAGAAAAATAGAAATGCTCTAACTTAAGAGTCTCCTTATATTTCGGCTAAAACATTTGTGTAGTGTTATAATCTAAAGACTATGGTTAGAAGGGATGTGTGGTGTTAGATCTAATTCCAAAGGTTTTGTTAGGTCCATTCCAGATTGTTATAACTAAATACTTCTGTCACATAATAAATTTTTGTCAAGGAATTATAATTCCTTATGATTGTATGACTAAAGGAAACAATGAAAAATGAATAAAAGAGATATGAAAAATCAAAGCGACAAGAATATGAGAAAACATAAGAGAAAAGAATAAAACACATTTAATACTTTGGTTTAGAACTCTCTATACATCTTGACTAAATTATAATATATATATATATATATATATATATATATATATATATATATATATATATATATATATATAAAATGTGAAAATGATAGAGTTCATAGTTTTTTAATAAAACAACAATTACACCAATGAAAAATATTTTTTTTATCTTGAATGCCTTGCTAAACCTTTTTAATAAATTTTGGCTATTTTCGTTATAAATAATAAACGAATAATTTTCCTAATTAATAATAAATCATTACAATGTTTATATTTCGCAATAAATATTTATATTTCTCCAATTAATATCACATATTTATATTATTTTCTCTCAATGCGATATTTTGGCTCAAAATGTTGTGTTTATTTTTATTTGAATTATCTTGAATCAATAAATACATAAAATTTCGCCACCAATAAAAAGAAAAAAAAATCAAGATGTGAGAAACATAAAATAAGAATAAGGGTTTTACTCCCTACACCACCCCACTTTACTTCCTGCACCACCACATTTTTTTAAAATGGCAAAACTATCTTTTATATTTTAAAATATCCCACACCCCACCCCTTTTCTTCAACGGATGTCAACATCCGTTGAAGAAAAAATTCTTCCACGGACATGCTATATCCGTTAACGGATCTGGCGACATCCGTTGCCTTTTTTTGTTTTTTAGTTTTTAGTTTTTTTATTTTTTTTGTTTTAAATTAATATATAAATATTATTTAATTATTTTAAGATTATTACTTAATTATTTATAAATTAATTTTATTTTATTTAATAAAATAATAATTATTAATTTTAATTTATGTATTATTATTTAAATAATAATTAAAAAATTTATTATAAATATATTAAAACGGATGTGCCACATCCGTTAACGGATGTGGCGACATCCGTTACTTTTTTTGTTTTCTAGTTTAGTTTTTTTTATTTTTTTTGTTTTAAATTAATATATAAATATAATTTAATTATTTTAAAATTATTACTTAATTATTTATAAATTAATTTTATTTTATTTAATAAAATAATTATTATTACTTTTAATTTATGTATTATTATTTAAATAATAATTAAAAAATTTGTTATAAATATATTAAAACGGACGTCGCCACGACATCCGTTTCCTTTTTTTGTTTTTTAATTTTTTATATTTTAAATTAATATATAAATATTATTTAATTTTTTAAAAATTATTATTTAATTATTTATAAATTAATTTTATTTTATTTAATAAAATAATAATAATTATTTTAATTTATATATTATTATTTAAATAATAAATTAAAAACTTTTTAAAAATCTATTAAACGGATGTGGCACATCCGTTAACGGATGTGGCCACATCCGTTGAAGTTTTTTTCTTTTAAATAAAAATAATAAACTAAAATATGAAATATGTAAATGGATGTTACGGATGTCAACATCCGTTGAAGGTGAAACGGATGTTGACATCCGTTTTATAGAAGGGCAAATAAGGTATGGGGAGGTGCAGGGAGCGGTTGGTGGTGGTGGAGGGAGCAACTCTCTAAGAATAAATTAAAACGCAATGTTAGTTGGGTGTTACTCCCTCCACTATCACACCTTTCTTCCTCCACCTCCACCTCCCCAATTTATTTTAATTCCAATTATATCCTCAAATTAAAACTTTTTACTTTTATTATTTTAATTTATTTCAAACCTAGCTCTCATACTTTACTCCTCCACCCAATCTTTCCATCTCTCATTTTCGTTTAATAATTTGTCTTTCGTTTAATAATTTGTCTTTCGTTTTATTCTGCAGTCCAATTTGTCTTCTCCGTTTCACTTCTCCTCCTCCGTTTCTTTCTTCTTCATTTTCCTTACATTATTCAAATACATTAAAAATATATTCAAAAATAATAAATCAAAACATTTAAATTAAATTATTAAAATATTTCCAAAATAAAGAATAAACTAATAAAAGAAACCCTAAAATAAAAAACGTAACTTTTAAACAGAGGTGACATCCTTCAACGGATGTCAAAATCCTTCAACGGATGCCAAAATCCTTCAACGGATGTCAAAATCCTTCAACGGATGTCAAAATCCTTCAACGGATGTCAAAATTCTTCAACGGCCGTTGAAAGATTTTGACATCCGTTGAAGGATGTCTAAAGGTTACGTTTTTTATTTTAGGGTTTTATTTGAATGTTTATTTGAATACGCACCTTGAGGAAGCAACACACACTGCACCACTCCACACATCGCACTACGAGAGCGACACTGCACCACGAGAGGGAGACTGCTTGATAATTCTTTCCACCACCACTAACCTTTGCAACTTGTGAAAGAGAGGAAGAAATATAATGTTAAAATGAAAGAAAAATATTTTACTCATAGTGGAATAGGTTGTGAATGGGTAAAATTAAAAAATAACCCTAAAAATAAAATTTTACTTAGGGGCAAAATAGTAAATGAAAGGTGGAGGGAGAAAGGTGTGGTGGTGGAGGGAGCAACACCTTTGTTAGTTAAGTAGATGCAAGTTTTGGGCCTCGGCCCATTTCACTATAAAAAACCCAAATCTCTTACATCCTGTTGCTAATTTATATTTTTGTCGGTTATTCTCTCCTGTCTTGGACAAAATTTAGGTGGTGTAACTGGGTTAAAATGGTTGTTTTATTTTGATCTCGAAAAAACATTATTTTTACAGAATAATTTTAATTTACATCATCTTGAGGTGAAAAAAAAAAATGCCGAATCTTATTCTGATTGTCCCCATTGAAGACCAAAACATCACACAGCTCAAATACGGTCTCTGGGCCGGTTGGTTTCTGGTATGTGGGCTGGCCCACCATACTCTATGCTTCTTTGATGTTTCTTCATCTCATTCTCCTTTAGAGTGTTTCATCCTACACCTCCAACATCTCATCCTGTACCTCCAAAAATTCCATTTTTAACCTTCTGACATATGCACCTTCAACTTTTCAAAAATTTTATTTTTTAATAAATATATTTTTATTTTCTTCTCTCTCTTATTAAAGACACTTTAATAAATACATTTTTATTTTTTTCTCTTTCTTATTAAAGTTCCTCTGCACCATTTTAATAATAATCTAATTTAATTTAAAATTTAAATATTATTTAATATAATTTTATATTTTAATAATTATTAAAATATGATTTATATCATAATAATAGTTATATTAAATATATAAAAATCAAATAACTAAAATAAAAATAATAATGATAAAAATAAAAAATAAAATAATAATAACAATAATATAATATTTGCTTTAATATATTCAAATATATTAAATTATATTAAAATATTACAATAAATTAAAGAGTTATTAAATTTTAAACAAAAACAAAATTTTTAAAAACTTATTTATTGGATAGTTTTTTATTTAAAATATAATATATATTTTTATAATAGTTTTATTAAAATTACTAAAAGTAATAATAATAATAAAAATAATAATAATAATAATAATATTTAAAATGACATTTAATATATTTAAATATGTTAAATTATATTAAATTATTAAATTAAATTAAATAATTATTAAAATTAAATAAAAAACAAAATTTTGAAAAGTTCGGATACCCATATCCGATTCATATGTTATCGGGTTTCTATATCCGATTAACAAATTTTAAATTTATTTTCTATTTAAACTTTAATAATTATTTAATTAAATTAACATTTTAATATAATATAATATATTTAAATATCTTTTATGTGATTTTCAATACTATTTTTATTTTCATTATTATTAACTTTATTTTAGTTATTTTATTTTACTTTTTTAATAAAATTATTATAAAATATAAATAATATTTTAATAATATTAAATTAGAAAAATATAATAAGTAATATTATTATTTTTAATTAAATTAAATATTTAGTAAATTTAAAAAAAAACTATTAACATATTTTACGGTATCCAATAAATAAGTTTTTGAAAATTTTTGTTTTTATTCAAAATTTAATAACTGTTTAATTTATTGTAATATTTTAATATAATTTAATATATTTGAATATATTAAAGCAAATTTTATATTATTGTTATTATTATTTTATTTTTTATTTTTATCATTATTACTTTTATTTTTGTTATTTGATTTTTATATATTTAATATAACTATTATTATGATATAAATCATATTTTAATAATTATTAAAATATAAAATTATATTAAATAATATTTAAATTTTAAATTAAATTAGATTATTATTAAAATGGTGCAGAGGAACTTTAATAAGAAAGAGAAAAAAATAAAAATGTATTTATTAAAGTGTCTTTAATAAGAGAGAGAAGAAAATAAAAATATATTTATTAAAAAATAAAATTTTTGAAAAGTTGGAGGTGCATATGTCATAAGGTTAAAAATGGAATTTTTGGAGATGCAGGATGAGATGTTGGAGGTGTAGGATGAAACACTCTCTCCTTTGTGTGGACGCCGCAGTTACACATGTTAAGATGCAGAGGCAGAGATCCAACACACACCCAAACCAAATATTAACATTCTCTGCCAAAAACATCTCTCCAATCATAATTTTATCAAAAGCATCATCATCACAATGTTTTCTAACAAAAGAAAAGATTGATGAAGCAATTATAGCCGCGCCAATAATGAGAGAAACATCAGAATAATTAATATTCTTGTTTATGATGTAACACCAATAGCAAATATATAAATATAATAAAACATACGAGGTTACTTTTAGCATATGGATTGTGTTCGTAACACGTATGTCTTTGCACATTTTAATTCACAAACGAGTGAAGTCTAAAATCTCCATTTGCAGGCCTGAAGAGTTATTTTAAAGCAAAAAGAAGTTGAATTGAGATGACGCCAGAAAAGTTGCTGCTGCTAGCTGCTAGCTGCTCTTTGCTCTTGATTCAACTTTGCACAACACTCCACTCAACAAGACACAACAGAAAACTTCCAACACTTGACTCATTTTTGTACACGAACTTCTCCTTTTTACCCAAAACGACACCATATTTGGCTTTTGTTTCTCATTGTCATATTCTTATCTACCCTTTCTTATATCACCTTTGTCTCTTAATTTCATCTTTTCCTGTCAATTCCATCTTGTCTTTCTGTTGCCCTTTATGCTCTCCTTGCAGGCGCTTCTATACTAAAACTTTAACACACTCATGCATTTAAGAACACTGGAATATTATAAGTCAGATTCAGAGTGATTTTTATTAGATGTAAATATTAAAATTTTAAAACGACATGAATATAAAAGTATTATTGTATTATTTGAGTTGAAACACAGGCATCTCTCTGTGTGAAGAACTTAAGTATAGTTATTTGCAGAAACAGTGGTTGTCCATAAGCTAATGTCTCCATTTGTTGTTGTTTTCCACATCGTTATTCTTCAGACAAAAGTTAAGGTATTATTATATTATGAAATATTTTCCCCCTTTACAGACAGATAAATCAACTTCATTCATCATCACATATTATCACTTCTACTTTTTCTGATTAAATATGTCGGCAGGACGGAGGTGGGAAGCCAAATATATACTTATTTTATAAACTAATAATTCATAAAATTAATTAGTCCTCCCAGACTTCTCATGCATCATACGTGATCATTAGAAAGTGAAACATTTAACTAAACACATCTTTTTCTGCCGCTTTATTTATTTATTACTATAATAATAACTACTTCTCGACCGAAATCTGAATCCAAGCCTTACAATCCGCCATACACTCATTCAACAACAGAACCCCAAATCGTTTAAGGATACTAGGAAAAAAAGTGTAAACATTTTACTCTTTATTTTTAAGAAACGAGTAAAATACTAATGAATATGTTTTTGATGAATGACATATGTTTTTTTGGGAATGAAATTTTGTGGATACAAAAATGAGGAGATTCCATTAAAGGGTAAACATTTTGGGACATGGAAATGAAAGAATGAGATATTTTTGTTTTTGAAAAAGTGGGGATTGGGTCCCAGCATGGATGAGGGTGAAAATAATTAATAGAAGAGGAAAGATGAATAGAGAGGATGCAGCAGATAAGGGTGGAAGGCACTACCAACTGCAACTACAACTGCAACTGCAACTGCCACCGGAGGAGGGTGGCAGGCAGCTTGTATATATTATAAATATGATTGGAGACGAAAAAGGCGTTTTTGTCTGAATCCTTTCACCAGATAACGTCTTCCTCATTACCTTATTCTTATATTTAAAGACCATTTCCCTAATTAATTCCATTAACCACATTTAATATAATTCTGTCATCATCAAAATGCCACCCACTTGATCGGCATTATTAATAGATTCTACCTACCATTGCAAGTAGCAGAGTAATTCACGACAACACCTCCACCATATTCCTCATTTTCCATTTTCTTAAATAACCAATTCTTCCAGACCTGCAGAGGGAGGGACCCAACACTGTAACCATTCTGCTTCTCCAGTCAAACACCTCGTCCTCATCAACCTTCTACATTAATTAATTATGAATTCATCAAAAATAATCTAATATTAGACGTAGCTCATATTCTTCCGTAACTTACGCTCAATCATTGCCTCATTCCATTTCTATATTCTTCCTTCCTGCCCTAGATGCTTGCCTTAATTAATCACGCTTTCATTTCCTTCCTATATTGCATAATCATGTCCGAGACAGACACCTTGTTTTCATTGTTTTATCAGTTTCGATTTGACTTTGGTCCATTCGGATGAACTATATATATACTATGTATGTTGCATGTGGTCGTTGTTTCACTGAATTCTCGTCGTATGGGAAAACAGTTGTACTCTAATATGTAGGTGGTTTTAGTGAAAATGGTTAATTAGAACATGTGAAGCTGTGGTTGTTCAGGTGGTGTTAAATATATTTTGTGGACAGGTGTGTATTTCTATTAAGGAATATTGGTAAAGGCTAGGGGTGATGAATGTAAGGTTATGACTTCCGACTTATCACGAGGTTTTCTATCAAAAAATCTTCCCAATTAGGTCAATATTCCTTAAATAGATTCTACTATTTTAAAACAATACTTATTGACTCTGGTTCAAGAATATTCTCAGTTTATAAAAAACTTTATAACTTCTAAGCTTATTTACTAATTTCTTTTATAGATGCTGTTATCAATAAAACGGGTAATATCAGTCAGTAGTCTCTGGTTTCACGTGTTACTTTTAGGGAACTATTTATAAAATTAGGGTATTGTTAACCTAGGTGGATAGATTAAATCTCTTAGATACCTATTTTAATGATATTAGCATTAAAATCTGCATTAATTACACTAGAAATATATTTTAAATATTTAATATTTTTCAAAATTTTAACTTGTTAAATGAGGTATCTTTGAGGTCTAATCTTGTGCACTCGTGATTGTTACAAATTAACCCTATAAAATATTCTCTTTCCAAGAAAAACTCGTCTTGGTTACCTACTTAAGCGCTCCATTAATTAGTTCTAATCCATTGTAAAAATCTAATAGGTATTTCATCTATTTTTAAATGTATAGGTCTCTTATGGATGTTTTAAAATTTACTTAAATATATATTTTTGTTTATTATTTTTTGTCATTAAACAAATCTGTAGAACATAATTGTCTAAAATTAACACCATTATTTTTCAATTATTTAAAAGAATATATAAAATTAGTTTAAGAAAATTATATTAACTCCTTTTGATTCACTCTACCAAAATTACTTTTAAATATATTTTACAATTGCTTTTATATATACGAATAAATAAAACCAGCTCCAAATAATAATAAAAGAAAGATCAACATCAAAAATTCTAGATTAATGTTTACGAAATTTGTAAAAAACTATAAATAACAATTATATCTTATACACAAACAAATTTTATAATGTTTTAAAACCAAAAGAAACATTTCAAATCAATTGATTAAAAGTATATTTAAACTTTCAAAGATAATCAAATAAGTACATATACATGATAGTAATTATACTGCTTAATGTAACAACCGTTTGGCTAAAAAATTTTAAATATAGTTTACTCGATCTTTTAAATCTTTGAATAACAAAATCCTTCATATATGATACTGCTATAGAGTTTTTTTAATATATTTGTAACTGTATAAATTACTCAAGTTTAATACTAAAATTTAACATTTAGATTGAGTAATGTCTATGAATAAAAGACTATTTTTTTTTCACTTTATAAAATAGTAGATTGTTTGATCTTAATTACATTGTTCAATAAATATTTATTAAGAATGTAAGTATGGTTACTCAAATCAAGTTGTCTTCTAATTATTTCAATAGGAATATTATTAAGCCAACACTTATAAGCGTCTGCAAATAGCATAAAATCATGAAATAACATTAAAATATAAGTTTTCTATAAATAATGTAAAAATAGAATAATTATATGAAGACAAACTGAGCTTTTACATTATTTATAGTTGAATTTTTCCTCAATCATCGTATGACTATCATTTATTTAATTTCAAACAAATCTAAATTAAGCTTATATAAACTAGTTGATTAAGTTTCTCACGTGTGAGATTTTAAGTTGAATTAAACAACCAAAAGTTATTAGCATTAAAAAAACTAACAAAAATTAAGTAATTAAAGAATAAAATTAAATTATCAAGTGTTTTAAATCAATTCTAATAACAAAAATCAGAATTAAAAAAAATATATTCTATTTTTTAGAAATTGAAGAACAATATTTTAATTGCATATATATAACCTACAATTAACTATGAACTCACACTATAATCAATCCATAATTAACTTAATTTAAACTTACTTTTTTTTTTCTGTATCATTCATTAATATGAAGTATTGTCGATTTTGAAAATAAAATAACTAATATTTATGAGTGTTTAATTTGATGGGTTTTAAAGAACGAGAAGAAGAAAGAGGAAAATAATGACATTAATAAAGATAATACTTAATAGTAATAATGAAATTTTAAAAATTTTGAATACTTAATATTAATAATAAAATAACTTAGTAATTTTACAATTTGTTCCCAAGATTTTTTTTTTCTTATATTAATGGTGCAGTGCATTAGAGCTTATTTTTAACAAGCTTGCATCCCCTCCACGTAGTCTGTGATTTAATCGGCTGGTTCACATTCAAATGAATAAAATTATTTGTTCAAAATAGTAATATGATTTGTATGCTAATCCACCTATTTTTTTCTCTACATTATATTTACTTAACCTATGCTTTTACACTAAATAAAAATATGTACTTTTGTTAGAATATATATATATATATATATATATATATATATATATATATATATATATATATATATACGTTTTATTTAATTTTCCAATCTTATTAACATTATAGTTGTATATTAAACTATAAAAGTAGATCCACTCGTAAATAAAACTTCACTTAGAATTATGGTATGAGGTATATTAGGTAAATAAATTCACTATTTTGATATGTTGATTAAGTCTTATAATTCGGTCATTAAGACTAATCATAAGTTCTAACACTTGTTAAGTTTATCAAAGAAAGTTCATTATGAAGATGATAAGTTATAGTGTAAAAATGAGAGAATGAAATATCATAAGAGTAAAGATCCATTAGACTTAAGGTTTTTAGTTGAAAGTTGTGTCAATATCTTATATTGTTAACTAAGTCTTATTGGTATTACTTCTAGTCGTGTCTATTAAACTGTGACATATGTAGGAAGTAAACTATATATTTTTTAAACATAAATAGATTAAAAAATAAAATAAATTTCAAATGATTCAACCGTTAATAACTCTAAATTGACGTTAGTTAATTTTAATTTTTTTCTTATAAATCAATATTTGTGTTGAATTTTGTCCATTGTGGAAGGTTTATGAAGTTTGCTAACTAATTTATGATAATATTAACTATAATTTATAATAAATAAAAATATTTATGTTGGGATCATACTAGCCTCAACTAACCATATTTTCATTATTTTATATTTATATTAGAATGGTCTAAATCAACATTTATTTTATGTATTTTGTTATTTATTTGATATAGTTTAAATCAACATCAGTATAATTTATTTTTATTTGTATTAGTATTGATTAATCTAATTCTAATTATATAATATCAATACGTGTGATTATGTAACAACGAATAAGAATCATAAATTATTTTTAATTTAAAAGTTTAAATTTAAAGGACCAATTTCTTCACTCATAATTTTTCTCTTTTACTTCTGATACGATGTCCCGTCACACTTATCTTTTTTATTCATACTCACCTCCTTCGTCTCTTTCATTAAAATATATTTTCTTCGTCCACTCTTATCTCTTTCGTCTACGTTTATTTTCTTTACCCACATTTATCTCATTTATCCACAACATTTTTTCTATAATTATTTATTTTGTTTGGTTGAATGATTTGTATGAGAATATTTCCTTTTGAATTTATTACCATTAATTTTTGCTATGTCCATACAAATTAAATTAATGTGTGTTAAAAACGATTTTAATTCCTAAATTTTGATAAAGTTTGTTTACCAATTTATGATAATATTAACTATATATTTTTAATAAATAAAAGTATTTATGTTGGTATGACTCAACTAACCATATTTTCATTATATTATATTTATATTGACTAAATTGACATTCATTTTATTTATTTTGTTATTTATTTAACATAGTTTAAATCGACATTAATATAATATATTTTTTGTGTTAGTATTGATTAATTTAATTCTAATTATGTTATCAATATGTGTGCTTATGTAACATTGAATAAGAATCATAAATTATTTTTAATTTCAAATTTCAAATTTAAAGAGGACTAGTTTTTTTACTCATAATTTTCTCTCACTTTTTATATGATATTCCTGTCACACTCATCTTCTTTATTCATACTCACTTCCTTCATCTCTTTCATTCAACACATTTTCTTTGTCTACTCTCCTTCATTTACATTTATTTTCCTTATCCACACTTATCTCCTTCATCCACAACATTTTTTTATAACTTTTTATTTTATTTGGTAGAATATTTTGTATGACAATATTTCTCTTTTGAATTTATTACCATTAATTTTTGCTAGGTCCATGCAAATTAAATTAATGTGTGTTAAATACGATTTTAATTCATAAATTTGGACTTGAAATTAAAATTAGTCATAGTTAAAAAGTGTGATATATTTTAATTTCTACATTTTAAAAATAAATGAATATATTTCTTTTAACTTAGATTAAATATTGTTGACGTGTCAAACACATTTCAGGATGACATTTAAATTGTTTATACGGTTTGATATATTCATGCTTAAATGTCAGTCTGAAATGTCGTTTAACAATGACAAAAAAAAATTACTATTGTTGAATTAGAATGATTATATGAATTTGTTTTTAAAGCTTAAGAACTAAAATGTATCCAAGTTTAATATATGGAAAATTTTTAATTTTAGAACTAAAAATATATTTAACTAATATTATAAATATATTTTATTTGACTTAAACTAAATAGACGTTAAATAAAATAAATTTTAAAATAGAAAATCATTAGTGTCCACTTTATTGAAGCTAAACTGATTTAATGAAAAAAAAATTTAAAACCTAAAAAATTAACTTAATGAATTATAATATATGTGATTTTAAAGTCCATATGACACAATTTTGGTGTTAATGAATAATTTGGTGTTATTGTAAAAAACTAAAGTCATAATTCTTACAAAATTTTATGTGAAGTTAAACTAATGGATGATATGACTATTCGCATTATCTCTATAATATTATGTTTACATAATCATACTTTATGATAAAAACAAAATGCATTAACCTAAATAATATAGAAATTAAGACTAATAAAAAATTTCATTTATTTAATTGAGTGAAATTGAAAAAAAAAGAAGGCTTAATACCTCTTTTGTTCCCTCGAAAGGAGGAGAATGTTCAAGTGCGTCCTACGTTTTTTAAAAAGTTAAATGTGGTCCCAACTTGTGAAAAAAGTGTGCAATTAAATCCTTTTTGGTTACGGTGTCAAATTTTTAACGGTGCAGCTGCCACCCTAGACAAAAGTTAATGACGTGTACAGTTTCTCTGACTGCGTGGCAACCCTAATTCCCAAACCCTAGCTTCCTTGTGCCGCCAGCACCATTGGCAACCATAGGCCGCCGTCAGCTACCCTCCCATCTTGCCGCAACCTCGCCTCACGTTTCAAGCTCCCTAAAGCTGTGATTTAGAAACCATGATTGAGTGATCAGAATTACAATTTGGATATGGAATCTTTGTCTAGATTTCTTTTCTTGCAGGTGCTCGCGCTTTGTGAAGGTGGAGAAACCATGGTGTGCAGGTTGCGATCTGGAGGTGTGGCGTGATGGTTCTACCGTGCGAAGAAGATGATGAACATTGGCCATGGTGGGTTTCTATCGTAGGGGGAGATGGCACGATTTAGGTCTGGTGGAGGCGCTGATGGCTAGCTCAAGGTTGGGCGAAACTCACGAGTAGATGAATTGAAGAGTTGTGGCGGTGATTTAGGTTTCGAAAGATTTTTGGAATTGGGGATTTCTTCGTTTGGGTTTCTACATGTGTGTGCGAGAGAGTGCTCTTGCAATGGTCATGGTGGATGGCGGTCCTTGCAGCTCTACGGCGACCTGAAAAGTGTCTCATGGTGGAGATGGAAGTCGAGGAAGATGCTGAAGATGATGATGGAGGACTCGCGACTTTGGTGTTCGCGTTCTGTATTGGTGACGGTGGTGGCTACCGGGGTTGGGTGATGGCGAGGTTGCGGCAAGACGACAGGGTGGTTGACGGCGGCCTACGGTTGCCCATGGTGCTGGCGGCACAAGGAAGCTAGGGTTTGGGAATTAGGGTTGCCACGCAGTTAGAAAAACTGTACACGTCATTAACTTTTGTCTAGGGTGGCAGCTGCACCGTTAAAAATTTGACGCTGTAATAAAAAAGGATTTAATTGCACACTTTTTTCACAAGTTGGAATCACATTTAACTTTTTAAAAAATATAGGACGCACTTGAACATTCTCCTCCTTTCGAGGGACCAAAAGAGGTATTAAGCCAAAAAAGAAATAGATAGTACAACCCCATAAGATAACAAAAGAGAGGAATAATTACATCAAAGATAATTTAAATAAAGAATTTCCCATCTTCGCATTTTTTTAATCTAATGAATTTATATAATAACAAAATTTTTACCATTAAATTAAAAAAGTAAATAAAAAAGGATCACAAAAGTAATTTAAAAATGCCTTTTTTTCACTCTTTCTTAAAGAAAACATAACTCGGAGAAGGAATCTAAAAAGCTTTGCAAAAGTAGAAATAAACTAATTCCGTATGAATGCTGAAGAGACCAACATTATAATTATGAGTGTTAAATCTTAAAGTAGATTATAAATACACTAATTATAAATTTAGAAAGGTGTTTGAAAGTGTATTTTCCCCTAACTTAGTGAAAAAAGTTGTTCAGAAATGAACTTTGTGTGAAAGCTTGGCCATTAACTTTGTTCGAAAAAACAGTGTGGGGGAACATGGGCGACTCTAAAGAACATGGTCCAAACCTGACAAGCCACCACCTTCGCCAAACAAAAATTAAAATATGAATAATGAATAAACTTGAACCTTCTACACCCAACACTGCCTGGGCAACACCTGCTATATGTTTAAAGTTTGTATCATATATCTTTTAAGATCACCACTTAACCTTCTACTTCTCTCAAATTAAAATGCTTTCACTTCGAACCACTGAGGAACATGTTTCAACAAAAACCGCCTGAAACAATAAGGATACCCGACAATGTCTTATGCAAATTAGAGAAAGAGTAGATTCTCCGTTTTCAGTTTCTCAACACCACCCAACATCATCATGCGCACTTTGACCATTCTCAATAACTTACTTCTGCATCATATCAATCCTGCCATAATAACAATTTTTTCATATTATAAACCTTGGGTCCCCTATTACAGAATTTTAAAATATTGCCTTATATTCATAATTACACATAATTACATATATTTTAACATCTATACTACAATAATAAATTGATTAGATTAGTAAAATATTACATGTTGAAATTAAAAAGAAGAGGTCAATAAATGATACGAATTCACGGGTGTATAAGAGTAAATTTTATGATAAAAAAAAGGAGGCAGTGGGGGTAAAGTACAATCTTGGATACGTTGCAGTGGGTGAGTCAAAGATATACGCGTAACTCGTATGAGTAAATATGTAATATATGTAGAGCAGCCAACACAGCAATTTTAGACCACGAAGTTCTGAAAAGCTTTGGTAGCAGCCAAGTCCAATTAAGGCAGCAAGCAGCCGCTACCAGTTGGCTCCCAAGTCTAAAATTTTTCTTTCACTTTAACCTAATCTGGTCACTTCCCACCTTAAAATCTTCCTCTGAAAAAGATTAAATTAAATAATTAATGTGACACTATAACAGTTCAAATCTCAGATCTTTCATAAATTAATCAACTGCTAATCACTCCTTCAACATTCCTGCTTTCGTTAATTCTGATGATTGGTTGGTTTAGTTACTCTATTGCATTATAATATTTCCTTTTTAAATCCGTCTTATTGCTCAATGTAGACTGTGGAAGATTTTAGACTTGTCAAATTTTCTTCTATCAATTCATGCACACCACCAAGATTATAATCCTTCTTCATTTTGAATTCTTTTTGCTTTTTCACCCATCTTGGACTGTCTTGTCTACGAAGTCCACGCCACCTTAAATAATCACAACATTTAATATATCAATTTCTTATTCTTATATATAAAATTGTCACTTAATCACCATACCCCCATCTCGCTCCTGGTCCTGCACGTAATAATTTAATCGCTTTCAATAAAATAAAAAAATCAATATTTAAACAAAACCTCTTTTTCCTTCTCCTCATTCTCTCCCTTCCCACCCCTTACATGTCAAGTATAAATAGATGATATGTGATGCCAACTTTCTGCAACCAAAAATCCATCACCCTCTCCAGAGTTATACCTATAAGCCAGCCATTCTTATATTCCTCGTCGATCAAAATAATACACAGACACACATATTTCTCCGATATAGCGATGGTTGCTCCTTGTCCAACTTCCATGATGGTAAGAACCAAGAAAACAAAGGCTGTGGGAGTTCCGACGATCGACCTTTCGTTGGAAAGGTCGAAGCTGTCGGAAACAGTGGTGAAAGCATGTGAAGAATATGGTTTCTTCAAGGTGGTGAACCACAGTGTGGCAAAGGAGGTGATTTCAAGATTGGAAGAGGAGGGAACGGCGTTTTTCTCCAAAACCTCCTCCGAGAAGCGTCAAGCTGGCCCTGCCAATCCTTTCGGATATGGCTGCAGAAATATTGGCCCCAATGGCGATATGGGTCACCTCGAGTATCTTCTCCTTCATACCAATCCGCTTTCCGTATCTGAGAGATCCCAAACCATAGCCAGCGACCCTACCAAGTTCAGGTACTCCTTCGTATTACTTTCACAACTCTTCTATCTCCTTTCTTCTCTCATCAACTTCACCTTAACGGATTCCATATCTGCCTTTCAATTTTTCATATCATATCAGTTAATACGTGCTCAAAATAATAATAGACTAAAAAACTATTTTACAAGTAATTTTAATTTTTTAATCAGTTTTTTCGACAATAGTATTACTATAGGAACAGTTTAAGATTTACTACCAGAGCATAATAATTACTGTTTATTGGCATGTGTGTGACAGGGATAGGTAGAAAGCCTGGGGGAAGGGGGGGTCTGTGGGGATATAGTGTAGGGAACAAGCCCTTATCTGTATCTGTTTCTTAAGAGCCAAGCAGGGTGGTGGGTGTTTTAGTCCGTAACACTGACGAAATTCATATAACTTTTTTAATTTTTTTTACTCCTGTATTTCATAGCTGTATATTTCGATAACATTTCTCAATAAATTAGAAAACAATGATTATCTTTTCATATGAGCAAGAGAATTTAATCATGAAAAATAGAAAGAATTATTTGAGAGATTTGTATAATATTTCTTGACGTCTACATTCTTTGAGAAGACATCTTTCTTTTATACAGCAAGTTATGACGGCTGCAAATTTTTTAAATTTTTTAAATATTTTTTTATATAAAAAAAATTATCCCACCAATGTATTTATAATTTAAATATAACTCTTTTTCATGGTTTACTTGATATTTAATATTGTCTTCTTGTCGTTTACATTACTGGTAGACCATTCTTATGAGGAAAGAAAGGATCATCAGATATCTATTCGTATTAATAATATTTTTTGTTTTGCTTTATTTATATGTATATAGTTTAATGGGGTTTGTCTAGCGCTTTCCGTGTATGATAAATAAAGTGAAATAACAATTATGGTAGCTTATTTTATGAATTTTTAGTAAAATAGCAACAATTATGCTATCTTATTTTATTAATTTTCTATCCATTAAATATGAATATTTGAGTTGAAAAGGTATAAGCAACACGTGCACACACAATGACTGTGTCAAAGAACCTTAATTAATTATTTTCGTCGGGTACAAATCCTGCTGATTTGCAGTTAAATTTTCCGGTTTAAACTTTTAAAATATGTTAAACACATTTCAAAATACCATTATACTTACAATCATTGTGTTTTATATATGTTACTTTTATGTTTTTTTTTTATAATTAATCATTAAGAGTTTAATAATTATATTCATATACATGTATTATATTTTCTTTTATCCTTTTCTCTTTTCTGCATATCCAAATTGATTTTTCTTTCTCTTTTTCTTTTCTTTTCCCGCATCTATCCTGAGATGGGTGTGTGTATATGTCTCATTTTTCTTCTTTAAAATGCATGGGAATTGGCAGCAGCTAGAACTGTTTTTGTTTATGGAACACACTTTCTAGGAGTGTTGGGCCCAACACATAGAACTAACATTATTGCACGACAATCACGTTATTTAATGGCTTTACCATAAGTCATTACGTGGCAGTGATTTCACAAAATGGATTATATTTAAAATTATTTTCTAGTGAAATAGTTTTGATGTAAATTTTGTACAACTTTTCTATTGAATGAAAAAGACCTAAATCTCTTTAACTCCATCCTTTTTGGAATCAGAATCAATCCCTCATACACGGTACAATCGTGAAAACCATTCCAAACAAATAAACATTTATAAAAAATTATAACGTGAATTTGTATCTTGAAGATCATTCCTTTTATTTGACATAGCCTTGTGTAGGAAAATCACGCGCATAATTTTGGGTTCAAATTTCTTATCTTTTAGTCAGAATTGGGAATAACCCGAAAAGGCTACGTATAGAAGATGCGGTTATAACCAGGTTTAGCACTGTATTAACGAGAAAGGAGAGTACAAAGTTAATGTAACAGGTTCTGTTATTTGTGCTATGAGTAGCAGTGGTCTTTACTCATATTGTGGAGCCACTTTGCCCACTTTTCCTAGCATGCCCGTACGAAGCCAGTGACCATATATCTTCATGTCACCGGAAGAAAATGGACCAAATATTGGGCTAACACTGTCACATAGAAACAAACAAGTCACACAATCCAATCAAGAATAGAGAAAAGTAATATTATATGATATGATCCTCCATGTGTGTTTGCCTGGTAGTATCTGGTAACATGAGAAAAGACGCATGTTTAGATATACTTGAGATAGGTTTTTAACCTTAAATAGAGGTGAGTAACGCCCTGCATTTTTTGGTTTCAATTGCAGTTGCGCCGTAAATGATTATATAGAAGCAGCTAAAGGACTAACATGTGAGATTCTTGATCTTGTGGCGGAGGGTCTGTGGGTCCAAGACAACTTCTCACTCAGCAACCTCATCAAAGACGTCCACAGTGACTCACTCCTCAGGATCAATCAGTACCCTCCCGTGAGCCTAACGGGCAACAAGAATAGTGACACATCCAAACTCGAGCCACATCAGCTCCACAACCAAAATAATAATAATAATAACAACATTGGATTTGGAGAGCATTCTGACCCTCAGATCTTGACCATCATGCGATCCAACAACGTGGACGGCCTTCAGATTTCCACCCACGATGGCTTGTGGATCCCTGTCCCCCCTGATCCTAATCAGTTCTTCGTTATGGTTGGTGATGCTCTGCAGGTTGGTTTCTAATCAACTCAATATCACACTCACAACCACGATTACCACTAATCATCTTCTCATTTCTTTCCTCATTACTATACCTTACTTAGTATGTCTTAGGCCTTTCAATCCATTCCCCACAAACCAATACAGACACTTAGGCATAATAATTCCCACTCAAGTGATTTCACTATGCCTTTTAAAATTATTTGAATATCATTTTGCTAGCAACAACATAGTAACAGGTTGTTTGATATGTTTGTATACTTTTTGTTAGGTTTTGACAAATGGAAGGTTTAGAAGCGTGAGACACAGAGTATTGACCAACACAACAAAGGCCAGAATGTCGATGATGTACTTTGCCGCGCCACCGCTGAATTGGTGGATCACTCCACTGCCGAAGATGGTGACACCCCTCAATCCAACTCTCTTTAAGCCCTTCACGTGGGCCCAATACAAACAAGCAGCATACTCTCTACGATTGGGAGACACTCGCCTTGATCTCTTCAAGATCCAACGACAACAAGATACCCATCTCGCATCTGCTTCTCCCTGACACTTAGATCGCATTCCTTCTGCATATTCTTCCACCACCTAATGTTAGTCACAGAGAGCAGCACTTGGAGTTTCCCGATACCTCTTTTTTCTCTCTCTCTGTTTTTTTTTTTTTTTTTTTATATATAATATAGCCTTTATAGTTTCATAAAGTTCTAAAAGCTCACCATTAGTGATTTACATTGGTGGAAAAGTATTCCACCTAGTTGCTACTGCTGTAAAATATAGCCAACCTTGAATTCCTATACAAGGGTATTTTGACATAATGAATCATGATCTATGAATTCAGCACCACCATCATTTATTTATTTATTCTTCTCAAGGACCCTGCTACAGAGCCACCAGATCTAATAATGCTAAAGTTTTAAAAAATAGCCATTTGTGTATTTATTACCCCTAAGTTTGACCGTGTACATTTAAACCAATTCGGGTAGAGTGATCTTTAGCACCTGTTAAAGCTTATTAAAAAAATAATGATTAATTAAGGTTTGTTGACTTGTTTTGTGTTGAAAAAGTTGGAATCTTTCTTATTGAATAAGCATAACATGCAGCATGTTTAGTTTTTTTCTTTATTTAAACTATACACATGTATGAAGCAACCGGAGACTGATATTCTGGTCTTCGTTGACGCTGACAGAAGAGAAAGCCAGCTACTAGAATTTGAAAGTCAACTTAGATTTTGGCGGAGCGTAGAAAACTGGAAACCAGATCTGTTCTGTCTACTACAGATGAATAATAGCTCTTGACCAATCAAAGCTAATGTTTCTAACTTCTAATTTAAAGAAGCTAGTCTTTTCTGAAAATGCAGTAATTTCTACAGATTCTATATTTTAATGTTATAGCTCTTTAGACTGGTAGACTTATATGGGCGTAAATAGATAAATCATGTATCAACAAGTCTAATTTCAACAGGACCGTGCAAAACACGTAACAACATATCTATCTCTGATGTTTTGTTTCCTCTGTAGGTTTTAATCGATCAAATTCCTGATAAAACTGTGTAGGACGAATGCTTTAGGTTTGTTGAAAACACATCCTTAAGTGTTTATAATATTTCTGTGCATGGATTTTATGAATAATGGGAAATGAATTTCTCTAGAATAATATATCTTTTTTTAAATATATTTTTATAAAAAACCAGTGATTGGTATCAAGAGTATGTTATACATTTCAAAGGATTTAGATCTGTGAGAGGTCTCCAAGTCACAATATTTCCACCATTGTCCAGATAAAAATCAGAAAAAGAACAAAAATTAAGGAAAAAGGGAAGCCATTTTGTTCTTTTTTGTGTTCAACAAACCATTTTCACCAAAATATATGGATCTTAAAATTGTAAATACAATTTGTGATTACAAGATACGAAGAACATGAAAGGATCCTAAGCATACAGACTGAAAATACAAAGAGACCAAAACAATAAAATGAAACTTATATAGTCACACGAGAGAACACAGTATATCACTTTGGCAGAGTGTTATATGCATGGCAGAACTTGAATAAATAAGACTTAAAGAGACAAGAAATAACAAATATGCTTCAAGATACATTGAAGATAAAAAAGGAGGCCAAACAGGAAAAAAGAGCATGTAGGAAATAGCAATGAAAACAATAATAACCTAACTTTTTGAGCATGCCCTTGAGATTAATCCCTTAAGTTGATCTTAATATCATTAGTCTCTGATTTGCAGTGAAGTGAATGGATGGTTGTCTACAGTAAAAGAAAAACCAGTTGAGGTTGCCTATGTTTAATTTTGACTCTTAAAAGAGGAAAATGAAAAAGAAAAAAGGGTATTGAAATACGAAAGCATGGGATTACATGTAAAATGTAATGGCCGGGCAAGATACTTGTTGGATATGATGTACCTATGTTGCAGCAATAATGCAGTAGCTTGAACAGGTGGTGTCATGACATAGATAGTGTAATGTTTTGAAAAAGGAGAGAATCTGTTTGAGGTAGCTAGCAGAGGGTGAGTTAGAATAGAAGCCCCCATTAGAGTGGGAAAGGTCCACCTATCTGAGGCAGAGGTGGTGGGTTCTTTGTAGATGACAAGCAGAAAGGACAATATGAGAGTGATGAAGATGACCAACAGTTGCAGCATTTTCATTAAACCCTGCATAGACATTGACTTTAACATGGTTTATTAGCCTTGTTGACATTGCAGCTCTACTGATCTGTCTTAGAAGTGGGATTCTCTTCATTTGCCATAATAAAGTTATGCAGCATCGTTGTGGTGATTGGAGCGAAGTGAAATGATTATGCTAAAAAATAAGGTCGTTTCATTTCTGTCTGGGGTTGGTTACTATTACTATTGTTGTTTGATGTAGGTATTTTTTTTCAGATTACTTAAGCTGCTTTTAGTTGGTCTTTAGTCTTGGTACAATGTCTAGTTTGGACCAAATTCTTGTATTCTATCAAGTACTACTTTGAGCCAACCCTCCTGTAATTAACTCCCACTTTCAGATATTGGCCAGGAAGGAAGCACCACTCTTTTAAAACTGGTAATGTCATGTCCCAATCGTAGGACATGTCTATATTTGTATGTCAAACATCACATAACATTTCAAACACTTTTAGCTGTATTTTATAATTCCTTTCTCTTTACTTTTTAAACTTTTATACTTCTATGTATTCAAATCCCATAATATACTTACATAATATTTATGGGTAACTCTTTTTTTTTACGCAAAATTAAAATTTACTTTTGATAAAAAATTTATATATTTTTTATTCTCAAATTTTAAAAATAAATAAATATTTTTTTATAATTTAATTATATTTAAATTTAGGCTTAATTACCTACTTAGTCCCCATGTTCGGAGGTAATTTTCTGTTTAGTACCCGGTTTTAAAAATGTAGGCATTTGGTACCTATGTTTTGAAATTTGTATCAATTGAATCCTATCCAATTAACGCCGTTATAATTGATAACGTTTTTCTGACTGTGTATGTGATTTGTGCAATCAATTGCGTCGTGGCAATGAGGTGGCTTAAGTGACTTGACGTGGCAGGCTGAATTGGGAATTTGAAATGGGGTTACATTTTTTAAATTGGGGAAATAAACTAATTAGGGTTTTTTTTATCGTACGTTAAAAAACATTACGAATAGTAAGTTAGAAATTGGGGATTTTTCATTCATTGTTGTGGTTGATAGTGTGGAAGGATTTGCGAGCAAAGGTTGATACTGAGTGAAGGATTGTCGTGGTTGTGGAACGAGATTTGTTGAGCGAAAAGGCGTTGTGAAGTATCTTGCGGTGTGTCAGCTATTGCGGCGGGTGAGCGATAGCGATAGCGGTATCCCTTTGGAGGCGGAAAGGTGAAAGGTGCAGTTTTTATGAGTTCTTTTATGTAGTTTCGGTTCCCCATGGTAATATGTTGGATTCTTGTCCCCTTAGTGTGTCATGTTGTGTTCCTGTCGTGGTCCCCTTTGTTGTGTTTGTAGTGGTCCCTTTCTTTAGTGCCTGTTGTTTTCTTATGCTTATTGTTTGTATGTTTTTGGTTCCCCATGAGTGCGTACTGTTTTGTGTACCTTAAGTGCGTACTGTTTTCACTTTCGTATTGTTGAATGTGTGGTTGTTGTTTATTGTGTGGTCCTTGCGTATTTATTTAAGCATTGAAGTTGGTGAGGATGGTGAACAACAAGTTGGTGAGGATGGAGATAAAGTTGTTGAAGTTGGTGAACATGATGAGCATCAGGTCCATGACATTGGTGAGGATGTTGAAGGTCAACTGCCTGAACATGGTGAGGATGGTGAGGATGATATCATTGGTGGTGGTGTAGGGGATGGTGAGGATGATATCATTGGTGGTGGTGTAGATGGTGGTGTAGGGGATGTACAGGATGAGTTTGATGTTAGTAGTTGGGTAGGTTCTGATGAAGACGCTTCTGTGAATGAAGATGATTTGGTGGATGTTATAGTGGAAGGAGATGAAGAACCCGAACAAGAGGAATACGAAGGTAGTTTGTTTGCTGAAGTGGGTACAAGAAGTGGATGTCCTACTCCAAATAAGCATGTACAGGCCCGGGGATTATCTGATAGTGAGTGGGAATCTGATAGTTGTGGCAGTATTTATTTAAGTGATGAGTCAGATAATGAAACAACTGGATATGGAGATTTTGGGATCTTTTCAGAGCCAGTTAGTATGAAAGAATATAAATGGCAACTGGGAACATACTTTCCTGAAAAAAAAGATTTCACTGATGCAATTAGAACTTATGGAGTACATAACGGTAGGAAGTTGAAGATTTCTAAGAATGACAACAGAAGAATATGCGTCAAATGTATTGGTTCACAAGGGAAATGTCCATGGTATGCATATTGTGGATATAGGAGTAGCCAACGTACATGGCAGTTAAGGAAAATTGTAGACAGTCATACATGCAGTAGGGAATTCAAAATTGGTTTAGTTACCTCTAAATGGTTAAGTGGGAGGTTAGAGAAGAGCATGACAGGAAATCCGGATATTAATATGAAAAACCTACACAATAAATTTTGTAAAAAGTACAACATTGGTGTGTCTAGGTCTACAACAAGTAGGGCAAAGGCAATGGCATCCGCCAATATTACTTTGATGAGGATTGAAATTTAAGAGTCATACTTTCTTTTTTTACTGTGATAGGGACTTCTCCCAGCTTTACAAAATCTTTTGCCTGGGGTGGACCAACGTTTTTGTGTAAGGCACATATATGCAAATTTTAGGAAGAAATTTACTGGCATAACTCTGAGACAATTATTATGGAAGGCAGCATCATCAACACATCCTCAAGCATGGGAGTCAGTGATGCGACAAATTAAGGACGTTAATGAAGATGCATTCAAACATTTGATAGCTATTCCACCCAGGCTAGTATTCAAAATTGTAATTGTTGTTTCATGTTTTGTACATCTTTGTTCTTTTCCAAATGTTTAACTTAATCTTTTTTTCCAGATTTTGGTCTAGATCCAGATTTACAGGAAGACCTGTTTGTGACACACTTGTTAATAACATTTCAGAAGGATTTAACAGTGTGATCTTTGATGCAAGGGGGAAACCAATCATAACAATGTTGGAAGAGATTCGTATATACTTGATGAAGAGGTGGGCATCCAATAGAGAGAAGATAAGTAGATTTCAAGGTCTCATTTGCCCCAAAATTCAAAAGAGGCTACAAAAAGAGTTACAAAACACAAAATATTGGCTACCAAAGTATGACAACTTGTGATTTCCTTTACTATTGTTGTTTATACTGTTTCCATTTAACATTCATTGTTTATGATTTTGCAGTTGGTCAGGGATGCAAATATTTGAGATCTGCCATACATCCAACATAGCTGAAAAGTATGTCGTTGATTTAGAGAAAACAGACTGTAGCTGTAGAAAGTGGAGTGTATCAGGAATTCCTTGCTCTCATGCACTTACAGCAATGAGGTTTTTGAACATGAATCCATAAGACTTCATCCCGCACTGGTTCAGAACCTCCACCTATGAAGAAACATACATTCCAATCATTTTCCCTCTCAATGGACCTGATCTATGGCAAAGGACTTCATATCCTGATATTTTGCCTCCACCAAAACGGGTCTTGCCAGGTAGACCAAAAAAGAAAAGAAGGCTCGAGAGTTGGGAGCAAAAAAAGGATAATACACAACTTGGACAAAAAGGAATCCCTAAGAGATGTTCCATATGTAGAGAACTTGGGCATAGAAAAACTAAGTGCCCACAGAGAAGTCAACAACAACACTACCCACACCCTTCTCAACCAAGTCAACAATCAAACGAAGAACGTACACCAGACCCAACTCAAGCAAGTCAGATAACTCAAGAACCCCAAACTGATGAAATCACAGCACAACTTTAGATTGTTCTAGTTTCAAACATTAAGTACATCTTTGTTCTATTTTGGATATGTACTTTGACTTTAAATAGTGTTGCTTTGCTTTCTGTAGTGTATTTTGCACTTAACAATGTATACATTTTGGATGATATCTGAACTATTTTGGATGATATGTGATGTTTTCTGAAGTATTTTCTGTCATATTCTATTGTCTGATTTGATATTTTGCACTTAACAAACGCTCGCCAGGAGAACGAACGTCCAATTCACGCTCGTCCAGCGAGAACAGGACGCTCGCCCTGTGGACGCAAGTACGTTCAGTGGACGCTCGTCCAGCGAAGCGAACGCCCAGTCAGGCAGAAGAGGACGCTTGTCCAGCGAAGCGAACGCCCAGTCAGGTAGAAGAGGAGGCTCGTTCAGCGAACTAAGAGGACGCTCGTCCACAACCGCTTAGTGGACGCTCGGCATCGAGAAGTGGGACGCTCGTCCACGCTCAGTGGATGCTGTTTTTCCACTTGTGGGGATTTTGAACTGGAATTAACACCTATAGGAGATTCGGTCTGAGTATAATAGGAAGGTTGGAGATTGGGTCTGAGTATAATTGTAAAGTGTACTTGAACCATACTAAAAAGAGATTATTCTTAGTGTAAGTGAGTTAAATTATTATACGGTTGTAAAGTGTTACATGAGTGTCTTGGGAAACATAACACTTCTCTGAAAATTAGAACGATTTGGTACTTCTTGCCAGAAACATAACACTTCTCTGAAAATTACATTCTAATATAACCATCTTCTTCATTAAATACAATGGCATTAGAAACACAATCTCATTACAATTTAACTAACTTCTTCACAATTTAACTAACTTCTTCATCACAAAATGTGACTGATACAACACTTCAACAAAATTAAAACATAACACATACAAAGACGATATTAATCAACCCCATCAAACATAACATCCAGATTAAGACCTTTTCCCTTCTCTAACAAACCAAAAGTGATTTTTCCAAATTCATAATCTTTCTCCTTTGCCACCCAATTGTAGTATCCCTTTCATCAACATTATCTTCACTGGCCCATTTGAAGAAATTACATCCTCGCACTTCTTCATTTCGACTACGCTGTACAAAACATGCAACCAAAATCATCTCAGCCAAAACCAAATAAATGTATCCGAAAATAAAAAACACCACGAAGGGAAGAAACCTTGTAATTAGGGCAGCCCCAAAAAGGCTTGCCTTGGTTCTTAGCAGTTTTTGCGACTCTCAATACGGCAAGCTCTCCACAATAGCATATTTGTGTGCCAAGCATTCCTCTTGATGAAGCACCACGACAGCTCCCCCGTGAGCAAGACGAACAGTCATTCGTTGACATTGCGTCGTCGTCCACACCAACAAAACAACCCCAACCCCAAAAATGAACCACAATCAAAGAAGAGAACAGGGATACGACACCCACCTCAGACGAAGCAAAGAACGAAGGGCACCCCACCTCAGCGACCTTCTTCACCTCAGAAAACAACAATAGTTACTCAACATAGGGCACCCACTTCACACCAACCAAACAACGAAGGCCACCCCCACCTCAGTTCACCTCTTTAACCTCTGCTACTAGCTACCTATAAAAAAAAACCCTAATTAGTTTATTTTCCCAATTTAAAAAATGTAACCCCATTTCAAATTCCCAATTCTGCCTGCCACGTCAAGTCACTTAAGCCACCTCATTGCCACGACGCAATTGATTGCACAAATCACATACACAGTCAGAAAAACGTTATCAATTATAATGGCGTTAACTCGATAGGATTCAATTGATACAAATTTCAAAACATAGGTACCAAATGCCTACATTTTTAAAACCGGGTACTAAACAGAAAATTACCTCCGAACATGGGGACTAAGTAGGTAATTAAGCCTTAAATTTATTTTATATTTTAAATGTGTTTTATATTGATATTTAAGTCATTTATACTATTTACGTATTAAATGTTAGTTTGAAATGCATTTAACACATTAAAAAATTAAACGTCAGAAATTTCAATTTCGTGTGTTTAAGGATTAAAAAGATATTTATTCCAAATATTTATAAACTTATATATCTATTATGATTAATACTTTTAAAATAAGTGAATTATGAATTTAAATATTTGTTTCAGACATACATCTATGTATACATTTCAAACTTTAAAATTATACATTCAACAAACAGTATCGTTGAGTAAATCAACATAGAAAATTTTAACTAGTTCCTCACGAGTTCTTTCAAACTCAATATAACTGCAAAGATGTTAAAGAATTTTAAAATCTAAAACCCGTATCCTTTGTGGAGACTAAAATAAAGGGAGTTAAACTTACGCTTAGCATTACTCTTTTTATAAACTTTAACATTTTTTTTTGAATTATGTAACTCCGATAACTTAAAATATATTCACAGAATGTTAGAGAAAATAGTTATTATAATTAATCAGTGAATATATTCGAAGTCTTATCAGAAGTTAATTATTTCTTTTTTGTTTTTATTTAGATAGATGATCATTAACATGCAAATTAAATTCTTTAATTAAAATCAATAAGCTAAACTTAATTTACAACTGCCTATAATATAAATTACATTATGTCTCTTTCAAAGTACAAATGACTTAATTAAAATCAATAAGTGAAATTTAGTTTGTAATGGTTGAGAATTTGAATTATAATATTATTTTAATTTTAAATAAAATGAATTTAGTATTTTATAAATATAAATAAAAGTATAAAAAGAATTGATATGTAATTAAAGAGACTAAAAACACAAGCATACCCTGTGAAATTGATGATCGAGCAGCTTAAAGGTCGTCTTCGTGATGGCAGCAAGATTGCATATATTATCGTTCAGCCTTTTCTGAGTTGGCTTCACTTCCATGGTGGTGTAGGCCCTCAACCTCAAGACATCACTATCTAATGCGAAAGATTTTGAGCACAAAAAGAGCAGCACATCAAGATTGAGACCTAAGCAAACAAATGGCTCCATCTTAAGGGAACAATCAACACAGATAATCCCTTCTGTCATGCCCTTAACAAGATTCCGACACTCGCTTCAGTCCTTCCCAACTCGTTGACTGCAATATAAGATTTGATTACGCATGTGATTTCTTACGAAAATCACATTTTACCGACGTTTCAGCTTCACTGATGGGTGACTCTAGTTTGTAAGATGGTTTTACTGTCATTGTCATTTGATCATTTCTTCTTGGTCCAAGAGTTATATTCCACACAGCCCCGAATCAGAAGCAAACACCTACGTAAATCTAAAGAAAGAAAAGTGAATAAAAAGAAGGCCTTCCTTTCTAGATAGTAAAGTCTTGCTTGTCTAATTCGGTCGTACCAACTAACCAATATCACCAAGAATCAAGTCACAGCTGTTCCATCAACCATTGAAGATGCCTCATGCCTGGTTCTTTACATTTTTTAGTTAACCAAAATGGTAGATAGGTGTAGCTAGCTCGACTGTGACCTGAAAGAAGGATTTCTCTGTTATACTACACTTTCTTTGCTACATTCAGTTCCCAAGTTGCATGGTTGGTGCCCGGTAATTTTCTCATGCAACTATATATGCCTTCGTAGCACAAAAGAAATTTACAAAACGAATGTAACACGGGTAATAATATCCATTTTTTTATGATAAAAAATAACTTTCCAAGTTGCTAAACTTATATTTCAGACAAGTGCTGTCGACGTGAGAAAAATAAAGTTTTACTCTATGCCATTCATCACAAGCCAAGTGCACAAGCGTTAGTTTGGAGGTTTTTTTGGTCATGCAAGGAGCTCGCTCATAGTTGATGATATTTCAATGCTTTACGACATGCCTCAAAGGCTTTGATGGCCAACTCTTAACAAAAGCTTTGGGAGGTTGCAATGTTCAAAGCATTTCTTAAGGCTTTAACTAACAATTTATAAACCACCACTGAATTTTCTATTTTTACTCACTCATTACGCATCTTTTAACAATTTTATATGAATTAATTATTTGATATACCTAAACTTTTTTACTTTCAGTACTCTTGTTCATTTTTTTTACTTTCTTCTCTCTTAAAACAATACAAAAGTTTATATTTTTATAACTATTTTATCCTTGTAATATGTGTGTCAAATAAATGTAAAAATATGTCACGGTACTATTATTTCTTTTTATATAAATTAAAGTATCACGTTAATTAAAATAAAAACATTAAATATTATATAAAAATAATTTATAAATTTATTGTTTAATTAAGATTAAGTTCAATTTTTATTTATGGATTAAACTCATGTCTTATTAATATTAATTATTCAAGATTTTACATTAATTGTCATAATTTGGTAAGAAAATGGAAGAACTTGTTATAATTACTAATTTCACAAGAAATCCAGAATTTTCTTTCTTTGTTTTTCGTAAGAGGAAAGCTTCCCTTCAAATCCTAGTATTAAAACCATGTTATACGTATCTGCTATTTTAAATCTATTTTCCTGGCAAAACCTTAAAAACACACGTCCAATCTGTGTTCTGGTCTTCTATAATGGCTTCAATTTTGCTATTACTAAAAGCGTTACTAAGATGCTGTCACCATGAACTTCAGCCCGAGAGCCAAAGGTGGAAAGACACAGAAACAAAAGAGTTGACATCCATTATTAAGGAAAAGAAAGCAGAGAAACCATCCAGTGGCTTAGATAACCTAGAACACTTCTGGAGTTTCTTCAATGGTCACAAGGAGGAGACCAGACCCTGGAAATTAGCTGAGTGTTGTATTTGGCCTTAAAATTCTGTTCCCTGTCTTATCCTGCTCCATCATGTTTGTATTTTTTTGGGTATTCCTGCTTCATGATGCTGTCATTCCATAACTCAGAAGCTTGGAGATGAAATTTTATGTCTTTCTTTTTCCGTACTTTGATAAGTATAAAGCTGGTTTAGCCTGCGCATGCGTGTGTTCATTGTGCTCACATCATTTCTCTTCCCATCACAACAGTTTTAAATAGTGTACTTCTTTTATTTATATTCCCATTTAAGGAACACATTTATGAAACAAGACTTAATGTAGTGCCAATATTTTCAATCAATGAAAACAAACCACTATTCGCAATTGTGAATATTCGGAAAAAGGATATTAATTATAATGAACTCAAACACCTATTAATTTCACAAGATAATTTTAAAGTCTGCATGTTCTTTCATTTTCAGGTCGTGTTAATGAGCCAAGTGTCCCCTTCAATGAATTGGGTCCCAATAAATGGCTTGGCCTCTTCATCGGTAAGCATTCGTGCCCATGGCACTCTTCCTGCCAAGTTAGCTCCTGGCCCACTACACATGTATTCTCCATAATATACCCTCCTGAAAAACACACACATACAAACACGGAATTAGCCCTTCCTTGAGTAATTTGTATAAAAAAATGTATGACTTGACTGTGGTGCATTGAACTAACGAATCACGGTTTTGGTCACCCCAATCACTCCATCCTTTGGGGAGTACTAGGTTGTCCATGTAGGTGTAAGAGAAAACAACTCTGGAATAATCGCCCCATGCTCTTCCTAGATAAACATGTCCACTACCGGTTACTGTGCAGTTTTTGAAGGAGAATCCACTCTCCAGTGACGAATTTGTACGCTTTTGAGCAGTGATGGAAGCCACCTTCGTAGTTGTGGAATTTAGATAGCAATTCTGCTTGCCAAGTCAATAAAAAACTTACCAGTAAATTAATAGACAAAAGGATTGTCTTTAACTCTTAAGACCACAAGTTCATATTATGAATATCAACCTTTTATATCTGAACATTTTAAAGGTTTGATGGATTTGCAATTAACTTATAAATTTGTTATTTTTAACTGAGTTTTGTGTTTTAAAAAGTTTGTTTTATTTTAAAAATTTACTGTTCATGTTTATATTTTTAATGGTTGGTTAACTTGTTTTTGAAAAGTAAAGAAACACTGATATCATTTTGGTGATGAAAAAACTAAATGAAAAGTACTTAAATAAAAAAAAATAAAATAAAATTTTCATAGAAATATTCAAATTTATTATATAAAAGCATAAACACAAATTATAAAATGTTATTAAAAATAATAGGTTTAATCATTCTAACGATTTTTGTTTGTCTTAATTAAATTTCTATTTTTCAAAATTTGATATTAGGTTCTTGTTGTGATACTAACATTATTAATGAAGGTGTCACGTGTTATAATTTTTTAAAATATTTTTTATTTTTTATTTATTTTTATATTTTTTTTAAGAAAATAAATTTTTATCATGTATTAAATTAATATTATGTTACATGAAAATAAGTGTGAACAGAAATATTACGTGTAATTGTATTAGTCTGAATTTGATTCTTTTATTTTTAATTTGTCTCAATTTAGTCATTTTATTTTTAATTTGTCTTAATTTAGTCTTAATTTTATTTTTAAATTAAATAATTTTATCTTTTCAAATTCAAATAAAATTTAATTTAAATATAAATGTTATACAAATATTTTTATTAAAATTGATATTTTTATTACATTTTCTTAACAAATTAGAAAAAATTTCGTGGAGAAAATGATTTATCCTTTAGTTTTTTAGTGAGGTTTAATGTAGGCGTGTAAACAATTGGTTGATAAGATCTGGATAAAATCACTGTTCAATTCAATAAGAAAGTTGAGTTTGATAAAGTTTTTCTAGTTTTGTGATTATTAATAAAGTTGGATTATATTATTAGTCAATTCAGTTACATCTTTAGAATATTTTTATTAAAATTTGTAACTTTTAAACTCTTTTAAATTTTTTAAAAGATAAAATATATTGAATATTTTAATTTTTTAAAATTGAAGTTAATTAAATATTTTTAGGAAGATTGAGTTTAATTATTATTTTCTCCACATAATTTACTTTAATTTTTTTTAAAATATTTAATAAAATAACAATTTTAATAAAAGAAATTGTATAAAATTTATATGGAAATTAAAATTTGTTTGAATTTAGAGAGAGGGAGAATTATTTAATTTTAGAAAGAATTAGAATTAAATTAAGACAAAATAAAAATACATTATTAAATTGAAACTAATACAATGACACATGACATAATAGTGACATGTTGAAATGTCATTGTCATGTCACACTATCGTTATCATGTGGCACAATGCACATGACAAAAAAATTAAAAAAAAAATAAAAAAATATTTTAAAAAATAAAAAAATTACAAATTCACACATAACACTCTTTACCTGTGTTAACGTGGAACAACGACAAATAACTAACTTGATTTGTCAACTTTTCAAAAATATAAACTAAAATAAGAAAAACAATTGAGAGGCATAGAGAATTTCTAACAAAAACAGATATCGTTGAAATGATTAAACCAAAATAATATATTGTATTAAGTAAAATATAGTTTTGTTTGCTCGTTCAAGTACAAAATATTACTAGCAAATAAGTGATAATTCATTCTTTGTAGAATTAGATATTTGCTATAATGTTGAGACCATTTCTTCTTCCAGTTACGCAATTTGAAATGCAATTTTGTACACTCCAAATTATATATTATGAAATATAAAATAAAATCGTATTTGAGACTATATAATTTAAAATATAAATATATTACATATCATACAATTTAGATTATAATTTTTGAATTTTTGATTATGTGTTTCATAATACAAACAATTATATTTTAGAATTTAAAATAAAACATATATTTTAAAAATATAAAATTTACTTTTCAGTATATTTAAAATATAAAAATTTATCAGATGAAAAGAAAATACATGGAGGTACAAGAAGAAACTGCCAAATGTTGAGTTTGAGAACTGAAACATTTTTTCACCTTTGTACATGGGCCTTTGACCATTACGTCTCAAAACACAAACCTGAGGATACAACTTTTCCCTGCACCTCCATAGGTTTCTTCCTTCACCTCCATGTAAAAGAGTACTTCTAAATGTATAATTAAAAAGTTTTCAAATTAGTAATTTTTAACTTTCCAAATTACAAAAGTCAAAAATAGATTTTAAATTTTTTAATTTTAAAAAAAATTAGAAAACGATAACTTTTGGATAATATAATCTGAAAAGATTGTATAATTCAAATGTCTTTCAGAAATATTCTTTTGAATTATAATTCAAAAATTTGTTTTCAATTTTGAATTATATAATTTACAAGAACTTCAAAGAAAAACAAACGGTTTTGAAATTATAAAAGTCACAATTTTTTATGATATTAGTTATTAAATTTATAAAAGTAGTTATTAAAAATATGAATCCTTTTGTTAATAGTACAGATACAAATCAAGCAGATGATACGTACATAACTTGATCATTATTCCTCAGGAACAATACATGTTTTATTATTATTGATTGAAAGGTTAAATATTCTCTCATCTCTAATTAATTTTTAAAATTTATGTTTTATCTCTATTTTGTAAAAATTATGAAAATTATTATTTTTATCAAATCGCACGTAAAATATTTATAATGTAACGAAGAAAGTTCTACGATAAACTATATTGTAACATTTTAATTACACATAAATATTATATTGTAATTCAGTGTGAAATTTCATTTATCATATGATAAACACTAAATATGTTATTCATTAGAAAAAATATTTTACATAATCTCTATAAAGTATAAGAATGAAATAAATCTATATTTAATATAGAGATGCAATTAATGCAATTTTTAAAAAAATTCAGGGAGAAAAATATGTTTAATTGTCATTAAATTATATCTAAATTTATGAAATTGAAAGTAAAAGTTAATAAACAAAAAATGTTATAATTTTTTTTATTAAGATGAGTGAATAATAAAAGTAGTATTTTAAAAGAGTAGGTTAAGAGAGTTACTAATGTTACTAACATTTGAAAGCATGGTGAATTTTGGAGGTTGATGAAGAAAAAAGAGGGAGAGAAGACCTGGTAAAGAGACCTAGCAGAACCGAAGATGAAATCGACAGAACCTTGAATATAGCAGTTGTTGAAGAAATGAAGGCCTTTATGATCATAGAGAGTATCTTGAGCTCCACTGAAACTGCAATTGTAAAAAGCAGCTTTGGTTCCTGAGATCCTAAGCGCCACGCCTTGTTCTCCTCTCCTTCCAATCTCATGTGGAGCACTGTTCTGTTTTACCACACACTCATCATTCATCACCAACTCTATGTAACAGTTACAAACATTCTTATAAGTGTGTACCTCAAATTTGATGTTGATGGCCACAAAGTAGCTAGCATCCACAGCAACAGTTGCACTCTGGAACGTCCCTAAGGGAGTGCCATTTCTTCCGGAGGCAGATGCTGTATCATTTCCAGTAATGGTTGGAGGATTCCCTGCGTTCCCTGACAATGTAACAAAAACCTTTGTTCTTGGGATCATCACCTTCTCTCTACACAAATCAACACAATTTCAATTCAATGTAAATAATAGCTTCTACGTAAAATAAACAACCAGTTTATATAGCTACATATAATACCTATAAACACCCGGAGAAATGGACACTATAACTCTCCTAGTGTTACGTGGTGGAATGCTATTGAGAGCTTCTGAAATGGTTTTGAAATCACCAGAACCGTCTTGTCTTACTGTTATGATAGCTTTGTTACTCTCAGCGTCCCTCAGCTTCAAATCTGGACCAGGAGCAGCCACCTTCACTTTGGTTTTCAAAATGCTCTTTCTCTCCTCGTACTTTTTCACATTTCGAGATACCCACTTGTCAAAATTGACTGCATCATGTGTGTACGAGGTGGAAGTAATGTTTAGGGAAGAAAGAAGAAACAGAAATACAATAATGAGTTGGGAGTGGGTTTTGGAAACCATGGCTAAGCAAATGCTAACTAGTCTTACCGAAATTTCAAGACCAGGCAGAATATTATACGTTAAACTCCATGATCAAAGTGCAAATGGAGAGACCACGTTAATACGACACAAAATGATTTCTCACTTAGCAATTTACTAAACTAACCCTCCTCAGCAGGAAAGAGAACAACATACATGACATTATGAACCCATTTTTCATGTATTTTCCTTTAATCCCCTCTCAGAGGTGTACCTTCTGTGTAGTGGGCACTAAGCAGTATCTAGAACAAAATTCAGAAACTTGGTGGGTATTGAGGAAGGAGTCTGGGGCCCCATTGCGCAAATTATGAGCACCACCATGTAATCCCCAACATCCCATTGGGAATGAATTATGGCGGAAGGAAGAAGAAAATTGGCTGTACTCCATTTTCCAAAAGAATATGGTAGTGGTGGGATGGCCTGTTTCGTATATAGCCATAGCCATAGGAGCACATTTCATGTATAGGCAACAATTAGTCGTGGGGTAGGACTTCTAGAAAACAGAAAATATAAATATTTATTGCATCAGGCTTATGAAGCATGTTTCGTCACGCTATGAGAAATTATAGTAAATGACTCTTGTTAAGGCATGCTCTACTATTCATTGTGTTCAATTTACGAAGTTAAAAGCCTGGTGTAGCATGATCCAAGATCAATGAAATGTGATTAGGTTCACGGGTACCACGCTAATTGTCCTGAATGGGACATGATCATGTATTTGTGTTTGGATAAGGTATATATTTTAAGAGGGTAATTATTTTTTCAAAGAATTTGAAATCTTTTGTCATAAAATATGTTATTTGTGTAAGGAATTCGGAAAGAAAATGATTTTTTATAATTTTATTAGAATAATTAGATTATTTAAAATTAAAGAATTTCAAATTTCATTAAACAAATAAGAATTTGAAAATTTTCTTATTTTAGGATTTATATTTTGATCTTTGTTATTAGGGTCGACTTAGATTTAAGTAAATGATCATATCAACCTGAATTTGGATAAACTTGACTTAACTTAGTGTGAGATTGACTCAATTTAATTTAGCATGACTCTCATCTATTGTTTAGACTCAATTCTACTTGACTAGATCTGACTTAATTTTTTAGTCTCACTTCGACTCAATTTGACATGGGTCTAACCCAACTTGGTTAAACATAATCCTAATTTAATTCAACTTGATTTGAACTCGAGTATACTCGACTTGACTTGGACCTAGGTTAACACAACTTGAATAGTCCACGTCAACCTGGCCCGATTTAGAACTGAGCTAACTTGGTTTAACATGGATTAGGGAAGACTCGATTCAATTTGGGACGGGACCACCTAAACTTAACCTAGGCTCAACTTGACCAGGTAGGCTTGATATGAACTTAATCAGGTTAGGCCCTAGCTTGATCTTGATTGAACTAAGACCTATCTAAGCCAGTTCAACTTGACAAAACATGAGTTAGCCCCAACACGAATGAATGTTGATTCGCCTTAACTCATCTTCACCTAAGCTTTGATCGACTCAATTTGACCTGAACCCAAGCCAACTCGGCTTGCTCGAGTCGACTCAACTTGATTGGTTTCAAGTCGATTCAACTTAACTTAAGTCAAGACTAACTCTGCTCGACCCAGGTCCAAACAAACTCGGTTTGACCCAACTTAACCTAGTCTTGATTAAATATCAAATACATGAATGACTTTCTCAATAGACATATTTAGCATAAAAATTCAAATTAAAAATTAATAGAAAATCATCAAAATATATGGATTGTTCTTAATGAATCTCTATCAAGATTTTGTAATTTTTTAAACTTTAATTTAAAGGAGAAATTACTAAGAGAAGTATGAAAAATATTACTACATATTTATAATCTCATACAATATTTTATTTGATTCTAAACTATTTAAACAGTATAAAACTGTTATAAAGAATATTTTTCGATATTGACAAAAAATATATAATTGATTTTATAAAAATATAAAATGGACGGGAGAATTTCTCATCTATTCATTAAAACTTCAAGTTCTTTAATAATTGCAAGTATTATTTTGAATATGAAAACGAAAACTGAATATCCCCATATATTATGGCTAAAAGGTTCCAAGATCTTTTTCTAAAAAGGAAAATACCAATTGTATTGTTTAAAAATCTTCATTTTAACTAGATGAAAATTACTTGCTTTAACTCTCTCTTTTTTTCTTGATTCAAAATTTGTATTTGTAATTTGATATATTAGTTTGTTTTTTTAAACTAAAACTAGCATTTAAGACATGGTTATAAAGTATAAAATATTAATTAATATGGTATCTCGATGATAGGCTACTTTAATATAAATTTGGATTATTTAGGATATTTTATATCACTTAAATAAGTGATGTAGGAAAGAATTTTAGTCCATAGGATTTGATGGTTCTCACCTACTTGTATCGAGACCAAATATGTTTACAATATTAGAAAGTCACATATAAAAAGCTTATAAGGTTAAATGACATTAAAACTTTCAAAGGTCACGATTAACACATGGATCAATTTATTGAAGTTAATTTTTGGTATATATATATATATATATATATATATATATATATATATATATATATATATATATATTTGATCCAATTTGAGGGGAATCTTTATTAATGATCTTTTTGTTTATAATCAAAATAGGAGAATTTTTTTTATTGATATCTTATGAAATAATCTTGTGATAATTGATACTTATTTGAAGGGAGATATATGAGTTTGTTTGACATCTTGTTATTTATCTCTGTTCTTCATCAATTACTATGTTCCCTTATAATATTTTAATTGCATTTATTCTTTTGTTGAGGGGAGCAACACTTAAAGGGGGAGATTTTATTTACTTTTTGCTTATGATAAAAATGGGAGAGAAAAAATTTTAAACTAGTGCAGTTATTACTAACATGTTTATATGTTTGTAAGTTTGAAATTTATGCAAGAAATTAGAAATGCTTTTAAACAAGAGATTTTTTATCATCATAAAAAGGGGGAGATTGTTACCAATAAGGAGCATTGGTGTCTTGAAGATATTATGGTTTTGATGATGCTACAAGATGAAGAACGTGAAGACTTTCGTTGTATTTATTAAAAACATTTTGTAAAATTAATTGTATAGGAATTACTTTATTGATGTAAGAACTCTTAGAAATTTTCTTGTTTAAAGAGTATTTGCGCAGATAATCGATTATTTGGTATAATAATCAATTATTTGGTATAATAATCAATTATCACGAGCCTATTTGGAAAATAGTTGCTCCCGCAAATAGTCGTTTATTGTCCAGAATAATTGATTATCATTGTCTGATTTAATATTGCCCAGGTTTCACAAATAATCGATTATCACTCAGGATAATCGATTATCACTTTTTGAAAACCCCTATAACGGACACAAATAATCGATTATCACTTATGATAATAGATTATATTTGGCAGTTGGGAGTTATCTTTTCATTTTCTGAACCTTGGGTTATAAATAGTGTTTTCCACAGCTCTTAGAAAGTATCTTTTCATTTTGAGAGTATTAGAGTTGTGTGCCTAAGAGAAGCTCTCTTGAGAGTGAAAAAGAATTTATGCCATTTGAGAATACAATTTGACTAAGGAAGTTCTCAAGTGATAGTGTTGCCTTTTGTCAAGTCTTGTGAATAGGAGAAGCTCACGCTTAGTGTGTCTAAGGTCGAAGCGGTTCTCTTCAAGATGGCCAAGGCATGTTCTTTCATTTGTTTGTCGAATGAAGGTTCTTCTGTTTGACGAAGAAAGGTTCTTCCGTTTGTTTGTCGAAGGAAGGTCCTTTCGTTTGTTTGTTGAAGGAAGGTTCTTTCATTTGTTTGTAGAAGGAAGGTTCTTCTGTTCGTTTGTCGAAGAAAGGTGTTTTCTATTCTTTGTTCATTTCATTATCTTGTAATCTGTACAACAATATTTTTAGTGAAAAAGGTTAATCACTATTCATAATTATTAACGACTAGACGTAGAATCTTTTGATTCGAACCAGGATAAAATTTTTGTGTTGATTTTCTTGAACCTTACACTCTCTGCACTTTTAACATATCAAATGTTTGACAAAAGTTCTCTAAGAAAATCAAATTTTTAGAATAGACCATTATATCTTGTTTATTGATCGCTACACGCTTTCTGCTCTTTAAAAGTTCTTCTTACTTTACTGCGTGACTCACTGATACCTACAAACGCAAGCCACGGGGAGGCAAATGATTGGTGGAGAGTGACGTATGGTGGCTGAGTGAGAATCTGATTTGGAACATGAGAGAATGGATGGTGTGAATGGAAGGTGACCAGGGATAATCTCTTGGATTCTCCGGCCTTGACTTTCAAGGGTGAATTGGTTCTAGAGTCATCTCTACATAAATGCAATTCATTTAATCTCAAAAGTATTTACAAGAAGTGGTGACATGTTTATATATAGGACTAAAAGTCCCTCCTATCTACCACATGCCTAACACTTTTTACACATGTTTCGTAAAAATAAAAGAAATGCTAATCTAAGATAATTGGGCTTGGGTCCAAGTCATCATTTGTGATAGAATAACCAAGCTTGAGTCGGAGATACATGGTGGAAGGGTAGAGTTCGTGGAAGGGTAGAGTTGGAACTGGAGATCCGTGGTGGAAGGGCCTTGTGTTTGTGTAGTGATGATGACCTTGTGATGGATCATGTACTCTCACATTTCACTACAATCTCTTTTTTCAAACATTCTCACCTTCTTATTTCACTACATGACTTGAACTCACACATACCACTACATATGCATTTGAATGTAAATTCACCTGAATGTATCAAATTAACAATTTTCTCTTCATGATCTCGTGGTGGATTGTGTTCTCACATTTCACTACAGTTTCCTTTTTTTGCAACATTCTCACCCTCTTATTTTATTATGTGACTCGAACTCACATATATCACTAGACGTGTCATTTGAATACGTTTCAAAATAACATTTTTCTAATACATCATTGAATTAATATCAGTAACACCTGACTATCTCCCTTAAATGTTTGGTGTAGAAATGTGAAAATACCAGTATGTGCCTACGTGGAGCTAGTGCAGCTATTAAATATTTCTTCTCGCATCATGGGAAGACATTAAAAAATTGAAACTTTGTTACACAAACACATCTGATTGCCGACGCTTTTTCGACAAGAAAGTTGAAAAAGATAAATGTATTCTCATCCAGAGTCCAAATGCAAGACATACCAAAGTCCAAGTAAACGGCAGCATAGCACAAATTATCAACGGTCAACCTAAAGCTAGCATTAATGAACAATGAAAATTGTAATAAAAAAGTATAACAGGCCTCCTTAAGTGGAGTAAAACCTGGTATGAAAACAAACATATTAAAAGAAACACAGACACTGGATATGAGGTCAGCTGTGACTTCAACTCTACAAGCTATAGTCACATCCGAAGCCAAAGAAAAAGAAACAATAAATATAGTTGACTGACCAATTACGTGTGAACGACTCAAGACTCCAATGAGTTGCATAAGAATGAAGAAGTTATGATGTTTTTCAAATGTTGCGGCATTTAGTGCTTCCAATGAGAAACCCATTGAATTTAAACCAATATATTATTTTGCAAAGTACTCATCCAGTTTTCCTACTCAGTCAATTAATTAATTTCAAATTTCCATCACGTTTTTCTATTTTTCATACATGTTTCTAGATCATAAGGCAAAATACAAGGCAATGTTGAAGATTCTTAACTCAAACAATGAAATTCAATAAGAGATTGCTTTAGTTGATTCTTAAAATTAAACGACTTTATATTTGGAGCAAAAGATAAGTTAAATTTTATCCCCGGAGTAAGAATTAGTAATTGTTCTCAAATTATGCATAACTACAAAAAGAGAGATAATTATGAACTTATTATGTTATATTACATCGAAGATGCTCTCAAGTAAATGCGTCATTCGACTACAATGATTTTACTTCTGTAAAAAAGAATATATATCATTCAGTAGTTGGACAGTTACAAACAATCAATCATGAGTTAAATTCCATTCAGTAGTTTATCAAGTCAGATAAACTCTGATATCTTTGAACTAACTAATATACAGAAAAACTGGATCAAAAATCATCAGCAAGATGCTGCTGCAAAAACCACATATTTTCATCGGTCCACAAGTCTGCATCACCAAAACCATGGTTCGGTTCAAATGCTTGGAGATCAGAGTAGTCCCACTGCTGCCAACCCTTTTCAACACTTTCCGATGAACAGCTACCATCTCCCATTAAATTGCAAGATGAAGTTGTACTCGCATCAGAGAGAGAAGGAGGCTGAACATCAACCCCTGAAGAGTACGAGGAAATCATTGAGCTTTCAGAAAACATCATGGGATTGACCCCACTAGATTCACCGTGGGTTTGAGTGTTGCACAATGTGGTTTGACCATGTCCATAGGAAGAATAAACATTCCCAGAAGAAGCCTGAATCCGCTCCATAAGGCGTGGCATCCAAACAAAACGCACAGCATCCCTAAACTGCTTGCTGTTCACATCACATTTGAGTTGCTTGGCTTGCTTCAACACTCTCGTCCTCCAATAGTTCTTTATTTCATTATCTGTTCTCCCAGGCAACTGTTCTGCTATTTTAGCCCACCTTCAATAAATAATGACAGAACGCATTATATTATATTAATTAGTATGATCAACGAGCAAAACTATAGGAAGTTAAATAATGATATTCTACAGAACATAGTACATAAATAATATCATAATACACGTACCGGTTGCCCCAGCGGGAATGGAGTTCGAGAATCAAGAGCTGTTCTTGAAGAGTGATGTTCCCACGTCGAACATTTGGACGCAAGTAGTTCAACCATCTTAGTCTGCAGCTTTTACCCGTTCGCTTTAGACCTGATGCATGATAACAAACGCGGTTAAAGATTTTAATTATTTAGGAGTTTGGGTGACAAGTATAGATGAATGCATGCTTAATTACGAGCAGAGCGAGCGAGGGAATTCCAGTGGCCTTCGCCGTGGAGGTTGACATAGTTGATCAGAAGAGAATCTTCTTCCTCAGTCCATGATCCTTTCTTAATTGCGAATTCTTCTTCACTTCCATATGTAGCAGATAATTGACTATCTGATAAGCTTGTCATGGCCCCAATATACAGTTGTTTGGTTTGGAATACGAGGTGGTTGTTGAAAAATATCTTAGGTGGTTCCGTTGAGAGGGTGATAGAGAGAGTGATTTATATAGGGAGAGATGGGGAAAGATCTGACATTGGATTTAGGAGGATGAGCACTATGAGGATTGAATATTTGTCAAAACTAAAAGCAGAAGTGGGGGGCTGCGAACATTGCCCATAACGCTGAATTGTTGAACTAAGTGAAGGAGACATTAAATTAGTTTTTCCTCATAAGTTTCTGTGTTTTCTATTCTGACCTTCCCATTACGACTTCAGACCCTTTGACTTTTTACACGCAAATGGAACAACTTGCCAAAATAATAACAATATTTCTTCACCGCTCGGTCAGCACTGTGATACAGAATCCAAATGCTTCTTTTGTATCTCTATCTGTCTCTCGTTTTTTCTCTAAACGACTATCTATCTCAAACCTCAAGGATCATGCACCCTAAACCTTCCTTTCTTAAACTATATGTGGAAGTCGTTCAAACTTATAAGTTAATTAGGCTCATCTCTAGTTAAATTTGAATATATATATATATATATATATATATATATATATATATATATATGCTAACTAATCTAATTTCACACAAAAATATCTGTTCATAACAAAAAGACATATTTTAAACACAATAATATTTTAATAATTTTTATTTTTAATTTAAAATAAAAAATAAAAAATTATTAAAATACTCTTAAAACTTAGAATTTATTAGATATGAAAATACTTTTATCAATTAAAACGTGATAGGTTATATAATTTGCTAATAATTATTTTGTTATAATTTGTTTCATTACTTTCTATATAATTATATATTATTTTTAACTATTACTACAAGAAATTATCTAATTATCAATAAAAGGAAATTCATTGGTAAAATAAATTTTAATGATAAATTTTAGAATTTTTATTACCAATACATTTTTATTAGTAATGAATGTATTGATAAAACTTATTTGTAAATCAGAACTTTTATAATTGACTGATATTTTTAGCAATAATGTATGTATTAATAGTTTAAATTTTTTACTACCGATAAATATATTTGTCAGAAATTTTTGTCAATACATTAAAGTTTTTGTTTTAGGTTTTTATTTTATAGTAAAGTTTGTCAGTAAATAATATTTTTTAAAAATTTGTTGGTAATTTCTCTAATAATTGATTTTTTAAAAAAAATTATTGATAATTATTTTTTTTAATTCATTGATAAAGTAAATATTAAATTTTTTGCTAAATTCGACAATTATGTCTTCTAAGGAAGAAGAAGAATAAAAAGAGAAAGAGAAAGAAATAAGAAAGAAGAAGGGTAAGAGAAAGAGGATGGGGATTTGGATACTTAATTTATTAGTTTAACACTTTAGTTTTGTTTAAGACTAATATTGTTTAATAGTGGGATGTGATACTTAATTTATTTATTTGTATAATTATAAATTAACATTTTGAATTTTACTTATTATTTTATAATTATTTTCTATTTATCGTTAATGTTCAGTGGAACATACTTTCATTATACTGCATATAAAATGTGTAAAATAAGTTATAAAAATAAAATATAATTAAATTAATCAATTTTTTAACTGACTAATTAATGATGAATCTAGACATATTACAAAAAAATTTACTTATGAAGATGAAAATCAAGTTAATTTGAAACATTTTTAATTCAAACGAGAGTGAATTAACCGATATAAATGTAGGCTAACTTACTTTATGCTCCTACCTAAAAGAACCAAGGGATATCAACCTTCTACACAAAATAAACAGCCAATTAAATTTTCTACTGGAAGAGCATTATTATGAAGGCTTGAAGAACTTTATTATTTTCTTTTTATTATTTTCTTTCTATGTTCTATATTTGTTGCCCTTAACGATTAGGTTTTTAAGAAAATAATCCTTTCTGTAAATTTCAAGCATAAATCCCAGTCGAATTTAAAGCCCATTTTTATTTTCATATTAAGTTATCTCGACCATTGTTTCGGATATGAAGGGTTGTGTCGTCTAATGTCTCCACGTCCTCCTCAGCTGTGGGAAACCTGCGAAAGATTCTCCGATGCCAAAGTCAGTTGAGGGCAATGACGTTTTTCTATCGAACAGTAATAAATATGCAGTCAATGCAACCAACCTACCACTCACCCTGGATCTGTATTTATAGTTTTCGCTATGGGCTTGGGATTAGTGAAGAGTTAATCACGGCCCAAATTCAGCCCAATAGCTTTTAACCTCAACTTACTTTAATCCTGGTTAATTAGCCGTGTGTCCGGTCGGTTTCCCAAAGTTTGGCTTTTGAGCCGGCCAATTCCTATAGGCGACATGGTTAGCAGGGAGTATGAGCGGTCGTTCTCATTGTTTATCCGGAGGGCCAGGTTGCGCAATCGCGGACGCACGGTCGATCGCGGATGTACGGGCGTCCGGCTTGGTGCGCAGACCCTTCGATGATGAACCGAAGAGCAGCGTGTTTGGTCTACTGTGGACGTCCGGTCTATCTGACATCCGGTCCTTACTGGTACAACCATATTTCTACATTAGTCTTATTTTTTATTTCTACTTAAAATTTTGATAATAATTTTTCTATTACCTAATTATTTATTTGAGATATTTCATTTAAAACTTGATTTTAGGTTTAAAAAATTTATTTGTCCAGTTTATTTCAACTCAACAAAATGGACATCTAAGCGTTCTACATGATTTATTAAGTCTAGTTTCGTCATTAAATCCTTTATATATATCCAGCAAGAGATCGTGTTAAACATCAATTTCAAATAAATTAAATGTTAATGCAAATTAAAATTGAGTAGATATTATTTTCATGATAATAATGTAAACTTTGCGATGTAAAAGTAGAAAGTCCAAAAACCTCAATTATCATGCATTATTGACAAAAACAAGGTGCAATAAGAAAAAGAAGGAAATACCAAAAAGAAGAAACGGGAAGAAGGAAATCGAAAAGAAGAAGCAACATGTATTATTTAGATATATGTTTCCTTGTATCTTAATACAGACCTAACACGTAGATATAGGAAGGAAAAAAACCGAAAAGAAACTGGGTCTAAAGCTAAAGAAAAGTCAATTCACAATCCTCTCTCTAACATCCCAAAAATACAGAAATAAACTATAATACAGAATGATCACATTAATAATAATCCAGATCAATCATACACTAGAGTCGAACATACGCTCATGGCCGAACGGCCTTACAAAAAGAGTTACAAATTTAAACCGTACAAGATAAGCAAACCTGACCGAACGGTTTACAAAAGAAAATACCGAACGACCATTTTTAACCAAAGGGAAGGTGATCGAACGACCACCTTACTATAACTAAACTATTGACCGAACGTCCTACTCTTCGGTCTTGACTTCGATTTCTTCCAAATTTTCTTCTTCCAGCAGCTCGTCTCCTTCTGCTCACATCCACATGGATGATCATTGCAATGACAAGGACGGACGTACAAAACCAGACACGACAGGAAACGCAGGGTAAACTTATATAATTTAATTCATGCATAAACATACATTTCAAATAATCCAACACCAAATAAATTTCAACGTAGGTATCATACAAAGCCTATCACTAGACTGACTGTCCGGACTGTATGAAATCTGTGTAGCTACAGGCGTTCGTGCACCCGGGTGATGTAGTAACTGGAATACTCTCATCAACTGTCACCCGAGGTTAGTCCTATTTGTCCAAAGTACCCCTAAGGACTAGAACCTCCTGCCGTTCCCACACATGACCTACCCTCCTCTACGTGAAGACGAGTACCCACGAAACATCAGGATGAACAGCCAGCTTAGCATGCCCACTGTCATACTTTACAAATTTCAATATTCAAGCATGAGTCGTTCCTCCCCGGAACGCTCGTTCATAATTCCAACATATTTCATTCATATCATATTCTCCTCATCTTCCATTATCAATTATCTTAGTTTCATATTTCATTATCAATCATTTCAGTTTCCTTTTTGTTCAAAGATTTATAAAGACACCAGATACCGAACGTTCAATCCTCACTCAGAACGAGGACGAACACTTGGAACGAGACCGAGAGGTCTCCCGTTCCAGAATAGAATAAGACCGAGAGGTTTACTATCGGATTACAAAAGAAACCGAGGTCAACTGCATATCGCAAGAATGACTAGAACGGACTTTACTTACAAAGTGAGTCAATTAGATGAACTGACCCTTGAGAGTTCTAACCGAACGCAGAAAGAACTAGGCCAAATACTAAAGCTCTAAGCCGGAACCAAATGAACGTATACCCTTCAAGACTTTCACAGAAGAATACTTAGAAGGATTCACCTGAAGAAACCGAACGCTTAAGAATATTTAGCTTATTTGAATTTACATCCAGAAATCCGAATGCTAGTCAATGACCGAGCACGGTGGAGAAGAAGATTCTATTTAAGTTAGACGAACGCTATTTTTCATCAAGATAGATTATATAAGAAACGAGCACGAGCGCTTGGTGTAAGACCGAGCACTACTCAGTACGAGTGCTTGGTGTAAGACCGAACACTACTTAGTACGAGAGTTAGGTGTAAGACCGAGCACTAATGAACTTAAAATAAAAGGCTTGATAAATATAATCAGATACTATTGAAGTAGTGTTTACGAACAACGAAAATATACCATTACATATATATAAAGATTTAAGTTATCACAGAATACCCAGATACAACTGTGCTTGGCCGAACGCTCAAGCATAATATTACCACACGAGGACGCTCGTCCTCAACTAGAATTCTCTCCAAATGAAAGAATCCCATTTCAACTATGTTTACCAGAAGAACCGAACGGTCGAAGACCGTTTAGTAACGAACGTATACTTTCATATGAGAAATTTCATATTCAGAATTTATTTATATTTGTCTCATTTCTAAACATATAGTTTCATAACTTTATACATTCATATTATAATCGACTTTCATACTTCATACAATCCATATCATATAAGTTTCATATATTTCATACATTATAACATAACTCAGCCATATTTCCACTCATTAAATAAACGAACGTTCATTCAATCCAATCATATCAACCATCATGCATCAAAATCATTCAGTCAACTAAACGAATGTTCATACAGTACAACAATATACAAATTAAATTAAATAAGCTTCCCTTACCTCTGAGCGTGGCCGAACGTTCCCAGACGCAGAAACACAATTTCACCACTACAGGTTCTTCTACCGTCAACGCTCGACAATTCAAACTACACCAAGTGACAACCCGGCACTATCAGAACCACTCATTTTAAGAATGGTGATCAACACAGGAACCCAGAACTGGGTTTGCATGTTTAGGAAACGAACGACTAGGTGAAAAGAAAGACTTACCAGCTCAGCTTCACAAACCGAACGGTTTATCTGGAAGCTCTTGACGCCGAAAGTGCTTCTACGGTGCCGGAATAGTGATCGGAGGAGAGAAAGTGAGTGTTTTCTCAGAGAGAAGATGAAGAGGATGTAAAGAGAAGGAGGAGAGAATGAGGTTCTTCAGAAACGTGAAAAGAGGGTACATGCAGAGAGTGGAGCAGATTATCTGAAAATCCAAGTTTTGCTGCACACGTCACAACGAACGTCCCATCTTCAGTCGACACCTGCTTTCCACTAACTGATTTTCGGATCCTCTTCGCTTGACACCTGGCGTCCGTCATCTGAGTGTCGAGTCCCCATCTTGACACGTGAACTCCACTAAATGATACGTGCATGAATTTTACTGGTTCTGACATTTGATTTTATTGGTTCTAACATTTGATTTTACTGGTTTTGACACTCTCCCACTGAAGAATACATGGTTGTCATCCCACTGTTAAGGACTTGATAAACACATTTTACAAGTTGTTAAGTGGTTGTGTTGTGAAAATAATAAAAGTAACCAATAACAATGGAAAACAAAACTCATATAAAAGCTTTCTCTATATAAATAATATATAAAATAATGAGATACATATAACAGGAAAAAATCCGCAAATATCAAAATTTTTAACGTGAGAAAATCTTAAACGGAAATTTTTTTTATGAGACCTAATTTAGTAAAAACTTTCATTAATAATAATTAATGGGCATATCACAAATTTGTTTAGAATTCTTAGGAATCAATAGAATTTTTTTTTAATAAAAAATGTGGATAACAACACAAGAAAATATCAATGAATATTTAATTCAACAACATAGGAAACTTAATATATGAGACGTGATATAAAACCTCTTTTCCAAGTTAGTTTTCTTTGTACAAACCTACACTGGTTGCTCTTTTCTTCAATTTCTCTTAATGACTTCTCTCTTTTTATTTTTTTCATTAAAAACCTGATGCAAAGGGCTACATTACTTTTAAATTGAATAATTAAATGAAAGCCCATAAAGAAATATTTTTCTTTTTCTTGATTTAGGACCAATAAAAGAGCCTAAATCAAGTGAAGGCAAGTTCAATCAAAGCATTATTGTTCGATAATCATTCAAAGGGTGCACTTTGAAGCTCCAATATTGTGACCAAAGGGTGAAGTGCCTCTCTTGTCTTTACCTTGTGTATATAGGGAGTCAGAGTCATTCGTGTAAATGGACTTTTTCTATTAAATTTTAGATTTCGTAGGAGAGTTTGAAAGGATGAGAGTCTTAGAGAGTTTTGAGTTCGAACGTAATGTAGAGAAAGTTCCAGCCCTTCTGAGTGCAAAGGAACCTAAAGGGAGGGAGTTAGATATGCTAAACATAGTCGGAACGTGCTAGAAGTTCTTGGGAGTGCAAAGTAACCCAATAATAATGATGTAACCTTCTGTAATTTTTCCTTTAACTCAATACAATTTTTTCATTTCTTCCTCAAATTCAATTTAGTTTATGCATTCATTTATTGTTTTCGTATGAATTTATTCTTTCTACCTGGTTACAATTGCCTTTTACTGCTCCTTTTTAATTCATATGTTGATTTACATTTTCTTGCATCGCATTTTATTGTTCTTGTATGAATTCAAGTTGCTTTTGTTGTGAAATTTAGTTCTTGCACATCTTGTTCCGTTTTCTGCAATTACGTTTATGTGCAATGGTTAGGCCATGTTTCTCGCTTTTTCATGTTAACCTTTAATCCAGAATTACATTGCTTCCTTTAGGTGGAATATTGAATGAAAACATGCAAATCACTAGTTTCTAAAATAGAACTTACAGGACCTCAAAGTGAGCCTATCTTTTTTCCAATGTCTTCTTAAGACAGGTTATGATTCAAGTAACTAACTGATTCAAGAAATCAATTCTAGGTTTTGCTATGTTGTGTTGTTCCATTTATTTTTACAATTATAAATTTCAACCTTTGATTGTGCTTTGTTTAATTTCTGTCTTTACAATTTGTTTGGCTTGGCTTCGAGAGTAGTATAGATCTGGTTTCTTGGATTTCACCTTGTTTTGGTCAACCAAATTGCTTCTTGTTAACTTATTAGACACTCATGAATGGGGATTAGAGTTATAACTAGCTTAAAATGATTAAAACATAATAAATTACAAAAACAAGATAAAACTAAGAACTAAACAAATTCAAAGCTAAAAAAAAGGTTAATTTTGTTCATGAAATTTGACTAATATTATCAAGACTGTGAGAGAAGAATCTGCCTTGACATTTTCATATAGCTCTCCAAGACCTTTCAAGAAGCACATTGATGGCTTAGACTCTTTGTAATTAATAAGAATTCAAGTTGTTCCCGTAAAACCTTTAAATCCATATAGCAATTTTTTATGTTCCTTTATTCTTGCTTGACAAAAGAGATTAAATATACGAAAGTGATCTTTCTTTGAAAATATATTTTCAAATCTTATAGTTTCCAAGAATTATCAACGCAAATAATGTTTTGCCCGATTTGTGGTGCCAAAGTTCTTGTTATCCAAGAAATCAGTATCATGTTACACCGCTCCCAAGCATAAAAAATAAGATCATCCTTTATAATATTGATAAATTTTAACTTTGTTCTTGAACAAAAGAGCACGTCTCATACATTTACTTCATGTATAATAATAATTCACACCATTTATAGGAGTTACAAGAGCCATTCCTGAATTTTTGCTAGGATAGTTTAAGGGATTCTCCGAGTGATCCATGAGATGGAAACAAGAAAACAGAACAATAAAAAAAATGCGCAGCGAAACAGAGCGGGATCAACTCATCTAATACCATATTTCAAAAACATGGTACAATAAAAAAGAAGGAAACATAGAGAAGAAGAAGAAGGAAATCGAAAAGAAGAAACATGTATACTTTAGCTTAGAGACATGATTTCTGTGTATCTTAATACAGACATAAGACAGATACATACAGGAAGAAACAGAGTCGAAAAGAAAATGGACCTAAAGCCCGAAAAAAAGAAAGTCAACATGCTACATTTTAAGAAACTGACTTTGTTGAAATCATGCATACATGAGAGACCAAACCTACCACGTTCTTACCTATACCAATACTAGAAGGTTTTTCAATTTTAATATATAATTACAAATTTGAAAATACTGAAATCCAAACTATACGGGTGTAGAACCTTTTGAAACACTCCAAAGAAAAATATATCTTAAAGATTAAATGAAAACAAGAGACTGTAAGGTGAAAATAGAGTCGACGAACGAGATTTTTAATTAGTACATAAAAAAAGTTTTGATATTATTTTTTTCATTTTTCATTTTATCTTTTTATGATTTAAAATTATTTCATAAAATTAAATTTGGGAAAATATATTTTTATTTTTAATTTTATTTTTTAATGACATAGTTATTTGTTCATTAATAAAATTAAATTAGAAACATATATTTTATTAAATAATATTATTTTAAAGAATGGTATATATATATATATATATATATATATATATATATAAATTATTTTTATTACAATATAAAAAATTGTTTCTCTAAAAATTTATTTTACTATTTCATACATTTAATTTGTTTTTTAAACTAATTTATTGTAAACAGAACAACATATTTCAGCTTTATTATATTTAATATTTAATAAATTATTCTTTTAGTTTTTAAATAGAGCTATTACTTTTTCAAATTTAAAATTTTATATTAATTTTCAAAATGTCAATTATGAATAAAGTTTGAACTATATTGTTAATCAATTTACTCTATAAATGTATTCCTAAAAATTATTTTAATTTTTTTATTTTTAAAATAAATAAATAACTAATTTTTTTAATGTGTCATGTATTATTTATATTTATCGTTATTATATTTATCAATATTATGTTAAATTATTATATAAATATTCCTATTGTTGAGTACTTTTTACATTTTATTAAGTAAAAGTTAAATTAATATTATTTAATAAAAAAATTAGCATTATTCATCTATATACATATAATTTAATAAAATATATAATTTAATAAAAAAATTTAAATAATGATTAAATATATTTTTAATACCTAAAGTTGAATATGTGAAATTGGAATGAGTTCATATTTGAAACTTTGATATTTTTTGGTCTCTAATTTAAAAAATGAATGGATATAATCCTTTCATCCAAAATTGTTAATTATTTTTAGGCTTAATACCTCTTTTGGTCCCTCCTTAGGGGGACAATGTTCAAGTCCGTCCTACATTTTTTAAAAAGTTCAATGTCGTCCTAACTTGTGAAAAAAGTGTACAATTAAATCCTTTTTGGTCACGGCGTTAAAAATTTAACGATCCAGCTGACAGCGTTGAGTGATCTGTGCAACGTGGCTGTTTAGGTTCATAATGTGGCAGTGATAGTGATTTTCATTAAAGTTCACGTGGCAGTGGCAGTGATTTTCATTAAGAGGGGTTAGGGTTTGATTTCCTCCCAATTTAATATTGAAAGGGAAATGAGCTTCCAATGCTTGAAATTGAGGATTCGAAACAAATTGTAGCCATTACGAAATGGCGTTTCATAACTAAATATAGAACTTGCTTGAAACTCAAAAAATGAACACCAGAAACAAGCAGCAGGTTGCAATTGGACGTTCCTAAGTTGCATAAAGAACAAAGCAAGGATTAACAAGATATGGAAGATCCAGAAGTGTTTCAGCCGTTCTAATCCAAACATTCAAATGTTATAATTTAGTGGGATAGAGCAGGTAAAAGGGTAAGTAAAAGGTTTTTAAAATTAAACAAGGGGGAGTAAAAGGTTTAACTTTAAATCTCAAGAAAGGGAAAAAGGTTTGCTTCCTTTCTTTCCTCAAGTATCCTAGAACAGGGGGAAATACTCTCCCTACATCCGATCACCAACCTTCCTTTACATTTTCCTCTACTTTCTTCTCCAACTCGACACAAAATCATCCAAACATAGCTTAAACATTGATTCCATCCAGCGGTAAAAATCATGGGAGGAAACCAAACTCTTTGGTTTCCTCTACAAGCACCATCATGGGACGCACGAGAAGATCCTTTGGCCCAGCTTTTCCAAAACGAAGAACACCCTTGGGAAGCCATTCCTATGTCTCCCCAAACACTTCCCAAACCTCAAAGACCAATTGGGAGGAAACCAAACCCTAACCCCTCTTAATGAAAATAACTGCCACTGCCACGTGAACTTTAATGAAAATCACTGTCACTGCCACGTTATGAACCTAAACAGCCACGTTGCACAGATCACTCCACGCTATCAGCTAACGTCGTGACCAAAAAGGATTTAATTGTACACTTTTTTCACAAGTTGGGACGACATTGAACTTTTTAAAAAAGGTAGGACGGACTTGAACATTGCCCCCCCTAAAGAGGGACCAAAAGAGGTATTAAGCCTTATTTTTACACTTTAATTGTCTTCATACATTTGGATTAGAATGTGTCAAATAGTATAAACAATTCAAATATTAACATGAAACACAACTTGATGTGTAAAATAAATTTAATGCAATTGGGTTAGAATGATTATATTAATTAATTCATTTTAAAAGTTTGATATTGTAAAGTAATACACAAGAAAGAATTCCAATTTTGCATTTGATTTAAAGTTTAGGGACTTAAAACATATTTAACCCTTTAAATAATTATATTTGTCACAAAATAAATTAAAAGATTTTACTTAATAGTTCATTTCAAAGGTTTAGTAATAAAAAATATCACACTTCTTAATATTATAAATTTTGTTTTATATTCACTTAATTCATTTAAACTACTAAAAATTATCTGAAAAAGACACACATATATAAAAATTAAATTGAGATTAACACAATAACATGTGATATTGTCCCATGTTACATTTGTTAGTACTCGTGGATTTGATTGGATCAAGTCCATGTTATTTTGAGTTTGATGTGTGAAATCCATATATTGTACAAAATGCAAACCTAAATTTAAATCTAAAATAAAATTTTTGATTTTATTAACTATATTTAAATCTAAATTTAAATTGGAAATTAGTATTTAATTTAATTTTATTTATTTAAAATGAATATCAAAATGTAACCTACTTTATTATATATAAAGTTGAACATGCAACATTAATTATGAATAATTTGAAAACTGAGGCAATGACGTTTGAGTTATGAAAACTATAACTAATTTTGAATAATTACATTTGAAAACTAGAAAATCACATTCAAAAGTGAAAATACACAAATACACAAATATATATATATATATATATATATATATATATATATATATATATATATATATATATATATATATATGGAGTGCATATTAACAACTAGGTGAGATGAGTTGGTGTAAGGAAAAAAAAACATTTTTATCATCAAAATAAATGTTTTAATAAAATAAATGATAGCTTACAATCATATCCTAAGGGCCATTTACCATATCATTGTCCCTACTCCAACACAAATATAATTAAAATAACAATTCAGAATATCATTTAATTTTCTCTTTCAGTTTCACTCTTTGAACAAAGTTGACATATTTGTTTTAGCACAAATTCCTTGCAATATTGTGTCCCTGGATTCAAATTACTGTATTTTTTGTATCGATCTTTTCAGGGGATGCTTTGTTCAACGCTCATTTTTTCCTCCTTTTCTTTCATTTTGGAAGTTTTGATATTGTATAACTTTGTCCCAAGCCAGTAATGTTGACTGTGCCTTTTTACACCTGCATACAAAATACATCCCTACAACACAAAAAAGGCCCTATTCTGTAGTTTTTGATCGTTTACTCGATAGGTTTTCCTAGTTGGCCTGCATCAATAATCATTGATCGTCGTAATCTCGATATTAATTAGTATATATACTCCAAATGAATCCAAACCTGCTATAGCCAATTTTCTCTCATTTTCTCGTTGCATGTAAAGTAAATAACAGAAAGTGTGTGTGTGAAAAAAACAATAATGCAGAGAAAAGAAAAAAAGGTGAAAGCGAGAAAAAAATTATACGCGAAATGTAATTATGGAGAATACTGAATTCGAAAATCAGAAGGGTTAGCTCAACTAAAACGATGGTGACAACTAAAACAAAGTTGATCTCAAATAATGAAGTGCTCAAAGGATATTTGAAACCTTTTTTTAAAAAAAAAGAAAACGGTTAGCACCATTTTATCAACAACAAACACATGTAGAAAATATGCATGGACCACCTTAAATTATTTATCATCTAGAATTAAAACAACGATCAACAATGACAAATATAATAAAAAATGTATATAATGAGTAATGAAAGTTTATATATAAGTTAGGACACTAATATTTTAACAATTTTTTTACAATAAATTATGGGTTATTATTTTATTGATCCGTGTATTTAAAACAGATCAATCACATGCTACCATACATGCATTTGTCAAAAAATTATAAAAAAAAATTGTTAAAAATTTTTTTTTTCCACATAAGTTAACAGTGTCCGTGCATTTATCACCACCTCACAGTTAACAGATGAAATTATCGTTTAAAATAGAAAAAGTTACTTTGAGGAAACAAAACACGAGACATAGCGAACGAAAACCAACTTTTTATAATAGGAAACAGATGAGAAGGCGCAATGATAGATCATTGCAACAAACGAAAGGAAAAGTGTTAGCAGGCCTCAGATAATTGAATACGTCATTATCAAAGATAAGATTATCAGCCAATGTCGGCAATATCAACACATCACTGGCCACACATTATTCAGATCATAAAAACCAATTTTGAAACAGAGAAAACAAAGCTTTGGTGTCGGTTTAAAATTGAGCTTGAACTATAATGTTAAGTGATGATAACATAATTACAGAAGTACCACGTACCAAATTCACCGTACTGCGAGAACCCCATTTTGAACTCTCATCAAAACAAGACATGTGATAATAACGTTAAAGTGAACAAACCACGTAACAGGTACAGTGAATAATCAGCGTACATGGTGATCTCTCTGAACAGCTGCAAGAAAGTGAAGAGACAAGAACGAAGTGATCTGAATTTATAAGTAATTTTGCAGTGTCGAAGTGAGAATAGGAGTCTTCTCTTGATAGACAAGCAAAATATTTGTGGTTGTCGCAGCCTCGTGTACCTTTCAAACGGAGCAGATATGGAAAGCATCTTAGCGCAGCCTTCTACTTTTCAACAAGCACCACGAGGGCGTGCCATGCAAGAAACTTTTTTAATTAAACTCAGCTTACTTTTAAGAAGGTAAAAAGTTTTACTCAAGTAGCCATTAAATTCAAATTAACTTCAACCTTAATTTAGTTATTAAAATTAAGTGACTATTTAACCTATTTGCCGGTGCATATACTATTTTATTTACTCCATTACTTTTGCATAATATATCGTTAAAACAACTCACAAACTTATTATTTTAAGAGTATTGAATTTTAAAAATAACTATATGTATTGAGTGAAACATTATTATTAAAATAAACGATCGATCGTTTAATTATGAAAGACTTTGATAAATGAATAGAATTAACTAATTATCTAATTAATCTAAATATATTAATAATCAAGTTTACACGAAATTGAGTCAGGTTAATCTTAACAAAAAATCCATTTGAAAAACTATAAATACAGGTTAAAGGTATAGTTGCTGAAACTTTTTACAATGCATTTATTATATCATTAATTGCTAAATTGATCGAATCCAAATTAACTTTAGCATTGAAGCACCTTTAGCAGGTATCCCTGACTGGTCGGAGAACAACTTACCCAAATGAAGAGAATAGCATTGGAGCAGGTGACTCAGAGATTGTTTTAAGTGAACGTTCAACCCTACACATGAAATATTTTATAGGCCTCCCAAGCCTTTAGCTTGAATGAAGACCACAAACAAAAATGGTTTACATATGCTCAGCTCGCCCTTGAAAATATGACCTTTGTCGATGGATGGGTGTCGCCCCATGAACCGCGTCGATGCCTCGCAAACTGCTACATCCGCTCGAGTTGCCCATAAAAATATAACCATTGGCAAGGGACGGATGTGTCGCCTTGTGAACCATGTTGATGCCTCACAAACTGTGTTGTCAACTTTAACACCAAATGTGAAACGTCACATACCTTTTGTCATTGAATGGTGCAAGATCTAGTTATCGTCAAAGCGCCATGTGTCCTTAAAGTTTTCCATGAATAGGGACTAGGTGGTCTCGCTATTTTCACCATTTTTGTTCGCTCATTCATTTTTTCGTAGCTTGGTTTCAAATTCCTTCCACTTAAGGTAATAATGTCTCCAATTGACATCTCTTCAAAGCTCCTCTAGTCGGGAGGGTAGGGGATATATTAATGATGCCTATGTGTCATCGTCATTGCTCAGGTCATTGTCTAGGAATTGAGGGTCATTGGAGCACATCTTGACATCTATAAATATTGTCATGAGGCTTATTCAAGCTACTAATAAAGGTTTAATTGGGGACTAAGGTTAAGAGGAGGCCACAAGAGAAATGAGTGACCATACAGTTGGGGAGATTTGCATTGACACCACTATTAAAAGGGATGAATTAAATCTTTCGGAGATCCTCGAGTATGATTAGGTTGCACACGAGGTTGGTGAATATACTACTCACTTCAAGTAGGGTAATGATTTAGTGGACCTCTTCGGTCGAACTTTTATTTCGAGGGATGATATGAATGATGATGATTTGCATCTTTGAGTGTGTCGAGGCAACGATCGGGTGTGTCATGACTAGGAGAATTTGAAATTGTATTTCTTTTTCGTTTATTCCTGCTTCTTCACAGAACTTTGTGTGCATGCCATTCGAGGACTTCTAAAATAGGGTCCTGCAGGATTTGAACGTCACTCCTACGCAGTTTCACTGGAATGCTTTGACAGTTATGCAAGTATTCAGTATTCTATACAAGACTTTGAGTGATTCTCCCTGCACCTCACCAAGTTCATCCCGCACCTCTTAATTTTGTTTTAATTCCAACGGTACCCTTATCCCTAACTCTACTTCTGAAATGTCAGTGAGCATTGATTTTCTAAAAATGTTAACTCATCCACTCATAAAATTGAAACTTTTCCTTAGCCGCATCTCACTTTAAACCCTACACCCCTACTTCTTTCTCCTCTTTGTCGCATCTCATGTGAAACCCTACCCTTGAGTCTTTCTTCTTTCTCCTATCTACGGTTTTGCCCTCCTCCCTCCTTTTTCACAATTTTTTGAATGTGAGTGTTCTTCCTTCCCCTCTATTCAGTTTTTTGCTCACTATTTTTCGTGTTGGTGCCTTAGCTCTCGTCCCTCATTTCTTCAATCGTTGGTGTCGTGGTTGCAGGGTGTCTTCTTCTCGTACATCAACGTCCAGGTTAGTTATTTTATTTTGATTTGTGGTTGTTCTTTAGTATATGCTGTGGGGAAAAATGATAGAATGTTTGTGCTTATATCTGCTTTGATCTGGGCGGGAGTTGCAGGCCAAACTGCACATGGAACTGCGATTAATGGCCGCACTTAGAAGTGCGGATATGGTTGCGCCGCAGTTGGATCTCCGTGAGACAATAACCGCAGGTGGATTTACAGTTAGTTTTTGGAGGTGCATGGCCGCCGGCGCACTTGGAAGTGCGGATCTGGGTTTTCCACAGTTCGAACTGCGGCTAAGGCCAACCACAGTTCAATTTGCGGGTGTTATTTTCGATTTAGGGTCTCTACGGTTTCGGTCATGGACTGTGTTATTTTGTTATTAAGTTGGTAAATTTGATTTTGTTTTGTTAGGTTTTAATCTTAAATGAAGAACTCAAGAAAACAATATAACAGTGCACTAAATAACTGAAGAATTAAAAATGAAAGTCAGAAAAATAACAGTGAAGGGGGTGCATGTACAGTAACAATGATATTTAGGGTTTATTCCATTTAGGATTGTTGAAGGTTAAGAAGGTTGCTGGTCGTTGAGAAATCATTAAGTAAACGAGGGCAAAAGTGTAAAATAGGAGGTGCAGGAAGAAGGAGGTGAGGTGCAGGGAGAACTACTCCAAGACTTTGTGTCACACTCCTACCCTAGCCTTTTTAACCTCGACCGTGACATTTATAGTGAATAGTCTTTCCTTGCTCAGTTTGTTTTCGTTCGGTTTTTAACATAGCTAAATTTTCTTTTGTGTTACAGTTATATAATGGCTCGTACCAACCCTCATAATCTCAATTTCCTTAAGAAGTTGTTGGATGAGCATCCTCTTGGTGTTGGTGGTTATGGGGTCATTCATGGTGAAAGTCCTTCAACTATGGTAGTAGAGGAAAGGACACCAATCGATCTTGTTGATGAGGCGACGACCTCCCACGCGCCCATCAACTCATTCTTCCAAGCATGATCATTGAGGTAGTGAGACTTTAACCCCCTTGTTGGTGGGATTTTTAGAATAGACTTCTATATGGCGAACAAAGTCTCTTTTCACCTTAACCTCGAAGAAAAAAAAAAAGTTAATAAAGGGGGTATTTGTGGCCGATGCATTGGTCGTTGTGGCAGAGTTTAACTTTGAGTGGTTGTTCTATGTCAAGGGTAGCTCCTGAAGCCAATAGGTTGGAGGTGGTTTGAGTGGAAAAGGAGCTCCTAAAGGAATCTCGTCGCCTTCTTTAAACCTAATGGGTCTTGACAACCTTTTCGAAGGATCTCAAAGTTGCTCATGATCAATGTGTGTAGAAGGAAAATGATGCGACTACCAATGTTACTGCCTTGGTAGAAAAAGAGAAGAGCTTGATGGCTGAGATTCATTGACAACAATAACAAGTTGATGATCTCCTCCTTACTCAATAGGTCGATTGGAAGTCTATGAGGTACTGGGATAAAAAGTATAAGTTTTTTGTTGCGGAGCTTGACGAGATTAAAGAGTAGGCTCAACATGAGGCTGGCTTCTAGAAGGCCTTGGACAAGGCGACCTACTTTTATGGCATCCCTTTCGATGAGGGAAAATTTGACATTCAAATGACCTTTCATAAGGGGCAACTTATGTTCGGGACAATTCAAACGATAAAGATGACACCGAAGACGCTAAAGAGGATGTTGTTGAAGATGAAGTCTTCCTTAATCCAACTAATTGGAATGAGTTCATTGAAGACTTTCCCAACCCTCCAAACCGTTGAACTTTAGTTCCGTCTCTTTTTATTGAGTTGTTATATATTTTGCATACTTTTTGGGGTTAATCTGACACTATCAATAGATATAGTGTTTTTTTAAACTGATCGGTGTCAAACTAGCCCCTTCACACTACATAATTCTAATTAAAGCAAATCAAAACTCTTTATCTTCATACTTATCCACTATTTTTTTTTATTTTCTGTTGTTGTGACTATGATATTGAATTTATTTATGATTTTATATCTATTGGACTAATGGATGAAATAGGTTACTCTTGTTTATGTTATGTTTTCATATAAAGACGAAAACTTTATTCTTTATTTTAATTTGTATATGAACAGTTTAAAGTACCATTTATAGGAAAACATGTTTTTGTCTTAATTTTTTTAACTTGTCCATAAATGTTATAATTGAAAAATAATTTTGTTTAGTCATATAGAGAAAGAAAAAGGCCATGTGCTTGAAGAAATTGACTGTGAAGGGCACGGAGAAAGTGGAAACTGGAGTGGATAGTAGCACTTAATTCCATGCCGCAATAGTTGAACGAACATCATTATTAATATTGTCTTCTAGTTAAATAGAGTTCAGTGGTTTCTCATCTTGTGTGTTTCTTGAATATTATGAAAGTACAAAAAAAAAAAAATTTACTGTTAATCTTTTGTTGCTAAAGTTTCACAAAACCACCTTCCTTAAAATCCTATTATCATGAATGTCCAGTTAATTACTATTTGCATATAATTGGTGTCTCAAAAACTTGTTCACACACCCTACCTCCAACGTTCATATTTTCACGAGAGTTATCCAACCAATTAGCTGAGCAGTCTAAAAGATTCCCGAATCAACGACCAAAGATCTTAACCGATTATGAGAGAATTTAGATTTGAAGATAGATTTTGAACCCTAAACAATTTGTTTGATATTGAACAGTTAACTTCAATCCTACGTCCCAAAATAATTATATTTAAGAAATAATTTATTTTTAAACTTGAATAACTATTTTATAACCAACAAAATATATACGTTAAAAACATATTTAAATAGTTTTAAAATTAAATTAGAAATAATACATTAATATGTCTTAATTCAATTAAATCAACTACACATACCACTAAACTTCTGACTCGTCTAATAACATATTTTCACTATATCAAATTATCTAAATTTTCATTTATATGTATTTTTTTCTATAGGAATACTATTCAGAAGTTCACTCACACCACATATAAAAATGCAAAACACAAAAAATAAAATAGGTTTAAAATGAGAAATTTTCCGCTATTGTGTGAACGGATTTATAAAGAAATAAGCATATAATCCAATATGCTTCGCTTAATCTATTATCAATATATATTACTAAAAATATTTATATGCTTATTATAATAAAATAAATTAATACTTTATAAATATATGTTTTATATTATATATAATAATTAAGTTAACGAACTTTAAAATAAAATAAGTTAATACTATATATATATATATATATATATATATATATATATATATATATATATGTATGTATGTATTTATTTATTTTAGTTAAAATAGAAATATTCAAATAATAAATTAAATAAAAATCGATAACTTAATTTTAATATTTTGTAATATAATTTATTTTAAATTATTGTTTTTCAAATATAACTTATGATTTGATAGTGTTTTTATATTTTAATTTAAAATTTTCAACTCTAACTTGAAGTTTAGAAACTACTTTTAAATCAAATAAATTTTCGAAATATTTAAAATTTATTTTTTTAAATCATATAAAAATTTGTTTTGTTTTATAAATCAATTGTACTGCTTTCTTTTTTATATTATTATTTTTTATGTTTTTTCTTTTTTCACTTTCCCTTATGAACATCCGTTTTTCTCTGGATGAATAAAATCTATTTCTAAAAAATTTTAAAACTAAGTGTTTAATTAATTTTGAAAAGTGGTAAATAAAAAAGGGTAAAATGAAGTTTTTTCAAAAAATTGAAAAGAAAAAAGAAAAGGACTTTAGTTAAAATTCAATTTTAGATTAAAAATCAATTAAAAAAACAAAAACATAAAAAAAAAATTAAAATTCCTTTTCTAAAAAATGATGACGGAGAATAAAGAAAAAGTAAGTGGCTAAAAAAAAGAGAAAAAAATATAGGGTCCATCTATATTTTCTACTTTCAATTTTTTTTTACACTTTTTTAAAAAATCCAATTCATTTTTTCATGCCACACTCGTCTCATTTTATTTTTACACCTTATTTCATATGGGCTAATAGCCCAAGTCTATTTTGGTATCTACACCGAATGCTTTTTATGTTTTTACACATTCTTTTAGAGGCCCAATCTGTTCTATTCTCACTTTCTATTTTTTTTATCAAGCAAATCACATATATCAATATATATATATATATATATATATATATATATATATATATATATATATATATATATATATATATATATATATATATATATATATTAGTGCAGTCAAATTGCATTATAACCCGCGAGTCAACCCGCCTCACCACGGGTTTGAGCTGGGTTGAGTTTGAAAAAAATATAATTTTTTTTACGCAGGTTAGTTTTTAACCTAGCGCACTTAAAACCCGATTCATCCGGGTTGAACCCGTGGTGAGCCGGATTAGCTCACCAACCAACCTAATTTAATTTAATCACTTATTATTTTTGTATTTTAATATTATTAGTTAGCATTTTTTTATTATACTGTAGATAGGATAAAAAAGTGTTTCAAGAGAGAAAAATATTACAAATTTATCTATTCAAAACTCGAATGTTATAGATGGACAAGTGATAAAAAATTATCAATATTAAAAACTTATTTGTTCGTCTTTTGTGCTTGTTTTTGGATTACGCTTGAATTGTATGATATTTTTTTTCATTTTGAATTGTCTTTTAAGTTTAACATCATCATTTTAGAGTGATATTTATTTAGATTTGAATTAAAAAATATATAATTTTTTATTTTAAAAAAACTTATAATTAAGTGAGTTAGTGAGTCAATCCATTTAACTCATCAACCCGTGGTGGGTCGAGTCGGGTTCGAATTTTTTCAGCTTGCTAATAAGTGAGCCAAGTTGGGTTGGCTCACTAAGTGACCAACCCGTGGTGGACCGGGTCGGATCGAGTCAAGTCGGGTTACCCGTTTTGACAACTCTAATATATGGGTGTTGCTCCCTCCACCACCACCACTTCTCCCTCCACCTCCCCCAACCTTCTCCAAAAAACATTAATTACAAAAATAACATTTTTTACTTTTAATCATATTTATTTACTTTAAACTCAAACCCTATCTTTCTACCCATTTTTACTTTTCACTCAGCCCCACCTCCCAACCCCCCTCCCCCCCACTCCACCACATCCGTTTGTTTTAATTACAAACATATTAATATAATAAAATTATATATTTCATATAATTAAACTAATAAATAATTTTTTATATAATTATAAAATTGTTAAAGAATACAAAAACCATATATAAAAAATATATATTATACAAAAAAATTAAAACAAAAAACTAATTATATATAACTGCAAAATACAAAAAAAAAATATAAATATAAACTAATAACAATAAAGATCTTCAAAAATACATTATTAAAATACATCAAAAATATATTAAAAAATAATACATCAAAACATAAATTACATTATTAAAATATTTTCAAAATTAATATAAAAAATAAACTAATAAAATTAAACTGAAAAATAAACATGTAACTTTAAACGGATGTGAGCATCCGTCAACGGATGTCAACATTCGTTTAAGGGAAAACGGATATCGATATCTGTTTTCCCTTAAACGGATGTTGACATCCGCTGACGGATGCTCACATCCGTTTAAAGATTATACATTTATCTTTTTAGGGTTTATTACGCACCTTCACGACGAATCCTTCAAGCACCACCACCACACACCGATCTTGGCACGACTGATCAATTGCTTCCACCATCACTTGCAATCTCTCACTAGGCACACCAGCTAATGAAAGTCCTATCACAATTAAAGAATGAGAGGAAGAAGTGGAACGTGAAAAAGAGGAAGAAGAGCACAATGAAACAATGAGGGGACGAATGATAAAAAGAAGAAGAGTTGTCGCTGCATACATGTAGAGGATTTGAGTGGATAGATGTTAAAAAATATTAACCCTAATAGTAAGGATAAAATAGGAATGAGAAAATAAAGAGAGGGTAAAACAGGAATAGGATGGTAAAGGGAGCAAGGGGTGGTGGTGGAGGGAGCAACACCCCTAATATATTAAAGATGTCATTTAGAAAGACAACCAACATGATCAATATTAAGATGTTTACAAGGAAAAACAAATTCAATTATGATATATCAATAAGTATGTTATGTTATAGTTAAGGTTAAATAATTATATTTGTCCTCATGTTCCTAGTGAAATAGTAAATAACTTATTTTTTTTTCAATTTGATTTTTATTTTAAAAAAATTGATACAATCAAGTCATTTTCGTTAATATTGTAATAACATGATTAAAAAGAGTGTCATGTGTCGATTCGTAATTTTTTATTTTTTAAATATTTTTTAATTATTTTTATTTTTATTTTAAAAAATAAAAAAATTATCATGTGTTAAACTGACGTTGTCACGTGACAATAATAATATGAAATGACAATGAAAGTGTCTCTCACTGTCATGTCATGTGTCATTGTCTTAATCTCAATTCTGTTATTGTATTTGTATTTTGACTTAACTGAGTCCTAATTTTTTTTTAAATTAAATAATTTTATCCCTTCCTAAATTCAAAAAAAATTAATTTTTATATAAATGTTATACAAATATTTTTATTAAATATTTTTAACAAGATTAAGTTTATTTATATTTATATTTTACATTAAATTTTATTTAAAATTATTTTAAAGTTGTTAATAGAAAGTAATGTTATAGAAAAAAAATTCAAAATTAATTTCAACCAACAAGTATGATAAACTTGTTTACTAATTGCATTTCATGAAATAAAATAAATTTATCAACCTATTCAGTTCTTTTAAAATATTTTCTATACATATGTTTGAGTTGATTTAAAAATAACAATTTTGCAAATTCAAATATAAATTTAAAATAATTTTAAAAAATATATATCAGTTTAAAAAAAATCAAATGTAAAATTTAAAAACAACTTTTTTGAAAAATTTGTATTGAAGTTTAGGTAAAGATTGTATCACATGAGCAAAGTTGAAGTCATATCTCTATGACATTGAGTTGCTTAGATGATAAAGCGAGTGTGTTTGGATTGATTATGTCCAATATGTCATCAAGCAACAAAAAGAACAAAAGAAGAAATGAAAGATGGACAAAGTCAACACAATGAAATATAAAATTATTACAAAAATACTAAGTCATTAGAAGAAAGATAAACTTTAAGAAACTTGACAAATAACACTGGATACTATTGTTTAGAATAGAAAATTAAATGTTGGTAATAAGTTAACTTAATAGTAGGCTTTTGGTTTGTTGGTATTTACCCACAATATTAACAATTACCTATGTAAAATGTGAACTATTTTTCAAACTACTATCAACGCATTTGAGTGAAAGTTTTGGTATCATGTTTGATACTATGTTCCTACATTTTTTTTTAACTTCAATTGTGAAGGGTGATAAACTTGAATTAGGTTAATACTTAAAAAATGAACTTGAATGAGAACAAATGAAAAATCACTAATGTAGGAAAGAGTTTTAATACTAATTATTTTGAATATTGTAACTCGGTTTAACTACCAAAGCATATTCGAGCAAGGTGAAAAAGGATGGTTTTTTGGTCTCAATTATGAACCAAAGTATAAAATTCACTATTAGGTCATGTATTTACAAGAACTGAAACATAAAACCCTTAATAAATAATAAAAATAAAAACAAAAACCGCGCACTAGTGGTGTTGTTCCTTCAACAATGGTGGTAGACAACAAGGACCTCTTTGACGTCACGATAAAGTACAGACCTAGGCAGAGAAAGCTATAAAGGAGACTATAACATTTGTGAAAGTGCAATGGGTTTCGTTGGAGGATTTTGCGAAATGAAGGGCGTTTAGTGGCTATGGAAGGTGTGGAGTGGGTTAACAATGGAAGAATGAAGGAGAAAACTACATAAAGAAAGTTGGTTCCTTTGCAACTTTCATGACAAGTAATCTTAGACAGACCTTAGCCTTTGTTATTAGAAAAAACGAGTCTAAATACTAATATACTTCGGTTTTACTAATAATTGAAGCATACTGGTCTACGCTTAGTAGCAATTTTGAAATGTGGCAAACTATTAGGCTTCAAACCCTTTGCAACTAAAGCATAAAAGTTGTATAGGTTTTGGTTTCCCAACAATTGAGGGCTAAAAGTTTTTGAAAATTGCAAAAAAGTCATCATATTTTTATGTTTTGTTTGTTATAAAAACCAAAGCATATAAAGTGATTTCAAAACCCAAATTTGCACTAGTAAATATTCCGTATGCTTCGACTATTGAAAGTTTAATGTATGCTCAGGCTTGTACTAGACTTGATGTTACACTTGTAGTTGGAGTTTTGGGAAGATATAATAGTAATCTAGGTATTGACCATTAGAAAGTTATAAAGAATATAATCAGACATACTTAAGAAACATAGGATTTCATGCTCATACAGACAGACCAAAAAATTGAAGGTCATAAACCGCTTTGATTCAAACTTTATAGGTTGCATTAATACTTAAAAATTTGCATCTAATTTTATGCTAACTTGTGGAGTTGTATAACATACCTTGGCTACTTCCACTATGGAAGAGTTCATTTATTATTTTAAGGTTACCTCACATGATGTATGGTTGAAGAGTTGTGTATACCCAAGCTTAGAGTTTTGGACTCAATTATTAGACCATTAAAGTTATATTATGATAACTATGTTAAAGTATTTATGATTAAGAATAATAGAAGTGAAAGTTAAAGTAAACACATTGATATTGAATATCTAGTCGTTGGAGAATGTGTTAAAGAAAAGAAAGCGGTTATTAAGTATATTAGAACTGAGTTGATAATTGTCGATCATTTAGCTAAAGCATGCCACCAAAAATTTTAAGGATCATGAAATGCAAATGAAACTGGTCCATATTGTGACAATCATTAATTTTATTTTGATAAAATTCTTATTCAATTTAATATATATATTTTTATTTATTGTGCAATATTTGTTTATTTGTGATAATAAAGAGTCTTTAATGAGAAGCTTGATATATTGTGATTATAGAAATAATACCTGTTACTATTATTCTTATATTTAGTTTCTTATTTGATTGATAATGGGAAAATTGACCAAAGTGAGAGAATATGGGTGGTTATGCATAATATTGATATATTTACCTTTGTAAAATGTGTCCTAATTTTCAAGTTACTATTAGAGTAGTTGAGTGGAAGTCTTAGTATCATGTTCTTTTTGCAACTCTGTCATGGATTGAGCACTATAATTATCACAAATGTACGTTTTGTACTTTGAGCTATTAAATATGTTTTCTTTTACGATATATTATATCATCAAAGTTTTAGAGAGTAAAAATTTAAAACTGTAGAACATAGAAACATTCTCATGACAACAACAATAATTGAAGTTCATTTTTTTTTATTAAGTTTTCATGGTTAGTTACTCATCATCCTTACTATTTTATGATTTATTTTTATTTGTCTTTTATTATCGGTTTGGTTTTGGAACCAAGATGATTTCATAGCTATTCATGCCTTTTGATTCCCAAGCTCATTATGATTATTAGTTCAGTTTGTGATTCTAATAGTTATGCACTACATATTATATTATTATTATTATTTTATTGTATAATTGATATTAGAAATTTAAATGTAAGTATAAGTTACATATTTATTTACTTAAAATTTTGGATTGAAAGTAATTTCATTATAATTGTATGTTGCAATGAACTCTCCACTCGGGATAGACTGATCAATCAATCCAAAAGAAGAGAAACATTAAAAGGGGAGGGTCAATTTCAGAGAGGGCCCAGGCGCAGCTCAAACTTCCATTGATTTGGGTGCTGGAATGGAAGGGCCCTAATCTACTCATGGAACACATTGCATGCTTGTTTTCCATAAACTCTTTTCTAACTTAAAAAGCACACCAATTACGTGCTTTTACAAACGTGGAAGCAACCCAATCCTCTCACACTCAATCATACTTTTCACAAATACAGAGATCAACAATACCCAATATCAATATAAAAAAAATAGCTCAATTCGGTGCATGATAAATGAGTTGGGTGCTACGAAACGCAATTGTAGCAAAACCCTTCAATCTTGTGGCTACACAAACATAAACATAAAGAAAAATCAATATTTGAAATGCTGTAAACTTTTATAAGGCACGTGGCTAAGTTTAATATCTAATCTGTACACACAAAGTGAGGAAAACAATACAAAGAAGCGCATGCTCAACTTTTGACACTGTCTGTGCCTTGCACAATGCGTCACGGAAGGGAACTGTATTTTATTTCGAGCTCATTCCACAAACTTTCCAACGATTCACCCCCACCATTCCCTTCTTCCCACATCTGCATATTCAAACTCCCCCACGGATCCAGACCCGAACCCGAACAATCGCTGTGGTCTGAATTCGAATGAACTTGGAGCTCCACGGATGATGAGTCCGAATAAGAACCGGCGGGGTGGCTCCCTTTACTCCACTCCGTCACCGAATCCAAACCGTGAAAGCCCTGAATTTCAGTTGGGCCTGGGTCCAGTTTCATCTGAGGCTGGAGAATTTCCGATGTGGGCTGAAGCCGTTCCAGTAAGCGCGGCATCCACACATAACGCAAGGTGTCTCTGAACTCTTTGCTGTTGACATCGCACCTGAGTTGCTTCGCCTGTTTTATCACTCTCGTCCTCCAATAGTTCTTTATTTCATTATCCGTTCTTCCTGGCAGGTGCTGTGCAATCTTCGACCACCTACGAAAAAACATTATACACCATATATTACACGTGCCCACGCCCAACCACATAACAGAAAAACATAACAGAAAAACCGTAGATCGAATTTTATACCTGTTGCCCCAGCGAGAGTGAAGGTCGAGAATTAGTATTTGTTCTTGGAGTGTGATGTTTCCACGCCGCACATCGGGGCGCAAGTAGTTCAGCCACCTTAATCTGCAACTCTTCCCACTCCTCCTTAAACCTGAATATTTAAATCAATTTTTAAAAAAATCTGGTAAATGGTGATGAAAATATGAGAAAATATATATAAGGGTAATTTAGAAGAAAGCGTAGCAACCTGCACATCGTGCGACGGAATTCCAGTGACCTTCACCATGGGTGGTGATGTAATTGACCAGAATGGTGTCCTCGTCAACCGTCCATGGACCTTTTCTGAGGCCTAACATCTCGTTTTCACCATGCTGCATCTTGGGTTGTGTATTTAATAGGGGCCCACAGTTAGTATCCATAACTCTAATACTGGCTAGCTATTTGATATACCTTAGGATGTATGAGTGTTTAATTTTAAGAAAGGTGAGAATAAGAATATTATGTGAATGGATGATGGTTTCATGTGTTGGAAGTTATTATATATAAAAGAGTGGGATAAGAACAAGGACACTCCAACGTTTCACTCCACGAAAAAAGAAAAACAAAAGGGACGCGGACCACACGGAGAATGCACTGCATTTCTTCTTCTTTTCTTTTTTCTCTCTTATATCATAATTGTTTGTAGAATAAATTTAATAGTACTACTTTGAAGACTGACATGGTGTTTGGAGTTTGACTGGTTGACTCTCTTTTCTTGCTTATCCCTGTGACACGCGCAAAGAAAGATTACTATTGAAAACACAGCCAGTTGTGGCGGATCCCGAATCTGGTAAACATTTCACACTTTCATTTCCTAAAAGTAATAATACACCAAACTCCCTTTTCTTTTTCTTCTTCAAACAAGCAAATATTCCTCTTTTTATTAAACAAAAAAAAAATTATGTTAATTAGTGTTTTAAACTATTGTTTAAAAAACACAAAAGAAATTACTTTAATATGTTTGTTATACTAAAAACATAGTTTCATTCTCTTGTGCGTTATCTTATTTTTTATGTTTTACTCTTTTTTTTTTAAGTATTTCGATCATTAATATTTTAAATTTAAATAAGTTTGATCCAGTCAAAGAGCAATTGTGAAATATGATTTTTTTTGTTATTTGGAAGCCTGAATATGTTTGTTGTTTGATTTATTTACATAAAGATTATAGAGCTCGATTAATATTTAAATTATAAATACCTTAATAAATATGTCTAATATTATTTAGAGATGTTGTTACAATGAATTATAATTTATTAGCCAACTTGATTTATAGATGAAATTTAAGTGGATTATATTAAATCCAATTCACTTAATTTAAGGATTAAACCATTGAAAATGAATTCACTTGTCACTCATCACCAATCAAACTTTATTAGTTTTCTATTTATTATTTTTTTATAAGTTTTTTATTATAATTATCACTTCTAATTATTTAGACTTTTGATTTGATTTTTCTAAATATTATAATGTTTTTCAAATAAATTTAAATAGTCTGTGTGTTTAATTTATTGTTTGTCAAGTTATATATATATATTAATACTTTGATTTTTAATTATTATTTTTATAATAATATTTAGATAATTAGATGAGAAATGAATCAGTCCATTTATTTTTATTGTATTACAATAAATACATAAAATAAATTACAAAAATAAGTAAGTGACTCAATTCCTTAACCTTTTAATTTGGATTAGATCAAATTATAAATTTTTTTCTCACAGAAAATAAATCAGACTAAATTGATATTTTTTTTAACTCAACTCATACCTTATACTTATTCTTGTTTACTGTTCTTTAACTTGTTTTCCATTTTATAACTATTTTTTTGTTTAAATATCTTATATTTATTAATTTGTATGCGTGTGGAGCAAATATAACATGCTCGTATCTTGAACCGGTTAATAATTGGTTTAATGTTCCAAAATACAAAAAACATTATTTTATAAGAATCATATTGATCTGAAGCAATAAGATTAAAAATACATGCTATGTTTTAAGAGATATAAAAATAAAATGATTTTTAAAAATGAAATAAAAGATAAAAATATAATTTAATTTATTAACATTATTTAAAACGTGTTTTTTAAAATTATTAAACAAAAGAGAGTGTATATGGCATAGGGATTACTTTTTATCACTATCGAAACTGAATTCTAACACACAACTATAATATAACTACTGCTTTTTAATCAAATATGATTTGAATATTCTGTCAAAAGTTGTTAACCATGCTTACACCACGAAAATTTATGGAAACGCTTTAGTAGAGAACTTTGATATTTATTTTATTAGATCAACTTCTAATCCAATTTGGCAAACAACGAGTAAGTAGTATATTAAATTATTTTCTTAGGCAAGTACACATTTTATGCTCTAATAAGACTTAATTAAATTTTAAACCTCTTATAAATTTGGATATTTTTAATTTAGTTTATATTCAATTTTTATCGATAATTGGGTACTTAAAATTTTCAAATTTTTTAACTAACTTTTAATTATTATTTTTTCATTACACTAGTGCAGAAATGATCTTTAAAGTTTGATCATCGAAAATCTAACATAAAAATTGACCACTGACATTTTTGTAAATAAAACATCATTATAAAAGTCGGTTCCTCCCGGATCAGACGTCAAATCCTGCTTTAGACGCCGGGCCCCCTAGATAAGAAAAGGTTCGAAATATCTCATTTTAAGCGTCAATATTAATTTTTTTTTACGACATAAACGTTGGTGCCCCCCAGATCAAACGTCAAATCCTTTGTCAGAAGCTGCAAAATCAAAATTGAAATGTCACTTTTGCAGACATTAGACGTCGAACATAGCGGGTCCGACATCTAATACATATTACACGTCAGATCCCCTTCCCCAGACATTAATAAACTGCGAAAATATCCCAAAAGTAGCGCAAAAATGGAATTTTTTTACCAATTAGATGTCGGATCTAGAGGGGGCCCGACGTCAAATGACCTTTAAAACCCCAAACACACATAATGCGAGCCTCACTTTCTTTTGCGTTTTCGTTTGAGTTTTTGCTTCGTTCGCGTTCGCCATGCGTCCATCTTCTTCCTCTGCTTTCTCTCGTTCGTCATTAACGTTCAGGTAAGTTTTCTTCCACTTTGCACCGTTTAAAATCATTTTGCACCGATTATATTACGTTTGGAACCATTATCTTTCATTTGCACCAATTAAAATTTGTTTTCATTGACTATTGGTGCAGTCCTTGGGCGCATTCTAGGACAACTCCAATGGCGATTTTCTACCCGTTATTATGCGTGTTTTTCTCCTCACCCTCACAACGACACCTGTCTACTCCCTCACCTTCACGGCGGTGATTTGTTTTTTAAAAAAAAAAACCCATAAATTGACGTCTGTTGTTTTTACAACATACGTTAGTTAATTACTATCTGTTATAAATGCAACATACGTGAATTGACGTCAGTTCAACGATAACAAAGTCATAACATCAAAACATTTAACAGACGTCAAAAGCCTAAAATAACATGCCTTAAAAGCTATTTTTGTGTTAGTGTTATTTGAATGATGTAATTAATATTTGAGGGATGTGATTTTTATATTGTATATTTAATACGACTTCAATTGAAGATACATAAATTTATAACAAACTTAAAACTTAATTAAATCTAAAAAATAATTAACTTATAATCATGTTAAATATATCAATAATTTATATATAGGAAATTTATTTTTTATGCCAAATCAAATATTGTATTTCATTTAAGGAAACTTTTTGTACAAAAGAATCATTCGACCGACAATTTGGAGTCTGTCTCATAAAAAGACGACAAAAAAATTCTTAATAAAATAGTAAAGTGATTGGAATGAGTTATTTATTGGTAATTTAGTGTACAATTTATACTAAATATGATACAAATCTCCCTTGTTTTATCGTTCACACATAAATTTAGTTAAAATAGAAAATAATGGATGCAATATTAACAGTTAATCTTACAACAGGTCATTTTAGCATTGTGGGAGTTTGTCATGAGTTAAATTAACTGTGATCTAGCTTTATTATCTGTTATACGTGAAGCACTTGTCAGAGTCACTGTAATCCTTTTATTTCTATATCAATAGGTCGAAGATTCGGTTCAAGAACTCAATTAAGAATGAATGTTTCATAGAAAGTCTGATTAGAACATATAGTATTCTCAAAGTGATCTAACTTATAATCACGAAAATAAGTCAGCTTAATTATATTTACATTTTAATGAATTACAAATTTGGTAACCTGATTCTATAATAGGTTATTTCATATAGGATTTTTATATTATATTTTGATTTTTAACCGCAATGTACTGTATAGACGGACGGTAGTACAGTACGCTCCATGCTAGTCAAAGTCGGACTATCTAAGAATGAAGTCAGGACAAAGCCGAATATAACTGCACCTATCGGTCAACTAGGGACACTCGACAATATCCAGAAAGAACATTATACTACATGGATTAGGGTAAATAATAATTAAGGGTGTTAGGCTGAGATTGGGCCAAGATTAAGATTTCACTAATCTCGGGCCCACGCCCAAAAACTATAAATATAGGTTAAAGAGGTAAGAGACAGGAGAACACAATTACTGTGTATTTATTACTATTGTATTGAGCTACCAAACGGACAGCTAACATCGGAGATCCTTTGGCAAATACACCTCCGAGCGGCAGAAACAGGGAAGGCGACCAAAGAGGGAGACTGAACGACACTGAAGGAGAAATTATAAAGATGTTTGGAGTGACTCGACCTCACAATCGAAACACGCAACAATAAGACGAAATAAAAGGAAAAGATGTAAGATTTTAAACTTCGATTATTTTAGAATCAAAGTTTATTGTTGTATAAAAAATTTTAAAAATATCATTACATTTTGAAATACTTCGTTTTTTTTAAACTAAAACATATTATGATTTTAAAAATCTCTTTTTACTACTGATCTAAAACTACTTTGATCTTCCAATTTATTATTTATATATTTATTATAATACAATCAAAATTAATTTTAATTCATTTTTCTTTATATCACTATAACATATTTCATTAAATATTATTATAAAAATAATAGTAATAAATTATAAAATCAATCTACAACATTTTAGTTATTATAAAGTTCAAATTAACTACTGATATATTTAAATGGTGTAAACAATTATAATGAAAAACTTAAAACAATAATAAAGAATTTTTGTTTATTATGGATCAATTTACTTTTTAACCGCTCAAATTTATTTAATTCACGGATTAATTAAATCAGATTTAATTTTATTCATATTCAGAAAAAATAATTTATTTTCAATTCAATTTAACTTAAATAAAAGATAAACTAAATTAACTTTCAAATTGAATTCATTTTAACATTTCTAATCATATATATTATACAGTGAAAACACTATATGAGTGTACCCTATCCCTAGCACTAAATATAAATAAGTTACCGTAATTTTTATTACGATAAAAAAAAACATATATAGGCCTCAATCATCTGACTTTTCAATTCCCTTTCTTCCTCCAGAAGGAATTACGTGAAAAGAAGTTGTTCCTGCAAAACCGAGTGTTCCGTTATGGTATTTAGTTTCCAATTATGTTTTAGGCAAATTGTCTTCGGTTGTTATCTTCTCATACATTTTGTTCTTTTGAAAAAAAAAATACCTATATAAGTTATTCTAATATTCAAGTCAATTTGCGCAACATAAATGCTTATTCATATATCTCAAATATATTACTTAGATACGGTCCATATTAGACTTTTACTTTTTCATAAACCTAATTTGGAATTAATCACTCATTAATAATTATCATATAGGTTAATCGGGTTTAACAATCTAATCAAAGTATTTGTTGGTTTGTCGACTATGATTATGAGTTATCTCAGTATGTTAGAATAATACGTAATTACTTAACTTGCTGCAAAATATACTCGAACTCAAAAAATTTCTTGATTCTCAATTTCGAGATATTTGATCATATTGTACGTCAATCTAATCGACCTATTACTCATTTCATTGAAATTAAAAATTACTTATTTACTACTTGTTTCAAACACTGAACATTCTAATTAATTCACCGATCTTCCTAATTAAAAAGAAACAAAAGTATACATTATGTGAAAATTTGAATAAAATAATTGTTTGTTGAATTTGTCCGATGATGGATCATTCAATCCTCTCAGAGAACGCAATCCACTCTGATGGGTTATTTTACCTGCACATCAATCAATCTTATATTTATAGGGCTTGTGACAACCAAGCACATTGATTAACCATTAACGCAATATATTCCTTCCTGTTGAGTATAGCCCTTTGCCACCAAACGGACCTTATACCTTTCCACTGTACCATCAGCCTTATGTTTGATTTTGTATATCCATCTACACCCAATGGGTTTCTTTCCAGGAGGAAGCTGTGTTAAAAACTAGGTGTCATTGTCTTGTAAGGCTTTGATTTCCTTCTGCATAGCATCTGTCCATTCAAGACTATTACTAGCTTCATCATAAGAACTAGGTTCATTGCTGGCAGTTATAGCCAGGGTGTATTTTAAGTATTTTTCAGATAAAGATCCATAAGACAAAATGTTAGAGATAGGATAAGGAGTTTTCAAACCATTTTTGATACATAGAGATGTGAGTGAAGACTGGTCAGCTTCATGTACATAGTCTTTCAAGTATTCAAGAGTCCTTTTAATTCTGTTGGATTTTCTCTGATTGTGAACTTCTTCATTCTCCATAGGGTCAATGCTGTTAGTTCTGGAATTGGTACTTTCAGTGGTGTTTTGGCTATTTTTTCCATTCTCAACCAAGTTTGGATCATTGACAGAGTCATAGTTGTAGGACAGATCATTAAGAAAAAGCATCTTATCTTCATCATTGTTATGAACTTCTTTATTGTTTTGTTTACTCCTGTATGGGAAAATATCTTCATAAAGATCACATTTCTACTTATAAAAATTTCCCTAGTGTTGTTGTCAAGTATAATATAACCCTTCATACCATTTTATACCCTAGAAAAATACCTTTTCTAGCTCTAGAATCAAATTTACTTATGTTATTCTCTAATGTAGAAGCAAAACATAAGTAACCAAAAACCTTTAAATTGAGATAAGTTGGAGGGTTATCATATAACACATCAAAAGGAGTTCTTCCATTAATAACAGGAGAAGGAAGCCTATTTATCAAGTACATGGCATGTGATACAACATATAAGACCAATAGGCATAGGGAATGTTAGATTGAAAAAATAAGCTACGGGTTATATTCAATATATGTTGGTGTTTTCGTTCCACAACATAATTTTGTTGTGGTGTCTCAACACAACTAGTTTGGTGTTCAATACCATGAGAATCATACATATTAGGATAATTAAACTCAGACCCATTATCAGTTCTAATGATTTTAATGGTTTTGTCAAACTGAGTTTTAATTTTCACAATAAAACCCTGCAGTAAATCTCTTGCCTGGCCTTTATTTTGCATAAGAAAAGCCCAAGTGTGCCTACTGCAATCATCAACTATAGTGAGAAAGTATTTATGTCCATTAACAGAGGGAATGGAGATAGGTCCCCATATATCACAGGTATAATTTCCAAACAATTGTCAGATAAAGAGAGACTTTTAGGAAATGGCAATTTGTGTTGTTTGGCATAATGACATATATCAAAAGCATCATTAGAAGCAGTTTGAACATAAGGAAAATTCTTGCATATCTTTTCAACAATTTTGTGTCCAGGATGGCCTAGCCTATAATGTCACAGGTTTATATTTACATGTTCATAAGAGAAAACAAATTTAGGTGTAAAATCTTGATCAGAAACGGGGAAAGATTGCAAGTAGTAAAGGCCTCTGTAGACATTAGCACATCCAATCATCCTCAATGTAGAGTTGTCATGTATTTGACACTAGAAGAAAAGGTTAGTGTGCAGTGTATGTCCCTGGTTAAGCTTTAGATAGATATTAGGTTGAAAGCAAATTCAGGGATGAACAAAACATTAAAGATAATAAAATCCCTTGAAAATTGTATGGTTCCAGCATAATGGGCAATAACAATGGAATCATTTGGTAGCCTAACAGATATAGGTTTCATCTTATGAAAAGTAGCAAAGTTATTTTTGTCATGGGTCACATGATCAGTGGCCCCTATGTCAATAATCCAGGAAAACATACCTTATTTGTCTTCTACAGTGTCTTTTTGCATTTGACAGATGGTGTGGGATATCAACCTTCTCTATCATTTATAACAATTTTTGCATCTGTTCTACAACGAAAGGATTGATAGAAGAATTGGTACTGGTATGGGCTTAATTGGAATGTGTTTCTATAGAGTAAACATTAACAGAGTTCCATTCATTCTGCCCCCTTTTTTCTTGATTGTTGTTGTCACTCTTCTTGTACCATGGTGAATAACCATGTTTAGAGTAACATTCATCCACTGTGTGGTTCATCTTATGACAGTAGGAACATTGTTTTCCAAAATTTGGATTTCTTTCTCTCCCTCTTCCTTGACTGCAAGGCCTAGAACCACGTCCATGAGACTTCCAACTTTGGTCATTTTTGTACTGGTTTTGTCTGTCAGCAGTGTTGGATAGAACCTTGATTTCTGCATTATGGTTGTTGAGCCCAGAATCATGTTTTTCTTGCCTTTCTTGTTGCATGATGAGAGAAAAGACACGGTTAATACTAGGGAGGGGTTCCATTAGTAAAATATGTGTTTTCACAGTATCGTAGTAATCATTCAGCCCTTTAAGAAGCAAACAACATGTTCCACTTCTCTATATTTGTGAAAAATCTTGGACAAGTCACAACTGCAGGGAACCTTACAGGTGCATCATGGCATGGGTCTAAGTAACTCAAATTCTTCCCATAGGATCTTTAAGTCAGTAAAATATTGACTTACAATTCTTTCTCCCTGTTTGATGGAGTGGATCTCTTGGAGCAAATCAGAAATCTTGAAACAGTCTCCCTTAGAAAACCTTTCTTTCAGCTCTTCCCATAGCTCCTTGGCATCCTCCACATATATAACACTTTCGGCAATTTGTGATGAAAGTGTCTTGATGATCCAGAAAAGGACCATCATGTTGCACCTCTCCTCAAGAATCAAAAAGAGGGCATCTCTTTGTGGTTTCTTGATCCCTCCATCGATGAACTTTATCTTGTTCTTGGAGAGAAGAGCTCTTCACATGTTTCTACTCCAAGAAGCATAATTGGTGTCATTAAGAACTTGAGAAATAAGGGTGAGGCCTGGATTCTCTCCAGGGTGTAGATAGAAGGGGCTGGAAGGATTGTTGGATTGGTTTATGTGCTCCATGATCCAAGAAATGCCAAGAAAATGATAGAATAAAAACAAAGATAAAAAGAACAGACCGCAGCAGAGGCAGAGCAGGCACTAGATCTGCTCCTCTGATACCATATTAAAAATGGTATCTTTGATAAAATCCAAAAGGGCGTTGGCGTGCAGAGAGAGAACGTAGCAGAGGCTTCCATGGTTCAAGGCAGCAGCACCAGCAAAAGACAGAGCGATGGTCCAAAGAGAAATAGAGATCCAAAGAACCAGAAAAAGAAGGAGAAGAAAGTAAAAAAAGGTATGTAAAAGATATTGTGTATTATTTATGTGTTACAAAGGAAAAGAGAGAAGAACCCTAAATATATAGGGTTCCTGTAAAACCAAAAGGGAGAAGTAGGATTTATCAAAAATTCCTAAACTAACTCAACAGAAAAACAAACCCTAATGAAAGATGGTTGCTCTTAAGGAGCAATCCGGTCAAAACAGAGAACATTAATAACTTAAACAATTTTCAAAATTTGTTTAAGTTTTCACTGAATTTTAAAAAAAAATTAAGCTTTCATCGATTTTCAAAATCCGTTAAAGGCTTCATCAGCTTTCAAAAATTGGTTAAGGTCTTGTCAGATCTTGTAATTCGTCAAAGCCTTAATCAAGTTTTGAAAACCGATAAAACTTTAATCAAATTTCGAAAACTAATTAAGATTTTACGAATTTTAAATATACATTAACGATTTCAACCAAACATGCAAATATACTAGTCTACGCATTTACAATTAGTGAAATTCAAATCAAAATCAAACATCTAAAATCAAATGAAGTTTCAAACAAGTCCTAACATGTTCTCGTTCGTGACGAAGAAGAGTCGTGGAAGTGCACAATTTTGACAATCGAAGGAGCAAACGACCAAAGAAGAAAAAAAAACGAAAAAGCAAACGAGAGGAAACGAGAAAACGAAAGAGAGGAACACGGAGGAGAGGCTGTGTTCTTTAGGGTTGAATCAAGGGGAGCATTGGCTAGGACAGCCTGGGACAACAAGTTCACTGAAAGTTAGATTTGAGATTTTTCAAAAAATTTATGGTACGGACAGAAAGGTGTATGGAGAAACACTCAATACTCACCTCGAAACCTCCCAAATGTCTCATTAAAACCTCCACCTCCAAACTTGCCATGGAGAAAATTCATTTTCATATGAAATTATTTTGACTTAATATTACACAAAAAAATATATTATTATAATTCACCTTTTTTTATGGTTGTAACAAGCTTTAAATTTGTATGATTCCAATCAATCAATCATATAATGTATTTTAATTAAATGTCTCTTAACTATAACTATTAACTCATATTTCATTGTTCACCAAGTCATTAATATAAATATACATATTATAATATTTTTTTACACAAAAAATGAAAAATTGTAAAGTCCATCAAATAATTTCATAATTATACTCATAAATAGTTTAAAAGTATATCTCACAATCAATAATAAAGTAAAATAAATATACCTCAAAACCTTCTAAACGTCTCATCAAATCTCTTCATCCAACTTGTCACGAAAGTTATTTTCATGTCAAAATATTCTAACTTAATATTTATTATTATTACTATAACAAATAAAACTATCGTAAATATGTATTTGACAATACCTCATTATAATTCGTTCTTTCATTATTGTTACAATCCTTTAACTTCCAAACAAATTTTAAATTTGAACAACTGTAATATAAATACTCAATGAAACTGCCTATAATCAAACAATGCTATAGAAATTATCTTTTTTTGGAAAGCTTCTTACGACTAAATACTCTTTCTTCCAAATTTATCACCAAAATTCATTATATTTATACCATACGGGTCGGACGGTCCAGATAACGACGTCGATATCGACCCAACCGCCGACGTTTCTCCTATCTTTTTACTCCTCTGATAGCATTGCCGGACAACTTGCATAAACACTCACTGTGCGCTATTCTACTCGACCATTCATCCTTCCACTTGGGTGAGTAACAACTATGTATCAAACGGATGGGCGGTCCAGAGAGTAGCACCGACACTCACCTAACCGAACGGTTGCACAAGATTGACCGATTGGCGAATTGGGTCATTAAGACTAGGATTAAGGTAAATAGTGATTAGAGCCATTTGGGCTAGAATTGGGCGTGATTAGCTTTTCACTAATCCCAAGCCTATGCGAAAATTATAAATACAGGTCAGAGGTAAGTGGTAAATAGGTTGCATTCACTGCACATTTATTACTCCTCTATTGAATTGCCGAACGGTTTGAGTAGTGACTTTGGTATCGAAAGATCTTTGACAGGTTCACTCCCGGATAGAGGAGCGAGAAAACAGAGCTTGGAACGTGACCGGACGGCTAGAAGACAAATTGTGAAGGAATTTGGTGACTCAGTCTCAATAACCGAAACAATATTATTTATAAATAAAACGACTTGAGTGTCTTGTATGTTATTTTTCTTCACTTCTGTCTTTGCTTTCAATCTTTTGAACAACACATACGCTACATTATTATTTGTTTTGCCTTACCGACCACTCAGGAATGAATTTTGTGCTCCAACATGACTTTAATGTACGAGTTATTATATTATTCACACAACTATATTATAGCATTTTTTTTCTCCACATGTCTTTATCACACCATTTATCTATTTCTCTATTTTCTATTTTTTGTCCCTTTCTTTGTGTTATGCTCTATAAATTTAATGTTTATATTGTTAATATTAATATTAATCAATTACGTAATAACAAAGGAAAAGAAAACCATTAGATGGGTCCATGGTTTCTTCCCACTGAGCAAGAATGGTATTGACCATGGAATGTGAAAACTGCACACTGCCCACCACTTTTCTACATACACATACACGAATTTGGTGACTAATACAGTATTGTAAGAACATACTACCAGAAAATTTGTGAGTAGCCAATGAGAGAGAAAATTTCATTCAATTAGTCATCTTGTTATAGTGAGCTATATATCAGCGCAATACTATAATGAAGAAAATTGGTTGATTTTCTCATTCATCGTTTACCAAAAGTCAAAATATAGCCATCGAACTGGGAAATTTGTTCAAATCATTAAGATTTGTGAGATATATTCCAGTCGCATCTTTCAGTTTCGGTTTAGATTTTTAACCTAAAAACGACACCTTTCACTGTAAATATTTCTAGCCATGCTAGTTCACAGTTTATTTAAATTACAATCTCATTTAAAACGTTCATAAAACAATTAAATTATATGAGATGAAAAAGTATGTCCGTATGTGATACGACAATGATAATTATATTTAGTTAATCATACATTTCCTCTCTATATTTCACTATTACTTTTTTTTCTTTTTGTCACATGAACATTTATTTTAATCTTGACCCTATGACACAGTTGAGAATCTAAATATGAATCTAAGTTCTATTTTGAATAAAAATGAAAAAATAAAACACTGTATAAACATTAATTCATCGTGTATGGTATATAATATAGACCGAACAGTTAACACTCAGGATCGTTCGGTCCATCCACTGAATTAATGTTGGGCTAACGTTCAAGTTATTATTGTTTAAATCATTATTGGGCCAAAGGTCCAACAAACGGTAAAATAACCGAAGATATCTTATTAGAGATATTGATAAGCCGTTTAAGAGTAACTAATCGAATTTCAAGGTAAGTTTATTTTTATTTGACTTATAAACACTTATAAAACAATGGCAGAGCCAAAAGTCAGGTACGTTCTACTTACGTTCAACTCACACTCTATGAGATTCAAATACTCAATTGTGTTAAACCGCTCCTAACTTGAGCCTCGGAGTGCCTTTTGCAGGTACATCCCCCTTCGGTCAAGAGTACAGCCGAGTGGAACAGACGACGGTTGAGCGGAGCAGTTGACAAGCGAGCAGTTCAGATGATCTAGGCGTTTGGAAACAAGGAGGACACGTCAGAAAGGTTAGTATCTCGGTCCCACACAAATTCCTACAGAAACATTTTGGCGCCCACCTTGGGGTCGAGCGACATCCCATTGAAACTGCAAGGAACCAAGACGAACGCTCGGTCTCAACGTCGCTACTTCGGATCAACACCAAGAACTTTCAACAAAGCTAAAGCTACACCACATGGGTGATCATCTCAACGTGAAATTTCGTTAACAAGATAAGTATTCCATATAAAAATAAATATATTATTAGAATCAAATGCATGGATCTCTTTCGCTGGCTCGCTTCAGCCCTTATTTTCATCTGATTCAAATTCTATCAAATCCATTTAATTGGCAGATCTTTTTGCTTTCTTAAAGCAGTAACTTGGCAATTTCTATATTACCTTTCTTGTTCAATATTGACATTGCAGCTTTTACAACTACTTCTACCTACTTCTACCTACTAATGAATTTTCAAGTATAGTAATCTGTCGCGCCGTTCGGTTCAACCTCCGCATCATCCGCTGCCCTTTCAGTGTGTGGAGCTCCTTCAACTGGCCAATTTTTACACTTCAAATTAACCATAACCATATAACACTGCACTATCTTTAGCGCGTCTTTTAGCTGACTCTACTATTTCAGACTGCTCGTGGTTGACCTTGGTCTCCCTCGTTTGGTCAGGTCGACCTCATGTTCAGCCTAACTAAATTCCAATGGCTTGGCTCTTGTTTGAGCCTAATCGAACGCCTCATCCCTTGTTTAGCGCCTCTCAAGCATTGTATATCCATATAGTCATTATCAACATCTTCTGTTGTTCTTTTATGCAGGTTGGAGGACGGTAAAGCACCTACAAGCTCATATGTGACACATCCTAATATGGATTTTAGTCTTCAAACATTCAATCAAAGACTGAAGGATGATAAAACCCGGCGTACAAGCCACCTGATCAAAAGAGAGCTTACTGCTCGATGGGGAACGTTATCAACTGCTCGGTCTTCCATAGCCTCAAATGTTCAAATATTCTGCCATTCAGCCTCACAGGCATTCAGTCATTCGACCATTCGGCCTCACATGCATTCGGTCATTCGGCCTCACAGGCATTCAGCCATTCGGCCTTACAGGTATTCGATAATTTGACATCACAAACATTCAGTCATTCGGTCTTACAGACATTCAGCCATTCGGCCTCACAGCCATTCGGCCTCGCAGACATTCAGTCATTCGGCCTCACAAGAATTCAATCATTCGGCCTCACAAGTATTCGTCATTCGGGCTCAAGTGCTCGGCCAATGGAACTGCTACTTTTTCAGTGCAGGTAATAAGATCTTGCACACAGGTCACTTGGCCAGTCAAGAGCTTACCTTCGAGCTGCTTTAAGAAACCTAGGGACGTTCTCCAAGAACACCTAGTCCAAATAAACCTAGGGACGTTCTCTAGGAACCCCTAGTTTAGGGAATGTTCTCCAGGAACCCCTAGTCCAAAACCAAGCAGTGACATACATCCCCGATGGACGGTCATTCTCGTCCACTACGAAGTTCTAAAGAGAACTCCAAGGTCGTAAAATCGAGCGGTGAAGGTAGTCTCCGATGGATGGTTACTCTCGTCCACTAAGAAGTTCTAAAAAGAACTCTTATGTTATAAAACCGAGTGGTGAAGGCAGTCCCCGATGGACGGTCACTCTCATCCACTAGGAAGTTCTCCGTGACTCATGTCGTAAAACCAAGATTTGAGGAACAATCACTCTCAACCGAGCATCTTCAACCGAACAGTCTCTCTTGTCTGGCCATTCGGTCTTATGAAATGGGTTACTCTAATTGTTTACATTTTTTGACAATTCAAATTCAATTATTATATTTCAGAACAGCTAAACAGGAGAACTTTTAGTGCCTCCACTCAACATAGGAAAGAGTTCCAAGAAAACTCACATCACTCACCGCTTAGTTCAGCCTTGTCAAATTCGGTCAAGATCTTTTCATCCACTCCTCAACATGGGAAAAAGTTTTGAAAAAACTTCCATCTCCTAAAGTTCGTCATTCGGTCCAGAGATGAACAACGACTGAAAGCATATTGAAAACAACCTCCCTAATACAACAAGAATGGTCTCTCTCGAGCTCATATAAGTCATATACTTAACCTTGGCTAAAGTCGAGCGGTTAACTCGAACTTGGGAGGCATATGTATGGTATATAGTATAGACCAAACGATTAACACTTAGGACCGTTCGGTCCAACTGCATCAATGTTGGGCCATAATTGGGCTAGTGTTTAAGTTATTATTGTTTAAATCATTATTGGGTCAAAGGTCCAACAGACACTAAAATAACCAAAGATATCTTATTAGAGATATTGATAAGTCGTTTAGGAGTAACTAACCGAATCTCAAGATAAGTTTGTTTTTATTTAATCTATGAAACACTTATAGATACAATGGCAGAGCCAAAAGTCGGGTATGTTCTACTTACGTTCAACTCACACTCTACGAGATTCAAATACTCAACTGTGTTAAACAGTTCATTACACCGCTCCTAACTTGAGCGTCGAAGTGCCTTTTGCAGGTACCTCCCCCTTTAGTCAAGAGTACAACCGAGTGGAGCAAACAACGGCCAAACGGAGCAGTTGACAAGCGAGCGATCCAGATTGAAAGCGAGCGGTTCAAACGATCCAAGAGTTCTGAAGCATGGAGGACACATCAGAAAGGTTAGTCTCTCGGTCTCGTACAAATTCCTACATAAAAACATTGCTTTAAGATTTTAAATAAAGATTAATGTCAATCTCTTATAATTAAGCTCATTGTATGTATCGAAAGTTTTTCTAATGAAAAATTTTATATAAGTATGTTCAAGATGAATAACGAACTCATAGTTATAGTTGGTTGGAAATATATAAAGACCCGTATAGAACTTGAATTTTAAAATCTGGAAATATGAGAGAATATAAGTGGCACTTTATCTATTGTATGGGAATAATCTTTCATACAAAAGTATATTCCAATCATCCGACAAAATGGAATTAGTCTATTATTGAGCATAAGAAAAAAAAGTGTAATGTAAGGAATGGGGAAGATGGGGAAAGACGTGAGATGAGAAGAAAGGGAATATTTAGAAAGGGTTTCTAGAAACAGAGAGGGAGACTGAATTGTGGGAGGTGAGAGAATTATCACAAATTGCATAACTAACAAAATCCTGTACCATGCTATTTCATATTCTCTTACTGTTACTCCTTCGCTCCCTCTATCTCAAATTGGTTGCCACCTGTCCATTACACCTTCCACCTCACCACTCTTATTTTTCTTCATTACACACTACTTCAACCAAAAAAAATAGAAATTCCAAATCTGTTTTAACCTTAAATCAGTCAAAATTTCACAAGATTCGACTTCATTTTTTTTACAATGATTTCCTTGGTAAAATAATTTCCTATTTTTTTCCTCTTTTACTCTTCTTTTCGTTTTTTTTCTATATACTCTTTCAAATATATTCCTTATATTTAACATCGTAAAACCACTATGGATTAGATCAGCGAATCTAAAGGAATATATCTAAGGAGAGTTTAGCGTCCAATGTCACCGAAAAACAAGTTGGGTGTCACAAGTAATAGCATAGATGGCAACAAACCAAATGGGCGAGGTTTTCTATATAAAGGATGATAAGTGACCGTGAAAATGACTGAATGCTCCTCCATACTCTTAGGATAGGATAAATCGACAACAACCAACATGCCTTTCATCAAAACTACCGTTATCAAAATGTTTCACTCATGATTTTCGTTGGAAAATGTGTCCGTTATAGGAAAGATGTAGAAAAAAAAATACAAACCTAAATATTTTAAGTTCCCACGTTATTCTTACTTTTTATTCTCTTATGAATGTAAAAATGTATGATGATATTATTACTAAAATAATAATGCAAAATAAATGTTAAAATCAGAATTTTGTTATTTTTTAAAATTTTGGTATAATTGATCATTAAACTTAAAATTGAAAAGTATTAAAGATTTGAAATTTAAGTCTAATTCAATCATACAAATTCAACTTGTAAAATAAAATTTACACTCATTTATGTATTTTAAATTAGTTTTATATTTAGTTGACGTAGAATTTCTAACACATCCTACTTACACCAAAGTATATACATCTCGTGCGTTAGACTAGACATTAATAGATAATTTGATATCGAAGAAATGATATGCCCAACAAACACAAATCTCATTAGAATAGGTTCTAACACATACTCTGATACCATATTGAATATACACATATAATTCTTTATTTATATTAGAAGAAATATGAATCAAACCCAAAATACAAATAAAGAATAACAACAAACTAATTGAAGATAAAAGATAAAGATAAGGTAAAGATAATATATTTAACACTCTCTCTCTAATTGGTTTTGTAAGGTTGAGTTAGACTCAAAGTTTAATACTTAACATGGTATCTAGAGCCTATGGTTCTTTTAGGAAAAAATATTTATTGCCTCTACCATCGCACATATCATTGTTGGTGACAACGTCGTCTACCATTGATATCAGATTTTCACTTTCGACCAATAATCACACGATTTTGATCATCTTGACCAGGTGATCATCGTGTTATCAACGATCCCTTCAATGGAACTCCTCTACGCTCTCAACGTCTTTCAAAATTGTGGATTTGTTTCCTTTTCTGTTAGGTGTGGTGACGCATTCCATCTTCTCTCAAACAATGATTCAGAACATTCATTTTCTTCTTCCCATTTATTCATAATAACGAATATATAACAAAGGTGTGGAAATAACATATTCTTAACAAACCCACTAAAATACTGACAGCTAGTACACAATTATTCCTTTACCAAAACATCCTCCCCTTTTACAACTTATAATCAGCTAAATATTTTTACAATCTACGAAGTCTTGCTACCATATCTAGGTAAGACTTCTCATTGGACCAAATGGTAGTGTTGGAGTCTTCCTGTGGACTTGAGTTGTTATCAGTTTCCTGATGTTGCAACCTATAATGTCACCATCAGGAATTTCTACATTGCAAAGAGTCCTAATGATGCACATAGTTTGGTAGAGGAGATTGGAGTACAGGGATTTGAGTCCAAATGCTTACAATTTGTTTTATAGGATATTTTATTAAGTCAGTATAATTTGTTCTTGGTGTTATACGGCTCTAACTTCCTGTACCCCAATATTTCTACCTACACGCCTAACCTTTTAAATGTCCATTCTACACTTGAGTTAATGATATCAATCTAACCTTTTAGCTGTTAGAGAGAAAAATAATGTTGAGGTCCCTACTGATGCAAATGCTGAAATGGATGGCCATATGGAAGATATAATGCACAAGGAAACAAATCCAGAGTTAGTTACTGAAAGGGGACAGCTGGCAAACAATTACGAAATCAGGAAACCAAGAAGGAGCAACAGAAAGAGAATGTCAAATAGGAGGTTACAGGACTTGGGAGGGGCATGAAAAATATGTGGTACAATTCCTCCTCTTAGATTCTCCATTCTCTCTCCTGTAACAAATCCTCTAAACCTTGCATTCTTTTCTCAGGTGCTATATCATGGAAATGAAGCAGTGACGGTGGCTAGTCTCTCTATTAGAGGAATTCTGTTTTTAGAGTTGAGCAGAACGTGTGGCAATGTTTAGAATAATCCAATTATGATTGTATTGAATTTTTCTTCATTAAAAATATACAATCATTGCAGTTTTATTGCAGAGTGTTTGTTAAATTTAATTGTTGCATAACATTAGCTCTTTGTGTTCACCCTCACCTCCTCTTCTCCCTTGTGTATGTTTTCGTTCCTTCCTCCATCTTTATCACCATCTTCGTTGACAGTTGGAGTTTTGAAGGTTTAGAAGCTTAACTATTCACAGAGGGAGTTGCAAGGTTCTTCACGATGCAATTAAGCAAAGGTATGGTGTTTAGTTTAGTTTTGTTGTGTTAAGACTGTGTTGTCGACGGTGGAGATGGAGGTTTATTTAGGGTGTTTTGTTCATTTTTCAGAATGAAGAATGCAAAACGAATAACAAATATAAAACATACAATTCAGAAGTCATTCTTCGATTCATAATAAGCTTCCGGATTCTGTACTCCGAAATAGAATGATGATTTTCGGATTACTCATTCCAGAATATTATTTCCAATCCCTGATGACTTTTGGATTATATGTTCCACAGTAGAGGGGTGTATGGGAAGGGGAATTCTAGAATACGTTATCCGGATTAGGTGTTCAACAATAGAGTAAAATTTTTCCAGAATAAAGAATCCGGAATACGTTTCCGAATCTGGAAGCACAATCAGGATTGGACATTCTGGAAGACAGAAAATAACCCACCCGGTCTCCCTGTCCACCGTATTCAACCAACCACATCTCGCAAAAAAGCAGAAATATTCACCCCAAAAGACCCACACCCCACCTTTTGTAAAATCTTACAAATTTACCTTGATAAAAAGAGAAGCAACGAAGGATGTGCAACGAACGAGTTCAAACGAAGGAGGTGTAGTTCCTCTGAATCAACACGCTCCACCTTCTGTCAACACACACCGTGCAGCACGACGAAAACAGGGAGAGGGGTGCAAGAGTTCAGCGCTTCATTGATGCAGACAAAGATGGTCACTGTGGGAAGAGGGAGGTCCACACCTTCGTCTAAAAAATAACAATGGAGGTGCACCAAAGCAGCACCACCAACAACGGGAGAGGAGAGGAAGGGAGCTGCGGCAGCGCAAGGTTAAAAATTGGGCCTGTGAAATTAGGATTTTGTTTTTACTATTTACTCAGGGACGGAATGGGTATTTTAAAAAATTAGGAGGGTGCAGGAAGTGGCAGCCCGCTTGTTAAGTTGAAATAGGGTTCACGTGTTCCATTAATCAATGGCTTAATTGAGTGCAGTCTTGCTACATGCATATCTTATAGTTCTACTTGGGCCCAAATTATCATCGAAAAGAAAGAGATGGTTTAGGACTAAGATCAACGTCTTTCCTACAATTTGCCATTGGCCCATGCCACAATCAAGACCAGTGGTCTTAAGAATTTAAGAGACGTATTGTATATGTACCGTACGCATAATACGAGGCTTTATATAAATTCAATTGATTTCACAAATCAAATCGTAAACAATGCTATTTGGTTATACATGGAAAAAAAAAATCAAATTATTCCTCAGTAACAGACCGCTGTTCTTTTTGAAGAAAAATAATACATGGCCGAACAATGAAAATCTAAGGACAAGAAAATCATAAAAGCAGAGATGGGCGAAGTAAACTCAACTTCCTTGCATCCTTCAACTAATAAATCTCTATGCCTGCAAATCATTTAAAACAGAAAAAGTATCAGTCAAAGATTTAAGATGTAATTTAAAGTGCCCAGTTTGCAAATCCTCCACTCATTTGGTATTAACCTTGTTTGCAATGTTGTTTGAGAGCCAGTCAAGTCCTTCATAGAGCCCTTCACCAGATGTGGCGCATGTGCTCTGGATATACCTGCATGTAGAGAACACGTAGTTGAGAATCAATAGTGAAAGCAGACAGATAAGGACGGTGAGGAAAAGAATGTTGGCAGCGAAATTCTAGTTTACCAGTGACGCTGGCGGAGGGAATGAAGGCCAAGCTTATCAGTGATCTCCGCAGCATTCATAGCATTTGGAAGATCTTGCTTGTTGGCAAAAACTAGAAGCACGGCATCTCTCAACTCATCCTACCAAAGTAAGATTATCCAATAACATCCAGAATTATTTTGAGAAATCAAACAGTATGAAATAAGATACCCTTTACATGTTCACTCATTCATGATCCAGTTGTTACCTCATTCAGCATTCTATGCAGCTCATCCCTAGCTTCAACAACTCGGTCCCTGTCATTGCTATCAACCACAAAGATAAGTCCTTGGGTATTTTGGAAGTAATGTCTCCACAATGGGCGGATCTACAAGGAAAAACATTGATGGTGAGTGCTGATGACTATCAGACTGAGAAAATGTTTGCAAAATAAATTGAAGAGGCATAATTAATGACAAGAGGTCAAAGGTAAAACAATTTGAGCTAGAGAGCTATCACATACACAAACCCTGTAAAGACTAAAGTTATAAATTGCATGATTGAGAACTTAATCACACTGGTCAGGCTGAGTACACCCCTGGTCTTGAAATAGAAAAATAGGCATAGGATTAGTTTGAGTAAACTTTTACCAAAGTACTTATAGGAGAAACTAAAATTAGTTTAAGAAAAAATTCAACTTTTAGAGAAACTAATGTAAGAAAGTTTCTATAAATTAGTTTATGTATAATCCCAACTAAATATAGAGGAGTTCATTTCATTTTCCCTTCTTATTTGCTTCTTCAAGTGGTTTAAGAAAGTTTAACTAACCAACAAAAGATAAGATAATAAGTTTCCATTCAACTCGTTTTGCGACATTGATTAACACAAAATTGTTACTATATTGGTATCGATCTACTAGACGTGACCTAGACCAGAGCATTCAAGGTTGTGGATGGTGAGATTTGTGATCAAGTTCATCATCATCACCCCCTATCGTCTAGGTATAAATTCACTTCCTTCTAGGGTATGTTGCTGATTTTCGGGATTAGTTTACCAAAGTCGGTGGTGCATTTCAAGTAGAGATCTAAAGCGAAATTGCAAACTCTAGTTTGCTAAGTATGATTCATCCCTTGGTCAGTTACACAGACCCCAGACCTCGAGTGCGTCAGCACAATGACGCTTATTCCGAAGTAGTGTCCAACAACCCAACCCATTGGGTACAATTACAAAATTAATGACTTGCACCTCAAAACAACAAACAGACTTTGAATCTCGTCTATATATCATCTTGGAGGAGTACCCCAAATGGGCATCCATTGACTCGCCACTAAAACTTACTCATCAAAACTCAATTTTGGAATGTAAACCACGTGATATGCATAGCAGTGCAAGCAAAGTTTCAGTAAATGATCACGCCATAAAATCAACAAAGGCAATGAGGACAGTTGCTAGGTCACCCATAACGAAGTACACTATAATGTCAGATGTTGGACATGAAGATGCAGGGAGAGTAAATACCTTGTCTTGGCCTCCCACATCCCAAACAGTGAAGCTGATGTTCTTATATTCCACAGTTTCCACATTAAACCCTGCGTCAAATGAAGTATTAGCAGAATCTCACAAGGTACTTATTATTAGGAGAGCAAGATATTGCATTATCATGCCAACAATGATAGTGGATATATTACATCTAGGCTAAGCACATTGATCGATACCGTTTTCAGTACACAGCAAAGAACAATAGATAGACTATACTTCTTCCACCTCCATATATAATAATTAAAAACTTGTAAAGTAAGGTTAATCTAGTACCAGAAGATCTTAAGGCTAGCCTGAACAGATCAAGAAAAGTTGAAGGAAAAAATATAATATGAGCATCAAATGAACGGAAAGGGACAGAAGAGGCCAAATCCGGAATTGATCCCACGTTAGATATATCGATCCCTCCATCAGTTGAATTAGTTACTAATGTCCTCTCTATACTCTAACCCATTGCATCAGTCAATACAGATCGAAGTAGAAAGAACAAATGAAACTTACCAATGGTGGGAATGGTGGTTACAATCTCTCCCAGCTTGAGCTTGTACAGAATGGTGGTCTTACCCGCAGCATCGAGACCGACCATGAGTATACGCATCTCTTTCTTGGCAAACAGCCGGCTGAACAACTTGGTGAAGGACAGCCCCATTTTCAACGATTCTGAGTGCACAAATCACCGCACAACAACACCAGTCCATTCAATTCAAATTTCAACCGCAACAAATCAAATCCAAACAAAAATAACCACAATCAGAAATATACAACATGTAAAATGAACGGGAATCAGACAGTGCTGAATCCATGACCAACCAGAAATAAGTTCCGATCTGACAGAGAGATCGATAAATAAAAGAAAACAAGGTGGATATTAAAATCGTGCGATCTCACGACACGCGATGCAGATCAAGCGAGCACACAGCCAGATCGTAAATCAAGATACGAGAAATCGCGAAACTAATCAAGGATGAAGTAAAAGATTATCAAATCAGACGAAATTGGATGGTAAAACAGAAAAATGCAAAGCAAAGAAAGAATAAATAATAGGATATGAGGTAGTGAAGATGGAAATGGCGAGGAGATCTACTGAAAGGGGAGAGAGCGAAACATACCTTGAGAGGAAGAGAGATATGCTTGGGAAGAAGGAGGAGGCAGATCTCTTCTCTTTGCGACAAAGAGAAAAGAATGGAAGTGGTCTCAGATGAAGGCCTTCGCTGATTTATAGAACGCGGACAAAGATCCAAAATTTCTGTACGTCGTCGTTTATTCGGTCCACTTCGTATTTCGGTTTACCACTTTACGCTCGTTAAGTTAACCCACTTTTTTAAAATAAAAATAAACGAGAATATTCGATATTTTTCCCAATGCATGAATTACATTCTTAAATTTCCCACTTCTCTGTTTAATTTAAGCATTTTGTCTTACTGATATCTTTTAAACTTAAAAAAAGTGCTTCAATTTAATTCGTTTCAATATAAATTAGCTTGTTAAGAACTTTTTCTTCAATATAACCTTAAATAACAGTTTGACCATTTGACCTTCTAAGAGTGAAATAATTGCTTCAATTTTGGCAATTAATTACCAACAAGTCCATATCTGAATCCGTGATCATTTCATCTTCAAGTATTTTATTATAAAATCGGTTTAAACTTACTCCGTTAACGTTTAATCTTAAAAAATATTGATTCTTTTTCAAGTAATTCCACGTTAAGCAGTGACATAAAGATTTTATTAAAAAAATAAAAAATAAAAAGGAAAGAAAAATCATGGAAGAAATAAAATTACACAAAACTTACAAAAACAATATTTATTATGGAAAAAACAAAAAACTCATGATTTTCTTCAAAAAAAAAATTACTTAATACTTTAAATCCCATATATTAGGTAAAACGTGAGCACATTAAAAAAAACTTATCGTTAGTTAATCTTTTCATATTTCAAAAAAAATCAAGTTTTTGTATTAATCCTTTTGACCTACTCTTATTAGATTCTTTTTTTTATTGCACTTGTTCATCATTCTTTTCAGTGGTAAAATCTTTTCTTCCATCAAACATATTAGTCATTTAAAAATTATTTTTAATGATTTTACAAAACAAACCTCTTTATATATATTAAAAGATTAGAAACTGTGGTTAAAGTATTGAGAATTTAATTTAATTATTATGTGAAAATTATTTATAATGATAATGACATTCTTTTAAAGGATACATACCATAATAAATTACATTTACAAATCATACTAAATAAAATTTTAGATTTCATAATTAAAATTTACATTTCAATACCAATGAGTTAAATAGTAAAAGTTTCCTTAATTTCTATCAATTTCATAATTTTCAAATTTCAACATTATTTTTTTATCAACGCTAAATTTATATGATAATAATATTTAGTAAATTAAAGAATTATTTTTTTAATATAATATTATATTCACCATTAGATAATTTCTTTTAAGAAGCTTAATGCACCACAATTCAAATAAATGTATAGAGTTTAAGTTTTTAATTTATTTTTTGACTTAATCTAACTTAGTATTTATGAATTTCTAAATAAGTTTTTACAACTATTGTTATATGTATGTGCTTAGGACGTCAAAAAGTAACTTGAATAAAATGAATAAAATGGCAAATTGGCATGGGAGTAAAAGAACGGAAAGAAATGTATCACAACAAAGTAGGATTGAGAAAAAGAATCAAGGGAAAGTGTCGAGAAAGGTTTGTTTGAGACAAAAAAAACATTAAGAGAAACATGATTGAGACAGAGAAAGGCATCAAGAGAAGTGTAAATTGATACAAAGTTTTAAATTAGATCGAGATACATGTTATATACAAATAACTATTGCAGAATGTGGAAATTATGAGAATATCTCACATAATGTGGATAGTTTAAGGCAATTACTTTATTTTATGTATTTTTTTCTTTTATTTTATTTGTCAAGTAATTATTAGAAAAGAAGAAGAAATATAAATATGTAGTTCAAATGTAAACAAAATGTGACAAATTGTGATATAATTTCAAATAGTATCATAAAGTCATGAACACGACAAATGGTTAATTCAATGTTGGTTATAACAATTTTGGTCATCGTTTTCAATTTTTTACCTTACAAATTTTTGTTTTACTCTTAATAATTTATTTTATCACAATTTACATTTTTACAAAACCTTTATTTTCGCTTGCTTCTTCATTCATCGTTCTCCAATTTTATTTTTTAATCATCTACCATTATGCTTTTAAAGAAAAAAAATACCAAAAATATATGATTGTTGTAGGGAAATTCACTAACTATTGATTGAGGTTCTCGTTAGAAAATAATTAAGTGATTTGAAGATATTATGACCCGAATTTGCCATATAAGTGAGTTATACATGAATTTAAAATTCATAGTGGTCTCATAAACAACCTGTGGTAATAAATTCGAGTTGAGTTCAAATTTTTCTAGCTTGCTAATAAATGAGTCAGGTTGGATTGACTCACTTGGATTGACTCACTAAGTGGTCAATCACCCGTGGTGAGTCGTTTTGACAGCACCACCTCAAGGTAATCATCATTAAAACCCCTCATTAATGCAGCATAAAAGTTAAAAGGACAAGTGTTTGAGTAAGTTCAGAGGATAAAACTCTTAAAGGTAAACAACAAATGTTACCCTTCCCAAAGTTGACCATTTAAAGCTTGATGAGCCCGCAATCCACCTATATGAAAGTCATCTTAAACTCGACCAAGCGACTCGATCATCATTGCAACAAAGTCTTTCACTCTTTTTCTAGTAACTTGGATGAAACTCGGTCAAGAAAAATATCTTAACACATATACACACATTAAAACTTTTGAGCTTTGTGGAGCTTGTGTACATGCTCAACCTGTATCCATCCTTAGCCTATGAAAGAGGCTTTAACTTCCTAATTAAAGCTAAAAGAATTTCACAAATAAATAAGCATTCAATATATATATAGAGAGACGTTCTGGTCATACTTTATGAAATTATTATTCACCATTATTAACAAAATGTTTAATCATAGTGACCATATTTTCTTAATTCCATATAAGGAATTCGATTAGGAAAGTACCACTCACTGAATCACTTCTCACACTTTCACTTATATCTTAAACAGATAAAAAGGAAGAAGTTCTTAATTAAGCATAAGAGAGTCTTTTGCTGGTGAATATTTCCTTATCGTAACCAACTTAACTAACAAAGACATCTTCAAAATTCTGCCACGTTTCTCATCAAATCTAGAATCCAAATTCAATAAAACTCAATACTTATCTTAATCTGATTTCATTCCTAATATCCTTCATTTAGTAAATTAGTAAAAGAGTGAACTTAATTAAAAAATATAAAAAAATTAATATGGAATTACCAAAAAAATTTAATAGAGAAGTTTAGTTAAAATATCCAAATTTATTTTGAAATTAAAATCTATTAAACCTAAAATTTAATATTATAGCTATATTAGTTATTACTAAACAAAATAAATTATTTGTTCTGAAATTAAATAGAACTTTATTGAATCTACAAATAACATATTATTATATCTTTGTTTAATAATATCGTATATCTAAAATATGTTTAATATAATAATGAATATATTATATCTTTGTTTAATGATATCGTATATCTAAAATATGTTTGATATAATAATGAATATATTCTAATAATTTTTTAGTTGTGACATTAAGTTCTAATGTGACGTTTTAAAATAATTTTTTCAGTTGATGTCAATAAAACTAAATGTGATATTAACAGTTTTTAATTAGTGTGAACTATTTGCCTCTCTTTCTATTTTCTAATTACTAACGAGTGTGGAATTTAATACTATCAGGATTCAAATTGAAATTGTCTCGTTAGAAAAAAGAACACTAAAAAACACCAATGGATGATGAGAAGGGTATGTTAAGAGGGTTACTCCCTCCAACACCACATATTACTCTCTGCCTCACCACATTTCCATTTTGTTCTCAAAATCAACGAGGAATTTGTTTGGCCTTCAACGAATTTTGTTAAACGAAAATCAAGATTTGTTTGACCTTTTGAACGATTTTCTTTTATACAAAATAAATAATTATAATTAAATTAATAAATAACTTAAAATCTAAAATTATATACTAGACACAAAAATTTATACAAAAAAATAAAATTAATAAACTAAAAGGCAATAAACGGATATGTAAGATCCATTGGACCTTCAACGGATCTTGACATTCGTCGATGGAAATCAAGATTCGTTGGAGGTCGAACGAATCTCTCATATCCGTGCAAACCTGTGTTTGGCTTATTCTACGTTTTTCAAACAACAACACATCGATATCAACAATTTTGGGGCGAAATCAACCATAAACCACACTCTTCTTCCCGAACCAACGATCTTTAGAGCCAACTCAGTGACAATAGAAGCATCAGAAATGGAGGAGAAAACGGAAATCACAAATAAGAGAAGTATTATAACATCATGTTACTTTACTTTTAGAAACCTAAGATTTAATTTAAATTCTCTTCTCTTATTATTATTTTTGGGTCGCTAAAATTTTGATTTCAAATCTGTCCATCAATGGTCTTGTAGCCCAAATTCAAACAAAACCAAAACAAGTTCCAAGTTCAGCTCGTTATCTTCAAAAGGGAGTTGTTCTCTCCACCACCCCGGATGCTTCCTATACCTCTCCACTATTTTTTTAATTCCAAAAATATCTTACATTAATTTAATTTTTATCATTTAACTTTATTTATCTTTTTTAAAAATACCCTCTCCTGAATTTTAGCAGGCATTGTGTATTTAACGTTCATAAAAAAAAGAAGACAATCTTTTAACTACACCAACCAATGTTGTAAAGGAATTTGCTGGCTAAAACATTAAGTAATCTAAGGTTTAATTGGAGTTATGCATATTTTGTTGAGATTTAGATCCTTCGACGTTCTTAAGGAAGAGAATATGGTCCTCCTAAAAACAAAGAAACATTTTTCTAATATAACTAACAATAAGAAATCCATTAGTAATAAATCAGCATTTCTTTCTCTCTTATACCACAACAATAAAATAGAAAACATGAAACTAACAACGTAAGGAATTAGTTGAAGTATTATAAAATTATGAGTAAGCGAAGGGATTTACTAAAATTATAAAACGAACTAATCCAGACACCTTATTACATGATTCTTTGAAATAATACAGAGATGATTGAACAGAGTAATGTATAAGGAAAGTAACAACATTTTGTGCAGATTAAAGGATTGAGAAGCAACCCCAACCTAAACCACCTAAACCACTAGATTAGAGAATTGTTAGGGAAAAGTGGTGAGTTTATAAGATAAGAGACAAAGCGTAGGTAATGAAACCGAATTGGAAAAAAAGAGATAGCTAAATTGAATCAAGAATGTGAAGAAGAGGAGGTGGTTCTCTGCCAATCATGAAGTCGTACCTAAGAAAAGGACAGCGAGGAATGTGATAAAAGTGAATATAACAAAATTAGCAGTGAGTGAGAATGAATTTGAATCGGATTACCAGAAAGAAATGGCGGAAAACACGCCTGAAGTAGCAATGGTCTGAAGGAGAGTAAGCTTCTTCTCCATTCAACCCTCTCTTTTCTTTTTCAGTTACCAATCTTCACTCCACACTCACGCATGAATCCAATTCCACTGCAACATCCTTTAACCTAGACCTTCAAACTGGCATGACGACGTCCGTTTATCCTTCAACGTCGATATCCGTGGATGTTATCGACATCCGTTTAAAAATACAGATATTCATGTCCGTTTAAATATCGTTTAAATAACACTAAAGGATAAAAGAGGAAATAGAAAGAGGAATGTAGGAAAGGAAAGGTGCAGAAAACACTGTGTAGTGGTAGAGGGAGTAACTCCCTGTCTTCAATCTGCCAGCCCAAAATAGAATTCCAACGCTGGCCTACAGGCCCAGGCCCAACACTGATTGCAACAGCAAACCCTAAACGCAACATCGCCACCCATGGTTGCTCCACTGGTACAACCACCACAGCCACCACAGAACAGAGACAATGAGCATCAGAACCCAAATGGAATTTCCCCAATTTATATTCTAAAAAAAACCTTTTAATCTCTTGTGATATAGAATTCAATACGTGAATTCTTATAGCACTTAATTACGTGAATTCTTACAGAATTCACTTTCGTATAATCCAATTGCTTGAATTCCAAACAGATATTAACACAATCATACGCAATAAAAAATGCAATTTATTTATGATTAAAAGGATCAACCAAAAATTCAAAAATCATCTTACCAGAAATATTCAATTATGATATTAAGCATTCAATTAAATTAACCACCGTTTAAATGCAAAAGTAATTTTTCATAATCATAAAATATACTTAAGGAAATGTCCACATTCATCATACAATAAAGAAAAAGTAAGTTTTTCATAAGATTGAAGATCAATCAATCACATATGTACGTTGCTATTTTTTAAAAATATTTTCTCCTCTTCAATCTTTCTATCTCACAGTGCTCTATCCTAAAATAAAATAAAGATTTATCATAAATCTATCTCCATATGATTTGAACACCTGAGAGGGTGTGAGCTGCGACAATGAAAAAGAGAAATAGGAAAAGAGGAAGAAGAAAAATTTCTCTAGTGTAAAGGTGTAGAGGTTGGGACAGTGAGGATTGAAAGTGAATGAGATTAGATTAGAGTTTTCTATGATGTAGGGGTATGGGAGCTGGGTAATAAAGAGTGAAAGAAAGTGAAATTCTATTAGGATTTTAAATTAAAATAAGTAAAAGTAAAAAATAAATATTTAAATAAGATGAATTTTGAAAATAAAAAAAATTAAGAAAGTAACCAAAAGGTTCAACACGCCTCGTTTGCAGTGGCACACATTGGGCTTGCTCCCAACACTATCATGAAACTGACGTTTCTTCCTGCACCTCACATTACTTTTGTCAGTATTCCCAAAATTTAACTAATATCCCATTTTACCCTTTATAATGTTGTTTGTAAAATAATTTTATATTCTTGAAATGAGTAATCTGGTGTGTATTTACAGAATCCGGTGACATATTCTGAATAGTTCATTCCGGCATGCACAACCCATGTCGGGGCAGGCGTGGAAAGCGAGGTTGCCTACCCATCTTGTTCCCACCTTTTTTCCTCTTTAAATTCCACCACTTCAAATCGCCTCATTCCCCTCCCCACTACCCGACAACGCCGACCCTGTCTCCTTCTTGTTCCAGGCCACTCGAGCAGCCGCCGGAACCTCCAGCTACGTCAACATCACCAACCTTAATTATTTAAAAATTATCATTGATATTAATAACAATTATCATTATGTGGACGTATTTATTACACGTATACTGACTTCTAATACATGGAGCAGCCTTGAATCTCCAAAAGCCCAACACCATCTTCGTTTGGAACCTCATAGACGTGGCAGGTTGAAAGTTGCAGCTTCAGGATATGTTCCAGATTGAAAAAAAAAAAAAAAAGTTCCGGTCCGATATTGATAAATTGAGCACAATTTTGGATTGTCTAGTCTGGAACGCAATACCAGGAATAGTAAATATCTTTACAGGATTGACCGTTCTGGTTAGTATTCCCAGATCCGAGTAGTAGTTTTTAGAATGACCGTTTTGATTAATGTTAAATTATACTGAATTGACCGATCCGTTCAAAATCAACTAGATCCATCAATCCGAACAGTAAAAACGAGACTGTACTTACCAGAATGAACAATTCGAAACATGTCACCGGATTAGTCATTCCAGAAAGAGTACAATTAAGTTTATTATAAATTGTTTAAAAAGAAAATAATAAAGGGTAAATTAGGCATTATGCAAAATTTGGGAGTATTGAAAGAAAAACGTGGAGTAGAGAAACAAGCGTCTTGAGCAACACATTGTGAGTATAGTTTTTCTTTCTGGGGTCCTCTTCAACCTCTTGCGTCTAAGAAGTATAATTTTTCATCTTCCACCTCCAACGTCTCATCTTATATTTCCAAAAATTTTATTTTTAACCTCCTAACATCTCAACATTCACCTCCAACATTTTTAAAAGATTTATTTTTTAACTTTAATAAAAATATTTTTATTTTCCCTTTTCTTTTTATTAAAGACATTAATAAATATTTTTTTATTTTCTTTACCCCGTCTTAGTAATAATTTAATTTAATTTAAAATTTAAATATTAGTTAATAATTTTATGAAAACAAAAATTTTCCTAAACCTTGATTAAGAATTACAAAAACTCTCTTAACGCTTGATTAAGAGTCACAAACACTCTTCTAACCCTTAACTAGGAGACTTGTTTCAATACTTCAAATAATTTCATTTCATTTAGAGAATCAAGGTGAAAGAAAATATAAATACATTTTTCTCCTTCAACTTATAAATACATAATTGATCATAACAATATTATCTCATTAACCTAGTCCTCCACTATAAAACATAAAAGTTATCTTAATAATCTTACAATACTTAATAGTCAAGATTAAGTATAATTTAAATACATTTAACTCAACCTTTAATAAGTTAAAATTTGCACCAATTATATATTAACTTTTGTTTTATATTCTGATTCTGTTTATTTACGGAATAAAAGTCATGGGTCCTGAGTGCAATTTAATTTTCACACCGTTTCACTGTAAATAAAGTTCGTTATGTTTCCTTGTTGGCATAACTTGATTGGTGTGGGTTGCGACGATATTTATGTGTTAATCTATTTTAGTATACTCTAACTCATTTCGCTTTGTTTGCCAATCCAATACGTACTAAATAAAATAAGATAAACAGACCTTGTTGATTATTTTAAAAAAAAAATTAAAAAAATATTTTTTTTATATTATTTGAATGATGTAAACATATAATAATATCATAACTTAAATCATTAACATTTATAAATTAAGTTTAAAAAAAATAACTCACAAAGATTTGTAATCCACCTAATCATAGCTGCTCAATCTGATTTACCTATTTTTGGCAGATTAATAACATCTGGTTGAGTCGAAACAGACAAAACTGATGCGTTACTTATTATTGGCTCTCTCTAACACTAAATTTAATAAGAATTTATAAATATAAATCAGAAATAAAAATCGACCTAATGAATTATACATGTCTTAATGTATAATAAGTTTATTAAATAAAGACTGAAATAATAAATTATACATGTCATAATTTATAATGAATTCATTAACTACATGTGTTGAGCGGGTAAAATATCTTTTATCTGTCATGTAAGATCAATATAAAATTTTTTTTAAGATTTAGTTTCACTATGTATCAAAAGAAGAAGTTAAAACGAATGTACAATTATATCTTTTAAAAGACTAAGTTTTGTATTTCTTTAGAGTAAAAAATAATCGTGGAAAAGTGGAGGGATTATAAATATATTAAGCTTTATATTAAATAAAAAAAATTACTAAATGGAAAAAGAAACAACTTCTCGAGAAATTTGACAACATTTTCAGGATAACAAGATTCAGAAAAACAACTACCGTTAAAAAAAACATCAACGGTTCCAACTATCCAAATGCGTAGTTATGCAAAGAAAATTTCATGCTTTTTAGTCATTTCGTTTGATAGGTATAGTAGTCATAAGTTAACAACGTTCTTGAATGTTTATAATGTAATTTCTTATTTTAGTATTACATTAATACTTATTAGTTCTATTAATCACTTTATAACAAGCATATAATTTATATAAATAAAGTTATGTTAATAGTCTTATTTCGAATAAATTTTTTCAAAAACAATCATCAAAACGAATTTAATTACATTTTATACATATTTACAAATATCTATACAAAATTAAGTTATTCTCATTTTCTTACTAATGAGCACTTTCATCTATAATATTATCTACTCATGTGTAATTATTATCATATGAAAATCACATCCAACAAAATGAGATAAGTTAATATAATTTTACAAAATATGATCATTTCTAAAATAAAACATTTCATAAATTCATATCATATCAAGTCACACTCAATGATTATATACTCATTCAATGAAATAAAAAACACAACCATAAATATATTATATTATGAAAGATTTGTACACTGAATTAGACATAAAAACAATATACCTATCATATGACCTTTCAGTAAAATATAACATAAGTTTTTATTCTACTCGACCTCAAATATCAAGATTTAAGTCATGTTTTTCACACCACAACATAGGTCAAAAGAACTTGCCTTCATCACCTAAATACCTTCCACATACGTGAGTCCAACAATTTGTATAGTAAGGATCATTTGTCTCACAAACCTCATTTAACATATACCATATAATCATACAACATAGTGTGTCCTCATAGGAAATAATTACACTCATACCATACGTACATATATGAAAATTCAATAACTCTATATATTATGGAATAAGTCTTGACTATACTCGACTTCATATACCTCTTAGTCGATTATGACATAACCCTTGAGCCTAATCTATCTCCACCCACATCCACATAGCAAAAAAAATGAATCTCTTAATGACTAAGTACTAGAACAAAAGTCCAACAATTTCTCATAACGAGGTCATTCATCACCTAAAGACCCAACCACCTTCATATTTTCTTATGACAACAATATCATCCAATGACCTAAATCACAAGGAGCCATTTCCATCAAACTTGCCCAATGAGTAATTTGGTTTATTGGCTTCAACTGATGTTTCTCTCCCATTAGACCTTAATAAATACATTTTAGTTCTAAAACTAATATTTGCCATTATCATTGCTTTTATTTTGTTTATTTTTATTTTTTATTGATTTTTTATTATTACTTTTTAGATAATTAAGGTTTTTATTTAATAAATTGGGAAATATAAATATTTGGTTCTTATTTGTCAAAATATTGTACAAATAAATGAAACTCACTGAAGATTGAATAATATCTCAACTAAATATGTTATCAACAAATTGAGTTACTTCAATTATAAAAGTCAAACAAATAGAAATTACTAAAGTTTGAAGAATATCTTAACAAAACCAGTTCTTAACAGATTTTGATTACTTCAATTAAAAAAATCAAGTACAAATTTCAAGCCTAGTTCAATTTTCGCAAACTCGTCTAAATGTTATAAATATAAGCCTTGAAAGAGCTAGAAAACACACCCTTGGAGAAGAGGAAACTAAATCTAAGAAAGATACGACAAAGGCTCATTCTAGAGACTGGAGACATTGTTTATTATTCTTTTTTAGTAATCAAAATGTCTACGAGTAACTAAATCCCTAATTCACAGGGGTTGGACGTAATGCATCTTAACTCTCTGTTGATTGAAAAATAATTTGAGAAACCTGATTAGGATGGAACAACTAAATAGATTTCACATGTTAGACATAAATGTGAAACAATTAGTCATTCATAACATTAGAATGCTGAACTTAGTATGAACTTATGATAAAATTTGCTAAGACATTAGGGTTTTTATTATTAAAGTTTAGATTTGTCGTTAAGACTTTAGAGCTTGTTACATATGGTGTGAATGCTAGAATGGGAATTAGAAGTATATTCTTTGGTATTTTTACGTGGAATTAGATCATGAACTTCAACCTCGGTGAAGTTTTTATCGTATTATTAATTTCATTATTTTAAATTGCTTTATAGAATTTTAGAATTATTTTATTCAAAACTCAATATTTTTCTTATTATTTATACGATTTGGTACACTTATCAATTTTGTAACAAAAATATAATATTGTGAGTCAATTATCCAAACTAATAAATTTATCCTCAATTTAGTCCTTAATCACATCAAATTATTCAACTCCAAACATTCAACCAATACTCAATAATTAACTAGCATTTACACGCTTCATATCTCATCACAAGTATAATTTACACCATTAAGTCAACCAATTAACCAATTGGATAAAACCAAACAATCAAAAAGAATAATTTCTCTTATTTAATTTAAGCTTTTTTATCTCAATTAAGTTCGATCAACTCTATGTCAAACAAGATATTTTATTTATATACCAAAAAAACTCAAATCAATGATTTGAACACACCTTATTAATATAAAACGAACATAAATTTATCTTGAACTTTTTTTAGTCACATTCAATCAAAAAAAACACCTCATACATGTAAGACAAAACGAAAAAAAAAACAAAAAATGAGTTTACTCTCTTGAGGAATTTTTGATAAACTAGAATGATAATATTTTTTTCAAAATTATCATAATAATGCATTCTGATTTTGAAACAGATTAATATACTAGTTAAAAGCTTTCATAAAGGTAGTACATAAAAAGGAAAAAAAAATTAGAAAAAATTTAACATTTATAAAATGAGACCGACAAACTAATTTTTTATTTACAACTCGAACCTTTTATAATAAAACAATCAAATTTTATGTATAAAGTTATAAATTTATTTCTATTATTAAGTGCTTACTATATCTTTACATTTATTTACTTTTTATGATCTAAAATACTAAAAAGGAAAAGTTTTGAAATTTTAAGCCGAAGCTTACTGATATCCCCATTCTAGAGATCAATAATTTAGTTGTGTATGAATGAATAAATTTGACAATTTCATTCAAAATCTAATATAAAGAAACTTCGTTAAGAAAAGTAGAATTTGATACGAGTATCTGTTTAACAAAGTAAACGTGACTATTTAAGATTCAATTAAAGACTAACAAATTTTGTTAACTATTTTCATCAATTAAATGTATTTATTCATAGTTTTGTATTCCTGATGATTGGTATGTTTGATAGTCTGAATCGTAACTAGATTGTAACTTTATGACTGGTGGATTGGAGAAAGCAAAACAATCTTTTTTTTTCTTTTCTAACCATCATCAATGTCTTTGAGAGAGTTTGAGGATGAAATTTTCATATGACTTAATAATAAATTATTCTTAACCAATGTTATTGATTCCATAACTTCCTCTTTCTTTGAAAATTAGAAAAAGTAGTGGGGAATATATCTTCGTCGATAAAAAGATTCTTCCCCATTAAACATGTGCCATCAAGATTGTTCCAAGAATACATGTATTAAAAAAGTGTTCCGGGATAAAAACATTCTTCACTTACTATTTATTACTTTCTTTAAAGATAATAATTAAATATAATTGTTTTTACTTTGATTTTTTTTAAATAGCTTGTCCTAAATATTGAAATTAAACATTTCATTTTTCTCAATTTTTTTTCCACGAAATAAAATTTTATAATTTTATATAATAAATTTTCCTTATTTATTGGAGCACAAATGCTAAGCACCAAAAGTTCCTATTGACATGAAGAATTTAAAACGTTTCTTGTCAGATTCAACGGGAAGAAAACAACTAAATAATTCTAAAATTTGTTAAATAATTATTTTATTAAACCCTAAACACATGCATATTAAGGTATGTGTATTTATTATTTTATAAGTAATTAGTTATAAAATAGAAAATAATATAATTCAATATATATATATATATATATATATATATATATATAATTTTATGAAATAGTATTAGAAAAATCGTCTAATCATTATTTTTAAATAAGAAATTATTTAATCATTTCAAAATAAAAATTATATAATTAGAAGATAACGTAAAAAATTATCAAATAATACATTTCTTTTTATATAATGATATAAATATATAGTACTTACTAAATAAATTGTCCAAGAATATAATGTTGTTAAAAGGCAATATTCTCGTTTCCCTGCCTAACAAAGTGGTCCGTTACACGAAAAAACACTTATTTTATCTTTCTTCATATTCTTCTTTAGATTTAACGATAAGAAAAAAAAGTCAGAAATATTAACTATAGATATTATCAAGATTTTTTCACGTCCAAACTCAATTCTTCTTTAGATTATCTTTCTAACATCTAAACAAATCCCACTTTAACTAATAAAAATATATGAATTTTAACTCGCATATTATTTTCGTTACAACACAAGCATAAAATGACAGTGCTATTTTTACAATTATTACAAACATATATATGTCTTGGTTCACAAAGAATCGAAGTCTAAAGACGTCTATGACCTTGATTGTTTAGAGAACTGAGACCCTAAAGTACTTATGCTTCGGTTATGTCATGAATCGAGAAATAAAATAAATGAAAATATTTTTTTAAAAAGCTTTAAACAGAGATTCTTAATAGAATCGAGCCCTTATTATCTCGGCCAATAAAATAACTCAGGTAATAACATATTTCTAGGGTTAAATTGCGGAAACAAAGCCTCATACACATTTCAGATAGAGTCATTTTCTCTATTGTGTCGTTGCTCTCTCATCATTTTCATGACCATCATCTTCAACATTTCTTCCACTTTTTTTTCATTTTACGTTGATTAAGTGCTTAGGTATGATTTTCCTTTTGTTTTGACCGATTGATTTTGTGCACAAGTATTCTTTGGATAGACGCTTTGATGTTTATTTCGTTTCACTTCAGCACTAAACTCACCTCCAAAGTTAGTTTCGTTTTAGCTTTTTGATATTTTTCGTTTGGTTGTTTGTTCTTCATATACCATAGTTATAGGTAAAACTGATAGTTTGCTCAAATAAACTCTAAATGGCTTGAAAGTTTTTATGAAGGACCAAAAAAATCATGAAAATTCCTCACAAAAAATTTCAAATCAAAATTTAAAGTCTAACTATTTTAAATATTTTTGCAAAGTTTGAAAAAAAATTCAAAAAATAGAAACCAACGTTTTCTCGATAATCTAGAAGGATTAGCTGGCTACACAAGCTATCACGGTATAAAAAAAAATTAAACTTCAAATTCACCCAAAGGGCTCCTGACATTTTTCTCCAGAAACATGAGTTTAAAAGAGTGGTAAAAAAAAATTTCGTTCAAAAATAATAAGATTAAGTTATAATTCATATCAAACTCAATTTTTTCAATTCAAAATACTAATTCAATATTAAGTCTGTAACATCCCAAAAATACAGCAATAAACCATATGATAGAATAATTACATTAATAATAATCCAGATTAGTCTTACACTAGAGTCGAGCGTACGCTCATGGCCGAACGGCCTTACAGAAAGAGTTACAAATTTAACCCGTACAACGCTACCAGAACTATCTGACCGGTTTACAAAATAACCATACCGATCGTTCATACTTAAACAAAAGGGAAAGTGAGCGGACGTCCATTTTACTATAACTAGACTATTGACCGAACGTCCTACTCTTCGGTCTTGACTTCGATTTCTTCCAAATTTTCTTCTTCCAGCAGCTCGACTCCTTCTGCTCACATCCACATGGATGATCATTGCAATGACAAGGACGGACGTACAAAAACCAGACACGACAGGAAACACAGGGTAAGCTTATGTAATTTAATTCATGCATAAACATACATTTCAAATAATTCAACATCAGATAAATTTCAACATACGTATCACACAAGCCTATCACTAGACTGACTGTCTGAACTGTATGAAATCTGCGTAGCTACAGGCGTTCGTGCACCCGAGTGATGTAGTAACTGGAATACTCTCATCAGCTGCCACCCGAGGTTAGTCCATTCCGTCCAAAGTACCCCTAAGGACTAGGACCTCCTGCCGTTCCCACACATGACCTACCCTCCTCTACGTGAGGACGAGTACTCACGGAACATCAGGATGAACCGCCAGCATTAGCATGCCCACAGTCATACTTTACCAATTCCAACATTCATACATGAGTCGTTCCTCCCTGGAACGCTCGTTCAAATCCACATCATTTCATTCATATCACATTCTCTTCCTATTTCATTCATAATCATTCTCAATTTCATCTTTCATTATCACTTTTCTCAAATTAATCTTTCATTACCCATATGTTAAATTTCATCTTTGTTCAAAAATTCTTACGGATACTCAATACCGAACGTTCAATCCTCACTCAGAACGAGGACGAACACTTGGAACGAGACAGAGAGGTCTCCAGTTCCATAATAGAATAAGACCGAGTGGGTTATTATCGGATTACGAAAGAAACCGAGGTCAACTGCATATCGCAAGAATGACTAGAACGGACATTATTTACAAAGTGAGTCAATTAGATGAACTGACCCTTGAGAGTTCTAACCGAACGCAGAAAGAACTAGGCCAAATACTAAAGCTCTAAGCCGGAACCAAATGGACGTATACACTTCAAGACTTTCAGAGTATAATACTTAGAAGGATTCACCTGAAGAAGCCGAACGCTTAAGAATATTTAGCATATTTAAATTTACATCAAGAATTCTGAATGCCAGTCAATGACCGAGCACGGTGGAGAAGAAGATTTTATTTAAGTTAGACGAACGCTACTTTTCATCAAGATAGATTATATAAGAAACGAGAACAAGCGCTTGGTGTAAGACCGAGCACTAATGAACTTAAAATAAAAGGCTTGATAAATATAGTCAGATACTATAGAAGTAGTGTTTACGAACAACGAAAATATACCATTACATATATATATAAAGATTTAAGTTGTCACAGGATACCCAGATACAACTATGCTTGACCGAACGCTCAAGCATAGTATTAACACACGAGGACGCTTGTCCTCAACTAGGATTCTCTCCAAATGAAAGAGTCTCATTTCAACTATGTTTACTAAAAGAACCGAACGGTCAATAACCGTTCAGTTACGAACGTACACTTTCATATGAGAAATTTCATATTCAGAATTTATTTGTATTTATCTTCTTTCTTAACATATAGTTTCATAACTTTATACATTCATATCATGATCAACTTTCATACTTCATACAATCCAGATCATATAAGGTTCATATCTTTCATGCATTAAAACATAATTCAACCATATTTCATTTCCACTCATTAAACAAACGAACGTTCATGCAATCTAATCATATCAATCATCATGCACCAAAGTCATTCAGTTAAATAACGAACGTTCATCCAGTACAACAACATACAAATACAAATTAAATTAAATAAGCTTCCCTTACCTCTGAGCGTGAACGTACGTCCTACAGACTGAGACTCAGTTCGCCGAACTACGATCCTTTCTACCCTCAACGCTCAACGACTCTTCGAACCAAAATAAAACAACAGTCCAAACTCGTTCAGAATGAAACTAAGGACCCATGCAACCAGAACTTGGTTTGCATGTTTTCAAGAACGAACGGTTAAAGACAAGGAAAACTTACCCGTTCAGAATTTGAAACCAATCGGATCAAACTAAAGCTTGGGACGCCGGAAGTGCTCCTACGGTGCCTGAATGGAGATCGGAGAAGAGAAAGTGAGTGTTTACTCAGAGAGAAGATGAAGATGATGTAGAGAGAAGGAGGAGAGAATGAGGTTCTTCAGAAACGTGAAAAGAGGGTGCATGTAGAGAGTGGAGCAGATTTTCTGAAAATCCAAGTTTTGCTGCACGCGTCACAACGAACGTCCCCTCTTCAGTCGACACCTGCTTTCCACTAACTGATTTTCTGGATCTCCTTCGCTTGACACCTGGCGTTCGTCACCTGAGTGTCGAGTCTTCCTTTTGACACGTGAATTTCACTAACAACACGTATTTAATTCTACTGGTTCTGATATTTAATTCTACTGGTTCTGACAAAGTCCAATAAGATTTGCATCAAACTAACTAATTATTAATCTAAACTGGACCAACTGATTCTAATAACGAAATAAATCAAATTCCACGGAAATTTGTTCATATACTGAATTTATTATTTAAAAATTTGATAAATAAAATTCAAAGAATCCACATGAATAATATATATTATCATATAGTTAATGTAACTCAACTACAATAAATATATACTATTTACATAATTTAATTACGAAGTCATCTACACATTTCTTTTAGATAAAATAGTTTTCTAAAAATAAAATTTCACATGCTTCTCTTATTCGGTGAATCGAAATCAAATTAATCCTTCGGCGCCGCGTTAATTTGATTCAGACCGTGGAACCAATATAAAAAAAAAAAGTTTGAATTGACTTTTTTTATTTTAAATTGACATTTGAGTTTCATAATAAAAGAGTTGAAAAAAATAAAGTAAAAATATATTACTTTTAATTTGTCTATATTTATTTCGGATACGGATCCTTACCTGGTAACTAATGACTCCAACACTCTCCACGTTAACTTGGACAATTGAATGCATTTTACGGATTCAATTCAAAGTAACCTAATTTTGAAAAGGTTTAATCATTTACCTAATCTCTATTTTTATTTTTAGTGATTTTTTTAATTAGTTCCTTCAATGTTTTTTTACACCAAATGTATTATTTGATAATTCATTCTTTAAAGTATTTGGTTACTAACAAGTTTTTTTTTTATAAAAAAAAAGTGTGTTTAAAATAAAAATTATTTTAAAGTATTTAGTAATTTTTATTTTAAATTTTATTTTAAAAATTTATTATCTTTATAATCTTTTACTTATATTATTATTCTTTGTAACTTAAATATTACTATTCTTAAAAATAAAAATTATTTACAATTATTATATAAATAAATGAAACACTAATTCCTATCATAAAAAAAACAAACTATTTTAACATGAGTGTTTTTTATTTTTCTTTGTTTAAGGTTCCTTGTATTTACCTTCCATAAAATACATTCACTTTTTTTTTTTTGGAAACAGAGAACCATCAGACAATAACTGTATAATCAGAAGAAGAAAAAAAACTCCGAAAAAAATTGAAGGACCGTGGTCTTGGTGACAGTTGTTTAAAGCGCGTAGCTAAAGAGCGAGTTTGAGGTCGAGGGCAACATCATGTTGTTCTTTGTTCTTCTTACCATTGTTGGTGTCTTTGGTTGTGCCACGTGAACTTGGACTGGGAAAAACCAAAGGTGGTTTTCTGAAGTGAATATCGGTGGTAAAGTCCTGAAATTCGAAAGCAACTTCTGGCTTGGCCTTGGTTGATGTAGTGGTGGTGGCCTTCATCTTTTTCCGGTTGCTCTCGTTCTTCTCCAACTCCATCAATTCCTTTCGGCGCCGATCACGTGCGTCGCGGAAGCTCCTCAAGAGCGAGTAAAACTTCTCCATCTTCATCTCGTCGTTCTCGTCGTCCCGATCGTCATCGTTCCTCACTTCTCTCTTCTTATTTTCCATAGCAAAACAGAGAGAAAAACAAAACTCTAATCAACGGAAACAATGGGAGAGAGAGGTTTAAGATTGTTGGTGCGATGAGAGTAGGTATGCCAGCATTGTCGGAAAGGAATGCCGTGTTTCTCAATTCTGCGTACTTTTTATATAGAAAAATGTTTGTGACGTTGAGCCTGTGACGTCAGTAACTTGTGCTTTCGCTGCACGCGTAAGGCTGGCTTTGTGATTCGTCATGATTCCTACCTCTTCTATTCTAGTCGAGTAGTCCCTTGACTTATTTGTTCTTGTCTACTATTCATCTCTTATGTCATAGACCAATTATTAAATATTTTATTAATACATAACTAATAAAATTGTTTATTACATCATATTATTTCACTTTCTTGAATTATTTATTAATAATGAGGCCACCATGCAATTAGTGTATTAAGTTTGTAAAGGGTTACAAATAATAATGAAAATATTGGATCTCCTTCAAATTCATCTTTTCCAATCGACTTCAATTTCTTTAACCAAACACATATGTCACTCTTTTTTCATTCCTCATAAATAATATATATGTTGAAGCAAATTGAACATTAAAAAACATAAAAAATTGTGAGAAATAAAAATCAATACTATATATCAAGAGACATTTCTATATCATTTCAAACCATGTTTGATATGACATGTATTTTGATAAATCAACTTTTATTTTAAGTTTAAATATTATTTTTGTCCTATTTTTATATTTGTTCAATCTGATTTCACGTTTAAATAATTTTAATTTTTGTAAATATAGTACTTTTTTTATAATAATGATTAAATAATTAATGACACATGTACGTCATGTGTCATCTGTCATCGCAATTTATTTTAATTATTTTTTTAAATTATTTATATACCAAGTGAGTATCGTATCAATGTCAATGTGTGGCTCAATTATTGTTTTTTTCATTATTTTAATTCAATTTAATCTTAATTTTTTAAAAACAAAATAGAACAATTTTTTACTTTCTAAATTTAATTTTTATATAAATTTTATATTAATATTTTTATTAAAATTAATATTTTTATTATATATTTCGAAAATTCAATTATAAATTATTAAATTTAATTATAAATATTTCTGAAAATTATTTTTAAGTCAACATTATGTTTTACATGCAGAAATAAAAAAATTAAACATAAATCTAATAATTATATTCTAATTATATTGATATTTATAAAATTTACATTAAAATATAAAACATTTAATAATTACATTCTATTTAATAATTAAATTTAATAATTAATTTAAATTTAAAATTAAATATAATAATTTATATTTGAATTTCAAAAATATTAATAAAATTGTTAATTATAATAAAATATCAATATAACATCTATATAAAAATTAAATTTGTTTTCAATTTTGAGAGTGTCAAAATTGTTTCATTTAAAAAAAAATAAGATTGAATTAAATCAAAATAATTAATATAAAATCTGAATTGAACAAAAGACAATGACATATCTACAAACACGATACTAACTTTATAGGTTTCAAACTAAAAAAATTAAATTTAAAAAAAAATTAAAAGGTTATAAAATCATAAATTAACATATGTTAAATATCATATTGGAAAAACATCAAATTAACTAAAATTGATGAAAATTGAGACTTTATTGGACATGAAAAAAAAACTACATTAACTAAACACAATAAAAATAGGAATCAAAATAATATTTAAATATTTATTTTATATGTTTCTTCACCTATGAAAATAGGTTAAATTTATATTTTTCAACTATTTAAATGTCATTATGAAAAACACTAAACTAACCAAGATTAATGAAAATTGAAACTTTATTTAACAGTGAAAAAAAGAACTACATTGATTAAATACAATAAAAATAGGAATAAAAATAATATTTAAACATTTATTTTATATGTTTCTTCACCTATGAAAACAGTTTAAATATATATTTTTCAACTAAATAAATTTATAATATTCCCCTAAAATAATAAATACGAAAATTTATTAATAATTCTACATTAAGTATGTCAACATCTAAATGTTACAGTTTAAACAAAAATATTATTCGTGCAACACAATTTACATATAATTTTTTTTCTAAAGTACTGTTATGGTTATTGTGATATCCCATAATATACGACATGCATATATAATATTAAAAAACAGTTAGAGACATATAACGGACTATATTGGTTACAGTCATCCAAAATAAAATCAGAGTTGGTCTCTTAAACATAAAGGATCATTGTGAATTATCATTAGAATAATACTAGTAATCAAGATCCTAGACATACTAAGCTGTAGCATCACCTTCTTCCAGCGCTTGCTCCACAGACACCTCATCTTCATCTGCTCACATCCAATTTAGGATGATCATTGCAATAGGAAACATACCCAAACAAAGCACGAACACACAAGCAAGGGTAAGCTAGTTTCACAAGCAAGCATACTATATTAAAGTAAACAATTCATCAAATAAATACTTTAAGCCAAGCAAGTTAAACCAAACAAAGGAACATGTCATAAACTAGACTTGACTCGTCCGGACTTAGAATGATAGTCGAACTATGGCGAGTCCTACATTCGTGGTGGCTTATGAAACTTGGGTTCCCCACCCTGCTACACTCACGAGGTTAGCCTGTTACGGGCCTTAAGGCATACTGGAAGCCTCCAAGACTAAGACCTCCTGCTACTCCTCACCACATGGATTAATCCCTCTACTTGAGTATGATTAGCCATTGGAGTTTCAGAATGACCCCCAAGACTGAGCTCCTACACAGATGGAACTTGATTTACAACTTGGATCATACTTTCATCACTTTGTAATCATATACTTTCTGCCACAATCAACATATACACAATACCAACAATATACATTACTCACCACTCACAAATTATAAAAATAACATCTCCATAATTGAATCTAAGTTAATCAATACCAAGAACCAAACAGCTCCAACTAACCCATAACAGCTCATAAAATGCATCAATTTATACATACCAACAAGTAATAAAATTATTGATTAACACTCGCGTTTCAATATAAGAAACAACTATCCTTACTTTATTATATATATATATATATATATATATGTGTGTGTGTGTGTGTGTGTGTGTGTGGATCCTTACTTTAAATTCCAAACACCAGTGACTGATTTCCTAAAATTATAATTAACTAGAAATTAACACATGATAACTTTATGCATCTACAATCAACTTGTTTTATTTTATTTTTATCCTAGCAGAGATCTTTCTTTACCCCAATTGGTCACCGGAGAGGACCCAGATGTCTGAACGCATTAAACTCACCTTCGACGCCAGCACATATGACTAGCACAACTGACTGGACCAGGCCAGGGTTGCTCTATGATCAAGGATGTGCCAACTAAGGTTTTTAAGGTTCCTCTATCCTATCAATAAAGAAAGGCTCTCAACAATTAACAATTAATTTATTTAAATTATCTACCTTGTTCTCTTATGCTCTAAATATGAATGCCTAATTTCAATATTTTCACTTCCTCTCACAACAACCTCAAACAGTACCTGTACATCTATTTAATACCCATATACATGCTATTATAGAACCCTTACTTCAGACCTTCCAACAAGATCAATTTGAGCCAACAAACTCATGCAAAACAGATTAAATTCATCACATCACAACATGCACAATTTCACAGTTTCAGTTATAACACCCAATACAATAAAAGTCATAAAACAGTTTCACCAGAGTACACCAGTTCAACATTCATATGCATATATTTTTATAAAATAAATTCATACAAAAATAATTAGCTCCCATTACCTTAGTGGTTACAAGTACAACACTCTTTAGAGGAAACCCCAAAACAGTACTCTTGCACATAAGCAAGTTCAACAGGATCTACAAAATATCAAATTGGATACAGAGACATCTCTTAGAGTTAGAATAGGTAGAGAATCTAGAGGGGAACTCCATTGATTTCATGCAACTAGAAAATTGCATGCCCTAGGTTCAAAGGAAAGGGAGGAACAGAGAAAGATAACTTACCCGTCCAAAGCAGAATTTTAATCGGATGAATGGAAAGCTCTCAACTCCGTGAACGAAAGCACACTACCTATTTGAAATTTCAACGGTGGGAAGTGGTGGAAAAGTAGAGAGAAGTCAGAGCAAGAAGAGGAAAATGGAACTGAGTTTAGAGAGAGAAAGAGTAACTGGAGCTAGAAAATGAGGCCTCTTCTGAGGTCCTAGTGCCCTTAACTTCTTGGATCAGGCTGCAGGACCCAATAGCATTTCATTTTCAGGCTCTTACCGTTATGCTTTAAAATATAATTTTACATTTTTATAAAATTATATTTTAAATTTGTACTTCACTTCTTATTTTAAATAAATATCAATTTAAAGAAAAATATATATTTTAAAAACACGTAATAAATGTATTGATAAGTCAGTCTTTTTCTTTATTTACTTTTTCCTTTTTCTTTTTCTTTCTTTTCTGTAAAGTTTCTCCTTCATGTCTCTTCTCTTTCATAATATGATTGTAACTTACTCAGGAGTAAAGAAACACTTTTATCCAAGCAGATTTTTAAATAAAATAACTTTATATTTATTCTATAATTTTTTTCTCTTATATATTTATTTTTATATGAATTTGACATCAATATTAGTGAAGTCATTTGAAGAATTAATTTTATTAATTCGTTTTATCACATATTAAAATTCTATCATATCTGAATACTTTATTTTAAATTTTTAAGTGTGAAATAGTTTAGAATTTGAAAATTTTGTCTTGAAAATAGACATTATACGTAAGAAAGGCTATTATATTTTGATAGAATTATAAAATAGACTACGTGAAGATGACTTAATCACTAGATTTTAGTTCTTAAGCATGGCTAAAACTTTGTTTGAACTTGAATATTATTAAATTTTGATGGATGATTATTTGAGATATTCTTAATTAAATACTTTCAGTACCATGTTGATATACACAAGTTAATAATGAAGTTCCTTAAACCACGTTTTGAACATTTCCTTATGATAAGTTATGAATTTGATACGAATTTAAATATATATACTTTGAGTTAAGATCTTAAGATTAATCTAAAATAAGTAAATAATGGTGTTTGAGTAAATAATGGTTTAGGATTACTCAATTAAATTGTTTAAAAGATGTTTGCTTTGAAATATTTTTTAAAATACCTTGAGATGAATTGATTATAATGTTGAAGTTGGTTTTTTTTATATATATTTTTGCTCTCTTTTTTTTTTCAAGTGAAAGCAAAGGGTTTTTCCTTTAAGCGAAAATAATATTGTAACTCAACCTTGTTTTTGTCAAATTTTTGCTAAAGCATATTTTTTTCTCAAGCTAAAAAAAACTTGGTCTCTTTGACTTATTGAATGTGAATATTTTTTATAAATGCAAATTGAGTATTAGTTTTTATTTTTATATGTGATTTATTTACGGTTTTGTTTAAATAAGTTCTATTGTATAATTGCGCTTACTAATGTTATGAATATTGCATGTTATACGGGTATGGTTATCGAGATTGATGAGAATTGTATGAATTTATGATTAAATATATGGGATTATTTGTGAATTGTGGTTTGATTTACGTATTAAGTATTGTCATCTATATTGTAACAAATATTTTTTTAACTTTACTGATGGTCTAAGTCACATTGACTAATATATCAGGCGATGAGAAGGTGAGGGAAAAGTTCTTACATACTGTACCATAAGTATGTGCAACATGGGTTATTATGAACTTACATTGATTTCATGATTAGTGAGTTTGTTTGTAACTCTACATCTTAGATTGGATAAAATGTTAATTTATGATAAAACTTACTTAATGTGATTTCAAAAATGCATTAGTTGATATTCTATTTGTTGAATATCTTTTATTACTAGATCTATGTGTGATTTATATGATTATAGACTATTGATTTTTCATTGAAAATGATTTTTTATGACTTATTAATTAAAATGTATCTTTTATATAGATTTTCTTAAGATAAAATTTTTGTTTTCAATAACTTTACATGTGTTTTTGTGGTGTAACTTGCTTTGACTATACTATGTACACAAGTTGTATAAATAAAATTGCATTATGGGTGGAGGTATGTTTGTAAAAAGGTTAACTATATTCTTTGTTACTAAATTATACCACAATTTTTATTTTTGATCATATCTCAAACTTTGATCATCTTAAGTTTTCATACTTAAAAAATGCATGGATACATTCTTCATCGTCGTCCGACGGTGTTAAATGATTTTTAGCATGAAAAACAACTAATCATACTAATATTTTAAGATGTTAATAAGAAGAAAACATGTAGTACATCCAATATGATTTATCATTTGTTAAGTTAAAAAATAATTAACATCATTAAAGAGAAAAACTATATTTATTCATAACCTAATATAATAAAAGTTAAGATAGAAACAAAAATAAAATTGAGTTAAATAAAATTCTTTTAGGATATTTTTTAAAAATTTACAAAATTGAAAAAGAAAACGTTAAAACTAGTTTGTTTGTAAGCTAAAATTAAAATTTAAATAAATTATATAGGGAAACTATTAAACTAATTTAGATTTATGAAACAATATTTTTTACTTTTCATTATTAAAATTGTTTATAAAAAAATATGAAAATAGATCAAATATAGTTTAAGATAAAATTTGCATACTGTTCTAGGTATAAATGGTGTTCTTTGTGTAATTTACTTTTACCTTTAAAAGTATAATTTATTGAACGTACTATATAATTTGAAGATAAAATTTTAAATTTAATTAAAAAATAGCACCATACTTATGATTGGTCTTGTTGTAGATATTTTTGTTTGGCTCTGTTTTTTTTAGAAATCTGAATTGATTGTGTTGATATTAAATGGTTAGACGGTAGTAGGTACAATACAACGTGACTTTCGCTTGGGGGGACAACACTGCATTGTTTAGATGTGACAGCGTGAAAACGACGCATCAAAGAATCTTAACAAATACTCAACACGTGTCACTCTGACTAATGCATGACAACATTCTATGATGTCATACTTACATGTCATCTACTATTATTTATTTCTTCTCTCTCACCTTTCCCCTACCAGTCAATAACAGGATGGCAGCAAAGGAGAGCTACTTTGACTTTACATATTGTTGAAATTATAAGCTATTTGAAAATTTATCAGCTAATGGATTGAATTTAAATTTTTTAATAAAATTAATTAGAAAATTATTTCATAAGCATAAAAATAAAAAATCAGCTATTTGACTTTAACACTAAAAAAATGATAAAAATCAGATTTGAAAAATATTAAAAAAACTAGTCGTGTATTTGCGATCTTATTTTGACAAACCATTTGTTATAATGGAAAGTTAAAAGACACTCATAATATATATATATATATATATATATATATATATATATATATATATATATATATATAAGATTTTTTAAATTTATAAAAAAATAATATAAATGTGGTTGAATTGGATTGGAGAGATGATTTTATGAATGAATGTTTTTAGGAGACGGAAAAAAAATACGATAGTGTTTGGATTAAAGAAAAAGTGACGTGATTCGAATGATTTTGAGACCGAAAAATTGTATATAATATAATGAGTATAATAAATTAAAAAAACATTTTAATAGATAAAATTATATGATTATTATTTTATCTTGAGAATATATGTAATATAAATGTAAATATAAATAATAGAAATTATATTAAAATAAAATTAAAGTCATTATTTATAATTAAAAAATAAAATTAGAAAAAATTAATTTAATTTAATTATTAATACTAATTAAAATTATTAATATTAATTATTACTATTTATTAATATTGAATTTATTAATATTAATTATAATAATAATAATGATTATTATTATTAATATTATACTCACAACTATTATTAAGTTTTATTTTTGTGTTATTATAAAATTATGTTCGTATTCCTATAATCAATTTCATGCTTCCTACTATCTTGAGAATATATTTCAAACTTTAATCACTGCCTACATATAAAAATCCAAGAACAGGCTCACTGAAAAAAAAAATTCAATACCCAAATTTTTTCAAAAGCTCCTCTAATTTTTTTTTTATTTCAAACAATTTTTTATATATTTGGCTTAATGTCAACGTGGAAAGTTAGTATAGAAATGTAGTCAAAGTTAAAACGCGTTGGGAAACACGAGAGGGTACAAAATTAAGCAAATTAAGGAAATAAGTTAGCATGTGTCTCACGCCAGAGGTTTCTTCCATGGTAGTTAGTTTGGGACAATTTTGTTTAAATATACAATCATATTTACTAATAAATAATTGGTCGTGATAATTTTTATGTTAGAATATAAAATGTTTTAGGATGAATTAATTAGAAAATAATATATTTTAATTGGTCTCGGAAAGGTGCAGTAATATGAAGAGAGGTACATGAAAAACTTTCCTAAATAATATTTGTATGATTGTAAATAATTCTAAATAAATATAGAGGAAAGAAGAATATTAGAAAACTCATAATATATAATGTAATATTGTAATTCGATTATTCCATAGCATATTGACCTGACGTTTTATTAATTTTTTAATATTATTTTTAACTTTTTAAAATTATATTTACTTAAAAATATATAATTGTAAATGTTAAAGTATCAGAAATAATATATATTGAAGTATTATTACTAGTTAGAATTTGAGAAGCCGACAAAAAAGAGTTACTATTTGAAGGTTTAAAAGAATAGTCAGATGCTAAAAGATGACTTGTTATTTGAAGGTTTAGAATAATAGTTAGATGTAAAAAAACAGTTATTCATGGAGATTGAAGGTAACATGTTTTCTCTTAAATTCCATCTTTTGGGTTGATTTTTTCATCTTTCACTCAAAATTGAATTCTAATTTTTTATTTTATTTTTTATTTTCTTCAATCATCACGCTTCATTTTCCTTTTTGTATTTTAAATTACTATAATTTATCGTTCATGCTTATTCTTATGATCTTTCATAAAAATAAGTTTAAAAATAATATTATCTAAGTTTAGTTGTTTCATTAATATTTCTGCCTTTTAATACTATGTGAAGTATTATAACATATTTATGTTTATCGAGTCTCTTTAATCCATTCAAATTTAAAACATTATTAAAGTTGTAGCCAAAATATAAAAAAAATCTCAAACTTATTTTTTTCATAAAATTTATTTTTGACTTTCACTTTAAATTTTTTAATTTAAAAAATAAAAAAGTATTATATGTATGATATAAAATTATTTAATCTCTTCAAATTTATCCTCTGTATGAATAAAAACTCTTAATTTAATTCTTTTTCCAATTAAATTTTAAACTTCACCGCTTTTACAAAATATAAATTGAACTTTAACATCATTTTAGTTTAATCTTTTAGACTTTTATTCTTGTATAAAAAGTGACTTTTGTAAAACTAGGGTATTTTTTTTTAATTTTAAATATCAAATATTCATATTTATTTGTTCATAATTCGTTTCATTATATATTAAAATATAATAAGATATAAAATTAGAAGAAGGAAAACAACCACAAATAGGTCTATTCGATATTTCTAATCTTAATTTTTATTATGTTTTAGTGTTTGGAAAAATTATTTATAAAAAATAAAATAACTGGCTCTGTATAATTCAAGTATTAATATAAAGATAAAGGAAAGAACTAAGACTAGAAGTAGTCTTCATAAATAAAAATGAAATATTTTATTATTAAATTAAAATACTTGAGTCTTATTTTATAAAGACCATCATTTTTCTAAAATTACCAAAAATGTTTTCTAAAATCTCAACAAAATTATTCATCTTTATAAAGCAAACAATAAAAAACTCTTTTCAATGCTAATTATATATTAATGTTAATTTTGCTTTAATAAACACATACAATATTCAATATTAAATGAGAATCCAAATATCTCAATAATAAATTTCAAACAAAATTAATGAAATTAATCTTTTGTATTACATATGTATGTTTTCATTGTATTAAAAATGAAACATAGCCATACATATTCTCAATCAACCATTTATAGATTAATAAAATGACTAAAATTTAAAATAAAGAAATTATCAGAATTTCTTCTTATTATTAGTTTATCCTAATTTAATACAAAAAATTACTTAAAAGGGGGTTAATTTTAAGAATTATTTCATATGGAATTAAAATTAACTTGCTTGCTTTTTAAATGGATAAAATTTGCAATAAAACTAAAGTTTATATTGTCTTACCAATTTACAAATGAAATGCAATGTAGAAATTAATTAAGATAAGATTAAAGTATAAGATGTCTGTTTGTAAAAAGAATATAGGGTTTAAGTACTTTTATCCTATTTATATTAATACCGTTAACTTGAAAAGTGTATATAAATTATACTTCATTATGATAATTTTATATTTCTTTAATTTTAAAGTTAATCATGCATAATATTAATATCAATATATTTTATTAATAAATAAAATTTACTCAAACTTATATAATAAATTGTTTAGTCTTTATTAAGTCCGGCTTAAATTTTCAAGGATAACCTATGACTTTAATGAATTTATATAATAGGATATGTAAATTACTATTATATTTTTTAATTAATTAAATTTTAAGTAATTTATAAATTTAGTATTTCTAATGGACTACATACTATATTCAATATTTTTTTCTTTCATTTGAGTATCTTATTATTTGAATTTATTGTCAATGAGATAAAGTTGATGTTATTTTTGCTTTTCTGTCTTCAATTTATTGATAACTTGTTCGTTCTCTTCTCATTCTTATTTAAGTTGTTGTAGGTTAAAGAAAATTAGAGAAAATTATTGATAACAAGTTTATCAATGAATTAGAGAAAATTAAAGAAAAAAAAAGTGAATGAATGAATTAAGAGGTAAAATAAAAAATAATGATAACAAAACTCAAATAACAGATTACTCAAATAACAAAACTCAAATATATTTTTCAATTGGTATTTATCTTTTTATTTTTTCTATTAATCAAGTGTGATTGTTATTTTGATCCGTTATCTAGCTTATTTTTATATGTTAAGAAATACAATAAATAATGTGTAGGATAACGAAATGGTTATGCTAGCAAATGATTTCTATATTATCACTTACAATTATTAAGAACTTATCCCCGTTAATACCGTACTATTTTAATGATTCAATATATTTTTAATAAAAATAAGTTATTATTTTATATTAATCACAAAATCTCATATATATTGTACTAATAGACAATACAACAATAGAATATAACAATCATGTAAGAGTCTGTAAAATTAATAAAGGGCTTTGGACTTTACGTGGGCAGGTACTATTTAAGGTTACTGTGAGGGGAAGGATGATATATAATTGGATATTTGATATCTAGAACAAGGACAATTTTAATAACTTAGATAATTAAATCATAACTTGTTAAAAACCTTTCTTTGTTGGTAGGATAGAGGGGACTTAAAAACCTGAGTTGGCACATCCTCATCATAGGGCAGCCCTGGCCTGGTCCACTACGTTGTGACTAGTCATATGTGCTGTGAGTCTGATGCGTTCAGACATCTGAACCCTCTCAGGTGACCAATTGGGAGAAAAGTGAGATCTCTACGATGATGAAAATTAGACAAGTATTTTACCAAATAAGAACCATTATATATATATATATATATATATATATATATATATATATATATATATATATATATATATATATATATATATGAACGTAAACTGGTGCATGGAGGAGATCTCACTCATTTTTCTTCTTCTGTTTGGATTGATTGATGTTGTTTGAGTGCCAGGATGTATGTATGGTGTTGTTGAGTGGTTGTAAAGCATATGAATGTGAACTACAGTGATGTAATTGAGTATGAAGTGGACATCTCAGGGTGAGATGATTGAAAGTGATGTGTGGGGTGTTGTGGCTGTTCTGTATAGGAGCTTTGAACTGGTATGTCTATCCCTACACTCGAAGCACTGTTCATGCTCAAATAGAGGAGAGCAGTGTAAGTGGTGAGAGTAGAGGGAGGTTCTCGTCTATAGTCTTAAAGTTTAGACATACACAGATGGGGATTTACCTTGCATAGTATTGGGGAGTGCCAGCTGAACTACGCAAGTGCAAAGACGACCAATAGTTCGACAGTTATACTAATACGGATGAGTCGTGTGAGTGGTTGAGTCATGGTTTAAAGTGGTATCAGAGCCTAGCCTCTCCCAGTACGGTGTGGTTCGAGGACGAACCAAGCGGAAGCTGGTGGGCATGTGACACCCGGGCATTGACGAGGACGGGGAGTGATCGCCGGTGCAAGAGGCACGAAGTGCAAGGGGCACAGACAAGGAGCGGCTCCTGACAGGCTTCCAGTGGAAGGGACACATGGATGAATCGAACATACACCGGAATGAAAGGGATTTAGAGACTGTGTAGGTATGAGACTATACAATTGAATGATAGCTTAAAGGGATTGATTTGGCTACTTATATCACCAAATGCATTTGTTTTTCGGTACCCTAACTCATAAGAACTCCAGAAAAGTCTGGTGGTGGTGATGTGTGGGGACAATCAATATCCCCTGTAAGTTGCTGGAACGTTACAAATCACATTATTAAATCAAGTGGTAAAAATTTAATTAAAAATTATAAAAGATTTTAGTATCCAATTGGTAAAATTCTTTTGATAAAAACTTAACTAAAAATAATAAAATATATAAGGAAATTAAACCTCTAAAATATTATAAATTTATATTATAACTTATCTCCTTCCTCCTGTTTTCCTAGCACGGCCATCGATGGAAGTGAAAAGGCACAATTATTATTATTTCAGTAGCTGAAGTTGGAAATACAGTAGAGGAGAGACTTACAACTTACAAGCCTTAAAAGCAAAAACCACATTAACTAAGCAAAAATCTACAAAATCAGGTTAGAGAGATAAGACAGCCCTTTATAGGTTTCCGACTACAGATTGAGCAGCTAGACCTAGCCATGGTCACATGAAGAGAACACAAGTGCTGGTTGGGTCAGTTCTCAAAGCGAAAGACTCAGATCAATACCCTTTTCTGCAGCCTCTTTCTTTTCACAGTCTTCCCTCTGAGAAGCACTAGGGTCTGAAGCTGATTTTCGTTGCCGAGCTTCCTCATCAGCGAAATCCTCAACCTGAAACGTTGGCTTCCAAACCCCAACCATATTATTTTCTTCCTTCCTCATAATCTCACCCCTCTTGCTCCTTCTGTCACCCGACTTCAAACCCATCCATCGATCACGTGTCTCGCGGATGTTTCTCACCAAAGCGAAGAACGTCTCCATTTGGGCCTCCTCGTCCTCTTCGCGGCAAATTAGCTTCCTCTTCTTGCTGCTGCTACTACCACTCATCTCCATGCCCGGAAAGTGCCCAGAATAAAAAATTGAAGGGAAGAAGAAAAAAACGAAGGTTCTGAGAAAAACAGAAGGCGCATGCAGTTCTGTGAAGCAAGAAGACAGAACGCAGTTTCTTGGTTACTTCTTCTTGCTTACTAGTGATGAATATAAGGACAGCATCATTGTGGCTCTCCATTATGACCAACTTTGCCAATATTATTTAAGGAATCTAAATGACCAATATGCCACAAAATTATAGTTTTGTACTATTCTATGCACAGCCGTCAAAGTGAGGTTGTGGCCCACTTCAAATTTGAATGAGGTAATGCCAAAGATTTTTAACATTTTACTGAGTGAATCTTGGGTGAACCGAGGTACTACGAAACTCATATATAAAACTTATCTTTTCCTGTGAAACTGAGTTACTCAGCCACACACTCACTTTTATCTCGAGTTGTGAAGAAAAGAAACCCTGATGCCTTCCTTGCATGTCGCTCACGTTGCTGTGAAGAGCCCTAACATGGAGATGATGAACCCTAACATCCTCTGTCGCAATTACGCAACAACGACGATCATTCTTTTATTGTTTTTACCGACACTGATTTTATTGAAGTTTCTATACGAGATTGAATTTGATGATTGTTAGATTGTACATGTTCACCAATTATTGGTGGTTGTATATGTTAACTTTCTTTTTACGTAATTTTATATGTTACAATTGAATGAATTCATATAATATACATTTGAAAAATTCTCCACTTTTAGTAGAAAAATCAAATGTATGCCCCCTCAAAGTTTTTGTTCTCTTTCTTTTCATTTCTGTTGTTTGAGTAAACTTTCATGAGGATGTGCATTTACACTTTTCTCCACTTCTTAAATAAATGATTAAATTTAGTTTACTCATGAGTATAGACTTCTTTAAGCCATGCTTCAAGTATATTTATTTAATGAAAGAAAGTGGGATGAATAATTATAAATTAAGGTTAAAGAATTTCCAAACAACTTATTTTATAAACACTTTTAGGGAAGAATAGTATATTAATAGTCTCTTTCAATAATTTCATATTGTTGTTATCTTCAACACTTTATGTATTTCAAGGTTACGATTCCCAAAACACCATATTACTTCAGCAGCGGTTACTGTTTATTGGCAATACATAAAATTATAGTGGGTGTCAATTTGAAATAAGAAAAAAAGTATTAATTGAAAGTTTTAGTCTCTACTTTAAGAAAAATGTTTCAATATCTATTTTGTGGAAAATTTAGTGTTTTGGTTAAAAATGATTAGTTAATTTATATAATCTTGTTTTTCCCTCTTGAATAAATAGTAATATTGTAATTAATTTCTCATAATCCACCAAAGAATGAAAAACTCAATGTATTTTGAAAAGACCATTTGATAGACAAAATTATTCTCAGATTCGTGATTAATTGGAGAATTAATACCATTTATAACTTTCCTCGTAGAAAACATAGATGTCGAATCAATTACGAAACGCGACTTCAACAAGATGTTGAAAAGCGACAAAAATACTAACCTTACCACATATTATGAGCATTGTTCGCACTTATTGCAAAAATGTTTATAATAACTCAATTATTCTAAATGAATCAATTCTATTTATATATTTAATCAATACAACAAAACAAAATAATGAATTAATTATATAAGCGATAGCAGATAGAAAAAGAAAATGATATAAATGATGATGTTCCCTATAAGTTATGACTATTGTTGGTCAATGATAATTTTAACTTTTTTTTCTTCAATTATATGATGACATGCTTTAAAAGTGTTATTATCACAAATACAAAAAAGTGGTTTATGTTTGATATTTTAGTTTTTTTATGCCTGACTTAGTAAAACGTAAGTTTATTTTAATACATATATAACAGACAGACGTAAATATTATATATATATATGGGTTTGTTAACGTCTATTATTTTTCAGTTGGTACATTTTAGCAAAGTAGACAAAAATATCTTTATATATCATGGATTCTATGTTTAAGGTTAAAAGTATTTTAATAATTTTCATTCTCAAAACTAAAAAAAAAGAAACCCCCAAACCCTTACTCACCTCTCTCATTCCTCTCAACCCTTTCTCTTTCATCTTTCTCACTCCAATCTTTTTTCTGTCATCCCTACTGTAGTCCTAATTGAAAAAATAAAAAACACTTGCCGTTAAACAATCTTACAAAAAAATGATTTTATCACTAGTAAAAAATTGGGTTTTTACAGCGCACATTATGCCACGGTTCACTAGAAACCGCAGCATAATGGTGCGCGGTGGCAGTTTTGTAAATAAATCGAAGGAATATGCCGCAGTTCAGAGGGGAACCGCGGCATATACGCCAGTCAACCATCCCTTTTGACGCCATGTCTGAAAAAAAAATTAAATAACAGCGTATATGCCGCGGTTATCTGAAAACCGCGGCATATACCCCTGCCAATTTATTGCAGGGGCTGACTGAGTCAGAGAATTTCAGAAGTTACAGGGGTATATGCCGCGGTTCTCAGAGTAACCGCAACCTATTCTCCTACCTGAAATAAATTTAAAATGAATTTGAAATATTTAGAGGAATATACCGCGGTTGCCCGCCGAATCGCGGCATATAGTTTAACAATAATTTCAAAAAGGCCATCTTATACCGCGGTTAAGTAGTGAACCGCGGTAGATTCCCCAGTCAGAGTTAAAAAATAAAACTTTGGAACCATATCGTCTTGTTCGCGCAGACGCTCGCTGGACTTCGAGTTTTCTTCTCCCGCCGACCACCCATCTCAGTTCCCTCGTTTCTTCACCGTTTAAACTCAAAATTGTTCGGTCATTTCCCATTTTTGACGATAAGAAACAGTTTTAGCCGATCAAAATTGTTTGAAACGCCTGTCATTCCTCTCCGCTGCCATTCCCCTTTGTTGCACCAAGCTTTTTCGCCGCCCCTGTTCCAGGTATTTATGCCCTTTTGCATTCTTAACATGATTTCTTAACATGATTTCTTCTTAGATTTAAACATTGCATTTGATTAGATTGAATTTTCTTAGACTTTGTACTTTGTTTGATGTTGAAATACATTTGAACTTGTGTTTGTTATGTTCAAATTGAATTTGTATACATGTTTTTATATGCAGGTCTGTTTTTGTGGTAGTGGATATCACAAAAACAGACCTGCAATTTTAAAAAACTGCAGGGGAATATGCCGCGGTTGTAACCACAACCGCGGCATATAGTGGACAAATTTTTTTTTTTTTAAAAAAAGGATTTAGGCAGCGGTTCCTTGGACAATCGCGGCATATTCCGCAACCTATATACCGCGGTCATAACCGCGGCCTAAAGTCTCTGACTTACTACCGCGGCTGAATATGCCGCAGTTCGTAAACCGCGACGTATAGTGAAAAATAACCGCGGTAAAAGCCCCTCGCTGCACTAGTGTATAATGAGTTTTCATCTTATAAATTTTGTCTTATATAATTTTATTCAATTTTCACAAGCATAAAGGAATTGGTAATTGACTTGAAAAAAATCAGAAATACTCGCTGTTAAACAATTTCTTACAAAAAAATGATTTTATAATGAGTTTTTATTTTATAATTTTTGTCTTTATCTAATTTTATCTAATTTTCACAAGCATAATGACATCAAAGGAATTGGTAATTAGCCTGGAAAAAATCAGAAACATTTGTTGTTAAACAACTTCTTACAAAAAATGACTTTATAATGAGTTTTCATTTTATAATTTTTGTCGTATATAATTTTATCTAATTTTCACAAGCATAATGACATCCAAAAGAATTGGTAATTGGCCTGGAGGATTTTTTTAGAGATGTTGATTCAACATATGCAGATGATGAAATTAGAGAGGTTAGTGAAGATGGTGAAATTGAAGAGATTTTGAATGAACCTTTGCCTGAAGGTGAATATGTCAATGACTCACCTCTTTACAAAGGCAAATTGTTTAAAGGTAAGTATTTTCGATTTTTTCAATTGTACAGTAAGGATGACAGAGAAAAGGTTGGAGTGAGAGAGATGAAAGAGGAATGGATTGAGAGGAATGAGAGAGATGAGTAAGGGTTTGGGGTTTTTTTTTTTTTTTTAAGTTTTGAGAATGAAAATTATTAAAATACTCTTAACCTTAAAACTTAGAATCCATGATATATAAGGGTATTTTTGTCTACTAAAATCCGGTACACATTGGTAAAATATACCAACTGAAAAAGAGGCATATATATATATATATATATTACGAACAACAAACGTAAATTTATGGTTTATTTTTGTTTTCATATTTGAAGTCAAAATTTATGTTCTTTAAAAACATTAAAAATAAATACATAATACAAATAAATACATAATACAAGAATATACAATAAAAATTTTAAGAATTTTTTAAGTAGTAAGTTATATCAAATGAAGCTGTAAAGTATAAAAAAAACAGATGAAAAATACTAAGAAAATAAAAAACATACTGTAAAAGATGAAATGTTTAAAATTTAAGAACCTCTGGTCCCCTTTGAGTATACCCACTATATTCATCACCCAATTTCTAAACCCTTTCATGCGTCTCTGTCTTAGATTCAGAAAAAAAAATTATGAGCATTTAAAAGTTTTAACCACCAAATAGAAGTTTATCACACAAAAAAATTTGAGTAAAACATAATCTTCTACTTATTTTTAGTAAATTTTACAAAATCAATATTATATGGGTTAAGCTAAAATAGTCACACATAAGGGAGAATACGTGACAAACCAACTCAATGACAAAAATGCAATTTTTATACACAATAATGGCTATCAAACACACAATACTTTTTATAAGTATTGTCGAAGGTTTTTATTTGCGGTACAGTGAAGAAAAAAAGAGTGTGGTATAAGGTTTTTTAAACAAATTTACGTTGACATATAAACGATAGATGTAAGATTTGAATTTTTATGTCTTTCCCCTATGAGTCAAATGTTATAACCAATTTTTACATTTATTTTATCTACATTAGACATAAATTTCTACAACTTATCTACAAAAATATCATCACACATTTTTCATATCTACGAGACAAATTGGTTGAAATAATAAATTTATTTTGTATTAGTTCATATTCACTTTATGACGATGACTATAATATTGAATTTTCATTTTTTATGAACTCTTTATCATGAAAATGATATTAAATATTTGATAATATAAACTTCTTTCCTTATAAGTCAGACAATCGTACCATTCATACATTTCATAACAGTAGCGATTTATCAATTTGATCAAATTAAACAATAATATGACCTTGGTCAATCTATTTTTATTGACTTATTGAATAAATTCGTCATAAAAAAAATACAATATTGGATAACAATGTTCAACAATGAGCATAATTGCCTATTTCAAGAAAACAAATTCTACAGAAATTAAAGGTCATTTACATTACACTACATAGAATGATACATGTAATACATTATTTGATACATATCACATCTGTAAATTCAATTTCTAATACATTTAATCATGTCTTTTTATTCATACTTTATTAACATTTTTTTTTTCAAATAGAACATGGTGCAAAAGTCAGAACAACTCCAACAACAGCTTTTTTTTATCAATATGTTGAATCTTCTTCATATCTTCAATAACCTCCACAACAATATGGTAATAAATCTATTTTTAAATGATCTCCATCATCATAACATGTATCTACAATCTTCATACCCATAACACCTGTAATATTATTTCCATTTCAACCAATTTTCGTTCTACCCTGTCAAATAGGTTTATCACTTCTAGAATGAACTTATGCTAAACATATAACCTAATACCATTCACCTTAATGCTTTCACATAGGTCCAATTTCCATTAACTGTTAGTAGTTGAAAATTAATCCTCACTTTACTAATTTTTTTTATGTTTTTTAATTTATTAGGAATCTTCAATGTTACTATATATTTTCTCATTTTTTGTATTAAAATTTATTATTTCTTATTTTCAAAGTTATGTTGAACTATCATAATTAATTTAATTTAAGATTTAATTAGAAATTCAATTATCCTTTTTGTCCGAATACTTTTTTACTTAATTGAGTTCCTATTTATTTTAAATAAATTGAATATGGTTCCTTCATTTAAATCAACATTAATAACTTTAGAAGATGATAAAGGATCAACCTAAATTTCCTTCTCCTTCTCCAACCTCTTCTCCAACAACAAAATTCTATCACCCACCCCAATTATACTTACCACTACCACCACCACCGTAATGACACCAAACATCACTCGGAGACAAAAAGTTCAGTTCAAATATGAAAGAGAATAATTAGAATATCAAGATGAATCCACATGCATTTCTTTTTCCATTATCAATTTCATGAATAACGATGAAAAAGTGAGAAAAAGAATGATTGATATTAAAATTGAAGGATATGATATGGAGTAATGTTCGCACCCCTCTTTATCCGAACATCAATATGGTTGGGTTATTTGTGGCCAGAGGGAACCTTCTTTTAGTGTGAAACCAAGGAGAGGATGATGATACAAGTGAAGTTGAGGAATGGGATCTAAGGTAATTGTGGGGGCCATAGATGGTACAATAAGTTGGGGGAAGAGAGAAATGTTTAGAAGAATTAAGGAGAGACGAGGAGGTTCGAGAACAATGTCGACGGTGGAAGAAGAGAAGAATGGAGAGTGGTGGTGGCACATGTTGTTGGTGTGACATTTTAACTTTTTTTTATCTTTACTAATGCAATTCTAAAATATTATATACTTTTTTTAAAAAAAATTACAACACCTTAATTATTCATTAAAGATATTTCATATATATATATATATATATATTACACAATTTCATACTACAAGTCTACATTGTTCATCTACACACATCCATTTATTTTTCTTCTAGTAGTTTTACAACATTGTTTTTTAAAGAAAAGACAATTGTGCTAGCGTCATATAGAAAGGATTCACATGAGCAATGGTAGTAAGAATAGTAGAATAGTGAAAGTGTTTGTAATGGGTCCTATTTGGTTTGGATTATGGGAAGCAATATGTCATGAAGAGACAAAAATGTTGAGCTTTGTTCCGACAGGTAACAAGGCGGATAATAAGCTGATTTTAATTTTTTGTGGATAAGCACTGTCCGTGCTCGACCCGATCCATTATTATCCCTACTTTTAACTAATTTATGTTAAATTATTTTGATATGTCAAACATATTTCAGGATAACATTTGAAATGTTTACATCTTTTGATACGTTATCTCTTCAATGTTTGTTAAAAAATGCATTTGACACAAAAATAATTAACCTAACTAATTGTGATAAAAGAACTATATTCATTTGGACTAAACTATATCAAAATTTCATGTATGAACAAATTTTAATTTTGTATTAAAGTTTAGGAACTAAAAATATATTTAATTTTTAATTAACTAATTATTTGTTTACATTTTATTAATTAAATAGCTAGGAATTTGTGGATGTTGTATTAAAATCTTCAAGCTAATGAAAGAACACTCACTAGGTGAAAAAGACACTCACGGAAATAAATTTGAGAGAGGAACAAGAAGAAAGATGAAGACAGGATCTGGAGGTGCAGCGTAGAAGGAAGAATAAGGAAGGAGGTGAACTCTTTTTAATATAAATTCATAAGGGTAAAACAGGCTTTTTAGAATTTGGGGTGCAGAAAGAATTCTCCCTAAAACATATTACTCAGGCCCAATTTATCTTTTGTTTTGAGATCGTAATTTGCCAAATGGCCTTTTTGACTCAGGCCCAAAAGTCGCATTATACTTAACATTTAATTAGTATAATTTTAATAATTGAGTCTCAAATATAATTTTTTATATAATTTCCTGACAATAAGAAAATATATGAAATCGAATTCTTGCTGGTCTATATTCTTCTCAACCACATTTGGACATTTAACTTTTCTTTCTTTAGCATTTTTTATCATTTATTTCTTTTCCTGGTTTTTATATGGACGGGTAGAGGTGAAAGGAAATCCAATTTTACAACAATATTTTCTTAACATTTTAAAGCATTATTCCCTTGAAAATTACAATACATTCTTTCATTTGAGATGATTGACATATTCATTTCCTTTTTTTTTAAGTATTCATAATCTTCTCATAAAGTATTTTATGTGTTTTTTTTCTTAGTTAAGTATGGTAAAGTGAATGTTGTAGAAAATTTAACAAGTTTGACTTCATCTCAAAGTTGTTGGTTTTGATCTCAAAGGGATAATACTAATGAAATGTTTCGTATTAGTGTAAGTAGCACAGTACTAATGAAATGTCTCGTGCTAGTGTAAGTAACATAATATGCAAAACTCTTCTTTAATTGGACTCTTAGTGTTTGGATTGGAAAGTGAATTAATAGAAAGTGAGTTGATGGATTTGAAGGAATGGGAAGAAGATTGTAGTGTTATTTGGATTAAGGGATTTGAAAAGATGAATGAAGAGATTTAAAAAGAAAGTTTGTGAATGATGTAACGGTATGATAAATTAAAAAATTATTTTAATTGATAAAATAGATGATTACTAATTAATTTATACGTAAAATTTTGATATAAATTTAAATGTAAGTAGTGCAAAATTATATTAAAATGAAATTGAGTTTGTTATTAGTAAAAAAAATAAAATTACAAAAATGAAAGGAAAATTTATAAAAGGAATTTGTGAAATTAATTTCAGATACATTTTCTTAAATAATAATTTGTATATTGTTATTTAAATTATTGTTAACCAAAAATATATTAATTAAAATAATAAATAAAAAATATCCACGTTCATAGTAAATTGAAATAAGTTTTGAACACAAAGTAGGATTTCTTAATACAAATCTAGTAAATTAAACTTACAATGATAGAAAGTTATTTAATATAGTATATCAATTCGATCTTTCAAATCTTGCAATCTTGTGTAGGTATCTTGAATCTTTGTTTCACAATCAATGCCAAATTAAAAAGGTTATCTAGGATGTTATCAATTTTGTCCATCATTTGTGTAACATGTCATCTTCAGTAGGGACTCCATCTGGTTGTACCATTTGTTATTGTATTTGGGGTTGTGGTCCAATGTTAGCAACATCTTTTGCAACATTTGGAGTGTCTTCAGCACCATCATTTGCATCCAGATGCTCTACCCTTTCATGTTGCCAAATGTCGTTGACATTAACAATGTCCAATTTGGACAACGATTTTGTATTAAAGTAGTGATGCCATCCCAATCTAATGAGGCTCTCATAACTAGGTTCACCTCAAAGAGAACAAATATTCTTGTAATCAACATCACGTATAAAAGAGAATTGTTGTTGTTCCTGCATTTTATCATGTGTTTCGTAATGTGATGTGATGAATATATTATTTTTCAAACACCACAAGAAAAATATGTCCTAATGAATTAGATTAACAAAATTTGTATCTCAAATGACAACATATGAATAAACACATAATGTAAGAGGCTTTCATTGATGTTTAAACTTCATGCATTCCTAACCATTCGGTCATGCAGGTGGGGTTTGACCATGAAACTTAAAGCTTCAGGCTCGTCGTATTATAGGTCCTCCAGTATTTTCACCTTCGCACCAATCATTTTTACGAAATTTACCCAATAGGACGTCAAACTTCTCAATATCTGACGTCTTATAACCAATTGACGTCAAACAAGTCTAAATCCTATGTTAATATTTAACTTTTATTTACAACAATGCCACCAGTCATTTTTAATGTTGATTTTTTCGTTTTCTGATGTTGGACGTGAGACGTTGAAACTATATTTTGCACTAGTGAATGCTAATTAAGGTATGATTTGACCATGATTAAACCAGCAAAAAGATAAAAGTCCATAACAATACTATAAACAAAAGTCTTATATATGGTTGTTTATACACATGCATTATTGCATTTGATACTCCTTTAGTTGGACCATGTTTTAGTTAAGCATCAAAATACACTTGCAATTATTCACTAACCACATGAATGATCAACAAAACATTATACTTGAAGACTAGTTTAAGCAAAAGACGTCCAATAAACCTCTAACAACTAGCAACTAGTAAAGTGGAGATCCCTCAACCTTGCACAAACACTGAGAATCCAAGTTTCATTATAAAACTCTAAATTCTTTATTTTAAATTAATAAGGAAAATTTGCCATACAAAATAACGATATTAAGAATACAATTAATTGTGTGTTGAAGGTTTAAAAGTATTTTCCAAAAACTCAAATCAGGAGGATAGCATATGGATAATTCAAACATAATAAACGTAAAGCATAGAAGTTTAGCATTTTACAATAAGCATTAACATTGATTAAAAGGTCATAATAGTATATGCAAGTTAATTCCCATTTTATGTTTAATTAATTATAAATATTTAAAAGTAGTTATTAGAAGACATTACTTAAATATATAAATAAATAAAACACATTAAAACCCATGCAAAACTATTAAATTATAAAATTTAATCAAGCGAAAGTATTATAAAATTTAGTGCTGACTTACGTACTATAATTTTAAATTCCACTAGTAACAAAATGAATAAAAACCATTTTAAATTATTTAGATAAGACCAATCAATGTAATTTAATATATATTTTTATCTTGTTTATTTTTGGTATAAGTTAAAGATTATTAAATACGCATGCTTACATGCTTTCAATTGCCTAAAATTTTCAATATTAAAAAACTTTTCTGTTTTTCTATACGATAAATACTTTTACTTTCAATAAGAACATATTATTTTAATAAATAGTGTAGTACATTGCCTATACTTTTATTTAAACGTTAGTAGTACATTTTATTTTCAATTTAAAGCGCAAACCACTTTTAAAGAGGAATTAAAGCCAATACTTATATTGTGGATTTGCTGACCAATTTTAGCTCTAGTTTTGTTTTGTTTTTATTTTTTAAATTGCTGTTTTATTCCACTTTCAATTATCTTGAAGCATCTTAAAATGGACGAAGAAAGTGGTGTGTGTTTGTGATATTTAGGTGTTTATATTGATAAGAAATGGATTTAAGATTTGAGAGACATAAACATGTAGTGGGTAGACGAGAGATGCCCTTATGAGTGGCTAGATTCCTCATGCTACCTTTATCTTTAACTTTGCACACCCTTCCATGCTCATATTCCTTCGACATCCGTCTATAAATAATGTAGCAGTAGCAACTACACAAACCCTTAACTTCTTTTTTCTTTCAAGCCGCTCCAAAAGAAACAAGTGTTGTACCTAAATGCACAAATCATTACCAATCTTTCACACTCCTTACTATTGATTTTCTCTTACCCAATGTCTTTCTGGAAGATGGTTACACATGACGTGGTGTTGGTTCATAATAGAATGAGAAAGCTTGGAATTGCAGCAAAATAATTACAAGAGTAGACTAGAGGGAGACCAAGTGGAGGAAGCAGAAAAAAAGATTGTTTAAGCAAGCATTTAAATTAAGAATATGGTTGAATCCCAATTGAGGAAGTGCATGTTAATTTTCTTTCATTCCAATGTTTGATGTTTTGCAATGTTTGGTAACAATAATAGCCTTTGGAAGCTTGGGGAAAAGGTGTGTGTGGTGGGTGGCAATTAGCTTAGCCCGTGCGCTCACCCTAACTTTTTCTCAGCCAATGCAACAACACCTTCCTTCGTCCCACCCATTATTAGTGGCTACCACCGCGCGTGCAAATTTCAGAAAAAAAATTCCAAATTCTCATTCCCTCCACTTCACAAGTTACAAGTGAAGGTCACCATCAAATCACACGTACCTCAATTATGTTATAAGTCTTTCGAATCATGTACATCAAATTACTTGTTTGTATTATCATTCGTTATTCATTTTGTTTAGTTAAGTTAGGAGATCACTTATAGATGATGTCAAAATTAGTAAATATTTATTATCAATCTTAATTATTGTTTAAGATTGATTATTCACTCTACAAAATTCAATCACTCAATATCAAGATATTTAAAAAAACATCATTAATTATGTGAACCGTTAAAATCTAAATTGACTAAACAGTCATATAATAAAATTTTATTTAAAAAAATAGTTGTAATAATTTGTGTCACATATCTTGTTATTCTTATAATCACTTATAATTACGTAATCATCATGGTTTTTTGTTTTACTTTCTAGATTCCCCTATCCTTACATTGTTTTATTTCTTTGTTTATGCTACCACTAATGATCTTTAAAGACACGGATGTGAAAGCAGTTCTGGAATTTTCTATTTACGAGGATGCATTTTTGTCCTGCATAATCAAACTATGCACTCCATAAAGGATAATCAATAACCAAACTGATTGGATCTTAATAATACATAAATTGTGAGATGTTTAAAAGGGGCTTTATTTTTAAATGTCTTTCCGCTTTGATCCATGAATTTCATGGTTACACAACTAGCGTGTCATAATTTATTCAAACAAATCAAAGTGTAGACGCAATTATTGACAACCTCTCTCATGCGGAAAAATAATTCGAGTCACCTTCCAAAGAATCTAAGCAATTTATTTTTAATTCAAGGTTTGCATATTTAAATGAAAAATGTTTAAAAAATTTATCTTTGTTAAAATTAATGTTAAATTGAGTTTGTTGGAGCATATTTCACGAGGGTGCTTAGGAATTCTTTTTGATAATTTTAAACATTATTTTCACAAAAGAGGTGACACTTTAAATTTAAAGACAAGTTGCCTACAAGGTTTCTCAATTATTTTTTGACAATTCAACATTAAGAATATAATTGTCTTATGTATTGAAGCAATACAAATGTAAATTAAAAAAAATATAAAATTGTGAGTTATTTAAATTTTTTTCAAAATCTGTTTGATTGAGCACATCGAGAATAAATATTTTAATAAACAATAAAGACTATAAATCATATCTTACAACGTATGAAACAACTCAACGATTCAAGTGAATTTTTCTATGGAAGTATACCCATAAAATAATTTAAATCTTGTTTTTATAAAACTGAATTTCTTGGTAAAATTTTAACGTACAAATTTATTTTGAGAATATCTAAATGTATAATATGAAACTGAGTTTGCAAGATATTAGATCGAAACTCAAACATAGTATATATCCTTATGGTATAAATTTAAGAAGAAAGGGTAATCTACAACGTATATTTTTTTAACCAATTGTATTTGAATATTTATTATTAATATAAAATAAATATTAATTTGTATATTTAATTAATTTGTGTAATTTTTTTAAAGTGAATATTATGGAAATAATTATAAACAATGATAAAGCTTGTATGAATTTATAGTCATTTATTTATGATGATACGTAATATGTTGTTTGATATGTATCTATTATTAATACTTATGTTGTAATATAATTTTATTGTTTTATTAATAGTCTAAGTCACATAAATTAAGATATCATATGGTAAAAAGTTCAAGAGAAAATATTTACACATTATAACGTGTGGAGATGTGTAGATCTGTATTATAATTATAACATATCTTGATCTATTATTCTTAAATTAGCTTTTAAATTTAAAACTAGTTGTGATCAAATGTTAGTTTATAGTTGAACATATTTAGTATGAGTCTTTCATATACATCAATTGATTTTCATCAGTTAAATATCCTTTAACATATAGTTTCATGTGTGATCTATATGATTTTTATATGTTTGTATTTGATTAAAATTGGATTATTTATTTAGAATTTTTTTTATATATATAATTTATTTGAACGTGTGATAACATATTATAATTGTACCATGTAAATAAGGAAATACAGGGACATATGCATGAGAATTAGGCAGTCATCAATTAGTACCACTTTATTAAGTAATTTATAAGGTAAAGCTATAGCCACATGTAGTGCGATAATAATTAAAGCAAAATTAATCCTAGCCTCTATTACTCTCTTCCAAACTCCTTGATCCTAAACATACCTATGCATTTAAAATTCATAAAAACACACCGCAAAATTTATAAAGCCATGGTCCATTACGATGACAGTACTACAGTATCGAAACTTGTATAATTAGACATGAAACAGCCACAAATTCAAGCCAAAGTTGCATTACAAACCTGACACAACTATGAAAGATATATATGGTTAAAAATTGGGGAGGAGCATAAAAAACACAACTTCTCACCAATCACAACATAAAACTCAAGATCATAACTATACTCCTTAATTACTTCCCTAGTAATTATACAAATACATACACACAAGTTTAGTTCAAACCCAGAATTTTGTGGGTCAGCAATGATCTACGTCATTTCCTGAAATGGACTGGGGAAGGCCTTCAAGCAAGCAAGAGACTGGGGGAATGGTTAGTGTCTCAGAGATTCCATAGGCACTCCAGCAGTAAGGATCAAGCACAATGTCTCCTTCAGCTGGAAGAAGCTCAACATCTGAGAGGGTCAAGTTGGTGCATGGGACAGAGTCACTGCAAGCAAAATGCATAGGAGGGTGCCTTATATCATATGTTCCCTTTATGTTTGTGTAAGATATATTCGATACAAACACTGCAGAGGTCTTGTTGGAGCAATCCTTACTCAGGCAGTAAAACTGATCGATTATGATGGGGTTTCTTACACTTTCCATATGAATATTACTAAATGTCACTCCTGATACTGATCCTGATCCACCTTGCCACGTCTTGATCCTAACCCCGTTATCTGACACTTTTATAACCGAGTCCCTCACCGTAATGTTTGAAACACAGGCTCTGGAGTTGTGATTTCCCAGACTACCAATGCTGAATTAAAATTACAAGATTGGTTAACCAGAGGAACCCATACGTGTATAATAAACGGACCATTCTCTTGAAAATGAATATAATAAGTTTATTATACCTTATACCATGACCAGGTCCACATGTCATGTTCTTTATATCAACATCATGGCAACCGGCTCCGATGGACACGCAGTCATCACCTGTAGAAAAGGATAATTCATCACTGACTTTTCAGTTTTGATGCAATAGTAAACAAAAGTAGTGGTTTGTTTTGTGACCAACCATTGGAAATGACCGAATTGTATATTTTCACGTCATTGGTATTTTCTATGTGTATTCCATCAGTGTTGGGGCTGAGTGCTGGAGCTGTTATGTATATTGATTCCACGTGGACGCTTTCGCAGCCATCGAATCTGAAGTGGAACTGGGGGCTGTTCTTGATTTTAAGTCCTTGTACACTCAAGTTGGAACTCATGAAAAACCTTATGGCCTGCAACATCCCGAGTTTTACATTACGTTTCAACAGTTACTTTCAATCAAAATGCTACCTGTACTTGTGTTTGAAGTACTTACAACAGGGCTGTCGCAAGGTCCTGGAGATGTTGTCCCATGGGGTCCCTGTGCCATTTTATCAAATGGGTCAGTGTTTGAAGCATCAAGATTGAATCTTTTTTTTTTCTTAATATTTCTAAAGCATCAATAGTATACCTTATGAGGCTTACAAGGGAGGTCCCACCATTTTTCTCCTCTACCATCTATTAAACCGCTTCCTTCAAGTGACAAGCCATTGATTCTATAAAAGACAAGCCATTGACGCTTACTGGTGTTCTTTGGCCAAGAGTCAGGTCCATCTGGTGGCATGAGAGTGCCATCAACCTTTTTTCACAACAAAGTTAATTAGCGAGCATTACCCTTAACCATTTGTAAGAAACACTGTAAATTTTATTACACTGTAAAAGGTTTATCATGGTATAAAAACCTCTTACATTAACTATATTAAGTGTACAAAGATTAAACTGTAAGAAGAAAAAAAAACGTTGCAATTTGCAAAGTACATTCATTACCTTTAGTACTAAGCCACCTTTACAAGGACCTGTGAAGATAGCAGATTGAATGACGAAGGAGAGACCTTGGGGAACGAGGATAACTTTAACAGCCGATTCACTTTGGCAGGCAGTGTCCCATGCCATCTTGAATGACTCTGTAGCATCAGTTACTCCATCTCCAATGGCCCCAAATGCTCGAACATCAAACAGGTTATTAGATGTATTCTGGTAGTTGTCATCAACAGAGGGGCTAGGACAAGGAGCTTCATCAGGGGGGCTAGAAGGTCCAGAGAATGGAGAAGGAGATGGTGAAATTTCAGGTGCATTATGATAATTCGAGTGTTTGTGTTTTTTATGGTAATGGTACCTAGCTTGGGAGGGAAGAAACAAAGTAAGAAAATATAAAGACAATGCTAGTGGTAAAATATGAGAATGCCTCATTGTGAGTATATTGTAGCACAGTAGTTAAAAATGGGCTTAAAAGGTTTAGATGCTAAAACTTGGAAAACAAGAGACTCTGATTGGCTTTGTGGCTGTCAACAGCAAGACGAAAGGAATAAAGAGTCTAATTTTGGAGTAATTGGGCACCCTGAGTTTTGGGAAATTGAAAGAAAGCAGTGAGCTCTAGTGGCACTAGTGCACAAGTTGCAACAGGTTTAGTTCTGAGTTGGGCCCTTGGAGTACATGCAGAATCAGAAAGCCTGAGTTACTATATATAATAAGAAGGCATAGTGGACAATATGTTAAGTTTCATCGGCACATTATGAATATTTTATTGGTTTTGGAAGTGGAAACCGACAAATACTACATAGGCATTGGCCTCCTCTTAGAGATTGTGGAGTCTGCATATGACAATTCTGAAAAGAGCAAAAAGGAATAACTAGAAGCAGGCTGGGTACTAGACAAACCTCCCATGTTCTTCCCATTACTTTTTTGTCCCATAACTAAGAGGGATTTCTTATGGATAATATTTCTTAAGACAAAGTAATTATATTACATAAATTCTTGTTTTTATTTATTGGCAGTAATACATTTTAATGTTTTTAAATAATTAAGACACTAAATATCTATAACTAATCAATGTCCGGAGTCACTCTCTTTTACAGAATCTTCACTACTGATATGAAATACTTACATAAATTTAGCTTAGCAGTGAGTTATGTGAAATAAAAAGGCAATTATAGTAATTTTGATAATTAATTATCAACTAACTATAGTAATTGTGATAATTAATTATCAACTAACTATGGTAGTTAATGATGTGATTGATGTGTGCTATTTTGCACTCATCGATCAATGTGTAGGCATAATTTTTTTTATTAAAATAATAATATTCATGGTTGTTAAATGAAAGTATAAAATGTGATGAATGTCAAACTATAATTTATCCTTATAAGTAAAAACTTGTAAATTATTACTATTTACTAGTTTTCTCCTTAATGTTGTAGTTTTAGTCTCTAACAAAATTTTAAATTAACTTAGATTCTCTATTTTTTTAAGTTGACTACTCGTTTTAGAGAATATTTATCGAAAGAATAACATTATTTTAGTAATTTTGTTTTAAAAAGTAATACATTTGCTAACTCTTGTTAAAAAAACTTGTTAGAAAAAGATTTTGAGATGATATATACTATATAGCTTCAATGACATTCGAACATTTTTTGCTGTCATGACATTTGAACATTAAATTCCCAATGGATATTTTGTAAATTGGATTACAGTAGCACTTAATCCCTGTATGTCAAATTCATAACACGGCAATTAGGTACCGATGTGTCCGTGTGCTTGTTTAGAACAATATCATATTTATGTTTATGGTCCCTTTTGGGTGCTCTAAAACCATGTCTATAGTCACAAATTATATGTAGATATATATAAATAATTCATCCTCATGGTGACCGGGTTGAATTTATAATATAATTGTACTCTTGTTGACAATGAACAATACTCTCTAAATAAATATATATGTAAATTAATTTTAAGTTGATGAATGTAATTGAAATGTGTAATTAGATTAATGCAAAACCGCATAGTAGTCCTGTCCATATTAATAATGTAAATCGCACAGTTGAGTTTTGTAACATACAAAAATCTTTTCCAGTTACAATATGTTTTTTGTTCTGACAAATATTGTAAACTACATATTTATATTGAAAAGTGTATTTGTTTTTTGTTAACTTTATAATGAACAGGGCTTCAATTCAATATTACCTATAGGATACGGAACACTGATATTTAATACAACGTACGAAGTCTATATATCTGTTTGAGAACAAGGTTTATAGGAAGAGAAATGAATTATCCTACCCTGCATGCCATAAGAGTGTAAAGGAAAAATTTTAATTTTCTATGAGGAGTAAAGATAAAGTAACTATTTACTACTGATGAAAAAACTAATAGTTAATATATAGTCGGTGAACTCTTTCTTTTTGGATTATTTTTTTCTGAAATATATCTTTTTAAATAAAATATAGAAAAGAAAAGTCTTTATTCACTTTATTTATTAAATTAGACATTTTTATTATTCACGGTTACAAAGTTATCATCTTTTGTGATATCATGTTGATCACATTTTCAACCACGTTTATTACCATTTTTCTAAGGTCGAACCACTCGGTCTCATCAAGAGACATCTCATATTATGAGTCGCAATTCACCGTATCTCTTGAAGGATCAATGATATCTGGATAGATGCAGTGGTTGTCATAACTTAAGAAGCAACTATTAAAGTAGAATAGTGCAAAGGTAGAAGGGAAGCAGTGTAAGGACTTGGTGTGTGTGACATTGGTTACCCATGAATAATAAATAGGTATACTTTAAGAATTTTTTTTATCAAAATAAACCTATTGTTAGAAGTTAAAGATAAAATTAGTTTAAAAAAGATAAGTAAAAATATTACTAATTAATTTTGTGAGATCGAATTCAATTTAAAGTTTATTTTTAATATGATATTAAAGTTATGATTTAGAATATATTTTTTAAAGTGTTTAGTCTTATATTTAATATTTAATATATATATAAATATTTGTTAAAAGTCTAGTATTAACTAAAAATAAATTAAAATTAAAATATATAAATAAATGGAAAGATTAAGACAATTTTAAACTTAAAATTTGCTTATTAATTTTATTGTAAAATAAATTATCCAAATAAACTCCTTCTGTCTTTCTAAACTAAACACCATTTAGTATTCATATGCTGAGAATTCAGTCCGCGTATAGCTGAAGTCTCGAAAACAGTACAACTAGATTCTTTTTTTCCTATATTTTTTTTTGTTGGTAAAAAGAAGGTATGGAGGGTTGTTTCTTATTGATGATTTGACTCTCCGAATGCCAAATTTTCAATGTAAGCAATAAACAGGTCTAATTTAGGAATTAAATTGAGAATAAATTTATTTAGGTAATTTAAAAAAAAATATTTTTTAGAAAAAGAAATCCTAGTTTGATGAATGAAATGGATTTAAGTTTAATTGATTAAATATTTAAAATAATATTGTGTTAGAAAAACATTCATTTTTATATTTCTCTGTCCAAAACTTACATTATTTATTTATTTTCAATTAAATAATATATTTAATTATTTTCAGATAAACCCAGTACAAAATTACGTGCTTATGAGAGGAATATATGAGAGGCACTTACACACAGTGGTTTATGTTTTGAATAGTTGATTTAAAGAAGGCGCATGCCTAAAGCAATAGGAAGATTTATGCGGCTGAAGTTAATTTCGTTTTGAAAAATGAAGTCCTTAATTAAAGTGGATATAGTTAATTAATGAGATATTAATTTAAATATTGATTTGGCCGTATCTGTAACCGTCCATCCACTCCCGAGTTGAGAATTCATGGATCTTGCTTTGCTTTGCTTCCACTCACAGCTTCTCAACTCACCATATTGCTCACTCTATCTTTCTCTATCGCCGCCCAAACTCATCCCACTTTTTCTCATCATGCTTCACCAGTTTCTTCCTCATGCCAGTTTTCTACTTTTCTCTTACTTAATTGCTTTCCATTGCCGCCTCACAATTCAAATCTCGACCACAGTTTTATGGTTTTTAACTAAACAACATTCTTAATTCCTGTCGCTCTTTCTTTTTCTTCTCTTTTCTTTATTACACTCTCGCTAATTTTCCGTTTATTAAGCTAACACGTTCAGTTAATCAAAGTTACAGCTTAAAGCGCGAGCTATATGTCTAGTGATGTTAAAAAGTGCTACATTTAACATGCAAAAAGTTGCTCCTCAAAACTGAATCCTGTGTTTAAATTAAATGGTTTTACCTATCATAATAACCCAAAAAGAAAAAGGAAAGTATGCCTTAATTAAAGGTAAGTGGCTGACTTTTGCAGCAATTGGCCTACCCAAGTTGACAAATAATGTATTTAAAATACTCAAATCATGGATCACGTTCGTGCCACCCATATACCATCTACACTATATATCCATATACGTACTTCTATACCCCACTTTTTCCAATATATATCTCATAACATTTGGTATATATTTTCTATAATTGTCAATAAAAAAATTTACTTAGTTTAATCTTTGTTGGTTACAAGGAAGACAGTCTTTTCACATTGATGATTGAGTTAAGTATTAATTAGAGCTTTAAGATAGAAAACCAAGAAATTTATATAAAAAAATAACTTATAAATTGGGTTAAATATATTTTTAAAACTTAAATTATTAATTAAAATTATATTTTATCTTATTTCACCCTTACATAAAAGAATATAAAATGTTATCAATAACAAATAAAACTAAAAACATTAAAGTATATCCTCTCTTCCCTGCAATCCTTTCTCTTCTTACAACTCTCTCTTCATTGTAATTTTCTCTAGACCCATCCATCATCACCATAAAGACAATTCCAAGAAAAAGAGAAAATTGCAAGAAGAAATGAGAAACTCTGATATCGTTAGTCGTCGTTTATTATTAAATACATTTTATATTCTTTATAAAATGTAAAAATAAAATTAATACATATTTTTAAAGCGAGAAAAATATAATTTTAATTAATATTCTAGGAATGAAAAACATATTTAAAAATTATATCTTAATATTTTAAGTTAAATATGTTTATATTTTATATTGATTAATTTATAACTTATTGGCATGAATGTCGCCAAATAACCTATTGGTAATAGGTTTAGCGTCTTTACCGAACCCTAGAATTTTTATGATTTTTTGAAATAGAAGTATGTAAAAGAGTTTTTTGTTGCCAAACTGGACCATTTTGAATACGAATAGATCCAGGTGAAGCTTGAAGTGGTAAAGAAAGAGAATTTTTCGGAGCATTACGATAACTTTTCTTTCTGTGTCTTGTCTTTCTTTTATAATGGACTTCTAACTTTTTTTTTCTCATATATAGGTTTTTGAGGTAACTGCTTTCCTAATTTTAGGTATTCTGTTATTATTAGTTTGTAATATGTTTGGGTTTACATACTTGGTATGATTATTCATTTCCACGTAATTTGTTTTTGATGAATTTTCGTGACATTAGATAAAAAAAAAGGTAGTATTTTAATGATTTTAGCCTTATTCTGGTCGAGAATGATATATTCCTCGTATAATTTTTAGGAATTATTTTACTCAAAAATCTCATAAATTAATTTAGGAGTAATGACTCGTGATAGTTTATAAAAACTTTTTGTCCTTCAATCCACTAAAACATAATTTTAGGACAAAATGACACTAGTAAAAATTTCCGATTTAAACGCGCCATATATGCCTCGGTTATGAGAAAACCGAAGCATATAACAGTTTATACCTCGGTTGCAACAGAGCCCGAAGCGGAATCCGCATACTGCCTCGGTTAAGACAAGGCCGAAGCATATACCTCTGCACAGCCCTGACATTTCTGTCCGATAAGACATTTGACTTTTGATAAGCCTCTATTGCCTCGGTTCTGCCACGCAACCGAAGCCTAAAACTCTGCTCCTTGCACCTGCTACACGGCACCCTGACATTTCTGTCAGGCTCTACTGCTTCGGTTCAGAAGGGACCGAGGTCGTTGGGCATAGCTACGACATCGGTTTTTGAGGCACCCGGTGCCTAAACCAGCATCTATTACTTCAGTTCAGAAGGGACCGAGGTCGTTGGGCGTAGCTACGGCATAGCTTAAACCCCTTCTGGTAACTGAAAATTCAGAACGCCTACCTACTGCTTCGGTTTCGTAGGCAACCGGTGCCTAAACCAGCACCTATTGCATCGTGTGTTTAAGTAACCGAGGTAGTAGCTCTTATTCATCAACCAAATCAGACAACTTCTTCTTCCTCGTATTCATTTTGTTTTCTGTCGCCGCGCCACCGCTTCACCGCTTCCAGTTCTCTCGCCTGCGTCCTGCTTTCGCCGTCTCGCCATTGGTGCCTCGCCGGTTTCTGCCACTGCTGCTGCCATTGGTGCCTCGTCGGTCTCCGTCACTGTTGCTGTCATTGGTGCGTCGCCGGTCTCCGCCACTGCTGTTGCCAGTGGTCTCACATTTGTGGTGGTGACTCTCACATTTGAAGTCTTGGATTAGTTTTGTTAGCAGGTGTTTGTTGCTGTTTCGTTCTTTATGATTAATTTTATTTTGATTGCTGTATTAAACTGCTGATAATTTTGTTGAGTTATTCTGTCCTTGATTTGGTACGCAATGTGTTGATTATGATGTTAAGTGTTTTGCAGCTTGTTCGGAGCAACAGTCGGCGGTTTTTGCCATCTCAGACTAACATTCTGTCTCTTCTAGCAGAGCTTGTGGATGGAGAAGGCGAAGAATCTCTGGTTTGTTAATTTGTTGTATTATTGGTTGTTGCTGATTTTGAATGCTATTCATTATTTCTGATTTTCTTAATTCAATACTTGGTTTATAACTACATTGTGTGTTTATTCTCCTTTGTTTTGTTTTTATTTTATTTTCATCTGTGGGATATATTCTTGTAATTCAAATTAGTGTTGTTGGCTATTTTCCTTGCAAACCAAAAAAAGAGATATTCTTGAATGCCATGGAAAGTAGTTTTGCATCACTTGTTGTATGCTTGTTCTTGTGACCAGCTGTTGCTTAGCTCCTGTAGAATGATATTATTTATTATTTACTTAATCGTATTACTACATTGTTTTCTCATTGCTATTAATTTTTTGTGAACCCTGAACTTGATATTTGGAGCATACTTGTTCTCTTCTGTGTTGCTACCTGCTGGTCAATAATCATATATTTAGGCTATTTTTGCAAATATGTTTTAGAGAAAAGAATACCTGGTGCATGTATTGCCATTGAAACATAAATACTAAAGGATAAAATGACTTGTTCTATTCTGTGTTGCCAACTTGCTTTCAATAATCATACATTTAGGCTATATTTGCAAGTCTGTTTTAGATACAGGAATACCTAGTCTTTTGGTTGTTAAGTATTTTTGTTTTAAATTGTAAGTAGTTAAAAACTGACTGTAACTAACAGATCTGGTAAGTTCATATATCAATTAGCAATTCTGATAAATGATCATTTGCTCTTGGCGTGTTAGTTGAATTAAATAATGTGAACTTTTAATATTTAGTATTGGAATTTTATCTTCAAAAATTTCCGTTTGCAGGGTCAGCAGTTCAATTTTGGTTAAATGGTACAAGAATTATGCTTATACTAAACATACTGTTAGTGGAACTTGGAACTATTGTAAGGAAGTGTGAAATTTTTTTTGCAGTGTATTGGAGCCACAACGTTGGATGAATATAGGAAGCACATTGAAAAGGACTTGTAGCTGCTGCCCAGCTGTCACACCAGTATATTAGGTTTGTCATATTTAAACCCTCTTTTTTCTTTTTTGATTCATTTTATCTTTTTGGTTGCACTGGAACAGACATGTTTTTTTATTAGATCACTGGAAAATTTTCATATTTATATTAATCTTTCTAATCTATATTAGTTTATCTCTTTAAACTAATTATTATTATTATTATTATTCAATTTATCGATTTAATGAACTGAGATTTAAAAATCATGAAATTTTTTTTAGTAGAAGATTTGACGAAAGTCATTTAATTATTGATAGTTAATTTGATTTAATTTTATCATAATTAAGATAGCTATCGGCATGAATTTGTAGTTGCCTGGATAAATTATTCTGTAATAAATTATGGCCAATGCAAGATGGGTAATAAAATAAAAGCAAGGTTAGACGTGTTCTGTAATTGTTGCATTTTTTTCTTTAAAATTTATTTTGTAATAATATTAAGTTGATTATTCTGACTCAAATTCTTCTAATGTTAAGTTATTATGATAATTTTAGAGTTGAATATTAAGTAGGTGTACCTCCGCCACTACTGCTGTCAGTGCTCGCGCATTCAGGCCTCGTTGTTGGCTGCGCCTCCGCCCTTCACCTACGCGTCACCGTTGGCCTGCCGGTGTTTCCTCCGCCACTGTTGCTGTCATTGGTACGTCGCCGGTCTCCGCCACTGCTTCTGCCAGTGCTCTCGCCTGCCGGTGCTTCCTCCGCCACTGCTGCCTCCGCCGGTACTGCCTCCAACGCTGTTTCATTCTTCCTGTCTACATTGAGGTTAGTTGATTGTATTTTTGCTGATAATAATTGTTGTTTCTTGCTGATAATAATTGTTGTTTCTGGAAGAGAATCAAATCGTATGTATTGGTTGAGTTGATTTTTTAAATTTTGTTGGATCAAGCATATATTGTCCTTATTTAACATCACATTTGTCATAATTGATGGCACCAGATTAAGAACTAGCAGAGGCATCACTAATAAGATTCACAAACTAACGACAATTTATCTGCTATAATCTGATTAATTTGTTGCAATGGCATTGTCATCTTCTATAGTAATGACATCAGGAAAACCGAAAGGAAATAATATGCCAAAAAGCAAGAGTAGAGTATTAACTCGCCTAAACAAATAGATACCTTAAAGTAAGCATATGTAAACATAAAAGGTGTTAGGATGAATTATTACACTGTCAGAAACATTCCTCTGTTTAGGGACAATTATTGGATTAAAGGATGGGAAAATGCCTGTAAGGATGAGACACAATCAACCACAATTCTAAATCAAAGTGCACATAAACATATGACTTTAATTTATGAAATTGCGGTAAGAATTTGTCTGAAAGAATGGATCAGGGGTCGAAAGAAATAATTTGAATACTTCATACTAAAATAATTGCGTAATTTATTTATGACTTTAATTTTTACAATGTTAGTGTAAATACAATCCATTCAAAATCAATTTAGAAATATATTTCTTAAAAAAGTTTGTAAAAATTCAATATTTTTAATTATATATAAAATTAAATGGCAGATAGCATCGAAAACTTTATAGTCACGGTACATTCTAATTAATTTTTCATTAAGTTCATATGCATATGTTTATACTAACATATAAATTGGACATCAATTTTTATAAAATCAAATGTTTATTTTATACTGTTTTTTAAGGATTGGTAGTTTAATTTATTTAAGGATAATTTTTTTTTCAATTTAATATATATATATTATGGTATTATAAAAGGCATTTTACTCAACTTACTTATTTATATGAAATCATTAAATTTACTTATTTTATTAAAAATTAGTATAAATAGTAGATGAAAATTAAAGTGTTATAACACATCTAATTAGACTAATAAATAATTTTATATTCATACTATCAAAACGTTATTGATAAATAAGTGTTTAAAAAGATGAAATTGTTAACTTACAAACTTAATAATAATAAATCATTATTAATAAAAAATGGTAAGAATATAATAAAAGATTATTATAAGTAGGTTACAAATCAATTCGCTTCTAATTTAGTTTGAACTTGTTTAATAGACAAGTTGTCTAACCTATACCTATATATTAGAAAATCAATTCATTCCATTCTAATATAAAACTTTTCTACATTCGCTTAAAATATCGTAATTCCAAACTGAGTTTTAACAAAATATAAGAAATAAAAAAATAACAAGATTGATAGATTTTGAGACAAATAATTAACAAGTATCTAAACCCTAAAGTTAATTGAAATGACATTATTTACTCTTGGTTGAATATATTGTTTGGTTGAATATATTACATATTGCGTATGTAATTATTTGTTTGCTTGAATATATATTGTTGTTGTGAATTAGCCTTAGTTTCCCGTTTGAGATTCAATACAAAAATTATTTACTATCTCCAGATTTTTTGAACAAACATACTTTTTACAAATAAAAATAGAGGAGATGGTAATAATAATTTACAGTATTGAATCTTGAATTGTCCGGTTGGACAGTTTAAGAAGAGTAATAACTTTTTCATAGTTTATTATAACATATCAATTTTAATATACATTTCTTAAATTTCACGAAAATTTGTCGGTGTGTTTTGTATTGATCTTCGGGTGCATATTTGATTGTGATTTATAATCACTTTCATTTCGTGTAACCTGAAGACCAATGCGAAATGCTGGCAAAATTTCGTGAAATATGAGATATGTTGTTTAAAATTGATATGTTTAATAAACTAAAAAAAGTGAATCTTCTTGAATGGGATAGGGTCACACCTTGAATACAAACACGATCCAAGTGATCATTCAAGATGATTGAAATTGTGTAAACAATTTCAGTAAAGATGCGTACGGATAGAGGGTGGATTAATTTACCACGCATCAGCACTGAGTACGAGAGAGGGGTAGAAGAATTTATAGAGTTTGCGCGACGTAATGCGAGTACAAGTGATGATAATGAAGTGAAGTTCAGATGTCCATGTGTGAACTGTTTGAATGGGAGAAAGTTGAACGCAAGTGATATTAGGGAACATCTTATCTGTGATGGTTTCATACGAAGTTATACAACATGGATATGGCATGGCGAATTAACAGACTTTCCAACTGTCTCTCAAACTGAAAATGTTTATGATTCCACAATGGATATGGAAGATCAAGCAGAAGAAGAAAACTTAGAGGACATGATCCGCGATGTTGGTGCAGAAGCTTTTGCCCAAGCACATGTGTATGAAACGATGTCCACTGATGCGGAGACTCCTTTGTATGCGGGTTCAACTAAGTTCACACGGTTGTCAGCGGTGTTAAGGCTCATGAATTTAAAGGCGAGCAATGGATGGAGTGATAAGAGTTTTACAGAATTGTTGTCATTGTTGAATGAAATGCTGCCAGATGGAAATACGTTACCCAATCGTAATTATGATGCAAAAAAAATTCTTTGTCCGATGGGTATGGAATATAAACGGATACATGCATGTCCGAATGATTGCATATTATATAGGAATGAGAATGAAGTTTTGATAAAGTGTCCAAAGTGTGGGTTATCACGATACAAGTCAAAAAACAACGGTGAAGATGGTGGTCACACAGAAAAGAATGGTTCTGCTTTGAAAGTAGTTTGGTACCTTCCACTAGTTGCCAGACTTAAGCGTTTGTTCGCGAATCCCAAAGACGCTAAAAACCTAAGATGGCATGCAGATGAGAGAACAACTGATGGGCTGCTTCGTCATCCAGCTGATTCAAAGCAATGGAAAATTATTGATCAAGAATTCCCCCAATTTGGTGAAGAATGTAGAAATCTTAGGTTTGGCTTAGCTACTGATGGAATGAATCCATTTGGTAATTTAAGTACCAATCACAGTTGTTGGCCCGTTATACTGATAATTTACAACTTATCTCCTGGATTGTGCATGAAAAGAAAGTACATGATGTTGTCAATGTTGATATCTGGTCCAAAGCAGCCTGGAAATGACATCGATGTTTATCTAAGGCCACTAGTTGAAGACTTGAAGTTGTTGTGGGTTGATGGGGTTGAAATATTTGATGCCTTTGCTTCAGAAACTTTCATGATGCATGCCATGTTATTTTGCACCATTAATGACTTCCCAGCTTACGGTAATTTGTCGGGGTACAGTGTGAAGGGTCATAAAGCATGTCCTATATGTGAAGAAAACACTGCAGCTCAACAATTAAAACACGGAAGGAAGACAGTGTATATGCGTCATCGGCGATTTTTACAATCTAATCATCCATATCGAAGGTTAAAGAAAGCATTCAATGGAGAACAAGAGAAAGACAATGCACCCATTCCACTTACTGGACTTGAAGTTGCTGAGAAAGTTAATAAAGTACATCATATATTTGGGAAAACGTCGAAGAAGTCTTCTGTAACGACCCCTTGGAAGAAGAAATCAATATTCTTTGATCTTCAATATTGGTCAAAGTTAGATGTTAGACATTGCATAGATGTCATGCATGTTGAGAAAAATGTCTGTGATAGCTTGATTGGTACACTACTAAATATCCAGGGAAAAACAAAAGATGGAGTGAATGCGCGTTTGGATTTGGTTGACATGAAGATCCGAGAAGAGTTGGCACCAAGAGAGATTGGTAAACGTACTTATTTGCCCCCTGCATGTTACACAATGTCCAAACAAGAGAAGATAAGTTTTTGTCTTTGTTTAAAGAGTATCAAGGTACCACAAGGATACTCTTCAAATTTCAAGAGCTTAGTGTCAATGCAGGACTTAAAGCTTGTTGGACTGAAGTCTCACGATTGCCACGTCTTAATGCAACAGTTGTTACCAGTGGCAATTCGTGGAATTTTGCCCAAAAAAGTTAGGCTGACCATAACTCGATTGTGCTCATTTTTCTCGTCAATTTGTAGTAAAGTCATCGATCCTACAAAGTTAGATGAACTTCAAAGCGAAATTATCATCATCTTGTGTCAACTAGAAATGTTTTTCCCTCCATCCTTTTTTGACATCATGGTGCATTTACTTGTTCATTTGATCAGAGAAATAAAGTTGTGTGGACCAGTATACTTAAGATGGATGTATCCTATTGAGCGTTATATGAAGATTTTGAAAGGGTACGTCAAAAATCAATATCGTCCAGAAGGTTCGATGATTGAAAGATATATTGCTGAAGAAAGTATTGAGTTTTGCTCTGAGTATATGACTAAAGCAAATCCGATAGGAGTCCCTCGGACATCATGGTTGAGTAGATATTCTACAAGTAAAAGCATCCGAGGTGTCAATGTGGTGACGAAAAGTCGTGAAGAATTGATGCAAGCACATTTGTACATATTAAACAACACAGATGAAGTGATCCCATTTTTGGAAGCACACAAAGCCGTTGTAAGGGACAACTATCCACGACAATCAGAGAAATGGCAGTTGATGGAGCATAACAGAACATTCTTGTCCTGGTTCAAATCTGAAGTTTCGAAAGAATCACGGTCCTCTGAGACTTTGTTGTGGTTAGCAAATGGCTTGAAGTTTGATGTTGTATGTTGTACAGGCTACGAAATTAATAATTGCACATTCTATACAAAGACTTTGGATGATAAAAGCACAGTACAAAATAGTGGCGTCAGTCTAGAAGCTGAGTCACTACAGTTTTCAACATCCAAAGATCAAAATCCTATAGTTGGATCCATGAGATACTATGGTAGAATTGAAGAGATATTTGAAGTTGATTACACTAAGTTTTCCGTTGCACTCTTCAAATGTAAGTGGGTAGACAATAAGAGTGGTGTCAAAATAGATGAATCTGGTATGACACTTGTTGATTTTCGAAAGGTTGGTTATAGAGACGAACCGTTCATCATGGCATATCAAGCAAGTCAGGTTTTTTATGTCAAAGATCCTGCGTCTGACCATTGGTATGTTGCTCTCCAAGGAAAAAGGCAAATTGAAGATAAAGAAGAGAATATAAGTAATCTTCATATCGCTGACAGCCATCCATTTAAAACGACAATAAATTTGGATGACGACCCTCTAATTGATGACATACAAGCAATACGAGAAGATCACAATGAGGGAATATATATATGACCAATCCATATGATTATGTATGAATTTCATGTTTGTGTAAATATTTATGGCAATTGTTAAATAATATGTTATTTTATAAGTGCTTTATTTATATATCATCTTATTTATTGTGACAGATATATGGCTGAGTCACCTCATTCGTCAGGCGATGAAGTCCCCACCACTTCTAGACGGACGAGAGGAGCAACGAGGTTACGACAGCTTATACTTAGAAGAAATGCAGGTGAGAGGACACCTATCATTATTGACGTGGTCACTGGAGTTGCATCTGGCCCAAATGCAGATGTATTTAGGTCTTACCTTGGAGTATTGGCACGTGATCGTATCTCTATACTTACTCCATCCTTTGACCATGTTTCTGAGGCTGATCGGAATCTCATCTGGCAAGATCTATTGGTAAGTTAAGCAATATTGCTCCATCTTCTATATTCATTATATTGATAAATCTGTATTGATATAAGGTTATTACTTTCTTTGTTGCAGATAACATTTGATATGCCAAACATCGAGAGCTTAAGGAATAAGTGTTTATCTGCAATTGCAGAAAGATTTCGAGGGTTTAAGACAAAATTGACGTCTAGATATATATTTGGACCAAAAAGTAATGAAAATCCATGTTCCAAATATTCAGCAATTGACGAAGCAACATGGCGTCAGTTTGTAGAGCTTCGTTCATCCGAGGCGTGGCAGGTAAGTACAGTAAAATCATTCAATTCATCATTCATAGTTCTATATTATGACAATTGTTTCATATTGTCACAGGAAAAAAGGTCAAAAGCACAGGGAATAAGCGCTCAGAATAAAAATCCACACATACTGTCTCGTGGTGGATATAGGAAGCTTGAAGAAAAAATAATGAAGCAGAAGTCAGAAGTTATTACCAATTTCAGGTGTCATTGGCAGCTACTTGTGATCTCCATACCGGAGAACACTGCTGTCTGGTTTTGTTCATTGCAGAAGTCTCCTCCCAGCTCTCTTAGACATGTAGTAGATTGGTAAGAATCTCAATGTTTCTACTTTTTTTATATATAAATGTATGCTAAAGGAATTGCTTTTAATAGTTCCCTTGCAACACATATGATGTTATCTGGGAGATCTACTGCTACAGCTAAAAAGCTTGCATGGGTTGCCCTTAAGGTTTGGTATTTTAGTCCATACTCATTTACATTTGGTTCCATTCAATTGATGTTACTTAACATTTTATAATTATGATGATATATTGTAGTGTAATATACAAACGGGGTCATATGAATGTGGTTACTACGTCATGTTTTGGATGATGACCATTATTCGTGCACATTACACCAGTGGATGGGAAACGGTATTATTTAGGTTTCAATTTTATTTTCCCTATAGTTTAGATTTCAAATACACTAAGTTAAATCATTGTATTTTATGCAGAAATTCAATAGGACTGCTCCAATTCCGGAGAAGTCACTTCAACTTGTGAGGAAAGCACTGGCTAAATATGTAATTCATTTATATAATAGTATATACTAGATATTAAGATATACTAAGTTCTAAGTTAATGTTTCTAAGTTGTTTGATGTTTTTCTACATTATTATTAGTTTAACATTGTACATTCAGTTTTATTTATGCTTCAAACTTGATTTAGGATTATAATTTGATTGATTTATGCTTATAAGAAGTTGATTTATGATTCAATTGAATGTATTTATGTTTTATTATAATTTTCATTCAAAATATACGTTTCTGGATTATTCTCGACTGTTCTGGCTGTAAATATATATGCAGGTTTGTTTCTGTTGTGGGGAATGTCGCAGAAACAGACCTCATTTTAAAAAAAAAAACAGTGATATATGCCTCGGTTGGTGTCACAACCGAGGTAGAAAAGCGATATATGCCTCGGTTAAAACCACAACCGAGGCCGAAAGCACTGCGTAAAAAAAAAAAAAGAACTCTACTGCCTCGGTTCAGAGTACAACCGAGGCAGTAGAGTGGAATGATCTCGGTTATGACCACAAGAGAGGCCGAAAGTATTGCGTAAAAAGAAAAAGACCTCTACTGCCTCGGTTCAGATTACAGCCGAGGCAGTAGGGTGCAATAAAAAAAAACCTCTACTGCCTCGGTTCAGACTACAACCGAAGCAGTAGGTGGAACATACGGCCTCGGTTGTATTTGAACCGATGCCAAATCGTCTCTCTGTATGCCTCGGTTCAAACCGAGGCCAAAAGTGGTACACTTTTTGCCTCGTCTGCATATGCCTCTGTTCGAGAACCGGTGCCTATAATGAAAAACAACCGCTGTCTTTTCTCCTGCTTGTACTAGTGTGATATCATAATATAAAATTTAACCATACCTCAATTCTATCCATTTCACGAACTATTAGTATTTCTGCACTCTTACATTTTTTTAGTGCTAAAAAAAGACTACATATTTATTCTTTTATTGTAATTTATTTCTTTTAATTTTTTTAATTAAATAATTTTCTTTTTAAACTTTCAATTAAAATTTTAGTGTTCTTGTTTTTTTAAGCAAACTCTCTTTCTTAAAATCTAATTTAAATAAATTTTATTTAAATTTTCTGGAAAACCATAAACTCGAGTTACATCTAATTAGCATGAATGAATAAGTGAATCAATACATATTCAAATTCAATTGCACTTTATTTATTACTTGTCAATAGATGATACAAAATACCCCAACAACACCTACATAATAAGTACTTTTATTTATTATTCTATTTTAGCTTTTTTTGTTTGTTCTTTTTTAGAAACTTAGAATAATAAAAGGAGAGTGTTGAATGATTGTTGGAATAGGTTGATATATTTCCCCCCTTTTCCAGTGTATCGTTTTCCTTTATTGATTTGAAATTTTATGTAGTATTTTCTCTTGTATAAAATTGACATATTAAAAAAAAGCAATACTTAAATTTTAATCATGACTTCGTAAGTTTTAATAATTTGAACGATCCCTTTATAGTACCTTTAAAATTGATTTTGTTATTTTTAAAATATATTATAAAATGTTTTAACATATCAAAATCAATGTAAATTTACAACAAATAAACAATATTGTATTGTATTGGTTATGTTTTTGAACAATGCAACATAAATTATATAACTAAATACGTTCTAAGTAAATCGGTAAACCAAAACTAATACTTGTAGCACACCGACTATTTTGTAGCAGTTATTAGAGTATGATCAAACACTATCGTTTTATTATGGTAAATGGACCACTAGACCCATCCAAGTAAAACTTATAAACACCATAGATAATATTATAAACAGTATAATCACCGAGATATTTTATTTACATTTCTATTAATTATATATTTATTTTGCTTTTTGATGACAAGTACTTAGGAGATGAATGAACACATTGAAAATTGAAGGTTAGAGCCGTTTGTAAAATTGTTAGAAGTCTTGTTATCGATTCTATAAAAATAAATAATAAAAATGTTAATGCTATCTTTAATATATATTTTTCTTAGCGTTTCATTACACTTATTTATTTATTTATCTATAAGCATTAAATATCATTTTTAGTACATGGATTATTTTTCTGGTTGAAATAATTGAAAATAAGCTTGTTATAGTTTACATGGATGATTAATTTTCCTTTAAATGGTCTTCCATTTATTTTTTGTTTTGGGTCAAATGTTTCAGTTTGGGCCTAATCAATGCTGTCGCTGAACAATATTATTGGAAATTTCTCCCTACATTCCCATATTTTCTCAAGCACCCCCTTCATTTTCAATATCCCCATTTTATCCCTGGAGTTTTTTTATAAATTCGTACTGCACCTCCATCTTCACCTTCCTCAATGGATTCAAGAACCGCAGAGAAGAAATGTGAGAACTTGCAAGCTTCGTGGGGCATACAATCATATTAAATAATGAAACGAAAAATATAGTGAATATTCAAACCCTTTTTTTCAAGCTTTCTGTGGAGATGGATGAGCAGGTTTTCTTTTTGGTCTGGGTGGAGGAAGATGTTCACTTGTTCCACTCTTCTGAACTTTGAGAAAGTGTTTCACTTAACAACTTTGCATATTATGATTATGCCATTGCTTCAAGACATTGCTCCACCGCCATCATCTTCAATAAACGTGGCCACCTAGATGCTTCCATTTTGCACCCACATCATCTTCAATGTTGCATGCTTAATTCACGCCAGGGTTCGCCGTCTTCACTGTCAGCAAAATAAATAATTTAAAAAGAAAAGAACCGTGTCCTTCAGATTGTAAATAAATAAATTATATGGGCTTGAGTAAATAAATAAATAGTAAGTTCACATTTAAATAAAAGAGAACAGTTAGAGTGTAGACTATAAATAAAGTAGTTAAACTTTACAGTCATTTCCAGAATGAGACATAATTTAAAACTTAAACGCAAATAAAGTATTTCACAAGGATAGGAATCACCGAAAAAATCCTCAACAACTAAATAGTAATTCAAAATACAAGAAACACTAGGAGAATCCTGAGGAGACTAAGCAGCAACATCGTCTTCCTCCAAAGTCTGCTCCAGAGACATCTCATCCACCTCTGCTCACATCCAAGTGGATAATCATTGCAAAAGAAAAACATACCCAAGCAACATGAATACATAAGCAAGGGTGAACTAGATATAAAAAAATCATTTTATAGCAGTCACAGGCAACATACAAGTAAAGACGGATATACTATACTATACAAACATGACTTGTTGTACTTAAACTTGACTCGTCCGGACTAGAATGATTGTCGAGCTATGACGGGTTATGCACTCGTAGTGGCCTCTACTGATTTGCAAAGCCATTGCCAATGGGTTTCACCCTACCACACTCACGAGGTTAGTCCGTTATCACTCACCTTGGGTCGTACTGGAAACACCCAAGACTAGGACCTCCTGCTACTCCTCACCACATGGATCAATCCTCTCTACTTGAGAAGGAAAGACCATTGGAGCATCAGGAACACCTCCAAGACTGAGCTACCATGCAAATCATTCTAAACATTAAGGGCACCACCATGAATCTTCTCCTTGAAAATCATGGAATTACGTCCAACACTATAGGGTGCCACCATGTGACCTCACTTTGAGATCCATGGAATTATGTCCATTAATCATACCTGTTATACTTACGCCAATCACAACTTTGTTTCATACCTACTTCCAAACTATAATTCACACACAATACAACATACCCTCAATCTTGTTGCAAAATCAAGCCACCCAAATAAGTTATATAGACATACATACACTTTGGCAGTCAAACAACACCAAACAACTCAAACAGATGATGAAAAATGTGAAAATCACTGAACCAGGTCGCACAGCGCACCAGGGTGCAAGGCAAGACATCAAAAATTTGCACAGCACACCACCCTTGGTGCGTTGAGCGAATTTTCCTGACGAGGGGAGTGTTTTTCAGCTAAAATTCGCATAGCGCACCACCCTTGATGCGCTGAGCGAACTTTCCTAATAGGGGGACAGCTAAAATTCGCATAACGCACCAAGTCTGTGCGCTATGCTAAACTAAACATTCTAATACACATTATCAGACCCTAAACCCTCGCATAGCGCCCCAAATTCGCTATTCGAATTAATTGACATTAAACTCAAATCACTACTAGTAGCATAACGACTAGATTCGCAAAGCGAATAACCAGACAGAGTACAACCTTCTCCAGTCACTCGCACAGCGCACCAACTCGCTATGCGAATGACTAAACAGAAAGCACCTTATTGTGAGGACTCGCTTATGCAAAACATTCGCTTAGCGAGTCTGCATAATCTACAGGACGCAAGTTCTGTAGAGTTATGCAACTCACACACCCTTTACCATTTCTAGTCATCTTTCCCAACTTCTAACACCTCTAATCTGTAGTTTATACTTAATTAAACTTGTCTAGATGATCTAAAACCTTCCTACTACCATTCTAAAGTAATTACAACTCAAATTCAGCTCTAAAACACTGATTTCCACCTCTTAGGGACCCAAATTCAATTCAACCATTTTGCACCTGTTTTGATCAGTTTGATGACTCTAACAAGTCATAAATAACCTCCCTATATTGTCCCAACAGACTACAAGAGCCCAAGACCCTTAACTCTCAAATTCACTATCCCACTTCCTCCAAAATAACTCAAAACACTAATAATCCTCTTAACTTTCAACATATAGCTGCTACATCAGATTTTACTCATCAAACATCCTCAGTTGCAATCACACAACACGTTTAAAGCAGTTCACACAACATTAGTTCACATATTCACAGATGAACATTTCAGCACATATAATTCCATACACTCAGAACTTAAAAACGCAACCCAAACAACACAATGATGCATAAATAAGTACATACACCTAACATACAACAACTTATAAGAAAGTATTCTAGCTCCCCTTACTTTGGAGTGACTTGACTGAACCGTACAGCTCGTTGGAAAAAATCTAACAGCACCTCACAGCAAGGACCTAAACAGTGCCCTACAATCACTAAAATGGCGATGGGAACAACTCTTAGAGTTAGAACTAAGTGGAAAAATGGGAGGAAAAATGAAGGCACAAGCCACATGCAACTAAAGAGATTGCATGTGCTAATTCAAGGACATAGAAGAGCTTGCATGGAGGGCTTACCGACTTAGAAATCCGAAATTGATCGGATCATTCCGAAGTTCTCTATGCTGCAGATGTTTTGGCGTCACCTAAACAAAATTCCAGTAGTTCAGTGAAGAGGGCTAGAAGAGAGAAAGCAGAAATATGGTAGAGAGAAGGCAGGGAAAATGAACAACCGAGTCCTTAGAGAGAGAATGGAAAGTTGAGATAAGGAACTCAGATTTTTTGAAAGGTCCCTTACTAAGATCATAATGCCCTTAGCCTTATGGTTCTGACTGCCTCAACATAAGGCCCAACTGCCGTATAATTTCCTACATTGAGAATAGCAACTTACCATATACTCATATTTCCATATTTCCAACATTCACTGTTTGTATTATCGCATTCAATAATTGCATCGTTCACACCATATTTCCAACATACAAGTTGAAACATTGAAGGTGACATCAAACAATTCTTTGAAGGAGAAATGTGCAGGTGGAAGGAAGGACGTTTCAGCGGCGCAGTGAAGGGAACGAAAGAAGGATATTAGGATTTTTAATATTTTTTAATCAAGAGTATTAAAGACATTTCACTAATGTTATGGGGTTCTAGAAGAAAACTTGGAGTGGAGGAAGAAAGGCCCATTTCTAAAGTTAGTTTGTGGGCTAATCAATAACGGTCCAAGTATTGTTCCTCGTTACTCACTTTGGGTCACGAAGATTTCAAAGTCCGATTGCTTGAAGCAGCATCTAACACTGCAGGCTACAGCCGGAGAGACGTTTTGAATCAAAAGCTAACACTTACTCTCACCTTCACAAAATTTCACTAGACTCTGCACTCACTGCAATCATAAATTCCATAATCTAATATTATATTTATTACTTGTTAAATATGCGGATCAACTTTCAAAGTTATTTTCTAATTTTTAAAATAACCTAAGAAATAGATGATCGAGTCATATTCAAAAAGAACCCAAAAATTATTATGAGATATTTATATATGTGTGTCAAAGAGAATAATTAGATTCAGCTACAATGAAATTAAGAATTAGCTACTCTAATAATACAATTTGGAGTATTAAAAATAGTAAAGAAAATGATAGATTTGTAGTTGAAAATTCTCATGGATGTAGTTTCAAACATGGACATTTACATTGGATGAGACTTTAGGTTATTAGGCCGAAAAAAAAATATCCAAAGTTGACTTCCACGGTTTCAAACTTTCATTTATATATATATATATATATATATATATATATATATATATATATATATATATATATATATATATATATATATATATATATATATATGAAATAAGTAATAATCACTTCTGACCAAAAACAATGTTTAAACAATTATTTTTAAAACATTAAATGAAAAAAGTTTATAGCACAAATACAAATAAAGAGAATTAATACACATAATTCAACAAATTATTATTACACTTGTCATATGTAAAACAAAATTAATGTTAAAAACTTCAATTCAATTCTCAAACTAATTCATAACAAATACCGTAATTCTCAACGTTACCAAATCAAATTCTTATTGATATATAATTGTCAATTCTATCATTATCCAAATATTTCATATCTAATTAGCTTTCCTCGTTTAGAGTTAGTTGGTTTTTTTAAGAAAAACAACTTCTAAAAGTTTCACAACTCAAATAATAAAAAAAAAAACTTTCAACTTATAAGTAACAACTCCACTTGATCAGATAATTAAAAACTTCCTACTCCTCTTAAGAGGAGAACTAACTATACGAGAACAGTAATATAATACCTTAAATAAAAGATGTGATCAACTATGCGTGGAATCTAATAACAAATTTTAAACCCAGAGAAAATATAAAATATTTAAAAATATATAGAGATTGAAGTTTTAAATAAGTGAAGAATGATGTATATTTTAAACCTATTTATAAGGAAAAATATATTTTGATGTCATTTTTTTAAAAGAAAAAATCACTTAATAACTTTATTTTATTGATATGATAATAATGTTAAAGGTTTTAAATCCGTATGCTTATTTATTCTTTCGGATGTGCTGTGTCGTCCGATGTCTTTACGTCCTTCTCTGCTCGTACTCCGTGTGTCCGGTCTTCCGTACTCGCTCTTCAATTTCCCCTTCAGTGCGCGGGTGGGAGACCTGCGAAAGATTCTTTCGATGCCAAAGTCAGTTGAGAGCAATGACGTTTTTCTATCGAACAGTAATAAATGTGCAGTAAATGCAACCTATCTACCACTCACCCTGGATCTGTATTTATAGTTTTCGCTATGGGCTTGGGATTAGTGAAAAGTTAATCACGGCCCAATTCATCCCAATAGCTTTTAACCTCAACTTACCTTAAACCTGGTTAATTAGCAGCATGGCCGGCCGGTCTCCCAAAGTTTGGCTTGTCAGCCAGCCAATCTCTATAGGCGACATGTTTAGCAGGCGGTATGACCAGCTGGCCTCATCAGTTTATCCGGATGACGAGGGCAAGGTTGCGTGTTTGCGGACGCACGGGCGTCCGGCTTGGTGCGCCGAACCCTCGAATATGAACCGAAAAGTAGCGTGTTTGGTCTACTATGGACGTCCGACCTATCTGACATCCAGTCCCTACTGGTACATTTATACTTGTTATTATTATATAAACAATGGACTTTAAATTGATTATTATTTTAGAAGGTAGATAGTGTAACATTCTAAATTTCTACTCAAAATCTTATGTTAATATTTAATATCATCCAGTCTTATTAGATACACACTTTTATTTATATATATATATATATATATATATATATATATATATATATATATATATATATATATATATATATATATATATATATATATATATTTTTGAAAGATTGTATTTTAAAATATATTTTTACAAGAGAATCAAAACACTTTAAAGATAAGAACTGTGATTAATAAAGTTTTAGAAAAAGACGGTATAATTCATATTTTAATCTATCACTATTATAAGCTTTCATTTTCAGCAGTTCTTATATTAACACCATCATATATTCCTACTACTTCTCACGCTCACATGTATTAATATACTATCCTTAGAGAAAAAAACAATCAAATAAATACAAAAAATAATAATAAACTAATGTATTTTAAAAAGAAAAACATAATATAAAAACAATAATTACATATCATAAAATTTGTTCAAACAAATTTGTAATATAGAATCCATTTTAACATAATCTTTCTCCTTTTCTCACATCAACATTCCTCAATCACTAATTCAATAAACATTTTCTCTAAATTCCAGTCAAAAACTGAAATGATTCACATTCATTTAAAATAAACTATTCCATATCTATTCAGAAAGCTCTATTTCAAAATTTCAATCACAGTTTTGTAACATTATTTAAACAAAGTAATACATCTAGACTCTTAGATTCTATTTCTGGAATAATTTGGATGCACATAAATGAATAGAACTTGAACTTTAAACAACACATACAAACCAAATAGTTAACCTTGACCCCAACTCAGAAAAAATTATTTACTAAATGCACCCAAATAAATTAAGTTAATTAGTTGATTGATTCTTTACTATTCCTCACAGCATAATTTAAACTTTTTTTTAATAGCACTCATCACAGACATAGAAAACAATAAAATTGATGAATTGCAAGCCACTACCTAACTTGGTTTGAAGATATTTGGAAAAAGTAGGAATAATACTACCCACTTGACATTTTCACACATCCACCTCAATTTCAGTTCCTATTGTGTGCAACAATCCATGCATATCCCTCTTATTTCTAAATATGTAATTATATCTATATATGAAAAAGGAACCAACAAAGATGTCAAATAAATAAATAAACAAATAAATTGATGTAGTTAGTGTTTTAGAAGAAATTGAATTCATATATATAACCCCTAATGATCACAGTAATCATAATAAGGGCCTTTTTATTCTTTGTGATTATTGTAATAGGATATGATTAGTTTCAAATATTAAGTTTTTCAAAAGATACTATCCCTAGGGTAGGGTGGGATCATCAAGTAATGGGATTCACTTCATGATATGATTATATAATCTTTTAAACTCACTCATTTTTTCGTTTCCATATCTAAGGATTATTAATCTTCAGTAAAATTGAGATTATTTAAGATTTTCTGTTTGCATACAATATGAAAATTAACCTTTTGATAGGGACAAAATAGAGATAAAGGAAGATAATTTTTTTACAAGTTGTTATTTATCATAATGTAAGAAGGTTTTAATTAGAATGTATGATAACATGATTTTTTATTCTTTTGGTAGAACCAAGTATTTGTTTTTTTTATAGGAGGTAATTTTGTTTAAATTGAATATGATATTAGGGCAAATTGACAGTTATTTAGCATTTTCACATAGATTTGAGTAATATTTTTGTTATTGTGTGAGGGGTAACAAAGAGGAGAAATTGAAAAGAGAGTGGCTGGGGATGACGTCACACATCACCAATGTTGGTGGGGACTGACAAACGCGTCAGCACCTATGAACACAAGAAGACAGTTATATTACTCGGTCGGCGCTATCAGAGTTTCCCATATTACCCCTCTCCCAACCGTAACCAACCCACAAGTCAAAACTGACAGCTTACACCACTGAGGACCTTCCTGTCATTTCGTATACGCAACTCCCCAACACTTCAAAGGTCACACGTCAACCTGTAAAACCGTCACGTGTCGGTTAAGCCAAGCCTCAACGCGTGCGAGGCAAACACGCTTGTGGTCCCAGAAACTCCACATGTCCGTGAAGCCAGCGAGGGTACCGGCAGCCGCCGGTTCCAGAGTGAGCCTCTTATATGGCGTTTCAACCCCTTCGTGGCAGAAGTTTTTGATCACCAATCCCAACGGAAACCGCGAGAAAAATCCTCAGAAATCTCAACAGAAGAGAAAGAAATCGAAACAGTTTTGTAACATCAATCAAGTATTTTGGGAACATAGCACAATAGTTTTCAGCTCTATACAACGTCGGATTCGGATTCGGATTTTGATCAGTTTTCCCCGTGAGAAGTTTAGAGGTGGAAAAAGAGAAAGTACAGAACATGGTGGCTGAAGCAGAGGTTGTGTGTCAACAGAACGTGGGTGTGTTGGATGTGAAGCATTTTCAAAACAAGGGTAGCGATGTCCCCGAGATCGGAGATGCAGATACTAATTTGCCTCCGAGTTTTGACAGAGTTCGTGTCACTGAGTTGGTCTCCGCCGAGTTACTCACTTCACAAGAAGTTAGATTTTGAAAACCCTCTTTTTCGTTTTTCTTTTGCTTGGGATTTTGCTGTGTGTCTGTTGTTGGATGACATAGATGGTTATAGAGTTGATGGGGTTCTTTAATTCTTTCTGTTCGCTTGTTCAATCATGTGAATTCTTTTGATTTCGCTTTCTTGGATCAAGGTCCCTTCTGGAAAGGAAATTTTCTAGAAACATTTGGATCACGGGTTAGCGTGATTGTTGAACTTAGGTGAAGATAGCTGAATTTTGTTGATATCTTTTAGGTTATTTACTTCCATGTTTTACTTGTTAAATTTTGGAATGAATGTTTAGGTTAACTGAAGATTCCAATTGTGTCTTAGCTATAGTAAGGGGATCTGCCTGTTCATTTGAAGTTGAATTTATTGGTTGAGATGGATGTGTCTGGGAGGGATTTTGCTGGAGTGGGGGCCTAGAGGTTTAACATTGTTGCTCGCTAACATCTGTTGCTGATCAAATCCTCCATGAATATGTTCGTGAATTTCCAATAGATTTTAGAAGTTCTGATTTGATTGTTAGCTTGTTGTCTTTTTGTGGTTTGGAGCATCAATATTTCTAGGGGATTAACAAAGTTTTGCAACATAGTACCATCCAGTCCTTCGATATATTGATTCTTGCTTTTCTGATTTGTATTTAATTGTCCTTTTGTAGGATGCTAAGTCTGCAGACAGGATCTCGGATGCTGCTCTTGAATCTGCGGTTCTGCAGTTTATACCTTCCCTCCGTTCAGGTAGTTTTTCTGACATTGGGCCAAGGAGATACATGGAAGATGAACATATAAGGATAGATGATTTGTCATCTCATATGGGATCACCATACAACTTTCCCAAACCTAGTGCTTTTTATGGGGTAATCAACTTTACACTGTCTCTTTAACTTGTTCGTCCATATTCTAAATGTAACTGAGGTTTGGCAATATCCTAGGTGTTCGATGGCCATGGAGGACCTGAAGCTGCAGCTTATATAAGAAAAAACGTCATAAAGTTCTTCTTCGAAGATGTCAGTTTCCCACAGACTTCTGAAGTCAATAGTGTATTTCTGGAAGAGGTAGAGGATTCCCTCAGAAAGGCGTTTCTTTTGGCTGATTCAGCTTTGGCCGATGATTGCAGTGTGAATAGTTCATCAGGCACCACGGCCCTCACTGCTTTGATATTTGGAAGGTAATCCGTACTTTACATTCTTGGTTCTTCTTTATTAGTACACTTTTAGCAGCTTACTAGATTATATTTCTCTTTACTTGAGTTGTGATTGGATAAGCTTTTCTATTTACATTCGTAGAAAATAAAAGAAACAAAATAAGTTTTTCCCATCAATTGAAATAAGCTTAATGATGATAAGCTAAAATGAGCTTTTTAATTATGTTAAATGAGATAGCTATTACAAATTAGTTTGTCCAATTTTAGGTTACGGAAAGTTTATCAGAATAGGTAATACGTGCAGTTTCTCTTAATAAAATCCAGTTCTTGTGCATTATTGGGGTGTTCTCTATCATTGCTTCAACAATTATTGTCCTTTCATTGGAATTCATATTTCTTGGACCTGCTAATATTTGGATAGATTTTGCTTTTATTACCGTATCTAATGTATGGATATTGTTAGATTGAATGGAGATGCCTTTCCTTCTCTATATTTGCTTTGCTGATTTCTGGTAAACTTCTTTCAGGCTTCTAATGGTGGCCAATGCTGGCGACTGCCGAGCAGTTCTGTGTCGCAAAGGAGAGGCCATTGACATGTCTCAAGATCACAGGCCTATTTATCCATCAGAACGGAGGCGTGTTGAAGAATTGGGTGGCTACATAGATGATGGTTATCTCAATGGGGTTTTATCAGTTACCCGAGCACTAGGGGACTGGGACATGAAGTTACCTAAGGGTGGTCCCTCACCTTTGATTGCAGAACCGGAGTTCCGGCAAGTTGTTCTAACAGAGGATGATGAATTCCTCATCATAGGATGCGATGGCATATGGGATGTCATGTCAAGTCAGCATGCAGTTAGCCTTGTTCGCAGAGGCCTGAGGAGGCACGACGATCCTGAAAAATGTGCCAGGGACCTGGTTATGGAGGCACTACGCCTGAACACATTTGATAATCTCACTGTGATCATTGTATGTTTTTCTTCCCTCGACCACATGGAGCCAGAGCCATCCCCTCCTCGCCAACGGAAATTGAGATGCTGTAGCCTCTCTGCAGAGGCTCTTTGTAGCTTGAGGAGCTTGTTGGAAGGCAGTGCTAGCAACTGAATGTTTGTACATACACGGTTCATCAAATAATGTTGAATTCTTACATGCTGTTTTTGGCTGCTTCAGTTTAGTCATTGGAAAAAGCAGCCATCATTTTTTTTAACGTGGTCGGTGGATGTACATAACCTGGGCTAGAGGATGGAGGTGTAAATATGTACTGTCGTTACATTATTATTTTTGTACTATAGCCAATTTTTGTTGACTGCATTATTCATGTCATATTCTTGTGTGTCAATAAAACTGTTCGTAATGTCTTAGTTTCTATTCCATTATTTGTCAGCAATTATCTGAGGTGCAGATTGGGTGAAGTCCATTTTCATTTTAATTTTCACAAAAGTATAGACTCCGCATAGGACTAACTGGAGCTTCGGTCCTCCATAAGGTTTGGCAAATTTTACTTTGTAGGATCTAAATTCGAACACTTTTTAAGTGTTCAAAGCAGTTTACAAATTTCGGATTGCGGTTTGAGAAGATACCTTCAGCATTATGTCTGATGTGTTTATTATGCATTAAGAACATCCTTAAACATAATTTACACTTGAAAGTTGGGTAATCATTCATGCATTAAGATCATTTTTCAGTAATTCAATCAATGGACAAAAATGAGATCGATATGAAAATAATCAGCTATGCTTATAGAAATGTAGCCCTGCTATAAAATTCAGGACAATCATAATAAAATCTTAGGTGTAGCTTTTGGCGAATGTTGCAAATCTTTCTAAACCACGTTGAAGTAAACCTTCAAGGAAAGGTTGCAGTGCCTGCAAATTAAATCATGAAGGGGGGAACATCAGAAAAAAGTTCCAAAAGGTATCGAAGGTGCAAAATAAATTATAACCGGGTGAAAATCCAACACAAGCGAATGAAACTAGTAAAACAGTTTACCCATTCATCTTAAGGTTTTTCCTATCCCCTACACTAAATGGTAATTATGATGAGGTTTTATATTTTAGATGATTTAGGAGATATTTTATATATATATATATATATATATATATATATATATATATATATATATATATATATATAATTTGATACCACTTCAATCCAAAATCTTAATATAAACCTTTTATCTTATGGTATACAACTTCGTTATTTTTATCTGATGTAAAATTTTGATTCACTTAGATTATTCTCAACAATTCTTCTCAAATGTAAGGTGACATATTTATACCTTATTATTGTGGTTATGGTATTATTGTCTTTATGTTGTTATGGTAATATAAGTGGTAATCATGATAAACTATGCACTCTAATACCACTTATGGGTTTTTATATTTCAAAGGAGTGTCATTCAAGAAATATATATATATATATATATATATATATATATATATATATTTATTGTATATGACTTCAATCCAACATATATAAAACATTTGACACCACTATTAAAAAAAAATATTAAAACAATAAATTTATTGTTTTAATATTTTTTTTAATAGTGGTGTCAAATGTTTTATATATGTTGGATTGAAGTGATATATATATATATATATATATATATATATATATATATATATATATATATATATTTATTTATTTATTTATTTATTTATTTATTGTATAACTTTGTCATTTTTATTTGAGACTTTGATTCACTTAGGTTATTTCCAAAAAAATAAAAGGTTCTATCACCGTTTTTGTCAACCTAAGCTATTTACGATCATCATTATTTCCAGGTCAGAATGCTCACCGATGCCACTGGAGCTAAAAGCTGAGGAACCTCATACGAGACTGTAAGCTGTAATGGACAAAAATGCAGTAGTTAGTGCTTGAGAGGGCCGCCGAGGTAGAAAAATGGACAAAAGAACATGTATTATCACTTTCATGGTCTCCCAATTTCTTGATAGAAGTTAAATGTGTGGAAAAAAATGTTAATGGGTCCAACATGAAAAATTATTACATAGATGCATAATGTAGTGCAACACCTAGTTGTGCACTGGACTGATAGGAATACGCTATTAGTTGGACCATTAGGAACATGCAGCTAGTTTGACAAATACTCAGCGAGAATTAATATTACATAGGTGTGACCAAATATATAGAAGAAAAAAAATGCAAAAATTTGAATAAAGGACCTTACTTCTACAATACACGATGAAGGACCTTTCGGATAGAATCGTACAGCACCTCTGCCACATGAGAAATCGATCAATTAAAAATCTTAAAAATATTGAATAATGCAACATAGTCTCTTCAGTGGTCATCACATCTAGTTTTTATTATACATACACTAGACTATGACAAGCGCTGGTGAAACCTATGATTCTAGTGTGAAAGCTGAAAATGATGTGATAATGGATAACAAATAGGGCCCACGGTATGAGAGTTCTGTTCTAGAAGGAATAAGTGCAGTACTCGTTTGAGTCAGTTAACTTGACAAGAAGTTTAGGGTAAGGGTGTTATAGCATCCGTATTTCAAAAAATACTCGAACTCATCTCCGTGCTCACATTAGTAACAACTTTAATCCTCATTTATTTACTCATTGAGTATCTATACTATACGTCGCAGCCTTTACCAGTACTTATGTTTAAATTCGATAAGTCAATAAAAAATAATTAGAAATTACTTCAAAATTTCATTCTTGGTGGGAAATGCACCTCATCTTTTTTACTTTTCATAATAGCATTGACATCAAAAAACATATCTATTGTTCAGTTCAAATTTCACAATGGAAGTTGTATGAAGAAATGTATTTATATTATTTAATAGGCCTATTTTAATGTTTTAACAGTCACGTAAACATACTTTATTTAACTGCAGAAAAGGCTTTATATTATTGTTGACTCAGGATTCACAAAGGATTATTTGGCTCGTTTGTGTATCATTTGTCAAATGTTCTTTTATATATTAATATCTTTGTCAAGATTGACCACATTTATCTCATTTTAATAAAAATTCCATGTTTCCTTTGAAAAAATGGAAATTTCATTCTTAAATAAAATAATTATAACATTAAAAGCATCCAAATATAACAAAAAGAAAATTCAAGCATAATCTTGAGTCGTTCAAACATAAGTCATACCTAAACAACATTGAAAACATAGTCCTCTGACACAATCATTATGAAATTTGCATTAAATGTGGCATAATTATTTACACAAATAAATATTTCAATTATATAGATACATTAACACAAATAAATAAATTATAGGGATGAGATGAGGCGGGACGTCATAGGTACTATATTATCTTAACCACACTTACCTCTATTAAAATTTGCAAGTAAATACCTAATATGGACCCATCCCATTAAGCAAGTTCCTCACCTATTTGGATACTTTTAAGATATCCAAAATTCAAGATCCACTTTGTCATATCCCTATGTGCTGATTGTTAGTGTTAGGGGAATGCTTCTCGTGATGTGATAGGGTATTTAGAGGGCTGGGTTGCATGAGAGGGGGGATTCATGAACCTTGGATTTGGCATGCATAATGTGGGGCAGAAAAATTTTGCTCTAAGGAGCTAGGCTTTGGCAAGTTCATGGTTCGCTTTAGCTAAGAACACCAAACAAAATTGAAAATAATTCGTCCAAACCAAACTGGAAAAAAAGTTCATCCAAACCAACTGAATTGTTTTTGTTTTTTAAATGAGAATGGAAAAGGCTTATTTAAAGAAAAACTCATTACCTCCTGAGCGAAAAACAAACTGAATTTCCTTGAATCAAACCGAACAATGGAATAATTAGTCCGAACCAATCCAAGCTATTTCCTTCTTAACTTACGCTTCAGTTTGGTTCATGATTCGAATTGGTTCATAAATACTTTTTGAACAACCCTAGCTCTGGCATTCGCTGTTTCTATGAAAGCTTTCTTAAAGATGAATAAAATCAGACTTAACAAGAACTGTCTAAGTTTCAGACCTGGTTCCAACATTTTACGAGTCTCAAGTCAAAATAACGAAATAAAGCCTCCTTTAATATTCGGCTCTTGCTAACAAGTGTCTTAAGAAAATAAAAAAGGAGAAAGTTTTTATTGGAAATCATGCAGGAACGCATTTAAAAATCATGAAAGAGCATCTTCTACGCATCTAAACTAAAAGTTCCCCTAAATATTAGGGCTATGGTTAGCATTTTCCTGAATATTTCAAAACATAAATATATATTCTTTAATGATATATTTTATTGCGTATAAAATATTTCTCTACTTATATATATATCCACACAAATATAAAATGTCACAAGTGAAGAGGGGTTTAATCATTTGTGAAAATTAAGATTGTTATTGGAAAAATTTCTTCTTTTCTCACATTAAAGTTGTGTAACAAAAAAAGGAGTATAGAGTAGTAATAGAATGACACATTTTTATATTCATTTGACACACAATACAAGAGTAAAATGATCATAAAGGAGTTAACTTTTGTATTTCTTCAATAAAAAAGAAAGTAAAAAGTAAGAGCGGACGGTGTCAAATGAATGTAAAATATTTGTGTGTCAAAGTATCATTTCTCTTTATCTAATATCGTATTGCACAAACACAACACAGAACGGTAAGGAGGAAAAAGTTAACCTAACACAGATAAAGGAAAGAAGGAAAATGTTAACCTAATTACTAAAGATAGTCACTTCTATAAAGGTGGAAGGGTATTTTCACTCCATGAAATTACATGACAGTTTATATATATCCACACAAATATCAAATGTCACAAGTGAAGAGGGGTTTGATCATTTGTGAAAATTAAGATTGTTATTGGAAAAATTTCTTCTTTTTCTCACATTAAAGTTGTGTAACAAAAAAAGGAGTCTAGAGTAGCAATAGAATGACACATTTTTATATTCATTTGACACACAATACAAGAGTAAAATGATCATAAAGGAGTTAACTTTTGTATTTCTTCAAAAAAAAAGAATGTAAAAAGTAAGAGCGAACGGTGTCAAATGAATGTAAAATATTTGTGTGTCAAAGTATCATTTCTCTTTATCTAATATCGTATTGCACAAACACAACACAGAGAACGGTAAGGAGGAAAAAGTTAACCTAACACAGATAAAGGAAAGAAGGAAAATGTTAACCTAATTACTAAAGATAGTCACTTCTATAAAGGTGAAAGGGTATTTTCACTCCATGAAATTACATGACAGTTTAATTCATTACCAGCAAAACTATAAAACCAGCTAAGGACTAAGGTGTTTAATTCATAGGATATATATATTAGAATAAACTACTTTTATGTTGCATTCATTGCTGAATTTCATAGGTCATATTATATATATATTGACATTTCTCTTTATGACTTTCGGACACTATTGTGAGCAAGGATTTTTCCTCCCTTCTTGTTTTGGTATTCATATACAAGAAAACGGGCATAAAATGTACATCATAAAGTAAATTCTGCAATTAAGAATAAGCTGAGTGAATATTATTCAATACTATGTATGGGAAACAAAGCAAATCAAGAAATATGAAGCAAGACAACAATACAATCAATGTATCACACATATCCGTCTAAATTTGCTCTAGATTCCTCTGCTCTCCTCTTTCTATCTTCTTTTGGCAAAAGTTAATAGTACAAATAAAATTCTCTTAATTTTCTATATTACTCCAGCACATCATCAAGCATTCCAGGTTCACCCTGGTAGCTGATCTTAAATATGATGCATTAACACTGCTAGGAAAAACTACAATAAAGCTTGGACAGTTCAATATGATATAAAAGATAGTTAGTCGGTGAACAAAGATAGTGTATCTGAACTTTTCTTTGTTGTCATAAATCTCAAATATCTTCACAAAATGATGAACCACCAAAAATCAATAAATCACATGATATTCACTTAGCAAAATATTCTAGTAAGCTACCTGTTTGGAAGACCTTCCATAGATCGCCAGTGGATTTTCTGATTTGGAGTGGGCTGCAAGAAGGTGATATAACATGAATAACAAATATCAATTGTAATTTGTAACTAAAAGAGAATTTTATTGGGAAAAAAGAAGTATAGTATTAGGTTGGGGATCTTTTCCTGCATATTACGAGCAAGCCAAGAGAATTCAATATCACGACCAAAGGCCTTATACTTCAAGGTCCACCGTGAAAGGTCAGGTTTGTCTGGCAGTATCTGCGGAACAAATACAACATTTGCATATAATCAAAATGCTTTTTTTTTTACAGTTCATGATTATTGAACGAAAATTACAGGGCTTCAGTACTCGTAGCCACCATTTGGATTCAAATAAAAAAAACACCCTAGACTCTGATTGTAATTTCGGGTCATCCTTCCTTGGCAACAAGGCAGGGAACAAAGATTTCAAACACAGCTACTTGTTTGACTAAGAAAGGGAAAAAAACAAAAATACCATATCTACTGTGCTACACTTAGCAAATAATCATTGCTGATTATTTACGACAACATTCATAACTTATTAGGTTCCATATTATCTTAAGATTTCCTATGATGCTAAGAAAAACAGGAGTACAAGATATAAGTCAGATGTAAACAATTAAGGGAGTTTATTTCCACCACCCCTTACAAGGCCCTATTTCACTAATCCAGAAAAATGATCTGTTAAATAGAAGGTGAGAAGGAAAGCAAGCATACCTGAACAGAGGAAATAAAGGGCATCCATTTTGGGATGGCTTCACGATCGGAATAACAAGCATATGCTACAGAGATGGGAACATCAATCTGCATCTTTACCCTGAAATTGGAAATACTCTTTACTAGTTATCGACCGCAAGCATTGTAATTAAGGCACTATTAGGAGTGGGAGAGGGTTTCTAAAGCACTCATTCAATCACACCTCACCAGGCAAATGTGAAACCGTGTGAAATGAATCATATAAACGTAAAAATTCTCAGTAAATAGGTTTCATAGTGGCTGCCGAGATATCAATAGTTAATTATAGGAAGCTTAATCGGTAACAGTAAGTAAAATATGAAAGGGCTAGAAAGAAAGGAGATACGTGCAATCCTGCCACTCCATGACAGGGGAAAAGCGCTTGAAGCCACGGAAGGTTGAGGTTCGGTTGGAAGAAGCAGTGTGGGTGAGCCTGAAGAAGAGAAGATTGGAGGAGAGTGGAGTAGCGGGGAACTTTACGGAGGTGAAATTGGAGGCAAATGTGGCTCTGCAATTAGACGACAAGGTGGTCAAAGGTGGTTTGGAGCCTACCACAGCTGCAGACATGGTCAAATTTTTCAGTATTCAGAGACACACTTCCTCGCCGCTCTCTCTCCCTCCGTGACAATCGTGAGGATGTGTCATACAAGAATCAGCATCGCACGTTTATGCGATGCCCAGATGTTGCGCTGACGCTGATGGATCCCACTTTATTTTATTTTCTCGCTGAATAATACACAATCATGGGCTTTCTGATCCTCAACATTCACCTGCGGCCCAAACCAAACTTCAAGCCCGGTTTAATTAACTCACCCACCCTTCAAACATCGGAACTTTCATAGTGTGGATGATGCAATTTAATAGAGAAAAATTCGTTTATGTGAATTTGAAGGTTTTGAAACAAATTGTTTGATGACTAAATTAAAAGAAAATTCTAATTTATAAATTTTAAAATGAGGAATTAAAATTTTACAATTAGTCACTCATTCTCCTTCTATAGTAGAAGTGTTAATTTCATCTATACTCCAAAAGTCAACCTCAATCCACTTCTAAACAAATCTCCATTGTATTGGCTGACCAAATGAAAATCTCAAAAAGTTTCAATTCCAAAATTTCTTCTTTAAGTTCGTTAGGTTTAAAACTAAAGTGGATTTGATCACACTACAAAACTTTAATTATCTTTTATATATAAGATATTAAGATAAGGTTGAAGATCAAGTTGTTTTAACTTATGTTGATAGTGTCATCAAAATGGGTTGAAACCCGTGAGCCAACTCGGCTTACCACGGGTTTGAGCCGGGTTGGGTTAGAAAAAAATGCAAAAAATTTGATGCGAGTCAATTTTGACCCGGCTCACTAAGAATCCGGCTCACACGGGTTGAACTCGTGATGGGTCGGGTTAGCTCACCAACCCACCTATTTTTTTTAATTAAATCAAATTAATTATTCAAATCCTATTTTTTTTATTGAAATCAAATTAATTAAATTAATTATTCAAAATGTACAACCTTTACTTACCAATAGAACCATTCGCGTTGGTGTCTTTCCAAAAGTTCCCCTCTACAAATAAAACCCTAAGATTATAGATTGGATAATATTATAGATGGAGATAAAGAAGAAAATGTTTCAAGAGAGCATAATACTGTGGATTTATCCATTCAGGACTCCAATTTACTAGATGGATAATATTATAGATTGGATAATTTAAGAATATATCATTTGTTTCATCTTGTTTTTAGACCTATCTACAAGCATGACAGTTTTATCTTGTGTTATATATTTTTTTTAATGGCTATATGTAGTTTACTGGTCAAACGGTTGTATATGTCTCATTAAACTAAATTGGCAAAATTTTATGCTTGATAACTTATAATATATATAACAATATGTTTCTTTTGTTTCATTTTCTTTTATATCAATTGGTCCAATTATTACTGTTTCGATTTGGTCGATCAAAGTAACATGTTATAAGTATCTCAGAAGAAGAGGGTGAAAAAAAAGTTAATTAAGTGAGCCAATGAGCCAACCCGTTTAACCCACCAACTCGTGGTGGGTCGGGTCAAGTTCGAATTTTTTCATAAGTCGGGTTGGGTTGACTCATTAAGTGACCAACCTATAGTGGGTCGGGTCGGGTTACCCATTTTGACAGCTCTATATGTCGAATGTTGAATCGAACTGGTTTAGACCAAAGGTCAAGATGAATCAACCTAGACAAAAGTCAAGTCGACTCACCCCTAATTGGAGAGACAAACCTTCAGCCTAGGTTGACTTAGGTCAACCTTTGGCTTGGTTGACTTAAGCCAACCTTCAAACTATACTGACTTAGGTCGACCTTTGATCCTAACTAGCTCCATTTAACCTTTGACTTAAGTTGCTCAACCCAAGCTAACTTAGCTCTACTTTTGGCTTAAGCAAACTCAACTCAATTCTTTGATCCAACTGGCTCAAGTTAATTCTTTTGCTAAACTTTATCAACTTGACCTTTCGCCCGAGGCGACATGGGTTTAGCATTCTCCCAGGTCAACCTTCGCTTGAACCAACTCAGGTCGACTTTTGGTCTGGCTTGACTTACCTCAACCATCGATCCTAATAGGCCCGATTTAACCTTTGGTCTAAGCCAACTCGACTCAACCTTTGACTTAAGCTGACTCAACCTTTGACTTAAGCTAACCTTCAAACTAGATTGACTTAGGTCGACCTTTGATCCTATATAGCTCCATTTAACCTTTGACTTGAGTTGCTCAACCCAAGCTAACTCAGCTCTACTTTTGGCTCAAGCAAACTCAACTCAGTTCTTTAATCCAACTAGCTCAAGTTAATTCTTTTGCTAAACTTTCTCAACTTGACCTTTCGCCCAAGGCGGCATGGGTTGAGCACTCTCCCAGGTCAACCTTCGCTTGAGCCAACTCAGGTCGACTTTTGATCTAGCTTGACTTACCTCAAGCATCGATCCTAATAGGCCCGATTTAACCTTTGGCCTAAGCCAACTCGACTCAACCTTTGACTTAAGCTGACCCAACTATATTCTTATACCTAGTCAACTCGATTTGACTTTTGCCCCAAACCGACTCAAGTTGATCTTTTTCCAACCTTCATCTGAATCAACTTGTCTCGACCTTCAACCCTAATCAGTTGAGCTCGACCTTTGATTCAAGTCGACTTAACACAATTCTTCAACCTGCCAACTTAGGTTACCTAGACTAAATCCACTAAACCTTTGGTCAAACTGACTAGACTTAGCCTTTGGTCAAACCAACTCAACTCGAATTTTGGTTGAATCAATTAGGCTCAGCTTTCAGCTTGGTCGACTCAGATCAACTTTCAATTTGGTTGACTAAAGTTGACCTTTGGCCTTAATCGGCTTGACTTGACCTTGGTCGCTTGGTCCACTCACCTCGACCGTTGGTCCTTATTGACTTGACTGATTGTTCGATCCTACCAATTTGAGTCAAACTTTGGCCTAGGTATACTCAATTTGATCTTCACTTATGTAAACTTAGATTTACCTTCAGTTTGGATCAATTTGACTCGACCTATAACTTGAGATGACTCGGCTCGATCTTTAATCCGCTTTAGCTTGACTTGATTGTTGGCCAAACTGATTTGGTTTGAATTTTATCATAATCGTCTTAGTTCGATTTTTGGTCCAAACTGACTCAATTCAACTTTCATCCCAAGGTGAATTGGATCAACATTCGCTCAAACTAACTTATCTCGATTTTCATCCCTAATTAGTGAAACTTGATCTTCAACTCAAGTGAACTTAACTTTATTTTTTAACTTAGTGAAGTCAATCTGAGCTAAATTGATTATCGACCTAAAGTAACTATATGGTTCATTATTACGGTTTTGGCCTCCCAGCTTTTTTTTGAAAGTGAACTTTTTGTCTCACGAGCTTTTAGTAATTATATTTAATTATAACCATATCATAGTTAGAGAGAAGATATGTTATACATTCTACGAATATATTTAAACTATTGATCTAATTAATTATAATTATAAAATAATATTTTTACGCTCTAATAATAACTAGATAACCACCTGTTTTAAGGATAATGTAATAATTTTAAAAAAGGGAAAAGTATTTCTCTATACCATCTGTTCTATCTACATTTGTTGGTCAATAATTTTTGTATAATAAAATATTAGATTAAAACAATTATAGATAAAATATAATAAAATAATAATTTATGAAGTTGTAAAATGAAATTATGAAGTTGCCATTAGTCTATAATCGGAGAGAAGAAGAGTAAGAATAAAGGGTAAACAACTAAAGAAATAAAGGATAAAGGATAAAATAATATATAATGATGTAAACTATTATTGGATGGTAAGCTGTCGTAATTCCAAGATAAAACAATGGGAAAGTTACAATTTATCACAGGCTTGCTATTACTGGCTCTCATTTATGGCAAACCCTATTTGCTAAATGAAGCTGTCACAATAGAAAAGTTCTCCGTCAGCTCAAGTGGCTGTTGCTGCGAATAGTCATAATTTTCCATCCAATCCAACATATACAATATCAAAACACTTGCAAAATATAACAAGTCAGAGCCTAACACAGTTAACATAAATAAGCCTGCCATAAGACGAATATTTCAAAGTCCAATTGCTAGTAATAACGGGCTTGACGTCATCCTCTTTCAAAAAGACATACTTGAGATGAAATGACAACATTTTCAATTCTATCTTCTTTTCTTCAAATTTCAAGTCCTTTTGCAACTCTTCAATCTTCGAAATAGAGAAGTTTCTCTTGTTTGGTTTAAGTCTTTGAGGCAAGCTTCAATATCCTTTTCTTCTTCTTTATTTCATGACTCATTCGCATCTTCAAGAGTTCACTATAAAAAGAAATAGGTATTATCGGCCAAAATCCATCGAAAATAAAAAAATTCGTCGATAAAGATTTCTTTTTTATGGATTACCGATAGACTAAAATCAGTTGATAATAACGCAATCAGTAATATTTATCGACAGAATCTTAATCTGTCAGTAATTATTGACGAAAAAATCCCACAGTAAATGTAGAAAATATTTGTCAGTAAAATACCGCAATCTGGTTCTTCTTCTTCCTCATTTCTCCTTTTTTTTTTGTTTTATTTGTGTTTTTAGCGTTTCTTGTGTTCATGACTAGAATAAAGATGTCATGGTGCTTGGGAGTGGTGACATAACTTCTAGTCACAACGACAACGCGTTTAGGCAAAAGTAAGAAACCATGAAAGCTTGAGGGTTGTGACTGTGAAAAAGATCCAATGAGGTGTTGCAGGTTGTGTCATGGTTGGACGTGTTGCCATGGTTGGAGGTGTTATCATTGTTGGAGGTGTTGGGCTTGTGCCAATTTGGTGTTGTGACTATGAGAAATAGAGATAAAGAGAGGGACATTTGTGATTTTTTTTAAATAAAAAAGAATATGAAGAGATAAAGCTAGATGAAAATTTGGGCGAGATATTTGTCGCTTTATTTACCAACGGATTCACCATGAAAAAAGTGTCAATAAATTAAGCTTACATCGACAAAATTTTCTATCGGTAAATGTAACATGAATTACCGACAGAAAAATCCTTCGATAATGCATCTATCGGTAATAACAATTCTAAAATTTGTTGATAAAATCTCTTGATAACTCAATCTTACTAACGACTTTATTTCCATCGGTAAAATTTCGTCAATAACTTCATATAATTTTGTAGTGGTTAACAATATACACTTGCTTAGTTGTAATTAAATGACATCATCAAACACATTCTTCCTTATACAAAGTCTTTATCTTCGGGGTGTTGCATAACTTTAAAAACATCAAAATTTAGTTCTTCATATTGAAGTTTAACTTTGAGCTTCCCATCAATGTTAATAACAATCCTACTTAAACAAATTCTTTATCTTTCGAGTGTTGCATAACTTCAAAAACATCAAAATTTACCATCTTGAACTTTAACTTTGAGCTTCTCGTCATTAACGTTATTAACTTTGATGTTTATAAAGTCATGATTCTAGTGAATATGGTTGTTGAAACACCATCAAAGAGACACAATTCTGCCTTTGCTTTCTAAGTTTTTTTTTTCCTTTTAAATTTTGATCTGGACCATGTTGAGATTGTGTTAGACAACAAAAGTAATTGATAACTTTTCAAAGATCCAAAGATTTTTGGTAAGCCTTAAGTTTTATAACCCAGAAATCATAATTTTTCATAGGTGTTACTTAGAAGAAATTTGATTCAATATTCATTTTTTCAAATTCGTACGAAAATAACTCTAGATACCAAATTATTGGAGATACAAAAGAAACTAAATTAACATAGGAATATAGGGCAGAACATGTTGACTTTTTTTATAATGAATCTAAATAAAGGAAATAGTTTTTTTTTTATTAAAATAGCAGCAACACATTTATAATGATTCAAATAATAATAGAAAGCATTCACGTGTGGATAGAGAAAAAACTTACGAAAAAATATATTTAACATGAATAATTATATGTTAATACAAATTTTTTTGACAATATTTTGGCAGAGTATACGTCATTACAATAATAAATAAATAATAAGTTAATAGAAAATGATATATGTACATGTTCAAAAATATATATCTAAAAATATTTTTTTCCATTTAACATATATATATGATATGGGCGGCGAGGAAAGGAAAATTCTGCCAAATTTTCTAGGCACCAAGCAAACAAGCTTAAATGCTGTTTTTATATACCATTTTAAATAAAATAACAACAAAAATCTAAATATACGTATCTAAATTAACGAATGATTGTATACGTATCTAAATATCTAAGTTTTGTGAAATTTTATGTACGAGAACAGTAGTAAGAGAGTAGCTGGATGGTTTGCATACAGCAATTTTGGAAAAAGTTTTAACGCTTCATGTTATATAATCATGTTTGTACATTCTGAAAGATATAGTGGAATTGGCTTTGAAAAAAAAATTAAAAAGACATTTCAGGTATGATAAATTAAGAATTTAATTAGTTATAATGCCATCTAATCATAGACTATATATATATATATATATATATATATATATATATATATATATATATATATATATATATATATATATATATTATAGTGAGATAATAAGAATTTACCAAAAACATTTTAATTCTTCTTTAATATTTAGTAAACATTTTAATACTATATCGATCAAATTTTTATATTTTGTGTTCTTATGACAGAAGACAAAGGTTATCGTTGTGATGTGATGTTTGAAAAAGAAATCGTCTTTGCCCCTATACCAGGTCTTCCATGTATTAATAGAAAAAGCTCTTACTTAATCAAACTTAGTGAAATGTCATATTCAGTTATTAAAGGCATGAAAGAATAGACAAATTCTCCGGCAGGTCAGGTGGCTGATGCAGCAAGTAGTCATATTGTCCAAACGACGAATATTTCAAAGTCCGATTGCTTGAAGCAGCATCTAACGCTGCAGGCTACAGCCAAAGACACGTTTTGGTTCAAAAAGTAAGAGCAACTCTCACCTTTCACTACATTTCTCAACCTATAAATACATTTCTCTCTTCCCTCTTCTCTCAAACATATACTTCCTCTCATTCATATATACTCTACACTCTCCAATGGCTGCATTTGCACACCTCCATCTAATGCTCTCAACCTTCTTTCTAATTCTATCCATTTTGCCATCCACCTCCGCATCTTTGAAGGTTGATTTCTACAAAACCACGTGTCCTTCTGCGGAAGCAACAGTCAGAAGCGCTGTGGAGAAAGCCGTTTCTCTCAACCCAGGCATAGCTGCTGGTTTGATCAGAATGCATTTTCATGATTGTTTTGTGAGGGTAAGCACTTCATCTTCTTCATCACTACCTAGTTAATGAGTTTATTAGTGAAGTCAAATACACTAAAATGAATTACGTTATACACATGCAGGGCTGTGATGGTTCTGTGCTGTTGGAATCCACACCGGGGAACCCATCAGAGAGAGACCACCCTGCCAACAACCCAAGTCTACGAGGCTTCCATGTCATCGACGAAGCCAAGGCCCAAATAGAGGCAGAGTGTCCACACATCGTGTCCTGTGCAGACATTCTCGCTTTTGCTGCTCGAGACAGCGCCAACAAAGTTGGAGGCATAAACTACGCAGTGCCGGCTGGACGCAGAGATGGTCGTGTCTCCATCAGAGACGAAGCGTCACAACTGCCCCTTCCAACCCTCAACGCAGACCAACTCATCGATAACTTCCGACAAAAAGGGTTGTCTGCAGATGAAATGGTGACACTTTCTGGAGCCCATTCTATTGGTGTGTCACACTGTTCCTCCTTCTCCGACCGCTTGCACTCTTTCAATGCCACCTTTCCTCAAGATCCTTCCATGGATTCCAAATACGCTACGTCGTTGAAACCCAGGTGTCCACCGGGGAGCGATAACACGGTGCCTCTGGATGCCTCCACTCCTAACCGTTTGGACAACAAATACTACACAGAGCTGAAGAACCACCGTGGTTTGCTTACCTCGGATCAGACCTTGCTCGGCAGCCCCTCAACCAGGCCAATGGTACTCACCAATGCTAAATATTCCTCAGTCTGGGCTCGCAAGTTTGCTAAGGCAATGGTCCATATGGGTTCCATTGACGTCCTCACCGGTTCACAGGGCGAGATCAGGACCCGTTGTTCCCTCGTCAATTGACTCTGCACATCCTTATTCGCCCGCTCTCCTAATTTCACTCAATTGTTCATATACCTCCAAATATCTATTTCTTCATTCTTTCCATTCTTTCCCTTCTCTTAACTAACTCACCCTTGTTTGTAATCTTCTCCCAATTCAATTCTATTCTATATTTGTAACCCATTCAATTGAAAAATATTGTTCTTTTTTCTCTTAATTGCAATATTATCTTGTTTTTATTATACAATTTTGTACGAGAAACGTTAAAACAATTTATTTATTTATTTCTCTAATCTAATTTTTTATATATTTCTCAAAACATATCGCAAAGACTGAACATAAGGTACTAACATATACAAACGTGAAACAATATCAAACTCATCAACTTAAGTGAACATATTTTTAGTACCAATATCCAAACTAAACTAATTCTCAATATTATAAGTGTCGGACAAGTCCTAATAGTTTACATAATCATTAGATTAAGTGTGTTCTTGCTGAGGGTCTTGTGATTCTGGTATTGAGTTGGGCTATGTTGAACTGTGTTGGACTAGATAAGTGCAGGCTATTATTTGGATGGTTAGGTTAGACTCAGCCTGGTGAAGGGCTTGATAGTCAGCAGACAACAATTTCAATAATAGATTCTTGAAGCGCTGCAAAAATAATACAACTTCATTATGTATGCATACTAATGTTTAAAGTTTGATGTAATTTGTAATATGTGAAATGTATGTATTATTACCTCAGTCCAATTCTCACTGATTCATGATTGAATGATGATTTTGATCTAAGACGTGACATAATAGCCACATGTACATGGATCTGACACCTTGTTACAGTAAACTTGACAAAGAAAACAAACACATATCAAGGTCATAAATTCACGTGCAAAAACTAATAACTTTAAGATGAATGAGTTCTAACCTTTGGATATAGTACTTGAATTTGCTGTGATCTGAACTTACCCACAACTCTAATAATTTGAAACATAGGTTAATATTAATATAATTAAGTAGATTATATGAAAAAAGTAACACTTACTTTTGAAAACTTACCTTTGGTGATGGTTGCACAAATCGTTGTAACTGTTAGGAGGCTTAAGAGGAGGTAACGTGAAGAAATAGGGAAAGGTAAATATTCTCACGCTATTTGTTTTTTAATTCTTTAAACTACATATGACATAGAATTTTATCGGGAACCGACGTCATATCCTTTTAGACATTATATTATATGGGAGACTAACGTCTAATAAGTAGAGGAAAATGGCTTTCGTGCTACACATTTTAATGTTTTAAACATCATTAAACATTCTCCCCTCCCACAAAATTCGATGTCTAAAGGTGATACGATGTCGACCCCTAGCATCTGAGTCTTAAGGATACAAGAGAGGTCATTCTGAGGTGAGTTTTTTAATTTTATTTTACACCATTAGACATCATACTCATTTATATCTGACATATAAAAGAGGTATGACGTCGTACCCGCCAACTGATGTTAAGCTCTTCAAGAAACATTTCCTTCCATCTAGCTTTTTTAAATGTTTAAAAACCACTAGATGTTGATGTCCTTCCAAACATATGTCTCTCGTGGTGATGTCAAACTGTTCATTTTATTTATAAAATTGTCATTGATCAATTTGTACATTAATTTTTATTTTTGGTAATATTGAATGGGAAATGTTATAAATCCATTTTGCACGTGTAAATAATTTCCAAAAATAATCAATCTAGACAAGCCCTTTAGTGTTTGGTTGGTTTCCTTTTTTATATAATTATTATTAAAATATCGCATTTTATAGGTTCATGTTATTGAGCTTCTGGGGGTATATTGTTGTGTAGGAACTTGCCGTTGGTGATAAAGCTGCAATTATATTATTTATTCATTCTTGTAAGTACTACTAATTAACAAGTTGTTGAGCAGAATTTTCAAAGAAAATTTGATTGAGAAGCAAAATTATGAAAATGACCTCTTTTTTTCATTGTTAAACTACACGAACTGATATGAAATTTCCTAGAGTACACAAATCATTAAAAAAATTTGTAGTATTTAATCCAATTTGAAGCATTTGCAAGAATAACACTAGAAGGAAAAAAAAAAACTGTCTAAAGTGTAAACCCAATTTTTGTTTATCAAGACATGTAATCAAGCCACTCCTAGTTTTTTGCAAAATTTATATATGACAACCAAACTACTATATCCTAAAAAGTGCGCGAGGGAAGAATCTGAGAAGAATCATATATTTTGCTTTGACTATCAATGAATACAAGCCATAGCAGGGTATGTGAACTACCGCCAAGCACAAATACCTGTATAGTAGATAAATATGTAAAAATAATATTTTTTTTGTTTGGTATAGAAAGCATTTGTAGTGATATAGTATTTTACCAAATGGGAGCCCACGGGGTATCAAGCTCAAGAAATGGGTATGGCCACCTGTTAGAAAGAAATCCTATGGGTGATGAAAGAAGCTTTTAGCTGATAATGCAATTAGTATGAAAATACAGTTACATCTTACCACGTAAAACCACAGGCGTGGATGATCCATTGGAAAATTATGTACCCACAGCTCCAGAGCACAAAATATGCGACTCTAAACCAAGGAAAGGGCTGGAAAAGAAGAACATGGCAAATTCAAACTATGAGCTTCAAAAAGGAAGGCTTAACCACAACTATCTAACCCTTCTTAAATCAGTGCCATGTTTTATTTGGTTGAGTGTTACTTACAAGATTATTCAACGCTGTATCCAAAAGAAGGAAAATTGCATTCAGGCTATGCATGGCACCCATCAACTGCCAAGTGAAGACCAGCCAAAGTCATTGACCGTCTAATATAATCGATTCTTCATCCATATAGCCAAATTATTAAGGCCTTTTTGAATGGTGTTAGGACAAAACATTAGAGAAAAATCATCATGCAACTTGTGAACCAGCGAGAAAAACAAGGTTTAAGTATAGCAAATCTACTACTTGTATGCATTGAAAGCACAAGAATAGAAATGGGAAAGATATAAAATTCAGCTTATAGAGAGAGAGGGTTACATTACTCTCACCATGTTTAGCTTGAAATGAGAAATTGATAAGAATGGGACAATAACACACCAAAATACAATATCTGTTAGGATGACAGCTCCTGCGCTTGTCTGTGAAATGCAGAATATCAGTTCAACGCATTAGTGGTGACAAATTAAAAAAAAAATGAAAAATGAAAGAAAGGGAGGAGTATCCTTCAAGATCCTGGATGTTGTGAATTGTGTGGCATACCGTAAACTAAGTGAAACGCTTACTTTGGTAATATCTATTTCAATGCTTACAATATCACTTAAGTAGAAGCTGTAGTAGTTTACAAATAACACCCAAAAATAGTATATGCATAAACTTGTCAGACTTCAAAGTCGATATCATTTACCAGTTAACCTCGTCTAAAACCACACATATCAGCAAGTAACAATTGTCACAATAATTATCTAGAGGAAAATTGGAATCTAATTTAGGTTTGACCAACCTGATAGATGATTTGCATGACGTATCCCCAGAATCCAACTCTTTGTTTAAACTCCTCTTCAACATGTTGGCTCTGAAACCTGATGGAACCCTTCATTTCTTTATCTTTGTAGGGAATAGGGTTTGTAGGCATGCTCTCTTCCAAGTCCTTTCTCAGAAACAAATCAATTTCCTCATTTTCAAGCGGAGGTTTGTTTATGTACTGCCAACATCCGTGTGCAGATATTATTGTCCCCAACTACATAAACAAAAATACAAACGCGAATTAGATGATATACCTTCAACTGCACTTGTCATAACTCCCGATTCCTTAGAACATGTGATTTTCCTGTGTACTTCAGATCATAATTCAAAAAATTCGAGATGGTAGCGATTTACTTACAGCAAAATATATCATAACCAATGTGAAAGTCCACCTGAAATTAGAAGAAGCAAAAAGATAAAATCAAATCAAATTGTCCTCACGGTCAATGAACAAGAAAAGAATCACGCGAATCCCTTTTACGGGTAATTTGATTTCTAAAATTACAGTCATAAGAAAATTTGCCAGGTTACTGAGTTCCATTTGATAATCCCAGTGGCCATAAAAATAGAAAGAAGGGATAATCAATGATCTTACTGAGTATAAAAATAGAAAGAAAAGGGTCCATCCAAGGCAATGATATCAAAATGAATGCGAGCCAAGCAAAGGAATGCGAAAGCTCTGTACAGGAGGAGCCACAGAGGAGTGAGGTTTCTCCAACAGGGGATCCACAGATGATTGTGGTAAAAGGGCTGTGCTTTGACCTTTACAATGTGCACTGAGGATGTTATGACAGTGACACTGAGGATCAGAGCACAAACAGGAACTTGCCATCGAAACCAGTACCTGTAGCCCTCACTGTCTCCAACCTCTGACATCAATGGATTCACGAATTGGTGTGATTTTCACAATCTAGCAATTAAAAGAGCAAATTCCCGAATTCTGAAAGACTTTCGAAATACGCTATAAGACAGTTGAAGGGGCTATTGGTTGGTGGAAGTGGAATTGTGAAGGAGAAGACGAAATGATAGAGTTTGAAAAACCGTTGGATCAGAGGCCAAACGGGAGGAGAGATGCAGCTGAAACACAAAGCTGAAAGTCAGAAAACCGTTGACCAGACATAACTGTTTCCTATGATTTCCTTAGTTTTTATACTATCTTCGCTAATTTTTATTTCTATACATAAATTTAATGTGTTACTATTTTAAGATCAAATGTATTTTTTTAAATATTTATGAAATTGGTTTAGTTTTTATTTTTTATTTTATGTTGGTAACTTAATATGTTAATATTTTATATCAAATTCTAAATAGAAATATGAAAAATGATTTTTAGAATTAAGCTTGATCGAAACTACTTTTTTTAATATTTTAACTTGTAAGAAATGGACTTAAATACAGTGATTTATTTTCACCATCTTTTTAAAATTTTAAGGAGAAATATAGGAAATTATACACATTATTATTATTATTTTTATTAAATTATGTTTCATAATATCTATTTTTGTGGGTTGTGAGAATATAAGTCATTAAAAAAGTACTAAATGAACTCATTGATATGATTAAGATGAAGTTACTTTCCCTCTAATATATATATTTGCTTATTCTTTTGAAAATTACAATGGGATTTTAACTAATTAACTATGTATGAATTGAATAAAATATGTCAAGTAACATTGCTAAATTACAATGTCAGTATGCTCAACAAAATTGTTTAGTTTCGTATAATAAATATAGCTTATATATCTTAAAATCAATATTCAAGGCTAGCGATTATAATTTTAAATTTCAAAGATACACAAATTTAAAAGAATAATACTTTACAAAGAGACTAAAATAAAAATTCACAAGAACTAAAATCAAGATTTAAAATTTTATAAATTAGAAAACAAAGAAAAACTTTGTTCAAACTGAAATCAAGATTTACTGATTTCACACTAGCTAAAATGATATCAAAACCTTATATCTAAAATCGATTCAGAAGATTATAACTAAAATAGTTTCAATTAAAATATATAAAATATTAAATAAATATATTATCATGATTTTCTAACACTCTAAACTAAAATCAAAACTCATTGGCATTCAAAAATCTAAACCAAGTATACTATTATAATTTTTTTAAAATTTGAATAAAGTATATATAACAATACAAATCAACAACAATAACTTGAAATACAATGTATGTAAAATTAAGATATATATTAATATCATAAATTAATACAAATGGCTAAATTATATCTTTTAGTTAAAGAGAAAAACATCAGTTCAGTTATTACAATTTTAATTATTTTTTTTTACTTCTTACGGAAACCAAAAATTTAGTATATGAAGATTAAGAAAAAGATTTTTGAGAATAAGAATGAAAGGATAAAGTTTGTATAAGTAGAAAATTAAATAAGGTGGAAATTGGAGGGAAAGAGAAGAGTATACTCTGTGTAGTAAACAAAGATGGTAACATCGTAGTCACGAACATCCAACGTTTGGAAGACGGCAAGGGTGAGAAAGGAAAGAAAACGCATGAGCAAGAGCCAGAAAGGGTGCATTCCTGGCCAACAACTGCTCCATAACTTGGTGCTGCTGCTCACGCCACCCACCAGAAGGGTCTCATCTAATGGCCTCAGTTCTCTTTGGGAGGCCCCTTCGTGCATCCAAAGCACACTTAAGGAACCTACGGAGGTCACACCAACAATGCCATAACACACCAGATCGTACCACGCTAATTCTGATGTCATGCTCTTCATCATTCAACCTTAGACAATGGCTTGCTGCATAATTTCCTGATAAGAGACACAGGGATTTTTAACACTCTGGAGGCTGTTTTGGTAGAGGTTGGACATTCTACAGTTATATAGTACTTGCCATTGCCAACTGGTAGTTTTGACTTTTGAGTTTGACCGTCTGGTTTGGGATCGTTCAAGAAAGAATGTGCTTAAGCGACAGAGTTAGGAACTGGTGGGGACGCAGCTGTTCACACCTGAATTTCTTTCCATAATAGTTCTGAGAAGAGGCACGGAGAGAGGACCTCTTCTCAGTTTTCATACTCCTTTTCGACAATTAATTTAAAAAAGGTATTTTCTTTTCATTTTTTAACTGATTTATTTTAGGTTATTTTATACTTAAAAAAAATGAGACGTTTTGCTATTTTTTAAAATTTTCGTTACAAAAAATGCTTAAATAATAACAAATTTTAGTAACAAAAAACAATTAGTAGTTGTAGTAACTAATTTAGATACTAATTTATAAACTAATTCTAAAAAAATTTATAAAACTATTGACAGAAATTTATCTACAAAAATAAATTTGTTGGTAAATTTGAATTATCGACGAATTTTATCAATGAATTTTGAAATTTTAATCACCGATGAATTTTGTTAACGAAATTTTATCAAAAAAAATTCATTGGTAAAACATATTTCATTTATTAACAAAATTTGTTAATAAATTTCTATTGGTAAAATTTATCATAAATGATATATGAATTATCAAGAGAATAATTCTTAGTAAATTTGTCTATAAAAAGAACGACAAATTTTTTGCGCACTCAGCATTAACATATACCCATTTCTTTATCTTCTCTAACACAAACTAACACTAATGCAACTTAGAGATTTATTGTCATTGTCCACCATCGTCGACCGAACTCACCACATCGGATATCAGAGCCATTAACACCACCTATGAGATCTTCTTATTTCTCTTATACGGTGTTCATGTTTCAACTTCTACAGCAAGTCCCTACAATGTTTATGCAATAGTGCGATTAGGAACATCACTAACACCAACGAGCACCTTGCAAATGTGGTTAAACTAATATAAGTTGAATTTAATTGTTATACATTTTATAAACTATTGACAATAAAAGTGATATTCTAAAAAAGAAACATACATTGTACACCATTATCAAGATTCTTAATAATAAAATTCATTCAAAACACAAATTTAAACATTAAACTTATAGTTTTCCAATTATATTCTATGACATGACACATAATATTTTTTCTAAGAGTAAAGTAATAATATCTTCAAGATAAAAGTGATATAGTTGTAATATACATTAATCTCTCTCATTCAACAAATCATAATATTCTTATTTCAAACAAGAATAAATCCTATGAGAATTCTGGTTAAATTTATAATATGTAGCCATACATCTTCCTCCAATATATGTCCAAATCCATTTTTATCACTTTGTATTGAAAAAAATAATAATGTAAAAACATGGTTACGGAAAAGAACAATATAATAATCAAAATTCATAAAAAAACAGTTTAGAGAAATAAAAAAGAAAAACAAAAAAAATTAGTTTAGAGAAATAAGTAAATAAATTGTCTTACCGTTTCTCGTACAAAATTGTATAATAAAAAGAAGATAACAATATTGCAATTAAGAGAAAAAAAGAAAACAATATTTTTCAATTGAATGGGTTACAAATATAGAATTGAATTGAATTGGGAGAAGATTACAAACAAGGGTGAGTTAGTTAAGAGAAGGGAAAGAATGGAAAGAATGAAGAAATAGATACTTGGAGGTATATGAACAATTGAGTGAAATTAGGAGAGCGGGTGACGAAGGATGTGCAGAGTCAATTAACGAGGGAACAACGGGTCCTGATCTCGCCCTGTGAACCGGTGAGGACGTCAATGGAACCCATATGGACCATTGCCTTAGCAAACTTGCGAGCCCAGACTGAGGAATATTTAGCATTGGTGAGTACCATTGGCCTGGTTGAGGGGCTGCCGAGCAAGGTCTGATCCGAGGTAAGCAAACCACGGTGGTTCTTCAGCTCTGTGTAGTATTTGTTGTCCAAACGGTTAGGAGTGGAGGCATCCAGAGGCACCGTGTTATCGCTCCCCGGTGGACACCTGGGTTTCAACGACGTAGCGTATTTGGAATCCATGGAAGGATCTTGAGGAAAGGTGGCATTGAAAGAGTGCAAGCGGTCGGAGAAGGAGGAACAGTGTGACACACCAATAGAATGGGCTCCAGAAAGTGTCACCATTTCATCTGCAGACAACCCTTTTTGTCGGAAGTTATCGATGAGTTGGTCTGCGTTGAGGGTTGGAAGGGGCAGTTGTGACGCTTCGTCTCTGATGGAGACACGACCATCTCTGCGTCCAGCCGGCACTGCGTAGTTTATGCCTCCAACTTTGTTGGCGCTGTCTCGAGCAGCAAAAGCGAGAATGTCTGCACAGGACACGATGTGTGGACACTCTGCCTCTATTTGGGCCTTGGCTTCGTCGATGACATGGAAGCCTCGTAGACTTGGGTTGTTGGCAGGGTGGTCTCTCTCTGATGGGTTCCCCGGTGTGGATTCCAACAGCACAGAACCATCACAGCCCTGCATGTGTATAACGTAATTCATTTTAGTGTATTTGACTTCACTAATAAACTCATTAACTAGGTAGTGATGAAGAAGATGAAGTGCTTACCCTCACAAAACAATCATGAAAATGCATTCTGATCAAACCAGCAGCTATGCCTGGGTTGAGAGAAACGGCTTTCTCCACAGCGCTTCTGACTGTTGCTTCCGCAGAAGGACACGTGGTTTTGTAGAAATCAACCTTCAAAGATGCGGAGGTGGATGGCAAAATGGATAGAATTAGAAAGAAGGTTGAGAGCATTAGATGGAGGTGTGCAAATGCAGCCATTGGAGAGTGTAGAGTATATATGAATGAGAGGAAGTATATGTTTGAGAGAAGAGGGAAGAGAGAAATGTATTTATAGGTTGAGAAATGTAGTGAAAGGTGAGAGTTGCTCTTACTTTTTGAACCAAAACGTGTCTTTGGCTGTAGCCTGCAGCGTTAGATGCTGCTTCAAGCAATCGGACTTTGAAATATTCGTCGTTTGGACAATATGACTACTTGCTGCATCAGCCACCTGACCTGCCGGAGAATTTGTCTATTCTTTCATGCCTTTAATAACTGAATATGACATTTCACTAAGTTTGATTAAGTAAGAGCTTTTTCTATTAATACATGGAAGACCTGGTATAGGGGCAAAGACGATTTCTTTTTCAAACATCACATCACAACGATAACCTTTGTCTTCTGTCATAAGAACACAAAATATAAAAATTTGATCGATATAGTATTAAAATGTTTACTAAATCATCTAGTATTAAAATGTTTACTAAATATTAAAGAAGAATTAAAATGTTTTTGGCAAATTTTTATTATCTCATTATAATATATATAGTCTATAATTATATTAGACAAAAATATTTTTGTTTAAGTATTTACGGATAAAATCTATAATGAATAATTCATACATATGAATTTTTATTTTTCACAGCATTTTAATATTTGTTTATAAATAAATTTTATGCTAGTATTATACTACTTATATTTATAGATATTCACTATCGTAAAAAAATTATTTTATTAAATTAATTTAATGAAAATTAAAACTAATTTATATTTTATTAGGTTATTTAATTAAAATTAAATTTTAATTTATATTGAATTAAATTTATATTATATTTTATATATTTTTTGTAATTTTATTTTAAAAATCTATAAAATATATATTTTTATATATTTGTGATATTCACGTATCACATGTTTTAAAATTCCAATGGATATTTTTAAACAAGTATCGAATGGATAGTTGTTTTTACATATTAAGTAGTGGATAAATACGGTCAATGTCGAATCTGACTCATTGTTATGATATATTAGATAGTAAATTCTTCCTTCGTCATACCTGAAATGCTCTTTTAATTTATTTTTCAAAGCCAACTCCACTGTATCTTTCAGAATGTACAAACATGATTATATAACTTGAAGGTGTTAGAACTTTTACCAAAATTCCTGTTTTCATAGCATCCAGCTACTATTACTACTGCTGACGTACATAAAATTTCACAAAACTTAGATATTTAGATACGTACAATCATTCCGTAATTTTCCACTACTTGAATTCGTGTTATCATGAGATTTGTTAATAATGATTTTTGTTGTTATATAAATGAAAATCAGAAAAAAAAAATATGTGCTACCCATGTACTCTTATTTTTCATTTCACTAATACCAATACATAAAAATAAAAAAAATGAAAATAAAAAGAAGAGTCATTCTTCCTACACTCTTCATCCTCCACCCCCAATTTTATCTTTTTACCCTTCATTTAATAAAAAGTCAAAACTTAATTAATGAATTAATGTTTCTTAACCACCAACCGTTTTCGAAACTAGTGGCCGCACTTCGAAGTGCGTTTTTTATTTTTTATGTTATGATTTTTTATTTTAAATTTCTTGTTCATGGATTATGCTTAGTCATTAGGCAATGTATTATTAGTCAAAGAATGAATTAGAAAAACCTCTTTGATAATATTTAGGTTAGTTGATTTTTATGTTGAAAAGATGAATATGAAAGTTAAGATCCCATTAGACTCAATATTATTCTCTTGCCTTATCCAACAACTCAATATTATTATCTTGACTCAATATTATTCTCTTGTCTTATTCAACAACTCAATATTATTATCTTGCCTTATCCAGCAACTTAAGGTCCACTTATGAGAGAAAGATACTCTATCTAGTTCGGGGCATAATTTGTAGTTCTAAAAATATAAGTTTTTATTAACATTAGGTTAAAGAACTTCTTTATAGTTTCATTTTAATTTTAAAAGTGTTTTCGTAATTTTTTATTGGAAACAGTTATCCATTGGATCAAAACTTTAGGTCAATGTTGTTGCTACCATTACATGTTATTGTGTAAGAAACGGTCATACCGAATCTGTGTTATAGGAAACACGGTTTTCCTAAGAATAGAAACACCAGAAATAATATTAGCAAAAAGATAAGCTCTCAGTGTGGTAAGAATGGTCATACCATGGATATTTATTACAAGAAACATGGTTGCATGAAGAAGTTTATATGAAACTTCCCAAGATTAAGTCATGCTTTGATTTATTTCCTATCGTAGCAGGTGTTTAGAGCACTTGGGTTCCTGTCTCTCATCTTCCTCGCGAGTCTGTTAGCTAATTGCCAACGTGCGGTATTAATGTCTCTTCTAAATTGACATTGCAGCATGAGATTAGAAAACTAATCCTGGGCATTCTTTATGTTTCTTTATGTTTCTTCATGTTTTTAAAAAGAACGAGGGCGTTAAGGGTTTCGCTTTTAATTATATGAAGCGAGACAGAATCATGATATACGGCACAGGCTTAACAAGCTGATTTGGCCATGAGATTAAACAGAGAGAAGGATTGAATATTGACAAAATAAAATAGTGTAAGTTTCCCTTAGATAAAGCATATATACTACAAATGGCTGACAAATATATGAAAGGCGAACATTTGTTTCCCGTTTGCCTTAAACAAGTGAAAAGTGGCCAACATAGTAGATAGAGTTTTACTATACCAACCAAAATAATGGTCTAAACTCTAAAGAGATGATGGAAAACTTCCATATTTTTGCCACACAGGGTCTTATGGACTGTTTCCTGTGGATTAATGACCATCCACTCTCAACCCATATTGACCAAATGTTTCGGCAATATATTTAAAAATTCCGAAGATAAGTGAGTTTGGAGTCTGAATAATATATGAAAGAAGAGCATATAAAGAAAAAAAAGAAAAAAAAAACTCAATTATTGTATGAAGATTTTTAGATTGAAGATGATGATGTGATTATTTCACATATGGGTTTGCTTTTTACTTATATTTTCCAAATTTCCCCATATTGGATAAAAATATGCAAGAAGAGCAAATATCCACAAAACTATCATCTTAAGGTAAGGTTCAGTTGAAGGTTTTATTCATAACTTAATGTCCCAAATCTCCCCGTGTATCTCCTTGAAAGAAACCCAACAAAAAATCATACATTACTTATTGTATTGTCAAGGTTATCCAGAACAGAACAATCAATTATAAGTTCCATGCCATGTAACAAATTTGTACAAGGTTTTCTTGATCGTAGTTACATAACAAAGTCAGAGTTGGACATAATAGTGTACAGGGTGCAACAGTTTACATTATGTACGAACCAAAGGTTTTTTCAGTGCTATAATACATGTAAAGATATCCATCCTCGTCCTTGAATGATCTGTGGACAGAGTCCATCACACTAGCTGCAATAATCACAAACACAAGAAATTTAAGAGCCCCCAGTAACAAAAGTTGAATAAGTAAGAAACCATTGAGCTCACAGGGCAAGCTTACCAGTTTGAGGCAAGGTATTCTTCACAAAAACAAAGAGCGCTTTCCCAGGGGGCAGACTAAGTCTGGAACTCAAAATATGAATGAAATGCCCAACAGACAAGTCTCGAGGAACGAGGTATCTATCAGAAACATTAAAAACCATAATCATGATTTCAATTCACTTATAGCTATTATATATTATAATTCATTTATAAATGTAATCACATATGTTCCTAATTCAATTTATATATGGCTGTAGTTGCTATCTCTTATGATGATTTCAATCATGCTAGCCGCTGATCTTACTTTTTCTTCTCCAACTCAGGCAGATCGCATTTGGCATATCTTTCCACAATCACCTGCAGAAGAAAAATAACAACCGATTAATAAAGTCAGCAATTTAGGGCAACGGAAAACATGTTCACCGTTACCGTCTGCTTATATAAATATTTGGCGAGTGAATCGTTCGTTACAAACAGTAGAGTGCAATGATGAACGGAGGAATGAGGATCCATCCACAAACGAAGATTAAATATTGCTAAAACAAATATTGAATCATTAAAGATTATTTGTTAATTGTGATTAGAACGGAGAAGGGGCTTACGGGGACTCGATCGGGGTATTTGGCCACAATTTCTCGCGATTGTTCAAGCCTTTGTTCTGCGCAGAAATGGAATAAAATTGGTTTCAACAAGTCAACGCTTGACAATAGTAATAGTAACAATAACAGATTTGATTGAATCGTAACAGAGATAAGAGGAGTTTGGAGAGAATGAAGGGAGAATTGAACGCACCGAAGGTATATTCATCCCTGAAACTTGAACTTCCTCCCATTGTTAGGTTGTTGTGGAGCTGAAGCAACTGGAGAGAGAACGAGAGAAAGAACGGTGCGAACCCTTTCTTTCAATAATCCTAAACACGCATCAGCAAGGACAAAACGTTCACGTTTAAAATATAGACGCAGATTACACGTCATATAATCTGTATTTAATTACCTTTTATTTTATAATTTGTGTATCGTGCGGGGATAGCTCAGTTGGGAGAGCGTCAGACTGAAGATCTGAAGGTCACGTGTTCGATCCACGTTCACCGCATTTGATATTTTACCGGTGCAATAAATGTTTTCTTTTTCTAAATAATTTTCTAATATTTGTATTTTAATATCATTTTTTTAGTCTTAGTTGACCTAAAATTGAATTCGTTTTTAAAATTTTACTTTTCAAATATTACATAAGGAAATGTTTTTTTTTAATTAATTTTTTATATTTTCAGTGTAATATCCCAAATATAGTATAAACTATATAAGAGAGGCATTACATAAGATAATACAGTTATCCACATAATATAAAGAATTTTATTTATAGTCATCCAAAAACATCTATAAATTTAAAGCTTTATATATGCAATATGATACTCAAAACTATCTACAGGATTAGACTGAACTAACTACTTCGCAGCATCACCTTCATCCATGCATGCTCCAAAGACACCTCTTCTCCCGTTGCTCACACCCAAAGGATGATCATTGCAGAAGAAAGAACACCAATACATACAAAACACAAGCACGCAACAGGGTAAGTTAGCTTAAATAAAAATTAATCATATACTTATTTACTAAGTTTCATACAATCCTATTATTCATTCACATCACACAAACTCTTCATACATGACACCACACTGACTTTGATTGTCCGGACTTAAAATGATTGTCGAGCTATGGCGGGTCATGCACTCGTGGTGGCTTTTACTACTTTGCAAAGTCATTGCCAATGAATTTCATCCTACCACACTCACGAGGTTAGTCTGTACCACGCCTTGAAGCATACTGGAAGCCCCCAAGACTAAGACCTCCTACTACTCCTCATGACATGGATCAATCCTCTCTACTTGAGAATGAAAGACCATTGGAGTTTCAGGATAACCCCCAAGACTGAGCTCCTGCATTCATTTTAAACATACTTGAATCTCAACAAGAGAATTCACTTTGAATCACAACATAGGGCATCACCATGTAACCTCTTTGTGAGGTTCATGGAATTACGTCCATCAACCATACTTTGAAATCATCAACTTACACTTTGGAATATAACTCATAACAATAACCAATGATGTAATGTAATGCCACTTAAACATACTTCATAGTGCATTCAATTATTCATTTCAAACAACTTAGAACTAAAAGAAAAGAGTGAACTAAACCTGGACCATTCGCGCATCGCACACATTCGCAGAGCGAATCCAAAGGTTTCTCGCACAGTGACCCAACGCGCTATGCGAATCCTCAGACAGAGACTCACCCTTCAGAACCATTCGCACAGCGGTTAAACTCGCTATGCGAATAAACTTCTAATTGTATCAGACCCCAAACCCCTCGCATAGCGCCCCAAATCGCTATGCGAGAACCCCAAGCAATGGCTCAGACTCACTAAACACTCACAGAGCGCACCTATTTGCTATTCAAATAAAATTGGCAGTAGTCCCAAACCTTAACCAGTCGTATAGCACCCCGATTCGCCATGCGGATAATCAAACAGAGAGCAACCCTCTCATACCATTCGCACCGCGCGCCCATTCGTTGTGCGAATGCCCTGGCAGAGAGCATCTCGTCAAGGTGACTTACTATGCGAATTCATTCGCACAACGAGTCTGCATAATCTATATAACGAAATTCTGCAGAATTATGCAACTCAACCAACAATTACCAATTCTAACCATTTTTCCCAACTTCTAACACCCCTAGATTGTTTTATATCCTTAATTAGACTTGTCTAAGTGATTTTAAACCTTACTAACACCAATCTAAAGTGGTTATGAACCAAATCTTATTCTAGAACATCAAATTTCCCAACTTAAAGACCCAAATTCAGTTATACCACTTAGCACATGTTTTTGACCATTTAAATTACTCAAACAAGTCACAAATAACTTACCTAAACTGTCCCAACAGCCTAATTGAGTCCTTGACCCCTAATTCTCCTTTTCCTACCTAACCTCCTTTAGAATGACTCAAAACATGCCTAATTCCCTATGTTTTCTATCTAATTAATATCATAACAGATTCCTCACATCAAGTACCTCCAACATGTTCAATTACAACAGTTTAATTCATTCAAATCAATTCACAAACACCATTTCACAATTTCACAGTTCAACAATTCAATACATACAATTCAATTTACTCCAAACATATAAATTATGCTTCAAACAATAGAGCCACCTAGAATTTATCATACACATATGTCATACCAATAATTTAAGAAAATATCTAGCTCCCCTTGCCTCAGAGATAAACAGTCTAGCTCCCCTTGCCTCAGAGATAAACAGCCCAGCTCACAAAGTTACTCCGACAATGTCTTACACTGCAAGGAAACTCAACAGAAACCTACAACTCACCAATTGGTGATAGAAATTCAACTTTAAAACATAAATTGAGCTAAGAATTGAAGAGAAAGAGTACAAGGTACATGCAACCAGAATCTGCTGCATGCTCACAGCCCCAAAATGCGCGGAAGAAAAGGAAAACGACTTACCAGTTGAAGAACAAGAAACTGATCGTCGATGAACCGAGTTTTAGAAAGTTCTATTTATATTATTTTATAGGTTCTTTTTTAGAAATATTCTGTTACGCTTGTTAACATTCATTTTCTTAATACAATAAGAGTAGTTTACTATCACACTTTATTCGTATACTTTATTAGAATTGTTCACATTTATTATTAGTGTATGTGTTTATTTATTTATTTCTTAACATATAATTTAGATTGAATATAATCTAAATTCAAACTGCACCGGTAAAACATAAAATGCGGTGAACGTGGATCGAACACGTGACCTTCAGATCTTCAGTCTGACGCTCTCCCAACTGAGCTATCCCCGCTTAGTGTTAATGATGGAGCATAGTAAATTTATCAATCGTAAACTTCTAAGTTCCAATTAAGAGACAAAGAACTGATCCTTATAAATAATAATATAATATTGATTAGTATTAATAACAATATTAAAACATACACCAATTATTAAGATCGAAAATTAATTAAAAAAAACATTTATCACAATTGAGATTATATTAGTAAAAACAAAATGCAGTTATCAGATATCATACTCGTGAACTTTAGATTTTCAGTCTCATGTTCTTCCACAGATAGTTATCCTCACCTGATGATGTTCAAAATATATTGTATTTATATTTTACATTTATGTGATATTTAATTTAATACATACATTAAGTTCTAAGAGAAAGCTAAAGAACTAAGAATTATAAATAAAACATACCAAGTATTCTTATCCCATCGAATTTTATAATTTTTGTTTTAGCTTCTAACTTTTTCCAAATATACATACATACATATATATATTATTTTATATTTTATGATAGTGAAATATTATCATTTGTTACCTTTATTAAATATAAAATTTCTATGAACGAAATGTAGGTTTGTACTTATCCAAAAATTTGTTTATACGTTTTAAAACTATTAAAATTGCTACTATATTATAACATCAAAGAAGTAAAGGTTCATATAGGTACTTTCGAGATTTTCTTCTTTGATATAAGATTAGTTCTAAGAATGTCTGCTATCATATATAGTAATTTTCTTTTAATTTGATTATGTTTTATTTTGTGTATGAGGTTTGGTACCTTTCTTATCAAATTGATAGAATTTTCATCCGTCTCCACAATTGAAACATTCCAAACATAAAAAATTATTCTTCTCATCCCTGAGACATTCTAATTTTACTCTTTTGTTTGTTAGGTGATGAGAGCAGTGTCATTGCCTTTATAGTAATACAGAGGTTTTCAAATAACAAAAAATTCATCTTAGTTTATTACAAAATGTTTAAGGTAAGTTGTATAGTAGGTATTTGATCGAAGTAACACGAATATGAAGAAGAAGTTTTAACTGAAGACCTTATTACCAAGTCGATTGATGTGTGCAAAGCTTCGTGAGAAGAAAGATGAAAATGATAGGTCAACGTCAAGCCTATTTATAGGAAACAAAAGAGAACATTCACGTTTTCTAGAATCATGAAATCGAGAGACATCTAATGATTGACGAGATATGGCATTTTGCATCCAATGTCATAAATAATAGAGCTCGCTATGAGGCATCGCAACTCCTTAAGCTATAATAGTCACTTTTTCAAATTTATCGATCAGACATCAATCTCGAGCGATACTACCATGTTACTTCCAAGCAACATTAACCTCGTCCCAATGACTCTTTCACCACTCTAGCTTGGGGTCTGTGTATAGTAGGCACTCGATTAGAGTAACACGAATCAGTCGGGTCAACTATAGCTTCGGGAGCCTAATCTGATCCATTTGAACACTTAGGATAGTGAAGAAAGTTGATGGTGTCTTCCTAAAAAATCCCTAAGAAGATCGACTTCAAGTATGAAGCTAGCATGGTTAAGCATGCATGTAGATATTAATGCAAATCATCCTTGTAACTGTAATTAAGAAATGATTGGGTCGTAAGTAATTATGTCGTTTGATAAATAAAAATTCTTTATAATTTTTATAATTACGAGATTTAAGTAAGGTAATTGATTACATTTATTATTGTATTTAATATCTGAGTATTCAGACTCTACCGAAAATATTAATATATGAACATAAGAGATAAAGCTGTCAAAACAGACCACCTGACCCGGTCCACCACGGGTTGGTCACTTAGTGAGCCAACCCAACCCGAGCATTTATTAGCGAGCCAGAAAAATTCAAATCTGGCCCGACCCACCAAGGTTGGTGGATAAACGGGTTAGCTCACTAGCTCACTTAATTACAATTTTTTTTAATAAAAAAATTACAAACTTTCTATAATTCAAATCTAAACAAATTTTACCGGGTGTTTAATTAATTTTGAAAACAAGGATCTTACATAATAAATATTTTTTTTATAAAATTAAAATTAAATTTTAATAAAATAAAATTAGGTTGGTGGGTCAACCCGACCCACCACGGGTTCAACCTGCATGAGCCGGGTTGAAATCTGACCCACATAAAAAATATAATTTTTTCAAACTCAATCCGCCCCGAACCCATGACGGACCGGATTGACCTGCAGATTGTGATCCATTTTGAAGTTCTAATAAAGGAAGAAAACAGATAATTGAATTATCTTATAATTATGGATGGTCTACTTATCCAAAATAAATAAATATATTTTTTGTTAGAATATTTTAATGTAATAGTTGGAGTTGTTTAAAAAGATGGGTTAAATATGTTTTTAGTCCCTAAACTATTGGCCATTTCTGGTTTTCGTCCCTCTTCCAAAGTAAGGTACACTTTAGTCCTCATACTTTTCGAAACTTTGGTTTTAGTCCTCCAAAACTAACACCGTGAAAAATATGCTGACATGGCTAACGGTAGACTGACACAGTTCTTTTTTTTTTCAGAGTTTATCAGCTTTTCTTCCTTTCTCTCTCCCTCGTCTCTTCCTTCAATTTCAAAAGGTCAGAGAAAGAGATGCTTAGAAAAGGGATAGAAAGGGAGGAGCAGCATGGACAGCACATACGAAAGAAAGGTCAGAGATGAGAGTTTGCAGTGACACTGATAGAGAAGAGGAACTACAAAATGCTTTTATTTTAGATGTTATTCGTGTGAAACTCTAGGGAAAGAGAAACATTAAGCTGAAACCTTGTGTTTCTAAGCCATCGTAGGTGCTTTATTTATATTGAAAAAAAGAGTAATTCAATACAATAAACAGAGGAGCTTTGATATCCTCTAATAACAAAGATATGATTTGTAAATAAATAAAAATATTCCTAATAATACATATATAATCTATATTCCTGATTATATAAGACCAACTCCTTATTTCTATAATTTCCATAATTATAACAATTTGAAATCCCTTCATTTTACTTGAAAATAAAACCTCTTTAAAATTCCCAGCATTATGAATTTTATTTGCATTTGATATCCAAGTAACTCATTTTGATATGCTATATGGTTTTAAATCCATTTAAAACTTGAATGCCTCTTTCAATTCCTCATCCAAATTCACTATAATTTAGCTTAAGGACTAATTATAATTTCTACTGGGTTTGTAGATACGTAGTCATGCACAGAAATACTTTCTCAAAGTTCAGAAGAGTGGAGCAAGTGAACATCTTCCGCCACCCAGACCTAAAAGAAAAGCAGCACATCCATATCCCCAAACTGCTTCACGAATGGGAGACCCGACAGGGACTTCCTCAAATGGAGGTGGAAACCTGACGAATGTGAGCTTCCACTGTTTGATGCCAAAAAGTTTCTGAAGCTTGTTCGCAGAAAGTCCATGGCTTTTGTTGTGTTTTGAAATTGAAGGAAGAGACGAGGGAGAGAGAAAGGAAGAAAAGCTGATAAACTCTGAAAAAAAAAAGAACTGTGTCAGTCTACTGTTAGCCACGTCAGCATATTTTTCACGGTGTTAGTTTTGGAGGACTAAAACCAAAGTTTCGAAAAGTACGAGGACTAAAGTGTACCTTACTTTGGAAGAGGGACGAAAACCAGAAATGGCCAATAGTTTAGGGATTAAAAACATATTTAACCCTAAAAAGATTGAAGTATAAATGCTTACGAAAATCATACTTAAGTATTAAATTATGTTATCAATACCTATATTTAATACTTTTACTGGCCCTTGATCTATTTGGATGCAGCAACATAAATTACTGCATGACCTCTACCCAGTTTCAAAAAGTTACAAGGAAATCGTACTTATCCTAAAATTATTAATTAACCAACAATGTGTATAATTCACGAATAGCTCTATCTTTTATATAATAACGTCGACCAAAAGAAAGATGATTTGACTCATGTCGAACAAGAGATCTTAGAATACAATAAAAATAATTAAAAGAGATATTTAACAGATATATTATTAATTGTTATGGGTGTAGTCGAATTTTTACTTAAAATAATTTTCTTGTCACATGTTTCTGTTATTCTCTTCATATTCGGGTAAGTTATCTTCTTGAAAATATTTGTTAAAAGTATTTCGATATTAAAATAAACTCAAGTTCGATTGTAATAAATGTTATAATAAGCATAATATATTTAAAATAAATATTAAGTAGGTTTAGTTTTTATCACGATCATTCTTTTAATAACTATTTTTCTTAAATTCAACAATATTTTTAATATTGAAGTTGGTAAGAGAGCGAGCGACCAGGATCATCCGGTAACACGTCACCTCGAATTTATGCTTACGGAATTATGTGTGTCTACGCAATCCTTTTTCTCTCTCACCACCAACCGTGACAAATCGCATCCATTCATTTGGCCGTGAAATCTAGCCGCTCACGCGCAACATTACTTGGCTTCTATAAATACAGCGTTTCCAGGTGAGGCCGTGTGATTCTCACCCGTAACTTGGAATTCTACGAGCTCTGCTCTGCTCTGCTGTGTTCCAAACTATTCTCTCACCACAGGTACGCATGTTCTTTGTTTCTCTCTCTCTCTGTCTTTGTTTCTCTCTCTCTCTGTCTTTGTTTCATCGTATTTTAATTCCATGTTTTACTTTCCGTCATCTGTGTTTTGTGATTTTGCATCGCTTATGTCTGTTTAGTGCTGCTATTCTACCGTGTCGATAATGTTCAGGAATGGTTAGTAGACCGTCAGTTACAGATCTCAATATTTCGTTTATTTTCTTTATTTCTTTTTCGAATTGCTCTGCGTTCGTTAACTTTGTGTCACTGTTCGGTCTGCGTTGTTCACTGTTCTTGGAATCTTAAATATTTGTTACGTTTGAATGTTAAAATATTGATTCATAAACTGTTGTTTATTTAAGTTTATTTTTCTATGTCGAACATTGTTCTAGGGAGAGAACAATTTTTTTTTTTAATATTTCTGATTTTGTTTGTTACTTGTTTTAATTGAACTTATTAGTATTTTGTCCATTGATTTGTCTGGCTTGGAATATATATTTTAATTGCAATAAATATTTGAAATGCACTTTTATTCATCTCTAGGTAGTGACATATTTTCATAGTACAAAAGTTTGATAAGGTTTCTTTTCATCGTGGTTTTGTACTTTAAGATCATTGTTTATGGATTAAGTAATGTTTTATAGATGAAAGTGTAGATTAAAAACCTTATTTTATAGCTTATCTCTTACGTATGAGTAATAAAATAGTATTCTAAATTCTTATTATATTTCTACTAGTTTAATAATAACAAATGTGGATTATTAAAAAGTTTGGTGTTTGTCACCAAACTTATTGTCATTTGCTACCCTGATATCCGTATTAATTAGGAGTAAATAGATCTTATTTTAAAGTGATTTAATTAATTTTAGTATGTTATATGTATTTCACTCTCTCATAAATATAAAAATTAACAATCTAAATTAATAGAAAGATATTTTAAATAGGGATGTAACTGAGAAAAATAAAGTATTTAAAACATGAATTGTTTTGGAAAAAAATGGGAAGAAGGATGTATTTTTCTCAGTTTTGCATAAAATTCTACTAGATATATAAAAAATGAAAAACGTAATTGCAATCAGAGTTTAACTTCGACAATCTAAAACGTTTTTCTAAAAGTTTTTATAAATCAGACTATTTGAAAATTTTAATTCTTGAGTAAAAAACACCGCAAACAACGTCCAAGAAACCATATATAAACTTGTCTAATGCAGAAAGAGAACCACCTTATCATTATGCACTTAAAAGAAATATCGGTACTTCAAAGTTTTGATCTCAATTTCGTCGAGTTCTATTTTAAGAAAAATACAATTTACGTGACATGTCATTTTATTTTTATGTTTCGTGGTACGTTTTTTATTCTATACTACTTTGTCAGATGCCTAAGGAATTGATCAAGTACTTTGTTAATATTTTGACTGATTTTGTTTCCTAACGAAACTTTCAGAAAACAAAGATAAATTTTTCAGTCAGCTTCAGCAACAAATTTCGAAATTTCCTTCAATGTTCTTCGCTGGATCTTTTGTTTTTGAAGCTTTTGGGCCATGTTAGACTAAAGATTTTGTTATGTTTTCTATTTTGTGCAGCTTGAGAAATGGCAACAGAGACATTTCTATTCACCTCTGAATCCGTCAATGAGGGCCACCCTGACAAGCTGTGCGACCAGATCTCCGACGCAGTGCTTGATGCCTGCCTAGAACAGGATCCTGACAGCAAGGTTGCCTGCGAGACATGCACCAAGACTAACATGGTCATGGTCTTCGGAGAGATTACAACCAAAGGCAGCATAGACTATGAGAAGATTGTTCGCAACACTTGCCGCAATATTGGATTTGTCTCCGATGATGTAGGTCTGGATGCTGATAAATGCAAGGTGTTGGTGAACATTGAGCAGCAGAGTCCTGATATTGCTCAGGGTGTGCATGGCCACTTCACCAAGCGCCCAGAAGAAATCGGTGCTGGTGACCAGGGTCATATGTTTGGTTATGCCACTGATGAAACCCCCGAATACATGCCACTGAGCCATGTCCTTGCAACGAAATTAGGAGCTCGCCTTACCGAGGTTAGGAAGAATGGAACCTGTGGTTGGTTGAGACCAGATGGTAAGACACAAGTGACAGTAGAGTACTACAATGAGAATGGTGCGATGGTTCCAGTTCGTGTCCACACTGTTCTGATTTCCACCCAGCATGACGAGAGTGTGAGTAATGAAGAAATTGCTGCGGATCTTAAGGAGCATGTTATCGAGCCAGTGATTCCTGAGAAGTACTTGGATGAGAAGACCATCTTCCACCTTAACCCTTCTGGTAGATTTGTGATTGGTGGCCCTCACGGTGATGCTGGTCTTACTGGGAGAAAGATTATCATTGATACTTATGGTGGGTGGGGTGCACATGGAGGCGGTGCTTTCTCTGGAAAGGACCCCACTAAGGTTGATAGGAGTGGTGCCTATGTTGCAAGACAAGCAGCAAAGAGTATTGTAGCAAGTGGACTTGCACGCAGATGCATTGTTCAAGTCTCCTATGCAATTGGTGTTCCAGACCCATTGTCAGTTTTTATTGACAGTTATGGAACTGGAAAGATTCCTGACAAGGAGATTCTTGAACTTGTGAAGGAGAATTTTGACTTCAGGCCTGGAATGATCACCATTAACTTGGATCTCAAGAGGGGTGGCCACAGGTTCCTCAAGACAGCTGCATATGGACACTTTGGAAGGGAGGATCCTGACTTCACCTGGGAAGTCGTCAAGCCACTCAAGTGGGAGAAGCCTCAGAATTAAGCTTTTGTTGGATGATTATCCATACAGTAGAATTTGGATCGAAATTCACTGTACGTGTACCCCCCCTTGTTTGGCTGTTTGCTGTGGAGGGGGTAAATTTTTACCCATTAAAAATAAAGTGTTTTGGTACACAATTTTTACATCAAAAACTTGTTTTATGTTTACATCTGCATTTAATTAAATAATTATAAATTTAAGTGAGAATATAAATTATTATTAGGTAATGAAAAAGATTTGAAGCCCGAGTACTGCTTGCACATGCCATCAAGGAAAGAACAAAACAAAAATACGTGGTACTTGGTATTTGATTACATTATGTCACAATTAAGCTAAATTGAAATTAATACAAATACTAAACAAAAGGAAAGCTTATAGCACTAATTTTCAATTTCATCTACCTTTTCAACCTGCATCATTTGAATAAATTTTATTTCCATACTATTTACAAGCAAAATATTTACAATTTCTATAGAATATTCACAACATTACCCATAATCAATATAATCACCATCATCAAATATTACATCATGCTATAAATGGAGGTATGAAGAAGAAAAGGGAAAGTGAAAGGAAGAAGATTATGGAGGATCAACAAAAAATGAAGATGAAAAAGGAAGAGGGAAGATGGGTGTTCTAAATTTAGGAGTTCATCAAAGTGTGTTTTTCTGAAATTCGAATAAGAAAATGAAGATGAAGAAAACGACGCGTGGAAAAAGACTTGTTGAGTAGTGATTTGACTGACAACATATTGAATTATACACTAACTGAATCTTAAAAGACCATAACTTTCTTTTTTAAAATTGACTTCTTTCGTGATCAATTATTTTTATTCAAAAAAACTAACAATTAAAATTTTTTTAGTACATTTTCGTGGAAATTTTATTCTTATAATTTAAACAAGTCCAAACATGGTACAATCCTAGACAGTTGATATTTCATTATAATTATCATTTATCCGAACTCGTCGTTTAATCAAAGGCGAGTGCAATATTCCACACAAGTATTACACTAAAATAATCCTACCAAATAAAGTTTGAAGTAGAGTTGCATCTACATACATTGTACAAACATGACCATTTTTAATGACAACAAATACGTAAATAATATTGCACAGTTTAGCTAATACAAAGAACCAATCCTACAGGAAATCTCAGTCATTCAGTCTATGAACGAATCCTTACATTACCTATCAAGTTTTATTGAGTTGCAAGTTAATGAACCTTAGCTTGTTCCAAAGTCCAAAGTTTCCCATCTGAAGGGTCGGAACATACATATTACTTCGGGAGAGCTCTTAAACAGAAGGGCCACACAGACACATACTGCAGCTATGGCTACCATTGAGAGCATTGCAGGTCTGTACACCAAAGACCTACCTACTGCGGTTCTGCAGGAAATTTTACTGTCACAGAGTTTACAATGCCCTTGGCTAAGCCTAACTGCAGGCTTTCCAATCTCAAAGCTAGTCGATGTCTCATTTTGCTTCTGGTTTGTATTGCTCTCTGTCGTGTTACTTGGAATTTCAACAACCACATGAGCTGCTCCATGTCTCTTGTTAATTTTCTTCTGCACCAAGTGAATGTAAGCATAGTGACCACGTAAACGTGCGTAATCCTCGGGTGTAGAGCCTGTGCTGTCACGAGCATTTTTCCATGCTTCAATTCCAACCTGTATTAAAAACTCCATATTAACTAACCTGAAAACATTAAGCTCCAGATTGCCAACGGCCATAAAATTAGAAAAAAAAAAGGTGACTTCTATCAAGATTTCAGCTCATTCAAAGTCAGACAATATTGGTGGTGTGAGCAGTTCTGTAGGTAACCAGGCATACAGATTTTTGTTTTCGGACAACACAGGTTAATGATGTCCAAAATAATAAAAAATGCAGTATGCAATGGTGACAAATTCAAATACTCGAACAGCTAAATGCAGGATTTGGATACGGAATGTGCAAGAATAAAATGCAATGCTGGAGGTGGTCCAAATAAAACTGAAGAAAATATTCGACATAGCAAAAGTCAATCCTCAGTGATATATATAATTTGATATAGCAGAAACTTTACCATGCAAGGATCATTAGTTAAAGCATCGAGCACATCCTCGGAACCATCTTTCCCAGCTGCTATATGGAGGGGTGTCAAACCAGCGGGACCCACAACATCAGGTCTAAACAAGAAGGTCTTGTTCTCTCCATCAACTAGAGCCTTGACTTCAGGTCCTAGTTCATCTGAAATATTCTCAGGAACATATCTCAAAAGCAACTCGACTAACTGCTTGCTATTTCTTCGTACAGCTTTGTGAAGGAGTCCCATATCTGAAAGTGCAAGATACAGGGAAGGATGATCTCCAGCATTTACAGTTCCATCAAGCAGTAGATTTAGAAGTTTTTTCACTGCTGCACACCAATCATGATCCATGGAAAACTCAATAAGCCACTTGAATCGTTTCAATGGAAAGGGATCAACGGTAGAGTTCAAGTGCACCATCCTTAATTTCAACTGGCTTCTGTGCAGAAGCCAACCCATTTCATGAATAAAATCCATGGCTTGATTTTTGGCTTTAACTTTTCCAGTCCCTTCAATATCTGGGTCAGTTTCACTTATTTCTAGAAGAGGCTCAAGTGTACATATTTCTGAGCAAACATCCTCCTCCACAACAATGAAAGGAAAAAAGCTGCTACTCAAACCCTGGTCCTCAATCTAGCAAATTAGAAAAAACAAAGGTTTCAAAAATAAAGCTCAGCCACATAGCATTAGTACATCATTTGCCTATCTTAAGTTAAAAATGCCACTAGTACATACATGTATGCTAGTGTCAATAAGAATCAGCTAACAGAACTCATGAGTTAGGATATTAGTAACACTTAACAGTAACTAGAGTGAATGAAAGTGTGCCATAACATAAAAGTAATAACAAGCTAATATATAAATGTGCTTTTCTTCTTCATGGAGAAACTAGCCTGTTCATCCCTACTTTTTAGGGTTGATAATTTGGGAGAATGAAGAAAAAGCACCTCAATAAATCCTCTTCCATTCATCACAGGGACAGAACATGAAAACTGGACGCACTGAAGTTCATCAGGCTCATTGGAGCACTGATCCATTGACATATGAGCATCTTCACAGACCAGATATTTCCCTTCTAAAGCACACATTAACCTGATGGTAGGTTTAAGGGTCATATAACATGGTAGTTCAACAAAAACATAGATATGTTTAAACAATGTCCTGGAACTCAGATAGTACGTAAACCATGCAAAGGATTGACAATTCACAAAGCAATACCTAGTGGCAGGGCGTATCAGGTTGACACCCTTAACAGAAAATTGAGCTCTCTCTGATGCTGGCACAGCAATTGGACTAACAGTCAAAATCTTGCTATAGTTGTTACTTCTAAAGGGTAAGGAAGTATCGATGACAACTTGACCTGCAGAATGAAAATTGCCGTAAGAAAACTAATTAGTCATATTGCATATAAATACTGTTATTCGTGAATGATATAGTTATTTCATACATAAACCACAAGACAGCAATGTAGACTGTAGACAGTATTAGAAGCCTAAAACAATATTAATGCTCAAAGCAATCCACCACCTAAAGTTATATATGTGGTTAAGACATAAGTTAAATATAGATAAATGTGTTTAACATAGATGACTAGTCACAGCAACTTGACTATTGAAAAAATAAATCTGACTCCTGTTATCTTCATCCGCTAAAAACAACAATGACAAAAAACAAGACATGGCAAGAGACCATTAAAAATGAAGGCCATCTGATGCTGCACCCTGATGTGAACCCATCCATTTCTCCAAAAAGTGTCATCAGAGACATCCAACAGCCTATTCAAACTGGAAGTCAGATCATAGCAAAGCTGCAAAGGAGGGGGGAAAGCATACAAGGTCAAGAGTGTCCCAGTCAAAATACAAAACCGCGTGTAAATAGTTCTAGAAGGAAAAGGCTTACTTCCTCCCACAAAGCCTCAGCCTGACGCAGATAAATGGTCAAAACAATACAACCAGGCCTTATGTAGCTCTCCATATCAGTAGGACTGTGAGATAACCAGTCAAGAATCTGGCAATTGAAAACCTCAAGTGTTATTAAATTTCAAGTAAAAGACAATAATAGCAGTTAGTCAGTGGCTTTGGAACGCATAAAGTACCTGTGCTCTAAGTACAAGAGGAAAATCATTTGGCTCTTTACCAAAGAGCTTAAAAACAATTCGATCTGTGCGACTCTGAAAGATCAGAAAAAAGTTAACCGTTAAATAGATGACAACAATCTCAAGAATAAATTAAATGCAAAAAAAAGGAATCAACAACCCAAGTAAAAAAGGGAGAATATTTTTGTGCTTTCTTGTCAAAGATTTTGTTTTGGGCTGGGGGAGGGGGCACAAGAGGGTTTAATAAAACACAGGAAGGAGTAGATAGCTAAATACACGAGTAAAGAAATTTCCTGTTTTACCATCAAACTGGCACCAAGGTGCATCAGAAGCCTATGAACGAAGACCACACACTTCCTTAATTCCATATTATACAATTCACTTATGTGGTAATTTCTATCCTTTCTATTGAAAATCACATAATTATGGGAATGAATTGTGTGTGTGTGTTTTTTTTTTGTAAGGACAGTGTAGAAAAGAACAAGTACACTGTAGAAAAGCCAATTCAAAATAATGCAACAAGACAAACATACCTGAGCTTCTCCACTGGAACTAGAAGGAGACTGGGCAGAAGCAGAATCAGAATTTCCACTTGTTTGAGGTGGACTTGACTGATGAGAATCTTGTTGTGCCCATGGGTAATCAAGAGAGCTAGTTACAAGGTTTGCTGAGACAGGCAATCTTTCCAGATCTTCCATACCATCATCTGAGTCAATATATATGTCATTCAAATCAAAATTATTCATCTTGATCTGTCCAGCAGTGCTGTCTCTAGCTTCAGAGTAGGCCGGTGGACTGTTTGACATGCTGGGCTTTATAGAAGAAGTAATTTGCTGATCAGAGGCCCTAGCATCATGTGCATGCGTTACTTGTTGCTGCAGTTTAGCCATGGACACAGCTTCATGCTGTCTTGTAACAGTTGGGGAGCCTTGAGAACCATTGGAGAATAAAGTTGACACCATCTCTGACTTCCTTGATGAACCACCTTCTCTCAACAAATTCTCTGGTTCTTGCAAAAGGTTAGAAATGTTCTTGGCCCCTTGCTCGCCATTCTGACTAGCAAGACTCCTCAGAATATGAGTTAGTAGATCCTGATCTGTAGTCTGATTTGACCTGTCAGCTATAATTCAATTAAAAAATCAATTATCCATCCCCTAAAAAATTCTCAGTTGTAGCAGAAATACAGATCAGAAAAATTGACGTGAATAGTCTTATTAAGCAAACACAATTAGATGTCATAAAACTAAAGGATCCCAAATGTCAGACTAACCATATGCTGCAATAAATAAGTGCTTAAAATAATTAGTCTAATGAGATCATATAACAGCACATAAGATTGACACTACTGATTAATATCACTATATCTCCACATTGCAGTAGAAATTCCAAGTGGTATTAAGTTGTTTTGTGGAATAATTTGTCACGGCTTTATATTGTCATAGGTACTCACAAATCTCAATATAAAACCGTGACAAATTATTTTGACAAAACAACTTAATAACACTTGGGCTTTGTAGTGCAATGTGAAGATAGAGTGCATAATATTGATCATTAGTGAACATAATCAGGCTTTTAGCAGGGCCTAAAACCTTAGTGCCTATAGAACAAAGACACCAATCAGCAAAAAAAAAATAATCGAATAGCAAATAATCGCCAGGTTAGAGTGCTAATTTAGATTTCTTTTATTACTTTTTCCTCAGGAAAGTTGACAGAACAAAGAGATGATTGGGCCTGACCAGCAATTAAAGCACTAAAAATAGATTTCATATGCTAATTACTAAAAGTAGATGTTGTCACAAGTAGGAAGAGACCTTCCAGTGCATCAGCAAGAGCAACAGGAGGTCTAATTGAATTAGAAACTCATTCAAAAGGACTAGTCTTAGGATTTTATGAGAGTTTAATAACAAGACAGTGCATCTAATTACCAAAATTGGAAAAACATTTGTCCCACAATTTGTCCGTCAACATACCTACAAATTCTTATTAGTTGAAATTAACCTTGAGATGAGGGCTTGCTAGGTAAAGATAAAAATGAAGCCCAAACCATTTCTGGTGCCCTCTCCTAGAAAGCCCAAACCAGCTAGACATTCTTCTTCTAGAAAGCTAATATATGTTATATATCAATAATGTTAGTCATATTTTAACATATTCAGTCCCCGCTAAAGCAAGGAATAAAAAAAATCTGTCACACTACTTTCCAAAGAAAATAAGGGCAACCCAAAGTAATTCTTCACATATGAAATGAAATAGAAACTCGGGGAAGAAGATCATTTCCTCCATGCATCTTTCTGCTGAAGCAATGCATTGGTTTAGTTACAACTAGCCACTAATTTAGGTGAAAATTTGGACTAATAGTAACATGTCTTGCATGAAAAATATAAAGGTTTTATAAACCATATTTGTGCAGCTGACCAAACTACCTTCCTTTCAGCTACTAACATAGCAGGAATGTATACAAATGAAAAGTTTAATTTATAAAACAACCTTCATCCTTTCAAACTAGAGAAACAAGAATCAAGCAATGCCATACATAAAATAATCAAGCATATTACACGGAATCAACTGCTCTGGGCACTAGATACGGAGATTCAAGAAATACTCACAATGCATATTTGAAAGTATCTTCAATAAACTTATCAACAGATAGCTACTAGTCTGATCATCATTTAATGAACTTCCACTAGGAACAGGTTCATGATTCGTTTTCCTTCTTCGTTTATTATGTCCTGCCAAGCGTCTTCTGCAGCTTCTCTTTCCCTCATCAAACTCTTGAAGCATGTGAAACCTGTTGATAGAGTGCCGTAAACTTTATATGCTTGCATGAAAATAAATAACAAACGATTGTTTGAAGGACTGCCAAAAGATACTTATTGTGATATTCGGTTGTATTAAATTAAAATATAATTTAGAATTTTCATGATTTACTACATCTTTGTATCGTAATTAATACCGTTCATTCCCTTCACACTAACAACAAATAAGTTAAGCAAATTCGAACTGATCAACTGCAGCAAAAAGCTGAAACCAACAAATAAAATTACCTACTACATTGTTGACAGAATCTTTGCATTGCATTTCCGACAAGTGCCCGACTGGCCTTGGAATGCATCTCGCAAACTTTATGTCGTCTGTGATAATCCTTAGCTTTGCTCAGATCAGCACTGCAGTCCTCCACCTGACAAACAGCTCGATTTGAAGTACTTCCAGATACTCTACTCTTCTTCCCATTCATACCATCCCAGCTCGCAACTTCCCTATCCACCACTGCAGAAGCATGCCCACCAAGCTTTAAACTAAGAGTACCCGCTTCCTCATTCAAACCATCATCCTCCAGTACAATAACTCTCCTTTTCTTGTCCCCTTCCTTGTTCCCCTTGGGATCCCTAGGATCTACTTCCTCAGAGCAGGAAGAACTGTTGGAGGGACCTCCAACCACCGGGATCCCAGACCCTAGAGGGAAAAATTGCTGTCCCACTCCCACACCATCCGCTGGCACTGGATTCAACCGGCTTGCTATGAACAGATCGCCATCCCATCTCCAATCATTCAAATCCCACTCCGACGACCTCTTCCCCATACCCCTCAAATCCGACGAAGCCCCCACGCCAAAAAAATGATAAGCCTCCGCACCAAATCTAGCCTCCATGGTCAACCAAAAACCCCGCTCACTAAAATCCTCAACTTAATTCAGTCACAGTACAAAGTTAACCACAGGGAATCACAACCAATTAACCTTACTTACAACCCAACAGTCCCAAAAATAGCAACCCCACGCAACCACGGTTCCAAATAAGTACAATCCTCATGACCACCAAGACTTCCAATTTCCAAAGTCAACCACAGAGTCCTTGCTTAGCTCAAGTACCAAGTCACAACCTCCCCTTCCTATCTTCAACCAAAAAAAAAGTTTATCTAAAAAAACACCAGAAAGAAAAATTAAAACAATAAAAAAAGGCTATAAAGTACAATTGAAGAACAAATTGACGATGAAGCGAAGAGAAGTATACCTGTACGTCTTAGGTTTGGCTTGAGAAGCAACGCAGATCGGCGGCGAGTGGATGTCGGTAAGTGAGCACGCGAATGGCGAACAGGTTCTGTGGACGGGAACGGTGTTTCTGGTGCTGCTGTTGATGATGATTGCGATGTGAATGTGAATTTTATTTCTTTTTTATTTTCCCTTTGAGAAGGTACGGTGGTATGGTTTGATATCCTATGGAAAGAAAATAATAATAATATTAATAATAAATAATAATAATTACTGATAAATGGTGGTGGGATTGGGAACAGTACACCCCACCAGACACATAGTGGTGGGCCAGTTCCACACACTGCGTGTCCCTCGCTCTTTACCTTATGGAAGGAGGACCCAAAACATTAACAAAAGATGCCTTTGCTTTCCTAACCCTGCACCCGCTGCACCGGATCCACGCCGTTCATCTTCGTTAAGTAAACGTCACATTCTTCCACTCCTCTGCAACAGTTTTTTCCATATCATCACCACATGCCAACCACGTGTGACCGCTACACGACACACTCTCTCGCCCCTTTCTCATTGTCTAATTGAATTTTAATCACACTCCTACTAGTATGCTATGTCTACGCCCTCTGTCTAAACCTTAATTATGTTACCATTATTATCTCCGCCTTCTCATTATCTATGTTGATTAGTCAAACATTATTCATAATTTGTAACTGTCTAATTACTAAATACTAGCACTGTATAATATAAAAAACGTATTATGAGATTAAATTTATGCATTCACAAATATCTTATGTATTCAATTAATATTAATTAATGATAAAAAGTTTCCTTACTAACACATGCAGATGAATTGGGTATCTTTTTCCTAGTTGAGATTTCTTTTCATGAATGATGTGGAATTGGAAAGTTTATTTCTTTATCGTATAGACAAATCTTTAGCCCCAAAAAGAAAATTTTTCACGTCCTTTCTAATACCATCCATTCTTTTAAATTGTCTTTTATGAGTTGTTGGAAAAGAATATCGCAACACTCTAATTTTTTTTTACTAAAATATATAATTAACACAGATTATATAGTTTAAAATAAAACTTAATTTTTATTTTATTGAAAATTAACAAAAAGAAATATTGTTTTATAACTATAAATTTTATTAAAATAAAAAAAATTAAGAATAAAAAATTGTTCCATATATTTTTTTATATTGACCATTACATTTTTTTCAACACCTGTGTTATTTTCATATAAAACGATTATTGTATGTGAAAATCACGAATATATGGGTGAACTTACACTTATCAAATAGGTCCACATAATAGGTTTGGCTCTAACCCACGTATGTGTTGGGGTCAAAAAAGTCCACAAGATCAAAAAGTTCTCTTATTAAAAAAGTTCACAAGGTCAAATATTCTAAAAGCTACATGGGTCAGGGTCAATCCATGAGCTTTCCTTTTTAGAATAAAAATATATAATAATAGACTTATTATCTTAACATTTAATATAATTATATACTTAAAGATTTAACTTCTATAAGTGATAAAATATCTATTATCAATGTTATACTTTCAACTTTTATCATCACTTATTTCTGGATTATTAAGAATAAAGTAGTAAAAAAAGTGGTGAACTTTCTACAATTTTTTTGGATAGATATGATGAGGAGAATTTACCAGCAGTGGACATTTTTGTATGCACGGCTGATCTAAAATTGGAGTCTCCATGCATGGTAATGAACATAGTGTTATCAGCAATGTCATACAATTATCCTGCAAATAAATTGAACATATATCTCTTTGACGATGAAGGCTCTAAGCTAACATTTTACGCTCTCTTAAAAGCCTCCATTTTCTCAAAAAATTGGTTACTCTTTTGTAGAAGATTTAATGTTGAGCCTAAGTCCCCAAAAGTTTTCTTTGCTCAACCCCAAAATTCAAGCACTAGCACTGAGTATCAGAAAGCATATTTACAGATCAAGGTAACCAAGTTTTTTTTTATTATTATTAAGCATGTTCAACGAATTTATGTATGTATAACTAACGAGATTATATATATATATATATATATATATATATATATATATATATATATATATTTGTGTGTGTGTCAGAAATTGTATGAGGAAATGAAAAGTGAGATTGAATCAGCAGTAGCAGAGGGAGAGCTTCCAGAGAATGTGAGGAATGAGCACATGGGATTCTCAAAATGGAACCCAAAGATGACAAAACTTGAAAGTATAACATTGATAACATGGGGTCAAGTGGCTTAACCTGACCCTAATTCAATGTCAACCCATTTAATGAGGCTATTAGGGCTAGAGGCTTTGAAAAGGCCCCCTATACTGTGGGCCAAAAAGATGGGGTCTAGCTCTATGAAAGGCCAGGGCTGGCCTTGGGGCTAAGGTAAATTGACAACTCTAAGTGAAGTAATATACAAACATTCAAACATCGTAACAACATACACATTCCTCATAATATAACAATCTACTTAAACCTTACATATTCATGGTGTCTCATAATGTCATACAATTACATTGATTATTTCACATAACCACATAAAACATGTCATCACCATAATTTATACAACAACAAGTGAACTCAACGTCAGGAGCCAATTTATAACTCTCACAAAAAGATTATCCATAATCACTCACCACTAGAGCAAACACCCTTTATGCATCTCTTAGGCCTTACAAATAGGGCAACCTTCCTACTTCTATCAAACCTTAAAGATTGGGTTCATTTCTCATCAGTCTCATCGAGAGCTTTCCCGATGAAGTATATGAGTGTCACTTTTCACCACTCTCTTTAAGAGCTTCCTCACTAAAGTTCACCTCTAGTACAACTATACAGAGTTACCCTTCACCACCTTTATCAAGTCCACCACACACAAGCATTTATTTATGTATCAACATGTTATTACAATCATACTAAATAACATCTACTCCACAATTTAGACTCATATAGAACATTACATCACATATAAACAAAAAGGCAAGAAAACAAAAACAAGAATAAAATAATGTAAGCTCCTCTTACCTCTTACTCGTTACTTCTCCTTCAAATATACTTAATCGCATTTTTTTCTCACCCAAGCATAGCACTTACTCATTTAGTATGTATATTTATGGGTTTCACTTTCATCCTTAAAACCCTATATACTCTTCAAGGATTTCAGGTACCTAGAAAATGGAATTTTAGAAGTGGTGGTAGCTTAAACTCAACTACTTTAATATTAAATGATTTTATTATAAATAGTTTCTTTATGAACAAGTTTCATTATTTTAAAATATATCATCTCTCTAGAAAACTACTTTTCTAGAGTTTTTTAACTTTTCTCTATGAATTCTCATCATTTGTTTGTTTGATTGAAAAACTGAGATCGTACGATTGATCCTTGCAACGAGCTCTTCAATATGGACCTATAAGTTTCTTCGTTTAAGTAAGTTGAGTTTCAAGCCTTATGCTTGGTCTTTGGTGTACCATGATCATGTTTCTGATATTTATAGAAACATATATAACTTGTTGTGTGGTTGGAGCTGTTTTAGGTTTTCTAGAACAGTTTAGTCATATGTCATATAAGGAAAACTATAACATCTTAGTGTGTGTGAGTTGGAATTAGTGAATTCGAGATAGTTTGTAAAATCTTGTATGTGATGTGATGAATTTTTGTCATGATAAATGAGTATATATTTTTTGTGTTATATTGAATAGTATTGTGTGGTTAAAAAAAGTGCTACATTTATGATAATTCTTTAGAATTTGAGATTAGGAAAGAGTAATGTGTTTAGTTTGAGTTGCTTATGCAAATTTGATATTTCATTATGTTATTAGTACGGATGGCAACGGATCGGGTCGAAGATGGATAGTATCTACCCACAACCCGTCCCCTATCTGCACGAGTACTCATATAAAAAATATCCACAGATATTTTAAAATTCGCATGCCGCAAAAGTTTAAAAAAATATATTTTATACATTTTAAAATAAAATTTAAATAAAATTATAAATATATAATATAAATTAAATTTTAATTTAATTTAATTTAATCTAATAAAATATAAATTAAATTTATTTTTAATTTAATTGAATTTAAAAAATATAAATTTAATTTTTATTATTATTTCTTGCGAGAGTAACGAGTATCCACGTGTGAGATAGTATAATATTCGGATCCAACCTCTTTAGAAACGGGTATTAAAATACCTATTTACTCGTTATTAGCAAATAATAAATATCTCCGAATAATAATTGTCAGCCACATATTTTATTCACATACAATAGTAACTACCAGCTGTAACATCCCAATATCTCACATTGGATAATTCATATTATTACATTTACGGTAACATCCCGTAATCTCACACTTAAAAATTCACAGTTGATATACATATTTTAAACTCAGATTTCAACTATAAACTCCTAAGTATAACTTGAATCCTTCTAACTTATCTTCGATCTCTTTCTTCATTGGTATTGCTTCAGACGACATTCCTTCATCTGCTCCCGTATAATATCACGCATTATACGATCATCGCATTCACATGCACACACATGTAAGGGTGAGCTAACAATTCAATACAATAAACATACCTCGATATCAAACCATACTATGCTCACTATACCAGATCAAATTACATAAACAAATATGAGTTACACACTAAACCACATTGCATGCATCAATATATATCAAACACCAAATCAGAATGCATACACCAATATGCATCAATGCATACACCAATATGCATCAAACACCAAATCAGAATGCATACACCAATATGCATCATGCATACACCAATATGCATCATGCATACACCAATATGCATCAAACACCAAATCAAAATGCATACACCAATATGCATCATGCATACACCAATATGCATCGAACACCAAATCAGAATGCATACACCAATATGCATCACGTCCATCAATCCCAAAAGTCATACAAATCACATACATTCACATACTTTCCACATAAATCACATTATTATAATTCACAATCATGTTCAGATGCATAAATTCAAATCTAATAAAATCCAATTATTTCAGAAATCATACAAACTGAATATATTCCAACAAGATATATTACACAATAATTTAACAGTCCAAAATCTGTTCAATAGGATTTAAGTTAAAAACTTGTCGAGTAGACTTCCAGGAAAGAGAGGTGCGTCACAATGGACAACTTAAGTACCAAGTCTTTCCTTAGCCAAAGTATTCCTCAAATAGTTTTTAACAAATTTCTTATTTACAGATTTAAAACAACAGCATATAATATTAACACCGAAATTTAATATAGATATCCAAAAAAATAGAAATTTAAGCAATATTGAGATCTCTAAGAAGATACGAAATTAATATCTATAAATCTGTAACTCCGATTTCAAATCTGAATGGTCACAATAATTCACTATTTGTTATAAACTATATATTAAAATTTCAGGTTGATCCAACGGTTAAATAGATAGATATTGAGGTTTTACCGAGGTAACTTAGGTGCAGAATTTTAAGTGGTTTTCAATTATACTCAAAATGCGGAACTAATTTCCCTAAGCACAAACATTTAATTACAAATCTGAACGGTCAAAATGACTTAATATGTCTTATGAATTACATACTAAATTTTGGGCTCAATCTAACGGTAAATAAAATATATATGAAATGTTTACCATAATAACTTAAGAACAGAAATATAGTGTTCATCAGATTTTTCAAAACTTAAAAATTATTTTCTCCAAACATAGACTTTCAATTTATAATCCGATCGGTCAAAGTGTATTAATATATCTTAGGAATCATATATAAAATTTTCAAGTTGATCTAACGGTCAAATAAGTCGTAATATATATTTTACCGAGATGACTCAGTAATAGATCTACAGGGGTAATTAATTTACTCAAACATGCAGGATTTATTTCTCTAAGTACAGACTTCTAATTACAAATCCCAACGGTCAAAGTGAAGAAATAGGTCTTAAGATTCATATATTAAAATTTTAGCTAAATCCAACGGTCAAAATAATTAAAAGAAAATTTTTACCATACTAACTTGAAAATAAGAAAATTATAATCATGAAAACTAAATTTATATAAGTGAATAGATAACTACCATTACCAAAATTTTAACATACTCATAACTCATATTCATTATCATAACATGGATAAAATCATATACAAGAAAGATTAGCTCCCCTTACCTCTATTCCAGACTTAATCTCCTACTCCGAATTTGTTTCCCTGAAATTCTTCAGAACTTCTACTCTTCTTGCAACTAAAAATTTCTCCCTAACTCTTTCTTCTCTATTTCTCAAGCTCTCACTTGATTCCTCTTTTTTTTTTTTTGGTGCCAAAATACCCTTCCCTCCTATGGCTATTTATAGGTAAAAAAAATTTACTATTCATTAATATTTTAATATTATTTATTATTTTAATATTATTTAAAAAATAATATTTTAATCATTTACTCACCAAATCTGATCTTAGTTTCTACCTACTAATTTCTTCCATGCTAAGGAATCTTAATGCTGAAAATTTATTTTTATTATTTTTTTTTTTACTATTTACTATTTACTATTCACTTTTTACTATTCACTATTCAATTTTTACTATTCGATTTTCTTAAAAAAAATACTAAATAAGTTATCAAAAATTTTAACTTCTCCTTATAAAATTACTATAATTTTATATCCAAAATTTACATTTTTCTATCCACTAAAATTATTATTACTAATAAAATGCTAAAATTTACTACTATATATATATATATATTTTTATTTTTATGGGTCTTACACCAGCCACATATTTCACATATATTTGCACCCGCATATTTTTTTATTTTGTCATCCATTGTTGTTAGGTTGTTTGAATTGGTTAGAGTTAAAATAAGTTAATTTATTGTACCATGACTTTATGGACAAATTAACATTCACTATGATATGATATTTTAAACTTTAAATCTTAAACCGTGAATTATATATATATATATATATATATATATATATATATATATAATTATATATATATATTATATATATATATATATATATAACTTATTTATATTATAATAACTATTTTATTTATTTTTCAATAAACATATATTATATAATTTATTTTCTAAGTCCTTCTAAATAATAAAAAAACAATAAACCACATTAAATATGTATTTTTTAATTATTACAATTTTTAAGTTTGTAAACATAACATTTAATATTTTGTTTTCTATTCACATAAGTGTGTAAGGGCATATAATTCTTTTATATATATTAAGTTAAAATAATTTTATTATTTAATAAAATAAACATGTAGTTTATTTAACAAAATGGCCATGTAATTCTTCATTTAAAATATAATTACGTAATTATTAAACTCGTACTTTTATAAAATTATTTGTTTTTATGTTTTTAAAATTTACATTTATTTTAACGCAATATAAATATAGAAACGCAGTCCTGTTTCAGTTAATAAGAATAAAGTTTAATTTTCATCTTTAACAGTCTCAAATTTCATTTTTTAGGAGTAGAGGTTAAAGTTTAAATTGTTTCCAGACTACCTTTAATAAAATTATTATTTTTTAATAAAATTGATTCTGAATTAAAACTAATTAAAAAATTGTGTAATTTATGTATAAATGTTTATATTGTAAAAATAATATAATAACGAAATTCAATATAACATTTACCTGTAACCAAAACTATTTAAGGTGGCTAACTTAAAATCAATTTTAAATACTAATTTGATATTGTTTGAATATTTTAAAGTTTAAATAAAAAGTTATTTTATAAAAAAAAACCTTGAATAAACATTTTATTACATAATCTTTTTATCACGCTTAATTGTCTCCTGTAACTTAAATCAATATTAAATGTATTTTAAATATTTTTTTTAAAACAAAACAAAACCATAATTAACCAAATTTCAAAACAAACAATACTTCAAATATACAAATACTTCAAATTTACGACCATTTATCATAATGATATCATTCATTTAAATTTATGATCACAACATATGATAATATATTCTTTTAAAACATAGAAATAAAAATAAAAAAATCAGGAAAATAATAGATTATCTATTTACTAATAATATCTATTGGGTTTATAGTTTTATCATTCAGGAGTTTACTTGAAAATCAAAACACAATACATATTAAATATAAAATAATTAAAGAGATAAGACTTTCCGAAACGATGACAATTATAAATTAATTTATTAAAATTAAAATGAAACCCATTTATTGATAAAAAATATTAAAACTTAAAATTAAAAATTAAATTTAAATTATCCATGTTTTGATACTCACCCGGAAGGTCAAGGAACCAATCACGTAAATGATTTAAGTTCAAATAAACCATGACTTAAAAGGAAATGATCAAATAACCAGATAGTCTGCCAAAATAGATTAAAAAAATAGTTAAGAAATTAATATTTTTCTAATAAAAATTAAAATATTAGTTTTTCATTTTTAGTTTATACATAAATTTGTTATTATAAATAAACACAATGTATTATTAAAATTTCAGTATGATAAGATGGTTTATTTTAATTTATATATTGTAATATTCTATTTTTTTTAAAAAAATTAGTACTATTAAAATGAAGCATCAAATAATCAAAAACTAAAAATAAATAATTCAATAACTAGAATAAATGTTTTTACTAAGATTCTACAACATGTATACAACTCTAATACAACAAATTTCAAGTCTTTCAAGAAGATCATATATACTAGATCAAGCATAAAAACTAAACCACCATGTCTTCATTCCCTTTTACTTGTTTAACTGTTATTTTGCTCACAAACAAAAATAAAGCTGAAATAATCTTATTTCAACCATATTTTTCTCAAACAAATGATTTTTTTTCTTAGGTGAAAATAAGACTATCCAAGAGAAAGAAATTTCCACTCAAGCTAAAATTTTTTTTTTTCCTTTGCATTACAATTGTATTTGAATATTTATTATAAATAAAAATTTACTATTAGTTTATATATTTATTTATCTGCAATTTTATTTAAGTGAATTTTGTTATATATAAGAAATGATTATTGAGCATAATGAAACTTATATGAATTTTTTGTGATTCCTTATTTAAAATTATATGTAAATTATTATTTGATTTGTGTATTAAGTATTGTCACTTTTGTTATAACATATATCTTCTAGTTTTACTAATTATTTAAGCCACATTAAAATATCAAATTGTAAGAAATTGAGGAAGTTCTTACACATAGCAACATAAGTGAATATGTCATATGAGTGGTAATAAACTTATCTTAATTCATGATTCTTGAGTTCACTTGCAAATTTAATATTGGATTTATTCAAATGTTAGTATTTGATAAGACATACTTAATACGGATTTTTTAAAAAAACGTTAGTTTATATTTTTGTTGTAGGTTAGATGATGAATGAAATTAAATTGTATTGTTATTTTTAATTAAAATGTATTTTTTTTATTTTTTTTAAGTTAAAATTTTTACCAGAGATTAAGTTTTACATTACCTGCGATTTTAATAAATACGTTTCTTGCGGTTATGAAAATCGCTAGGAAAAATGACATTGTTAATAATAACTAGGGATTTTCTAGAAACCGTCAGTATTTGTGGGGGTTTTCCAAAACCTCCATGGGAAACTAGATTTCCGAAGAATGAAGAAGGAATAGCAAAACCTCTCTCACCCGATGGAAAAATCGAAGGAAGAAAGGGAGGGAGCTCACAATGGTGTTGGTGAGGTCACAAGCAACTACAACGTCGATGACGTGGTTTCGAATTAGAAAAATCTGGGCGACGACGACTTCAACCGTTTGACGAAGGTGCAACCGTGGATGAAGGAAATGCGGTGGCTAACCATGAAGAGGTGTGATGGTTCTGGGCATGATAAAGACAAGAGCTACCGCTGCAGATGGAGGTGAAGAAAGGTTTGACTCTCTGGTTCACAAGCGAAGAAGAAGGAGAGGGGAATGGAGTTGGCCACACAAATGACATCGTCAGACACCATACTCGTCGACAATGATTCTTATTGGAGGATATGTGATGGTCGACCTTCTATGTTTGTTTGAGGGTCAAAGGAGAAGAAGATGAAGCATGAGCTCATTTTCTAAAGGCTTAATACCTCTTTTGGTCCCTCAAAGGAGGGGGAATATTCAAAATCGTCCTACCTTTTTTAAAATGTTCAAAACAGTCCCAACTTTTGAAAAAACTGGTCAACTTAATCCTTTTTTGTTACAGTGTCAAATTTCTAATGGTACAACTGCCACCTTGGACAAAAGTTAATGACATGTCCAATTGGCAACCCTAATTCCCAAACCTTAGCTTCCTTGTGCCACCAGCACCATGGACTATCGTAGGCTGCCGTCAGCCACCCTGTCGTCTTGTCGCAACCTTCTTTGTAGATCTTTGATTTTATTTTTTTATTTATTGGAACATCTAATTATGCTATAGAACTTTTGGCGTTGAGGTCTACAATCTTGTTAAATCAAAATATTGAACAAAATAAGTTCATATTTTATTCTTTTTAAATATTTTTAACATTTCTTAAATTAACTTCACGTATTTAATATGAGTTCTGAATTATGTAAATTCGTGAGAGAAGCATTATTCGTGAAATTAATGAAATTAATGAGATAATGGATAATTCACTTGTTAATTATTTTTATCAAAAAGTCAAAGAAGCAAGGGTGTTTCTGGACGAGACAAGATTCACTAAATGAATTTATGAAAGTTTCTCCCAGAAGTCTTTATTTTAAAATTAATTTTACTATTTATTAAAATTTCAGAAGTAGTAAATTATTAAAATGTATATATAACAATTAATAATAAGATTAAATTCCGTAACTGTAGTTTAGTGTACACTTTTCTCTATCTGTTTTATTCTGTATATTTTTATTATGCATTAACCAACTTTTTTGACTTTTATTTTATTGCGTAATTATAATTATGTTTTTTCAAATAGAGATTAAATTATTTTATAACTGTTTTTCATGCATAATGCTATTTATTTCTTATTATATAATTATAACATGGTTTAATATCTATTTTTGTCTATATTTTCATCAATTTTGTTTAAAGTGGTTCTCGACTTTTTCTAGCCTTAAAAGTTATTTTAATTTTTATAACTTTTGTGGTCATTTTCACGGATGACGTCTAAATTGTTAAAGACACAATATCTACGTGAGCCATCCGTGAATAATGTGGTTCACACTAGGGATGGCAAAAAAATTCGCGTCCGCGGATAAAATCCGTGACGGATAGTTGATACCCGCGGATATTTACTATCCGCAATCCGCAGGTAGCAAATATTTTAATACCCGTTTATAAACAGGTCGGATGCGGGTATTATACTATTCGTACCCGCGGATACCCGCTACCCGCAAAAAATAAAAATAAAAATAAAAATTTAATTTATATTTTATTAAGTTAAATTTAATTATAATTAACATTAATTTATATTTTACAAGATTAAATTTAATTAAAATTGAATTTAAATTTATATTTAATTTAATTTATATTATATTTTATATATTTTTTGTAATTCTATTTTAATTTTATTTTAATAATTTACTAAAATATATTTTTTTAATATTTGCGGGTATCCGCGGGTTTTAAAATATCAGCGGATATTTTTTAAGCGGGTATCCGTGCGGGTAATGGGTCGGGTAGCGGGTGGATTTTTTTTTGTCGAGTCGGGTTGCGGGAAGGCACTATCCGTGCCCGACCCGACCCGTTGCCATCCCTAGTTCACACATAATCTCATCTTCTTCCCAACATCCTCGACTTCATCGTTGCTGCATCATCAATCACCAAACTCTGCCTCCCTGCCACTACGTTGCCTCAACGCACCACCATTTTCTTCATCATACCACTATCGCGAGACAACTAACATTTTCTTTGAGTAAGCTACAGATTGCAACCTCACAAGCAACTTGCGAAAAATCCTAAATCACGCACCAAACCGCGAGAACCTCCATGTCCAACCACCCAAACCAAATGCGAAACCACCAACAACGCAATCACAAACTATCCTATAAACCTCTATTAGCCACCACTTTCTCGTACCACCAACAAAAGCCATGGTGAAAGCCTAATGACCCATTTCGTGCTTCGTCCACACGAAGCCTCATTGCAAGTTCAAACTTGCAAATTAGAAAGGTAGAGACCACAAATTGCAAATGAAACCCAACATCTCCATCACCGTAAATGTAAATCAAATCAACCACGACGAAACATCATGTTCGTTCAACCACTATAGATTTGCACAACCACAAAACCCAACTCGTGAATCATCATCGCGATCAACCATAGAAGCATCAAGAACCACAAAACTGTCACATCAGTCACTTGCAAACACAAGCCCCAAATCACAAACCAGAAAACCTTAATCGTGAAATCCACCTTCGCACCGCCATGGGAAGCCAAATTGTGAACCAAAAAACCCTAATAATGTCATGGACAACCATGTTAAAGAAAATGAGCCACATAATTCACTATGACTCACGTGGGCACGTTAACGATTTAGATATTAAAGAAAATGATCAAATTAAACAAAAATTACAAAAAAATTGGGACAAAATTGAAAGTCCGAAAAAGTTGATGACTACTTAACAATGACGAAAATAAAAATCAAAATAGGTATTAAACCTTATAACATCATAAACATTAATAAAAAATATTTTATAAATTTTAAGTAATATGTTTAAATTAATTTTATTATAATTATTTTTAATTATATTTTTAATATTTCTATGTACATAAAATGAAATTTTAATATAACATATAAAGAGAGATTTGAATCATTTATATATTCTAAATTTACCAATATGATGTGAGACTATAATACTTCACTTAGGTTGATATATATATATATATATATATATATATATATATATATATATATATATATATATATATATATATATATATATATTTTGAACGTATGGTTTGATAACGGTGATATCTTAATGTATATAAATAATTAATGTATATAAATAAATAAAAAGTTAACAATATATAATTTTAAATGTCATTATGGAAATAATGGGTTGAACACATTAAAGAAAGTAGTACTTTTTCAATTATGGCAAAACATTATCTTTTTTTAACGCACATGTATGATGAAGCGAGCCCACAAATCCAACCACAAGCGCGTAAATATTCTCCAATGTTTTAGTCTTTTTTTTTTATGAATTTTTTTGCTGTTCATATTTGCAATAATACAAGTTTGAACAACAAAACTAAATAAAATCAAACACATATTATGACTTATACCCATTTATTGGTTAGCTTCTGAATTAACTTACTGACAAAAAGTTGTATACTTTTACTCTAAATAAACTTCACAAGACCATAACTACAACCTGCCAAGAACACAAAGCAACCCAATCGGCTCGGACTACGAGACAAGGTAATGCTGTCAGAGAAGAAAATTTGGAGTTTGTGTTCTATGGTTTTAGCTTTGTTCTTTTAATTAACATACTAAATCCGTGAGCAGTTCATCTGGCAACATGCAGGAATCCGTTTTGGATCCCTTCAAGGTGACACTCTTTGTTTTATTCATTTTGTTTAACCAGTACTTGAACTGCACCATTATTATTGCTTCAACATGTCTACCGCAATACCTTAATTTCTGATTCGTGAGATATTGATCACGTTGCAATGTTTCGTGACAACAGGTGACGGATTCGATTCCTTCATCAGTGTAATTTGGTTGAAGAAACCAAAATCTTCCAGCAGAACGATTTGTACATTATTAACCCAATAATTGCTTTGCTACACCATGATTGATACACAATATCTAGCCATACTTTGAAAAATAAAAAGGCTTTGCGAATCTATTTTAAATTTGGCACATCTAGATTTCCTTTTATTTAAACAACATTATTAGTTTCAGTTGTTAATTGATCTGGTAAACTTATTTGTCATTTATAATTCCCAACCTTTTAGGCAATTTAGAGAATTGTGGAATTTTCAGTTAGGCCAAACACTAATTCCAACTCTTCCTTTTTTTTTCTTTAGTTAGCGTAACTCATTCTAAAGATAATAAAGGGCCCAATTGCCAAAACTACGATTGCTTCAGCTGCAACCAAGACTTGGTACTGGTCTTCTAAATAAGAATTATAACGGGACAAAATGGGTAAGACAATAATTGTCTTGAAAATAAACAATTTTTGCTTAATTCTATTACCGTCTTTCAGTCTTAAATATTTTTGACAAAAAAATTTGACTGATGATTAACAGTGTTAAATTTTTATTGAAGTGGTCTAGTCAAATTAGTATTTTATGGGTAAATAAATATCAATTATTTTTATAGATTTTTAAATATATATTCAAAACTAAATTGAAGTTATTTGTGTTTCTTGAATGTAAAAGGTTATGTGTTTCTTGGATGTAAAAAGTTGGAAGAGGAGTAATTTTCTATCAAGATAATGGCAATGCATAAAGATTACGGTTATATTCGTATCAGCGATAATAAAAATACTTAAAATTTATGGTGGATAATTAATAGATGGTATTATGGTTGATTATTAATATTTATGTTTAATAATCGTTTATAAATGAATATAAATATTATATTATTATATATATTGTGTATATTTATTATATGAAAAAAAATTACATTTTATTAAATTAAATTAACATTAAAATTAATTTATATTTTATTAAATTAAGTTTAATTTATATCGTATTATATATATTTTTGTAATTATTTTATGTTAAAAATTTATAAAATATTTTTTTTAAATATTTACTAATATCTATAAATATTTATGGATTTTAAAATAAACGTGAATGTTTCTAAGTGAATATCCAATAAATATTAAAACAAGTAATAAATATTTGTTTATTTATTTTAAGTTTGATAGTAGATTGGAATTATTGAAGTCTAATCCGACTTGGTACTTTCCTTTCATTGAGATGTAATTATTTGTAATGTGGATAAGACGTTGAAACATCCCATATTGGAATAACAAAAAGAATAGTGGAATTTGTGTTCAAAATCATTAATGATATTAATTTCTTGTACCTATTGCTTTGTGTTCACGTTTCAAATAATTTATGTTAAATTTTGTTTACCACTATTTTACACCTAAATGTTCTTTTCCTAAAAGTTTCCAGAATGGAAATGGAGTTTACTTTTTTCTCAGTAGTTTGTGATCATATTTTAAGAAAAATCAAGTTCTTTCTTTTTTATATTTAATATTTTGTCTACTAAATACAATATGTAGAGTTTAATTCTTTTTGGCACTTTAGGACTCAAACTATTCTCATTAATTTTTTCAAAAAACGAACTTAAGTTACATTTTTTTTTCTTTTTCATCTTTAAAATTAATTTAATGTATTTAAAATGAAAATCTATCCAAAAATACCAGTCGAAGCAAAAGAAATCCGTAAATTTTTATCTATTTCTAGTTAAAATAATTAAGTTCGATCATAAAAGTTTGATTGAAAACTTATATAAGAAGTTTGAAGATTTTGGATCATATTAATTTGTGTGGAGAAATTCGTTCTTGTCCAAAAGAAGGAAAATGTCTGACACTGTCCAAAAGAGAGGAAATTGCTGACTTAAGTATCATAAACAGTAAAAGCGCGTCAGTGGGCACATAAACCTATAATTTGTTTCTTTTTCCGGAAGGGTTTTGTTTCATTGAGTTGCTCAATCACTGTTCACCACCTCACACTATTTCTAATTTTCTGTTATTAATTGTCAATTAGGCTGAGCTAACTTATAAGATAATGAATTTTTATATTTTTTTAAGAAAGAAAAAAATATTAAATAAATATAAAATATTTGTATGTGTGAAAGTTTCATTTTGACACTCCTCTTTTCGGTTTACATATATAAAGACGAAGAATAATAAATTATTGGTAACGCGAGTTTGAACATGTTAAAAACGCGTTAGCAGTTATTGTATGACAAATAATTAGTGGATGTAACTTTTCTAAAGTATGATTACGTTTCGGAAGGATAGATTAAAATAACTTATAACCTTCAAAAGATTATGTACCAAACTTACTTTCTAGAACCTTAAGCGATTACAGGATTATTTAATGCATTTTATGCTTAAAGGTCTTTTAAATGCGTGATAGTTATTCTCAGTAATTAATACTGCGTCCGACCTTTTACATAGTATTTTATTTTAGTTTTTATTGAAGTTAAAATTTAGTTATTATTATGATTATTATTGTAGGTTTTACTATTTTATATATAGATATGTACATAATTTTAATTTTAGTGTATTTTTAAAAATTCATTTATTTATTTTATTTTGTTTTTGTTTCAATTTAAGGTATTAATTAAGCGATTAAAATTTAAGAACAAACAGACATTGCTATAAATGATAATAATAATAATATTAATAAATAATTATACACGTACAAATAGTTTTGGCAAATTGATTGACAAATATTGATATTTAGTTTTTCTTTATAATCATTGTAAATTTGTAAATAGAGTTAGTTAGTTTTGTGATGAAATCTTGATATGTTTGATAAGTTTTAATTAATTTACATTCTGTTTAAAAGAAATTCCTCATAACTATTTATACTAGAGAAAACAGCTTGCGAAATAAAAGTTTTTTTTTTCATTCAACTATGAAAATGATCGAAGAACTTATGTATACATATTGAAAGGGTCTTTCTAACTTTATAACTCATGTTTTTTTAATATATAGATAAGATAAAAATGATTTTCTTAGAAAGTTTTTTTACAACGTGATTTTATGAAAAGTTGTTCACGATAAAAAAATTATTTATTGTTTTAACTTAATATTAAAGTAAGCAATAAACATATTTTGAAAATTTAAAAAGTTATCGATTTTTTTTTTCTTAATGTAAACCGAAACACGGCGAGGAGTGGTGTGTATGTGCAATGTTTGTAGCTCGGAAGTCAAGTCTGGCCAGCAGGGTCGGTGCGGAACACGTAAAAGGAGAGAAAAAGAGGCTGAATTAGTGGCTTTTAAATACTTCATGAATCATTATAATTAGTTGTATTTTAGAGAATATATAATAAAAACAAATAAACCCTGTATCTAATAATACACTTGTAACTCTGTAACACCAACGCAACCACCATAATTCCCATTCAAAGAGAGTCAAGAACTTCTTCCACTCTTTTATCCTACGCACTCCTTCCTGCTTATCCTGCGCCTCTCTTTGGCCGGAACCGAGATCCTCCCCTTGTACCGTCGCTCTCCGCGCCTCTACACTCTCAATTTCGCCATTTTGTCATATCATTTCGTTTCAGGTAGTAATCGATCTATCACACTATTCAATGTCACTTCGCAGAGATGTTTTCTCCGTGCTGTTTTCAGTTTTCCGATTGGTTCTTCTTTTGTGGATGAACGTTATTTTTAATATTTCTTCAAACGTTGATTTCGGCCGTTATAACTTGTTCTCGGTTTCATTGATCTGTGACTGATGGCATGGACTTTAGTTGCACTTTACTCTGATTGGCGGAAACTTTTTCGATCCGTTTCCGTTTAGATTCTGTATCGATTTAGACTTTGCTAATTAAAACTCTGAGTTTATCATAGTGGACTGGAAGCAAACGCTGATTTCACGTCTCCGAAGTTCTTACACATCATTTGTTGTTGAAGGATGGTGAAATTGTGCAAATAATTTAGACTATAATAATCTCGGTTTTCTATTTGATGGTATTTGTAAGAGTTAGACAATGTTATATTGCGTGTTTTAATTGATATGAATGAAATGAGTGAAAGCATTGCGTGTATTCAAATTTCCATATCATGCAAATGAAACGAAGCTATGCTGAAATACTTCAAAGTACAAATCATTGTAAATGGACAGAAACCACACCAAATAGCGCTACCTCTTTCCTTCTTTTCTTTTGAATTGATGAAAACTGCAATTGTCGCTGGGATGTGTGTTATTTTGTAGGAATGGACTTCTTCATCGATGCCTTTTTTTTTTTAAATACAATATTAAAAATTAAAAGTTGTCTGTTATCTAGTGTGATTTAATGGGCTAATAAATATTTCAGTGAGAAAGAATCATGAGTTGTTTCAGCTGTTGCGAGGAGGATGAACTCCAGAAGTCTGCTGAAAGTGGAGGACCCTATGTAGTAAAAAATCCAGCAGGTAATTTGGTTCATACAATGCTAGAGCAATGTATCAGGGATGATATATGTATAGTTTGCTACTCTAGGCATTCTTGCATCTTCGAGTGATAATTCCATGTTAATTGGATGGATTGTGTATGTGATTGAAAAGCTTCATTATGAATACTTCATTGTTTTAATTTGTTTGATGTTATTTTACATGAAAATTGAATTTGACAAAGTTATTTTGATAAATTCAATATATGCAGGGAATGATGGAAATTATCATGCTTCTGAAACTGCAAAGCAGGGCACTCAGCCGGTTAAAGCTCTGCCCATTGAAGTTCCTAATATACCAGCAGATGAACTGAAAGAAGTTACAGATAACTTTGGTCAAGATGCTCTGATTGGAGAGGGATCCTATGGAAGAGTATATTATGGTGTTCTTAAAAGTGGGCAGGCAGCCGCAATCAAGAACTTGGATGCCAGTAAACAGCCTGATGAGGAATTTTTAGCCCAGGTACGTATGTATATGACGATCTTGGTTTAATACTTTTTTGTCTGATCATTAAGTTGTTCAATTTCCATAAACCCTCTTATTTGTAATATTTTAGGTTTCAATGGTATCAAGGCTGAAGCATGAAAATTTTGTTCAGTTGCTTGGATATTGCATTGATGGAAGCTCCCGTATTCTTGCTTATGAGTTTGCATCTAATGGATCTCTTCATGATATTTTGCATGGTAAATAATTTTTCTTTGGTTAAATTTTTAAACTACTGACATCTATAAACGGCTAATTGAATTTTTTTTTCTTTTTAATAGAAGAACTGATGAGATTACGGATTTTGACATTATTTTCTTTTCGTTTTGTTACCTTCACTGGCAATCTCAGCATTTGAGCGATATATTAGTCAAGTCTGTATCTTTTTATACATAAATGTTCTCGCAATTGTCATTGTACATGCAGGCAGAAAAGGTGTTAAAGGAGCACAGCCTGGTCCAGTTTTGTCATGGGCACAAAGAGTAAAGATTGCAGTAGGGGCTGCAAGAGGACTTGAATACTTGCACGAGAAGGCTGATCCCCACATTATCCACCGGGACATCAAGTCAAGCAATGTGCTAATCTTTGATGATGATGTTGCTAAAATTGCAGATTTTGATTTATCAAATCAAGCTCCCGACATGGCTGCACGTCTTCATTCTACTCGTGTCCTTGGAACCTTTGGTTATCATGCTCCAGAGTAAGACATGATTACAAACCAATTTCCCTTCTGTAACAGTTGACTAAATTCACTAAACAGAATTGCCATTCATATAAATTTTGTCTCTCTATCATAGTATCAATTTGGAGAAACAAACTTTTTATTGTATCTGGCACACTACCCTGGCCTCAGATAGAATGCCGAATTACTATCTGTCTAATCTTGTGGATGCTGAATTACCTTTGGTTATCATGCTCCAGAGTAAGACATGATTACAAACTCATCAATTTCCCTTCTGTAATAGTTGACTAAATTCACTAAACAGAATTACCATTCATATAAATTTTGTCTCTTTATCATAGTATCAATTTGGAGAAACAAACTTTTTATTGTATATGGCACACTACCCTGGCCTCAGATAGAATGCTGAATTACTATCTGTCTAATCTTGTGGATGCAGATATGCAATGACTGGACAATTGAATGCTAAGAGTGATGTATACAGTTTTGGGGTTGTTCTTTTGGAACTTCTGACTGGAAGGAAACCTGTAGATCATACACTACCACGCGGACAGCAGAGTCTGGTTACTTGGGTACTAATTCATCCTATATCTTATCTTTACTCCTCCTCTAACACACTCCAATCGAAAGGAGGAAAACCTAAGCCTTTTTATCACTGTCTATTGTTGACACTAAAATTCTAGCTTAATGACACTGATGACAGCAATGGATATATGTTGTTTCAGGCTACACCAAAACTCAGTGAGGATAAAGTCAGGCAGTGTGTTGATACAAGACTAGGAGGAGAATACCCACCCAAAGCTGTTGCTAAGGTGCTTACTGTCATTTCGTATACCGTTCTTCACAATTTACTTTATTTTTCCATTTTCTTGCTAACGTTGTATTAAATGTACTGGAAAATATTCTATTGCTTATATATTATTTGAAATTGTATGCATATGAATTGGAAAACTATGCAAAGCAGCTCACTAGAGGTAGGATTAGAATTCTATATTTTGTTTAGGTAGTAAATACTAAATTTGCATAAGACCAAACTTTGAATCTAAAATGTTCTATCAGTCCCTTCAGGTGGAAATTTGTTGGATGTATTAATTAATTGAGCAATTGGAAGACAGTATTAATTATGCCAGAGGAAAATATACAAATTTTTAATATAGGAAACATACCCATTTTTTTTTTTTGCTGAGAATCTTAATAGTAACTAAAGATACCCAGGACAACTGTCCTTAACGATAAAAGATCAATTTAAGAACAATATTCATGGATAACAACATGATACTTGGTTAATTACAGATGGCTGCTGTTGCCGCACTTTGTGTGCAATATGAAGCTGATTTCAGACCAAACATGAGCATTGTAGTCAAAGCTCTTCAACCTTTGCTGGCTACTCGACCTGGACCTGCCGGTGAAACACCAAATTAATTCTCTGTTTCTCTTTGTCTCTATATTTGTGAGTATGTGCACAAGTTTGCATGCAAAATATATAAGGTGCTTCAGAAGATGGTGGCAAATTGCTCCAGCATGACTTTATATCCAATTGTTTACACTACATTCATTTTGTTCATAATCCATGAGGTTCTTTGCTATTCATTTTAATGTATTTGTTTTACAAGTTAAAAAAATGTATTGGTTCTCTCTATTTTTTTCCCTTTCCATCCTTTACTTCTGGATTATTGCCATCTTTACGATAAAGAGTTGGGAAAACTACAAAACTAAATTTAGTATACTCAAAGCTAAGAGCAAGTCAATGTACTGCTGGAAACAGATATTCATAAAAGAGCCCTTCTTATATGATTGATTATTTTAATATTTTATTAAGATGTGTTAAATTGAGAGCTGTATAAATTATTCATAATTCAAATTTCAGAACTCTAGGAGAAAAAGGGAAAGTATTGTTTCACGGCTCCATGTTGTGGCTGTTGTTTCATTTGTGATGTAGTTTTTAATCACGTATGTTATTTTCTTCTCTTATCTAATGTCTTCTGGTGATCAGGGGATGATTTTGCTCGAATGGTATTGTGTTAAAAAAAATTGCAATGCATAGAATTTTAGGATCATATAATTTTTCTCTAAAGTGGATCTGTCTTTAAATTGAGTTGTGATTTAATATATATGATGTGCATGGTTATGTTAACATAGTTTGCGATTTAATTTGCCTATTTAAAGTATTTTTTTCTAATGAGTTCATTTTCATCATGGCTTCAATAATTTCACCCATAAAGTTAATGATGATTACCTATGGTTAATAGTGTATAACTAAGTAAATTTTTTGCACGGGTTATACAGTGAGGACGCTCTCCTTCTCTGTTCTGTTTGGTGATTAGATCATAATCGATTGAAATGGAAAATAATAATCAGGCAGGATTATGGTTAAAGATAGCTAGTTAATCAATTCTTTTTAGATGAGATTAATTATCGTAAAATTGAAAAATATTTTTCCCCATAACATAATAATAGAGAAGAGCCAATTTATAAAGCACATCGTGTCTGAGGGCTTTTATGTTTTTTGGTTTCCTATAAATTTCTCTTTTTTTTTTCTTATAGGTAAGAATATTCGGCAAGTACAACCGTTAGCTTGTTCATTCTTTAAGCACTGGTTGCTTATAATTAAAAAATAAAATAAAATAAAGACTTTTAGTGAGTGAATAAGTGTTTTAGTAGGATCAGTCCAAACATTCAAAGAAAGGTGTTATATTGGAGAGAATGAATGTGATGACGCTGTATTAAAAATATAATAAAAAAAGTGATCTATAAAAGTTAAGTCCATTTAAGTTTTTAAATAATGTTGTTCTGCAATAAGCAGTTACTTGCCTTAAAGAGTGATAAAAGGTAAATCGGGAAACTCAAAACCTACTTTTCAAGATTACAAGATCATGAATTTAAAAGATGAGATCTCTGAGATTGTAAACTACTAGTTTATCTATTTTTACTTTTATGTACATTTTGAACCGATCTTTATCCAAGTTTTTCATTAAGAAAATAACTTATGGTCATCTCCTTTTCATACATAAAATAAAAAAAAAGTATATCCGGCCCAAATTTGGGGTCCAAAAAGACTTATGGGATATCCAACTTTGATCAAAATGGATCTTGAGCATGCCCAGAATCTCTAAGTCTGCATACATATACTATCTTTAGTTATATGTTAAGTCTATATTCAACAGCTTAATAATCCTATATATATTACATGATATTCAGAAAATACTCAATTAAACTCTCGTACTCATATTAACTCTGATATTCATATATATAATTTATTATTATTTTAACACATATTTTTATTCTTTTACTGATTTAAGCTTCAGAAATTTTTTTACAGCTAAATCTTTCCTCTAATTATACTCAAAACTCGACTTAAGTTACTTGGAAGTAATAGCCTAACCAACGTTCAAAAACAACAATTTCACCTCCAAGATTCTTCGGCGAATAAGCATTTATCATTCTATATTGCAGCTACACACATATGGAACCTGTGCAACCTTTACTTCATCATAACAATGCACTGATCCACTTTCATCAGTTTGAATATGCACAGAGTAGTATCATACAGAACCAAATTTTGAAATGTGCCTGGGTAACGATAATTTGGAAAGTCGAATAACACTATAAATTCGGAAATTCAAAATTACACGTCGGGGAAGTTTTCAATCAAACAAATTAAAGTTTGGATGTAAATCAATATGACTATATTAGATTAAATTTTTATGTAATCTCTTAAAAATTTCACGTGATATTTAGTCTAAAAAAGCATGTGATTTAACCCTAAATTTTAATTAAATATTTTTATATAATCAGATGATATTTGAAGCTTTTGAAATCAAATTTATACACATATAAGTATGTCCGTATTTATATAATTAAAACTCTCATAATGCATAAAAGCCTTATAATCTCAATTAATGGTAATAAGTCCTTCAAATCCATCACCAATAATCCTACGGTTCTGCAAAAACAAAGGAATGCTTCAACGTATGTACGGACAAAAAAATCCAGACCCATATGCAAACATTATCTGCCATCAATTCAACGCAGAATCTTACTCAGATAATAATGCCCTCACGTATTTTTGGATGATTATTTTCACCATAGCAATAAGCAGTTGTGGAAGAAATAACAGTGGCATGATTAATCCCTCCTAAAATTCTGAAAGGCAACGTTAATTCTGGACAATCGTTCATGCAAGGTTGGGCTTCTCATCTATTCCAAGATAGAACTAAGAAAAGTTAAAGTGCGTATATAAAGCCCTTGAATGAACATTATGTGATTCACGAAGCCGATAATACTAATCAATAAATCATATCCTCCCAAAAGAAGAAACGAAAATAAGGGGAGGAGCATCTTGCCAAGGTTGCTTAGGTATCATTAATTGGTAAGAGAAAAAAAAAATCTGATCAAGAAAAAAGAAAAAGAAAAATGGCGAATGGAAAGGTGGTTATCTCTAGTGTTTCCCTGATTCTCGTGGTGGGTGTTGCCATCGGTGTTGTGGTCGTGGTTAACAAAAGTGACTCATCATCTGATCCTAAAGTAGCTGCTCAACAAAAGAACGTGAAGGTAATGTGCGAAGGCACCGAAGACCCTAAGCTTTGTCACGAAACTATGAGCACTGTGAAAGGTAACACCTCAGACCCAAAGGTTTACATAGCAGCAGGAGTGGAAGCAACGATGCAGAGAGTGATCCAAGCTTTGAACATGAGTGATAGGCTGAAAGTGGAGCATGGAGACAAGGATCCCGGCATAAAAATGGCCCTCGATGATTGTAAAGATTTGATCCAATTCGCGTTGGATAGCATCGAGTCCTCGGTTAACTTGGTCCGCGACCAGAACATTCAAGCCATGTATGACCAAACCCCAGACTTCAGGAACTGGTTGAGTTCTATAATCTCGTACCAGGATACGTGCATGGACGGGTTAAACAACGGCACAAACGGTGAGAAAGAAATTAAGGAAAAATTAAACACAGATAGTTTGGACGAAATGGGAAAGATGACGGGCATAGTCCTTGACATCGTGACAAACTTGTCCAATATCCTTGAGAAATTTGACTTGAAGTTGAATTTGAGACCTGCTTCTCGGCGTCTTCTAGAGTTGGACGATGAAGGGTTACCTACGTGGTTCTCTGGTGCAGATCGGAAGCTCCTTGCTGCCGTGGATAAAGGCACAGCTGGGGAACCCAACGCAGTGGTTGCGAAGGATGGCAGTGGAAAATTCAAAACCGTTAAGGAAGCTATTGATTCCTACCCTAATGGCAACACGGGCAGATTTGTTATTTACGTTAAGGCTGGGATCTATGATGAGTACATCCTCATTCCTAAGAAGTCATCCAATATTCTCATTTATGGAGATGGCCCTGCAAAGACCATTATTACCGGTCACAAGAACTTTGTAGATGGCGTCAAGACAATGCAAACTGCTACCTTCGGTATCTACCCTCCTCTCAATTCCTTCTTTTTATTTTCTTTTTTTCTGTGAATCTTTAGATCTTCTTCTCTATTAACTCTTATTTTTCTTCGTATACACAGCCAACACTGCACCAGGATTCATCGCCAAGTCAATGACATTCGAGAATACCGCGGGTGCCGCTAAGCACCAGGCAGTGGCATTCAGAAACCAGGGAGACATGTCAGCAATGTTCGACTGCGCATTTCACGGTTACCAAGACACACTGTACGTTCACGCCAACCGGCAATTCTACCGGAACTGTGAAATCTCTGGAACAATCGACTTCATCTTCGGAGCATCTGCGACTGTGATCCAGAACTCGAGAATCATCGCGAGGTTGCCACTATCTAACCAGTTCAACACAGTGACCGCGGACGGAACGAAGATGAAGAACATGGCGACAGGGATCGTGATCCAGAACTGCGAGATAGTGCCAGAGAAGGCTCTGTACCCTACGAGGTTGACCGTTAAATCGTACTTGGGAAGGCCGTGGAAGCAATATGCAAGAACTGTTGTGATGGAAAGCAACATAGGTGACGTTATTAATGCGGAGGGGTGGTGTCCTTGGGATGGGACCATGTTTCTTGACACCTTGTACTATGCTGAGTACGCTAACAGCGGACCTGGTTCCAACGTTCAAGGAAGGATAAAGTGGAAGGGTTACCAAGGAATTATTACTAAGACCGATGCTGAAAAATTCACTGTTGGCCAATTCCTGAAAGGTGGAACTACTGGGAATGCTGACGATTGGTTGAAGGCTACCGGGGTTCCTTTCGCCGCTGGATTCCTCAAATCTTGAATTGGTTGTTAGTTCTCAATGCCACCCTAATCTGGGAAAGAAGTTTTTCTTTGTCTAATTTTTTTGCAGGTTAATCCGTCGTCTAGTTATATAGAACTTATTAGCTTCCTTTTCACCACAGTTGCTGCACTTCTGCTTCCATAACACCTTGTTTTTAAACATGAGATAACTGTACAGATAATATTTGAAATTTTTACTTTGTAAAGTCTCATCATACGTGTATCACAAGTTAATGATATATGCAACCCATATATTTATTCTTCCTCTTTCTCTTTCTTTTCATTTCGTTCTAAGTTTATTAATTTTATAGTTATTCAGAGATGTCAAATAACAAAAGCTTTATCGTCTCATCAAAGGATCGAGTTATACGTGATCAAAGGACACTGTATAGTAACCACACTATAGAAATTCCTTGGATCATCCTTTCACATTCAAAGACTACATCTCAGTATATAGTACTAAGTAATAAGCTACCATTCATTGTATATTGTGTATGTATATATACCGATGAAGGGCATGATAGGCTTGTCGATTTATTCAGCGTCTATCTTTTTCTTCCTACCTTAGTGAGTTTTTTAGTACGCTTTACTTTTTCTGTTTTCATTGATTCATTATTTAAGGAGCTATTTTGAACCACACAGATCCATCCCCTCAACTATCACCATACATTCGTTCATCTTCCCCACGCTGAGTTTCGAACAGAGAACGGAGCGGCGACGTGGCCAGAGGAGAAACCAACTGGGGAACAAACCCTCACATAGGGATGAAGGCGGCGATGACATGGCCAGCTGACGGTGCTTCCGGTCTCATCGCGGAGGCGAGATGCAGCGTTGGAGGAGATGAGATCCGTGAAGACGGTCGCAGTGTGGAAGTAGAGGCAAAATGGGCCTTAGCGGCGGCGCCGGAGGGACTTTCGTAGCGGCCAACGTTGCCGAAGACGGCTTCGTTTGAGCGAGGAAGGCGTGACCGCAAGCGTGGAGGTTTTGGTTTGAGCGTTTCAACATGGCTGCAGGCTTCGTGTGAGCAACGACACCTCGCGAAAGGGAAGTAGTAGCAAAGTAAATGGTTTGTCGGAGAAGGAGAGGTAGTTAAGGTTTTCTTAAGTCGGACCTCATATTTTCTGAAGTATGTATTAAAAATGATATATTTAAATTAATGAATTAATTAATTGAAACAAAAATTAGAAAAATAATTAATAATGATAAAAATCTTATATTATAAAAGAAAGAAAAATTGGAATAATTTTTTTCTTATAATTAAAATTATTTTTATCAATGAAATTTAAATTAATTAATTAACATAAAAATTAAAAGATTAATAAAATATCAATAACTAGTAATGATAAAAATCTTATATTATAAAAAACATCTGGTATAAATGTTTTCCTATAATTAAACTTTTTTATCATTGAATGATTTAATTAACTAAATAACACAAAAATTAAATGAATAATTAATAAATAGTAATAAAAATATTATATTATAAAAGAAAGAAAATTTGAAATGTTTTCTTATAGTTAAAATTATTTTTATCAATAAAATTTAAATAAACGAATTAATTAACTAACACAAAAATTTGAAGAATAATAAAAAATCAATAATTAATAGTAATAAAAATCTTATATTATAAAAAAAATAAATTTTGAAATAATTTTCCTATTTATTAATAAAATTTAAATAAATTAATCAACTAATTAATACAAAAATTAAAAGAATAACAAAATATCAATAACTAATAATATAAAAATCTTATATTATAAAAAGAAAGAAAATTTGAGATAAATATTTTTTTATAATTATAATTATTTTTATCAAGAAAATTTAAATGAATTAATTAACACAGAAATTAGAAGAATAGTAAAACCTCATGATAGAGGTAAAAAAATTTATATTATAAAAAAAAGAAAAGTTGAGATAAATATTTTTTATCAATAAAATTTATACGAATCAATTAATTAATATAAAAATTAAAAGAATAATAAAACATATTATCTTAAATGGTTTGCTTGAGTATATATTAGCTGCAACAGTTGCAAATCAAGTTATTTGACTTAGAAAGGTTTTTTATAATGTGGAGCAACCACACGATGAACCTATTGTCATATGGGTTCATAATAACTCAGTCATTGCAATTGGAAAGAATTCTGACCAACATTTATTTTATTTTTATGTAAATTTACACATCTTTTATTAATTAGAGAGACCTTTTTGTAGCATATATACTATTATACTCATAATATTGTAAAAAGTAATTTAACATTCAACTTTGAGAAACTACAAAATATCATTAGGAGAGAGAAAAACTTAATCTAGAAAAATTTGTTTAAGCCATGACCAAAATTTAAGAGAAATATGGCAATAAAAAAGAGATGCAAAATGCTCTCGTCTTGATACTTGCACAAAGAACACATGGAGTACATATTAATTCCTTTAAGTTGAATTTTCCTATTTGAAAGAATTTTGGCATGTAAACAAGTTTCCAATGAATATGAGCCTTACTAGGAAGATGAAATTCTTTCAGATCAAACTTTCGCTTAAAGTGATTTTGAGAAGTATGAAAGAAAATAGTCACTTTCTAACTAAGGATACGTACCAGTCATCCAATTTCGAATTAGGAATATCAAGTAAATCTATGACAACCAAATTTTGAATATTGTATAAACTCAGAATATTTTGCAAAAAGAATGACATAACATTTTCATTCTAAATACGAGTAATAACTTTATAAGTAAGATGGTGACTCTTCTCGTTACTACAAACCTATGAAAAATTGGCAAATACAAGTTTTCATCAACTATCTTTTGATCACTATTTTAAATAGTCCAATGAGTATTTTTCATGCATGGTTTTGTCATATTTAAACCCTTTTAGGTTATATATTATGGTTCACGTTTTTTTTTTATTTTCAATACTCATGTTTAAAGTAACTTAAACGAGCACTATTACTAAATAAATCACATTAGTTAAGATTAGATTTTATATTCAAATTCTTATTTTGTGTTTTGAAAAAGTTCTTTATTAATTCAGAAAATTAAATTTATGTTAAATCGTAAATATTACAATTATTATCGTTTATTTTGCAGATATTAAAATTATGTCACTAAATATATATATATAATATATATATATATATATATATATATATATATATATATATATATATATATATATATAGTATGTTTAGACCCCGAAATATAATGATAATAAACTGTATATTGACGGAACCTCTCATTTTTTTTACCAAATACTAAAGTACTCGTCATAATAAATTGTATTTCCTGCTAAAAAAATTATTAAAGCTTATATATAAATTAAAAGTTTAAAACTGAAATAATTTATCTTTAGTACAAGAAATTTAATGAATAAATTTCTTAGAAAAGAAGTGGTGTCTCCTTTATGCAATACACATATATACAATTTTATTATCATATTTTTATTTCTTTATTTTATGCTATATAAAAAATGGAAAAGTAAAGTTAGTAGTTTCAATCAATCTTGGGAATAATATTTGGATGTTTTGATGTACAATTTGTTGCATTATGTGTTTTAAACTTGAATGATAATAAGTTTTATTATATATATATATATAGATATTAATTAAATTTCTCAAGAAATATTTTAAAAAAATATTAGGAAGATTTTTTACAATGAAAAAATATATTTTATTATTATTTTTATCATTTAAGGTAATTCAAAAATTGTAGTCATTATAACAAATTTACATTAAATTATTGAAAAATCATAATTACAAAAATATTTCGTAAAACTTAGCAAACCTATTATCATAGTAATTATATCAAATAAAAAATATATATGATATTTATATTATTAATAAAATCAAAATCATTAATTGACGTCGTGGACAGAATTTAACGGCAGTGTATTACTTCAATTTTTCATGAATAGAAACCAAATTGAATTATTTCAAAATACAAGGATCTAATCATCGCAAAATGTACAAATAAAAGCTCCGAATCAATTAAACCTAAATTAAAATAAGATAAAAACAATTAATTAAATTTACACCATAAAAGATTGATTATGAAATGTAATTAACATGCAAAATCTTTTTATAATATAATAATATAATTCTATGAATATATAATTTTAATATGTAATAATATAATTGTATTCTAAAATATAAAATCGTAAATCAGGTTTTATTTATTTATGTTTTTGTCTGGTTAATTTGAAAAACGAAATAAGAAATGAAGAGTAGAGGACGAAAACATGTAAAGAGATGAGAATCCTAATAGCGGAAGCAGAAAAATTACAGATATATTTGCGTCATTCAAGAACTATATTTTCTCCTCGCCATGAACTGGTCGAAGGAATAGAATTGCAAGGACCATTTTTAGGTAAAAGTTCAGTTCCATTTATGGCGGAACACAGAAAAGCCACAAAATCAAACTGAATTCCATGTTTTAAGAAACTCTCATGAGGTATAAATACAACCCTACTTCTGCATGGTTTATCATTGCAATCTCCTCAAACAATAATAAAGAATAAACAGGGAAGGGAAAAGCCTATCCTTCCCAATAATCCTTTCTCTCTGGTTGTCATCCTCTTCGGAGGGAATCTACCAATAAAGAGGAAACCCACAGAAAAATTGTTGTAACCGGAAAAAAAGAAAAAATGGCCGGAAAAGTACTCGCTCCCGCAATTTCGCTCGTCCTTGTGGTGGGTGTGGTCATTGGCGTGGTTGCTATAGTTCAGAGCCCCAAGGCAGAGACGAACAGCACCGGAAACCTGAAAACCACGAACAGAGCTGTGACAGCGTTGTGCCAAGACTCAGACGACCCAAAACTGTGCCACAATGTGCTTTCCTCCGCAAACAGCTCAGACCCTAAAGATTACATTGTCACCGTGGTGAAAACCTCGATGGACAGTGTCATAAAAGCGTTCAACATGAGCGACAAGCTCACAGTTGAGCACGGCAACAGCAGCCAGGGAATGAAGATGGCTCTCGATGATTGCAAGGATTTGTTGGAAGCCGCGATGCACGATCTCGAAGCCTCAGGTGTGTTGGTCAAAGAGAGCAACATCGAGGACGTTACCGACCGCAGTGCCGAACTCAAGAACTGGTTAGGTGCTGTGGTGGCCTACCAGCAATCTTGCCTCGACGGCTTCAACACCGACGGCGAGAAGAAGGTCCAGGAACAGTTGCAGTCCGGTAGCTTGGACAACGTTGGAAAGCTCACTGGATTGGCACTTGATGTCGTGTCGGGGATTTCAAAGGTTCTTCAATCCTTGGACTTGAACTTGTCCTTGAAACCCGCCTCTCGTCGCCTTCTTGATGTTGATCAAGATGGGTACCCCACTTGGCTCTCCGCCGCTGATCGCAAGCTCTTGTCTCAAGATGGAGTTCTGCCCCATGCTACAGTGGCTAAGGATGGCAGCGGCCAATTCAAAACCATTACTGACGCCATCAACTCCTACCCCAAGAATCACCAAGGAAGATTCATCATCTACGTCAAGGCTGGAATCTATGACGAGTACATCCTTGTTGACAAGAAGAAGTTGAACCTTCTCATCTATGGCGATGGCCCCACCAAGACCATCATCACCGGACGCAAAAACTTCGCCGAGGGTACCAAGACAATGAGAACGGCCACCTTCTGTAAGTCTTTTCCTTCCACTCAATGAAAAAAAAAATATATATATACATCATCTGGATCAATTATCATTTGTATCTGTAGTTAATCAATCGTTTGAAAATGTGCAGCCACTGTTGCTGACGATTTCATGGCAAAGTCCATTGCATTCGAGAACACCGCTGGAGCAGCAGGACATCAAGCAGTGGCTCTCCGCGTGCAGGGTGATCGCTCAGTCTTCTTCGATTGCGCAATGCGCGGTTACCAAGACACTTTGTACGCACACGCCCACCGTCACTTCTACCGCAACTGTGAAATCTCTGGAACAATCGACTTCATCTTCGGGTACGCCACCACCTTGATCCAGAACTCCAAGATCCTGGTCAGGAAGCCCGAATCAAACCAACAAAACATAGTTGTGGCAGATGGAACACAACAGAAAAACATGCCCACTGGAATTGTGGTCCAGAACTGTGAGATCACGGCCGACCCTACACTCTTCCCTGATCGGTTGACAGTGAAGACATACCTTGCAAGGCCATGGAAGGCATTCTCCAGGGCAGTTTTCATTGAGAACGTGATCGGTGACTTGATCCAGCCAGAGGGCTACATTCCATGGAACCCAGCTACTGAGCCGAACACCCAAGACTGCTACTTCGCTGAGTTTGGCAACAGTGGACCTGGTTCCGTTGCTAACGCAAGGGCACCCTTCAGCAAAGGTCTCATCAGCAAGGATGAGGCTGCGAAATTCACTGCTGAGCCCTGGCTCCAAGCTAGCACCTGGTTGCCTGCCACTGGCATTCCTTTTGACGCCGGCTTCACCAAAGCTTAAGATTAACGTAGCTGAGACACACGCCAACGTTAATTGTAGCTTTTCCATCCTTTTGATTCTAACTATGTCCTTTTAGCTTACCTTAATACCGACTGAAAAAAACACATCTAGATCGATTTGGCAGGCTACATTATTCTCTGCAGCCATGTAGCCAATATTGATCTCCTTCAACTTTTGTTTGAGGATGTGACTTGTAATCGTTAATTATAAATTCAAATTAATTCTTTTTTAACCACTTCATTTTTTTTCTATCATACTACATATACCGCATGATATATAACCTCACTGTTAATTAATTTACTAATTAATATTCACTACTACATTTAATTTATTATTTCTTATGATATGTTCATAAATTTAATATTATGTATGTATGCCTTTAAAAATATATTTATATTTCTTAAAATAAATACTATTATTTGAATTTTTATTTTCATTGTGCTGAAATAATTCATAGCATAGTTTCAACTTTTCACATGAATGTTCTACTTTATTATAATTTTTTTTCATGGTATAAATAATTATATATTTTTCCTAAAAGTACTTTTGACAATCTTTTTATTCAAGAGTATAAATAATCATTTTAGTCTTATTTTAATATTATAATTTTATTCTAAATTATTTGGAATAAATACTATTTATGAACTTTTCTTAATGTAGTAAGCTTAATTATGAGCATTATATAAATTATTGATAGTTTTAAATTTTAGATATGCTGAAAAATATTAGTTCTTTGTTATCACACTTCTTTATATATTTTGTTGGCGTTTCCTACAATTATACTTTGATATCCTTTAAAAAAAATACTTACTTAGCAACCTTATTTTAATATTATAATAGTATATGTTAATAAGTTAAAAATTGCAAAACATGGTCAAAATAGTAATATAGTTAATTGTCAAATAGTTATTTTTCTTATAAACAACTGTTACGATATATATCAAAGTCTTTTTATTTTTTAGGATACAAGTGTTTTGGAAGATGGGTATGGATTTGAATATATGTACCCAGATGTCAAAGTTTGATAGTATACCTATGAAAACTTAATTGGTTCAGTACGTGACTATTGTCGATTTAAAAATATCTTATTTTTATTTTTATTTCCATTATTAGTTTGAATATCTCATCGATTAATTATTTGACTTAAAAATAATAATATTCTACTTTAATAAAATTTCAGAACATATGACCGTTTCTCAAGATTAAAATTGACCTAAATATCATTTTTATTATAAATTAATAAAAAGAACGTGGTATAAATGTAGTGATCGGTAATTGTAATCTAACATATATGCATTTGATATGCTTTCCCCATTTATTTCAATTATAAGGTATGTTATAGGAAAGGTATACACCTTTTCATTATTACAAGGTTTATTTCAATAGTTCTGTAAGTTATGTTTTGAGTTTTTTAAGTAAATTAATGGCAAATGAAAGATGTTGATAAAAATACTAATATATGTCTTAAATCAATATAAAGAGGTGACATAATGCAACATTATAATCTAAGCTTTTTTGTGTTTGTACGAGGTAAAAAACTAATGATTTTATATTTTGTAAACTCTAATTGTATGCATTTTCTCTCTCAAATGTCACGGACTTAGAGCTCAATAACAATACTAAAACAAATACATGTGATCCAAAATAGCTTCAAATCAGAGATAAAACGCTAACTATTTATTTGTTATTGTTGGTGTTTCAAAACTGATATTATTGTTTTCAGAAGTTGATGTTAAAAATATGTGCTTAAAATTAAAGTTATGAATCTGAAAAAAAAAAAATTTAATCCACCTTTTGTGCCAGGATCGTAATTAAAAATCCAACAAGAGGAAGCTCATTGTACAAACATTCTGCTCAAAGTAGTAACCTAACGCATGTTTATAAACTTTTGCTTCTGGAAGTAATTATATCAGGTTTATGTCAATCGCAAAATTTATACGTTATAGATGTGAATCACTTATCATCTTTACAAAATGTACGAGACAATGTTGAAAATCCAATACGAACTTCTGAAATTTGTTATCGCGAGTTCATGTTAATTATATATACATTAATATTTCAATACAACTTTCATTTTATGCCAATGTGATTGTTTAAAGTTGTTACATATTTTCGCAAGCATATTACCTTCCCTTTATTACTTAAAGCTAAAGTTACAATATTGATGTGAGAACTATGTAGGTATAAAAAAAAATTATATTTTGATTTTATTTTATTTAACTTAAAAACTCTGGGAATATATTTTTGATAAAAACAGAACGTGGGAGAAAAAAACCCTCCCACCCAAATTATTCATCGAGAATTCATTTTTCTTCTTCTCTGCTTATTTTGGAATTTAATACTCAGCATCATCCTTTTCAAATATTGAAGTAATAGAAGTAGTGCTTACAACAAGTTTTACAATGGGCTTCTGTCAGTTCATCTTTAGGCGAGTGTAATTTGTTCCTTTTCTAAGAACCATGCTACTCTTTAATGCATGTAAACTTTTAGGCCACACGTGGTTCTTTTGTGTTCTAGACGCAACCTTATTTCGTGATAGTTATGAAATCGTAAGTTGATCATCATTAGAGATTATATCGTGTGTATAGGTCAAACTTGTGTGGTGTTATAGTGCTCAAAGAAAACATTGGTAGACTTCTTTCAGGTAAGAAAGTTAATCATCGGTATATTTTGATGTATAATAAAGTTTATATTAATGGAAATTGTGATACGAGCTATGAATGTGAATGTTTTTTGTTGTGAATGTGAATTATGAGTGATAGATTTGAAGATATAGAGAACTCATTTGATATTGATTAGATAAAGAAAAGTTAATGTTAAAATGTTAAACTAAAAAAATGAAGAAGAGAATATTATTCTGATTTTACTGATTAATGTGGCAAAGTATGACAGGAACAGAGAGGGTTGAGTTATGGTTTAATTGTAATGTCCATAAAGAATGAGAATTTAGTGTATCTAATGTAAGCGAAATTCTATGTGATATTTGCATTAGTTTATAAACCAGTTTAATGTTTTTGGATATGCTAAATTTTGTTATATATTCTGTGTAGATAATGTATTGAAATGATACTAATTTAGGGTCAGTCAAAGTATATATTGAAGAGGATTTTGGGTAATATTTAGGTGGTGTGAGCCAAACAGATGCAAAATAAATAGATAAACATATGTAAAGTTTCACGAGTTTATTTAATATACTAAATTTTTTTAAGAAAACTGTGTAGGCATCTAACAAATTTAAACGTACAAATTTAAAATTGTGAAAAATTTAATTATAAAATTTCTTAGTCTTCACATTTGCATTTGTTTATATTACTGCTTTATTGCATGTTTCACATTTAAATTTTTCTCAGACCTTTTATAACATGATTTATTCTTTTTCTACTTTTTTTTTTAAAATGCATTAACCCATCTTGTGTTTTATTGATGTGTTGGATTGAGTTTTTCCCAATATATATCAAACATGTGAGCAGGTAGAAGTTGGTGCAGATGGTGCTAGTAACTCTGAAACTGGACCAGTACTTTGAAAACTAAGTAATATTAAAAGTATTTCTAGATTTTGAAATTGAATATACATAGTCAAATTTTATGGATATTTTATAGTGATGTGAACTACTTTAGTTCATAGGGTTATATTAATGAGATTTATATCATACTTATTATATGTCCTATAGATAATAAAATTGTTAGGATGTTACAATTGTTAATTTCCAATAATTAAAAAAATGGTAACAATATTGAAAGTGAATGAAAGAAGTTTTGTAATTCCTTCTTGAATATATTATAATATTTTTTATTTAATATTAGTATTGTTACTATGGGTTCATAGCCGACCGAACGGTAAAGGTGCAAAAGAGTCGGCTGACCGATGATACCTCTCAGGTCAATGAACCCATTGGTAAAATCAGCCCGACCGATCTCTCAGGTCGATGAACCGATCGGTAAAGTCAGCCGTTAAGGTAATCAATAGTAATAATTGTCGGGGAGTTAATGAAAATAATTGTCATTTATTGACAATTACTATTGTCATTCATTGGTGGTTAATGAGTCAGACTTAAACTTATTATAATTTATAAATATTTGTCTGACAAAAAAGACAGGTAACTTAAACTTGAACTAAAGTTTGAACTCTCATAACTAATCTTGATTACAATATTACTACGCAAGGTCACTGACTTGAGCGCCCGAGTGTCTTTTGCAGGCACCCTTCCCCGCGGCTTGAACAACAAGAAGAGAGAAGATATCACAACTGGACATCGGAACAGACAACTTTGAATGTTTTGGATTAGGGTTCTAAATCCCCAAAGCCGAAACTAAGTATTTTTTATTTTACACTTATTTTTAATTTAATGTTGAATTAAGTTCTTCCTATTTTATGCAATAAATATATAATTTTTAAAAATAGTGTAGTGCATTACTAGGTAAAGTACTAGAATTTTTATAGAATACTCACTTTTACATCAGATAAATAAAAACGCAAATAGGCATATAGTGCCATCGAAGAATACTTAAATTTAGACTCAACTTCATGTTGTGCTTTTTTAATTAAAAATACAGACCTTTTTATAATCCAATTTTACATTCATTTAATGATCTAACTCTAAGTATATGTATTATTTAATTTTTCATGAAATTAAAATTCGAATTGAAAAATAACTTAACTTTTACTTTTTTTTAAGATTAAACAAACACAACCTAAGAATAAATTGTTTAAAGCAAGAAATTCATCCCCCAAGCTTATATATAATTTTAACAATTTAGAATTTCTTCATTCTTGTTTATTAATTTGGCATCCTATATATTATTACTTTTCTATAAGATTACACTTCAAAATAATAATTAACTTTGTATGTAAGATTTTTTCCAAATTACTTTTCAAAAGTGAAAAAATAAAAAGTCTATTTTAAGTATTGAGAATTTCTAGTTTACTTAACAAAAATCTTTTTTTTTAAGTTTTATCACATGTACTTAAATAAAAATTAAGAAATCATTTATTTATTAATTTGTATGAATTTGCCTCATTGACCACTCTTTTCTCTATTTTTCTGTTCAAATATCGTAAAATCAGATACAGTACAAATAATTTAAAATAATTAAATATATCTTAAATTATATATGTACAATAGGAGAGAGTGATTGGATGAATTTGAAAAAATTTGTGGATAAATTTTTTTATTGTTTATTTGAGTAGATTTGGAGGTAAGTGAAGGTGCATTTGAAAGTAAATTTTTTAATCTATCACGTCAATCAAATCATATTCTAATTCTCTCAAAATTTATTTCCAAATCCACTCTCACTTGTCTCAAAATTCACTTAAATAAAAAATAAAAAATTTACTTTCAAATATTTTGAAATCCATTCAATCATTCTTCCCCAAATCTATTTAAGTGAACAAAGAGTTACAGATTTAAACCTAATTTTAATAAAGAATATTTTTGAGATTAAGGCTTTTATGGGAGTGCAGGAAGAAAAAAAAGGTGCAAGAAGAAATACCCAATTCTTTATCATGCGAAATATATTATTTTCTTAAACCAAACACAAATAATATCGAGGTCAATGTAACTAAGGTAAGATCCCACTTGCTACGATTTTTACGTATTTGTATTTATTGTAAACAATGTTTTCATGAATTATCAAAGTAGACTGTCTGGTTTGTTTGACAGGTTATGGTGTGGAACGTGGGCTCGTCCGAATCTTTCATCAGCTTTACTTTTGTTTGGTTTGACTTAATTAATTCACTAATTAGGATGTCAAAAATAATTACTCCCTGTTCTTTTTTTTATTAACTGTTATTTTCAAAGTTTAAAACAACATTAATATTTTTGGATTTTTTTATCTAATTTTTAATTAATTTACATATATGTGTTTATTATGATATAAAAATAAAAAATCTTATTAAATGCTTGGTTAAAATAAAAAACAGAGGAGTGAAGATTTAGAAGAAGTTTCGACCTATTTTATAAGAACGAATTTAAATTCCAGTGATATTTTCTCTCTTCATTGAACAACTGTCCTTATTAAAATCTGTTTGACCAGTGATTCCTAAAAATGTTTCTAAATCTATTACGAATATTTCTTCTGCTGATTAGAAGATGGAAAAATATCTTAAACATTGTTAAATTAAAAATATCTTACCTAATTTCGCTTTCAACTATGGAAAGTGACCTCGGTCTGATAGGTGAGACATCGAATCATTTCGAATCTAGCAGAAAGGTAAAGCAACGTTAAATTTAAGCCACCAAATTCACCTACCATACTTGCAACGTAAAATGTTGAAAGTTGGAGAAGGAAGAAAGAAAAACGTGGATAGAAAACTGCAGATGATTTGTCACCGTTCTTCTTTCATGTTCCAGTTATTGGCTATAAATTTCCACATAAAGCCGCTTACATCACCTGACTTCAAGTGCAGGAAATTTCAATTGGAAAAACAAGAAGTAAAATAACATAAAATCAAACGGAGATGCTAATTCTTGCAAGAAATCAATAGAGGTACCACATTTTGTCTCTATCTAATTATCTTTTTGCTGTTTCGGCCACAAGAATCAACCTTTCATTGTCATAACTTGAGTTTTATTAATCTCGTGTGGCCTTTGTAGAACACGAAAAAGAAGGCAAATTTTCTGGTCATTGCAGGCATCTGACTGCCCCGAGCGCTTCCAAAAACAAATACCATAATGTAACTGAATTATGGTATTATGGTAATCCTCATAGTTCTCTGAAAATGACATCCAAAAGCAGTGGCATGGATGATTTTCCTAAGGGCTTGTGTGGGTGGAGTTGGAAGGAGAACAAGTTGTTTGAGCTGGCTTTGGCCGTGGTAGATGAGAACCACCCAGAACGGTGGGAGATTGTGGCAGCCATGGTGGGAGGAGAAAAGAGTGCAGGGGAAGTTCAAGAACAATATGTATTTCTTTTGGAGGATTTAAATCTCATAGAATCTGGAAAATTGGACCATGAACTGGGAGTGGGAGAACCTCACCCCTGTGTCCTAGTTAACTCAATTGAGTCCTTGTGCTTGTCTGATAGAGATAGCAGCATGTAAGTCCCTTCTTTTTCCTCTTCAATAAAATCATTTTCTTCCTTTCTCCTTGTTACAAGTGTACTCTGTGATTTCCTTGTCTTTAATGTCATTCCTGATTTTTGTTTGAGAATCTGTTCGATTAGTTCCATTCCTGCAAAACAAAACCCAGATAACATCCTAATCTTTTTCAATCACCTGGAAAGTTTGAAAAGTATGTTGTGAAATTTGCATATAGATCATACAGAATGAATAAATGAAGAGGGGAATAAGGGAAGGAGAAAAGGAGACAGAGCCAGGGAAGAGGCAGTGCATGAGCAGAACCACAACAGATGATTTCTCTGTCACTCTCACTTTCTTGGCTCTATTGTGTTGATGATTCCATCCATGCTCTGCCGTTTCCCCTGCTCTGTCCTGTTACCTCAACCTTGTTGCGGACATCCTTAACATTAAGCAACATCTCATTCTGAGAAAGATTATTCTCCGATTAGACATTTTGTTAACTAGATTAAGCACCAAAGTCACTCTTGAGTGCATGTATGATTCGATTCCATCCTTTATATTTAGTAGGAGAAATGCTTTGTACTTTGCAGTACATGAATGATGTCTGTACTATGAAAATTTGTGTGATGAGTACTGGTACTAGGTAGCACAAAACGTCCATGTGTCATTACAAACAGCCTGTGGAATGTGTGAGATGTCTAGTGTACTGCTGTGTTTTAGTTTGTAGTACTATGGTACTGCTTTTTGCTAGCTGAATGTTGTATGGTACATCAACATTCAACTTTAGAATTTGATGAATTTCTCCAAACTCTACACTCCGTTTGCAAGGGAGGCCAAATTGTACTATACGTTAACTAATGTATTACATCTTAATGAAAGGGTGTTGAAAATATTAATTAATGTTAAGTCAAACATAAGGCTAATAAGGGAATTATATCCTCGGACTCTTTTACTCATTCTCAATTTTTTAACCATTTGTTTTCTTTTATTATATGTTATTTTCTAAGATAACTTCTTTTTTTTCAGTTATACTCTTAATTTAATTGATATGGAGAGATGAATATTAGCTATGATAACGGAGGAAACAGATGTAATTACATAAATGTATGTTAAAATTAAAAAAAAAAAACTGCGATGGGTATAATACGAATATAACTGATAAGTCACTTAAAATTGTATTAAAAGTAAAAATAAATAAGTGATTTTCTTGATTTGCTGAAAATACCTTAAACTACTAGTATAAAAGAAGAGATAGTAGTTATGTAGAAAAGAAAACCTTTTGCTGAAACTAGATTACATCCTTTTAGAAACGAGAAACTGAACAGACAAATTATATTTTCGAAGATAAAAATTGTATTAATATAACACTGAGTAAAAATAATAAAAGTTTATCAAATACTGTGGGCCCGCCATTTTCATTTCTATTTTTATGAATCAAACAGTAAATAATACTACTCTATTTATTTTTATTTTTGCCTCTTTTTCATCTGACCTGACAGAACATAACATTCTAACCTGTTGTATCGTATTTTATAATATTTTTAACAAATTATTATAAAAGTTAAACTTTATTTGAAAGATAATGAATAAAGTTGTTTTAGACGTAACTTTTATTCAAATTTATCAAAATGGATCAAGTTTTAAAAGAGTAAACAGATAAGTAAGTACTTCCAAAATACGAAATAATGAAACCATATTTTTAAAACATTTAAATAAAAGTGGTGCTTTCATGATTTTGTTTTTTAATGAAGTCCTCTTTAGAACTTACTACTTTAGCTTTTTCAATTTTTTACATTAAAAAATTATCTTTCTATTTCAAATAAAAAAATTAATTTAATTTTTTTTATTAATTAATAAACATGTAACGTCTCAAATAAATAGTTTATATATATATATATATATATATATATATATATATATATATCAATTAACATTTTATAATAAATTATGCAAATCATCTTACTATACTTGTTTATATTTTTTAAAAACTCAAACTCGTGTAAGTGATAAGTGAATAATGATCGGCTTCACTCAGATCAACAAATTATCTCTTTGCTTCTGCTCACTTGAAAGGATTTGAGGAAGAGTGATTGAGTAGATTTGAGAGAATTCAAAGATAAATTTATTGTTGTTTATTTGAGTGGATTTTGGAAGTAAGAGTGGATTTTGAAGTAAAGTTTCAAAGAATTAGTGTAGAATTTGATTGATTTGATAGATTAAAAAAAATTATTTTCAAATCCACTCTCACTTACCTCCAAAATCCACTCAAATAAACAATAAAAAATTTACCTTCAAATCCTCTCAAATTCATTTAATCAATCTTTCCAAAATTCATTCAAGTGAACAAGGGCTTAATGTTATACTCATTTAACTAGTCATAACTCATTCAATGACCAGATCTCTTTAAGTTCACTAGATTTTCATAAGTTTGATTTTACTAAGCGAAGAAACTCACTCGCGTAACGATCAGATAATGGAAAAAAAATAAAATAATTTGGTCCAATAAAATTAAACTTTAAAATTCAGAGAGCAGTACGACTTAAGCTCTCTGTTCAAATTTTCTTAACCAACTAGTGGACCTTCCCCAGTGCGCTTGCGAAATTTCAAAAATTTCATGGATATATCAAATCGTCAAATTGATCTATTTTGGATAATCTTACTCCTTTCTTGGTTCAAAATTGTGTTCAAGATCAAAATGAATCATTTTACTCAACACCAAAACCATGTGATTGATGATTTGTTTTCATTTAACATTTGAAATCCTCCTTAAAAAACTCAACAAAACTAATAGTACTTAAAGCAACACCATACTTTTAATATATGATCATTTTAATTTCAGCAAATACACAAAAATAATCATTCCAAGATTATGTTTAGTTCAACAATTTCATCAAAGTAACTACACCTAACATACACAAAATAAAATTATTAATTTAATCTAATTTAAATTAAAAAAAAAGTTACCAGATTCCTTAACTCTAGCTTTTACAAAATACTTTACCTGTACATGAAAAACTAGAATCAACGATCTAAATACATTTTAATAATCTTAATCAAATAGAGATTCATTTTAAACTCTCATTTCAAGTTACATGCAAGGATTCTTTAATACATGCAGGCAAAACTTCTAAAATAAACTCAAGAGAAAGAGGTAGAAATGAATTTACTTCAAATAAAATACTAATTGGCTAGGATGGTAGTACTTTATGTCAAAACTCCTATGATAAACTTTGATATTTAAATTGATGGGTAGACTGATAAGAATTTAAAAAGAGTGAATAGGAAAGAAAAATGATAGTTTTAAAGAAATTTTGATATTAGTTTTAAAAATAATATATAAATTTGGACAATCAAATAGTTTAAAAAGAAATGAAAGCTAAAACTTTAAAAAAATAAAAAGCTAGAAACTTTTAATTTTAGTATATAAATCAATTTATTAAAAATCATCTCAAGTGTTTGTATATAAATTTAAAAGATTTAAAAAATTTACTAATCAAATTATTCAAAACTATAATTAAAAAAATGAAAATTTATTAGAACAAATGTCTCAAAATAAAAAATATGATTATATAAATAATTTAAAAAATTCATTAATCAAATTATTAAAAAACATAAAAACGAACAAAAATAGAAATGGATGCTTTCAACAAATAAAATAGAATCAGACATTAATAACACTTCTAAAAATTAAAATAAATAAAAAGTTAATAACACTTAAAAGGAGAAGTCATTATAATTTGTACTTTGAAAAAAAAAATCATAAAGATTTAAAGTCAGTTTATCTACAACGTCACTTTGATAAAAAAAAATCTTTATTTTAAAACATAATTGTGTTCTTTTAATCTAAATTCATATTTAAAAACGACTTCTTCAATTTAAAATCATTACTTTTAAACGCGATTTGTTCATCTCTATACATTTTCTTAAATCTGTGCGAAATTAAAAGTTATACCAGTTTGGTAAAAAGTCAATGAACAACATAGATATTTTTTATTATAGAAGTGGATAAATAAGGTTTGTTTCTATGTCGGAAAGCCTGGAATTAAATAATGAAAGAAAAATCATAAAACAAAAAGGTTGAGGAATTTAACAGCAACTAGTATGAGAAAACGAAGGGACTTTAGCAGGGCCCCAAATGTCAGAATGAATGACTTGAAAGGGAATACAACTTTTATTCATACTGGGGTAAAAGGGAATGCGATGACTTTTAGCCATTTCACAAGTAGAACATTGAAATTTAGAGGAATGACAATTTGAAAATAAATGGGGAAATAATTTTTGAAGATAACCAAAGGAAAGGTGTCCGAGTCTTTTATGCCAAAGCCAAGTAGCAGAATGAGAAGAATCTGGAGTGTTAGTAGCAGATGCTCTGCAATGCAAGTCAGTACCACCCTCAGAGACATCTAAGAAGTAAAGATTACCACGTCTAACACCATAGCCAAGAATCACCTTGGTCTGGACGTCCTGAAAAACACAAAATGTGGGCCAAAAAATCACACTGCAGTTAAGTTGTGATGTAAGTTGACTAACAGATAAAAGATTGAAATCAAGAGAAGGAACGACAAGAACTGAATGAAGAGTGAGAGTTTTTGATAGAGTAATGGTACCCTGACCAGTAATGGAGGCAGAACCACCATTAGCAGTGGTTATGGTGGACTTACTGCATGGGAAACAATGTTGTAACATAGAAGCATCATGAATCATATGATCTGATGCGCCAGTATCAATTATCCAAGTAGAATTCCTAGAGTGAGTAGAGAAAGCAAGAGTTTTACCTAGAATACCTTCATACACAACATTAGCTTGAGGAGAGGGAGATGAGTCACCATCAGAAGAAGAATTGAGGGCTTTGGAGGAGATTTTTCTGCGAGGACGTTTGGTGAAGTCCCACCACGTTGGATAGCCGATGATTTCGTAGCAACGATTCTTGGAGTGACCAGAATCACCACAATGAGAACATAACAAGGGTTTCGCAGAGGAACTATCCTTGCGGTGTTTAGGAGGATAATTGGCCGCAGAAGAATGAGGAACTTGAGATAGTAGAGCTGAGGAATCCGAGGTAGGAGCAGGACGACCCATAGTGATACGTTGTTGATGTTCACGACGGACATAGGCATATGTGCTCTCAAGATCCAATTTTGGGTCTTTACGAAGAATCTCTCCACGAACTTGGTCAAAATCAGAATCCAAGCCGCTAAGAAAGATGTGGACACGTAGACGAGCCATGGAAGAATGCATCTGGACTACGCCATTCACGGTGGTTTCAGAAGAAGACATACGATGATCAATTTCTTGAAATATGGAGAGTAGTTCGTTATAATAAGTAGAGAGGGGACGACCATGTTGTTTGGTGGAGAAAGATCGTTGGTTCAGTTCGAAGAGGCAAGTTTCATCGGATCCATCGTAGAATGTGCGGAGAGCTGCATCCCAAATTTGATGGGCAGATTCAAGGCGGATAAACCGCTGCATCAACGGGGGACTCATGGAATCAATAAGCCAACTTTTCACCCGTTTATTCTCAGTAATCCAGTTATCATAGGTTGGGTCATCAATGGAGGGTTTCGCAGTTGCCCCAGTGAGATACCCCGATTTGTTTCGAGCACCAATACGCATGTCCATTAACTGGGACCAAAGGGGGTAGTTTGAGTCATCAAGAATAACAGTGATGGGAAAAGAAGAATTATCTTGCTGAATGATAATATTGGAAGATGGGTTGGCCATGGTGAAATGAGAAATTTAGGAATTGGAAACAGTGCGGAGATGAAGATAAATATTCCCGGAATTAGAAAACATCTGATACCATGTTAAACAATTCACTGGGAATAAAATACAATCCTTTCATTCATCTTTTTTCTTCTCAGATGTACATATTTTATAAGCAATATTAAATGCTTATATTTAAAATAGGAAATAATATAAAAACAGAAAACAACTTAAAACAGAAAACAACTTTAAATATTTAAAACTTATTCCTAATTAAGTGCAACAATAATTTAAATCTAAATTATATCTTCAACCGCCCATGAGCTTCTTCTTGCATTCCATTGTTTTCTTTCTTTACCTCCAACTTTTATTGTCTTTCTTATTTTTTTCCTATAAATTATATATTAAATAATTGAAAATATATATTATTTGTATTTTTTTCTTCCCCATAACAGTCAAAATGGGTAACCCAGCTCGATCCGGTCCAGCTCACCACGTGTTGGTCACTTAGTGAGTCAACTCTGTCCAGCTTACTTATTAGCGAGCTGAACAAATTCGAATCCGGCGTGACCCACTACAGGTTAGTAGGTTAAGCGAGTTGATTCACTAACTTATTTAATTATAATTTTTTTTAATTCAAATTTAAATAAACGTTACACTAAAATGATGTTAAACTCCAAAGACAATTCAAAATATAAAAAAAGTATCATACAAAATCCAAAAACATCTACAAAGACTAAAAAATAAGTTTTTAATATTGATCTCAATTCTTGAGATGTATGATATTGCATATTCTCTATCGATACTTTCGTATGTTATGTTGACTTTCTTGATTGACATCAATTTTGGATAGTCTAAATCTCTAAAATTGATTAGATTTTCTTGACTTATAAGAGACATATAGTACAATAATAATATAATTAATGAGGAAAAAATATATGTAACTATACCTATAATTAACTATGGATATAATGAAAAACAAATATTTGAATTGAAATTTTATACAACATAATTGATTAGGCATATAATATAATTAATATGTTGAATTTCATAGTATTTCTTCACATATCCACTTTGAAAACATTCTCTCATATCCTTTTGGTTTTTCTCTTTTCTTCACACATCACATAACTAAATCATCATTGATCTTCTTTCTTCACACATTCATCCTTTCATATTTTCATCCTCTAAACCAATCAAATCCTAAGTATTGTTGGAAGATTTGTACTTATAGGATAGTGAAGTTCACACAATGAAAGGAAGAATGATGAGTTTATTATGATAGACTAAAAGAGTTGCTATAATAGAGATAGAGTTGTTCCTACTTTAATTTATTAAATACGTTAGACTTGGAAAGAGATTTTAATAATTACTCTTATATTTTTTTTACAACAAACTATGTGATCCAAATGAGACATAAATTTCTCTGTTCTTTTCTCTTTTATGAGTCAAAGTCTATGATGCCTGACAATGTTCATGAAAAAAAATGTTAAGATTTTAAGAGATATCATTAACACATTCTTAAAGAATATGAAAGAAAAAACAAGGATTGAAACATTTTATGAGAATAAAGGTAAATGTCAAATAACCTATTAATGTCACTAAAGTTAAGCATGATGAAACAAACAATTATAATATTGTAACTCAACATAGGTCAAAAAGTGGTTTTTGAAGGTTAGCTAAATGTTATAAGCAACCACAACCATTTTGAGTTGTGGCTAATGAAAGGCTTTAGGATAATAAAAAGCCCTTTGCATTTCTCCTAATTGAATGGAGAGACCTTTTATCCATGAAAAGCCCTTCCGCAAGTTGAATCAATCAAAGAGTTAGTGATTCTCGTGGAGGGGCCTTGAATTAATTTAAAATGTTTTTTATTTAAATTAATTTTATATATTTGATACTAATTTTTTATATATATTTATTTAGTATACAAAAACATTTATTGAAAATCCATAACAGCATAGAGGGATTATGTTGGTGATGAGAATGGGCCGAGGAACTTTTAGAAGGAGAAGCCATGGACGATGAAGATGGGACAAATGAATGTTATTTTCGAGGTGGTGGTTGAGAAAGTTAAGATACCACACACTCTTATTTCAATGCTAAAATTTACTTAGAACCATGTCACTTTTGTGAAGAGAGAAACAAATATTCGTCTCATTCTCTTTCTAGGGAAAGCAATATATTCTAGGCTCACAATTTACCAACACGCACCTTCTTGTATTTGTTACACTCTGAACCAATGAAATGGGTTCATTTTGTTTCTGTAAAGTAGAAAAATACTGACACTTTTTCTAAGCTCAAAATTTGGCAACATTCAAAACAAGAAAGAAGGCAAAACAGGTCTAATTGGATTGTTGTGATGCATAGTCGTATACGTCTGGCTCAACAAACAAACCAAAACCAACGTATTACCAAATGTTGTACCCCATGGATCACATCACATATGTTCTTGTGTTAAGGAAAATGTTTACAGCCTAACAAGTTAGGTGGGTGACAAAAACTTGGTAGGTAGGTCCCCATCGCACTCGAGTTCTGCACCTAAATTTCGTAAAAGGTGCATTGTTTAGCAATTTAATTTTGTTGTGAAACATCTGCACCGTTTTACTCCTACCCTCTACCCTCCTCCTCAGCCCCTTTAAAGAAAAATATTGTGTTTTTTTTTTTCATTTTTCTCGTCAAATTATTCTTCTTATTTTTTTCTATTAATAATACATTATTATTCGTATTAATATATATTGATATATTTTTTTATCTATTCTAAAATTTTGTTTAAATGTTTAACAATTTTATTTTACATTTTTATAAACATTATAATTTTAAGAATTAAATATATTTTTAGCCCATTAACTTTTATGGAAAATTGAAAATAAGTTTTTCTTTTGAAACTTTAGACTAATTTAGTTATTTATTTTCAGAACAATGTGAATTTAGTCTTTTTAACGATTGTTAAGTTTATTTAAGGTTTTAAAGACGTTTATCTACTAACATTAAAAAAATGTATCAAAAAGTGTAAACAATTAAAATGTTATCATGAAATGTGTTTTAAACGTTAATTAAATTTAACTAAATTCTATATATTTTTAGAGTTGAGAGACTAAATTTAGTCAAAATTTAAAAGAGTGACCAATTCTAATTTTATTTTTAAGCAAAAATATTTAATCCTATTTTAATATAGTATATGAAATTATTTTATTTATTATTTAAATTATTTTTAATTAATTTGTTTCAACTATTATATAAAGAATTATTATTTAATTAAAAGTTAGAAGTAAATTATTTTTATATGTAACAAGATTTTCTCATAAAGAATATTAATCATCATATAACATTGTATATACATATTTAATATCTTAGGATATTAATATAAGTTTTTCATAAGTCGATGAAGATCTCTTAAAATATTTCTTAATAATTTTTAGTGAACATCTTTTTCTTCTACTAGTACAACAAATACAAATAAAAATGGGTAATTTTTTTTAAGTCTTAAATATTAATATTAAAAAAATTCAACACACAATATAGCCAATAATGTTTGCAATTGAACTACAATCATAATACTTAATCTCATTTTATAATATGAATCTATATTTCACTTGTGATGATCTAATATCGACAGTTACATTGAGAAGTAACTAGATAGTTGAAAAATTCTTATTAAAAACATTGATAAAGTCATAATCTTTTTCTTCTTGGAAATATTAATAATTTTTTAGCTAATGAAAAAAAAATTCACTACCTAACCTTAACAATGTTGAAAAAACATCAGATAGTCCAAAGTTTGACCTATGAATATATTAGTTCAGTGTAATATTTTGAATTATTCATATATTCTTGTACTTGCTAAATGCTTCTTTAGACTCCACCATAACTTGAGTTTTTTACTAGTGTAACTTTCTAAACACACTGATATATGTGTTGGTCTCAACTGATTGTAATTAAACATAAAACTTGTTTTCAATTAACATACTCTTAGATATTTTCAAGGATCACATGATTATCAAGATATGTCATAATTTTCTTTTTATAATAGAGCATATATATATATATATATATATATATGGGGTTTGCTAACGCGCACGCATGTTTTTCAGTTGGTACATTTTAGCAATGTGTACCGGGTTTTAGTAGACAAAAATATCCTTATATATCATGGATTCTAAGTTTTAAGGTTAATAATTTTCATTCTCAAAACTAAAAAAAAAAAAGAAACCCCCCAAACCCTTACTCACCTCTCTCATTCCTCTCAACCCTTTCTCTTTCATCTTTCTCACTCCAATCTTTTCTCTGTCATCCCTACTGTAGCCCCAATTGAAAAAATCAGAAACACCCTACTGTAACCCCAATTGAAAAAATCAGAAACACTTACCGTTAAACAATCTTACAAAAAAATGATTTTATAATGAGTTTTGATCTTATAATCTTTGTCTTATCTAATTTTATCCAATTTTCACAAGCATAAAGGAATTGGTAATTGACCTGGAAAAAATCAGAAATACTTGTTGTTAAACAATTTCTTACAAAAAAATGATTTTACAATGAGTTTTTATTTTATAATTTTTGTCTTAGCTAATTTTCACAAACATAATGACATCAAAGGAATTGGTAATTGGCCTGGAAAAAAATCATAAACACTCTTTGTTAAACAAATGAATTTTCATTTTATAATTTTTGTCTTATATAATTTTATCTAATTTTCACAAGCATAATGACATCCGAAAGAATTGGTAATTGGCCTGGAGGTTTTTTTAGAGATGATGATTCAACATATGCAGATGATGAAATTAGAGAAATTAGGAAAGATGGTGAAATTGAAGAGATCTTGAATGAACCTTTGCCTGATGGTGAATATGTATATGACTCAACTCTTTACAAAGGCAAATTGTTTAAAAGTAAGTGTTTTCTGATTTTTTTCAATTGGGACTAAGTAGGAATGACAGAGAAAAGGTTAGAGTGAGAGAGATGAAAGAGAAATGATTGAGAGGAATGAGAGAGGTGAGTAAGAGTTTGGGGTTTTTTTTTTTAAGTTTTGAGAATCAAAATTATTAAAATACCCTTAACCTTAAAACTTAGAATCCATGGTATATAAGGGTATTTTTGTCTACTAAAACCCGGTACACATTGCTAAAATGTACCAACTGAAAAACAGGCCTACGCGCGTTAACAAACCCATATATATATATATATATATATATATATATATATATATATATGTATAATATAAATTACATCACGATAATCTATAAATCATCCAAACATATAAAAAAAATGTAAAATTAATAATCAGAGCAGTATATATGTAACTTTCTTTTATTCAAATTCATTGAATAAAAGAAGATATTTACAGTTACTTTATTTTTATTATTATTTTATAAGTACTGTTTTTTAAATTATAAAATAATGATATTTAAAATAATAGAAATAAAACTAGAATCAAGAATTTCAAATAGATAACTAGGTATGAATGAAAATAAAAAAAATAAATAAAATAACAAAAATACAATTTAATATAATTGATTCGGGCATTATGCGAAATTAGAGTTTGTCTTTATTTAAAGTTTTGATTTTCAAAATTTAAAAATGAATAAAGTAGTTCTTTTAATCCTAATTGCCATTAATTTTTTTTTAGCGTGTTAAATGATATTTTAAATTGGAGTTGAAGGTTGTTTATCTTGAACACATTCTAATTCAAATGTTATCTTAGAATACCATTTAAACATGTAAGAAATAAATTAACTCCACTAAGTTAAGAAAACTATATGAATTCATTTTTAAAGTTTATAGGACTAAAAATGTATCAAAGTTTTAGTTTAAAGATTAAGTACATATTAACTCTAAATTAAATAAAATAATTATAAATTAATAAACATAATCAATTCTTATATGGAAATAAATTAAGTCACATAGTTATAAATTTATACATATGACCTGTGTGTATGATTGGAGAAGTAAATAAATGATGGTGGATAACTGAAAATGAATTCAATGATATAAATATAAATAAATAAAAGGTAGGTGTGTAATATTATTTAAATTATATTTTTAAGATTGAATAAGTTTAAAATCCGTTTATTTAAATAATGTCAAGTTATTGTTTCTTATATTTAAAATATTAGTATAAAGTTCCAGCTATAATAGTTTTTATAATATATATATATATATATATATATATATATATATATTAATAATTAATATATTTTAATAATGAATTAATATGCTTTTTAATTATTTTTTTCAACATAAAATACTGAACATTTCTTTTAATACGAGTTTAATTATATGAGGTAAGATTTTTAACTCTTACGTTTAAAGTAATAATAGAATAAAATAAATAATATAGTTATTTAAAAGTAAAAACGATACATAATGGAGTTTTAAATTGTATTATTTTAGTATTATTACTTAAAAATTTATACTTAAATAAACATATAATAATATTTTTTGCGTTAGAAAATGTTTTATAGCAATTAAATGTATATTAATTAGAAATATAATTTACTATTTAAACGTCAAATTATCAATGTACACTAATAACATTTTTCAGTCACTTACATTGATTATTTACTCCTGTAATGTTAATGTTTAAGTTTGGTTAATAATTCTTTTAATCATTTAATAAATAATTAAACTATAATTTATAACGCTAGTAAGTTACCAAAAAAATATACATATTTAAACATCTTACAAATACTATTTATTTTTTTATTAATTACTTATTTATTATAAATCTTCTTCTTTATTATTTTTATATAAGAAAAATAAGAAGCCACTGGAAACAATTTCGGCATTTTTTGGAACGAAAATATATTTTAACAACTTTTTTTATAATAGTTTGTGATTCGTCCTTTCAAATATACGTACCAATAAATCAGTAACACGTTATTTATTATTAAAAAGTTGTTATCAGAGTACAAAACCGAATACTGAATATTAGATGAGTTTATTTGAATAATTAAATTTTGAAGATTTTATATCTGTAATTTAAACAAACAGTTTTATTTTTTGAAAAAATTGACATTTAAACACATGGGAGGATTTATATGGATCTTATTTTTAACTTAATAAATTTTAACATACACTTTATATTTACTCATCTACTACTTTACTTTTTAATTTTTTTAATAAATACAAAAATTAATCTTTATAAATATAAAAGTTAACTTTTTATGATCAAAATTTTCTTAAAGTTGGATTCTGAACCGGTGCAAATTGGTGTTAAAAAAAATTTCCATTTGAAATAGCTGTAAAAGTGCTCAACTTTTAAAGCTGAAGCTGTTGTGCCATGTGGTAATTGCTTCTGCTCCACCAGCAAGATTAATTACAAAGCTTCTATCTCTAAAAATTTCCTACTAAAACACTATCAGAACGAAAACCAAACATCAAGCATGCCGGAAAAGAAAAAGTTATTGAAATCATTTTACTTTAAGGTTGTGTTGAAGTTATAGTTTGCACACCCAACCAAAGATAAAACGACTCTTTTTCCATTTCTACCAAATCATCATCTGGGATACAAAATGTTATCCAAACCCTACCCGATCATGATTTTGCCAAATTCGCTATTTAGTGGTGGTAACTTCAAACTTCAAACTCCAAATTAAGATTTTGCGAAACAATTTTTTATTTTTGTGAATCAAGTTGAAGCACCTCTAGGATTTAGAAGTGTACACTTCGTGGACAATCTAAAATCCGAATAATTTTTCTTACAATCATTGTTCCTCACTACTCTCTCTCAGCCTTATCTGTAAAGTTGGTCCCTGGTTGTGTTAGAATGACATCAAATTCACTAAGAGTCCACTCTGCTACTTCATCTTTGTCGCTTACAAATATCTCGGTACCAGAATCAATAGATGTCCACACCCTTTTGGCAGGAGGAGTTCCTGGGTCCTGCATCACACGAGAAGATAAGTTATAATGCGTGGTGACTCATTAGATTCCAAATCCTACAATAGTAGTTCAATTATTGACCTGATAAAAGTAGAGTCTACTTGATAGCCCTCCAACATCCAGTTCCCAAGTCCGTGCATCCCCCACCCAACCATCACCTTTTTTAGTGGGATAGCCATATTCACCCCATATAGGGTGAGGCAGCAACTGAACAATCTCTTGTGCATGAGGGTTGCTGTAAGGGTCACATGTGCTCACTGGCTGCTCCAAGTGTTCGGCATTCCCAGGAGCACAATAGAAGTGATATGCTGAGTAGGGGAAATTGGCTGTGTCATTTCTGTAGATTTTTTTGTTGTCTGGAGTGATATGATATGGTGGACAGTTAGCCAAGCCTTTGGGGCTGCACCAAGCTGGGGTTTCAGGGTTGATGATCATCTCACTGTATCTGGTGACATCAGTGAGTACATCTCCATCACAAGGAGCACCGTTGTTCTTCCAACAGCTTCCAATGTCTAAAAGGTAGAATTGACTCTTCGAACCTCCCCCCTGCTTGATATCCATCCTCAGCTTCACCTTGAAATTTGGTGATTCCGGAAGCTGAATCACGAACCAACCCAAATGGTTAATCATCAAATTTTAACTAGATTGTATGGTTTTCTTATTAAACTATCAGTTAAACAGAAATGGAAATATTGAAATTGGACTTTGAAGGAAATGTTTATCTTGAACTCACAGTTTTTAGCATTCCCCTTGTGTCATAGTGGTAACCTCCAGAGAATCCTTTGGTTGCATCAGCTCTAAGGTACAACATCAACCAAGGGTATTTCTTTGAAGTCTTTAGCTTGTGTTTGAACTTCCAACTTCCAACATTAACTTTCTTCTCCCAAACTACCTCATAGTAAGATGCACCATCGTGTTCACCCCCACAATCAGAATCCAAATCATAAGTACCGCTGAATCCCCCTGACATTCTTCCATCTTTGAGCTGTGTCTGCTGATGGCACAAGATGGGTTGGTTCATGCACCCTTGTCCAAAACAAGGAAACCGTCCCGGACTAAAAGGGGGTACCTTTTTTCCATCCTTAGGACACAACCCAGACGTGGTGTCGTAGTTTCCATTTTTCAGCATTACCATCCAAAATTGCCATGGCCTTGGGGTGTCTGCAACTTCACACAAAGAACCCAAATACAGTTCCTTTTCAGCTGCATAAAGGTCTGTATCATTGATATTTTGTAACTTTAGGCCAGGAAACGACTCCCCCACGCCAAGGCTGTTATCAGCTTCTGTGACCTTGTGAATCAGAGAACCTGGCCATCACAACCACTCACAATTCTCAACAAAAGAAAGCACAATGCAGATTTGTTAAAAAAAAAAATAACAAAAAAACTAAAGTATGTGGGAGATTACAGAATCAGAAGACAACATAACATGCAGAACATGTGACACAACATTGAAGATCAAACATACAATAAACTGAAGTAATAAAATTTATAGGACTGTGTTTGTGTGTCGTGTGATTTGGCTTACCCGAAAGATCAAAACAGTCAGCAGCTCTCGGGCTACCCATGTCAGGAGCTTCTTCACCAACTTCGTTGCAGAAGTTCCAAGCTTCAAAGGCCACCCTCAGACCATCTCTCTTCATTCCTGGGTCTCCTACAGCTGAGACATGACTCTGCTCTGTGGACACCAGAGAGGCACTGAAAACAAGCACATTGATGAACAACACAATGAACATTTTCTCCATTGGGGGTTCAGAGGCAGAGGAGCATGGTAGAGGGTCTAATCCAATGTTAGGAGCACTTTCTCCTTCTAGTTTCGGGTGAAACTTTCTTACCTTCTAAGTGCCACTCCTTCACCAAATTATTTTATTTTGTTAGTACTGAATGAATAGGTGTCGTTAATGAGAAATTTATAACCACAGATGGATCTCTGTCAAACGGAGTAGACTAGGATAAGTCCAACTCATATGTCACACCGGTGATGCATCATTTGTTACCGTCAGATGTAAATATACTTTTATGGGAATAAATCATGTGGATGTTTTATTGAGTAGATTGAAAATTGCAATTTAGTCCTCATGTCATTAACGGTACTTTTGTACAGCTAAGTTTATTGTAAAATGAACCATAATCAATTCAAGTTCAGTTCTGTTTGCATCGATGAGCCCGTTTTTGCCTGTTTCAGAGTATCTAGATTTTGGACCATCTCATATAAGCTTCCTTATCTATCAGTATTAACATAATATCAGATCAAGAAATTTGATATGTGTTTTCTCAATCCTCTTAATATATGTTCTTTTTACAACTCTCAGAAAATGTTATATGTTTTGCTCTGTTTGATGAATTGTTAGTTCATTTTTTGTCTTTATTGATAAATTAATACAGGTTCTGTTTCACTAGTAGATATTATTTTTTCTGGTACGTGGGGATGGATCTTGTGAGAAAAGTTTTTCTATAGAAACATCCAGGATTAGGATGTTCAATAATCTCAAACTGGCAAATACTGACAGAACTAGTCATCATTTGACAGAAAATACCTTTTTAAAATGGATAAAAATATATTTAAAAATAAAAAACACTTTCTTAAAAAAGTGGTTTTAATGTGAATGTCATGTTCAGGAGATCTTTAGATGGTTAAATATGTGTTTTAATTTTTAACTTTAAAAGCAAAATTAAAATTTATTTTTGTCTTAAATGTTAATACATTTGTTTCTAAATTTTAAAAATAATGAATACAGTTTTCTTAATTAATTGATATTCAATTTTTTAACATGTTGAAAGATATTTTAGATTAATATTTAAGTTAAAATATATTAAACAATGTAAATAACTCACATATTGTCCCGAAACAATTCATACTTTGAAGAGACAACTCACATAGGAAAAACATGTTTGACAATGTCAAAAAATATTTAATTAAAATAATTTTATTTATTATTTTTAAAGTTTTGAGGATAAAATATATTAAAATTTAGAAGAAAAAGTTAATTTTGCATTTAAATTTAATAATAACATATTTAATCATTTTATATAAATTTAATAAAATTCCTTATTTTATCTTACTTACAGGTCATTATGCAAACAATTTTTAGGTAAAACTCAAAAAGAATGATGTAATTTGATATAGAGATTCTAGTAAATCACACCACCCAAGATCACATTGACCCACGAGAATTCCAATATGTCGTTCCCATTTTATAAAGGATAATGATACTTTGACAACATTTTAAAATCATCTATGTGTCATTATGTGATTGGTCTAAAATTACTCTACAATTAATAATAATAATCATAAAAACCAACATGGAACAATCACATAATAATACATATATGATGTTAAAATGTTGTAAAAAAATGTTATCAAAGTATCATTATCCTTTTGTAAAACTGGTTATAAACAAAATTTACTCTTTATTTATTTCAAAATTTGGTTTTGGAAGGTAAATTTGAAATATTAGTTAGTATAGAGTGTGTATAAAAAGAATGACCTTGATAAGGTAAATAAAAATAAATCAATTAAAGGTGTTTATTTTAGAAATTTTTAAATTAGTTATAAATTAGCTTAGGAGTGATAACTTATTTAATTTTCTTGTATCATTATCTCTCATATTTTAATGTGTTTCTTTGATGTCCTTAATTTATTTTATTTATTATTATTTCAATCTTACAAGCATAATTAATTATTTGATTATATAATGTATTTGGGAAGTTACCTTTTAATTTCTTATGCATGTGAAAATAAAGAAAAATTAATACTACAAATTGAAGTAACAAATATTTCATTTTATGATTCTATGTGAAAATTGCACACAATAACAATTATAAAATGTTTAAATTGCGAAATTAAAAAAGTAAATTTTGAAAAATATATGAAAATTAAATTTTTGGGAAATTTTTAACTTACTTGAGAATTTATAATACTTTTTAATTTTTACATTGTAAAAATTGAAAATTGAAAATAATTTTTGAATTATACAATTAAAAGTTAAATAATTTTTAAATTATACAATTTAAAAGTTAACTTTAAAAAAAAAAGAAATGATTTTCAAATTACACAATTCCATAAAATTTTGAATTATATAATTCAAAACTCATTTTTCATTTTCATATTACACAATTTAAAGAGAACAAAATAAGAAATTTGTTTAAGTAACAGTGAAATAAATTTATGAAGCTACAAAAAGAAGCTGCCCACTTAAAATTATAGACAAATACCTGCAACAGTGAAAGTAAATAAAAATTTAGAAAACTTAATGTTACTGTAAAAATTTAGAAAATTAATGTTACAGGCATTTATGGAAGAAAAGGAGAGAAGAGAAACAGACTGTCTGGGACGCTGTCTGGGACGCTTGCTCTTCTCCAATTGTTGCTATTCATACTCGCCAAAGGAGGGGAGGTACCTGCAAAGATACTCCGACGCTCAAGTCAGATGTGAATTATGGAGCCTCAGCTCTCCAGAGAGTAATTATGGTACTGCTCTGAAATATTATTCAGGATCTCTAGAGCATAAAGAGAACGTACCTGGACTTTGGTCCTGTCACTGTATTTATAAGCAAAATAAAAATAACCACCTTACCTAAAAATGTGGCTAGTGGCTTTGACAAATATATTAACTGTCTAAAATATCTAAGATATTTATGTTATTACATAAATATCCTTACTACATAACAAAAATGTTTCGGTGTACATTTGTCCGGTGTGTCTTTATTGCTCCTGGCTGTCTGGGACGCTGTCTGGGACGCTTGCTCTTCTCCAATTGTTGCTATTCATACTCGCCAAAGGAGGGGGAGGTACCTGCAAAGATACTCCGACGCTCAAGTCAGATGTGAATTATGGAGCCTCAGCTCTCCAGAGAGTAATTATGGTACTGCTCTGAAATATTATTCAGGATCTCTAGAGCATAAAGAGAACGTACCTGGACTTTGGTCCTATCACTGTATTTATAAGCAAAATAAAAATAACCACCTTACCTAAAAATGTGGCTAGTGGCTTTGACAAATATATTAACTGTCTAAAATATCTAAGATATTTATGTTATTACATAAATATCCTTACTACATAACAAAAATGTTTCGGTGTACATTTGTCCGGTGTGTCTTTATTGCTCCTGGCTGTCTGGGACGCTGTCTGGGACGCTTGCTCTTCTCCAATTGTTGCTATTCATACTCGCCAAAGGAGGGGGAGGTACCTGCAAAGATACTCCGACGCTCAAGTCAGATGTGAATTATGGAGCCTCAGCTCTCCAGAGAGTAATTATGGTACTGCTCTGAAATATTATTCAGGATCTCTAGAGCATAAAGAGAACGTACCTGGACTTTGGTCCTGTCACTGTATTTATAAGCAAAATAAAAATAACCACCTTACCTAAAAATGTGGCTAGTGGCTTTGACAAATATATTAACTGTCTAAAATATCTAAGATATTTATGTTATTACATAAATATCCTTACTACATAACACACATGAAAAAAAAAAAGAAGTAAAAACAGATATAGTAATATCTGTTTTCCTTAAACATGTTTCATCCAATTTCAGTGTATTATTTATACTTAGTAAATTATATATTTATCATCTTATTTATTTTATTTCTTTATTTTATAATTATTTAGTAAAATGTTTTTAACTTCATGTTATTGATTTATTCATATCAATGTTATATATATATATATATATATATATATATATATATATATATATATATATTTCCATTTAGTAATTTATTTTTAATTATGTACTTATTCTGCTTATTTATTTAGTTATATTTATATTTAGTTTATATTGGCACTCATTCTATTTATTCTATTCATTTACTAGTGAAAATATGTTCGTTCATTTTTTTTATTATAGTAAAAGTTTTAATAAATTATAAAAGAAATATTGATAAATTATAAAATAGTTTTTATAAAAAGGTAATTATAAAATTAATAATTTATATAATCTTATTATAAATATTTTTTATTATGTTAATCATTTTTTTATTTGAGTTAAAATATAGTTATGTAAATTTGAAAAATAGTTTTTATAAATTTAGAAAAATATTTATATTTTATTTTGATATATTATGATTTTATTTTATATTAATCTCATATTTATATTTTAGTATATGAAAAATAAAATTTAAAAATCTTACTTAGTAGATAGAGTTGCCAAAGATTTCAAACCCTTTCTAGATAATTATTACAATAGATCTTTTTGTGAAAGTTAGAATAATAATATTATTAATATTTATGTAACCTTTCAGATGAAGAGTTTCTCAGCTCTTATTTTTTTATATTGTCCCACATCTTCCCATTATTTTAAAAGAAGAATCATGGTAACTTTTATATACCTCAGCTTATATACCAACACTCATTAATATGTTTCTATCGGTCATACAAAAATCAATAAAAATATTGATACAATGATAAAATTCTCTCTCGTTCTCCAAATATTAAGATAGGTTAAATTAATATATATATATATATATATATATATATATATATATATAATAATTAAATATAATTTAATTATCTCTTAGATATAATTAAATAAAAAACCTGACTATAATGGACTTCACATCGTACCTTTTAGGAAACTCTACTTCTTAAAAAAAGAATGAATTGAACATTGAACTCAAAACCAACAAACAATAATACTAATAAATATTAATATTTTATGCATGACAACTCTAACATTACATCAAAACCATACAGAAAAAAAGGAGAATTTGAAAATCAAAGAAACTAAATAATATATATCCTAATCAAAATTTTGTTAGTTAAGTTATGTCTACTCTTAGTTGTCTTCTAGCTATTATCTTTAAAAGGAAAAGAAAAAAGTAAAGCATGGTTAAAAAAATTTAGAAAAAAATAGAGAGAAAGTAGAAAGCTGAATTTTTTTTTTTAAAAAAAGGTAGTTTAGACAAATGAAGAATAAAATTATATAATATGTAATTCTAAACTTAAAATACAATTATAATTTTAAATTTTATCTTTTATAAAAATGAGTTTATAAAAATATTTTGTTAGATCCAAATAAATATTTTTAAATAGTTTTAAAATAGTTAGTGAATAATTGAATATTTTGTTTTATTTAAGGAATAAATAAGACAATTTTTTAAAACTATAATAAATGTACATATATAAGTTATAAATAAGTTTGTAGTCTCCAACTTTACATGTGAAATTATAATTTTTTTTATATGAAATTTTATATATTTTGATCCTAATTAATATAGTTATTTTAATTCAACAATGTTAATTTTTTTTATATATATTAAATGGTGTTTTAGATTAGGCATTTTAACTTAAATGTCGTTTCACACTTTAAAAAAAATATAAGTTAAGTTAGGAGGATTATATTTTTGTTTATTTTTAAAGTTTTAAGATAAGTTGTATTAAAGTTTGGAACGAAGAAAATTTTAACTTTGTGTCAATTTAAAAATTAAAAACATATTTAACTTTAAAAGATAATCATGTTAATAGTAATGTTATAGAAGAATAATATATATTTTGTAATTTTTATAAAATCTACATAATAAAGACTCTTTATTTTTATTTTTCGATTTGTTTCCTTATAACCATAGAAAGAACTTTGGTTATGTAGATATAGGTTTTCTTTTCTTATATTTTGATAAAAAGAAATTGTTTATAAGGAAAAGTATGTAACTTACCTTTTCTATGTATAAAAAAGAAAAGTCAGATTAAATATACTCTAAGATCATTCTTCATTATGAGAGTTCATGAAACTTTTATTATCAACTCATTTCATGTTTGAATGTTATTATTTCATAATCAATAATTTTGATTGTTTAAGGTGTACATTTTTTGTATTTTATTAATAGTAAGAATGGAAATAAGAATAATGTATCACCATCGCATCTAATAATATTCTTAATAGACAACCTAATTAAAGTATTCTTAAAAATTAAAAGTTAATTGTGTTTATCAAGGAAGTTTATTTCTGATACTCAATTCTACAATATGTTTTAACAGGGTTAAATATGATTCTAATATCTTAGCTTTGATAAATTTATCTTTGTCCAAGACTTTGATACATTTTATCATCGCTTTTTTCAAGAGAAAAATAAAGTAAATTAAAATTATTGGAGGATATATAAAAAACCATTAAACCTGTAAAAATATATTACATTAGATGCAGAGTCAAAAAGAGTGGTTTAAGATGCATTAGACAAAGTGATGGTGAAAAGAACCTCTATGATGGTGGCACATCGTCTATCCACAATAAAAAAAATTCAGATGTTGCTTTGTCAAAAATGGAGTCATTATGGAGAAAAGAAAACATGAAACACTCATTAACGTCGGTGATGGATTTTATGCTTCCTTAGTCCAACGTCACACAAGTTCTTCGACACCTTGAATTTTGTTTGGACAAAACTACGTATATATACTCTTTTTGGTACTTTCATTTTACGATTTATATGTAATATTTAATCAATCATAAAGGGAATATTAGAGTGTCACTAATATCATTTGTGTAATTTCATACTTATCTTTTCCATTTTTCCTTCTTATAAGTCGGTACCACATTATAAGATTGCGAGTCTTAATATTTGATACAAGAAACAACTAATTACTTGATTAAAATTAATAAAAATATATTTTTGAAATATTCATATATTAATAATTCAAAATAATAATTAAGTTTAATAACACTTTGCATAATTTATCGGAATAGTTTTTGTTAGATATAGTTTTGACTAGCCCTACATTAGGCTACTAAAAACTTACCCGAATCTCGCATAAGAATGTGTGAGCTAGTTTTGCTAGACTGCCTCCCATAATGATTGGTTTATGGACTTACAGACCCGTAAAAAAATACCAGAAAAAAATATACAATATTATAATATTAATCTTGTTTTAAGGTTTCTTATTTTGTCACTCATATCAATCTATTATTGACAATAAAATTTAAATAAATTAAATAAACATAGGATTATAACATCACATGAATATGTCAAAGTTAATTTTTTTATGAACAAGAAAACATAAAAATAAATTATTGTCTAAGCTACCAATAAACTAAAGCATAATCCTTGCTAAATGTAAAAATAAATTATTTTCTAAGCTACCAATAAACTAAAGCATAATCCATGCTAAATATAAGTGAATTACTCAAAGATTCAAGGATAAAGTGAAGGAATAAAAAAAAGTAAAAGTTTGATCTATAATTAGGTTTATGTTTTTTAAATAGATTTAATGTGGTCTGATATGTTTAATGTTAATATCTTTTTGGAAGGTGACCACATATAAGTTTTTTCTCGAAGAGCTCGTGAATAATTTTTTAATTTTGTATGAATTGTCGAGACTTGACACCACATTCAACCTAAAACCCTAAAGCTTGATATTTATTAGTTTTATTTTTATTTATATATCATTCAACTTTCTTATTTATACTCAATATGGAACTTTGAACTCATACTTATATTCCTAACAACTTAAGGTTAAGAGGATTGAGGCATGATCAACATGGTGTGAATGGTGGAGTTGTATTGCCATAAAAGTAGGGGTTTGAGATGGAGAAGAGGGTTCAAACATGTGATCATCTTCTAAATATGCTAACACTAATTTAATAGAAAGAAATCATATTGATTCTATTTAAAAATATAGAAAATAAACTAAAAAAGCATTGAAAAAAATGAATCATAAGTCTAAATATAAAGACCAAAAAATATATAAATCATATATAAATCCATAAATAAAAAATAAACTTATATTAAACATAATATTTTTATTAGATTTTAACACTGCACTCATTTTGTACATTAGATATTAGGTATGTAAATCTTGACTAGTTCAATGAGTGCAAGTTTAGATGTACCCATATTCGCACTTTAACACGTTATTTGATAATACAATAAATTTCCTTCCTTTCAACTTCTCCTTACTTCTGTTCGTTTCTACAGAAACTACTGTTTATACCAATTTGTGAAGACAGATTAAGAACAAAAATGATGTTCGTTTTGATTGATTTGTGAGGAAATAAGAGCGAGGAAATGTGAGATTGCTTTATTCTTCAATCATTACATAAGAGGTATGATTTGAAGGGATTGATGAGAAATTCTCGTATCTATCCTCCCTTGCCAATTCATGTTTAGGTGTGAAAGGAGTGTTTCTCATCTTTAATAATAATAATAATAATAATAATAAATATAATAATAATAGTAATAATAATAATAATGATAATAAATATAATAATAATATTAAATATAATAATAATAGTAATAATAATATTAATAATAATAATATTATTATTATTAAAATAAAAATAATAATAATATTATTATTAAAATAAAAATAATAATAATAATAATTATTATTATTATTATTTCAATTTATTAAATTACTATTTTTTTTACATTTTAAAAATTAATTTTTTTTCTCCTTATGAATATTTTTAGAATTAAATATAAAATTAACAAGTATCATTTTATATTACTTTAACAACTAGGGGTATTTTTATAATCTTCAATTTCTATCAATTAAACAAATTTTTTTATCTATCACATTAATCAAATCCTACACTAATTCTAAGAAACTTTACTTTCAAATTCACTTTCAATTACCTCCAAATTCATTCAAATAAACAACAAAAAAATTTACTCTCAAATCCCCTCAAATTCATTCACTCACTCTCCCCCAAATCATCTCCTCCAAGTGAACACAGCCTTAATGTCTCTTATCCACATTCTTATTTTTGTTAATGACTAATTCATTTCAATATATTTTATCTTTCTTATTTTAAAATTCTAATATTACTTTTACTTTTGTAAATATTCTTATAAAAATTATGAGAATTAAATTAGGTAACTTTTTTAATTTTTAATAAAAAAACGTCATTTAATGTTAATAAATAATAAAACATAAAATTAAATATTATAAAGAATAAAAAATCTAATTAAAATTAGTGGTATTAACAATAACACTTTATTAACATTCAATTTTGCCCGGACCAAAAATGTTTTTTAAAAAATAAGTATTTAAATAGGTTTCTTAAATAATATATACATATACATACATTTGTATTATATATATATATATATATATATATATATATATATATATATATATATATATATATATATATCAATAATAAACTAATTAATTTTTTTTAGAAAATTAGGAAATTAAAACAATTAGAAAATGAAAAATTTTAAATAAAAATAGTAAAAATAATTTATAAAAAAAAATGAAAGCATATAGAAATAAAAGAAAGAGAGAAAGTAAAAAAAAAAAGAGATAATTTTTATTAAAGTTGGAACCATTTAATTTGTTTTCCTTCTTAATCGACCTAAGTTTGTTATATACAGCCATGCCATGCAGGTGGTTTTAGTCACCTAAAGACACATCCTTATTCATATATGTTTTCCTTCAAAATTATTTCCACTCTTGTCTTGTCAGGTGTTAGAAATAATTTTAAAATTTTGGAGGGAGGCATTGGTAGCGGCGGCGGAGAAAAAAAGAAGAGGTATGAGAAAGGAGTCTCTAGAGATCGAAAGGAAAACATTGTGATTCTGGAAACATCACATAAGGAAGGTTTTTCGTTAATTCTCTATCTTTCTTTTTGCTTTGCTATTGTCATTAACGGTTTGTTCTTCGTCAAGAACATTTGTTGGTTTATTTGCTTGTACCTCTGTCATTTGTCATTTCGTTCGTCGTTGGAGGTTTCTCTTTCACCGCGAGTAGGTTTCTCTTTCTGTTCGTTCCCCGATTCTCTTTTGCTCTCCCAAAAACACAACTTTCGATCTTTATTTTTCTCCTCTCTCTCCTTCTCTCATTTTCATTTAAGTGTATATACACGTCTCAACGTCTTCTTTGTTCGTGTTTTCGTGAGTATTACAACACATATTTCCCGAACATCAATCTATTCAAAACATAAACTCAAATTCAATCCACTCATTTTCAGAATCAGAGACCAAAAGAACCAAAAAAACCTAAATACTAAACCAGATTAACCTCTGGTTTGAATCCGTAGCATCTTAGCCTGTACGGTACTGCATCATTCTGATAACGGCTATCACTGGAAAAATGCGTGGATCTTCGCGGAAGCAAAGAGATAAGTGTCATTGATGGTGTTGTCTTCGTTCACGAGATTGTCATGATCGAAGCGAAGCGGCGTTCGAGAATCTAAATTTCACGAGATAAGTTGAATTGAGGTTTAAAATTGTAAATATGGTCTTAATTGTGATTTTTGGGATTGGCAATGTGAAGTGGCACTCTTGGTTCCAATGAGTCATTTTAAGCAAATTGGTCTTATTTTTATTTGTGTGGGGAGAAAAACAATTTATTGTAGGATTAGGGTACTTCTTGTTATGTAAAATCTCAGGTCTAGTTTATATAGACTCGTTGAGCGAGCAAGTGAGTGCCAAAATTTATGTTGACAGAAAGGCAAGGGAGGCTTTATTGTTGGGTGAGCCAACTTCTAGTTGGGCGAATATGTGTTTCCTAGATATCCTGGGAAAATTGGGATTCCCATTTACTTAACCATTGGATTGAGTTGAAATTTCAGAAAATGATCCTAGATATATGAATCTTCACTTTGATTGTTGGAAATTTTGATTAGACATTTATGGTTAGAGAAATTGTTTTCATCGTTTGTATATACTTAATGAAAATATTTTAATTGAATATTATGTTAATGTAATGAGAAATAAATGATGAATTATTAACATGTAAATTGAAATAAATAATATATGATTTATGCTATGAAATGAGTTTGGATTGAGGTAAAATACATAGGTATGATATGGTGTGATGATTTAAGATAGTATGAGAATGTGATAAATGAGTTATGTGTGATATGTTTTTCTTTGGTTTCTTTTTTTGTGATTGTATTGACCATATCGGTAATGTTTGTTTTAAATTAAGATAAATATGAATGGAATTATGAGGTAATGATTCTTAGGATGGGAACACTACAATAATTTGGTTTAGTGTGGGGTGTATTGACAATAAAGATTGAAATAAGATCATCTTAACTCTACTAGTAATTTGACTCATGGATGACAATAATTAATTGTAAGAGTCGATGGAGGTTCATATGTCTAGGGTGAGTCAACATAAGTCTAGCTCGTGAGATATAGATTTTACCCTGTCATGCTCTATGGATTGTGGCATACATGCTATGGTTATAACTAATGAGAAATAGGAGTGAATGAGTAATGTCACATGTATGGTCTTAGGGAGTTAGTCAATACATCAGTTTTTCAAAGGTTGTGTCACTAGTTATTGGCATATGAATGGTCATGAGAGCCTTTAGATTTGATGCAAATTGTATAATTTCTTAAAGTCGTGTGTTTTTTTTTATGAATTGTTAGTCTATTTTCTTTTTTATTTAAACTTATAAGTTTTAAATTTACATTAACTTACCTTATTTTTTTGTGTTTATTTGTGATTTATTCACTTGCAATGATATGTTATACATGAAGAGACGAGGATACATGTAGAAGAGTTGAAAAGTAGTGAGATTATTGATGAACGATTAAGAGTATAGTTTTTACATCGATATACAATTTTTTTATTGTATGGCTCCATCAATGGTTTGAAAACTTATTATATTTTGAGAAGTTCCATGAGATTCAAATACTGTAAATATATATTATATGTTGTGTTTGGTTTATTGCTTAATACCTAAATTGTAACAATTCAATTATAGTAATATAAATCTACTGAATTGGAATGTTACAAAAAGAAATCCATTTTACTTTATTGATCACTTAATTCGCTTATCTAAACTCTTTGCTTATATTAGTTACAATAAATCGTGTTCCATAATAAAAATTGTCAAGCAAGTTTGTAAAATAAAATAGTAGATGCATTCCTTGTGAATAATGTCACTTACATTAAAAAAAATACTAAAACTTTTTATTTTAATTCAATTATTAATGAGTTCAAGAATAAAAAAAATTATGTGTGCGCGTTATTTCGTTTATAGTTATAATTATATTAAATTATTTCTTTTTTATTGTATTAATGATAATGATAAAATATAAAATACAATAACTTGTTTTTTTTCCAAAATATTAATCAAGATGCTTTTGTAATATACATATATGTATATCATATAGAAAAAGATAAAGAATTGAATAGATTATGTACTGTGCTATGCATCTAATTAATTATAGTATATTATCAACATTTTTTTGTTAATATGCTCGTGTTTCTCATTTGTGTGGTATGTTAATTCATCTAGCACATACAAGTTGATTGTTGTATTTTGAAGAAATTAGACACTGTATTCCTAAAGCATGCATATAGATTTATTATGTTAAGACTAGAATATTCTTCATTTTGTTCGATATGTTGGATAGATTAATATACTTTGTTTTACCTAAAAATTGACGTGTTAAGGTAAATTGAAACCTTTTAATGTTACTATTTGTGTTATAATAAAAAAAAAAGTGGATGACTCCTCTTTCATGCGTTCTATTTTGAAAAAGGAGATCACATGATATCCGCACCTTGCATGCTTGCGATTCGTGAGCTTTCAACAATTTTGTTGCTTTCCGTTTATTTTATTTTTTTTTCTACTTTTTACTGTACCCACGGAAATTATGCTTAAAGTTGAATCTTCATTTTCTTTTTATATTTTCATTTTATAATAGTTTCCTTTCTTTCTTTAATTAATTGCCACGGTTAATATAACATTATATTTAATAATATAAAACTATAAATAAGATATTATAATAATATTAATAAAACACAAATAAATGTAGTATTAATACAATTATCTAGAAGTAGTAATTATAATAATATAATATATTTAAAGAAACTAAAAAGAACAATAACTCTTCAAAAATTAATTTTTATATAAGAAAACAAATACAAGTTATGGAACTACTCTACATTATTATCACTTTCTTTTAGAAACACATCACTACCTATTTTTTCATCTACATATTGCAAAATAGATAAATAAACATAAAAAAATAAGCTAGTATATAAAAGAGTTATCTGATACTAAATAAATTGTGTTATAAATACAAATTAATTACAGATAAATACAATAGATGTATATCCACAAAAGACAAATGACTATAAACTCAATTATTTATATATATGTCATTGATATTAAAACTCAATGGTGATGCTCAGAGTTGAATCTCTCACAAAAAGTGACACTTAATAGCATTTCTAACACTTCAATGTAAAAATATAAATTTTGTTTTAATGCAATATAAAATCTATAGCAAATTCGATTTTAGGAAAAATATTATTTTAAATCAGAAAATCAATGATTAATTATACTCGAGAGTTTCTGTGATTTCTGCTAGCTTGATATTATTTTAACACTACCAAAATATATCATATTGGCTATATTTCTTTTAGTCATTTTGAGGTTGCAAGAATGAGCAAAATACCAAATAAGACATTGTCAAGGATCGGTTTTGGGATTGAAGAGAAAGATTGTAAGGTGTTTCCATTGCATTTAAGAGAGTATATAGAAACAGTATTTTTTAATTACTATAATATCTGTAAATTAAATTTATTATTAAAAAAATATTTGTTGGGCTTTTGAGTAAATTACCAATTCTATACATATAAAAAGAGACATGAAATTATTTTAAAAGTAATTTTTTTTAATCTAACCGTTTAAAATAAGTTATTTTATAATGGTAGAATTATAAGAAAATGAAAATAAAAAAGTTAAAGTTAATTTTCAGAATAATATAATGTATTTTATGTATAACAAATTTTATGACAAAATCATGTTACAGATACTTAGTTTTAACATTTTGAAGAGAAATAAGAAGTCAACTCTTCTACACAGAAAATTCGGCTATAACTGAATCTGGTAGGAAGACTCAAGCGCTCATTTATTGAAAATTTAGTAGCACTAGCACATATATGAAATTAATTCTATTTAGTTATTAATATAAAAAGTAAAGATAAGGTAAAGTTGCAAACGTGATCGAACAGTCTGCTGTACCAATAAACGGATTGTGATGTACCAAAAAGTCAACGAAGAATGTGACCCAATGAAACAAAAAAACAAAACAAAACATGTGTAGAGTTTAGGAAGGAAAACAATTTTTTTTTCAAGATGATTTACAAATTATTTTGCTAGGTGCTTTTGTAAAATAAGTTTTATTTGTATATATACTGAAACACGTCATTTAGTTATTTATATATTAGGTCATATAAAAATATACACTTATTTTCGTGTACACACACATATATATATAGTAAATTATTTATTTGTTAATATTTGTATTATTATATTTTTAATTAAGTGATAAATCCTACCATGAGTACATTGGATCTCCACCAATTACTATACATTTTCTTAAAGTCATTGACGAGGCTTTTTTAAGATAGGTTGGCATCTTACCTACCCTAGATTATTAGAATTCATAAACATACAGATAATGATAAATTGATTTAAAATAAATATTAGACAATACACACACAGATATAGTATTTAAATTATATTTATCAGTTAAATGTCATCAAAGTGTTAGAGGAGCTCACTCGCTGATTATCAACCATAGTGCATATAAAGTGTTATAAGTCTCGCAATATTGATGAGGATGTTGTTGGTAAATAGTCCTTCCTTGTTCGATTATTTTGTTGTGCAACTTTTAACTTGGCTAAATTTTTGCTTGTGTTACATATATCATGGCGCACAAGAATTAAAAAAGGTGGATTTGTATAAGAAAATGCTAGATAAGCACCCGACATTTGTCAACAACTCTGATCTGTCCAAGGAGCCTACCTCCACCCGTCCAACTATTATCAATCGCTCGATCAAGGTAATGATCGAAGTGAAAGACAATGTCGCTCCTGTCCTGAATGCTGCCCTACTATCCACAATCTTCACTTCCCTTATTGACCATGAAAAAGACAAAAGGAAGTATGAGGAGAAGTCTTCCCGGTCCTCCAAGCACATTTGGGGCGAGACGTCTGCTCCCTTATTCAAGGGTATTTTGGTATCGAGCTGAAGCTTGGTAATAAGGTCCCCTTCAACCTTTCTTCTGTTGAAAAGGAGTTAATCAAGTGTCTTTCGAAGGTGTGGGATGCCCTAGCCGAATTGAATGTTCGGACAGCTTTACTTAGCAAGTGAATTACTCCGGGCGACGACCAGTCTGAGATTCCCCGATTAGAGAAGGATTTGGCTTACTCACATGATGATCTAGATGTCGCCCTTAAAGCCAATTCCAGTTTGACTGCTCAGCTAAAAAACGTGAATATCGCTCACGTCTGGAGCGTTGATAGGGAGAAGGACTTGTCCCATAAGTTGTCAAAATCATTGAAGGAGGAACAATACCTTATCAAGGAAAATCGACGGCTACAACAGAATGTTGATGACCTCTTTCTTGCCTTCAAAATGGCCCTAACAAATGTGAGGAACTGGGAGAAAAAGTGCAAGTCCCTTACTGACAAACTGAAGGAGACCGAGTGGCAAGTAATGTTGCAGCATGAGCTGGTTTTCAAAAGGCTCTCAACCATGCAACTTATTTTTATAGCATCCTTTAAAGGAGGGAAAGTTCGATATGCAGAAGAATTTCTACAATAGGGAATTAGCCATACTTGATAAAGATGATGCTGCCAAAGATGATGTGGGCTTCCTCCTCCGATCACTCTGAAGCTGCTCAAGATACCATCGCCCCACTAGAACTATGATTTAATTTAATTTTGTAAATATTTAAAACAATTTTTTGTTTTTGCTTGCTGGTCGATCTTGCAATCGATTTTCTAGGACATAAACTAATCTTGATAGGATCGACGTTTTTTGTACACAACTCTTACAGTTTGAATTTATAAGATAATTGTTTGCTTGTTCATTCTTATTTTTAAGATCTTCCACTTTGCAATTTATATTTATTCAATCCCGTTACTTGATTAGTGTACGCTTATTATCGCTTGATTGCTATTTATATTTAACACAGTCATTTGGGAGGAATATGTAATTGAATGCTTTCTATGTTTTTTATGCGTTGAGGAATATGTAATTAAGGTTCACAGTTGAACGCGCCCTTAAACATATTCTTTATGCTCAGTAGTAGTTTATGGGTGAATGCGCCCTTGACCGAGTTTCATACAATTGGTAGTCATTCAATTAAAAGAAAAATTAAATAGTTAAAAATTATAAAATCTTTTAATACCAATATATAGAAAAAAAAGTTTAATAAAAGTTCAATTAAAAATACAAAAAAAATATATGAGAGAGTTAAAATTTAAATAAGTATAATATTATATCTTAAAGCATTAATTATAAGTTAAATTTCAATCATGTTAATTATAATTTAACAGTAATTAATCAAGACAGATAAATGATATTATTATTTATTGAAATAAAACTATGAATTAATTGAAGAGTGATGCTTCCTCCACCATCTCATCTTCTTCCTGCATCTCGTCAATTTTTTATTAAATTCTAAATTTATCTTTTTTACTTTTTATTTTTATCAATTTTACATTTTATTTTTTAAAATCTTAATCTCAATCCTCTTTCACTTTCAATTTTCCTTTCACTATCAGCAGAAAGTCCCCATCCCCCACTGTCACTTTCTCTTTTTTTTTAATTTTCACTTCCGTTGACACAAAATTTGACAAAAAAAGAAGATAAACTGAACTAACTATTTTTTATTTTATTCACTTTTTATTTTGTACACAACAAAAATACTTCTCTTTCATTGCACCATTGTAAGCACGGATGTAATTTTAAGCATAGATTTTCAAGTTTGGTTTTTTAAAGACAAGAAAGTGGAGAAGAAATTTTTAGCAGATTATATTATGGAATCATGATACTTCAAAATTCATCAGAAGTTATAAATGTTTTAAATTTATACCATGCAGAATTTGTTTTTTCTGTCAAATTTTGTGTTAACAAAAGTGAAAATTAAGAGAAAGAGAGAAAGTGACACTGAGGAGTGGGGACTTGCTGCTATAGTGAAAGAGAAAGTGAAAGTGAAAAGGGATTGAGATTTAGGTTTTAAAAAATAAAAAATAAAATTGGTAAAATTGAAAAGTAAAAAGTAAAAAGGATAAATTTAGAAAAGATTAAGGAGGTGGAAGGAAAATATGGGGTGATGGAGGAGCAAAGCTCTTAATTGAAAATTTAAAACATATATATGTGTATGCCATGTTGGTTCGCGTTGTGACTTTGCACGATACACGGTCTTTGATTTGGCTAATCATGATACACACTGTATCTAAGTTCTAATTATATTTTAATATATATATTAAATATCAAACATAGTCACGAGATTTGAGCATCTAAAATCATCTCAATCTGTATAATCACTATATAATCATGATAACATTACCTCAAACTATTATAAATACTTGCTTGATATCATTAAACTACAGTGTTTATGATTATATCTATTGGTAACACCATATCATGTTAGAAAGCACATGGCGGTCAAGGCTTGCGAGAATCAACTATGATTAAAAGAGATTAAGACTTGAAATATATTAATATAACATTAAGCAAATTAATGAAAGTGATTATCTTTATGATTTGTATTTAATTAGATAAAAAATAAACTTTAATATAAAAACACACTTTACTAAATAATTAATGAATAATTAATAAAATAATCATTATTACAGTATTTAATATAGACACACTGATATTTGAATTTAAAAATATCTCACTTTGAAGATGGAAAGACAAAGAGAAAACCTTTCTGTGAAATTTTTATTGGATATTTTGGATCATAAGAAAAATACATATAAAGATAATAATTTAAGTAATTTATCATATTAAGAGATTAATTAATTAATTAATTAAATTTTAAAATAGCTCATTAATTAATCTCTTTCTGAACATTCAATGCAACATTATGTTAGTTTGATTATAGTTGACGGGTTCAGTCAAAACGGGGTGATCCTTATTGTGACTCCTAGAGTGAGGATTCAATGGAAAGTTTAGAGAAAGAAATTAAAAATATTTAGTGTATGAGTATATATGTGCGTCAATCTATTCATTATTGTGTCCTTGCGCATCACGGAAGAAGAAGAAGATGATGCTTGCTATTTAAGCAATGGCATATATGTGAACATTTCTACATAACCACCCTCCAACGCACAATCTTCTTAATAATACTTTTGTCGAAATCTCAGTAAGAACCATCCTACACTCTTTTTCTTCACACCTTACAATATATATATACACACACACAAAGACCCTATTCTCTTGCACTTTTCTTTCCAAAGGTAAAAATACAATAAACTTTTTCCTTTCTTTCTTCCTCTCTCTCTACACAATTTGTTGTCTGTTCATACTCATGCGTTGAAACTTGAAACCGGAAACTACTCATTGTGTGTGTTGTAATAATGAAGCATATGATATGGTGGCAAACTTTGACTTAAGTGCACCATTTTTCTTCTTTTCCTTTAACGGTTACTATAACTTTCCGGGGAGAAGAAAAAATGAGTTTTTTTTCTTTTTTTTTTCTTTTTGCACTGTGGTAGGTGACAAAATGAAATGAGCTATTAGTTATTCATCCTTTGCTTATTGTCTGGATCCGCGAATTCAAGCGTGTGTTCTTCTTTCTTCTTTCGTCAAACTACCGAAACGGCATGTTTCCAGAAGTTATATATTTGCCTTGAAACTTTTGTTTGAGTTATCAATATCAACCCATACTCTCTTGTTTACATTTATTGCTCTGTTTCCGATAGTCTGAATGAATCTCGAAGCAAACGATTGCTTCACGTCTCCGCGTTCTTGAAGTTTCATTTGGTGAATGCTAGCTGGCTCCTACAACTTGATTTGCATTGAAATATCTCAAGATTCTTCCTTTACAATGAAATTAGTTTCAATCCAAGAAAGAAAGTAGAAGGTCTTTTAGTGTGTTGTTTAGCTTCTTTTTTCTTTTCTACCTATCACCGAGTCCGTAATCTACGTTGTCAATTGCTAGTTATTTGGTTTGTAATTTTGAGGTGTTAAGGTTTTCGGAGTAGTGATTTTTGAATTCATTTTGTTTGTTAATTTTGCGTAGTTGGAGAGTAGAAAGCCCTGATCTGACATGGGTGTGGAGAATGATGAAGAGAGGAAGCATGATGACGCTAGCACGTCAGAGAATCGTGCAGAAAGCAGCACTAATGGGGAAAGAGAAGAAAAGAGTAAACAGAAAGAAAAACCCGAGACAGTTCCATTTTTCAAGCTGTTCGCTTTTGCAGACTCCACTGACATTCTTTTGATGGTTGTTGGGACTATTGGTGCCATTGGGAACGGGATGGGTTTGCCTATTATGACGTTGCTGTTTGGTCAAATGATCGATAGCTTCGGTAGTAACCAGCAAAATGCTAACGTGGTGGAAGCAGTATCCAAGGTAAAAACACAACCGTGTCTTGGTTGGTTAAGATTTTTTTTATTTTGCGATTCGGCTTTTGAAGCCTTGTTACAAGTTATAATGAGATCTTAGGTTGTTTGATTGATAAAACTGCAGGTTTCTCTAAAATTTGTATACTTGGCAGTAGGATCTGGGATGGCAGCGTTTCTCCGTAAGTGTATTTTATCATTACGATGGATCACTTAGGTTTGTGTTGAACCATTTGACTTCTCTAGACACTGAAGTTGAGAGAACCATTTCATTTTTCAGAGGTGACAAGTTGGATGGTCACGGGGGAGAGACAGGCAGCACGAATTAGGGGATTGTATTTGAAAACTATTCTAAGACAAGATATTGTTTTCTTTGATAAGGAAACAAGCACCGGAGAGGTGGTAGGGAGGATGTCAGGTGACACAGTTCTTATTCAAGATGCCATGGGTGAGAAGGTACCTATCATATGCTGCAACCTGCAAAAGATAATTAATTTTGCTGGCTTGAATGCAAATTAGGAGCATAAAGCCACTTTGCATTCAAGCCACTTTGAATCTGCTGAAAATTTGTGCCTTTGAACAGGTTGGGAAATTTCTGCAGCTAATAGCAACTTTCGTTGGGGGATTTACGGTAGCATTTGTCAAAGGGTGGCTTCTTACTTGTGTCATGTTGGCCACTCTTCCACTTCTAGTTTTTTCTGGAGCGTCCATGGCATTAATCATAGGCAGGATGGCTTCTCGAGGTCAGACGGCTTATGCAAAAGCTTCACATGTAGTCGAACAGACAATTGGCTCAATAAGAACCGTATGTTTTTTTGTTAAAAACCTGAGAAGATATCTGCGGAATTCTATAATTTCTCGGTTGAATGTACTAATTTCTTGTTGCTTACGTCTTGACATTGTATGATAATCATGTTTTATTTCCCTATGAATATTTCCAGGTTGCATCCTTTACTGGGGAAAAGCAAGCTGTAAATAATTATAGCAAATTTCTTGTGGATGCTTACAAATCAGGAGTGAGTGAAGGTTCCATTGCTGCAGTGGGCCTAGGCACGGTTATGTTGGTGATATTTGGTGGTTATGCTTTGGCTGTATGGTTTGGCGCAAAAATGATTATGGAAAAAGGATATAATGGGGGCACGGTGATTAATGTGATTATTTCCTTCCTAACTGCTTCGATGTAAGTAGCATTTTATTTTAAAGTATTTCCTCTGCTAAGGAAGTTTGGGATTCCAATTTTTTTAAACAAAACCAAAAAGTAGCCACATATAGAAATAAATAGATCCTTAACTTCTTTACATGATTCTTATATTTTTCATATCATAGGTCACTTGGGCAAGCATCCCCTAGCATGAGTGCTTTTGCTGCAGGTCAGGCTGCAGCTTATAAAATGTTCCAGACTATTGAAAGGAAGCCAGAGATAGATGCCTATGATCCAAATGGAAAAATTCTAGAGGATATTCAAGGAGAAATAGATTTAAGGGATGTTTACTTCAGTTATCCAGCAAGACCTGAGGAACTTATATTCAATGGATTTTCTCTTCATATAGCAAGTGGTACAACTGCAGCGTTAGTTGGACAAAGTGGAAGTGGAAAGTCCACGGTTATCAGCTTGATAGAAAGATTCTATGATCCACAGGCTGGTGAAGTTCTTATTGATGGCATTAACCTGAAAGAATTTCAGCTTAGGTGGATCAGAGGAAAAATTGGCCTTGTCAGCCAGGAGCCCGTGTTGTTTGCCTCTAGCATTAAGGATAATATTGCTTATGGAAAGGAGGGAGCAACAATTGAAGAGATAAGATCTGCATCTGAACTCGCAAATGCTGCTAAATTCATTGATAAACTTCCACAGGTTCTAAGTTATAACCAGTGTACTTCAACTTAAGGCTATTTCTTGATTCGTAATCTGGGAACATGAGTTAACGTTCAACTTTTTATGCAGGGACTAAACACACTGGTTGGTGAACATGGAACTCAGTTGTCTGGTGGGCAGAAGCAACGCATTGCCATTGCAAGAGCAATCCTAAAAAATCCGAGAATTCTACTTCTGGATGAAGCCACAAGTGCACTTGACGCAGAGTCTGAAAGGATAGTGCAGGAGGCTCTAGACAGGGTCATGGTCAACAGAACAACTGTTGTAGTGGCACATCGTTTGAGTACAGTGAGAAACGCTGATATGATTGCTGTCATTCATAGAGGGAAGATGGTTGAGAATGGTACACACCAGTTCACTGAAAACGTGCTTTCTTTTCGATTTTCATTCGTTGAACTGTTGACCATGTGTGTGTGTGTGTGACTAACTCTTTGATTTTGACTCGTACTTTTGTTTGCGTGTAGAGTATAATTCAAATCTTCTCAATTTTGTTTGCATATATCTTGCTATATCTTGATATATCTTGCTATATCTTGCTTATTAATCAGGAACACACTCAGATTTACTAAAGGATCCTGAGGGAGCTTACTCTCAGCTTATACGCCTACAAGAAATAAGCAAGGAGACTGAACAGAATGCAGACCATCTTGGCAAGAGTGAACTTTCTGCAGAATCTCTTAGACAATCTAGTCAAAGGAGATCACTTCGAAGATCTATTAGCAGGGGGTCATCCTTAGGGAATAGTAGCCGTCATTCATTTTCAGTTTCCTTCGGTTTACCCACTGGTGTTAACGTTTCTGATCCTGAACATGAAAGCTCAACGCCCAAAGAAAAAGCACCAGAGGTTCCACTCAGCCGCCTTGCTTCCCTTAACAAGCCAGAGATTCCAGTTCTTCTACTTGGATGTGTAGCTGCCATAATAAATGGTGTTATACTTCCAATATTTGGCCTGCTGGTTTCCAGTGTCATCAAGACATTTTATGAACCATTTGATAAGATGAAGAAGGACTCCCACTTTTGGGCACTGATGTTTATGACCCTTGGTATTGTATCGTTTCTCATAATTCCTGCCCGAGGATACTTTTTCTCCGTGGCAGGAAGTAAGTTAATCCAACGTATCAGGCTAATGTGTTTCGAGAAGGTTGTCAACATGGAGGTTGGTTGGTTTGATGAGCCTGAAAACTCAAGTGGTTCAGTAGGTGCAAGGCTTTCAGCAGATGCTGCTTCAGTGCGTGCCCTTGTTGGTGATGCCCTAGGACTAGTGGTTCAAAATTTAGCCTCTGCAGTAGCCGGTTTGATCATTGCTTTTGTCGCATCTTGGCAGCTGGCACTAATTATTCTTGTCTTGATTCCCTTGATCGGAGTAAATGGATATGTTCAAATGAAATTCATGAAGGGATTCAGTGCAGATGCAAAGGTTAGTCTTATTTTCAATAGCTGCACAAAGTTATAAAAGTAACTATTATCCAGGCAATGAGATAAATTTTCAGTAATGAATGTTTGTCGCTGCAGATGATGTACGAAGAAGCAAGCCAAGTTGCTAATGATGCAGTTGGAAGCATAAGAACGGTTGCTTCTTTCTGTGCTGAAGACAATGTTATGGAACTATACAGGAAGAAATGTGAGGGTCCCATGAAAACAGGGATACGGCAAGGGTTGATCAGCGGATCAGGATTTGGGGTTTCATTTTTCTTACTGTTTTGTGTTTATGCAACCAGTTTCTACGCAGGAGCTAGACTTGTTGAAGCTGGAAAGACAACCTTCTCGGGTGTTTTCCGGGTATCTAACTCCTTCATACTCGTAACATTCATTATATACTTTTGAGGGGGAAGTGAGTGTATAAAGAGTATTAGATTTCAAGGTTAGGTTTTACTTCCTAAAATTGTATCTGTTTTCATCTTTTGCAGGTTTTCTTTGCATTAACTATGGCAGCGATTGGAATTTCCCAATCAAGCTCCTTTGCTCCTGACTCGAGCAAAGCCAAGACAGCTACTGCTTCAATATTTGGAATAATCGATAAGAAGTCGGAGATAGACCCGAGTGATGAGTCTGGCACCACATTGGATAGTGTTAAGGGAGAAATTGAGCTTCGTCATGTGAGCTTCAAATATCCTTCTAGGCCTGACGTACAGATTTTCCGTGACCTCAGCTTGACAATCCATTCTGGCAAGGTAGAGTTTGAGTTTTATACTTCTAATCAATCTCAGTTCAATATAGTTTAGCTTAAGCATATGTGCGTAGCGTCTCATGATCACCATTAAAACTGTCGTTTCAGACAGTAGCTCTTGTTGGTGAAAGTGGAAGTGGGAAATCCACTGTGATTGCCTTATTGCAAAGATTCTATGATCCTGATTCAGGGCAAATCACACTTGATGGGATAGAAATTCGTGAGTTACAGCTCAAGTGGTTAAGACAGCAGATGGGCCTCGTAAGCCAGGAGCCAGTTTTGTTCAATGAAACAATACGTGCCAATATTGCCTATGGAAAAGGAGGCAATGCTACTGAAGCAGAAATCACAGCTGCAGCAGAATTGGCTAATGCCCATAAATTCATTAGTGGCTTACAACAGGTAAAGCACTGGCAAGCATTTTCTTAGCTTCTTTTATGTTATCATGTCTTTGCAACGTCTCCAAGTAGACCTCTATCGTATTGGCTGAACTGTTCTTATTGTCAAATGTGTTTGACTTCACGCTTTACATTCCCTACAATGACAGGGTTATGATACTTTAGTGGGGGAGAGGGGAACCCAATTATCTGGTGGACAAAAGCAACGAGTAGCCATTGCACGAGCCATAATAAAAAGTCCAAAGATATTGCTGCTCGATGAGGCGACGAGTGCATTAGATGCAGAGTCAGAAAGAGTTGTTCAAGATGCATTAGACAAAGTCATGGTGAACAGAACCACTGTGGTGGTGGCACATCGTCTATCCACAATAAAAAATGCAGATGTGATTGCTGTTGTAAAAAATGGAGTCATAGTGGAAAAAGGAAAACATGAAGCACTCATCAACATCAGTGGTGGATTTTATGCTTCCTTAGTCCAACTTCACACAAGTGCTTCGACAGTATGAGTTTTGCCAGTCTAATTCCTTTCTTTCTCTTTTTTTCTTCATAAGATCCATACCTACCTTTACCTTTTCAATTAGGAAATTTGATTCATTTTACATCACTGCTGCAATATATTGTCAATGACAACAGATAACCAAAAATATGTAAGAAGGATGGAAAAATATCTGCAATAGTTTTTTAAGCAATATAGTAATATTTTATGATTGATATTGATCCAGTCGTCTTTTACCATTCATACACTCGTTGGGGCCCACAGATCTCAGTGGATGTAGTTTTCCAACTTAGTCAAACTATGTTCTGCTTTTTAATCGTATAATTGGCTTTGGTCCTACCCATTATTTCTTTACTTATTATGCTTAGAGATGTTGTCACTTTGGTTGGGGTGAATAAATATTAAGAAGAGGATTATCCGTAGCAAACATTACTAGTAATTATTTTTATGTTTGTATTCTTAGCAGCTAGCACTGTTATAACCATCACTCAATTTCTTTATATCAATTTTGGTGTATCATTAAGCTAACCATCATACAACTGAGGTGTTCTACTATAGGGGAATTGTCTTGATACTTCTAATAAGCCAAGCTCATGATTTTTACCCTAACCATATATGTTTATGGATTTCATTTCTTCCAATCTCGACTTTCCCATTTTCACTCTAACTTGACATTTTATTGTAATTTAATTCTACTTTTACTTTTCATAATATTTGAACAATTTTGATGATCTAATTTTAAATTTCTCAATTTTAATCTATCTATTAGCTCGATATCTTTCCTTACGGGTATTATAATTCAATATATAATATTAACAGAAAATATAAACATTATAATAAAGTGTATAGATAGTTTTACCACGTCAAATTTGAATATTAGCATGAATGCTGTTCCATCTCAATTTTCAGTTGCCCGATTTCAATTCTTACAGCAAAAATTAAATATTTAAAATTAATAAATTTAATTATCAAACTTCAACTATCACTACTACACAGGTATAAACAAATAATAACACCTACACCAACTAATTCTTTGACTTTAGGTATACCATATTATATGTAAAACGGATCAAAATCATTCAAACCTTATTCTACGAGGACACGTTTGTTTCAAACTAAGGTATAGCAAGTTAAGAAACAGGACAAAACAAAATTTATTATACTCAGAAACAAACAAATAAACAAAAAAAAGTACCAAGTTGACAACATTACTTTTCACTCATTCTTACAACATAAACTTAAATACTCATTCAATAAAAACAAACTTCATTCCCGCCTATAAATGAGATATTCCTGTAGAGGAAATTCCTGGAATAATAATGAATTATTGGTAATCACTTTATCTCCCTAAGAATAATCTTTTTATTTTCAACAATATTCCTGGTCCAAACAATATTCTCAGTAATTTATATATTTTTTAATACATATCTTCGATTAAAATAAAAAGTAGAAATAAAGAGATAAGTGAGTTATAAAAGTATGTGTGGTGCTAAGATGAATAGATAAGAATGAATAATAGAAACGTCATGGATGACGAAACTGCATTGATTATTATAAGGAGGAAAAGGTGGAAATTAACCTTCCAAAACCATAGTGGTTACCTTTCGTGCTTGCCACTTGGTGAACATATGTCTATTGAAACATAGAAAGTTATTAGCGTACAAATTAAAAGTTTATGACTTAATTAATCCATCAGACATATCCCGTGAAACACCAGCTAATTCTAGGTCTACACAGTTATTGAGGCATTCTTTGTATCCATTTTTAAAGAAAATGATACTTGAACAACCATTTTTGACAACATTTAGACAAGCGCACACGTGTCTAAATTTGAGTGGTCCATTTTCATTTAATTTTTCCAACTGGACCACTCAAATTTAGACACGTGTGCGCGTGTCTAAATGTTGTCAAAAATGGTTGTTCAAGTATCATTTTCCCATTTTTAAATAGCAAATTATAAAGATTTTGTCATAATTGTATGACTATGTATTGAAACTGCTAGAAATAAATAGTCACAAGGGAACTGATTTTCTTAAAGATTAATTAATTTTTCAAAAAGTTATCAATTTAAGTATATTTTTTATTGAATTTTTATTAACCTTTTATTAATTATTAAATAAAATATTTTTCAATTAGATATGTGCTCTAATATTTTATTAAGTAGGTTTGATGCCGATATTATATTTTCTTCATTTATACATGAAGAGAAATATGAAATTTTCTAATTAATATAAAATTATATTTTATTTTTATTTTATTAAGAAGGTAACTGTTTCTTATTATTGTAAATAATGATATACAAGTTATTAAAAATCACTACGTATTTGTCTACATATTTATCATATAAGATGTTTTCAATTAAAGTAATAAAAATTTATTTATAATTTAACATTAATCATAATATTATTTTATCTTATTTATAAAATCTCAAATTTAACATTCATAAACATAATTTGTAAAATGATAAAGTATATCACAATCTAAATAATTAGAATAAACTTGAAGAGATTGACTATTTATAAGTGTGTTTTCGTTTGAATGGAAGATGAAGATAAACTATTATAATTTTAATATTATTGTTCGAATTTCTTTTAAACTTTTTTTTTTGGTATAAATTGGAAAAGTATGAGTTGTTTATAGTAAGAGGTTTAAAGAATAATTCTGATGTACTATTTTAAATAGTATATACATAAAAGGATCCTATAATTATTCATTCATTAATGGAATAATATTTGCACAAATTATAATAATACATAAATTATAACTAACACAATATTTGATTGTTTAATATTTCCTAATAGAATATTTTGCATATTTTAACACTCCTACTCAAGTTGGTGTCTGGATATCACACATTCCTAATTTGAATGGAGACTCATTAAACACTCTGCTTTACACAGTGAGAACATCAGCTAGCTGTAATTCTGATCTTACAAAAGAAAAGGAAATTATTTGAGCTTCAAGCTTCTCTTTGATGAAATGTCTATCAATCTCCACGTGCTTTGTTCTATCATGTTGCACAGGATTGTGAGCAATTGTTATAGCCGATATATTGTCACAGTACAAATTCATAGTTTCATTTGGTTTAAAGCCCTACATATTGTTTTTTACTCCTACAAAAGTAAAGTATACAGAGGTAGATTTTCTATCATCTTTTGAACCTGTCCAATCTGCACCAATGTACCCTTCTACCTTTAAGTTTCTATGATTTAAGAACAATTTTTTTTCTATGAGTGAATTTCAAATATCTCAAAATCCTCTCAACAACATCCATATGAAGCTTTCGTGGGTCATGCATAAATTGATTAACAACATTCACTGCATAGGTGATATCTGTACGCGTATGAAACAAATAAATTAATTTTTCTACTAGCCTTTGATATCTCTCTGTCTATGCTTGCTGAATTTGAGCATTAAAAGAGTTTATGATTTTGTTCAATTGGTGTATCAAATGGTTTACTTCCAAGAAACCCAATTTTCAATAGTAAATCAATAATATGTTTTCTTTGGCATAGGAAAATACCATGTTTTGATCTAGTTACTTCATTACCCAAAAAAAAAAATTGAAGTTTCTAAGTTGTTTCATCTCAAATTCAGATGCAAGATATTCTTGTAAACTAAAAATCTCATCTCGATCATTTTCTGTAACAATCATGTCATCTACATATATAATTAAAGCTGTAATTTTTTCTTTTCCTGTTTTTAAAATTAAGGTATTATCAGAGTTACTTGATTTATAGCCAAAAAACTTTGTAGACTTGGTAAAATATGAAAAAATATAATTTTCCTTTTTCCTCTTTATAATTGTTTAATATAATAGTTGACTTTAGCATGATATTCAAGAAGGAATATACATTAGATTCTTATATCTACCAATAAAATTTTAATACAACACATAATTTAATTATATATAAGTTTCAATAAATTTTAATGGTTTTATAAATTTGTATACTTTATTATTTTAAGAAAACTTAGGTGCTCATTGTTGGGTCTATCGAGGAGGAGGTTCCTTGTGGGTTACACAAGGACCAATAACATCTGAGTCAACTATATAAGGGATGGACACCACTGTTTACCCAAAACCTTAAGGCAATGAGTTAATGAATTTTTCATCTTTATATACTGCTCTATTTTTTCATTTCTATCCAATGTGAGACTTGAACTCACACTTAGATTCCCAACACTCATTTCTGACCGAGAACAAGTAATAAGTTGATTGACATTTTGGAAGAAATTAAAGAAAAAAAAACGTGAATTGATTGATGAGTGAAAATTGAGAATAGAAAAATAACGGGTCATCTTATTAATAGTAAATTCAAATAATAAAATACTTAAGTGAAAATAAGAAATATTTTAAACATTCAATAAAATAAAAATATTTGATAAAATTTAATTAAAAATAATTAATCATACAGGGAAGATAAACATTTTAAGAAAAAAAAAGAGTTGTATTAAACTGTTAACCATAAAGAATCGATTTATTATATAAACAGAAGAAAGAAAACTTGTTTAAATCATAGAGAGAAAATTATAAAAGTAAATTATTTGATTAACGGACTTTATTTTAGTAAGTTAATATAACACATTAATTTTAAAAAATGAAATAAATTTAACCAATATTCAAAAATTTGAAAATGAGGCATTCAATAATGGGATAAAAAGATAAGCCACTAGAAAGTTTGGAAACTTGATGTTGGTTAAATATTAGATTGGCTTCATGGTCGAAGATTTACGTAGTACTGAGGTATTCACACACGTCATCTTTATAGTTTTAAATTTAGCTGGTGCGTTTTTGGTATGTAAAACAGTTTTTATTTGGGTTCGTTTTGGGAGAAGAATAAAACATATTTTAGTTCTTCAAGATTTGCTTTTGTTGTCCATGTGTTATGAAGCTGAGGTGCCGTTTACGCGAAGCTCTTAATAAAATCGAGTTTTACATAGCACAAGTAAGATTCGCCAGATGTAAGGATCATTGTCAAAAGGAATAGAAAAATGTAATTGTTTATTTATAAAACTTTGGATAAAGGTGCATTCAATATTGAACCGCATTATATAAATGTATTCAACTTCCATTTTGTGATGGATGTGAGAAAGAAATATATTAATCTTGTAATAATGTAATATATAATAAATGTTAACAATGATCATGATGGTTCTTACATGAGATATTGAGCACGTGACAAGATCTTAAACGTGGTTTTGAGAGTTTTTGTTATTTGGAAAGAGTTTTGTTGTTGTTGTTGAAAGAGAGGAGATTTACTTGTAAAAGAGTCTATAAAACAAGTTAGTAAGAAAATTAATATTTACGAGAATGAATATTTTTTTGAAGAATACTAATTATTTTTGTAGGATCAACATAAATTGTGAATCTATATTTTTATTAAAATAATACTTATATGAAGAGTATAATAATAATGTAGTAAATAATAATAGAACGATAAATAATAACCAACACATCAAACTAAATAATGTAGTAAATAATAATAGAACGATAAATAATAACCAACACATCAAACTGTCAATATTTAGTTATAACATGTTATAATCCAAATAGGAGTAGGTTTGAGCTACTCCATAATGAAGAAGCTTAAGGAGTCTTATTAGCTTGTGTTCTTTAATATGCTTATTGGGTCGGGTAGAAACATAAGTATCCCAGCCTTGGGAGTTTGGTTTGGTGTATGTGATCATGTCAACCTTTAGTTGGCTTGAGCCGACTTGTGGAATTTGCAAATAGATTGGCCATTCAGTTGAGTTCATAATATAGTTGGGCCATTCGGTCGTATAATGTCTTTCTCGACTAAGTTGATTTGCTCTGAGCTCCTTGAGATTTCTACTGACTTTAGGCATTTTGACAATCTCTCACTTGGTTCCTAATGGGTTATCTGCTTTTTGGGACGTGCAATGGAATATTAGGACTCCATTAATTTTGCGTCTTTAGGATTTCTACCGACTTCGAGCAGTTCGACCATCTGTCACTTGGCACTTGCTGATCTATCTGCTTTTTAGGACGTACTGTGGATCTTGGGACTCAACTAATTTTGCGTCTTGGTGTAGCCTGCGATATTCATGCCAACTAGGCTCTCGTTTGGATTTGCAGGATCATCCGCAACTTTCCCTCATTATGTGTCGGGTGTCCTAGATTTCCTTGGCCATGGCCTATGTACTTTAGGGTTGTTGATGTGGTAGGGATTGTCGTACAGTCGTCGACACAACAGTAAATAGCATGCTCAATGTATCAAAAGAATTATTCGAGCATGGTGTTAGTGCATAATCCCACTCTAGGGATAATCCGTCTAAAGTTGTCGGATACAACCTGGTAAAAACTCATTCATCGTGAATATTAATGATAACTTGGGTTTCATAAGCCTTTAGGTGTGTGGCTAGATCGATTGTTCCCTCGTACATTCGAGTATTGATGTCAATTCCACTAGGAATTCGAACCACTTCAGGCATGAAAGGATGGAAGCTCCTGACGCAATCGATTCTATTTCGGGGATCTCTAGTATGTTGGCCTATCCGCTTGTTGGGTGCCTTGTGGAATATGAGATTCCACTAAGTTCGAATCTTAGTTGCGACATCTGAGCATTCCAGGCTCTTATTAGGATTAGAGGAAGCATTCGCGGTTTTCCTCTGTCCTACGCCGGGTTATCCTACTTCGGTGTCTTTAAGCCCAACGTCGATCATGTTCGGAGTGGCGAGAACATCCTTGAGTGCTTTTTGCTCTATGCTCGACCGACCTGCTCTGATCTCCTTGAGCTCGACATTGAGGGGAATGATCTCGACTCCCAAGCGAATCTCGTTGAGCTGGTAGATTGTCTTGTAGAAATCACGTAGTGGAATGATTAGTGCGAAGACAAACCAAGAGGGATGTGAATTGAGATATTTAAAAAAACTTAGCCTTTTAAGTAAATTGGTCTTCATATTTTAATTAAGTTTTTTTTTTATCATCTGAGTATTAAAAATATGACGTTAATATGTTAATTTTTTTAATAATATTTTTAATTTAAAGTTATAAACAAAAGAAGAACAATCAGAGCTCATAAAAGAACTCAAATTCATTCATTAAATCCAACAACCAAAGATAATCTGGGTTCAACTTATCTCTTTTTACATGTTGAATTTGATTGATCCATAAAGTAACCCATAAGGGTGGAGTAGGATTGGATCGAATAATTTGTTTTTTAGAGTCTTTAAACTTAACATGTAAAGTTTTAAATACCAACTTAAACCAATTTCAACTTCATTGATGATCATAGCATGATCACAACTAACATGCTAATTAAACTTTTCAATTACGATTCATTGATAAGTTCAGATACTATAAAATTTTCATACTAAAGGAATGAAAGTTAATTAATGAATATTCATTTTCATTATAAACTTTATATTATTAGACTCATGATAGGAAATTAGTATGTTCAACAATTATCTAATAATCTCAAAAGCTACCTAGAAGGACTTTTTCTTTATAAAAACATAAAAACAAGTATAAAAGATTAATTTCGAAATATACAATTTCCATTCCACAATCCTTTTCTTTATCTTCTATATATATATATTATATAATCTTGTGAGGCAATTGTCATTTATTAGAAAAGAAATACTACGTATTACATTTTTCCTATGCACCAAAAACACCTAACTTTGTGTGGTTCATTATAATAGAAATAGGTTTAAACCTTCGTATGGTCCTCGTATTTGTATAGGAATCTCAAGTGGGTCCTCATATTTTCAATTGTCTCAATTTGGTCTATATAATTACAAAATATCTCAATTGGGTCCAAATATTTGTAAAATTGAGCCAATTTTGCCCTAAGCGTTAAGTTGTCACAAACGACGTTAAAATGTGTTGAGATGGATATGCTGAGGTGGATATTTTAGTAAAAAAAAATATACTGCCAGTGATGACATGGAATTTAATAAATTAAAAAAAATTAATACGGTGATGTCAAAATATTTTATTACGTGTTGAGCGTTCTTCTTCTTTCCCCTCTTTTTTTGCTGGTTCTGTTCAAAAGTTGCAGGGAGGAGATGATGCGACTCAGGGAGGCGTCCTTTCTTTCTTTCTTCGCTGGGCCTGGTAGAGTTCCTTTCTTGTGGTGCGGCGAGGCGTTTTGGGTGCACGATTTTGATTTCCTGTTCTGCAGGTTTTGATTTATCGAAACAATCGGTACCGTTATAGAGTTTTGATTTCCAAAGCACTTGAACTAGCTTTTTGGAACTTTCTCAGACAAACTGTATTCTTAAAAAGCTCAGAGTTGTCTTCTTAGAGTTTTGGAAGAACCTTATATAGCCAATTATTCTGAATTCGCATAGATGAATTATAATTGCCACAGATAATCGATTATTGTTAGTGATAATCGATTATTTGAGTCCGTTACAGGGTTTTTCAAAAGTGATAATCGATTATCCTGAGGAATAATCGATTATTCCAGAGACTTTGGCAGTTCTCATCAGAACCAGTGATAATCGATTATTCCAGACCAACAAGGTTTTCAGAAAAGCTCAGGATAATCCATTATAACTTCTAATAATCGATTAAATGCGTAACAATTCTGGAAGTACAAGTTTTTCTAAGTATTACATGTCCAAAGCCTTTCCTAATACATTTATAATCTACAAAGTGCTTTTAAAACAATTAGAACAGTCTATCTTCTTGCAGCATCATCAAAATCATTTATCTTCAAATTTACCAATGCTTCTCATTGGTAACATGATTCACGACACAATCCTCTTCCTCTTCTAAGATTGCGATTAGGGTTTCAGTTGTTCCTGAAGATTTGGGGGTTTTCTAATCAATCATCTTATTTCTTCTGCAACTTCAGATGTAGGGTTTCATTCCATTTGAAATTGGGTTTCCACGTTCTTATGGTTCGATTAAGGTTGATGGTTGCGATAAGAGATTCATCTCTGGAATTAAGGGGTATATTGTGAGAAATTTTGGGTTTTTATGCGTTTTAAGTTCCTGGTTCGGGGTGTCTGTGGGTGGTTGCTGCAAACGGAACAACCATAGAGGTTGCGGTGATGGATGACCGTGGAGTTCCCAGGCTTGGGATGGACTGACGAATTTGAGGTGGCCTTGTTGGGCCTGCTGGATCTCGTTGTATGCATCTGGTTTACCCTTCACGAAATTATCAAACAAAAAGGAATAAATAGAAGTGATTATGAGAACCAAAAATGACACATGAGATTCCAGCCGATAAAGGTGGAGCTTGACCTTGCCGATGCGAACAAGACGGCAAAGCAAATGATGAAACTTAAAACAATGTAAAGAAGCATCTTCCACCAGTTCCAATTTCCCAGTAAATGGTTGAAAGAGGAACTGAATGCATAACAGAGAAATCCAACAATAGATGAAGCAGCAAGGCATACAAGTTTCAGTACCTTTGATTTCTTCAGCCATCTCAGAATTTGGTTGAGCATGACCATTGTATTCTTTCTCGAGAAAGAGAGTAAGGTTTGCCTTTATCCACCCACAACAAAGAGAGAGCTTCCAAATTGTATAATTTTTCTATTTTTTTTTAATTTATTAAATTTCATGTCATCACTGGCAGTATATTTTTTTAATAAAATATCCACCTCAGCATATCCATTTTAGCACATTTTAACGCCGTTTATGGCAACTTAAAGGTTAGGACAAAATTGACTCAATTTTACAAATATTTAGACCGAATTGAGATATTTTGCAAATATATAAACCGAATTGAGACAGTTGAAAATATGATTACCCACTTGAAATTCTATACAAATACGAGGACCATCCGAGAGTTTAAACCAATAAAAAATACTACAAATGCCCTTTATACAACTCAATGACAATTTAGTTTTAGAAATATTATACCAAAATCAAATCGATAACTTAAAAACGGGGCAGAGTTACAATAAAAAAAATTCCAGAATTTTACAGAAATATTTCTATTCTATGTATTTTTAGCTTGATCTTTTAATGAAATATCAATATTTTAAAAATATTAATAATTGAAAATAATATTATAACATATTTTAAATTATTCATTACTAATTCAAAAATATAATTTATATATTTAAATATTTATGAATTTCATTATAATATAACTTAAATAATAAAATGGTTAAATATGTTTTTAGTCCCTAAACTATTGGCCGTTTCTGGTTTTCGTCCCTATTTCAAAGTAAGGTACAATTTGGTCCTCATTCTTTTCGAAACGTTCGTTTTAGTCCTCAAAAACTAAACACTGTTTAAAAATTTGGTCCTCCTTTAACAACAAATGAGGACTAAAACCAAAATTCCGAGGACTAAAACGAACGTTTCGAAAAGAATGAGGACCAAATTGTACCTTACTTTGAAAGAAGGACGAAAACCAGAAACGGCCAATAGTTTAGGGAGTAAAAACATATTTAACCCATAATAAAAATGTACTTATTATGATTTACAACTATATTAAAAATATATTTATATTTACCTTGTACACCAGACATACTAAAATACTATTTATAGAAAATTGTAAATAACTTTGATATAAGTTATCTTAATTTAAACATTATATGATTAACTTAAAAAAATAATCTTAATACTTTTTAATATTTTATCGTGTCGTGCTTTTTCTGTAAGGCAAAGATATAAAATTGATCAAAACACAAGATGTTCCTGGAATAGAGAATTACACATGTAGAAGAAAAAAAATACAAAAATGCAGTCCATTCAAAAGTGACAATTGAATGAGACAGCATAAATTTTTCCCTGCACATAGCTTATAGTTCATCACAGAAAACAATTATTTACGAAATAAATAAATAAATAAATATAATACAAAATAAAGAAAAAAAAAGGAAAAGAATTAAGCATGAGATAATATTAAATTTGCTAGGATATGAACACATCACATTTACAACTTCGTTAAATTTAAAAAACAGCAAAGTATAATAATATTGAGTCCCCCTATGAATATGTATCGCACTAGCAGATAATTCGACAGCTAAATCATATATTTATAGTATCTGAATAATATAGGAACAGATCTAATAAACTTGATCTTCTAAACAAAATAGTCATAAAATTGGTAAGATTATGATAACAAAATAGAGCTGTCTTATGCTCAAGCCGTCGAAGGGATAATCTGCATGCACTTTCCACATACATTTTTCCCACGTCACAACAAATCCAAACATAAGCAGCACCTCTCTCTACGCACGCCCCACAAAAATTCTCTATATCTTCCTCTTTCAAACTGACTCACTCTTCATTTCTCTCTTTGATTGTGTTGTTTTCTAATACCTTGATTCAGAACCTCAGCATTTGTCAACCGAAAAAAGAGAGAAAATATATGTAGTAAAATACCAACAAGAAACCAGTTCACATTACTAATTGTAAAATCTTTTTTTGGCTCCGTAAACACTTCACCACTTCCCTACATTACGTAGTGCTCTTGTTTGTAACATAAATGAAATCACAATCATTTTATTCACCACTTCCCTACATTACGTAGTGCTCTAAATGTAGTAGGAGTATGTGCCTTCCGTCTCAGAATCTGAGAATCAAACTTCAAGTAAATCCAAATGTTCATAAGCTTATAACAGTTTTACAATTTTATGGAAACTCAAAACATTTGGACTAGGTAAAACTAAAAACCAAGCTATTTAAGGATTCAAAGATAAACTGTTTCCTGGGCATGAGACAATTGTAAACAATAGAAAAGCACATCTTTGGCATTAATATTGGCACTATCTAGCCCAACCCTTCAAAATCTATTCGAACCCAAAATAAATAAAAATTGCAGAGAACTGTAATTCAAGTGTCAAAGAAAAGACTAAATAATATTTGAATGAATATTGTATGCCTCTTTTTGAACTAAGAAAATACAAGTGTTACTAACCTGTTCTGCATAACTTTATATGCCTCAGTCATGCACTTTTTTGCTTCTTTAAAGCACTATTTTCCATTTTTTGTACTTATTTTTCGATATTAATTAACCATCTCCACTCAACACATTCCTATACACTAAGCTTTTTGCTGTTGACTTTACTCCAAAGTTAGTAGGGGTAGAGAATAACCCATTCTCTTACAACCCGATTTGGTGCCATGATCAAGTCAAGAAATGTCCAGTAAGAAGCAGAATAATAACTGAGAAAGCAGATTTTTATTTAGTGAAATAAAAGTTCTGTTGACAAGCGAATAAATAGACAGGTACAACAAAAAGCCTTGCCAGTGGGAACCAGTGGGAACTGCGCCTATGGAATACATCAAAAGATTTCCACTTTCAAGAACAAGATAAATTTCATATATTTGAGGGCAAAAAACTTTCCATATTTTTCTTGGAATCACAATATATAGAATTAACAAAGTTGACTCGGTAACCTGCAATTTCAGACTGAAACAAAGTTAACATAAGCTGTACCACGATGATCATACATGGCCAATTGGCCACAGTTCTAAGTTCTGGCTACAAGATCCTGGTATCCGACATCATTATTTACACCTATCATCAATATTTTCTTTAAGGTGAATAACCTAAGTATCTCATATCATTTGGAAAATATCCAATTATTATAATCAGATAATTCAGCTTTTATTATTTTTCTACTTATGTTTGTTAGATCAACAGTCTCGATCGATAGTAAAATCTCTGCAGCTCAGTCATTTCAACAACTGAGATGCAGCTTTCCAGTAGTGGGTTACTTTAAAAAGTGAAGCCCTAAGTAGTAAAAAATAATCAACACCTTCCACGTTTCCATGTTCCATAGATCAAAAATCACAATAGACACAGAGATCATTTGAGGTGTTGCCAAAAGTTTTACTCAGCCTGTAATCCCATGGGAAGAGTGGGTGTTAAAAACTACGTAGCACGGATACTACCATGGACACCGGACACAACATGAATACAGACACGACATGAACACGGACACTACAAGTATAATCTGTAAAATGTAGGACACAACGACACATAGATACACATATTACATCATTATGAATTATTTAAACTGACAACCAAGAATTATATATTCAAAATCACCTATAAACAAAGTTAGTCAAATATAACAAAACAATCTAAACATATATAGTCACACATTACAAAAATTAATCTAATTCGTCTATCTAAAATCCAAAAAGTGGAAAGAGGATATAATTTAAGACATTTCATCCCTCTCTCGATCATTTAAAAAATAATAATTTAACAGATTCATTTAAGGACAAATTAACAACTTGCAAAAAATTTCATATTATATAAAAATATGATAACATAATAAATAAAAACATTCCCGACAATACATATACAATCTAAATATTCTTTATTATATAGGATAAACTCCTAATTTCTATGATTATAATACAAACTTACACAACCAGTTTGAGTTTTTAGAAAATCACTATATTAATATTGTGTTAAAGTCATGTCAGAATTATAGCATAGACCTAAAATATGTTTTTTTAATTGGACACTTCACCACTGTGTGTCATACGAGTGTTTGTGTCCAATACGTGTCAAACACAAGGGCACACCATTTAAGAGGCGTGTTTGAGCTTCATAGGTTAGAAACCTCTCCATGTGGAGCACTTTTGATGTAGAGGAGTTTGACAGGAACTAGAATAATTTGTAAGACATGAATAGAGATGGACAGAACTTTAGTGAATCGTCTTCTAGTGTCTTTTAGTAAATTCTCTGCTACGTAGTTTTTTAATTCTCCTTTTTCAGAATGAACAGAAAACTCCTTAACTGTTTTGTATTCATTACACAATCAACCTCAAATCCGTAACGTGACCTATTATGTAAATCCCAATGGAAAATATGTCAAGCAAATGCCTTTCAATGAAATTTTTGGTCCAACATACACATTTCTTCTTTGCAGGCTATCCAATAAAAGGGGCAATAAGTGGGGAAAATTATTACAGCTGGAGCGTGCAGCAGTTTGAAGGAGAAAGGAATCACGATTATGGTTCTTGAGTTTGGAGACCAGTGCAGCACAGTAAGCTATTTAATTTGTAGTTGGTTTGTGGTTTAATCCTTCAATATCACCACCCTCTTGTAAAAGGAGCTTACATTTTTCTTCTCTAAAGCTGCATATCCATGTTCCAATTGAAGCAGACTCAGGCCCACACGTTCTGTGTTGGCCTACAACAAGGCAGTGAAACATCCAACATGCTTTAGCCTTGGTTTGATTCTTTTTGTGTATGTTATTGATGGAGATGTGTCTCAAGTTGGGTCTAGTTGAGGGGTTTAGACAGGTCACAGGCAGACATGGATCCGTGGTCACACAGGTTACAGATTATAAGAGTAGCCTGCCAGCTTTAGCCCAAACACCCACTCCTAGTCACAAATGTTAAAAGGGATAATATTTCTTGAAAGTTAGAAAACAAAATTGTGGTGATATTGTAGTTTGTACTTTAAAATGTATGCTAAATGTGGTTGCAAAGAGAGGTCTTAGGAGATTTGTAATAGATTGAAGGAAAACGATACCTTTATTGTTGTTTTGAGTGTCTACAGTCCTGCAAGATTGTCTGAAGAAAACCATGAACTATGAAGCACTAATACTTCAATTTGTTTCTCATGCATTTGTATCTACTACATATCAGATATTGATACTTCACCAATACACATAGGTGAAGTATCTAAAACTATGAAGCACCAAAACTTCAATTTGCTTCACATATCAAATACTAATATCAAGCACTTCACCAATATGTACTAATAAAATCATCATTTTGTGAAAATCTAATACAACTATATGGAACACATAAAATGCATAATATATAAATATAATTAGAAATTAGCTTGTAAGGTGATAGATGTCTTCACTTGTATATTATAATTTAATCACATCTTTAGTCAATATGCAACCTTTAAGAAGCACCCTCATGCCAAAGATTGAACATCTTGAATGTGAAATTAGATATTTATGAATGGTCCGATAATAACCAATAGTGAGTGATAGGTCCAACAACAATTGCTTAAAAGAAGGGTAAAAGAAAATGCTTGGCTGAGCAACAAACTATTGATGTAAATTGTTAGATCGAATGCTTACTAGACCAAAAGTTATAGCTAATAGTCAAAATGCAACTTTTTCTAGCATAATAGCTTAAGCATCACGAATCAATTGTGACTTGGTCCACCTAACCTTTATCATAGAACAAATGATAATCCCTACAACAATCTCCGCCTCACTAATTGTTGCACTAGGAATCAAACTCTCAAATTGACACTTGGCTCACCTAGCCTCTGCCACAAACAATTGATGCAATCTACAACAATCTCTCCCCAATAACTGTCCTACTAGGAATCAAACTCGTGACCTTGATTTTGATATCAATTGTTATATCAATCTCCTACCACAAGAGGCCAAAAGATATAGCTAATAATCACAGCACCACTTCTTCTACTTAAGGGTGTACTTGTCCAAGCCCCATGATTCAATTGTACCTTATCCCACATGATCTCTGCCACACAAACACAATTTCCACCCAAGTAAGAGAATTTCCAAATAACCATCTTCAATATCTTCTTAAAATGTGAGTTTGAAACTAACATAAACCAACAAAACCAATTTGTAAAATGAGGGTTGCCTCTTACTTATATATTATATTATAATTTAACCACATCTTTAGTCAATATGAGATCTCCAACAAAAACCTTGTCCCTTTAAGAACCAAATTGGTAATTGTTCCCTCTAAGAATGATTTCAACAAAAGAATGAGATTGATACTAATATTCTTATATCTAACTACTATGAAGTAATTTATGATAACCATAATTTATATATATATATATATATATATATATATATATATATATATATATATTATTTTGGTAATATGGTAATAATTTGGAGTTGTAGAATTACAATTATATAGTTATCATGTCTTTGCAATTTTTAAATATGTATCTTACACATCATGTCCTATATACTTTTAGAATAATCAAATTGTTGTACAGAATACATATCATACATGATAGATATATCATATCTATGCATCATGCGCCATGAGTTATTTCATTCCATGTCAAGTGTATGTTGTATTGAACAAGGTTTATAACTTCTCAATAGTACTAGGGAGGTGCATGTAAGCAAATACACCATGACCAGAATATGTGAGATTTGAATGTATGCCTTTTATGTAACATTGTATTCACCAATAAGACAAATATATATGTATTATGTCGACTGCATTATCAAACAAGTTAAAATAACTTTGGAACTAAAACAAATATAAGTACATTTAACAACAGGATGATACTCAGCCTGTCATGACAACAGTAAAGTTGGAACATGGTCAAAAATGAACCTGCTTCTAAATCTCTTTTAAATGAAAATCCTTAAGAAAAGAAAGATGAATATGCTCATTCAAATAATCATGATATTTTGACGACCGTGTCAGATAGTGGGTTAAAAGAATTGTAAAAGTAAAATCAGCTGCTAAACTTTACTGTCGTAATTGAACTCTGCTTACTTGTAAAATGTTTTTCTTATGACCTTCGTAGCTTGAAATTTACTGCAAAACTCTAATGTCAAAATTGAACTCTGCTTACTTGTAAGTTGTTTTTCTTATGACCTTTATAGTTTAAAATTATGCATGCACAAAGTAGAGTAAGCATGTTCAAATTATCCATCAAACAATTAAAATGTTGACACTATTATTTATAGGATCTTATGAGATTCATTTCCATTATTCCTACGAAATTTGTGAATACTATCTAAAATGTCATCTAATGGAACTATAATTGACTTGTAAGTTATTTTTCTTATGACCTTTATAGTTTAAAATTATGCATGCACAAAGTAGAGTAAGCATGTTCAAATTATCCATCAAACAATTAAAATGTTGACACTATTATTTATAGGATCTTATGAGATTCATTTCCATTATTCCTACGAAATTTGTGAATACTATCTAAAATGTCATCTAATGGAACTATAATTGTGTCCTTTCAATGGTAGATAAGAAGGTTGTCCTTGAGCATTTTGATTGGCTGGCGAATAAAGTTGACACATTAAGAAAAGTAGCATTTGGGCTCCAAGATTTGTGCAAAACCGAAGTTTCATCCGATCACAGAAGATACACACCAACCACCCCATTTACATTCCGCTCAAAAGCCTTTGCCAGCTTCAGCAACAATGCACCATCATTGGCGTGGGGATGCACAGGAGAGCCAAAAACAGGAATACTTCCACAAAGAAAGTAAGGTTTTGGATTTTAATAGGAGGTAGCCAGATTCGGGAGTTAAGTGGAAGACATTTTCTGTTTTACAAAAGTGGAGTAGGACAATTTCATTATTAAACTAAAAATAAAATAAAATGTTAGTTAATGTCATTTTCTTAAAGAGGGTAAAAGTAATGCAAATTAATGGAGTTGTATAAGGTGAAATCCAAATAAAACACAAAGGGAATGAGTATAATTTACTCGTTTACTTTTTATTATAAAAACTGAAATAGAACAAAAATCGAAAAAAAAGAAGAAAGGATTGGACAAAAGTACACAACAGAAAGAAACCAAGAAAAAGAAACATTTGACGGAACATAGCTGCTCAATCAATCCCTTGTCAATTGTTATGAACTTTCATGTAATCCTCATGGACCTAGAAATAGAATAATCCTTCTTGTGAACCATGGAGAAAGCAAGATGCAGACTCTCAATTAGTCAACCAAACCAACAACATGAATGTTCCTTCCTGGTAACAACTATTGGAAATCCATTAAAATCCCCAAATAAAGATAATCTAATACTTAAAAAGAGCAAAGAGTAATTAGGCGACATTACAAATTAACATCATTACGTTTGTGAGGCAGCAGCTCCAATGAATTATTTAGTCTTAGCAAAGGCACAGCATACTTTGGAATGTAAGGCAGCCACGTATTAGTTTAATAGAATCTGTGACCAGGGTTTAACAAAGTTAAAATAAAGAATGTGGGGAAGAAAACAAATGAAACAAGGGTACCATATGCGAGGACAAAAGACAGCCAATATTAAGTCAGGCTTATTATTTGGTTTTGTGAGACACTTAAATCAAATTATATCATTAGTTCCTTACTATTATAACTTAAGCAAATATATTTATAAAGCATACGCTATACAAATATAATCCGTTGTAGACAATACTGAGATCAAAGTTATCGAATTGCACTATGAAGCTACATTGCAAAGTATCTGAGAGTAGGAATACTTCTTCAGTTATAAGATATTCAAGACTAAAAAACCTAGAGAATGCAGAACAACAACAGCAGGCATGCGCATAAAATGTCACTGAAGATACATCTAACTCAATCCAAAGCCGGCCAGGAATGAGTAAAACGTATACCTCTTTATTTCTCTTCTTGCAAATCACTCCGTAGGAAGCCCGCCGCAAATTTTCCCATCCTCCAAAATCTGATTAATCGCTGACTTAAGCTTCTGATAATCATCAATAGTATTATAAACTTGATGAGATATCCGGACATAACCAGTTATAAACCCATTCTTGTCCCTGGGATCCCTATCATCATTCCTCAAAACCTGGTAATATACAGGAACCTCAATTGCGTGATAGACCCTTAGGTAAGACCTTAACCGCAAGGCATCATCATCACTCATCACGCAGAGCTTAGAAGGCAACCCCACCATAATCATGCTAGCGCACATCTCAGGAGGCGACCCTAGATTCGTTCCCCAAGACTCCGCTAACATGATCCCCATTTTCACTACCGCATTATGGTTCCTTTGCATGATCCCCGCAATCCCACCCTCGAACCGATTCACGAAGTCCAAAATCGATGGCACAACAAGTTGGGGGCTATAGTCCCGCATCCCAACCCATGCACTCTCAACCGGTAAACCCTTTCCGTACTCCTGTGAAACGATAGGGTGGTGCACGTCGTTTGAACTCTCTTTACAGTACAAAAAAGCCACCGAAGGCGGAGAGAAAAACCACTTATATAAATTGCTCACGTAAAAATCAGCCCCAATTTCCTTCACGTCCACGGGCAAGCTTCCAATGGCGTGAGCGCCGTCGACGAAAACCTGTTCCACTCCTTGTTCTCTGCAAACCTTAATCAATTCGCGAACGGGGAGAACCACAGAAGGCATCGACGTTACGTGATCGATTATCGCTAACCTGACTCTTCCGCCGTTGAGTTTACCTTTCTCAATGCCTTTCTTGAACTCGGTTACGATTTCCTCGTCAGAACGCACCGGGAATGGGAGCTGGACCTCGACGACGGTACCGCCGATCGGAGTCACGTAGGCTTCGATGGACTTCTTAACCGCCTGGTACGCACAGTGGAACATTATAACAGAGTCCTCTCGGTGAAAATGCCCGCGCACGAAGCGGCGGCCAATCTGCTGGAGGACGATGGCGGCGGCCGTGGTGGCGTTGTCGACGAGGGAGACGCGGTCGACGTGGTCGGCATTGATTAGGTCTGCGACTACGGCTCGCGATTCCAGGATGCTGCCACGGAGCACGTTAAAGAAGAAGTCGTCGGGCTGCTGGAGAAAGCGGAGCTGCCATACGGACTGCGCCGCGAGAACGGAGCGCGGGCAGCTTCCGAAGCTGCCGTTATTGATCCTAGCGACGCCACGTTGGTGGTGGGAGAATTCGTCGTGGATCTCGGAGTCGGAAATGGAGTGGGCGAGTTTGGGTTTCTTGGCGGCGTGGTGGTTTGGCTCTACCGCGCCGTTTCGGTGGATTTGGTTATCCATGGAGGGGTTATGAGATTGGGGAAGAGTGGTCATTGTTTGATTAATTGGAGGGTTTGAAGTTGGAGATAGCATCAGCTGGGGTGAACAACTCGGGACTGAGTGGAGGGTGTAGCGGTGAAATTGTCCTTATTCGCTTCCTCTTTGCTCTTTTTTTTAATTTTGTTTTTGACTAGTAAGATTGTGTTGCGTTCCTTTTCTATATATTTTAAGAAGAAAAAGAGACGACCTCAGCGTCTGCGTTTTGGTCGGTCTTCTGTTTTGTAGCAGACCCATGTGGGACTTTTTTTATTACATTTTAGCATAAATGTTGAGGCTTGGAATCTGTGAAGGGTTACCCACTTAAATAACAAGCTTTTGTACAACTAGCTTTTTTATTTTTTTTATTTGTCAATTTACAATTTTAAGATAGTATAAATTTTTTAAAATCAGTGTTAGGTTGATTTTTAAAACTATGATTTAATTAAAGAAGTATTCACAAAATTTAAGAGAAAGTATTGAAGATATTCACATTTCAAGATTTATATTTACGCATATTATACTTTTAATAAAATGTCATTCGCGTTGTTTTAAATTTTAAATAGATATTCATATTTTTTTATTATATTTTAGTATAGTTGTTTTTAAAATTACTTTTTTTAAGTTATAAATTATTAATATTTTTTTATGAAAAATTGAATAATTTAGTTATTGATTATGACAGAGAGCAGATTATTTTAATATGCTAAGCAAGCTATTTGAAGAAACAATAAAGAAAATAAATTTTGTGAAAAGTTGATTATAATGAACTTTGCCTGAATCAAATTGCGGGAAAACCTTTGCAATTTGATTAATAATTGAGTAGCAAAGCTTTTTTGAGTGATAAAGAATTGGATTAAAAATCTAAATAGAGTCCTGTTATCATATTTTGTTTTGAATATGTTTATTTTAAATTATTAAAATAAAGAATTAATTGATTAAAACCACTAACGTATTCAAATACTGAAATCTTTTCTGAAGCATATATTTTAACCAATTAAGTATGTTTTGATTGACTAAAACTTTCAAATAGATTCATCTTTCTCTTTTCAAAAACAAAAGCAAAGAAATAAAATGTAAATTTTTATAAATTATTTTTCCTTCTAAGAAGGAAATTTAGTTTCTCACCTAAATTATCATTGTTTATATTGTGCTTTTATTTTCTCCATGTAAGTTTATTTCTCTAACTAATTTGTTTTGTTGTAAAGGTTCTAAGTTGAATGAGGTTTCAAAGTTTTTATTATATAGTAGGGTTTCAAATTTCATTATAATATAACTTAAATAATAAAAATGCACTTATTATGATTTACAACTATATTAAAATTATATTTATATTTACCTTGTACACCAGACATACTAAAATACTATTTATAGAAAATTATAAATAACTTTGATATAAATTATCTTAATTTAAACATTATATGATTAACTTAAAAAAATAATCTTAATACTTTTAATCTTTTATGGTGTCGTGCTTTTTCTGCAAGACAAAGATATAAATTGATCAAAACACAATATGTGCCTGCAACAGAGAATTACACATGTAGAAGAAAATATATATATATATATATATATATATATATATATATATATATATATATATATATATATATATATATATATATATATATATATATATATATATATATAATGCAGTCCATTCAAAAGTCACTATAGAATGAGACAGCATAAAATTTTCCCTGCACATAGGTTATAGTTCATCAAGGAAAGAATCCTACATGCATTATTTATCAAATAAATTATTAGATTTAATTTATTTTTGTTCATATGTTGATTTATGTTGATATATTTATGTTCTATTTTTATATTTATATTTCTTTTTATATTGTTTTAAACAGTTATGTATATAAATTATATTTTTTTCTTGTCATTAAATAAGATATACAATTTTCATGTTTTCTTTTCTTATAAGATATTAGAGCTATGATTGGAACCTTTTCTAGCAAGATCTATGTGGGCATTATGTTTCATCCGTTCTCGGGCCACTATCGGACCACCTATTAATTCTACTCTCATGCTCAAGATATTTATACATCAGGGGATGTGTTGGAAGTCTCACATCAACTAGAAATAAGACCAAATTATAATATATAAGTAGAGTGCAAACTTCACTTTACAAGCCGATTTTGTGGGATTGAGTTAGGCTTAAAGTGCATTTCTTAGTATAAATAAGGTTTAAACTCTCGAATGATCCTCTTATTTGTATGAGAATCTCAAGTGGATCATCTTATTTCCAACTGTCTCATTTGGGTCCATATATTTGCAAAATATCTCAATTGGGTCCAAATATTTGTAAAATTGAGTCAATTTTGCCTTAACCGTTAATACGCTGATGTCAAAATATTTTATTATGTGGATTTTTTTTATTTAAGAAATTATAACATGGCAATCCTTCTCTTCTTCTCCTTCGTTTTGGTCTTCTATCTTGCGCAAAGATTCTTCTCCTTCCTTTTGCTTTTTCTCTTGTGGGCGTTCCTTACCCTAAGAAAAATCACGATGTTGAGGGCACTACACCTTGCTCCTTGAGTTCTCTCCCTCGGTGTCCACACCATTGGGAACAAGATCTTTGCCTCTAATCATGGCAGACGAAACGCCAAACAAGAAAACAAAAAGACAAAGACAAGGCAAAGACCCAAACAGAATGAGAGAAGACAAAGAGCAAAACCAAAACTGTGTTCGGGGACATAAACAGGGATAGTTTCGAAAACACAACCGAGAATCAGGGGTACTTTATTTTTTTTTTCTGAATCTCTGTTTTGATTCCTCAATCAAAACGAGATAGATAACTCAGCTCTACAACGCGTGAAGTTTCGGTTTTCAAATGATTAGGAATTTCAAAGACTACTTTAAACTTTTTGAGCAACTTGAATTTTTTTGTATATAGATCAGAAAAATTGTGCATACATACCAGAATGAGAAAAGGTCAACTTTAATTGCAGAAGCTAATTTACATTTTTAGCTCTTTGAGAAGGATGAAAATGGAATTGCAAGCTACCATGGGGATCCTGGTTTTGACCATCTCTTTACTCTTTTGCTAATATCACCTTGACCATGGCGATTCGGCTTTGTAGCGCGACAATGGTAACGTCTTCGCTACGGCTTTCCGAAGTTAGGGTTTTGCAAAAGAGATGAGGCAGTGACGATTTGGGATTCGAAGGATTTTCTAAATTGGGTCTTTGTAATTTTTCTGAGTGCATGCCATTTTCCTCCCTTTTTTTTCTGATTGCATAATTTTTTTATTCTTTTCAATTTTTAAATATGTATCTTACACATCATGTCCTATATACTTTTAGAATAATCAAATTGTTGTGTAGAATACATATCATACATGATAGATATATCATAGCTATGCATCATGTGCCATATCATACATGATAGATATATCATATCTATGCATCATGCGCCATGAGTTATTTCATTCCATGTCAAGTGTATGTTGTATGGAACAAGGTTTATAACTTCTCAATAGTACTAGGGAGGTGCATGTAAGCAAATATACAATGACCAGAATATGTAAGATTTGAATGTATGCTTTTTATGTAACATTGTATTCACAATTAAGACAAATATATATGTATTATGTCGACTGCATTATCAAACAAGTTAAAATAACTTTGGAACTAAAACAAAAATAAGTACATTTAACAACAGGATGATACTCAGCCTGTCATGACAACAGTAAACTTGGAACATGGTCAAAAATGAACCTGCTTCGAAATCTCTTCTAAATGAAAATCCTTAAGAAAAGGAAGATGAATATGCTCATTCAAATAATCATGATATTTTGACGACAGTGTCAGTTAGTGGGTTAAAGAATTGAAAAAATAAAATCAGCTGCTAAACTTTACTGTCAAAATATAAATCTGCTTAATTGTAAAATGTTTTTCTTATGACCTTCGTAGCTTGAAATTTACTGCAAAACTCTAATGTCAAAATTGAACTCTGCTTACTTGTAAGTTGTTTTTCTTATGACCTTTATAGTTTGAAGTTATGCATGCACAAAGTAGAGTAAGCATGTTCAAATTATCCATCAAACAATTAAAATGTTGCCACTATTATTTATAGGATCTTATGAGATTCATTTCTATTATTCCTACGAAATTTGTGAATACTATCTAAAATGTCATCTAATGGAACTTTAATTGTGTGCTTTCAATGGTAGATAAGAAGGTTGTCCTTGAGCATTTTGATTGGCCGGAGAATAAAGTTGACACATTAAGAAAAGTAGCATTTGGGCTCCAAGATTTGTGCAAAACCGAAGTTTCATCCAATCACAGAAGATACACACCAACCACCTCATTTACATTGCGCTCAAAAGCCTTTGCCAGCTTCAGCAACAATGCACCATCATTGGCGTGGGGATGCACATGAGAGCCAAAAACAGGCATACTTACACAAAGAAAGTAAGGTTTTGGATTTTAATAGGAGGTAGCCAGATTCGGGAGTTAAGTGAGAAGACATTTTCTGTTTTACAAAAGTGGAGTAGGACACTTTCATTATTCAACTAAAAGAAAAAAATGTTAGTTAATGTCATTTTCTTAAGAGGGTAAAAGTAATGCAAAATAATGGAGTTGTCTAAGGTGAAATCCAAATAAAACACAAAGGAAATGAGTATAATTTACTCTTTTACTTTTTATTATGAAAACTGAGATAGAACAAAAATCGAAAAAAAAAAGAGAGGATTGGGCAAAAGTACACAACAGAAAGAAACCAAGAAAAAGAAACATTTGATGGAACACAGCTTCTCAATCAATCCCTTGTCAATTGTTATGAACTTTCATGTAGGATCCTCATGGACCTAGAAATAGAATAATCCTTCTTGTGAACCATGGAGAAAGCAAGATGCAGACTCTCAATTAGTGGACCAACAACATGAATGTTCCTTCCTGGTAACAACTATTGGAAATCCATTAAAATCCCCAAATAAAGATAATCTAATACTTAAAAAGAGCAAAGAGTAATTAGGCGACATTACAAATTGACATCATTACGTTTGTGAGGCAGCAGCTCCAATGAATTATTTAGTCTTAGCAAAGTCACAGCATACATTGGAATGTAAGGCAGCCACGTATTAGTTTAATACAATCTGTGACCAGGGTTTAACAAAGTTAAAATAAAGAATGTAGGGAAGAAAACAAATGAAACAAGAAGGGTACCATATGCGAGGACAAAAGACAGCCAATATTAAGCCAGGCTAATTATTTGGTTTTGTGAGACACTTAAATCAAATTATATCATTAGTTCCTTACTATTATAACTTAAGCAAATATATTTATAAAGCATACCCTATACAAATATAATCCGTTGTAGACAATACTGAGATCAAAGTTACCGAATTGCAGGATGAAGCTACATTGCAAAGTATCTAAGAGTAGGAATACTTCTTCAATTTTATTGTTGTTTTGAGGATCTATAGTCCTGCAAGATTGTATGAAGAAAACCATGAACTATGAAGCACTAATACTTCAATTTGCTTCTCATGCATTTGTATCTACTACATATCAGATATTGATACTTCACCAATACACATAGGTGAAGTATCTAAAACTATGAAGCACCAAAACTTCAATTTGCTTCACATATCAAATACTAATATCAAGCACTTCACCAATATGTACTAATAAAATCATCATTTTGTGAAAATCTAATACAACTATATGGAACACATAAAAATGCATAATATATAAAACGATAACGATAAAATAAATCTTGAAGAAAAAATAGTTGAACCTTCAATCCCATTATTTGTACTCAATAAATTCCAGTCTTCCCTTCTCACATTCATGGAGGTTTTATTCAACAAATAGTTGAACTCGAGTATGAATAAACATGAGTTCCTTATTAAAAAGGAAACAACCCAGTTGATTGATTCCCAGAAGTGTCCACTGGTAGCAGCTCTCTTTCATAATGTGGAAAAATGCATCTAAAGGTAATCATGCATAGTTGGCAAAAATCTATCATGACCTAACAGTGAACTCTTAAGCATGTGGCCCGAACTATCACGCGTGTGGTCCATGTCTGAGATAATAGAAGGTGACTAAACACCTATGGACAAGTTGATTTCCATGTTGTCTATAAGTCTGACTTTCCCAAACCATGCAGCGATGCAAAAGACAACAGGACCCTTGATCTGTTCCACTTTTTCCAAATTATTTTGATCAACAATCTGCAGGAATTCGTATGTAGTTGCACTAAGAATACCATCTATTATTCATAAATTCTACTTCTGTACTGTTTTGGCTTCATTCAAGGATTTGTTGAATCCAAATATATTTTAATAATACATACGTCATTGCCAAAGTAACTCTGGCCTTAATTCATTAATTATGCACTTTCAAATTAAGCACAGGACAGAAAAGTATTTTGCATCTTACCTCAGCATAATCAATCCTTCCACCGGCCTCAGCAATACATTGTATGACCAAATTGCTCAACTTCTCACAACGCACTTCACCATCTTCTGCTGCAGATTTAGCTTTTAACAAAGATTTATTTATTGAAAGTGCCTGAAAAGGATTGAAATAAATCTCTCTAGATAGAAGGCAAAGTATACTAAGAATTTGTTAAGGCTTAGTGCAGCTGAAAGTGAAGTGGATGATGAGAAAAGAAAAGCTCTGGAACATAATCTTTACATATTCTTTCAAGATGCTTTACAGTTAAATGTCACTGCTGGTTTTGAGCAGTTAAAAATGATTGGTTAAACAAAATACCTTTTCCCTCTCTTCAGGTGAAAGGTGCACATTACGTGAACTCATTGCCAGGCCATCACTCTCACGTGTTATTTCAGCACCGATCACTTTTATGGAAAAATCAAGATCTCGAACCTACAAAAAATCATTAATCAGTCAGTGTATGAACCAACATCTAAAACAGCAGTAAGCATAGCATAAACAAATTTGGTTGACAATGCTAACTTCATAGATTTTTCATTAATGACTGACATTGTTCCCTGAGAACTAGGTACGATATTAACGTTAACGTGTCATAATTCAGTTACCAATCTATTTAGGTATGATATGCATAAATTGTCATTTACCCTGTTTAAACAAAAAAATATTATTTTTTTCCCAATAAATCAAAACAGAAAAGCTCTGAGAAATTGGTTACCATCCTCTGAATAACTCTCAACTGCTGATAATCCTTTTTCCCGAACACAGCCACATCCGGTTCCACAATGTTGAACAATTTGGTCACTATAGTAGCCACCCCTCTGAAGAAAATGGGCCTACTCTTCCCACACAATCCCACTTCTAGCTTCTCAACCCTCACCCAAGTCTCGTGCCCCGACCCATCACCATCAACGCAAGACGCCGCCGGGCCACCTCCCTCACCCGCCACGTCAGCACTATTATGTCCATAATCATACAGATTGTGGGGGTGGAAGACGACGTCGACGCCGCCGGGCAGCGCGGCGAGTTTGCGGAGGTCGCCTTGGAAATCGGAGGGGTAGGTGGAGAGGTCCTCGGAGGGCGCGAACTGGCCCGGGTTGACGTAGATGGAGACGGCGACCACGTCGCAGAGGGAGCGGGCCTGGGAGACGAGAGAGAGGTGGCCGGCGTGGAGGAAGCCCATGGTGGGGACAAACCCAATTAGCTTGCCTTGGGCCCGCATGGAGCGAGACCAGTTTCGCATCTCGTTCTTGTCAGAGATCAACTTTGGGGTTGTTGTGGCCATTCCAATCCGAATGAAATGGAAACAATGAATGAGTTTTTCTTGGGAAAAACTAACTAGAACGATGATTGGGACGGCTGAAACAAATAACACTACAGAAAGGAGTAAGGTTTTGGTGCAATGAATTTGAGAGTGTTTTTAAATGTTAAGAATGATTGTTTTGTCTTTGGACCGCGATATTCCAACAACGGATTTTTAACACTATTTTGACAATGCCACGTGTCGCCACCTCATTGGTTCGTTTAAAATTTTTTTTTTAAAACCTATGACCGTAACCCTTATTTTGAGTGAAAATCCTAAAATACCCCTTTCCCTTTCTCTGTTCCATTGCAAACGAAGGTCCGTTCTCTTGATAGGTCGAAGGTCGCGTTTCGTCTCGCTTCGTTCCATTTGCATCGTGTTGTCTCCGGCCAGTTTGGTGTCCTGTTATCGTGCGGAATGGCAAGTTCCGGTGACGATTGTCCGACGACTAAGGTAAGTGGTTTTCCATTCCATGTCGTAGCTTGGTTATTCGGTTTGGGCATGTCGTAGCATGGTTATTTGATTTGGGTTAATGTTTGGGGTTCGTATCGTTGGGTTGTGGTGCTTGGGTTATTGGGTTTCGTTGTTTTGATGATTTGATTTTGGTTTATGCAGTTGAGTATTCGTCACTCTTTTTCGACAAAGTATATATGTACTTTGAACGAACGGTTAACAAAGGAGCATCGATCATTGATTGCGACAACTCCATTTGCTTGGTTTTTAGATGTCAATGTCAATGTTAAAGTAGGTAGAAATATACTGAGTGAGTTATTGGGTAAGTGGGACGACTATAGTAGTGGTTTTTTAGTTGGGAATAAAGTTTTGAATATAAATGAAAATGATATTTATTTAGGGTTGGGACTGAGTACAGATGGTGCAAACATTAACTTAAAGGAAGAGCTGGGCAATAGTGAATGTGTGAAATACATAGGCAAAGGAACAAAGGAATTGAATTCAATATACAAAATTCTAATGCGAAAACAAAAGAAGAAGATTCCTTGTTCTCATTTTTGTAGCCTTTACCTCCTGGTAGGGATAAGTGAGATTTTATTTCCAAAACGTAGCGGGAAAGTGTTTCCCGTAATGTTTAATCTTGTTGACAACTTAAGTGCTTTGGGTAGTTATTGTTGGGGTAGTGTAGTTTATCGTTTTCTGTTACATAGTTTGTGCAAAGCTTCAAAAGGCTTGAAGAAAGGCAAAGGTATTTCAAACGTTTACGTCGACGGTTGTGTGTACATGCTGCAGGTAATTAATAGTAGGTTTAATTGCTTCCTTTGTCCCCAGTTTGGTTGAATTGTGTCAAATTCATCCTCATTTTTAAAAAAGTTTCATTGTCGTCCTCACGTGGTATAAAGTTAGTCAAAAGTTGGTGCCCTTTAGAGTTGTTGATGTGTTGATGAGCTTAGGTTTAGAAATAGGTGGTTTAGAGATTCCCTTTGATGAAGTAGTTGGTGGATTGGTTGGTGAAAGTTTCAAATCAAAAACCATCAGTTTGAAGGACTTGACAGACATGTTTAATGTCATTGTTGATGATAAAAACATTGAAGTCGATGTAGTGTGTAGGTTATATATATTAGTTTGTTTGGTTGTTTTCTATTTCCCTAGGAAATCAAGGCATGTTTGTAACATGCCTTTTGGAGTGTTAGATGACTTAGACCGTTTGTGTCTATATGATTGGTGCACCGGTGTACATAAACACATTGTAGAGAATTTAAATAAATGTAAGAAGAAAATTATGGGAGCAGGTATCCCCCAGTCAGTCACTCTCAGTGGCAATGTGGCAGTGTTGCAGGTAATATGATATTTAGTTCACTATTTTGATGTAGTGCAGAACATTGTGAATTATGTTTGATGAAATAATTTTATGATATTTTAGGCTTGGGCGGTTGAGAGACTTTCTTTGCATGGTCATCCTTCGCACCGGTTTTTCCCGCGCATAATGAGATGGTTCCCGTTTAAATCAAGGACCGAAAAAATTGAAAATATTTTTATGACCGGAGATGTAAGTGTTTTGTTTTTCGTTATTTTGTATGTTAAAATGGATTGTCTATTTTGTCTGAATTTGTTGTGTGCTATTGGTGCAGTTAAATATGGAGTGGTATATACAAAATGAAGATCGTCATAGGCCGGAAATCCGTGCAGCTTTCAACATGGATGACGGAGGAATGAGTGAAGGATCCTTGGGTGAAGGATCCAAGGTTGACAAAGACGATGATGAAGACGAAAGCTCTGATGACGGGGCATGGGAAGCAGGTACGGAGGAGAGATTGAGGAAAAATAACGAACATATCAGAGCATTGAATGCCAAGATTGGAGTTCTGACTAGGGAGCTATTTGAAATTTATCAAACTCCAATCTTTCATGAAGAAGATGCATGTGGCACTGATGAAGAGGTTGGGGGTGGAGTTGATGAAGGACATGGAGTTGGAGGTGAGGAGAATGCTGAAGTTGGGGGAGAAGAAGAAGGTGATGGACATGGAGTTGGAGGTGAGGAGAATGCTGAAGTTGGGGGAGAAGAAGAAGGTGATGGAAATGAAGTTGATGACCCCCTAGGTGCACATGCTGAAGTAAGAGGGGATGATGAAACTGTTGGTAACATTAATTTTATTGAAATAGATGATGATGCTGATGAAGAAGAACGGGAGGTCGTGCCATTGGCTATACCCCCATTGCGGAGTTTTGTTGGTGATCCAAGCACTAGTGTTGATGTAAACCAATTGTATACAGCAGTCAGCATCAGAGAGATTTACGTACACAGGTATATGGTATGAATTGTAGTTGTGGTTGAGGAATATGTATTGTTTGTGATTGACTAATATTTGTATGTTTAGGGTTGTAAGCGAAATAATTGGCCAAAGCTTGAGCACGACTTCAATTTATACTTTGGCCCCAATGAAACACGTTGATAACATGGTTAGTATTGTCACATTTGGTTGTGTTTCATGTTTTAGTCTATGTTAGTAATGTGAAATTTTTTTATTGTGTAGGTGGTGTTGTTTGCTTCTACGATCTTTATGTACTTTGAGAAAAGGTTGTGCGGTGTTGTTAAGAGGATTCATTTTAGTCCGTTATACTCGGTAAATAGAATTTGATATTGTATCATATTTATGATTGAAGAAAGTATTTTTGATCGATTTTTTATTGATGATTTTGAAATTGTCCACAGCACCATATTCTTACAGATTATAGGAGACGTCCACAGAATCGCCATGTATTCACGCTTCATAACTATAACAGTTATTTGCGTTCCGATCATTTTCGACTTGAAGAATTACCCACAGTGGACTTTGTGAGTAACCTTGAATTTGCAAATTTTGTCGACTTTTGGTTGTAAATGTGTTACTGAAATTGTTTAAATTTTTTGTAGTTGTTTCTGCCATTTGTCCACGATGATCATTGGTGGTGTTATTCAGTGAAATTGAGGTCAATGGAGATTTTTGTGATTGATTCATTGGGGAAGGGGATTAGAGACCGCAAAAGGATAGACACAGCCGTTGTAAGATTCGACATCTTTCATTGTTGATTACCGTGTGATTATGACATAACCCTGTATTGTTTAACTATTTATTGTATTTGTTAACTGGTAGGCTGAAAATATGGCACGGTTATTTTGCATCCTGATGAATACACCGGAAGGTAGTATTGGTCCTTTGACAGTTAAACAAGCAAATATCCCATCCCAACCAAACTTGTAAGTTTCTTCAATTGTACTGCCGGATTATATTGTGATGTATATGGGCAAAAGTAATCTGATGTTGTCGGTATATTATTTCAGACATGATTGTGGAGTAATAATGTTGAACGCAATGGAAATCTGGGATGGAGATGAAAAATACAACGGGAAAAGCATGCCTGAATATACAACTGTAAGTTGGAACTGTGTGTTTGATAATATTCTTGTATGTCCTGGTTTCTAATGTGGAAAATGTTGGTTTCAGGAGGAGCTGCTTGGGATTAGAAAGAAATATGTGTGTGACTGGATCCTGGACAACGACAACATTAGAAGAATGGAAGCCCTACAGCTATACGGCATTGTCTAGGATTGCTAAGAAATTATCAAATTTTGACATGTATAAGATGCTCAAATATGTACCTAATGTTATTTGACAATTTTGACATGTATAAGCTGTTCAAATATGTACCTAATGTTATTTGACAATGTACAGTATGTGTTTGTAATAAGATTAGTGGTTGGATTTCGAAATGAATTGTTTTTACTTTGCGTTTGTGTTTGTTATAATGACAAAATTAGGGATTGAAAAATGAACGCAGCATTATAATAAAAATTTGAAAAGTACGAGACCATTTTCACTAAAATTAATGGTAATTAATGGGAAGGATTTGATCAACTTCTGAGTGGGGAGATGGGTGTTGGTCATTGATGTGAACGGAAGAAGCGTGGAGTGACCCGTAATGAGTAGGGGGACCAAGTAGTGCAAGGAATGAGTGAGAGTGCTGAAAAAAGGCTCTGGTAATCGTTTACAGCACCCCTATAAACGATTACCCGAGATGAATTGCAAATTTGTACAGAAAGTCCAACACAAGTACTCAGTCAGGTGAACAGGGGTCACCATTGGGAAAAAAACTGACTTTTATGCTAATCTGCACCTGTCTGAGGCACGTGCAGGTGTTCCAGTGGTGGGAGAGGGTGGCTGGTGATGTGATGTGAGTCCAAGGAGGGTGGGGAGACCCCTCATGAGTTGGAGGAGCAAGCTGTGCAAGGAATGAGTGAGAGTGCTGAAAAAAGGGTCTGGTAATCGTTTACAGCACCCCTGTAAACGATTACCCGAGAGAAAATGCCAATTTGTACAGAAAGTCCAACACAGGTACTCAGTCAGATGAACAGGGGTCACCATTGGGAAAAAAACTGAGTTTTAGGCACTTCTACACCTGTCTGAGGCTTGTGCAGGTGTTCCATTGGTGGGAGAGGGTGGATGGTGATGTGATGTGAGTCCAAAGAGGGTGGGGAGACCCCTCATGAGTTGGGGGAGCAACCTGTGCAAGGGATGAGTGAGGGTGTTCAAAAAAGGGTCTGGTAATCGTTTACAGCACCCCTGTAAACGATTACCCGAGAGAAATTGGGAATTTGTACAGAAAGTCCAACACAGGTACTCAGTCAGATGAACAAGGGTCACCATTGGGAAAAAAACTGACTTTTATGCTAATCTGCACCTGTCTGAGGCATGTGCAGGTGTTCCAGTGGTGGGAGAGGGTGGCTGGTGATGTGATGTGAGTCCAAGGAGGGTGGGGAGACCCCTCATGAGTTGGAGGAGCAAGCTGTGCAAGGAATGAGTGAGAGTGCTGAAAAAAGGGTCTGGTAATCGTTTACAGCACCCCTGTAAACGATTACCCGAGAGAAATTGGGAATTTGTACAGAAAGTCCAACACAGGTACTCAGTCAGATGAACAGGGGTCACCATTCGAAAAAAAACTGACTTTTAGGCACTTCTGCACCTGTCTGAGGCTTGTGCAGGTGTTCCATTGGTGGGAGAGGGTGGATGGTGATGTGATGTGAGTCCAAAGAGGGTGGGGAGACCCCTCATGAGTTGGGGGAGCAACCTTTGCAAGGGATGAGTGAGGGTGTTCAAAAAAGGGTCTGGTAATCGTTTACAGCACCCCTGTAAACGATTACCCGAGAGAAATTGGGAATTTGTACAGAAAGTCCAACACAGGTACTCAGTCAGATGAACAGGGGTCACCATTGGGAAAAAAACTGACTTTTATGCTAATCTGCACCTGTCTGAGGCATGTGCAGGTGTTCCAGTGGTGGGAGAGGGTGACTGGTGATGTGATGTGAGTCCAAGGAGGATGGGGAGACCCCTCATGAGTTGGAGGAGCAAGCTGTGCAAGGAATGAGTTAGAGTGCTGAAAAAAGGGTCTGGTAATCGTTTACAGCACCCCTGTAAACGATTACCCGAGAGAAATTGAGAATTTGTACAGAAAGTCCAACACAGGTACTCAGTCAGATGAACAGGGGTCACCATTCGAAAAAAAACTGACTTTTAGGCACTTCTGCACCTGTCTGAGGCTTGTGCAGGTGTTCCATTGGTGGGAGAGGGTGGATGGTGATGTGATGTGAGTCCAAAGAGGGTGGGGAGACCCCTCATGAGTTGGGGGAGCAACATATATATATACATATATACATATATACATATATATATACATATATACATATATATATACTATACATATATGTATATATATATATATATATATATATATATATATATATACTTAAGTTCATAACAGGATGTCAAGAAAGAACTATGCTTAATCGAACGCTCATTTCGAAATGCAAATGCTCGTCCTGGAGTAGGATTCTTCTCAATTGAAAGAATCCAATTCTAACCAAGTTCACTAAGAAAACCGAACGGTCTAAGACTATTCAGTAACGAACATACACTATCTTAGGGGAATTTCATATTCAGAATTCATATATAATCAAATTCATTTCTTAACGTATAACTTCAAAACTTTACACAGTCATAACATAATCAATTTTTCATACTTCATATAGTTCAAACATCTCAACCATCATACAACATATTCATTCAGTCAATCCAACGAACGCACATACATCGCATAATCATACAAATTAAATTAAATAAGCTATAGGATGCGGTTTGTCTGACTAAAATTTTTCTAACCTCAACGTTCAATCAACTCTTCAAACCAAAACAAACGACAAACAAACTGGTTCAGAATGATACTATGAGCTCATGCAACTAGGAGTTGGTTTGCATGTGCCAGGAAACGAACGACTAAAGGCGAGAAAACTTACCAGTTCAGAACTCGAAACTGATCGATTCAGAATGAAGCTTAGCACGCCGGAAACGCTTCTACGGTGCCTGAATGGTGATCGGAGAAGAGAAAAGGTAAGATTTCTTAGAGAGAAGGGAGAGTTTTCTAGTGAGAAGGAGGAGAAAATGAGAAGTTCAGAGTTTTGGGGAAGAAGGATGCATGCAGAGTGAGTGGAACGGGGTTTTCAGAAAATCAGTTTTGCTTCCCACGTTAAAACAAACGTCCGCTCACCTGTTAACACCTGCCTTCCACATTCTGATTACCAAATCCTCGTTGCTTGACACCTGACGTCCGTTCAGAAGGGTTTTGGATGCGTTTTTAATGGTTCTGACAATAACAGTTTATTATTAATTTAAAATATAAAATGTCTAAAATTTGATTATCATATTAAATATAGTTTAATTTAATAATATAAATTTGTTTATATATTATTTTATATAGATTAAAAACTTAATCTATAAAAAATATCTCTGTTTTTAAAATATTTTTATTTTGACAATTATCTAGTTTAATATAGGTTTAATTGCTTCCTTTGTCCCCAGTTTGGTTGAATTGTGTCAAATTCATCCTCATTTTTAAAAAAGTTTCATTGTCGTCCTCACGTGGTATAAAAGTGTCAATTGAATCCAAACATAGAAAAAATTTGTGTCAAAGTAGTCATTTTTCCTATATATCTGTGTCTTCCTTTCATATGTCACTTCTCTGGAGCTATGAAAAGCCTTAAATTGGATAAGGTAAAATGAATATCTGTACTTGATTGTATGAAAGGAAGACACAGAGATATAGGAAAAATGACTACTTTGACACAAATTTTTTCTATGTTTGGATTCAATTGACACTTTTACACCACGTGAGGACGACAATGAAACTTTTACACCACGTGAGGACGACAATGAAACTTTTACACCACGTGAGGACGACAATGAAACTTTTTTAAAAATGAGGATGAATTTGACACAATTCAACCAAACTGGGAACAAAGGAAACAATTAAACCTTTAATATAAAGGTTCTCATCCTTCTGCTCTTCTCTTCTTACTTTTGTTTTCTAAATTCTCTTTTATATATATATATATATATATATATATATATATATATATATAAAATCAATTTTATTAAGTTACAAAAATAAATACTGATTATTGTAATATAATTACAATATAATAAAATTTAGTTTTTTAAATATATAATTATTTTAGTATAAATTTAATAACATTATTTTATTTAAATAATATTAACTTTTAAGAGACAGAGCGTTTATTTATTTATTCCATATTATATATATATATATTTGAAGTAGTTAACTAAACAGTAATTTAGTTTTTATAATGCAAGATATAGATAATTTAGTTAATTATTCTCAATCTATTCTTATTACGAGATAACTTTTTTTTTAATTTTAGTAGAATTTTTTATTTTCATGAAAGGTTTTTCAAAAATGTCTTAAATATATATATATATATATATATATATATATATATATATATATATATATATATATATAAAGTAAAATTATATTTTATAACTGTTTTCTTATATAAATACTTTTATCCTTTTATTTTTACAATTATAATTAATTTTATTATGTTACAAAAGTAATTACCGATTCTTGTAATATAATTACAATATAATAAAATTTAGTTTAGGTTTAGTGATTAGGGTTTAGGATTATGGGTTTAGAGTTTAGGGTCAATGTTTGGATTTAGTGTCTGGGTTTACGATGGAGGGTTGAGGATCAAGGGTCGAGCGTCGAGCATCTAGCGTCAAGAGTCAAGGGTTTAGCGTTAGGGTTGAGGGTGGAGGGTAGAGGGTTGAGGGTCGAACGTCGAGCATCGATGGTCGAGGGTCGAGCGTCATGAGTTGGAGGTCGAGGATTGGGTGACGGGGGCGGGTGACGGGGGCGGGGTACGGGGATGGGCTACGATTGACGGGGGACGGGAGACAAGGGTTAAGGGTCGAGGGTCGAGGGTTGAGAGTCGAGGATCGATGGTTGAGGGTTGAGGGTCGACGGTCGAGGGCACTGAGAGTCGAGGGTCGATGGACGAGGGTGGAAGGTGGAGGGTCAAGGGTTTATTTAGGGTTTAGCGTGAGGGTTTAATGTTTATTGTTTAATGGTTAAGGTTTGGTGTTTAGGGTTTAGGGTTTGGTGTTTAGAGGTTAGGGTTTAGGCTTTAGTGTTTGGGTATCAAGGTTTTAGGGTTTAAGGTTTGAGTTTAGAGTTAGAGTTTACAGCTAGGGTTAGGGTTTAGGGTTTATGGTTTAGGATTTAGGGTCAGGGTTTGGGTTTAGTGTTAGGGTTTACGGTGGAGGGTTGAGGACTGAGGGTTGAGGGTTAAGGGTCGAGGGTCGAGGTTCAAGGGTCGAAGGCCGAGGGCACCGAGAGTCAAGGGTCGATGGTTGAGGACTGAGGGTCGATGGTGGAGGGTCGAGGGTCGAGAGTTTATTGTTAGGGTTTAGGGTTTAGCATGAGGGTTTAAGGTTTACTGTTTAATGGTTAGAGATTAGGGTTTACGATTTAGTATTTAGGGTTTAGGTTTAGTGTTTGGGTATAAGAGTTTTAGGGTTTAAGGTTTGATGTTTAGTGACTAGAGTTTAGGATTAGGGGTTTAGAATTAGGAGTTTAGGGTTTAGGGTCAGGGTTTAGGTTTAGTGTCAGTGTTTATGGTGGATGATTGAGGATAGAAGGTCGATGGTCGAGGGTCAAGGGACGAGGGTCGAGGGTCGAGGGTCGAGTGTTTAGCGTTAAGATTGAGGGTCAAGGGTCGAATGTCGAGGGTCGAGGGTCGAGTGTCGAGCGTCGAGGATCGAGGGTCGAGGGTCGAGGATCGAGGGTCGAACGTTGAGCTTCAAAAGGACCTTGGGTTGAGCTTTTAGGGCCGCCGAGGATCCAGGGTCGAGGGTCGACAAAGACGAGGGTCGAGGGCCGAGCGTCGATGGTCAAGGATCGAGGGTCAAGGTTCGAGGGTCGAGCGTCGAGGGTCAAGAGTCGAGGATCGAGCGTTGAGCTTCGAAAGCACCTTAGGTCCCGCCAAGGGTCAAGGGTCAAAGGTCGAGGGCCGAGTACCAAGTACCGAGGGTTGGATGTTGAGGATCGAGGGCCGAGGGTCGGGGCCAAGTGCCGTGGGTCGAGGGTCGAGGGTCGAGGGCCGAGGGCCGAGGGCCGAGGGTCGAGGGTCGAGCGTTGAGCTTCGGAAGCACCTTGGGTCGAGCTTCTAGGGCCGCCGAGGGTCAAGGGTCAAGGGCCGAGCGCCAAGGGTAAGGCGTCAAGGGCCAAGGGCCGAGTGTCGAGGGCCAAGGGCGAAAGGCCGATGGACGAGGCTTGAGGGTCGAGTGTGGAAAGCACCTTAGGTCGAGCTTCAAGGGCTGCCGAGGGTCAAGGGTCGAGGGCCGAGCGACGAGGGTCGGGCGACGAGGGTCGGGCATCGAGGGCTGAGGATTGAGTGTCAAGTTTGGAGGGTCGAGGGTCGACGACTGAGGGTCGAGTTTCGAGGGTCGACAGACGAGGGACGAGGGTGTGCCCAAGGTCGAGGGTCAAGGTCGAGTTTCGAGGGCTGAGGGTCGATGGCCGAGGATCGAGTGTCGAGGGCTGAGGATCGAGTGTCGAGGGTCGAGGGCCGAGGGTCGAGGGTCGAGGGTCGAGGGTCGAGGGTCGAGGGTCGAGGGTCGACGGTCGAGGGTCGAGGGTCGAGGGTCGAGGGTCGAGGGTCGACGGTCGAGGGTCGAGGGTCGAGGGTCGAGGGTCGAGGGTCGAGGGTCGAGGGCTAAGCGCCGAGGATCGACGAGGGTCGAGGGTCGAGAGTCGAGGGTCGAGTGCCGAGGGTAGATGGTCGAGGGTCGAGTTTAGAGGGTCGATGGTCGAGGGTCGAGGGTCGAGGGTCAAGGATCGAGGATCGAGCGTCGAGGGTCGAGGATCGAGGGACAAGGGTCGAGGGTTGAGTTTCGAGGATCGAGGGTCGAGTTTCGAGCGCCGAGGGCCAGGGACTTAGGTTCGAGTGTCGAGGGTCAAGGGTCGAGGTTCGAGCGTTGAGCTTCACAAGGACCTTGGGTCGAGCTTTTAGGGCCGCCGAGGATCAAGGTTGAGGGCCGAGAGACGAGGGTCAGGCTTCGAGGGTCGAGGGCCGAGCGTCAAGGATCGAGGGTCGAGGGTCGAGGGTCGAGGCTCGAGGGTCAAGAGTCGAGGATCGAGCGTTGAGCTTCGAAAGCACCTTAGGTCCCGCCAAGGGTCAAGGGTCGAGGGCCGAGTACCGAGGGTCGGGTGTTGAGGGTCGAGGGCCGAGGGTCGAGGCCGAGTGCCGTGGGTAAAAGGTCGAGTGGCGAGGGTCGAGGGTCGGGGGCCGAGGGCCAAAGGCTGAGGGTCGAGGATCGAGGTTCGAGCATTGAGCTTCGAAAGCACCTTGGGTCGAGCTTCTAAGGCCGTCAAGGGTATAGGGTCGAGGGCCGAGCGCCAGGGATGGCCAACGAAGGTCGAGGCCCGAAGGTCGACGGTCGAGTTTCGAAGGTCAAGGATCGAAGGTCGAGGGTCGAGGGTCGAGGGCCGAGTGCCGAGGGTAGAGTGTCGAGGGTCTGAGATCGAGGGTCGAGTTTCGAGGGTCGATGGTCGAGGGCCGAGGGTCGAGGGCCGAGGGTCGAGGATCAAGCGTCGAGGGTCGAGGGCCGAGGGTCAAGGGTCGAAGGCCGAGGGTCAAGGGTCAAGGGTTGAGTTTCGTGGATCGAGGGCCGAGCGCCGAGATCAACAAGGGTCGAGGGTCAAGTTCCAAGGGTCGAGGGTCGAGGGTCGAGGGCCGAGTGCCGAGGGTAGAGTTTCGGGGGTCGATGGTCGAGGGTCGAGGGTCGAGGGTCGAGGGTCGAGGGTCGAGGGTCGAGGGTCGAGCGTCGAGGGTTGAGGATTGAGGGCGAGGGTCGAGGGTCGAGGATCGAGGATCAAGGATCGAGCATCGAGGGTCGAGGGCCGAGGGTCTAGGGTCGATGGTTAAGTTTCGAGGATCGAGGGCCGAGGGCCGAGTTTCGAGCGTCGAGGGTCGAAGGCCGAGGGCCAGGGACTTAGGTTCGAGTGTCGAGGGTCGAGGGTCGAGGTTCGAACATTGAGCTTCAAAAGGACCTTGGGTTGAGCTTTTAGGGCCGCCGAGGATCAAGGGTCGAGGGTCGAGAAAGACGAGGGTCAGGCGTCGAGGGTCGAGGGCCGAGCGTCGATGGTCAAGGATCGAGGGTCAAGGTTCGAGGGTCGAGCGTCGAGGGTCAAGAGTCGAGGATCGAGCGTTGAGCTTCGAAAGCACCTTAGGTCCCGCCAAGGGTCAAGGGTCAAAGGTTGAGGGCCGAGTACCGAGTACCGAGGGTCGGATGTTGAGGGTTGAGGGCCGAGGGTCGAGGCCGAGTGCCGTAGGTCGAGGGTCGAGGGTCGAGGGTCGAGGGTCAAAGGGCGAGGGTGTGCCGAGGGCCGAGGACCGAGGATTGAGGGTCGAGGGTTGAGGGTCGAGGACGAGTTTTGAGGGTTGAGAGTCGAGGTTCCAGGGTCGAGGGTCGAAGGTGTTTCAAGGGTTGACAGCTGAGGGACAAGGGTCGAGGGTCGAGTTTCGAGGGCCAAGGGTCAAGTTTCAAGGATCGATGGTCAAGGGTCGACTTTCGAGGGTCGAGGGTCGATGGTCGATGGTCGAGGGCCGATAACACGCCATTAATAATCGACAAAACAAGTTTTTCCTACCACGCTAGCCGCAAATTAACGTAGAAAAAAAATAATGTAAGCGTAAGTAATGAAATCTTTAGTTTCACAGTGCAAAGAATTTGCTCCCACAATTTGTATATCCTTCCCACATTACAAAGTAACGAAACCTTTAGTTTCACCGTACACAGAATTTCCTTTCACAATTTGTATGTCCTTCCCACATTACAAAGTAATGAAACCTTTAGTTTCAGAGTGTAAGAATTTGCTCCCACAATTTGTATATCCTTCCTACATTACAAAGTATTGAAACCTTTAGGTTCACTGTGCACAAAATTTCCTCCCACGTATATCTTTCCCACATTAGAAAGTAATGAAACCTTTGGTTTCACAGTGCACAAAATTTCCTCCCACAATTTGTATATACTTCCCACATTACAAAGTAGTGAGACATTTAGTTTCACAGTGCACAAAATTTCATCCCACAATTTGTATATCCTTCCCACGTTACAAAGGAATGAAACCAAATGAAACCTTTGGTTTCACAGTACACAGAATTTCCTTCCACAATTTGTATATCTTTCCCACATTACAAGTATATACTCCATTAATATAACATGTACAAGTGATTCTCACAAACTCCCACATTCCAATAACACGTCATTAATAATCCACCAAACAAGTTTAGCCAGCCACAATCAACCCAATGAAACTGAAGAGAGAAAAGGCCTATATTCATTGTGAACTACGTTACACAACAAATCCAAACACCATTGCAAAAATATCACAATTCAATCCATGTTTACGGTGAAGAAGTTTGAGACATTAAATAACAGAACAAAATCATCATCCAAAATGTCTGCAAAAGATTCTCCTACACCATTCTAACCTCTTTTCAACTATTTTAATCAAATGTCTGCAAAAGAAATCTCAGATCTGGCAACAAGATGAAAAGGAATTCTGATAAAGAGGAACTACTAATAGAAAAAGACATAGAGAAACTATATGTAAATTTGACTCAAAAAATCAATGGGAAAACTCTCACAAACTCGATGAGATGCACACAACACTAATCCAAAACTCATAACATAATCGATGTCATACAAGAAGAAACATGCATTTCTTGTCTTCCTAAAAGGACCAGAAATTCTAAAAAGACTAGAAATGCAAGAACTCAAAAAAACCCAACGGACCTCATTGCTAACAACAGGCTCGATAGATGCAGGTCATAACAATTCGATCCTAATGTTCGGTGATCAAGTAATTATGAATATGTTGAGCAGTTATCATTTCACGTTTAATTTCAAGCTTCATGTAGATGGTAAGGCTCAAACAAATCCTATTCCAAAAAGTATTGTTGTTTACTGATCTAGAAACAGCAAGGAAAGCAACCAACCCAAAACCCAAACAAAAAAAATAGCAAATTCAGAATAATAGTATAAAACCAGGGGAGACCTGGTAAGAGACTTGATGTGATTACGTCATCCTGTTCATGAACTCAAAATCCAAATAAGATAAAGATGCTAATAATAGAGAAATTAAATAGAGAGGACAACACTCAGAAGAAATTCGATTATCCCAAGTTGTAAAATTCGACACTCTAGTTATTTTGAAATCTCAGAGAGACTAGGCAGCGTATCTTGAAAAGGAATGAATGAAAATATTTCAAACAACTCCTAAATTTGACAGTCCTAATTCAGTGTACTAAGAATCACATAAAATTTATGTGAAAGAGTAACAAAAACACCACTGCAAAGAAACAAATGGCAATTGAATCCTTATGCTTAGTCATCAAATCCCGAGAAACCAAATAGAGAGGAAACTTAAAAGAAATTAGTTTAAGCTGAAAAAAAACCAGTTCAACACCTAGACGTAATCAAACATAGTCAATCATAACAGACTCTACGAGATACAAGTCGTGACAGGAAAGTAAATCAAACCCTGCTGCAAAGAAACAAATCACAACTCGATCCTAATGTTCGGTGGTCAACTATATCAATCTCAAATAATAGTAGAAGAAACACGTAAAAGAAATTAGGTTATCTTGAGAAGTTGCCCTTTCATGTTACATTCAATCGGCAAGGGAAACAGTTCAACCAACTCCTGGATTTGTCAGAAATAAAATAACCCGGTCGTTAGCAGTTCTAAATCTTCTTCCAATTTGTTGCATCAAGAATCAGCACCACAAAATTGACAGACATGCATACCTTCCTATTCAATTAACAAGAGAGACTAAAGCAATTCCAATTCGAACATAAAGATAAAACCTAAAGCCTCACAAGAAGTCCAATAATCAACTGTCACCACGACCTAACAAACATTCATAATAAGTCTTCCCTATAGAGCCCAAGTAATGGAGAATAATTAAGAAAACAATAAACACTAAACAATTGAACAAAAAAAAAAGTACTCCCACATTCCCTATATAACTAACTTGTTTCTCCATCAAATTCAGAAACTCATCAAATAAATTAATTCTTTAATTGTAAGGTGCAAATATGCTAGCTCTCCCAATATTACGATTGATCCAATATTCAAAACGACAGAGAAATCCCAAACGAAGTCTCTGCTTGCTGCAAACAAATAAATGCAAATAGTGCAAGCCCTGATATATTTTTATAAAAGTGAAAAGCGTTATGGGATTCAATCCTCACATGAATAACCACAACAACTACAATTAACAGAGCACAAGAACGGAATGATCGGATAGAAATAGCATAACTATGAAAAACCAAAATTAATAGGGAAAACATATAAAGTAAGAAAGAAAGATTATTTTGAACATAACATGGCTCTATAGCTGAGAAAATTTTACGAGTCTGTAAAAGAACAAATTAAAATAGAAGGAAACGAAACTCTTTACAATAAGATGACTCAATTGCAGAAAGAAAAGTATAAGTGTGGCAAAAAGAGAGAACAGGAGAGAAAAGTGCTTACCCACAACAGTTTCAAGAAGGGAATGGCTGACACAGACGTGATGAAACCCACAAAAATTCAAAAACCGTAACGGCTAAGTTTTTTTTCAATTAGAAGAGGTACTTTTGTGGGTATCAAATCAACAGAGTCAAAGGCCCACCAACACAAATATTGTTGACTCTTTACAAAAAGATGAGTCAGAGTGGGTGAAAAAAATTTCGAGTGTGGAAAAGAAAGAGAAAAATAAGAAGAAAAATGCTCACCCAACACAGGCTTCCAAAACGGATGGCCGACAGGCGTGATCAACCCAACAAAAAATCATAGCTGTAATGGCCAAGCTTATTTAAAATAGAAGAAATACTTTTTATGGGTATCAAATTAAAAGAAATACTTTTGTAGTCAAAGACCCAACAACACAAATGTCGATGATTCCTATCTCTTAAAGAGCCTGTTACAAAATCCAGAACTGCCACTCGACATGATTATCCAATGAAATAATAAACGTCGATGACTCCTAACTCTTATAGAGCCTGTTACAAAGACAATAACTCCCACACCACAAGTCCAGTGAAATAATAAACCCAGCTAAAACAAGGAATGCAAATAATAATAAAACTTACAGTTTCACAGGATTTTCATCCACTGCTTCTCAAACCTACAGCACACATCCATTGCCTCCCTATAAAGCTCAAGAGGAAAGCAAGAAGAATTAAATCGAAAAAAATAATCTCTTACAAGATTAAAAAGTACAGGAACAATAAGGTAATTACACAAACTCAAGACTCGATGAAGATAGAAATCAGCATTGCTTGTTCAGTGCTTGAAAAAGAATGGATACAAACATTTGATATATATATCTGTCATCTAAATACCTTCACATGATACATCAGTTTTCTTCCTTGCAAAGACCAAGAATGTCTTAGTAGAAAACCAAGTCACGATGAATCCATACACTCAAGAATGAAAAACTAATAGATAACCTCATTAGAGCCTTGATGCTACGCAGGAACAATTCATAAATTCAAGAACCAAAAACCCAATGGATAAACTCGTAACAGGCTCTCGAAACTAATCCAAAGACTGGAGCAGAGACACAAATAACAATCCAATCCTTACTTCTCAGTGATCAAGTCCAGAGAAATTTTATACAGAAGAAACTATGTTACCCTGAGCCGTTGCAAATGAATAAAAGTTAAATGGCTGATGTAACAGAAGAGAAAATAAAAGATCAGTAAAAATCGATTGGATAAATTCAAGAATTAAAAATTCAAGTATAGAACCGAAAGATAAATTCAAGAACTGAGAAAGCAATGGAGAAACTCATAACCGGGATCGCTCTCCATGCCATGCAGGACGTTACATAACTAACTCAGACACTGCCGCAGAGAAACAAATCACAGCAGGCTTCATAAATTAATAAAAGCTAAAAGTGCAGAGGTTAAGAAAAATTCATAAATTCAAGAATACAAAAACCAATGGAAACACTCTCATAACAGGCTTCTGTAGATGCAAGATGTTACACAAAACTAATCCAAACACCAGTGCATAGAAACAAATCACGATTCCATCCTTGTGTTAATTTGTCGTGAGCCATTCCAACTACTCTTCAACTATCTTAATCACATGTCCGCAAAAGAAATCTCAAACCTGGCAACGATAATGTTTCAAACAAAATTCGTTCCATTTACAACTTTTCTCTTTTCATATCAAGAGAAAATAGTCAAAGGTTTCAACTAAAAGTGGTTATCGACAAGGCACCTTAGTAATAGAACTTTTCAAACCGAGAAGCATATCATCACATGTCCCATATTCATCCCAAAGTACCTCTATAAAACCCAAAATTCACGTCAAGAATTAAAGGACAACGTAGCAGACAAATTCTCCCCAAATGTCAAAGTCTAATATACACTCCCACATTACAAGCATATACACCATTAATAAAACTTGTAGAAGTGACTATCACAAACTCCCACATTCCAATAACTCGTCATTAATAATCCACCAAATAATGAAACCTTTAGTTTCACTGTGCACAAAATTTCCTCCCACAATTTGTATATCCTTCTCACATTACAAAGTAATGAAACCTTTGGTTTCACAGTGCACAGAATTTCCTCCCACAATTTGTATATCTTTCCCTCCTCACAAGCATATACTCCATTAGTATAACTTGTACAAGTCATTGTCACAAACTCCCACATTCCAATAACACGTCATTAATAATCCACCAAACAAGTTTAGCCAACCACAAATTAACATAGAAAAAAAATAATGTAAGCGTAAGTAATGAAATCTTTAGTTTCACAGGGCTCAGAATTTTCTCCCACAATTTGTATATCCTTCCCACTTTACAAAGTAATGAAACCTTTAGTTTCATAGTGCACAAAATTTCCTCCCACAATTTGTGTATCCTTCCCACATTAAAAAGTAATGAAACCTTTAGTTTCATAGTGCATAGTGCACATAATTTCCTCCCACAATTTGTATATCCTTTCCACATTACAAAGTAATGAAACCTTTAGTTTCACAGTGCAGAGAATTTCCTCCCACAATTTATATATCCTTCCCACATTACAAAGTAATAAAACCTTTAGCTTCATAGTGCACAGAATTCCTCCCACAATTTGTATATCCTTCCCACATTACAAAGTAGTGAAACCTTTAGCTTCACAGTGCACAAAATTTCCTCCCACAATTTATATATCCTTCCCACATTAGAAAGTAATGAAACCTTTAGTTTCAAAGTGCACAACATTTCCTCCCACAATTTGTATATCCTTCCCACATTACAAAGTAATGAAACTTTTAGTTTCACAGTGCACAAAACTTCCTCCCACAATTTGTATATCCTTCCCACATTACAAAGTAATGAAACCTTTGGTTTCATAGTACATAGAATTTCCTCCCACAATTTGTATATCTTTCCCACATTCATATACTCCATTAATATAACATGTACAAGTGATTGTCACAAACTCCCACATTCCAATAACACGTCATTAATAATCCACCAAACAAGTTTAGCCAGCCACAAATTAACGTAGAAAAAAAATAATGTAAGCGTAAGTAATGAAACCTTTAGTTTCACATGGCACAAAATTTTCTCCCACAATTTGTATATCCTTCCCACTTTACAAAGTAATGAAACCTTTGCCTTCACAGTGCACATAATTTCCTCCCACAATTAGTATATCTTTCCCACATTACAAGCATATACACCATTAATATAACTTTTAGAAGTGATTGTCACAAGCTTCCACATTCCAATAACACGCCATTAATAATCCACCCAACAAGTTTAGCCAGCCACAAATTAACGTAGAAAAAAAATAATGTAAGTGTAAGTAATCAAACATTTACCTTCACAGTGCACAAAATTTCCTCCCACAACTCATAGCTTGCCTTTCCTATGAATCCCGTCCATGAATTAAATAGAAGACTTTACACAGAGGATAAGAAATATTCATAAATTTAGAACTACATAAACCAGTGAAAAAACTCTCGTAACAGGCTTCTCTAGATGCAAAAGTTACACAAATTAATCCAAACACCAATGTATAGAAACAAATCACATAGAAACAAATCACAATTCAAACCTTGTGTTTATTGATGATGCTTAGGTTAGCTTGTTCTGAGCCATTCCAACTACTCTTCAACTATTTTAATCACATGTCCGCAAAAGAAATCCCAAACCTGGCAGCGACATGAAAAGGAATTTTAATAAAGAGGAACTACTACTTATAGAAGAGGACCCACAGAAACAAATGAAGAAACTCTAATAAACTCGATGTACACGATACTAATCTTGAGGTTATTACCATTAAAATGAAAGGAAAGACTTGTAAGATTCGTCCATTTAATTTGCTGCCCAACAAAATATTATATATATATATATATATATATATATATATATATATATATATATATATATATATTCAAAATGTTAAACAAGAATATTATATTTTGCAAGAACGAGTTCAAAATTCGATTATCAATACAGGAAATGAAATAAGACTACAAAATAAAGGTTTGTAATAAAAAAAATGAAGTCAACCCTGAATGTTGGCTAATTACCACTAATAAAATGAATGGAATGTTCAAGATTCATCTTTTCAAAACACCTAAGAAAATAAAAAAATAATTATCAGAACTTCAAATCAGAAGTTAACAATCGACCTAATGAAAGTGAAGAGAGAAAAGGACTCTATGAAAACGAAATGTCCACATGATAAATTATCAAGAACCGATTGCTAATTACCACCACTAAAATTCAACTTTATAGAACTTTCAAACAAAGAATCAAAGCCCAACCCCACATGTCCCATTTTCATTGTGCATTACGTTATACAACAAATCCAAACACCATTGCAAAGATATCACACAACAAATTCAAACAGCATTGCAAAGATATCACATTTCAATCCATGTGTATGGTGAATAAGTCTGAGACATTAAATAACAGAAGAAAATCATCATCCAAAAAATTAAGTTAGATTATCTTACACATTAAATAACCTCTTTTCAACTATTTTAATCAGATGTCTGCAAAAGAAATGTAATATCCGACAACAAGATGAAAAGGAATTCTAATAAGGAGGAACTACTACTAATAGAAAAAGACATATAAAAAAGATATGTAAATTTGACTCAAAAATCAATGGGAAACTCTCACAATCTCGATGAGTTGTACAATGATACACGACACTAATCCTAAAGCTCAACATACACGATACCAATCTTGAACTTATTACCACTAAAATTAAAGGAATGACTATAAGATTCGTCCTTTTAATTTTCTATCCAAGGAAATACAAAAAGGAAATTTTCAGAACCTAAAAACATTGATTTCATGCAAGAACATTGATGTTTTGCTAGAACAAGTTCAAAATTCAATTGTCAATACAGGAAACGAAACAAAACAACAAAATAAAGGTTTGTAATAAAAAAATGAAGTCAACCCTGAATGTTGGCTAATTATCACTATCAAAATGAACGGAATGTTAAAGATTCGCTTTTTCAAAACACCAAAGAAAATAAAAAATTAATTATCAGAACATCAAAACAGAAGTGGGATAATCAAAATTGAACAATCAACCCAATAAAAGTGAAGAGAGAAAAGGATTCTATGAAAACGAAAAGTCCACATGATAAATTATCAAGAACCGGTTGCTAATTACCCCTACTAAAATTCAACGAACTTTCAAACAAAGAATCAAATCCCGACCCCACATGTCCCATATTCATTGTGCACTACGTTATAACACAAATCCAATCACCACTGCAAATATATCACAATTCAATCCATGTGTACGGTGAAGAAGTCCGAGACATTAAATAATAGAAGAAAATCATCATCCAAAAAATTAAGTTAGATTATCCTACACCATTCTAACCTCTTTTCAACTATTTTAATCAAATGTCTGCAAAAGAATTCTCATATCTGGCAACAAGATGAAAAGGAATTCTGATAAGGGCTATTACTAATAGAAAAAGACATATAGAAACTATATTTAAATTTCACTCAAAAATCAATGGGAAACTCTCACAAACTCCATGAGATGTACAATATTACACGACACTAATCCAAAAGCTCATAACATACAAGATAATAATCTTGAGCTTATTACCACTAAAATGAAAGGAATGACTCTAAGATCCGTCCTTTTAATTTGCTACCCAAGAAAATACAAAAACAAAAATATTCAGAATGTCAAAATATTAATGTCTTGCATGAACATTGATGTTTTGCAAGAACCAATTCAAAATTCAATTGTCAATACACGAAACGAAACAACACAACAAAATATAGGTTTGTAATAAAAAAAAATGAAGTCAACCCAAAATGCTCTCTAATTACCACTAACAAAATGAATGGAATGTTCAAGATTCATATTTTCAAACAGCTAAGAAAATAAAATTTAATTATCAGAACTTCAAAACAGAAGTGGGATAATCAAGAATCAAAAAATTGAACAATCAACCCACTGAAAGTGAAGAGAGAAAAGGACAATATGAAAACGAAAAGTCCACGTGATAGATTATAAAGAACCAGTTGCTAATTACCACTACTAAAATTCAACTTTATAGAACTTTCAAACAAAGAATCAAAGACCTACCCCACATGTCCCATATTCATTGTGCACTATGTTACACAACAAATCCAAAAACCATTGAAAAGATTGATCTTTTCAAAACACCTAAAAAAAATTCAGAACTTCAAAACAGAAGTGGGATAATCAAGAATTACAAAATTGAACAATCAACCCAATGAAACTGAAAAGAGAAAAGGACAATATGAAAACGAAAAGTCCACATGATAGATTATCAAGAACCAATTGCTAATTACCACTACTAAAATTAAACTTCATAGAACTTTCAAACAAAGAATCAAAGCCCTACTCCACATGTCCCATATTCATTGTGCACTACGATACACAACAAATCCAAACACCATTGAAAAGATTCATCTTTTCAAAATACCTCACAAAATTAAAAAATAATTCACAGAACTTCAAAACAGAAGTGGGATAATCAAGAACCACAAAATTGAACAATCAACGCAATGAAATTGAAGAGAGAAAAGAACAATATGAAAACGAAAAGTCCATATGATAGATTACCACTACTAAAATTCAACTTTATAGAACTTTCAAACAAAGAATCAAAGCCCTACCCCACATGTCCCATATTCACTGTGCACTAGTTACACAACAAATCCAAACACCACTGAAAAGATTCATCTTTTCGAAACACCTAAGAAAATAAAAAAATAATTTTCAGAAATTTAAAACAGAAGTGGGATAATCAAGAATCATAAAATTGAACAATCAACCCAATGAAACTGAACAGAGAAAAGGACAATATGAAAACGAAAAGTCCACATGATAGATTATCAAGAACCGGTTGCTAATTACCACTACTAAATATAAACTTTATAGAACATTCAAACAAAGAATCAAAGTCCTACTCCGCATGTCCCATATTCATTGTGCACTACGATACACAACAAATCCAAACACCATTGAAAAGATTCATCTTTTCAAAACACCTAAGAAAATAAAAAATTAATTTTCAGAACTTCAAAACAGAAAAGAGATAATCAAGAATCACAAAATTGAACAATCAACCCAATGAAAGTGAAGAGAGAAAAGGAAAATATGAAAACGAAAAGTCCACGTGATAGATTACCACTACTAAAGTTCAACTTCATAGAACTTTCAAACAAAGAATCAAAGTCCTACCCCTCATCTCCCATATTCATTGTGCACTAGTTACACAACAAATCCAAACACCATTGAAAAGATTCATCTTTTCAAAACACCTAAGAAAATAAAAAAATAATTTTCAGAACTTCAAAAGAGAAGTGGAATAATCAAGAATCACAAAATTGAACAATCAACCCAATGAAAGTGAAGAGAGAAAAAGACAATATGAAAACGAAAAGTCCACATGATAGATTACCACTACTAAAATTCAACTTTATAGAACTTTCAAACAAAGAATCATAGCCCTACCCCACATGTCCCATATTCAATGTGCACTAGTTACACAACAAATCCAAACACCATTGAAAAGATTCATCTTATCAAAACACCTAAGAAAATAAAAAAATAATTTTGAGAACTTCAAAACAGAAGTGGGATAATCAAGAATCACAAAAATTGAACAATCAACCCAATGAAACTGAAGAGAGAAAAGGACAATATGAAAACAAAAAGTCCACATGATAGATTATCAAGAACTGGTTGCTAATTACAACTACTAAAATTAATTTTATAGAACTTTCAAAGAAAGAGTTAAAGCCCTACCCCACATGTCCCATATTCACTGTGCACTAGTTACACAACAAATCCAAAGACCATTGAAAAGATTCATCTTTTCAAAACACCTAAGAAAATAAAAATTAATTTTCAGAACTTCAAAACAAAAGTGAGATAATCAAGAATCACAAAATTGAACAATCAACCCAATGAAAGTGAAGAGAGTAAAAGGACAATATGAAAACGAAAAGTCCACATGATAGATTACCACTACTAAAGTTCAACTTTATAGAACTTTCAAACAAAGAATCAAAGCCCTACCCCTCCTCTCCCATATTCACTGTGCACTAGTTACACAACAAATCCAAACACCATTGAAAAGATTCATCTTTTCAAAACACCTAAGAAAATAAAAAATTAATTTTCAGAACTTCAAAACAGAAGTGGGATAATCAAGAATCACAAAATTGAACAATCAACCATAATGAAAATGAAGAGAAAAAAGGACAATATGAAAACGAAAAGTCCAAATGATAGATTATCAAGAACCATTTGCTAATTACAACAACTACTAAAATTCAATTTTATAGAACTTTCAAACAAAGAGTCAAAGCCCTACACCACATGTCCCATATTCATTGTGCACTTACGTTACACAACAAATCCAAACACCATTGAAAAGATTCATCTTTTCAAAACACGTAAAAGAAATTAGGTTATCTTGAGAAGTTGCCCTTTCATGTTACATTCAATCGGCAAGGGAAATCTCCTGGGATGCTAATGCTATGAATGCAAACAGTTCAACCAACTCCTGAATTTGTCAGAAATAAAATAACCTTAGTCGTTAGCAGTTCTAAATCTTCTTTGAATTCGTTGCATCAAGAATCAGCACCAAAAAATTGACAGACATACGTACCTTCCTATTGAACTAACAAGAGAGACTAAAGCAATTCCAATTCGAACATAAAGATAAAACCTAAAGCCTCACAAGAAGTCCAATAATCAACTGCCATAGCCTCCACGACCTAACAAACATTCATAATAAGTCTTCCCTATAGAGCCCAAGTAATGGAGAATAATTAAGAAAACAATAAACACTAAACAATTGAACAAAAAAAAAAAGTACTCCCACATTCAGAGATACATATAACTAACTTGTTTCTCCATCAAATTCAGAAACTCATCAAATAAATTAATTCTTTAATTGTAAGGTGCAAATATGCTAGCTCTCCCAATATCACGATTGATCCAATATTCAAACCGACAGAGAAACCCCAAACGAAGTCTCCGCTTGCTGCAAACAAATAAATGCAAATAGTGCAAGCCCTGATATATTTTTATAAAAGTGAAAAGCGTTATGGGACTCAATCCTCACATGAATAACCACGACAACTACAATTAACAGAGCACAAGAACGGAATGATCGGAAAGAAATAGCATAACTATGAAAAACCAAAATTAATAGGGAAAACATATAAAGTAAGAAAGAAAGATTATTTTGAACATAACATGGCTCTATAGCTTTGAAAATTTTACGAGTGTGTAAAAGAACAAATTAAAATAGAAGGAAACGAAACTCTTTACAATAAGATGACTCAATTGCATAAAGAAAGGTATAACTGTGGACAAAAAGAGAGAACAGGAGGGAAAAGTGCTTACCCGCAAAAGTTTCAAGAAGGGAATGGCTGACACAGACGTGATGAAACCCACAAAAATTCAAAAACCGTAACGGCTAAGTTTTTTTTCAATTAGAAGAGGTACTTTTGTGGGTATCAAATCAACAGAGTCAAAGGCCCACCAACACAAATATTGTTGACTCTTTACAAAAAGATGAGTCAGAGTGGGTGAAAAAAATGTCGAGTGTGGAAAAGAAAGAAAAATAAGGAGAAAAATGCTCACCCAACACGGCTTCGAAAACGGATGGCCGACAGGCGTGATCAACCCAACAAAAATTCATAGCTGTAATGGCCAAGCTTATTTAAAATAGAAGAAATACTTTTTATGGGTATCAAATTAAAAGAAATACTTTTGTAGTCAAAGACCCAACAACACAAATGTCGATGATTCCTATCTCTTAAAGAGCCTGTTAAAAAATCCAGAACTGCCACTCGACACGATTATCCAGTGAAACAATAAACGTCGATGACTCCTAACTCTTATAGAGCCTGTTACAAAGACAATAACTCCCACACCACAAGTCCAGTGAAATAATAAACCCAGCTAAAACAAGGAATGGAAATAATAATAAAACTTACAGTTTCACAGGATTTTCATCCACTGCTTCTAAAACCTACAGCACACATCCATTGCCTCCCTATAAAGCTCAAGAGGAAAGCAAGAAGAATTAAATCGAAAAAAATAATCTCTTACAAGATTAAAAAGTACAGAAACCATAAGGTAATTACACAAACTCAAGACTCGATGAAGATAGAAATCAGCATTGCTTGTTCAGTTCTTGAAAAAGAATGGATACAAACATTTGATATATATATATATCTGTCATCTAAATACCTTCACATGATACATTGGTTGTCTTCCTTGCAAAGACCAAGAATGTCTTAGTAAAAAACCAAGTTACAACGAATCCATACATTCAAGAATGAAAAACTAATAGCTCATCAGAGCCTCGATGCTAGGCAGGAACAATTCATAAATTCAAGAACCAAAAACCCAATGGATAAACTCGTAACAGGCTCTCGAAACTAATCCAAAGAGACACAAATAACAATCCAATCCTTACTGTTCAGTGATCAAGTCCAGAGAAATTTAATACAGAAGAAACTATGTTACCCTGAGCCGTTGCAAATGAATAAAAGTTAAATGACTGAGGTAACAGAAGAGAAAATAAAAGATCAGTAAAAATCGATTGGATAAATTCAAGAATTAAAAATTCAAGTATAGAACCGAAAGATAAATTCAAGAACTGAGAAAGCAATGGAGAAACTCATAACCGGGATCGCTCTCCATGCCATGCAGGACGTTACATAACTAACTCAGACACTGCCTCAGATAAACAAATCACATTTCAATCCATATGTTCGGTGATCAATACCAGAGAAATTAAATATTAGAAAGGAACTCAGAAGAAATAATGCTTTTCTTACATCCATGGCATAAAGAAAATTCATCTACCCAGATACCCGCCAAAAAGAAAAACCAACAATAAAGGTTCAGAAAAACCAAAGGATATATATAAAAAAGGAGAGTCGAGATTGACGGCCGAGATTATGTGGTGTGGAAAATTAAACGGTCGGTAATGATGCAATTAGAATTTTAATGTTGCAGGTCCTTCTCTGTTTTGGGACCACCAACCTGGCATGGTGCCAACGGCTCCTTACCTTTATTATTATGAACATTGAAACAGCTGTTAGCTGAGAAGCGGAAATTTACATAGTGAAAAACATTTTAATTATTATTTTAAATATGTTTTTCATATTTAAATGTTTTTATAAATATTATTAAAATTTAGATTTATCTAAGTTTTAAATTGCTTGGATATGTTTAGTTAAACCCATGTTAAAATATATAGAGTATTAATAAATTTTATACTTTTTAATTTAATATTGTATTTTAATTTTTCTTTTAATTAGCCTGATTCTTATTTTATAATTTTTTTTTTCAATTTTAGGTGTGAATTAATTCTAGTCAAGTTAAGTATATTTTACGTTAAGTTGAATCAAACTCAATTTTTAGTAAAATTGAGTTGGATTAAGTCATGTCTTAGATTCAGTTGAGTCCATTTGACCTTATGTTAAGTTTATTAGTAGCTTTATAGGGAGTAACACTCTAATATTCAAATAATATTAGAGTCTTACTCCCTTCACCACCCATCTTCTTCCTCCACCTCTCCATTTTTTTCTAAATTCCAATCTTATTCTTTTTACTTTTACCTTTATTTATTTTACTTTTTATTTTTTAAAACCCTAATCTCCTTTCACTTTCACTCTTTCTCTCAGAGGCAAGCCTCCACCCCCCACCCCCACTTTCACTTTCTCTTTTTCTTTTCAATTTCTACATCCGATAACACTGAATCTAATTAATCCCTACAATCTTCTTCGCTAACAGTGTCACGAGTCCTCTTCACCTTCTCTACGTCACCACTATGTATCATACCTTGTGACTTTGAATATCAGTTTATTGAATCTACACCACATTCAGAAATCCTCACATCCACATATGTTGATGAACTACCACATGAAATTTATTGTTCAAACTGCCAACTTCTTTCCATTACTTTTTAAAAAATATGACAAAAGTGATCAAACCATATATAATATAACGTAACTAAGCTTTCGAGAATAAAGAATGAAGAAAAGACAGAAATGGAGAATGGTGTTAACGGATGTGGAAATTGAAAAGAAAGAGAGAAAGTGAAAGTGGATGGGGAGGCTTGCGTATGAGAAAAAGAGTGAAAGTGAAAGGGGATTAGGATTTTAAAAAATAAAAAGTAAAATGGGTAAAAGTAAAAGTAAAAAGGGTAGGATTAGAATTTAAAAAAAATTGGGGAAGTGAAGGGAGAAAATGGGGTGGTGGAGGGAGTAACACTCATAATATTAAGTTTAAACAAACTTAAATTGAATTAATTTAGTCCAATAAAAAATGTTAAGTTGAACTTAACTTTCTTGTCATATTACAAATAGTAAAAATTAAATAAAATTCAATTTATAATTAATATAAATTATTTAAAATCATTTTATAATTTAAAATATTTTAAAAATTCGTGTTATTTTGAAAAAAAATGAATTAAAATATTATAATAAAATCAAATGCACTCTCCTAAGTCTAATTCATTTTAAGGATTTGAAGCTTCCTTAATTTTAATAATTTGGTAAATCAATAATAAGAGAATATTTATTTAGGAGTAAGTTGAAGTTCATGAGTCAAATTATACCTCTAAATATAATATTTTTAAAAAATATAAATATGTAATTAAACATGCAGTAAAGGTCGTGATTTAGTATTGATTTCATAAAAACACTGGAAGGACTTTTTTTTATATCTCTTTCTTTGATTTATAGAAAAAACTTACTTATTCATAGGAATAAGCGACCGTAATTTCAAAATTTATAGAAAACAAAACTAATAGAAAGAATAATCTCCAAAAATTAGAAACATAGCCCATGAACAATTGTAACAGCATTGATCCTTTGGTCTCTGTAAGAATATTGCAAGGCCTTCTCCACTCTCTCCCTTGTTATCCTTCTTGTTCATTTTCTCCTCTTTCTTTCTACATGAAGCGATTTTGTAAACACAACAATTATTTCAGGTTGTGTTTTGACATTAATCAAGGTTAGTAGTTAATCAAGGTTTAGGGTTAGGGTTAGGTTTAGGATTAGGGTTTAAGGTTTAGGGTTTATGAGTTAATGGGTTAATGTTTGAGTTTAGGTTTAAGATTAGGGTTAGGGTTTAGGGTTTAGATTTTACCGTTCAGGGTTTAGGTTTTGAGTTTAGGGCTATGTGAAGATATTGTTATTGTTACACATACATATGTGAAGATATTGGCTTTCTAACATTACTAATCTAATCCTGAAACATGCATATGCAATAGTAATAGCTACTTATATCTTATAAAACAAAACAGACACTTAATCCTCTATGAAAGTTTGAAAACTTGCAAGATTTGAATTTTTGATCTTGTACGGAATTGTAAAGGATTATGGATAAGTAAGAGAAGAAAGGAAGTGAGAAAACCTAGCCCATGAACACTTGTGACAGCATTGATCCTTTGGTCTATGTAAGAATATTGCAAGGCCTTCTTGTTTCTTGTGACAATTAATTCAGGTTGAGTTTTGACATTAATTAAGGTCAGTAGTTAATTCTAACCTAATTTACTAATAAAATGACAATAAATATCTATATGCTTAAACTACTTAAGGAAGATATTGGAAACTAAGAGAATAAAAAATTTATTATCATAAAAGAGCATAAATATATCAGCAAAAACTTTAAAGTTGAGCATTTAATACATATATATTACTTCTCAAGCTATTGATGATAAAATCATAATATTTATATTCAGTTGAACATTTCACATAATGCCATTTGCTAAATTTCTAAGAATACATATAGTTATCAAGGAAGACACAAAAACCAATTGTAGACCTTCTAGTGTCCAAACAATTACTTTAGTTTGCATCAGTATACACTCACATCTGAAACCGGTTGTTTTGCAAAACAAAAAGCCTTTAATTCAAATAATGACTATAACTTCAACAGAACTTGATCAAGAAAGAAAAAGAATTTAATAAAGAAAATAAATAAACAAGAGAATATAACAAAAAAAAACTCAATTCAGAAAAAAAAATATGTTTGACCTTTGAAAAATAATTATGATATAGTGCCTCACATTATGCAAATTGATGTGATATATATATTATCCTGGATCCAGAAGAATTCTGAAATCAAGGGAACATATTAATTCCTACCTGAAAAGTATACCATTATCCTTCAAATAGTTGAAAATTCCTTCAATCATCTTGAATTCAATTTCACGCTTAATACCAGTAGGAAGAGTCTCCAATTCTTTCTCATAACAATCTACAATTCCTTTAGCATTGAATTTTACCCCAAATGTTACATTTTGCTGTCCAATCTGTTCAGGTAATGTAACAATAACAAATATAGTTCAAGTCAAATACATTAGGTAAGAAAATACTTCAAATGATGTCAATTTTTAGTTCGGATAACAGTAATATAAAACATACAGTGAGACTAATTTGTAAAGGTTGGAACTCAGGAGTAAATTAGGTAAAACCGTGGTTGTCCTTGCAAGAGTGTGATCTTATAAAAAATTTGACTCTTTTTATAAAAAGTTGGCCAATACAAATAAATTTCAACAAGAACATAAAGAGATATTCTAATTACATCTCCAAATTAATAAAGAATCAAGAATTTTTCATTCAGAAAATGAAAGCAAGCCTAAAACAACCCTAGCACCTTATTTGAGATTAATCAAATCAGCACAATGCAGCGTGAAACAAACAGCGAAAAAAATGCCATATAGAAGAAAAAGCGAGAATATATTGTAAGAAAAAATGTTGAAAAGAGTACCTTGAAACCCAGAAAGGAAGGTTCGATAGAGACGGTGCTGTTGAGGATCAAGGGTTGGAAACGAGAAGAAGCAGTAGCAGATAGAAGGTGAGAGGAAGAGGGGAGACACATGTGTGCGTAGTTGAAAGATGAAAATTTGAAACCAATCCGAGTACCCTTTGGAAAGGGGACTGCAATTCAACAAGTGGGTTTTGCTGTGGTGTCAACTACGATAATAGAAGCATAGTGGAGTAACCATACAAGGAACATTTCTAGGTCTGTTCTTCTGAAACTAAAAACTAGAGATAACATTCATGCTGGTATTTAAAAAAAAATAACTTTTAGAAAAGTGTGAAAAAGATTAAAAATATGTAAAACAATGTTGATTTTTATTAATTTATACTTTATTAACTGGTTTATTGTATACAGTATTGTTCTTTGAGTTCAATTATTTAATTTTATCTTTATCAAACTGTTAAATTTTTTGAAAATTGAAAATATACATCTACGGCGGCACCCTCTGTAGATAAATTACAAGCTTTCAGCACTTTTTTAAACTTTCAGCACTTTTTTTAAACGTCAATTTTAGCCTTACTATTTTATAACGCATTCAACCCCAAAAACATACATTGTTGAGCTGCCTGTGCTATCTTAATTTGGGAGCATCTTTCATCATTTAATCAATTTTAGTTACTTAAATTTAATTTTTTTGTTTTAATTATATATATTTCATATAAATTTTTTAACATATTTAGTGTAAGGGCCTGTAAATTTATAAAAGGGCCTTTGGGCCTTATGTGGGGCAGCCAGGCCCATCAAACTAAGGCCAACTTGACCTTAGGAGGGGCTCTTCAGAACCCATTTTCTTCCCCTGAACTTCATTTCTCCTTCTCTCTAAAACTCTCATGCCCTAAACTCTCTCTGCCTTCTCTCTAAATTTCCAGCTCTTTGAACCTTTCAATCTTGGGTTAGAGGGTGCTCAAACGTTCATCTCACCGAAGGCTTCCTTTTGAACCGATCGCATTTTCGATTGGACCGGTGAGTCAACTTTTCCCTTCTTTGTCTCCATTCTCAAACCTAGAACATGAAATGCTACTGGTTGTATGTTGCTAGGGGGTTTTGTTATAATTTTTGTTTGTTAAATCAAGCTCTAAGAGCTGTTATTGTCACCACCTTGGTGGTTTGTAGGGTTTGGTTGAGTTCTCATTTGGTGAAACACCGTAAAGGAGTGTTCCTATGAGCTTGGTAGTTCGACTCTGAGGTAAGGGGAGCTAGTTACAATTTTAGATGATGTATGATATGCTTGTCTGATTTATTTTGCTTTTACTGTTATGTTGTTTTGGTGATGAACATGTTTAAATTGTGTTGGTTGAAAATGAAGAAATTGTGTGATCATGCTATACTGATGTTGATTTTACCTGGATATATTTGTTGGTTGTATTGACTGTTGTTGGAGAGGACTGGAATATGTAATGTTGGTCTTGGGGTTAATAAATAGGTGTGCAGGTATTGTGTTAGCTTACGGTAAAGGAAAGTGAGATAAGGGAAATGGGGCAAGTAGAGTCTAAAACACTATAGGGCAGTTTGGATAACTTAGGTTACTGAATTGGGACTTGTTGAGAGTACCGTGTTGGTAGGATAGAGGAATCTTAAAAACCTGAGTTGGCACATCCCTGATCATAGAGCAGCCCTGGCCTGGTCCAGTACGTTGTGACTAGTCATATGTGTTGGCGTCGAAGGTGAGACTGATGCGTTCAGACATCTGATTCTTCTCCGTTGACCAACTGGGTAGTAAAGAGTGGTTGAAATGGAATTGATGAGTTGGTCTTGCGAGAAGAGTAAAGGGTTAAGAGAGTAATGTTTTATGCCTTTTGAGAGGAACTGAGGTAGAGGATTTGAGCCTAGGGAGTCTTGAGTGAAATTGGACAGTGGGGCTGGCTGGTATGAGTCTATTAGAACTGGTTAGGGCCATAAAATTGAGCAAAGCCATTAGCAACATGGTAGGATTGAAATTGGATCCTGAGTTAATAAAATTGGGTTTGGGGTCCTCTAGTTATTGAGTTAGATGTTTTGGAGTAGAAATTGAGTTGGTTTAGTACATCTAATTCCTATCCAAATGACCAATGCTTTTCATCTATAAACATGTTTCATATCAATATTAGAGTTACAGATTCCAATTTGTTCATTTGGATATGTCTAAGATACACCAAAACCAGAAAAATCACGTTGATGTCAAAAACTGATAAGAATAATCGATTATCTCACTTGATAATCGATTATTTTAGTCAGAGTGTTGTATCCTCTTCAAAGCTCTCGCAAATAATCGATTATCACATATGATAATCGATTATCACATATGATAATCGATTATTGTCGACGGAAAATCATTCCGGACAGTTTTGGGTGGTTTTCGGGGTTCTGGATGTCCGTTTTGGACGTTCTTTAGGTCGTTCTGGGGGGTTTTGACCCTTCCGGAGCCATTGGTGAGGGTCTCCAAGCTGTTTGAATTATTTAAGTATTGAAAATTAAAAGTCCTAAAGAAATTGGTGTTAATAAGTGATGGTTTTGTGAAAGTATGTAATGTATGAGTTGTTTTTATGACATGGTTGATGTTGTATGATGATGTAAATGAATATGAAGAGGACATCTCAGGGAGAGATGACTGAAAGTGATGTGTGGGGTGATGATGTTGTTCTGTATAACTGTATGGAACTTTGAACTGGTATGTCTATCCCTACACTCGAAGCACTGTTCATACTCAGATAGAGGAGAGCAATGTAAGTGGTGAGAGTAGAGGGAGGTCCTCGTCTATAGTCTTAGAGTTTAGACATAGACAGATTGGGGGATTTACCTTGCATAGTGTTGGGGAGTGCCAGCTGAACTACGCAAGTGCAAAGACGACCAATAGTTCGACAGTTATACAAATCCGGATGAGTCGTGTGAGTGTGTGAGTCGTGGTTTAATGGCTATGCTTTAATTGTTCTTTTATACGTAACTAAGCATGATAACATGGATTGATTGTACTATATGTTTATTGCTTGTTTACCTAGCTCACCCTTGCTTCTGTGTTGTGTGCTGTTTGGGTATGTTTTTCCTTTGCGATGATCATCCACTTGGTTGGGAGCAGATGTTGTCGAGGAGGTTCGCTTGGAGCAAGAGTTGGAAGATGCTGATGCTGCAATATAGTCTTTTTAGGATTTCTAAATAAGAGTTGGTGTTATTTTGAAATAATCAAAACTATTTAAGTTTTAAATTCTATCCTTTATTTGGATGACTGTAGTTACGTATTTAATTGCAAGTCAACTCTAACTGTTCTCTTTATTGGGAATGTTGACTCCTAAATTATATGATGTGGTTACTATATTTTGGGTTGTCACATTTAGACTTAGAAAAATATAAATTTTACTTATTTTAAAAAATAAAGTTATAAAATGTATTGCTTTTATTAATTTAATTTAATAAAAATAAGATTATTAAAATTCTGCATCATTTTTATATGTTATAAATGAAAAAAATTACAAAATAAATAATTCCTTATGGAGATACAGAAAACTAGAAAATTATGAACAAAATAAATGAATTAATTAAAAGAGTTAGTATCTATATCTTTGGAGAAATTAAAATTTATTTTTAAGGATTTGAATAAATTGTTAAATACAATTAATATCATCATTTTCTTAATATATTTTGTAACGATAATAAATTTATAAACTTATTTAGTAATAAATATAAAAAATCAAATATTGTTTTGAAGTAGTTTTAGTGAGTTTGTAATAAAATAAACTTATTAACTTAAACTGTATACAATATACATACTTAAGAATTATTTTAGTGAGTTTATAATAAAATAAACTTATTAACTTAACTGTATAAAATATACATACTTAAAAAAAATTATTGTCATATCTTGCTTACAATAATTAATTGGTAAATATTTTGGTGCAATGATAATTTATTGTTAAATAAGTATTCATTGCTTTGCTACTATTGCTCAAGTTTAAATATTGTAAGGATTTAACATTCTATGTCATTGATAAAAAAGTTCCATTGTTACGATATTTACCAATGTTATCAAGCAATTGGTAAATATTTTGCCTAATCCCCATCTTAATTAATTGTTTTTTTATGGATGCAATGATAATTTGGTTTGTTTAGTTTGATTGTACCTTTTGTTTCCTTGTTTCCTTATTTTGAATTATGTGCAATTTTAGTTTTTTCTTTTCATTTTTATCTCAGTTTTTCTTTTTACTTTTTTTTTAAAGAATGTTTCGGTTTTGTCATGATATATTATTTTAAAGATTTCAAATGATTTTTTTTAATCAAAATAGAAAAATATTAATGATGAATTTAGAATAAAAAATAATTAAAAATAATAATATATCATGACATGACTTTGTATTAAATTTTCTCTTTAGATCCCACGTCTAATTACTTAAAAAAATCTATTTTTGTGCTACTTTTAGGGTGTTTTCGAAGCTGGTTAACATATGGAATTAGACGTTGAATCTCTTCTACGTTCGACGTCTAATGTCTGAAAAAGTGACATTTCAATTATGATTTTTCAACTTGTGGCAGAGGATTCAAGGTCTGATTTGAGGGTTATTTCGGACCTTTTTGTCGTCTAATGTCTGAAAAAGTGACATTTCAATTATGATTTTTCAACTTGTGGCAAAGGATTCAAGGTCTGATTTGAGGGTTATTTCGGACCTTTTTGTCGTCTGATTTGGGGGAACCGACGTCTAAAGGAGGATTTGGCGTCTTATTTGAGAGGTTCGATGTCTATGCTGTAAAAAAAATTAATATTTGCGTTTAAAATGAGGTATTTTTAGACCTTTTTTACGTCTGATCTGGGGGCCGACTTCTAAAGGAGGATTTAACGTCTGATTTGGGGAGGTCGATGTCTATGTTGTGAAAAAAAATTAATATTGACGCTTAAAATGAGATATTTTCGGACCTTGTTGAGGTTTGATCTGGGGGCCAACGTCTAAAGCAGGATTTAACGTCTAATTTGAGGGGGTCAACGTCGTAAAAAGAATTAATATTAGCGCCTAAAATGAGGTATTTTCGGACCTTTTTACGTATGATCTGGGGGGCCAACGTCTATACCTTATTTGACGTCTGATCATGAGGCAACCGACTTCTATAATGACGTTTTATCTACAAAAATGTCACTGGTCATTTTGTACGTTAGTTACGTTAATGATAATAAATAACTACCTTTTATTTTATTTTTTATTTAAAAAAATAACTAACTTGGATAATAAATAATTACCTTTTATTTTTTTAAATTAAATATTAAAACTATTAAAATGCTCTTAGATTTAAAGTATGTTTTTTTAATGAATATTTTATTTTTACTAAAACTTGATACACTTTGGTAGAATGTACCAACTGAAAAAAGATCTTACATAAATTAACAAACCCGTGATATATATATATATATATATATATATATATATATATATATATATATATATATATTCTTTATTTCTTATGTTTGTTTTGCTGAAAAAAAAAGCAAAACAATTAAACAAGCAAAAGTAAAGTACGTTTGAAGTAGTTAACTAAACTGTTAATAAAAAAATTCAATTTTTTAACGGAAGAATAAATAAGTATAATTCAGTTTTTACAAAAGTAGTTTAGTTTTTATAATACAAAATAGTAAAAATAATGCATAGTTTAGTATAATTTAGTTAATTATATACCCAATCTTATTCTTATCACGAGATAACCTCTTTTTAAGTTTAGTAGAACTTTTTATTGTCATGAAAAGTTTTCCAAAAATGTCTTATATAAAGTTAATATGTTTTTTTATCATATAAAAATGTAAACCCTAATGACGCTTAAAGACTTGAAATGAAAGGTAAATTATAGAATATCCTAAGTAGTTAGTTGAAATTCAAGTAAAAACAAGAGGCAAAATTCAAATTTTAAAAGTTTCTAAACCTAAATTAGTGGTTGAGATCATCTTCATCTTTCTACTATCTGTATTACGTTTTTCATAATTGTGTCACGTTTTTTATGGTTGGGATTGTCAAGTTATATAAGATAGCGTTGCGTTAGGCTTAATATTGCCACATGTTATTTTTTTGGTGAGTTTTATACCTTTTATTATAAACATTATTTACTGCACCTAAAATATAAGAATTAAATCTTAATAGTTGCAAGTAAGAGAAAATAAAATGAAAGTAAATACTGAATAAATTACAATAAAAATAAATTACATTGTAAAAATTCAAACAACAAATATTTCTCATTTGTACACTTGTTGTCCTTCTCTTTTTAGAGAGAATTTAATCCCGAATTTCGGAAAACCTTACAAAAAATCAATTTAGTAGGTGGAGATCAAAGGTAACTTTTTTTCTTTTTTCTACTTTATTAAAGTAAAAATATTTTAAAATATATATTTTTAAAAAATATTTTATATTCTTTTTCTCTTCAAATCTTTTCGTAGTTGAAACAAGTTAATGTTTCAAAGAAATATAAGTTTGATCTAACTTAAGTTTTCTTTATAAGTATTTTTTTTTGTCACTTGTGTCATAAACCTTTGGAAAATGACTCAAACGTTCTGGTCTTTCATCTCTTTCGTCGTTCCTTCTATGGGATGAAGTATGAAGTATGAGATTATGAAACTTCTTTATTTTTCTTGTTATCTTTTGTTTTGTTTTAATATTTTTCCTCTCATGCATAGTTATTTAATTCTTTTCATTCTCCACCTTATATATAATTTTTTTTCTTTTAATTTTATTTTTTTCAATTTTATGAACTCGCATAAATCCCGAAATCTCAATAAGATAAAAAAAAAACTCACAAATCTTGTAGGAAAAGTCTTTCTAAATTATTTTGATGAACTAAACAATAATAACATAACCACATCATTATTCCAAATCGTCAAGTATTTTTTTAATAAACTCCAAAATTACTACTTTTAGACATGCACAAACTCATATAACTCTTTTGTTAAAAATAAATTATATTTTCATTGTTAAAAAAAGTAACAAACTAAAAAGAAATAACAATAAGTGTTAAAAAGTATATTTTAGACTTAACTCAATCCCAAAAAACCGTTAAAAAATAATGATGAAGAGAAATTCAACACCTGAAATAATATTTTACCAATTATTATCTTGTACACTTGTACTTGTTATAGTAACGTAGTAATATGAATATTTAGGTAAGATACGCTGAGTTCAAAATAAAATCAACCCATTTCTGGTTCTAAATCACGCTATTCAATTCAATTTGTACGTCAAAACCAACCTTAACTACAAGGTAAAATGCATTACATATATTTGTCATTTGAAATTATTCTTATCAATGAGACTTACTGTTATATTGTTGTAATTACCTTTTAAGATTTTAATTGATTTAATACATGATTAATTGTCTTTTCGACCTAACTATTTTATCATGAGTTTATTTTGTTTGAGATTGTTTATTGTTAATATTTTTAAGTTGAATGAAAAATAATACGTAATAAACATTACATAATAAATTTATTTTAAAATTGTAAACAAAACTAAATAAATATATATTAATGACGTAGTAAATGTAAATTATTTAGTTTTTTATTTTAAATATATATTTATAAATTTTAGAAAAGCTTGTCATTAATAACAATGATTTAATTATTAATAATTATATATATTTAACGTTAGAATTAATGGTATTCAACTGTTCGATCTTAATAATGATTTATTTGTTTGTCTCGGTAATAACTAATTATTGAGTCTGTAACTCATTCCGACAATCATCAATGTAGTTAAATTTTTTTTTTAAATTTAAAATCGATTTAAACTCCACTACTAACATTCTCATATTGATAATTTTTAAACATTATATTATAAAAAAATAAATTGATTATATTTGGGGGAGATTGAAAAAAAAGTTTATAAATGATTTTTTTTTCTCGTGTTACTCACGTTGTATCAAATCAATCATATATCATCCAATAAAATAATGTAACAGAACTTATGAAAGTTACAGTGTATGTTTATGACAAGTTAAAATTGAAAAAAATAATAATTTAATTGTAATATTCTTTTCAATATGCATAAAGTGAATTTTATTTCCTGTAAAAAGAAAAACCTTTTTAATCTGAACACTATTTATTTTTAGTTAAAAGCGTGAGATTTTCCTCTTACACGGAATAGATTGCCCTTATCCTATCTCTCGTCCTGTCCACGTTGTCAATGTTCTATCCATTACAAACAACGTTCAGAAGCAGAAAGAAACTCAGGTTCTTTGTTTGCAGCTTTTCTAGTTACCACACTCGCGCCATGGCCACGAAACCCATCTTCCCTATCCAATCCAATTAAAAATCCTCACTCTAAACCACTTCTTCAAAAAGTTTCTACAATTTCTCAATCCCAACCATGGCCTCGTCGTCGCTCTGTTCCTCCTTCGCCTCCAAAACGTGGAACCCGCACGCACTTTGTCACCACAAAACCCTAACTCCATGGGCTTCAGCTTTTCTTCGCGGAGACATCCAGCTCCAGCCGCCGTCGATTTCCGGCACACGCCGGAGCAGGATGCGTCGATCGGGTGTAGTAGCGTCCCTCGGAGGATTGCTTGGCGGCATATTCAAAGGCGCTGACACGGGAGAATCCACGCGACAGCAGTACGCGGCAACCGTTAACATTATCAACGGATTGGAACCAGAGATTTCCGCATTGTCGGATTCGGAACTGAGGGAGAGGACTTTTGCTCTTCGAGAACGCGTGCAACAGGGCCAATCTTTGGATTCTATCTTACCGGTGAGTTTGTTTTGCTTGTTGTAGTTTATAAGCGGTGTTTGAAATCAAATGCAGTTGCTCTTGATCGTGATGACGTAAGTGAAGTAAAGTGTGTGTGCGTGTGTGTTGCAGGAGGCGTTTGCTGTGGTGAGAGAAGCTTCGAAGAGGGTTCTTAGCCTCCGACCCTTCGATGTCCAGCTTATAGGTAAGTCTTTACTCGATGAATAGTTGGTCATGGAATTGTACTGTCATTGAAAATAGCTTACATGCAGTTAAGTGCTTTTGGTGTTGTTCTCGTGAAGTTTTAATTAAAATAACTGACGCAGTAAAATTTATATTGAAGGTTAACATAGGTCCTCCCAAGTAAGACTCCAATTCTGGTTGGAGATCAGTACCAAAAACTTTGGTGGAATTGTATCTAAGTTTTGTACTTATTCTATTGCCTTATACACGTTGTTATGTACTCTAGCTCGTACTATTTGGCTTGTATATTTATGCAGAAAAGAAAAATTCGTGAATATTGTTCGTTTGGGTCTTGTAGGAGGCATGGTTCTTCATAAGGGGGAAATAGCTGAAATGAGGACTGGAGAAGGGAAGACACTGGTTGCAGTTTTGCCTGCTTATTTAAATGCATTGAGTGGGAAGGGAGTTCATGTTGTGACTGTCAATGATTATCTGGCTCGGCGGGATTGTGAGTGGGTTGGTCAGGTTCCACGCTTTCTTGGATTGAAGGTTGGCCTCATTCAGCGTATGTCTCGTATTTCATTTCTTCCCTCTCCTCTTTATGCTGTATTCTCTCTATCTACATCTATATTCATCCATTGTTAGTCAGTTGGGGTTTGGTTGTCGGTCTGCCTGGGTAAACTTCTTAGTAAGCACTTTTGGAGAAAGAAAAAGAAAAAAATAAAGATGAGAGCGATTAAATTAATTTTAACTTATGAAGAAACTTATTTCATTTTTCCTCGTTTTATTCTTCTATAAGTTCTCATGGAGACCTTTATGCAAAAGGCATTGTGTTTCAAACTTTTGTTTTGCTTTGTTTCCCTCCACTCTATTTTCATTTCTGAATAAATGTCGATTTATTCCTGACTTAATTTGTTCTTGGTTTTTGTTTAGGATTTATATGTTTCTTTTCTTTTTCCTTTTTTTATCAACTGAGCTTCTTTAATATGCAAACCATTTTGAATCTATTCATTTATTGCAATCTAACACATGATACATTTGTTGGCAGAGAATATGACAAGTCAGCAAAGAAAGGAAAATTACTCATGTGATATAACATATGTCACTAATAGTGAGCTTGGTTTTGATTACTTGAGAGACAATCTTGCCACGGAAAGTAATTTTTCCTTTATATATTTCTGCAATATGCTTTTTAAATTTTGATTTTGATCCTTTTAATATCGTGCTGAACTCTTCTGAACTGTGGAATGTACAGAGTGTCGAAGATCTTGTTGTAAGGGGTTTCAATTACTGTATCATCGATGAGGTTGATTCAATTCTTATTGATGAAGCTAGAACACCACTTATTATATCAGGACCTGCAGAGAAACCCAGTGATAGATATTATAAGGCTGCAAAGATTGCAGAAGCATTTGAGCGAGACATACATTACACTGTAAGTCTGCTAAATTATGTTTACATTTTGAAATTTAATGTATTATGTTTATCAGAGCAATACTCTATGTTTCTCTACTGATACCTTCTCTGCTCATTGTAAGCTTTATGTTTTTAAAAGTCTCATTATGTATAGTTAGGAAATTTGGTCAGATTTAATTAGAATATGGCAACAAGTTATAGATTGGGACTGGATTTTCATTGGTTAATATTAATATTTTTATCCCTTGATATGGACATTACAACAATGGCAAGTGAAGTTCCTTCCTGATTATTAGTTTTTTTCCTTTTGGGAGGTATACTTACTTTGTGAGAGGAGATATTTGTTTGACTTATTCTTAATGAGATCTCGATTCTGTCTATGGTTTCATTAGATATCTTAATCTTGCAATCTTATTTTATCCAGTTTCACCATCACTGTGAACCACAGTTAGATTCAGGTTCATTATACTTTTTAGTTATTGAGAGAATTTGGGTACTCTATTCTCGATCTAGGAAAGAGCTCCCAGAGATTTTTGTATCTTTTGGAACATGTAAGAGCAAATCAATCAACTTATTGATATTAGAATACTCATACAATTCTTCCTGTATGAATTCTATTGGCGCCAAAAATGATACATTGGAAGAATCATTTGAGTCTTCATATAGGTGATTGTTATGCTTCTGCATAATCCAAAAGGAAGAAATATCTTTGAGAGCATGGACAATTTGTTCAAATTGTTCATAACATAACATTATTAAAACAACTAAATGTAATTATTTTCCATTAATTATTATTTTTATCCTTCAATTCAAACTGGACAACAATGCTTAGTGAAATTCATGTGTGATTATTAATTTTTTCCCTTTTTCATGGTATAGTTTATGAGAGGAGATCTTCGTTTGCCTGGTCTGTGATACACGGATGAGATGTTTGAATTGTTTATACTATTTTTAAACATGTATAAATTAGATAAAAGGAATATTTATCCCTGCTTTTTAATGGAGTTTATGGACCTTTTCTATCTTTTCAAACATCTACCTGTCTGGGGGTGGGGGAAATTGAAAGAAAATATGACCAGACTAGACCTAGGTGAATGAAAATGAGGGAGAAGATAAGAGGATATGATAGCAATCAGCACGGTATGAAAAGAGATAAAATAAATGAATATGTTATTGCTCACACTGTCCAAAAAATATAGAGGAGAAGAACCTCTCACTATACGGAATACAATGGCCTCAGTACCAAGTCCCAAATTTCACCTTCCTTTGTCGCCCCTACCCTCCCCTTCCTACCTCCAACTCCCCTTCCTACCTCCAACTCCCCTTCCTACCTCCAACTCACCTTCCACTCAACAATTCTGTTAAGATACTATTCATTGGGTTTGTGTTGTTGGACTCCACAAAATAGGTTTCCACTTCTTCCTTTCATACACCTTGCTGCCCTTTTTCCTTTAAACTTTTACTCGTATCACTCATCTCCCATAATTTTCACCTTGTCCCCAAGGTGAAGTTCAGGGAAGTAATTCCCCATCTTTTGTAGAGATTCCCAAGAATTTTCACATGATGGCATACCCTTTCATTTGACTAACTTCCGGGGCCTTGCCTTCTCCTTCTCTAAGAGCTAGAATCTCTTCTGGTTGCATTTCTAGCTCCCAACTGGATGGACCTTCCTACCTTCTGCCAACTTCAATTTATGAGCTACCTCTCCCACACTTCCAGTTACTTCATAGGGCCCATAACGTCTAGGATTTAGCTTTTGATTGATTCTCTTGGCTAATTTTTTAGCTTATAAGGTTGGATCTTCAAGTAAACCTAATCTCCAATCTTGAATTCCACCTTTCTTCTAAACTGGTCTGCTTGCTGCTTCCTGCGGTTTTGGGCTTACAATAAGTGATCTTTGAGTTCAGTCAACATCTCCCAACTTGAAAGATCTATTGGAAGTTAATCCTTTGCTTTTTAGAGAAATCTGCAATACTTTGCTGGTCATAGACTCTCCCTTATCGTCCTCTTCTTTGCTACTTCCCGATTCTTCCTCTTGTGATCCTTCAATGAGTAGAAATCGATAGAGTTTCAATTTGCAAACATGATCGCAACCGTAGGTTTCTCCACATTTAATACAGACCCCCTTTCGACTTCGTTCTCTCAATTAAGCTTGAGAAAGTTTCCTTCCACTCAAGGGTTTCTTCTCCCCCTGATCTGCTTCATTCATCTTGCTGCTCGTTCCCTCCTTATTTCCTCCTCTTTCCCTTCTAGTGAAACTGTGAGTATGCCTTCCCATTGTTTTCTCCATCAATTTCTTTTCTGAATTCATCAGCCCCACTTTGCGCAGAGCAATATTCTTCTCTTCCAGCAACAAGGCCCTATCCATCAACTCCTCAAGAGACCCAGTCGTAAATAACTTCAATTCGGTTTGAATCTCTTCCTTCAAGCCAGTGAGGAAGATTCCCTTCAGCATTATTCTCTTCTTTCTTCAATGGTGCGGACGCACATTCAAACTTCTCCTTGTATTTCATTACAGAACTGGTCTTCTGCAGACGTAACAGCAGCCCAAAAGGATTTTGCACCTGTCGCAGTTGAAAGCATCGGATCAACGCACCTGTAAACTCCGCCCAGTTGGGTGCTTGACTCTGTTCTGCCCACCATTGGTACCAACTGAGAGCCTTATCTGCTAAGGCTATCACCATAGCTCCAATTTTTCATCATCTTCTACCAGATTGAGTTTGAAATACCTTTTAGCCCTCACGATCCAGCTATAACATCTTGAAATATCAGAATCTGAAGTTTGCACCCTCTGAAAACACGTGATGACTCACGACTACTAGTTCGGGTCGTGCGGCTTGCATTGTCTTTACTCTCAAGTTTGCCATCAAGAACATTGTGTGTCCCCCTCCTCCTTTGCGAATGGCGCTTGCAAGGCCATCCTCATTGTGACCTCCTGTGGGAGAGGATCAGATTTTTCAACTCAGCCAGTTGTTGCTCTAGTCCTTCCATATGTTGCCTCATTGCACGACGAGTCAGTACCATGCACTCCTAGAAGTGAGTGGTCTGATACCAGCCTCATATAATAACACAAAAAACAATGAAAATGAAAGTATTCCTTTCTGTATTCAGAATTTCTGAGTTCATACAAGGAAAGAACCAAAACGAGAGAGAATATTAGTCTCTCTGCTCCCAAAAGTTCCCAGGTCATTCCCGCACCCACCCCTCATTCTCCCTCTCTCCCCTATGTTCTAACAGAAAGATACCCACACGCTCTCATATCTTCCATGTCAACTATTCTGTTATTACAGAATCAAGGGAGTGTGCTTGTGGGTCCCCAAGTGATGGGTTTCAACCTCTTCATCTGTTACGTGCCTGACCACGTAATTTGCCTTACACCGTGAACGGAACGTTACTCACGTGAATAAAAACGCTTTATTATTGAAACTCTGGAAATCACGAACCAACTAATGACTGGGAGCAGGTTCTCCTTCAGTCACACGAGAGCATAACCTCTCTTACAATATTCAAACAATCAAAAACATAACCTGACCCTAGGCGCCTCTCCTAATTAATACTAATTACTCCTTCCCGAAAAGGTAAGGAATAATCATAATCGCCTAATTATTATAATTAAACTTAATTGCCTATTTAATATAATAATCTGGAAAGAATAAATCTGTCCTTATTAACTCTATTTATTACTGCCTTTATTACAGTAATAATCTGCTGACGCCCCCTGCATTCCTGCCTATCCTCCCGTTTGCCAGCTATTTATCATGGACGCTCGTTCCTGTTAGGACGTTCGTCCTCGCCCCTCGTTGGGACGCTCGTCCTCTCGTCCATGCTAGGACGTTCGTCCATGTTCTGCTCATCCTCGCTCGACCTCGCCCCTTGTTCCGAACGTTCGTCCATGTTCTGCTCGTCCCTGTTAATACGTTCGTCCTCGCCCTTCTCCCTCCTATATCTCTTTCTCTCATACACTCGCCAGGCCCTAACATTACCCACCCCCTGAAGATCAACCTTGTCCCCAAGGTTGAAGTCAGGATATTGGTCTTGGATGGTGAGGGCATCTTCCCATGTAGCCCCGTCAGGTCCTCCCTCTTGCCATTCGACCAGGACTTCCTGCCGTACGTCCTCCCCCTGGTGCACTTGCCTCTGGTCCAACACTCTGACCGGTCGCGGAGACTGTTCCTCCACCTCCAAATCTTTGGGTAACTCTGGCTCGACCTGGTGGTCCCCTACTGCCTTCTTTAATTGTGACACATGGAACACGGGATGTATTCGGGTGGTCTCTGGTAATTGCAGCTTGAATGCGACTGCTCCTACCTGCTGAATGACCAAGAAGGGACCAAAATAGCGAGCGGCCAATTTAGACTGCACCATGGACGACATCGTCGTTTGACGGTGAGGTCTAATCTTCAGATAGACCCAATCTCCCACTCCTACTTGAGACGGTCTTCTTGCCTTGTCTGCCTGCCTTACCATTAATTCCTGTGCCCTGGCTAGATGGAACTTTAGCTGGCGGAGGGCTTCGTCTCTCGTCTGTAATTCCTGACTGACGGACTCCACTAAGGTTTCTCCTGGGACGAACCTATGCAAGGAGGGTGGCGGCCTCCCGTAGACAGTTTCAAATGGCGTGCATTTGGCTGATTCTTGATAGCTGGTGTTGTACCAATATTCCGCCCATGGTATCACAGTGCTCCAGCCCTTGGGCTGTTCGGAACAAAAACATCTCAGATACCCTTCCAGGACCCTGTTGAGAACCTCCGTCTGTCCATCCGTCTCCGGATGATAGGCTGTGCTCATCTTCAGTCGAGTGCCTTGTAGCTTGAACAACTCCTTCCAAAAATTACTTAAGAACAGTGGATCCCGGTCACTTACGATAGAGAGCGGTACCCCATGTAAGCGGACAACCTCTTTGACGAAGATTTCGGCTATTGTGCGAGCGGAATAAGGGTGTTTTAGGGGTATGAAATGTCCGTATTTGCTGAGTCGGTCTACCACCACTAATACAGCATCATATCCTCTAGACTTGGGTAGTTTGACAATAAAATCCATACTTATCTCCTCCCAGATGGCGTTGGGAATGGGTAACGGCTGCAGCAGTCCTTGCGATGATGAGGTTAGGTATTTATGCTGTTGACAGACTAGACAGTGGGCCACGAATTCGGTCACTGCTTTCTTCATTCCCACCCAATAAAGCGATTGTGCCACCTTGCGGTACGTCCGGTAAACCCCTGAATGGCCTCCTGTATGTGTGGAATGGAATTCGGCTATCAGCTTGGGCACCCAGGCCGAACGGGCTGACAGCACGAGCCTCCCTTTATAGTGCAAACGCTCGTTCTCTAGCGTGAACGAGGGATGGGAGTTGGGGTCTTTCTTTAAGTCATCAATCACTTTCCGTAACTCCTCATCCGCCTCGACTTCTTCCAAAATCTCCCTGAAATCTTGCCAATATGGCCTAACCACCACCGTTAACTCCTTCTCGTCCCGCAGCTCATCCTCATCCTTGCGGGATAGGGCGTCCGCCACCTTGTTAGTCACCCCGGATTTGTACACGATCTCAAAGTCGTATCCCAGGAGCTTTGCCAGCCAATTCTGCTGATTCTGAGTGGTGATGCGTTGTTCCAGGAGATACTTCAAACTCCTCTGATCCGTGTGAACCACAAACCGTTGCCCCAATAGGTACGGCCGCCAATGTTGTATGGCCAAAACCAGCGCCATGAGTTCCTTCTCATAGATTGACTTCCCTAACGATCCCTCCGACAGCGCTTTGCTAAAGAAAGCTATGGGCTGCTTCCCTTGCATGAGTACTGCTCCTATCCCCCTTCCGGACGCGTCACACTCAATGTGGAACGGCTGGTTAAAATCCGGAAGAATCAATACCGGTGCTGTCGTTATTGCCTTCTTCAACTTAAGCATGGCTTCCTCCGCTTGTTCCGTCCACGCGAACTGTCCTTTCTTGAGAAGGTCGGTCAAAGGCCGGGCAATCTTCCCATAGTCCTTTACGAACCTCCTGTAGTAGCCCGTCAGCCCTAGAAAACCCCTCAAAGCCTTTACTGTCCTCGGTTTCTCCCACTCCAGCACTGCCCGTACCTTGTCCTCGTCCATCTCTACCCCCTTCTCTGATATCCGATGGCCCAGATACCCTATTTGAGTTCTGCCGAATTCGCACTTCTTCCTGTTGGCCACCCATCTATGTGCCACCAGTTCCCCTAGCACCGTCGCCACCTGTTCCAAGTGCTCGTCCCAGGTGCGGCTATACACCAGTATATCATCAAAGAATACCAGTACGAACTTCCGCAGATAAGGCTGTAACAGTTGGTTCATGGCACTCTGAAAAGTGGCTGGCGCGTTGGTTAGGCCGAACGGCATTACCATGAATTCGTAGTGGCCCTGGTGCGTCCGGAAAGCAGTCTTCTCTATGTCACCGGTTCCCATTCGTATTTGATGATAGCCTGACTTTAAATCCACCTTTGAGAAATACTTGGCTCCCCTCAGTTCGTCCAACAACTCCTCTATCAAGGGAATAGGGAATTTGTCAGGCACGGTAGCTCGGTTTAGGGCCCTGTAGTCCACACAAAACCGCCAGCTGCCATCCTTCTTTTTCACCAAAATTACAGGGCTTGAATATGGACTGGTGCTTGTCCTTATGACGCCTGCCGTCAGCATTTCCGCCACCTGTTTCTCAATCTCCTCCTTCATTACATGGGGATATCTGTACGGCCTTACATTTACGGGGTCTGTACCTTCCTTCAAGGGAATTCGATGAGCCATTCCTCTATCAGGGGGTAGTCCGTCCGGCTCGTGAAACACTTCAGCGTAACGCTCCAGGATTCGCTGCATGTCGAGCGTCTGCGTCCGAGTTAGTCCTGCACCGAACGTCTCTTTTTCCGGAACGTACGGTCTGGGTTCCTTCTCTTTCTCTGTCTCCCCTAGCTCCCACACTAATAACCAGACCTCGACTTCCGTCATTTTAAGCAAAGCTGACGGTTCCACCAACCTCCTAGTTAGCGTTGGATCTCCCTTGATAATCACCCTGTTCCCTGCTTGTACGTACGCCATGGTTAGCTGCCTCCAGTTTATGACTACCTCGCCCAGCTTGGCCAACCATTCGACCCCCAGTATCACATCCACTCCGCCCAATTCGAACAAGTGAAAACGTTCGTTGATCACAATATCCCCTACCTGAACCGTTACTGACTCACAACATCCTCGAGTCTCCTTCCTCCGTCCATCCCCCAAACTCACCCGGTAGGGTGGTGTATCTACTACGGGCAAGGATAGGTCTTCTACCAATTCCCTGCTGATGAAGTTGTGGCTGGCGCCACTGTCAATTAGGATCAGAACCTGCTGCGTCCCTATCTGTCCGTGCAACTTCATCGTTTGGGGCTGGGTGAGCCCTCCGGCTGAGAGAGCAGACAGCTCCAGTTGTTCGCATTCTACCTCCCCCTCTTCTTCCCCTCCTGGCTCCTCTTCTTCGGCCAAGATCAGCATCCGAATCCCTCTTTCTGGACAACGGTGGCCTGGACCGAACGGTCCTCCGCACCGGAAACACCTCCCCTCCTCCCTGCGCTTGACGTACTCCGCGTATGGTAAATCCCGTACGTTTCTGCCTTGCGCGTTAGAGAGCGTACGCTCATCCCCTCTCCTGGGGCCTCCTTCGGCGTTCGTTCGGTTCTGGGTGTTGCGGCTAGGATCCACCCTTGCCACTGAACCGCTCGTCTTTCCCCACGACTGCCCTTTGTTGCTGATTCCTCCACCTCCTCGCGTTCCTGCTTGGAACGCCTCTACGTCCCTGGCTAGTCTCATGACATCCATAAAGTCCTTTGGGTCCAACAACCTGAGTTGGTTACGAATCCCCTCATGTAGGCCGGCCATGAAATACCCCATTAACTGTGCCTCAGGTATTTGTTCTGCTTGACTCACCAACACCTCGAATTCTTGGATGTAGTCTCCCACGGACCCCGACTGTTTACAGGATGCCAGTCTCTCAAAGACCGTTCCTTGATTTCTGCCTCCAAACCGAACCACTAATGCCTCTTTTAATCCGGCCCATGATCGGTTCCTGGCTTTCTCCCTCCAAAACCTGAACCAGTGTCCTGCTATTCCCTCCATGCTGATGTACGCCAGCCGCAACTTCTCTTCGTCGGGCACCCCTTGGAGTTCGAAGAATTTGTCCGCCCTATAAATCCAGTTCATAGGTTCGCTGCCTTCGAACACGGGCAATTCAACCTTCCTCCTCCAATAAGGTGGCTCCTCTCGGTGTCCCCCTCCTAAGCCTCCGCCAGCTCTCTCATCCTCGTCATTCCTCCTGCCATTTACTGATCCCTGGCTACTATCCAGGTGTCCCTCCTCCCGTCGACCTCGCTCGCCTAGTATCCTTACTAGTTCCTGGACTGCCGATTCCAGCCCGCCCATGGAGATTTCTAAGGTCTCTATCCTCCCGTCCATAGCCGTCAGTTTTCCCTCCATTACGCTCTCCTCCCTTTAATAATGATCCGGCAGGTCGGACCAATTTGTTACGTGCCTGACCACGTAATTTGCCTTACACCGTGAACGGAACGGTACTCACGTGAATAAAAACGCTTTATTATTGAAACTCTGGAAATCACGAACCAACTAATGACTGGGAGCAGGTTCTCCTTCAGTCACACGAGAGCATAACCTCTCTTACAATATTCAAACAATCAAAAACATAACCTGACCCTAGGCGCCTCTCCTAATTAATACTAATTACTCCTTCCCGAAAAGGTAAGGAATAATCATAATCGCCTAATTATTATAATTAAACTTAATTGCCTATTTAATATAATAATCTGGAAAGAATAAATCTGTCCTTATTAACTCTATTTATTACTGCCTTTATTACAGTAATAATCTGCTGACGCCCCCTGCATTCCTGCCTATCCTCCCGTTTGCCAGCTATTTATCATGGACGCTCGTTCCTGTTAGGACGTTCGTCCTCGCCCCTCGTTGGGACGCTCGTCCTCTCGTCCATGCTAGGACGTTCGTCCATGTTCTGCTCGTCCTCGCTCGACCTCGCCCCTTGTTCCGAACGTTCGTCCATGTTCTGCTCGTCCCTGTTAATACGTTCGTCCTCGCCCTTCTCCCTCCTATATCTCTTTCTCTCATACACTCGCCAGGCCCTAACATCATCTCACAGACCTGATGGATTTTCCTACCCTGCCCTTCCATTCCTTCATTCGTATCACCTTGAAAGTCATCTACCGTGATTTTGAATTACTTTGGTCATACAAAATCATAAACTCTAAATATTATATATAGCAGAATGCTTATGTGAAGCTAACAGAGCAATAACTTTGATATGCAAGTTAGTTTCTATTTCATGGTCTGTTGAAAATGGGAAACAAAGTTTGCTAGAATAAACATGAGTTTGTGGAGGTCTTTTGATTATTTTTGTATTGTGAATGTTTGAGGTTCCTAAATTTTCATCTTCACCTTAACTTGTTCTTATATTCGATGACAGGAGACATGCTTAATTTATTATAATAAAATTGCATCTTTGAATTTTATTATTATTACTGAAATTGTCATTGCAGGTGGATGAAAAACAAAAAACAGTTCTACTTTCTGAGCAGGGTTATGAAGACGCTGAAGAAATTTTGGCTGTCAAAGATTTATATGATCCACGAGAGCAGTGGGCTTCATATATCCTAAATGCAATAAAAGCAAAAGAACTATTTCTTCGGGATGTAAACTACATAGTTCGTGGAAAAGAGGTCTTTATTGTTGATGAGTTTACTGGCCGAGTCATGCAGGTATTTCGAGTTTCTATTTGAATTCATGGCAATAAACAATTTAGTGAGCAAAGGCAGAGAGAATAGTTGCGCCAGCAGTAGCAGTTTCTTGATCTACATTTGATATAATTATTATTATAATCGTAATTATAATTAAGATAATAGAAAAACTTTGCTTTATATATTATGGCTTAGAAAAGTATTAAATGCTAACTCAATGCATTGCGTTGTCTTTTACTGGATAACTTGTGATTGTTACTCGGCACTAAAAGCATTACTATTTAATTATTGATACTAAAAGAATAGTTGCAATTAATATTCACTTAGTTTCTGCAAGAAAATCATATACAGTCTACACCTGGATTATACTTGACCTCCGCAATTGAATTGCAAATTAATAGTGATTCTATCTTAGGATACATTTTACGTTCTGCCCTTATCTTTAAACAAGCTGCAGTGATCTGGTATATACAAGGATTCTTTCTTTTGCTCGTGATTACAATGTCAAACCTTGGTGTTTACGTTACTATCTAATTATTGTAGAGTACCTGTCTAGCCAATGGCAATATCTTTCATATTACTGGCACTCACTACCACTTCTATTTTGAGAAAACAAATAACTAAACCTATATGAAGAAAGAATGTCACGTGTTCAAATTTCTGAGAAGTTAATTTGGTATAAGTAATTTTTATTTACTCATAGGGGAGAAGGTGGAGTGATGGTCTTCACCAAGCAGTTGAGGCAAAAGAAGGGCTGCCAATTCAAAATGAAACTGTCACGCTGGCTTCCATCAGTTACCAGAATTTCTTTCTTCAGGTTGGAAATGTCATGTTTGAGCTGGTTAAGTGAATCATCATTTCAGAATTTCGTTTGCATTTGAAATTTCCTTGATGCTCTCAACTATGTACCTCTACAGTTTCCCAAACTTTGTGGTATGACTGGCACTGCAGCAACAGAAAGCACAGAATTTGAGAGTATTTACAAGCTTAAAGTTACAATTGTGCCAACAAACAAGCCTATGATAAGAAAGGTTTCTTCTTGTCATTAATTGTGCAACACTTTAATACTTTTTGCCAAATGGGATCATCTGTATTCCAATTCCTGAACAGGAGGAATGATAATATATTTATTACATATATATATGTGCAATGTATGTGTAAATTATTATAGTTTCGAGATAGTGTGGATGGATTACTTCCATTTAAAGTTATGTTCAGAAGCCTTAATGTTCATCTTAGTAGATTTAGTTTGTACATAATAAACAGTATTTATAAATTGCTTGTTGTTTGTTTAGTTCCTAATCTTTAATTTCTTTCACAGGACGAATCTGATGTAGTTTTTAGGGCAACTTCTGGGAAATGGCGTGCAGTTGTAGTGGAAATCTCTAGGATGCACAAAACTGGTCGCCCAGTGCTTGTTGGCACGACTAGTGTTGAGCAGAGTGATTCTTTGTCGGAGCTATTGAAAGAAGCTGAAATTCCGCATGAGGTAAGGTCTCTCCTATTTTGTTATACTATAACTTGCAAAAATATATTGAGGCCCCATTTACAAGGTATACACTTTCTTTCTTTACAAAAAATAAAAAAAGAAGATGAATCATATTTTTCAAGAAAGGCTTTTTCACTTCCTCAAAAGAACTTGATAAGTTATACATTTTTTTTTTCTTTCTATACATCTCATGAAACAACATTTTAGCATTCATTTTTTGAGATTTATATTATATTTTAAGGTGACTTTTTGAGTGTTTAAAAAAGTTTTTTTTTTTCTTTTTAATACTAGTTTATGAAGTATCCACCCATTTTTAGGTGTTGGCTCAAATGTTTGAGCTGATGATACTTTTTTAATCAGAAATCAGGTCAGGGTTGGTCTAAGAAAAAACATTTCTCAAGCAAGAGGAATGTTTATGCTTCATGGATATTGTGTCATTAGAATACTTTGTTAATGATACTTGTTTCAAATTATTTTTGTTTCTTAAAAGGTAGCCTACTCATAGCCTAGGACAAGCTTTGGTAACACGGGCCATCTACTCATCCATTTGATAGAATGAGATGCTACCATTTTTTTCTTAATATTTTTGGGTTTATAATGAGTTATGTGCTTCCTAGGTTCTTAATGCGAAACCAGAAAATGTTGAGAGGGAAGCAGAAATTGTAGCTCAGAGTGGTCGTTTTGGGGCAGTGACAATTGCAACCAATATGGCTGGTCGTGGGACAGATATAATCCTTGGTGGTAATGCTGAATTTATGGCACGGTTGAAACTTCGTGAGATATTGATGTCTAGGTATTCTTTTATTATGGAGAATGTGTTCTACCATCTACTTGTTGCCTTCAGATTGAGTATTATTTAAAATGATATTTGGAAGAAAAGGGGATAGGCTTAGTGGGGGAGGTGAGGATACTTAAAGGGAGATGCTGCCTGGGGTGGGCTTTTAGTGAGTGAGATGGTCTATGCAAAGTTATAAACAAAAGTCCTTGAATGGAAGTGTGTTTTCCCGTTTATGAGGGAAAGAAAAGAAAAGAAAAACTTGTCTGAAGTGAAAGGAGTGAGGTGGTTGTATGACGTGGTTCGGGGATTTCAAGCACCTCCTATTGTGTGTGAGTAATGCCTCTGTATTTACAGGCAGGCGTATTGTAACATGTGTATACGTTGGTTGCACAACCTCACTGTTTTCTGGGATTTATTCACAACTTTAATTGGAAGACATATTCTGATTGCTCCTATACTGTGGTTAAAATCCTCGAGCCTGTTTTGTTAGATCTTAAAGTAAAACTATTTCTAAGTTATTGAAGTCATCTTACCAAGACAAGCATTACATTTATTTTCTGCGACTAAATGATTGCAGAGTTGTTAAGCCATCCGAAGAAGGTTTTGTTTCAATAAAGAAACCTCCACCCTACAAGACATGGAAGGTATGGTGTTTTTCTTTTAAAGTATTGATTGTGTTACCACAATTATGGTGTTGTACACTGACATACTCTTGTTTACTCTTTAGAAGGAGGATGTTAGCAACCTATTCTTAGATCAAAATGTGCTATTTACTATATTTGAAAAGCAAAACTAGAAAAGGGTATTTAAGACACTTTAAGAACCTTTGAAGCAATTGGGTAGACGAAAAGATGAGTTTTACAACAGTATGCAATATGGAAAGAAAAGAATGGCATGCTTGAACCAGGCTTTTGCTAGATCATCTTTGACTGTCAAAGAGGTGCGGTAATGGTTAAAAAATGGTGGAAAGAACATGGGTTGGTGTTATAAATAGGGAATTTTGGATGTCTGTAGAAAAAGAAAGCTGAATTCAAAATCTTTTTTGTTTTTCAAATATATTATATTTCAAAAAGGTACCCCCTAAATCTATGTTGCTTTAGATGTTGTGTGCTTTAATTTGCTTTAAAAAGTGTTGCATGTTTATATGTTTGCCTCTACATACTTTCTGCAGTACTTGTTTTGAAACTCTGCATATATCATTATTCAGGTGAATGAGAAGTTATTCCCATGCCAGCTATCAGATAAAAATGAGAACTTGACCGAAAAGGCTGTTCAATTAGCTGTCGAAACATGGGGCAAGAGATCATTAACTGAGCTTGAAGCAGAGGAGCGCCTATCCTATGCATGTGAAAAGGTGACAATCGGTGAATGATAAATTTTCTTTTGTAATTAATGCTAAAAATTTGAATGTTTTAGCAACTAGTTTAACTTTCTTGAGACTTTGATATATCACTTTTTTGTGAATTTTAATTTAGTATATAAAAATTGTCATTATATATTTTTATGTAGGGCCCTGCTCAAGATGAAGTCATTGCCAAGTTGAGAAATGCATTTCTGGAAATTGGAAAAGAATACAAAGTCTTCACTGAGGAAGAGAGGAAGAAGGTTTATTTTTCTTAACTAATACTTCTCATAAGTTGCTGTTGATTAACTATTATTATGACTGCAGGTTGTGGAAGCTGGTGGACTCCATGTGGTGGGCACAGAGCGACATGAATCACGGCGAATTGATAATCAGGTTTTCTTTTTCTTACCTCCTTTTCCTTGTTGGGTTGAAAGGAGGGAAGCAGGGATGGAATTGGTTTTGGACTTTGTCATCTGGATATCTCTTACCTGCTTCTTTCATCTTGTGGCTATACTAGCTAATCCTACCTTGGCAAATAAGTATTTGAACTTGAAATGTTGATATTTATGCATAAAGTTGCGTGGTCGAAGTGGCAGACAAGGAGATCCAGGTAGCTCGCGCTTTTTTTTAAGCCTTGAAGATAACATATTTCGCATTTTTGGTGGAGATCGAATTCAGGTAATGCATTTGTTGTGCTGCTGCAACAGTAGGAATTTTTTTGCCCAAAACTTGATTATGTTAAGATTGTAATGTGTACTGTGTAGGGCTTAATGCGAGCTTTCAGAGTTGAAGACCTGCCTATTGAGTCCAAGATGCTGACCAAAGCATTAGATGAAGCCCAAAGGAAAGTGGAGAATTATTTCTTTGACATTCGGAAGCAGTTGTTTGAGTATGATGAAGTACTTAACAGCCAAAGAGACCGAGTTTATACTGAGAGAAGGCGAGCCCTTGAATCAGATAATCTTCAGTCTCTTCTTATTGAATATGCTGAGTTGACAATGGATGACATTTTAGAGGTAAGCCTGCCAAAATTATGGTTCTCTTTATACCTTGCTGCATTGTCTAACTTGATAATGCAATTATGATGGATTAGGCAAACATTGGTTCTGATGCTCCAAAGGACAGCTGGGATCTTGAAAAACTAATTGCAAAAATTCAGCAGTAAGTGAAGTCTTTTGCCCTTATGCTTGATGCCATGCTTGATTTAGTTATATGCAGAGCCTTTTACTCATTCATATAAACTGATCTGAAATGGTTATAAATAAGAGGTAGCACTGCTAAGTGCTTTCTGCACAAACAGTTCACCAAATCTCGAAGCCTATTTTTTTCACCCTCCGTGACGTCATACTGGATTGGAGAAGTTAGAATTGCCCCTGAATTTGCAAAAACTAGCTGTTTTCATTGAATTGGTTAAGTAGGAGATGTTTTGGTCACATTGGTACACACCACCTCATTATGATAACTTATTGATTACATGGTGCAACAACCCAGCAAGAGAAAAAAGGACTTAACTGTTTTGACATTATTGAATATTTTGGTAAAAATATATTTTCTAGAGTTATAAATACTGGATTATGTATAGAATCAAAATATCTTCTAATTTATTAATTTAATAAACTTGTTATTAAAAATTATGAGTGCTTTCTTTGATTACTTTATTCAATTTTTTCTTCATAAAATCCAATTAGATCATTGATTTAATAAGTTGAAACTGTGACCCCACAACTGTTCTACTTCACTAATGTTTTACTTTCATTTTGTATTGGTGTTAAATGGTAAAACATTTAATTTTTTCCTTAACTAAGATTTTCTCGAGCAATCTTAATATCATCCTTCACATTATCCTGGTCCACTCAGGGNAAAAATGTTAAGATTTTAAGAGATATCATTAACACATTCTTAAAGAATATGAAAGAAAAAACAAGGATTGAAACATTTTATGAGAATAAAGGTAAATGTCAAATAACCTATTAATGTCACTAAAGTTAAGCATGATGAAACAAACAATTATAATATTGTAACTCAACATAGGTCAAAAAGTGGTTTTTGAAGGTTAGCTAAATGTTATAAGCAACCACAACCATTTTGAGTTGTGGCTAATGAAAGGCTTTAGGATAATAAAAAGCCCTTTGCATTTCTCCTAATTGAATGGAGAGACCTTTTATCCATGAAAAGCCCTTCCGCAAGTTGAATCAATCAAAGAGTTAGTGATTCTCGTGGAGGGGCCTTGAATTAATTTAAAATGTTTTTTATTTAAATTAATTTTATATATTTGATACTAATTTTTATATATATATTTATTTAGTATACAAAAACATTTATTGAAAATCCATAACAGCATAGAGGGATTATGTTGGTGATGAGAATGGGCCGAGGAACTTTTAGAAGGAGAAGCCATGGACGATGAAGATGGGACAAATGAATGTTATTTTCGAGGTGGTGGTTGAGAAAGTTAAGATACCACACACTCTTATTTCAATGCTAAAATTTACTTAGAACCATGTCACTTTTGTGAAGAGAGAAACAAATATTCGTCTCATTCTCTTTCTAGGGAAAGCAATATATTCTAGGCTCACAATTTACCAACACGCACCTTCTTGTATTTGTTACACTCTGAACCAATGAAATGGGTTCATTTTGTTTCTGTAAAGTAGAAAAATACTGACACTTTTTCTAAGCTCAAAATTTGGCAACATTCAAAACAAGAAAGAAGGCAAAACAGGTCTAATTGGATTGTTGTGATGCATAGTCGTATACGTCTGGCTCAACAAACAAACCAAAACCAACGTATTACCAAATGTTGTACCCCATGGATCACATCACATATGTTCTTGTGTTAAGGAAAATGTTTACAGCCTAACAAGTTAGGTGGGTGACAAAAACTTGGTAGGTAGGTCCCCATCGCACTCGAGTTCTGCACCTAAATTTCGTAAAAGGTGCATTGTTTAGCAATTTAATTTTGTTGTGAAACATCTGCACCGTTTTACTCCTACCCTCTACCCTCCTCCTCAGCCCCTTTAAAGAAAAAATATTGTGTTTTTTTTTTCATTTTTTCTCGTCAAATTATTCTTCTTATTTTTTTCTATTAATAATACATTATTATTCGTATTAATATATATTGATATATTTTTTTATCTATTCTAAAATTTTGTTTAAATGTTTAACAATTTTATTTTACATTTTTATAAACATTATAATTTTAAGAATTAAATATATTTTTAGCCCATTAACTTTTATGGAAAATTGAAAATAAGTTTTTCTTTTGAAACTTTAGACTAATTTAGTTATTTATTTTCAGAACAATGTGAATTTAGTCTTTTTAACGATTGTTAAGTTTATTTAAGGTTTTAAAGACGTTTATCTACTAACATTAAAAAAATGTATCAAAAAGTGTAAACAATTAAAATGTTATCATGAAATGTGTTTTAAACGTTAATTAAATTTAACAAAATTTAACTAAATCTATATATTTTTAGAGTTGAGAGACTAAATTTAGTCAAAATTTAAAAGAGTGACCAATTCTAATTTTTAAGCAAAAACATATTTAATCCTATTTTAATATAGTATATGAAATTATTTTATTTATTATTTAAATTATTTTTAATTAATTTGTTTCAACTATTATATAAAGAATTATTATTTAATTAAAAGTTAGAAGTAAATTATTTTTATATGTAACAAGATTTTCTCATAAAGAATATTAATCATCATATAACATTGTATATACATATTTAATATCTTAGGATATTAATATAAGTTTTTCATAAGTCGATGAAGATCTCTTAAAATATTTCTTAATAATTTTTAGTGAACATCTTTTTCTTCTACTAGTACAACAAATACAAATAAAAATGGGTAATTTTTTTTTAAGTCTTAAATATTAATATTAAAAAAATTCAACACACAATATAGCCAATAATGTTTGCAATTGAACTACAATCATAATACTTAATCTCATTTTATAATATGAATCTATATTTCACTTGTGATGATCTAATATCGACAGTTACATTGAGAAGTAACTAGATAGTTGAAAAATTCTTATTAAAAACATTGATAAAGTCATAATCTTTTTCTTCTTGGAAATATTAATAATTTTTTAGCTAATGAAAAAAAAATTCACTACCTAACCTTAACAATGTTGAAAAAACATCAGATAGTCCAAAGTTTGACCTATGAATATATTAGTTCAGTGTAATATTTTGAATTATTCATATATTCTTGTACTTGCTAAATGCTTCTTTAGACTCCACCATAACTTGAGTTTTTTACTAGTGTAACTTTCTAAACACACTGATATATGTGTTGGTCTCAACTGATTGTAATTAAACATAAAACTTGTTTTCAATTAACATACTCTTAGATATTTTCAAGGATCACATGATTATCAAGATATGTCATAATTTTCTTTTTATAATAGAGCATATATATTATATATATATATATATATATATATATATATATATATGTATATATATATATATATATGTTATAATATAAATTACATCACGATAATCTATAAATCATCCAAACATATAAAAAAAATGTAAAATTAATAATAGAGCGTATATATGTAACTTTCTTTTATTCAAATTCATTGAATAAAAGAAGATATTTACAGTTACTTTATTTTTATTATTATTTTATAAGTACTGTTTTTTAAATTATAAAATAATGATATTTAAAATAATAGAAATAAAACTAGAATCAAGAATTTTAAATAGATAACTAGGTATGAATGAAAATAAAACAAATAAATAAAATAACAAAAATACAATTTAATATAATTGATTCGGGCATTATTCGAAATTAGAGTTTGTCTTTATTTAAAGTTTTGATTTTCAAAATTTAAAAATGAATAAAAGTAGTTCTTTTAATCCAATTGCCATTAATTTTTTTTTACGTGTTAAATGATATTTTAAATTGGAGTTGAAGTTGTTTATATTATTTGAAACATTCTAATTCAAATGTTATCTTAGAATACCATTTAAACATGTAAGAAAAAATTAACTCCACTAAGTTAAGAAAACTATATGAATTCATTTTTAAAGTTTATGGACAAAAATGTATCAAAGTTTTAGTTTAAAGATTAAGTACATATTAACTCTAAATTAAATAAAATAATTATAAATTAATAAACATAATCAATTCTTATATGGAAATAAATTAAGTCACATAGTTATAAATTTATACATATGACCTGTGTGTATGATTGGAGAAGTAAATAAATGATGGTGGATAACTAAAAATGAATTCAATGATATAAATATAAATAAATAAAAGGTAGGTGTGTAATATTATTTAAATTATTGTTTTAAGATTGAATAAGTTTAAAATCCGTTTATTTAAATAATGTCAATTATTGTTTCTTATATTTAAAATATTAGTATAAAGTTCCACTAAATAGTTTTTATAATATATATATATATATATATATATATATATATATATATATATAATTATATATATATTAATAATTATATATTTTAATAATGAATTAATATGCTTTTTAATTATTTTTTTCAACATAAAATACTGAACATTTCTTTTAATACGAGTTTAATTATATGAGGTAAGATTTTTTAACTCTTACGTTTAAAGTAATAATAGAATAAAATAAATAATATAGTTATTTAAAAGTAAAAACGATACATAATGGAGTTTTAAATTGTATTATTTTAGTATTATTACTTTAAAAATTTATACTTAAATAAACATATAATAATATTTTTTGCGTTAGAAAATGTTTTATAGCAATTAAATGTATATTAATTAGAAATATAATTTACTATTTAAACGTCAAATTATCAATGTACACTAATAACATTTTTCAGTCACTTACATTGATTATTTACTCCTGTAATGTTAATGTTTAAGTTTGGTTAATAATTCTTTTAATCATTTAATAAATAATTAAACTATAATTTATAACGCTAGTAAGTTACCAAAAAAATATACATATTTAAACATCTTACAAATACTATTTATTTTTTTATTAATTACTTATTTATTATAAATCTTCTTCTTTATTATTTTTATATAAGAAAAATAAGAAGCCACTGGAAACAATTTCGGCATTTTTTTGGAACGAAAATATATTTTAACAACTTTTTTTATAATAGTTTGTGATTCGTCCTTTCAAATATACGTACCAATAAATCAGTAACACGTTATTTATTATTAAAAAGTTGTTATCAGAGTACAAAACCGAATACTGAATATTAGATGAGTTTATTTGAATAATTAAATTTTGAAGATTTTATATCTGTAATTTAAACAAACAGTTTTATTTTTTGAAAAAATTGACATTTAAACACATGGGAGGATTTTATATGGATCTTATTTTTAACTTAATAAATTTTAACATACACTTTATATTTACTCATCTACTACTTTACTTTTTAATTTTTTTAATAAATACAAAAATTAATCTTTATAAATATAAAAGTTAACTTTTTATGATCAAAATTTTCTTAAAGTTGGATTCTGAACCGGTGCAAATTGGTGTTAAAAAAAATTTCCATTTGAAATAGCTGTAAAAGTGCTCAACTTTTAAAGCTGAAGCTGTTGTGCCATGTGGTAATTGCTTCTGCTCCACCAGCAAGATTAATTACAAAGCTTCTATCTCTAAAAATTTCCTACTAAAACACTATCAGAACGAAAACCAAACATCAAGCATGCCGGAAAAGAAAAAGTTATTGAAATCATTTTACTTTAAGGTTGTGTTGAAGTTATAGTTTGCACACCCAACCAAAGATAAAACGACTCTTTTTCCATTTCTACCAAATCATCATCTGGGATACAAAATGTTATCCAAACCCTACCCGATCATGATTTTGCCAAATTCGCTATTTAGTGGTGGTAACTTCAAACTTCAAACTCCAAATTAAGATTTTGCGAAACAATTTTTTATTTTTGTGAATCAAGTTGAAGCACCTCTAGGATTTAGAAGTGTACACTTCGTGGACAATCTAAAATCCGAATAATTTTTCTTACAATCATTGTTCCTCACTACTCTCTCTCAGCCTTATCTGTAAAGTTGGTCCCTGGTTGTGTTAGAATGACATCAAATTCACTAAGAGTCCACTCTGCTACTTCATCTTTGTCGCTTACAAATATCTCGGTACCAGAATCAATAGATGTCCACACCCTTTTGGCAGGAGGAGTTCCTGGGTCCTGCATCACACGAGAAGATAAGTTATAATGCGTGGTGACTCATTAGATTCCAAATCCTACAATAGTAGTTCAATTATTGACCTGATAAAAGTAGAGTCTACTTGATAGCCCTCCAACATCCAGTTCCCAAGTCCGTGCATCCCCCACCCAACCATCACCTTTTTTAGTGGGATAGCCATATTCACCCCATATAGGGTGAGGCAGCAACTGAACAATCTCTTGTGCATGAGGGTTGCTGTAAGGGTCACATGTGCTCACTGGCTGCTCCAAGTGTTCGGCATTCCCAGGAGCACAATAGAAGTGATATGCTGAGTAGGGGAAATTGGCTGTGTCATTTCTGTAGATTTTTTTGTTGTCTGGAGTGATATGATATGGTGGACAGTTAGCCAAGCCTTTGGGGCTGCACCAAGCTGGGGTTTCAGGGTTGATGATCATCTCACTGTATCTGGTGACATCAGTGAGTACATCTCCATCACAAGGAGCACCGTTGTTCTTCCAACAGCTTCCAATGTCTAAAAGGTAGAATTGACTCTTCGAACCTCCCCCCTGCTTGATATCCATCCTCAGCTTCACCTTGAAATTTGGTGATTCCGGAAGCTGAATCACGAACCAACCCAAATGGTTAATCATCAAATTTTAACTAGATTGTATGGTTTTCTTATTAAACTATCAGTTAAACAGAAATGGAAATATTGAAATTGGACTTTGAAGGAAATGTTTATCTTGAACTCACAGTTTTTAGCATTCCCCTTGTGTCATAGTGGTAACCTCCAGAGAATCCTTTGGTTGCATCAGCTCTAAGGTACAACATCAACCAAGGGTATTTCTTTGAAGTCTTTAGCTTGTGTTTGAACTTCCAACTTCCAACATTAACTTTCTTCTCCCAAACTACCTCATAGTAAGATGCACCATCGTGTTCACCCCCACAATCAGAATCCAAATCATAAGTACCGCTGAATCCCCCTGACATTCTTCCATCTTTGAGCTGTGTCTGCTGATGGCACAAGATGGGTTGGTTCATGCACCCTTGTCCAAAACAAGGAAACCGTCCCGGACTAAAAGGGGGTACCTTTTTTCCATCCTTAGGACACAACCCAGACGTGGTGTCGTAGTTTCCATTTTTCAGCATTACCATCCAAAATTGCCATGGCCTTGGGGTGTCTGCAACTTCACACAAAGAACCCAAATACAGTTCCTTTTCAGCTGCATAAAGGTCTGTATCATTGATATTTTGTAACTTTAGGCCAGGAAACGACTCCCCCACGCCAAGGCTGTTATCAGCTTCTGTGACCTTGTGAATCAGAGAACCTGGCCATCACAACCACTCACAATTCTCAACAAAAGAAAGCACAATGCAGATTTGTTAAAAAAAAAATAACAAAAAAACTAAAGTATGTGGGAGATTACAGAATCAGAAGACAACATAACATGCAGAACATGTGACACAACATTGAAGATCAAACATACAATAAACTGAAGTAATAAAATTTATAGGACTGTGTTTGTGTGTCGTGTGATTTGGCTTACCCGAAAGATCAAAACAGTCAGCAGCTCTCGGGCTACCCATGTCAGGAGCTTCTTCACCAACTTCGTTGCAGAAGTTCCAAGCTTCAAAGGCCACCCTCAGACCATCTCTCTTCATTCCTGGGTCTCCTACAGCTGAGACATGACTCTGCTCTGTGGACACCAGAGAGGCACTGAAAACAAGCACATTGATGAACAACACAATGAACATTTTCTCCATTGGGGGTTCAGAGGCAGAGGAGCATGGTAGAGGGTCTAATCCAATGTTAGGAGCACTTTCTCCTTCTAGTTTCGGGTGAAACTTTCTTACCTTCTAAGTGCCACTCCTTCACCAAATTATTTTATTTTGTTAGTACTGAATGAATAGGTGTCGTTAATGAGAAATTTATAACCACAGATGGATCTCTGTCAAACGGAGTAGACTAGGATAAGTCCAACTCATATGTCACACCGGTGATGCATCATTTGTTACCGTCAGATGTAAATATACTTTTATGGGAATAAATCATGTGGATGTTTTATTGAGTAGATTGAAAATTGCAATTTAGTCCTCATGTCATTAACGGTACTTTTGTACAGCTAAGTTTATTGTAAAATGAACCATAATCAATTCAAGTTCAGTTCTGTTTGCATCGATGAGCCCGTTTTTGCCTGTTTCAGAGTATCTAGATTTTGGACCATCTCATATAAGCTTCCTTATCTATCAGTATTAACATAATATCAGATCAAGAAATTTGATATGTGTTTTCTCAATCCTCTTAATATATGTTCTTTTTACAACTCTCAGAAAATGTTATATGTTTTGCTCTGTTTGATGAATTGTTAGTTCATTTTTTGTCTTTATTGATAAATTAATACAGGTTCTGTTTCACTAGTAGATATTATTTTTTCTGGTACGTGGGGATGGATCTTGTGAGAAAAGTTTTTCTATAGAAACATCCAGGATTAGGATGTTCAATAATCTCAAACTGGCAAATACTGACAGAACTAGTCATCATTTGACAGAAAATACCTTTTTAAAATGGATAAAAATATATTTAAAAATAAAAAACACTTTCTTAAAAAAGTGGTTTTAATGTGAATGTCATGTTCAGGAGATCTTTAGATGGTTAAATATGTGTTTTAATTTTTAACTTTAAAAGCAAAATTAAAATTTATTTTTGTCTTAAATGTTAATACATTTGTTTCTAAATTTTAAAAATAATGAATACAGTTTTCTTAATTAATTGATATTCAATTTTTTAACATGTTGAAAGATATTTTAGATTAATATTTAAGTTAAAATATATTAAACAATGTAAATAACTCACATATTGTCCCGAAACAATTCATACTTTGAAGAGACAACTCACATAGGAAAAACATGTTTGACAATGTCAAAAAATATTTAATTAAAATAATTTTATTTATTATTTTTAAAGTTTTGAGGATAAAATATATTAAAATTTAGAAGAAAAAGTTAATTTTGCATTTAAATTTAATAATAACATATTTAATCATTTTATATAAATTTAATAAAATTCCTTATTTTATCTTACTTACAGGTCATTATGCAAACAATTTTTAGGTAAAACTCAAAAAGAATGATGTAATTTGATATAGAGATTCTAGTAAATCACACCACCCAAGATCACATTGACCCACGAGAATTCCAATATGTCGTTCCCATTTTATAAAGGATAATGATACTTTGACAACATTTTAAAATCATCTATGTGTCATTATGTGATTGGTCTAAAATTACTCTACAATTAATAATAATAATCATAAAAACCAACATGGAACAATCACATAATAATATATGATGTTAAAATGTTGTAAAAAAATGTTATCAAAGTATCATTATCCTTTTGTAAAACTGGTTATAAACAAAATTTACTCTTTATTTATTTCAAAATTTGGTTTTGGAAGGTAAATTTGAAATATTAGTTAGTATAGAGTGTGTATAAAAAGAATGACCTTGATAAGGTAAATAAAAATAAATCAATTAAAGGTGTTTATTTTAGAAATTTTTAAATTAGTTATAAATTAGCTTAGGAGTGATAACTTATTTAATTTTCTTGTATCATTATCTCTCATATTTTAATGTGTTTCTTTGATGTCCTTAATTTATTTTATTTATTATTATTTCAATCTTACAAGCATAATTAATTATTTGATTATATAATGTATTTGGGAAGTTACCTTTTAATTTCTTATGCATGTGAAAATAAAGAAAAATTAATACTACAAATTGAAGTAACAAATATTTCATTTTATGATTCTATGTGAAAATTGCACACAATAACAATTATAAAATGTTTAAATTGCGAAATTAAAAAAGTAAATTTTGAAAAATATATGAAAATTAAATTTTTGGGAAATTTTTAACTTACTTGAGAATTTATAATACTTTTTAATTTTTACATTGTAAAAATTGAAAATTGAAAATAATTTTTGAATTATACAATTAAAAGTTAAATAATTTTTAAATTATACAATTTAAAAGTTAACTTTAAAAAAAAAAGAAATGATTTTCAAATTACACAATTCCATAAAATTTTGAATTATATAATTCAAAACTCATTTTTCATTTTCATATTACACAATTTAAAGAGAACAAAATAAGAAATTTGTTTAAGTAACAGTGAAATAAATTTATGAAGCTACAAAAAGAAGCTGCCCACTTAAAATTATAGACAAATACCTGCAACAGTGAAAGTAAATAAAAATTTAGAAAACTTAATGTTACTGTAAAAATTTAGAAAATTAATGTTACAGGCATTTATGGAAGAAAAGGAGAGAAGAGAAACAGAGACACATGAAAAAAAAAAAGAAGTAAAAACAGATATAGTAATATCTGTTTTCCTTAAACATGTTTCATCCAATTTCAGTGTATTATTTATACTTAGTAAATTATATATTTATCATCTTATTTATTTTATTTCTTTATTTTATAATTATTTAGTAAAATGTTTTTAACTTCATGTTATTGATTTATTCATATCAATGTTATATATATATATATATATATATATATATATATATATATATATATATATATATATATATATATATATATATATATATATATATATTTCCATTTAGTAATTTATTTTTAATTATGTACTTTATTCTGCTTATTTATTTAGTTATATTTATATTTAGTTTATATTGACACTCATTCTATTTATTTTATTCATTTACTAGTGAAAATATGTTCGTTCATTTTTTTTATTATAGTAAAAGTTTTAATAAATTATAAAAGAAATATTGATAAATTATAAAATAGTTTTTATAAAAAGGTAATTATAAAATTAATAATTTATATAATCTTATTATAAATATTTTTTATTATGTTAATCATTTTTTTATTTGAGTTAAAATATAGTTATGTAAATTTGAAAAATAGTTTTTATAAATTTAGAAAAATATTTATATTTTATTTTGATATATTATGATTTTATTTTATATTAATCTCATATTTATATTTTAGTATATGAAAAATAAAATTTAAAAATCTTACTTAGTAGATAGAGTTGCCAAAGATTTCAAACCCTTTCTAGATAATTATTACAATAGATCTTTTGTGAAAGTTAGAATAATAATATTATTAATATTTATGTAACCTTTCAGATGAAGAGTTTCTCAGCTCTTATTTTTTTATATTGTCCCACATCTTCCCATTATTTTAAAAGAAGAATCATGGTAACTTTTATATACCTCAGCTTATATACCAACACTCATTAATATGTTTCTATCGGTCATACAAAAATCAATAAAAATATTGATACAATGATAAAATTCTCTCTCGTTCTCCAAATATTAAGATAGGTTAAATTAATATATATATATATATATATATATATATATATATATATATATATATATAATAATTAAATATAATTTAATTATCTCTTAGATTATAATTAAATAAAAAACCTGACTATAATGGACTTCACATCGTACCTTTTAGGAAACTCTACTTCTTAAAAAAAGAATGAATTGAACATTGAACTCAAAACCAACAAACAATAATACTAATAAATATTAATATTTTATGCATGACAACTCTAACATTACATCAAAACCATACAGAAAAAAAGGAGAATTTGAAAATCAAAGAAACTAAATAATATATATCCTAATCAAAATTTTGTTAGTTAAGTTATGTCTACTCTTAGTTGTCTTCTAGCTATTATCTTTAAAAGGAAAAGAAAAAAGTAAAGCATGGTTAAAAAAATTTAGAAAAAAATAGAGAGAAAGTAGAAAGCTGAATTTTTTTTTTTTAAAAAAAGGTAGTTTAGACAAATGAAGAATAAAATTATATAATATGTAATTCTAAACTTAAAATACAATTATAATTTTAAATTTTATCTTTTATAAAAATGAGTTTATAAAAATATTTTGTTAGATCCAAATAAATATTTTTAAATAGTTTTAAAAAAGTTAGTGAATAATTGAATATTTTGTTTTATTTAAGGAATAAATAAGACAATTTTTTAAAACTATAATAAATGTACATATATAAGTTATAAATAAGTTTGTAGTCTCCAACTTTACATGTGAAATTATAATTTTTTTATATGAAATTTTATATATTTTGATCCTAATTAATATAGTTATTTTAATTCAACAATGTTAATTTTTTTTTATATATATTAAATGGTGTTTTAGATTGGCATTTTAACTTAAATGTCGTTTCACACTTTAAAAAAAAATATAATTAAGTTAGGAGGATTATATTTTTGTTTATTTTTAAAGTTTTAAGATAAGTTGTATTAAAGTTTGGAACGAAGAAAATTTTAACTTTGTGTCAATTTAAAAACTAAAAACATATTTAACTTTAAAAGATAATCATGTTAATAGTAATGTTATAGAAGAATAATATATATTTTGTAATTTTTATAAAATCTACATAATAAAGACTCTTTATTTTTATTTTTCGATTTGTTTCCTTATAACCATAGAAAGAACTTTGGTTATGTAGATATAGGTTTTCTTTTCTTATATTTTGATAAAAAGAAATTGTTTATAAGGAAAAGTATGTAACTTACCTTTTCTATGTATAAAAAAGAAAAGTCAGATTAAATATACTCTAAGATCATTCTTCATTATGAGAGTCATGAAACTTTTATTATCAACTCATTTCATGTTTGAATGTTATTATTTCATAATCAATAATTTTGATTGTTTAAGGTGTACATTTTTTGTATTTTATTAATAGTAAGAATGGAAATAAGAATAATGTATCACCATCGCATCTAATAATATTCTTAATAGACAACCTAATTAAAGTATTCTTAAAAATTAAAAGTTAATTGTGTTTATCAAGGAAGTTTATTTCTGATACTCAATTCTACAATATGTTTTAACAGGGTTAAATATGATTCTAATATCTTAGCTTTGATAAATTTATCTTTGTCCAAGATTTGATACATTTTATCATCGCTTTTTTCAAGAGAAAAATAAAGTAAATTAAAATTATTGGAGGATATATAAAAAACCATTAAACCTGTAAAAATATATTACATTAGATGCAGAGTCAAAAAGAGTGGTTTAAGATGCATTAGACAAAGTGATGGTGAAAAGAACCTCTATGATGGTGGCACATCGTCTATCCACAATAAAAAAAATTCAGATGTTGCTTTGTCAAAAATGGAGTCATTATGGAGAAAAGAAAACATGAAACACTCATTAACGTCGGTGATGGATTTTATGCTTCCTTAGTCCAACGTCACACAAGTTCTTCGACACCTTGAATTTTGTTTGGACAAAACTACGTATATATACTCTTTTTGGTACTTTCATTTTACGATTTATATGTAATATTTAATCAATCATAAAGGGAATATTAGAGTGTCACTAATATCATTTGTGTAATTTCATACTTATCTTTTCCATTTTTCCTTCTTATAAGTCGGTACCACATTATAAGATTGCGAGTCTTAATATTTGATACAAGAAACAACTAATTACTTGATTAAAATTAATAAAAATATATTTTTGAAATATTCATATATTAATAATTCAAAATAATAATTAAGTTTAATAACACTTTGCATAATTTATCGGAATAGTTTTTGTTAGATATAGTTTTGACTAGCCCTACATTAGGCTACTAAAAACTTACCCGAATCTCGCATAAGAATGTGTGAGCTAGTTTTGCTAGACTGCCTCCCATAATGATTGGTTTATGGACTTACAGACCCGTAAAAAAATACCAGAAAAAAATATACAATATTATAATATTAATCTTGTTTTAAGGTTTCTTATTTTGTCACTCATATCAATCTATTATTGACAATAAAATTTAAATAAATTAAATAAACATAGGATTATAACATCACATGAATATGTCAAAGTTAATTTTTTTATGAACAAGAAAACATAAAAATAAATTATTGTCTAAGCTACCAATAAACTAAAGCATAATCCTTGCTAAATGTAAAAATAAATTATTTTCTAAGCTACCAATAAACTAAAGCATAATCCATGCTAAATATAAGTGAATTACTCAAAGATTCAAGGATAAAGTGAAGGAATAAAAAAAAGTAAAAGTTTGATCTATAATTAGGTTTATGTTTTTTAAATAGATTTAATGTGGTATGATATGTTTAATGTTAATATCTTTTTGGAAGGTGACCACATATAAGTTTTTTCTCGAAGAGCTCGTGAATAATTTTTTAATTTTGTATGAATTGTCGAGACTTGACACCACATTCAACCTAAAACCCTAAAGCTTGATATTTATTAGTTTTATTTTTATTTATATATCATTCAACTTTCTTATTTATACTCAATATGGAACTTTGAACTCATACTTATATTCCTAACAACTTAAGGTTAAGAGGATTGAGGCATGATCAACATGGTGTGAATGGTGGAGTTGTATTGCCATAAAAGTAGGGGTTTGAGATGGAGAAGAGGGTTCAAACATGTGATCATCTTCTAAATATGCTAACACTAATTTAATAGAAAGAAATCATATTGATTCTATTTAAAAATATAGAAAATAAACTAAAAAAGCATTGAAAAAAATGAATCATAAGTCTAAATATAAAGACCAAAAAATATATAAATCATATATAAATCCATAAATAAAAAATAAACTTATATTAAACATAATATTTTTATTAGATTTTAACACTGCACTCATTTTGTACATTAGATATTAGGTATGTAAATCTTGACTAGTTCAATGAGTGCAAGTTTAGATGTACCCATATTCGCACTTTAACACGTTATTTGATAATACAATAAATTTCCTTCCTTTCAACTTCTCCTTACTTCTGTTCGTTTCTACAGAAACTACTGTTTATACCAATTTGTGAAGACAGATTAAGAACAAAAATGATGTTCGTTTTGATTGATTTGTGAGGAAATAAGAGCGAGGAAATGTGAGATTGCTTTATTCTTCAATCATTACATAAGAGGTATGATTTGAAGGGATTGATGAGAAATTCTCGTATCTATCCTCCCTTGCCAATTCATGTTTAGGTGTGAAAGGAGTGTTTCTCATCTTTAATAATAATAATAATAATAATAATAAATATAATAATAATAGTAATAATAATAATAATGATAATAAATATAATAATAATAGTAATAATAATATTAATAATAATAATATTATTATTATTAAAATAAAAATAATAATAATATTATTATTAAAATAAAAATAATAATAATAATAATTATTATTATTATTATTTCAATTTATTAAATTACTATTTTTTTTACATTTTAAAAATTAATTTTTTTTCTCCTTATGAATATTTTTAGAATTAAATATAAAATTAACAAGTATCATTTTATATTACTTTAACAACTAGGGGTATTTTTATAATCTTCAATTTCTATCAATTAAACAAATTTTTTTATCTATCACATTAATCAAATCCTACACTAATTCTAAGAAACTTTACTTTCAAATTCACTTTCAATTACCTCCAAATTCATTCAAATAAACAACAAAAAAATTTACTCTCAAATCCCCTCAAATTCATTCACTCACTCTCCCCCAAATCATCTCCTCCAAGTGAACACAGCCTTAATGTCTCTTATCCACATTCTTATTTTTGTTAATGACTAATTCATTTCAATATATTTTATCTTTCTTATTTTAAAATTCTAATATTACTTTTACTTTTGTAAATATTCTTATAAAAATTATGAGAATTAAATTAGGTAACTTTTTTAATTTTTAATAAAAAAACGTCATTTAATGTTAATAAATAATAAAACATAAAATTAAATATTATAAAGAATAAAAAATCTAATTAAAATTAGTGGTATTAACAATAACACTTTATTAACATTCAATTTTGCCCGGACCAAAAATGTTTTTTAAAAAATAAGTATTTAAATAGGTTTCTTAAATAATATATACATATACATACATTTGTATTATATATATATATATATATATATATATATATATATATATATATATATATATATATATATCAATAATAAACTAATTAATTTTTTTTAGAAAATTAGGAAATTAAAACAATTAGAAAATGAAAAATTTTAAATAAAAATAGTAAAAATAATTTATAAAAAAAAATGAAAGCATATAGAAATAAAAGAAAGAGAGAAAGTAAAAAAAAAAAGAGATAATTTTTATTAAAGTTGGAACCATTTAATTTGTTTTCCTTCTTAATCGACCTAAGTTTGTTATATACAGCCATGCCATGCAGGTGGTTTTAGTCACCTAAAGACACATCCTTATTCATATATGTTTTCCTTCAAAATTATTTCCACTCTTGTCTTGTCAGGTGTTAGAAATAATTTTAAAATTTTGGAGGGAGGCATTGGTAGCGGCGGCGGAGAAAAAAAGAAGAGGTATGAGAAAGGAGTCTCTAGAGATCGAAAGGAAAACATTGTGATTCTGGAAACATCACATAAGGAAGGTTTTTCGTTAATTCTCTATCTTTCTTTTTGCTTTGCTATTGTCATTAACGGTTTGTTCTTCGTCAAGAACATTTGTTGGTTTATTTGCTTGTACCTCTGTCATTTGTCATTTCGTTCGTCGTTGGAGGTTTCTCTTTCACCGCGAGTAGGTTTCTCTTTCTGTTCGTTCCCCGATTCTCTTTTGCTCTCCCAAAAACACAACTTTCGATCTTTATTTTTCTCCTCTCTCTCCTTCTCTCATTTTCATTTAAGTGTATATACACGTCTCAACGTCTTCTTTGTTCGTGTTTTCGTGAGTATTACAACACATATTTCCCGAACATCAATCTATTCAAAACATAAACTCAAATTCAATCCACTCATTTTCAGAATCAGAGACCAAAAGAACCAAAAAAACCTAAATACTAAACCAGATTAACCTCTGGTTTGAATCCGTAGCATCTTAGCCTGTACGGTACTGCATCATTCTGATAACGGCTATCACTGGAAAAATGCGTGGATCTTCGCGGAAGCAAAGAGATAAGTGTCATTGATGGTGTTGTCTTCGTTCACGAGATTGTCATGATCGAAGCGAAGCGGCGTTCGAGAATCTAAATTTCACGAGATAAGTTGAATTGAGGTTTAAAATTGTAAATATGGTCTTAATTGTGATTTTTGGGATTGGCAATGTGAAGTGGCACTCTTGGTTCCAATGAGTCATTTTAAGCAAATTGGTCTTATTTTTATTTGTGTGGGGAGAAAAACAATTTATTGTAGGATTAGGGTACTTCTTGTTATGTAAAATCTCAGGTCTAGTTTATATAGACTCGTTGAGCGAGCAAGTGAGTGCCAAAATTTATGTTGACAGAAAGGCAAGGGAGGCTTTATTGTTGGGTGAGCCAACTTCTAGTTGGGCGAATATGTGTTTCCTAGATATCCTGGGAAAATTGGGATTCCCATTTACTTAACCATTGGATTGAGTTGAAATTTCAGAAAATGATCCTAGATATATGAATCTTCACTTTGATTGTTGGAAATTTTGATTAGACATTTATGGTTAGAGAAATTGTTTTCATCGTTTGTATATACTTAATGAAAATATTTTAATTGAATATTATGTTAATGTAATGAGAAATAAATGATGAATTATTAACATGTAAATTGAAATAAATAATATATGATTTATGCTATGAAATGAGTTTGGATTGAGGTAAAATACATAGGTATGATATGGTGTGATGATTTAAGATAGTATGAGAATGTGATAAATGAGTTATGTGTGATATGTTTTTCTTTGGTTTCTTTTTTTGTGATTGTATTGACCATATCGGTAATGTTTGTTTTAAATTAAGATAAATATGAATGGAATTATGAGGTAATGATTCTTAGGATGGGAACACTACAATAATTTGGTTTAGTGTGGGGTGTATTGACAATAAAGATTGAAATAAGATCATCTTAACTCTACTAGTAATTTGACTCATGGATGACAATAATTAATTGTAAGAGTCGATGGAGGTTCATATGTCTAGGGTGAGTCAACATAAGTCTAGCTCGTGAGATATAGATTTTACCCTGTCATGCTCTATGGATTGTGGCATACATGCTATGGTTATAACTAATGAGAAATAGGAGTGAATGAGTAATGTCACATGTATGGTCTTAGGGAGTTAGTCAATACATCAGTTTTTCAAAGGTTGTGTCACTAGTTATTGGCATATGAATGGTCATGAGAGCCTTTAGATTTGATGCAAATTGTATAATTTCTTAAAGTCGTGTGTTTTTTTTTATGAATTGTTAGTCTATTTTCTTTTTTATTTAAACTTATAAGTTTTAAATTTACATTAACTTACCTTATTTTTTTGTGTTTATTTGTGATTTATTCACTTGCAATGATATGTTATACATGAAGAGACGAGGATACATGTAGAAGAGTTGAAAAGTAGTGAGATTATTGATGAACGATTAAGAGTATAGTTTTTACATCGATATACAATTTTTTTATTGTATGGCTCCATCAATGGTTTGAAAACTTATTATATTTTGAGAAGTTCCATGAGATTCAAATACTGTAAATATATATTATATGTTGTGTTTGGTTTATTGCTTAATACCTAAATTGTAACAATTCAATTATAGTAATATAAATCTACTGAATTGGAATGTTACAAAAAGAAATCCATTTTACTTTATTGATCACTTAATTCGCTTATCTAAACTCTTTGCTTATATTAGTTACAATAAATCGTGTTCCATAATAAAAATTGTCAAGCAAGTTTGTAAAATAAAATAGTAGATGCATTCCTTGTGAATAATGTCACTTACATTAAAAAAAATACTAAAACTTTTTATTTTAATTCAATTATTAATGAGTTCAAGAATAAAAAAAATTATGTGTGCGCGTTATTTCGTTTATAGTTATAATTATATTAAATTATTTCTTTTTTATTGTATTAATGATAATGATAAAATATAAAATACAATAACTTGTTTTTTTTTCCAAAATATTAATCAAGATGCTTTTGTAATATACATATATGTATATCATATAGAAAAAGATAAAGAATTGAATAGATTATGTACTGTGCTATGCATCTAATTAATTATAGTATATTATCAACATTTTTTTGTTAATATGCTCGTGTTTCTCATTTGTGTGGTATGTTAATTCATCTAGCACATACAAGTTGATTGTTGTATTTTGAAGAAATTAGACACTGTATTCCTAAAGCATGCATATAGATTTATTATGTTAAGACTAGAATATTCTTCATTTTGTTCGATATGTTGGATAGATTAATATACTTTGTTTTACCTAAAAATTGACGTGTTAAGGTAAATTGAAACCTTTTAATGTTACTATTTGTGTTATAATAAAAAAAAAAGTGGATGACTCCTCTTTCATGCGTTCTATTTTGAAAAAGGAGATCACATGATATCCGCACCTTGCATGCTTGCGATTCGTGAGCTTTCAACAATTTTGTTGCTTTCCGTTTATTTTATTTTTTTTTCTACTTTTTACTGTACCCACGGAAATTATGCTTAAAGTTGAATCTTCATTTTCTTTTTATATTTTCATTTTATAATAGTTTCCTTTCTTTCTTTAATTAATTGCCACGGTTAATATAACATTATATTTAATAATATAAAACTATAAATAAGATATTATAATAATATTAATAAAACACAAATAAATGTAGTATTAATACAATTATCTAGAAGTAGTAATTATAATAATATAATATATTTAAAGAAACTAAAAAGAACAATAACTCTTCAAAAATTAATTTTTATATAAGAAAACAAATACAAGTTATGGAACTACTCTACATTATTATCACTTTCTTTTAGAAACACATCACTACCTATTTTTTCATCTACATATTGCAAAATAGATAAATAAACATAAAAAAATAAGCTAGTATATAAAAGAGTTATCTGATACTAAATAAATTGTGTTATAAATACAAATTAATTACAGATAAATACAATAGATGTATATCCACAAAAGACAAATGACTATAAACTCAATTATTTATATATATGTCATTGATATTAAAACTCAATGGTGATGCTCAGAGTTGAATCTCTCACAAAAAGTGACACTTAATAGCATTTCTAACACTTCAATGTAAAAATATAAATTTTGTTTTAATGCAATATAAAATCTATAGCAAATTCGATTTTAGGAAAAATATTATTTTAAATCAGAAAATCAATGATTAATTATACTCGAGAGTTTCTGTGATTTCTGCTAGCTTGATATTATTTTAACACTACCAAAATATATCATATTGGCTATATTTCTTTTAGTCATTTTGAGGTTGCAAGAATGAGCAAAATACCAAATAAGACATTGTCAAGGATCGGTTTTGGGATTGAAGAGAAAGATTGTAAGGTGTTTCCATTGCATTTAAGAGAGTATATAGAAACAGTATTTTTTAATTACTATAATATCTGTAAATTAAATTTATTATTAAAAAAATATTTGTTGGGCTTTTGAGTAAATTACCAATTCTATACATATAAAAAGAGACATGAAATTATTTTAAAAGTAATTTTTTTTAATCTAACCGTTTAAAATAAGTTATTTTATAATGGTAGAATTATAAGAAAATGAAAATAAAAAAGTTAAAGTTAATTTTCAGAATAATATAATGTATTTTATGTATAACAAATTTTATGACAAAATCATGTTACAGATACTTAGTTTTAACATTTTGAAGAGAAATAAGAAGTCAACTCTTCTACACAGAAAATTCGGCTATAACTGAATCTGGTAGGAAGACTCAAGCGCTCATTTATTGAAAATTTAGTAGCACTAGCACATATATGAAATTAATTCTATTTAGTTATTAATATAAAAAGTAAAGATAAGGTAAAGTTGCAAACGTGATCGAACAGTCTGCTGTACCAATAAACGGATTGTGATGTACCAAAAAGTCAACGAAGAATGTGACCCAATGAAACAAAAAAACAAAACAAAACATGTGTAGAGTTTAGGAAGGAAAACAATTTTTTTTTCAAGATGATTTACAAATTATTTTGCTAGGTGCTTTTGTAAAATAAGTTTTATTTGTATATATACTGAAACACGTCATTTAGTTATTTATATATTAGGTCATATAAAAATATACACTTATTTTCGTGTACACACACATATATATATAGTAAATTATTTATTTGTTAATATTTGTATTATTATATTTTTAATTAAGTGATAAATCCTACCATGAGTACATTGGATCTCCACCAATTACTATACATTTTCTTAAAGTCATTGACGAGGCTTTTTTAAGATAGGTTGGCATCTTACCTACCCTAGATTATTAGAATTCATAAACATACAGATAATGATAAATTGATTTAAAATAAATATTAGACAATACACACACAGATATAGTATTTAAATTATATTTATCAGTTAAATGTCATCAAAGTGTTAGAGGAGCTCACTCGCTGATTATCAACCATAGTGCATATAAAGTGTTATAAGTCTCGCAATATTGATGAGGATGTTGTTGGTAAATAGTCCTTCCTTGTTCGATTATTTTGTTGTGCAACTTTTAACTTGGCTAAATTTTTGCTTGTGTTACATATATCATGGCGCACAAGAATTAAAAAAGGTGGATTTGTATAAGAAAATGCTAGATAAGCACCCGACATTTGTCAACAACTCTGATCTGTCCAAGGAGCCTACCTCCACCCGTCCAACTATTATCAATCGCTCGATCAAGGTAATGATCGAAGTGAAAGACAATGTCGCTCCTGTCCTGAATGCTGCCCTACTATCCACAATCTTCACTTCCCTTATTGACCATGAAAAAGACAAAAGGAAGTATGAGGAGAAGTCTTCCCGGTCCTCCAAGCACATTTGGGGCGAGACGTCTGCTCCCTTATTCAAGGGTATTTTGGTATCGAGCTGAAGCTTGGTAATAAGGTCCCCTTCAACCTTTCTTCTGTTGAAAAGGAGTTAATCAAGTGTCTTTCGAAGGTGTGGGATGCCCTAGCCGAATTCAATGTTCGGACAGCTTTACTTAGCAAGTGAATTACTCCGGGCGACGACCAGTCTGAGATTGCCCGATTAGAGAAGGATTTGGCTTATTCACATGATGATCTAGATGTCGCCCTTAAAGCCAATTCCAGTTTGACTGCTCAGCTAAAAAACGTGAATATCGCTCTCGTCTGGAGCGTTGATAGGGAGAAGAACTTGTCCCATAAGTTGTCAAAATCAGTGAAGGAGGAACAATACCTTATCAAGGAAAATCGACGGCTACAACAGAATGTTGATGACCTCTTTCTTGCCTTCAAAATGGCCCTAACAAATGTGAGGAACTGGGAGAAAAAGTGCAAGTCCCTTACTGACAAACTGAAGGAGACCGAGTGGCAAGTAATATTGCAGCATGAGCTGGTTTTCAAAAGGCTCTCAACCATGCAACTTATTTTTATAGCATCCTTTAAAGGAGGGAAAGTTCGATATGCAGAAGAATTTCTACAATAGGGAATTAGCCATACTTGATAAAGATGATGCTGCCAAAGATGACGTGGGCTTCCTCCTCCCGATCACTCTGAAGCTGCTCAAGATACCATCGCCCCACTAGAACTATGATTTAATTTAATTTTGTAAATATTTAAAACAATTTTTTGTTTTTGCTTGCTGGTCGATCTTGCAATCGATTTTCTAGGACATAAACTAATCTTGATAGGATCGACGTTTTTTGTACACAACTCTTACAGTTTGAATTTATAAGATAATTGTTTGCTTGTTCATTCTTATTTTTAAGATCTTCCACTTTGCAATTTATATTTATTCAATCCCGTTACTTGATTAGTGTACGCTTATTATCGCTTGATTGCTATTTATATTTAACACAGTCATTTGGGAGGAATATGTAATTGAATGCTTTCTATGTTTTTTATGCGTTGAGGAATATGTAATTAAGGTTCACAGTTGAACGCGCCCTTAAACATATTCTTTATGCTCAGTAGTAGTTTATGGGTGAATGCGCCCTTGACCGAGTTTCATACAATTGGTAGTCATTCAATTAAAAGAAAAATTAAATAGTTAAAAATTATAAAATCTTTTAATACCAATATATAGAAAAAAAAGTTTAATAAAAGTTCAATTAAAAATACAAAAAAAAATATGAGAGACTTAAAATTTAAATAAGTATAATATTATATCTTAAAGCATTAATTATAAGTTAAATTTCAATCATGTTAATTATAATTTAACAGTAATTAATTAAGACAGATAAATGATATTATTATTTATTGAAATAAAACTATGAATTAATTGAAGAGTGATGCTTCCTCCACCATCTCATCTTCTCTCTGCATCTGGTCAATTTTTTATTAAATTCTAAATTTATCTTTTTTACTTTTTATTTTTATCAATTTTACATTTTATTTTTTAAAATCTTAATCTCAATCCTCTTTCACTTTCAATTTTCCTTTCACTATCAGCAGGAAGTCCCCATCCCCCACTGTCACTTTCTCTTTTTTTTTTAATTTTCACTTCCGTTGACACAAAATTTGACAAAAAAAGAAGATAAACTGAACTAACTATTTTTTATTTTATTCACTTTTTATTTTGTAGACAACAAAAATACTTCTTTTTCATTACACCATTGTAAGCACGGATGTAATTTTAAGCATAGATTTTCAAGTTTGGTTTTTTAAAGACAAGAAAGTGGAGAAGAAATTTTTAGCAGATTATATTATGGAATCATGATACTTCAAAATTTATCAGAAGTTATAAATGTTTTAAATTTATACCATGCAGAATTTGTTTTTTCTGTCAAATTTTGTGTTAATAAAAGTGAAAATTAAGAGAAAGAGAGAAAGTGACACTGAGGAGTGGGGACTTGCTGCTATAGTGAAAGAGAAAGTGAAAAGGGATTGAGATTTAGGTTTTAAAAAATAAAAAATAAAATTGGTAAAATTGAAAAGTAAAAAGTAAAAAGGATAAATTTAGAAAAGATTAAGGAGGTGAAGGGAAAAGATGGGGTGATGGAGGGAGCAAAGCTCTTAATTGAAAATTTAAAACATATATATGTGTATGCCATGTTGGTTCGCGTTGTGACTTTGCACTATACACGGTCTTTGATTTGGCTAATCATGATACACACTGTATCTAAGTTCTAATTATATTTTAATATATATATTAAATATCAAACATAGTCACGAGATTTGAGCATCTAAAATCATCTCAATCTGTATAATCACTATATAATCATGATAACATTACCTCAAACTATTATAAATACTTGCTTGATATCATTAAACTACAGTGCTTATGATTATATCTATTGGTAACACTATATCATGTTAGAAAGCACATGGCGGTCAAGACTTGCGAGAATCAACTATGATTAAAAGAGATTAAGACTTAAAATATATTAATATAACATTAAGCAAATTAATGAAAGTGATTATCTTTATGATTTGTATTTAATTAGATAAAAAATAAACTTTAATATAAAAACACACTTTACTAAATAATTAATGAATAATTAATAAAATAATCATTATTACAGTATTTAATATAGACACACTGATATTTGAATTTAAAAATATCTCACTTTGAAGATGGAAAGACAAAGAGAAAACCTTTCTGTGAAATTTTTATTGGATATTTTCGATCATAAGAAAAATACATATAAAGATAATAATTTAAGTAATTTATCATATTAAGAGATTAATTAATTAATTAATTAAAATTTAAAATAGCTCATTAATTAATCTCTTTCTGAACATTCAATGCAACATTATGTTAGTTTGATTATAGTTGACGGGTTCAGTCAAAACGGGGTGATCCTTATTGTGACCCCTAGAGTGAGGATTCAATGGAAAGTTTAGAGAAAGAAATTAAAAATATTTAGTGTATGAGTATATATGTGCGTCAATCTATTCATTATTGTGTCCTTGCGCATCACGGAAGAAGAAGAAGACAATGCTTGCTATTTAAGCAATGGCATATATGTGAACATTTCTACATAACCACCCTCCAACGCACAATCTTCTTAATAATACTTTTGTCGAAATCTCAGTAAGAACCATCCTACACTCTTTTTCTTCACACCTTACAATATATATATACACACACACAAAGACGCTATTCTCTTGCACTTTTCTTTCCAAAGGTAAAAATACAATAAATTTTTTCCTTTCTTTCTTCCTCTCTCTCTACACAATTTGTTGTCTGTTCATACTCATGCGTTGAAACTTGAAACCGGAAACTACTCATTGTGTGTGTTGTAATAATGAAGCATATGATATGGTGGCAAACTTTGACTTAAGTGCACCATTTTTCTTCTTTTCCTTTAACGGTTACTATAACTTTCCGGGGAGAAGAAAAAATGAGTTTTTTTTCTTTTTTTTTTCTTTTTGCACTGTGGTAGGTGACAAAATGAAATGAGTTATTAGTTATTCATCCTTTGCTTATTGTCTGGATCCGCGAATTCAAGCGTGTGTTCTTCTTTCTTCTTTCGTCAAACTACCGAAACGGCATGTTTCCAGAAGTTATATATTTGCCTTGAAACTTTTGTTTGAGTTATCAATATCAACCCATACTCTCTTGTTTACATTTATTGCTCTGTTTCCGATAGTCTGAATGAATCTCGAAGCAAACGATTGCTTCACGTCTCCGCGTTCTTGAAGTTTCATTTGGTGAATGCTAGCTGGCTCCTACAACTTGATTTGCATTGAAATATCTCAAGATTCTTCCTTTACAATGAAATTAGTTTCAATCCAAGAAAGAAAGTAGAAGGTCTTTTAGTGTGTTGTTTAGCTTCTTTTTTCTTTTCTACCTATCACCGAGTCCGTAATCTACGTTGTCAATTGCTAGTTATTTGGTTTGTAATTTTGAGGTGTTAAGGTTTTCGGAGTAGTGATTTTTGAATTCATTTTGTTTGTTAATTTTGCGTAGTTGGAGAGTAGAAAGCCCTGATCTGACATGGGTGTGGAGAATGATGAAGAGAGGAAGCATGATGACGCTAGCACGTCAGAGAATCGTGCAGAAAGCAGCACTAATGGGGAAAGAGAAGAAAAGAGTAAACAGAAAGAAAAACCCGAGACAGTTCCATTTTTCAAGCTGTTCGCTTTTGCAGACTCCACTGACATTCTTTTGATGGTTGTTGGGACTATTGGTGCCATTGGGAACGGGATGGGTTTGCCTATTATGACGTTGCTGTTTGGTCAAATGATCGATAGCTTCGGTAGTAACCAGCAAAATGCTAACGTGGTGGAAGCAGTATCCAAGGTAAAAACACAACCGTGTCTTGGTTGGTTAAGATTTTTTTTATTTTGCGATTCGGCTTTTGAAGCCTTGTTACAAGTTATAATGAGATCTTAGGTTGTTTGATTGATAAAACTGCAGGTTTCTCTAAAATTTGTATACTTGGCAGTAGGATCTGGGATGGCAGCGTTTCTCCGTAAGTGTATTTTATCATTACGATGGATCACTTAGGTTTGTGTTGAACCATTTGACTTCTCTAGACACTGAAGTTGAGAGAACCATTTCATTTTTCAGAGGTGACAAGTTGGATGGTCACGGGGGAGAGACAGGCAGCACGAATTAGGGGATTGTATTTGAAAACTATTCTAAGACAAGATATTGTTTTCTTTGATAAGGAAACAAGCACCGGAGAGGTGGTAGGGAGGATGTCAGGTGACACAGTTCTTATTCAAGATGCCATGGGTGAGAAGGTACCTATCATATGCTGCAACCTGCAAAAGATAATTAATTTTGCTGGCTTGAATGCAAATTAGGAGCATAAAGCCACTTTGCATTCAAGCCACTTTGAATCTGCTGAAAATTTGTGCCTTTGAACAGGTTGGGAAATTTCTGCAGCTAATAGCAACTTTCGTTGGGGGATTTACGGTAGCATTTGTCAAAGGGTGGCTTCTTACTTGTGTCATGTTGGCCACTCTTCCACTTCTAGTTTTTTCTGGAGCGTCCATGGCATTAATCATAGGCAGGATGGCTTCTCGAGGTCAGACGGCTTATGCAAAAGCTTCACATGTAGTCGAACAGACAATTGGCTCAATAAGAACCGTATGTTTTTTTGTTAAAAACCTGAGAAGATATCTGCGGAATTCTATAATTTCTCGGTTGAATGTACTAATTTCTTGTTGCTTACGTCTTGACATTGTATGATAATCATGTTTTATTTCCCTATGAATATTTCCAGGTTGCATCCTTTACTGGGGAAAAGCAAGCTGTAAATAATTATAGCAAATTTCTTGTGGATGCTTACAAATCAGGAGTGAGTGAAGGTTCCATTGCTGCAGTGGGCCTAGGCACGGTTATGTTGGTGATATTTGGTGGTTATGCTTTGGCTGTATGGTTTGGCGCAAAAATGATTATGGAAAAAGGATATAATGGGGGCACGGTGATTAATGTGATTATTTCCTTCCTAACTGCTTCGATGTAAGTAGCATTTTATTTTAAAGTATTTCCTCTGCTAAGGAAGTTTGGGATTCCAATTTTTTTAAACAAAACCAAAAAGTAGCCACATATAGAAATAAATAGATCCTTAACTTCTTTACATGATTCTTATATTTTTCATATCATAGGTCACTTGGGCAAGCATCCCCTAGCATGAGTGCTTTTGCTGCAGGTCAGGCTGCAGCTTATAAAATGTTCCAGACTATTGAAAGGAAGCCAGAGATAGATGCCTATGATCCAAATGGAAAAATTCTAGAGGATATTCAAGGAGAAATAGATTTAAGGGATGTTTACTTCAGTTATCCAGCAAGACCTGAGGAACTTATATTCAATGGATTTTCTCTTCATATAGCAAGTGGTACAACTGCAGCGTTAGTTGGACAAAGTGGAAGTGGAAAGTCCACGGTTATCAGCTTGATAGAAAGATTCTATGATCCACAGGCTGGTGAAATTCTTATTGATGGCATTAACCTGAAAGAATTTCAGCTTAGGTGGATCAGAGGAAAAATTGGCCTTGTCAGCCAGGAGCCCGTGTTGTTTGCCTCTAGCATTAAGGATAATATTGCTTATGGAAAGGAGGGAGCAACAATTGAAGAGATAAGATCTGCATCTGAACTCGCAAATGCTGCTAAATTCATTGATAAACTTCCACAGGTTCTAAGTTATAACCAGTGTACTTCAACTTAAGGCTATTTCTTGATTCGTAATCTGGGAACATGAGTTAACGTTCAACTTTTTATGCAGGGACTAAACACACTGGTTGGTGAACATGGAACTCAGTTGTCTGGTGGGCAGAAGCAACGCATTGCCATTGCAAGAGCAATCCTAAAAAATCCGAGAATTCTACTTCTGGATGAAGCCACAAGTGCACTTGACGCAGAGTCTGAAAGGATAGTGCAGGAGGCTCTAGACAGGGTCATGGTCAACAGAACAACTGTTGTAGTGGCACATCGTTTGAGTACAGTGAGAAACGCTGATATGATTGCTGTCATTCATAGAGGGAAGATGGTTGAGAATGGTACACACCAGTTCACTGAAAACGTGCTTTCTTTTCGATTTTCATTCGTTGAACTGTTGACCATGTGTGTGTGTGTGTGACTAACTCTTTGATTTTGACTCGTACTTTTGTTTGCGTGTAGAGTATAATTCAAATCTTCTCAATTTTGTTTGCATATATCTTGCTATATCTTGATATATCTTGCTATATCTTGCTTATTAATCAGGAACACACTCAGATTTACTAAAGGATCCTGAGGGAGCTTACTCTCAGCTTATACGCCTACAAGAAATAAGCAAGGAGACTGAACAGAATGCAGACCATCTTGGCAAGAGTGAACTTTCTGCAGAATCTCTTAGACAATCTAGTCAAAGGAGATCACTTCGAAGATCTATTAGCAGGGGGTCATCCTTAGGGAATAGTAGCCGTCATTCATTTTCAGTTTCCTTCGGTTTACCCACTGGTGTTAACGTTTCTGATCCTGAACATGAAAGCTCAACGCCCAAAGAAAAAGCACCAGAGGTTCCACTCAGCCGCCTTGCTTCCCTTAACAAGCCAGAGATTCCAGTTCTTCTACTTGGATGTGTAGCTGCCATAATAAATGGTGTTATACTTCCAATATTTGGCCTGCTGGTTTCCAGTGTCATCAAGACATTTTATGAACCATTTGATAAGATGAAGAAGGACTCCCACTTTTGGGCACTGATGTTTATGACCCTTGGTATTGTATCGTTTCTCATAATTCCTGCCCGAGGATACTTTTTCTCCGTGGCAGGAAGTAAGTTAATCCAACGTATCAGGCTAATGTGTTTCGAGAAGGTTGTCAACATGGAGGTTGGTTGGTTTGATGAGCCTGAAAACTCAAGTGGTTCAGTAGGTGCAAGGCTTTCAGCAGATGCTGCTTCAGTGCGTGCCCTTGTTGGTGATGCCCTAGGACTAGTGGTTCAAAATTTAGCCTCTGCAGTAGCCGGTTTGATCATTGCTTTTGTCGCATCTTGGCAGCTGGCACTAATTATTCTTGTCTTGATTCCCTTGATCGGAGTAAATGGATATGTTCAAATGAAATTCATGAAGGGATTCAGTGCAGATGCAAAGGTTAGTCTTATTTTCAATAGCTGCACAAAGTTATAAAAGTAACTATTATCCAGGCAATGAGATAAATTTTCAGTAATGAATGTTTGTCGCTGCAGATGATGTACGAAGAAGCAAGCCAAGTTGCTAATGATGCAGTTGGAAGCATAAGAACGGTTGCTTCTTTCTGTGCTGAAGACAATGTTATGGAACTATACAGGAAGAAATGTGAGGGTCCCATGAAAACAGGGATACGGCAAGGGTTGATCAGCGGATCAGGATTTGGGGTTTCATTTTTCTTACTGTTTTGTGTTTATGCAACCAGTTTCTACGCAGGAGCTAGACTTGTTGAAGCTGGAAAGACAACCTTCTCGGGTGTTTTCCGGGTATCTAACTCCTTCATACTCGTAACATTCATTATATACTTTTGAGGGGGAAGTGAGTGTATAAAGAGTATTAGATTTCAAGGTTAGGTTTTACTTCCTAAAATTGTATCTGTTTTCATCTTTTGCAGGTTTTCTTTGCATTAACTATGGCAGCGATTGGAATTTCCCAATCAAGCTCCTTTGCTCCTGACTCGAGCAAAGCCAAGACAGCTACTGCTTCAATATTTGGAATAATCGATAAGAAGTCGGAGATAGACCCGAGTGATGAGTCTGGCACCACATTGGATAGTGTTAAGGGAGAAATTGAGCTTCGTCATGTGAGCTTCAAATATCCTTCTAGGCCTGACGTACAGATTTTCCGTGACCTCAGCTTGACAATCCATTCTGGCAAGGTAGAGTTTGAGTTTTATACTTCTAATCAATCTCAGTTCAATATAGTTTAGCTTAAGCATATGTGCGTAGCGTCTCATGATCACCATTAAAACTGTCGTTTCAGACAGTAGCTCTTGTTGGTGAAAGTGGAAGTGGGAAATCCACTGTGATTGCCTTATTGCAAAGATTCTATGATCCTGATTCAGGGCAAATCACACTTGATGGGATAGAAATTCGTGAGTTACAGCTCAAGTGGTTAAGACAGCAGATGGGCCTCGTAAGCCAGGAGCCAGTTTTGTTCAATGAAACAATACGTGCCAATATTGCCTATGGAAAAGGAGGCAATGCTACTGAAGCAGAAATCACAGCTGCAGCAGAATTGGCTAATGCCCATAAATTCATTAGTGGCTTACAACAGGTAAAGCACTGGCAAGCATTTTCTTAGCTTCTTTTATGTTATCATGTCTTTGCAACGTCTCCAAGTAGACCTCTATCGTATTGGCTGAACTGTTCTTATTGTCAAATGTGTTTGACTTCACGCTTTACATTCCCTACAATGACAGGGTTATGATACTTTAGTGGGGGAGAGGGGAACCCAATTATCTGGTGGACAAAAGCAACGAGTAGCCATTGCACGAGCCATAATAAAAAGTCCAAAGATATTGCTGCTCGATGAGGCGACGAGTGCATTAGATGCAGAGTCAGAAAGAGTTGTTCAAGATGCATTAGACAAAGTCATGGTGAACAGAACCACTGTGGTGGTGGCACATCGTCTATCCACAATAAAAAATGCAGATGTGATTGCTGTTGTAAAAAATGGAGTCATAGTGGAAAAAGGAAAACATGAAGCACTCATCAACATCAGTGGTGGATTTTATGCTTCCTTAGTCCAACTTCACACAAGTGCTTCGACAGTATGAGTTTTGCCAGTCTAATTCCTTTCTTTCTCTTTTTTTCTTCATAAGATCCATACCTACCTTTACCTTTTCAATTAGGAAATTTGATTCATTTTACATCACTGCTGCAATATATTGTCAATGACAACAGATAACCAAAAATATGTAAGAAGGATGGAAAAATATCTGCAATAGTTTTTTAAGCAATATAGTAATATTTTATGATTGATATTGATCCAGTCGTCTTTTACCATTCATACACTCGTTGGGGCCCACAGATCTCAGTGGATGTAGTTTTCCAACTTAGTCAAACTATGTTCTGCTTTTTAATCGTATAATTGGCTTTGGTCCTACCCATTATTTCTTTACTTATTATGCTTAGAGATGTTGTCACTTTGGTTGGGGTGAATAAATATTAAGAAGAGGATTATCCGTAGCAAACATTACTAGTAATTATTTTTATGTTTGTATTCTTAGCAGCTAGCACTGTTATAACCATCACTCAATTTCTTTATATCAATTTTGGTGTATCATTAAGCTAACCATCATACAACTGAGGTGTTCTACTATCAGGGGAATTGTCTTCATACTTCTAATAAGCCAAGCTCATGATTTTTACCCTAACCATATATGTTTATGGATTTCATTTCTTCCAATCTCGACTTTCCCATTTTCACTCTAACTTGACATTTTATTGTAATTTAATTCTACTTTTACTTTTCATAATATTTGAACAATTTTGATGATCTAATTTTAAATTTCTCAATTTTAATCTATCTATTAGCTCGATATCTTTCCTTACGGGTATTATAATTCAATATATAATATTAACAGAAAATATAAACATTATAATAAAGTGTATAGATAGTTTTACCACGTCAAATTTGAATATTAGCATGAATGCTGTTCCATCTCAATTTTCAGTTGCCCGATTTCAATTCTTACAGCAAAAATTAAATATTTAAAATTAATAAATTTAATTATCAAACTTCAACTATCACTACTACACAGGTATAAACAAATAATAACACCTACACCAACTAATTCTTTGACTTTAGGTATACCATATTATATGTAAAACGGATCAAAATCATTCAAACCTTATTCTACGAGGACACGTTTGTTTCAAACTAAGGTATAGCAAGTTAAGAAACAGGACAAAACAAAATTTATTATACTCAGAAACAAACAAATAAACAAAAAAAAGTACCAAGTTGACAACATTACTTTTCACTCATTCTTACAACATAAACTTAAATACTCATTCAATAAAAACAAACTTCATTCCCGCCTATAAATGAGATATTCCTGTAGAGGAAATTCCTGGAATAATAATGAATTATTGGTAATCACTTTATCTCCCTAAGAATAATCTTTTTATTTTCAACAATATTCCTGGTCCAAACAATATTCTCAGTAATTTATATATTTTTTAATACATATCTTCGATTAAAATAAAAAGTAGAAATAAAGAGATAAGTGAGTTATAAAAGTATGTGTGGTGCTAAGATGAATAGATAAGAATGAATAATAGAAACGTCATGGATGACGAAACTGCATTGATTATTATAAGGAGGAAAAGGTGGAAATTAACCTTCCAAAACCATAGTGGTTACCTTTCGTGCTTGCCACTTGGTGAACATATGTCTATTGAAACATAGAAAGTTATTAGCGTACAAATTAAAAGTTTATGACTTAATTAATCCATCAGACATATCCCGTGAAACACCAGCTAATTCTAGGTCTACACAGTTATTGAGGCATTCTTTGTATCCATTTTTAAGAAAAATGACACTTGAACAACCATTTTTGACAACATTTAGACAAGCGCACATGTGTCTAAATTTGAGTGGTCCATTTTCATTTAATTTTTCCAACTGGACCACTCAAATTTAGACACGTGTGCGCGTGTCTAAATGTTGTCAAAAATGGTTGTTCAAGTATCATTTTCCCATTTTTAAATAGCAAATTATAAAGATTTTGTCATAATTGTATGACTATGTATTGAAACTGCTAGAAATAAATAGTCACAAGGGAACTGATTTTCTTAAAGATTAATTAATTTTTCAAAAAGTTATCAATTTAAGTATATTTTTTATTGAATTTTTATTAACCTTTTATTAATTATTAAATAAAATATTTTTCAATTAGATATGTGCTCTAATATTTTATTAAGTAGGTTTGATGCCGATATTATATTTTCTTCATTTATACATGAAGAGAAATATGAAATTTTCTAATTAATATAAAATTATATTTTATTTTTATTTTATTAAGAAGGTAACTGTTTCTTATTATTGTAAATAATGATATACAAGTTATTAAAAATCACTACGTATTTGTCTACATATTTATCATATAAGATGTTTTCAATTAAAGTAATAAAAATTTATTTATAATTTAACATTAATCATAATATTATTTTATCTTATTTATAAAATCTCAAATTTAACATTCATAAACATAATTTGTAAAATGATAAAGTATATCACAATCTAAATAATTAGAATAAACTTGAAGAGATTGACTATTTATAAGTGTGTTTTCGTTTGAATGGAAGATGAAGATAAACTATTATAATTTTAATATTATTGTTCGAATTTCTTTTAAACTTTTTTTTTTGGTATAAATTGGAAAAGTATGAGTTGTTTATAGTAAGAGGTTTAAAGAATAATTCTGATGTACTATTTTAAATAGTATATACATAAAAGGATCCTATAATTATTCATTCATTAATGGAATAATATTTGCACAAATTATAATAATACATAAATTATAACTAACACAATATTTGATTGTTTAATATTTCCTAATAGAATATTTTGCATATTTTAACACTCCTACTCAAGTTGGTGTCTGGATATCACACATTCCTAATTTGAATGGAGACTCATTAAACACTCTGCTTTACACAGTGAGAACATCATCTAGCTGTAATTCTGATCTTACAAAAGAAAAGGAAATTATTTGAGCTTCAAGCTTCTCTTTGATGAAATGTCTATCAATCTCCACGTGCTTTGTTCTATCATGTTGCACAGGATTGTGAGCAATTGTTATAGCCGATATATTGTCACAGTACAAATTCATAGTTTCATTTGGTTTAAAGCCCTACATATTGTTTTTTACTCCTACAAAAGTAAAGTATACAGAGGTAGATTTTCTATCATCTTTTGAACCTGTCCAATCTGCACCAATGTACCCTTCTACCTTTAAGTTTCTATGATTTAAGAACAATTTTTTTTCTATGAGTGAATTTCAAATATCTCAAAATCCTCTCAACAACATCCATATGAAGCTTTCGTGGGTCATGCATAAATTGATTAACAACATTCACTGCATAGGTGATATCTGTACGCGTATGAAACAAATAAATTAATTTTTCTACTAGCCTTTGATATCTCTCTGTCTATGCTTGCTGAATTTGAGCATTAAAAGAGTTTATGATTTTGTTCAATTGGTGTATCAAATGGTTTACTTCCAAGAAACCCAATTTTCAATAGTAAATCAATAATATGTTTTCTTTGGCATAGGAAAATACCATGTTTTGATCTAGTTACTTCATTACCCAAAAAAAAAATTGAAGTTTCTAAGTTGTTTCATCTCAAATTCAGATGCAAGATATTCTTGTAAACTAAAAATCTCATCTCGATCATTTTCTGTAACAATCATGTCATCTACATATATAATTAAAGCTGTAGTTTTTTCTTTTCCTGTTTTTAAAATTAAGGTATTATCAGAGTTACTTGATTTATAGCCAAAAAACTTTGTAGACTTGGTAAAATATGAAAAAATATAATTTTCCTTTTTCCTCTTTATAATTGTTTAATATAATAGTTGACTTTAGCATGATATTCAAGAAGGAATATACATTAGATTCTTATATCTACCAATAAAATTTTAATACAACACATAATTTAATTATATATAAGTTTCAATAAATTTTAATGGTTTTATAAATTTGTATACTTTATTATTTTAAGAAAACTTAGGTGCTCATTGTTGGGTCTATCGAGGAGGAGGTTCCTTGTGGGTTACACAAACACCAATAACATCTGAGTCAACTATATAAGGGATGGACACCACTGTTTACCCAAAACCTTAAGGCAATGAGTTAATGAATTTTTCATCTTTATATACTGCTCTATTTTTTCATTTCTATCCAATGTGAGACTTGAACTCACACTTAGATTCCCAACACTCATTTCTGACCGAGAACAAGTAATAAGTTGATTGACATTTTGGAAGAAATTAAAGAAAAAAAAACGTGAATTGATTGATGAGTGAAAATTGAGAATAGAAAAATAACGGGTCATCTTATTAATAGTAAATTCAAATAATAAAATACTTAAGTGAAAATAAGAAATATTTTAAACATTCAATAAAATAAAAATATTTGATAAAATTTAATTAAAAATAATTAATCATACAGGGAAGATAAACATTTTAAGAAAAAAAAAGAGTTGTATTAAACTGTTAACCATAAAGAATCGATTTATTATATAAACAGAAGAAAGAAAACTTGTTTAAATCATAGAGAGAAAATTATAAAAGTAAATTATTTGATTAACGGACTTTATTTTAGTAAGTTAATATAACACATTAATTTTAAAAAATGAAATAAATTTAACCAATATTCAAAAATTTGAAAATGAGGCATTCAATAATGGGATAAAAAGATAAGCCACTAGAAAGTTTGGAAACTTGATGTTGGTTAAATATTAGATTGGCTTCATGGTCGAAGATTTACGTAGTACTGAGGTATTCACACACGTCATCTTTATAGTTTTAAATTTAGCTGGTGCGTTTTTGGTATGTAAAACAGTTTTTATTTGGGTTCGTTTTGGGAGAAGAATAAAACATATTTTAGTTCTTCAAGATTTGCTTTTGTTGTCCACGTGTTATGAAGCTGAGGTGCCGTTTACGCGAAGCTCTTGATAAAATCGAGTTTTACATAGCACAAGTAAGATTCGCCAGATGTAAGGATCATTGTCAAAAGGAATAGAAAAATGTAATTGTTTATTTATAAAACTTTGGATAAAGGTGCATTCAATATTGAACCGCATTATATAAATGTATTCAACTTCCATTTTGTGATGGATGTGAGAAAGAAATATATTAATCTTGTAATAATGTAATATATAATAAATGTTAACAATGATCATGATGGTTCTTACATGAGATATTGAGCACGTGACAAGATCTTAAACGTGGTTTTGAGAGTTTTTGTTATTTGGAAAGAGTTTTGTTGTTGTTGTTGAAAGAGAGGAGATTTACTTGTAAAAGAGTCTATAAAACAAGTTAGTAAGAAAATTAATATTTACGAGAATGAATATTTTTTTGAAGAATACTAATTATTTTTGTAGGATCAACATAAATTGTGAATCTATATTTCTATTAAAATAATACTTATATGAAGAGTATAATAATAATGTAGTAAATAATAATAGAACGATAAATAATAACCAACACATCAAACTAAATAATGTAGTAAATAATAATAGAACGATAAATAATAACCAACACATCAAACTGTCAATATTTAGTTATAACATGTTATAATCCAAATAGGAGTAGGTTTGAGCTACTCCATAATGAAGAAGCTTAAGGAGTCTTGTTAGCTTGTGTTCTTTAATATGCTTATTGGGTCGGGTAGAAACATAAGTATCCCAGCCTTGGGAGTTTGGTTTGGTGTATGTGATCATGTCAACCTTTAGTTGGCTTGAGCCGACTTGTGGAATTTGCAAATAGATTGGCCATTCAGTTGAGTTCATAATATAGTTGGGCCATTCGGTCGTATAATGTCTTTCTCGACTAAGTTGATTTGCTCTGAGCTCCTTGAGATTTCTACTGACTTTAGGCAGTTTGACAATCTCTCACTTGGTTCCTAATGGGTTATCTGCTTTTTGGGACGTGCAATGGAATATTAGGACTCCATTAATTTTGCGTCTTTAGGATTTCTACCGACTTCGAGCAGTTCGACCATCTGTCACTTGGCACTTGCTGATCTATCTGCTTTTTAGGACGTACTGTGGATCTTGGGACTCAACTAATTTTGCGTCTTGGTGTAGCCTGCGATATTCATGCCAACTAGGCTCTCGTTTGGATTTGCAGGATCATCCGCAACTTTCCCTCATTATGTGTCGGGTGTCCTAGATTTCCTTGGCCATGGCCTATGTACTTTAGGGTTGTTGATGTGGTAGGGATTGTCGTACAGTCGTCGACACAACAGTAAATAGCATGCTCAATGTATCAAAAGAATTATTCGAGCATGGTGTTAGTGCATAGTCCCACTCTAGGGATAATCCGTCTAAAGTTGTCGGATACAACCTGGTAAAAACTCATTCATCGTGAATATTAATGATAACTTGGGTTTCATAAGCCTTTAGGTGTGTGGCTAGATCGATTGTTCCCTCGTACATTCGAGTATTGATGTCAATTCCACTAGGAATTCGAACCACTTCAGGCATGAAAGGATGGAAGCTCCTGACGCAATCGATTCTATTTCGGGGATCTCTAGTATGTTGGCCTATCCGCTTGTTGGGTGCCTTGTGGAATATGAGATTCCACTAAGTTCGAATCTTAGTTGCGACATCTGAGCATTCCAGGCTCTTATTAGGATTAGAGGAAGCATTCGCGATTTTCCTCTGTCCTACGCCGGGTTATCCTACTTCGGTGTCTTTAAGCCCAACGTCGATCATGTTCGGAGTGGCGAGAACATCCTTGAGTGCTTTTTGCTCTATGCTCGACCGACCTGCTCTGATCTCCTTGAGCTCGACATTGAGGGGAATGATCTCGACTCCCAAGCGAATCTCGTTGAGCTGGTAGATTGTCTTGTAGAAATCGCGTAGTGGAATGATTAGTGCGAAGACAAACCAAGAAGGATGTGAATTGAGATATTTAAAAAAACTTAGCCTTTTAAGTAAATTGGTCTTCATATTTTAATTAAGTTTTTTTTTTGTCATCTGAGTATTAAAAATATGACGTTAATATGTTAATTTTTTTAATAATATTTTTAATTTAAAGTTATAAACAAAAGAAGAACAATCAGAGCTCATAAAAGAACTCAAATTCATTCATTAAATCCAACAACCAAAGATAATCTGGGTTCAACTTATCTCTTTTTACATGTTGAATTTGATTGATCCATAAAGTAACCCATAAGGGTGGAGTAGGATTGGATCGAATAATTTGTTTTTTAGAGTCTTTAAACTTAACATGTAAAGTTTTAAATACCAACTTAAACCAATTTCAACTTCATTGATGATCATAGCATGATCACAACTAACATGCTAATTAAACTTTTCAATTACGATTCATTGATAAGTTCAGATACTATAAAATTTTCATACTAAAGGAATGAAAGTTAATTAATGAATATTCATTTTCATTATAAACTTTATATTATTAGACTCATGATAGGAAATTAGTATGTTCAACAATTATCTAATAATCTCAAAAGCTACCTAGAAGGACTTTTTCTTTATAAAAACATAAAAACAAGTATAAAAGATTAATTTCGAAATATACAATTTCCATTCCACAATCCTTTTCTTTATCTTCTATATATATATATATATATATATATTATATATAATCTTGTGAGGCAATTGTCATTTATTAGAAAAGAAATACTACGTATTACATTTTTCCTATGCACCAAAAACACCTAACTTTGTGTGGTTCATTATAATAGAAATAGGTTTAAACCTTCGTATGGTCCTCGTATTTGTATAGGAATCTCAAGTGGGTCCTCATATTTTCAATTGTCTCAATTCGGTCTATATAATTACAAAATATCTCAATTGGGTCCAAATATTTGTAAAATTGAGCCAATTTTGCCCTAAGCGTTAAGTTGTCACAAACGACGTTAAAATGTGTTGAGATGGATATGCTGAGGTGGATATTTTAGTAAAAAAAATATACTGCCAGTGATGACATGGAATTTAATAAATTAAAAAAAATTAATACGGTGATGTCAAAATATTTTATTACGTGTTGAGCGTTCTTCTTCTTTCCCCTCTTTTTTTGCTGGTTCTGTTCAAAAGTTGCAGGGAGGAGATGATGCGACTCAGGGAGGCGTCCTTTCTTTCTTTCTTCGCTGGGCCTGGTAGAGTTCCTTTCTTGTGGTGCGGCGAGGCGTTTTGGGTGCACGATTTTGATTTCCTGTTCTGCAGGTTTTGATTTATCGAAACAATCGGTACCGTTATAGAGTCGCGCAGCGAAATAAAATATTTGGAAAGCGTGTTGCGGTCACAAATCAAGTTTTGATAGTCCGTTTTAGAAAAACAATTTTCTTAGAGAAAATTTATCAAACAATTAATGTGCATAAAATAGAAAAGAGTATAGGGAGTAAAAAATTGGTACACTGGATTTTTATCCTAGTTCGATTCAAAAGAATCTACGTCCAATTGTTAATCACTATAAAAAGTGATTAACGATTTCACTAAAAATAGTTTCACAAATTACAATAAGAGTGAATAAAAACAGATAAAAAACCTTCCTTCGATGAACGAACCGGAAGGGTGCTTCCTTCGACCAACGAACCGAAAGCGGGTAATCTGCACTTTCCTTCGACAACGAACCGGAACAGCGCAGATTAAAATCTTCCTTCGACAAACGAACCGAAAGATGACCACCTTGCCAACTCGAAGAGAACCGCTCCGACTATCGACACGCTAAACGCGAGCTTCTCCTATTCACGAGACCAGGCAAAGCACTTGAACTAGCTTTTTGGAACTTTCTCAGACAAACTGTATTCTTAAAAAGCTCAGAGTTGTCTTCTTAGAGTTTTGGAAGAACCTTATATAGCCAATTATTCTGAATTCGCATAGATGAATTATAATTGCCACAGATAATCGATTATTGTTAGTGATAATCGATTATTTGAGTCCGTTACAGGGTTTTTCAAAAGTGATAATCGATTATCCTGAGGAATAATCGATTATTCCAGAGACTTTGGCAGTTCTCATCAGAACCAGTGATAATCGATTATTCCAGACCAACAAGGTTTTCAGAAAAGCTCAGGATAATCCATTATAACTTCTAATAATCGATTAAATGCGTAACAATTCTGGAAGTACAAGTTTTTCTAAGTATTACATGTCCAAAGCCTTTCCTAATACATTTATAATCTACAAAGTGCTTTTAAAACAATTAGAACAGTCTATCTTCTTGCAGCATCATCAAAATCATTTATCTTCAAATTTACCAATGCTCCTCATTGGTAACATGATTCACGGCACAATCCTCTTCCTCTTCTAAGATTGCGATTAGGGTTTCAGTTGTTCCTGAAGATTTGGGGGTTTTCTAATCAATCATCTTATTTCTTCTGCAACTTCAGATGTAGGGTTTCATTCCATTTGAAATTGGGTTTCCACGTTCTTATGGTTCGATTAAGGTTGATGGTTGCGATAAGAGATTCATCTCTGGAATTAAGGGGTATATTGTGAGAAATTTTGGGTTTTTATGCGTTTTAAGTTCCTGGTTCGGGGTGTCTGTGGGTGGTTGCTGCAAACGGAACAACCATAGAGGTTGCGGTGATGGATGACCGTGGAGTTCCCAGGCTTGGGATGGACTGGCGAATTTGAGGTGGCCTTGTTGGGCCTGCTGGATCTCGTTGTATGCATCTGGTTTACCCTTCACGAAATTATCAAACAAAAAGGAATAAATAGAAGTGATTATGAGAACCAAAAATGACACATGAGATTCCAGCCGATAAAGGTGGAGCTTGACCTTGCCGATGCGAACAAGACGGCAAAGCAAATGATGAAACTTAAAACAATGTAAAGAAGCATCTTCCACCAGTTCCAATTTCCCAGTAAATGGTTGAAAGAGGAACTGAATGCATAACAGAGAAATCCAACAATAGATGAAGCAGCAAGGCATACAAGTTTCAGTACCTTTGATTTCTTCAGCCATCTCAGAATTTGGTTGAGCATGACCATTGTATTCTTTCTCGAGAAAGAGAGTAAGGTTTGCCTTTATCCACCCACAACAAAGAGAGAGCTTCCAAATTGTATAATTTTTCTATTTTTTTTAATTTATTAAATTTCATGTCATCACTGGCAGTATATTTTTTTAATAAAATATCCACCTCAGCATATCCATTTTAGCACATTTTAACGCCGTTTGTGGCAACTTAAAGGTTAGGACAAAATTGACTCAATTTTACAAATATTTAGACCGAATTGAGATATTTTGCAAATATATAAACCGAATTGAGACAGTTGAAAATATGATTACCCACTTGAAATTCTATACAAATACGAGGACCATCCGAGAGTTTAAACCAATAAAAATACTACAAATGCCCTTTATACAACTCAATGACAATTTAGTTTTAGAAATATTATACCAAAATCAAATCGATAACTTAAAAACGGGGCAGAGTTACAATAAAAAAAATTCCAGAATTTTACAGAAATATTTCTATTCTATGTATTTTTAGCTTGATCTTTTAATGAAATATCAATATTTTAAAAATATTAATAATTGAAAATAATATTATAACATATTTTAAATTATTCATTACTAATTCAAAAATATAATTTATATATTTAAATATTTATGAATTTCATTATAATATAACTTAAATAATAAAATGGTTAAATATGTTTTTAGTCCCTAAACTATTGGCCGTTTCTGGTTTTCGTCCCTATTTCAAAGTAAGGTACAATTTGGTCCTCATTCTTTTCGAAACGTTCGTTTTAGTCCTCAAAAACTAAACACTGTTTAAAAATTTGGTCCTCCTTTAACAACAAATGAGGACTAAAACCAAAATTCCGAGGACTAAAACGAACTTTTCGAAAAGAATGAGGACCAAATTGTACCTTACTTTGAAAGAGGGACGAAAACCAGAAACGGCCAATAGTTTAGGGAGTAAAAACATATTTAACCCATAATAAAAATGTACTTATTATGATTTACAACTATATTAAAAATATATTTATATTTACCTTGTACACCAGACATACTAAAATACTATTTATAGAAAATTGTAAATAACTTTGATATAAGTTATCTTAATTTAAACATTATATGATTAACTTAAAAAAATAATCTTAATACTTTTTAATATTTTATCGTGTCGTGCTTTTTCTGTAAGGCAAAGATATAAAATTGATCAAAACACAAGATGTTCCTGGAATAGAGAATTACACATGTAGAAGAAAAAAAATACAAAAATGCAGTCCATTCAAAAGTGACAATTGAATGAGACAGCATAAATTTTTCCCTGCACATAGCTTATAGTTCATCACAGAAAACAATTATTTACGAAATAAATAAATAAATAAATATAATACAAAATAAAGAAAAAAAAAGGAAAAGAATTAAGCATGAGATAATATTAAATTTGCTAGGATATGAACACATCACATTTACAACTTCGTTAAATTTAAAAAACAGCAAAGTATAATAATATTGAGTCCCCCTATGAATATGTATCGCACTAGCAGATAATTCGACAGCTAAATCATATATTTATAGTATCTGAATAATATAGGAACAGATCTAATAAACTTGATCTTCTAAACAAAATAGTCATAAAATTGGTAAGATTATGATAACAAAATAGAGCTGTCTTATGCTCAAGCCGTCGAAGGGATAATCTGCATGCACTTTCCACATACATTTTTCCCACGTCACAACAAATCCAAACATAAGCAGCACCTCTCTCTACGCACGCCCCACAAAAATTCTCTATATCTTCCTCTTTCAAACTGACTCACTCTTCATTTCTCTCTTTGATTGTGTTGTTTTCTAATACCTTGATTCAGAACCTCAGCATTTGTCAACCGAAAAAAGAGAGAAAATATATGTAGTAAAATACCAACAAGAAACCAGTTCACATTACTAATTGTAAAATCTTTTTTTGGCTCCGTAAACACTTCACCACTTCCCTACATTACGTAGTGCTCTTGTTTGTAACATAAATGAAATCACAATCATTTTATTCACCACTTCCCTACATTACGTAGTGCTCTAAATGTAGTAGGAGTATGTGCCTTCCGTCTCAGAATCTGAGAATCAAACTTCAAGTAAATCCAAATGTTCATAAGCTTATAACAGTTTTACAATTTTATGGAAACTCAAAACATTTGGACTAGGTAAAACTAAAAACCAAGCTATTTAAGGATTCAAAGATAAACTGTTTCCTGGGCATGAGACAATTGTAAACAATAGAAAAGCACATCTTTGGCATTAATATTGGCACTATCTAGCCCAACCCTTCAAAATCTATTCGAACCCAAAATAAATAAAAATTGCAGAGAACTGTAATTCAAGTGTCAAAGAAAAGACTAAATAATATTTGAATGAATATTGTATGCCTCTTTTTGAACTAAGAAAATACAAGTGTTACTAACCTGTTCTGCATAACTTTATATGCCTCAGTCATGCACTTTTTTGCTCCTTTAAAGCACTATTTTCCATTTTTTGTACTTATTTTTCGATATTAATTAACCATCTCCACTCAACACATTCCTATACACTAAGCTTTTTGCTGTTGACTTTACTCCAAAGTTAGTAGGGGTAGAGAATAACCCATTCTCTTACAACCCGATTTGGTGCCATGATCAAGTCAAGAAATGTCCAGTAAGAAGCAGAATAATAACTGAGAAAGCAGATTTTTATTTAGTGAAATAAAAGTTCTGTTGACAAGCGAATAAATAGACAGGTACAACAAAAAGCCTTGCCAGTGGGAACCAGTGGGAACTGCGCCTATGGAATACATCAAAAGATTTCCACTTTCAAGAACAAGATAAATTTCATATATTTGAGGGCAAAAAACTTTCCATATTTTTCTTGGAATCACAATATATAGAATTAACAAAGTTGACTCGGTAACCTGCAATTTCAGACTGAAACAAAGTTAACATAAGCTGTACCACGATGATCATACATGGCCAATTGGCCACAGTTCTAAGTTCTGGCTACAAGATCCTGGTATCCGACATCATTATTTACACCTATCATCAATATTTTCTTTAAGGTGAATAACCTAAGTATCTCATATCATTTGGAAAATATCCAATTATTATAATCAGATAATTCAGCTTTTATTATTTTTCTACTTATGTTTGTTAGATCAACAGTCTCGATCGATAGTAAAATCTCTGCAGCTCAGTCATTTCAACAACTGAGATGCAGCTTTCCAGTAGTGGGTTACTTTAAAAAGTGAAGCCCTAAGTAGTAAAAAATAATCAACACCTTCCACGTTTCCATGTTCCATAGATCAAAAATCACAATAGACACAGAGATCATTTGAGGTGTTGCCAAAAGTTTTACTCAGCCTGTAATCCCATGGGAAGAGTGGGTGTTAAAAACTACGTAGCACGGATACTACCATGGACACCGGACACAACATGAATACAGACACGACATGAACACGGACACTACAAGTATAATCTGTAAAATGTAGGACACAACGACACATAGATACACATATTACATCATTATGAATTATTTAAACTGACAACCAAGAATTATATATTCAAAATCACCTATAAACAAAGTTAGTCAAATATAACAAAACAATCTAAACATATATAGTCACACATTACAAAAATTAATCTAATTCGTCTATCTAAAATCCAAAAAGTGGAAAGAGGATATAATTTAAGACATTTCATCCCTCTCTCGATCATTTAAAAAATAATAATTTAACAGATTCATTTAAGGACAAATTAACAACTTGCAAAAAATTTCATATTATATAAAAATATGATAACATAATAAATAAAAACATTCCCGACAATACATATACAATCTAAATATTCTTTATTATATAGGATAAACTCCTAATTTCTATGATTATAATACAAACTTACACAACCAGTTTGAGTTTTTAGAAAATCACTATATTAATATTGTGTTAAAGTCATGTCAGAATTATAGCATAGACCTAAAATATGTTTTTTTAATTGGACACTTCACCACTGTGTGTCATACGAGTGTTTGTGTCCAATACGTGTCAAACACAAGGGCACACCATTTAAGAGGCGTGTTTGAGCTTCATAGGTTAGAAACCTCTCCATGTGGAGCACTTTTGATGTAGAGGAGTTTGACAGGAACTAGAATAATTTGTAAGACATGAATAGAGATGGACAGAACTTTAGTGAATCGTCTTCTAGTGTCTTTTAGTAAATTCTCTGCTACGTAGTTTTTTAATTCTCCTTTTTCAGAATGAACAGAAAACTCCTTAACTGTTTTGTATTCATTACACAATCAACCTCAAATCCGTAACGTGACCTATTATGTAAATCCCAATGGAAAATATGTCAAGCAAATGCCTTTCAATGAAATTTTTGGTCCAACATACACATTTCTTCTTTGCAGGCTATCCAATAAAAGGGGCAATAAGTGGAGAAAATTATTACAGCTGGAGCGTGCAGCAGTTTGAAGGAGAAAGGAATCACGATTATGGTTCTTGAGTTTGGAGACCAGTGCAGCACAGTAAGCTATTTAATTTGTAGTTGGTTTGTGGTTTAATCCTTCAATATCACCACCCTCTTGTAAAAGGAGCTTACATTTTTCTTCTCTAAAGCTGCATATCCATGTTCCAATTGAAGCAGACTCAGGCCCACACGTTCTGTGTTGGCCTACAACAAGGCAGTGAAACATCCAACATGCTTTAGCCTTGGTTTGATTCTTTTTGTGTATGTTATTGATGGAGATGTGTCTCAAGTTGGGTCTAGTTGAGGGGTTTAGACAGGTCACAGGCAGACATGGATCCGTGGTCACACAGGTTACAGATTATAAGAGTAGCCTGCCAGCTTTAGCCCAAACACCCACTCCTAGTCACAAATGTTAAAAGGGATAATATTTCTTGAAAGTTAGAAAACAAAATTGTGGTGATATTGTAGTTTGTACTTCTTTAAAATGTATGCTAAATGTGGTTGCAAAGAGAGGTCTTAGGAGATTTGTAATAGATTGAAGGAAAACGATACCTTTATTGTTGTTTTGAGTGTCTACAGTCCTGCAAGATTGTCTGAAGAAAACCATGAACTATGAAGCACTAATACTTCAATTTGTTTCTCATGCATTTGTATCTACTACATATCAGATATTGATACTTCACCAATACACATAGGTGAAGTATCTAAAACTATGAAGCACCAAAACTTCAATTTGCTTCACATATCAAATACTAATATCAAGCACTTCACCAATATGTACTAATAAAATCATCATTTTGTGAAAATCTAATACAACTATATGGAACACATAAAATGCATAATATATAAATATAATTAGAAATTAGCTTGTAAGGTGATAGATGTCTTCACTTGTATATTATAATTTAATCACATCTTTAGTCAATATGCAACCTTTAAGAAGCACCCTCATGCCAAAGATTGAACATCTTGAATGTGAAATTAGATATTTATGAATGGTTCGATAATAACCAATAGTGAGTGATAGGTCCAACAACAATTGCTTAAAAGAAGGGTAAAAGAAAATGCTTGGCTGAGCAACAAACTATTGATGTAAATTGTTAGATCGAATGCTTACTAGACCAAAAGTTATAGCTAATAGTCAAAATGCAACTTTTTCTAGCATAATAGCTTAAGCATCACGAATCAATTGTGACTTGGTCCACCTAACCTTTATCATAGAACAAATGATAATCCCTACAACAATCTCCGCCTCACTAATTGTTGCACTAGGAATCAAACTCTCAAATTGACACTTGGCTCACCTAGCCTCTGCCACAAACAATTGATGCAATCTACAACAATCTCTCCCCAATAACTGTCCTACTAGGAATCAAACTCGTGACCTTGATTTTGATATCAATTGTTATATCAATCTCCTACCACAAGAGGCCAAAAGATATAGCTAATAATCACAGCACCACTTCTTCTACTTAAGGGTGTACTTGTCCAAGCCCCATGATTCAATTGTACCTTATCCCACATGATCTCTGCCACACAAACACAATTTCCACCCAAGTAAGAGAATTTCCAAATAACCATCTTCAATATCTTCTTAAAATGTGAGTTTGAAACTAACATAAACCAACAAAACCAATTTGTAAAATGAGGGTTGCCTCTTACTTATATATTATATTATAATTTAACCACATCTTTAGTCAATATGAGATCTCCAACAAAAACCTTGTCCCTTTAAGAACCAAATTGGTAATTGTTCCCTCTAAGAATGATTTCAACAAAAGAATGAGATTGATACTAATATTCTTATATCTAACTACTATGAAGTAATTTATGATAACCATAATTTATATATATATATATATATATATATATATATATATATATATATATATATATTATTTTGGTAATATGGTAATAATTTGGAGTTGTAGAATTACAATTATATAGTTATCATGTCTTTTCAATTTTTAAATATGTATCTTACACATCATGTCCTATATACTTTTAGAATAATCAAATTGTTGTACAGAATACATATCATACATGATAGATATATCATATCTATGCATCATGCGCCATGAGTTATTTCATTCCATGTCAAGTGTATGTTGTATTGAACAAGGTTTATAACTTCTCAATAGTACTAGGGAGGTGCATGTAAGCAAATACACCATGACCAGAATATGTGAGATTTGAATGTATGCCTTTTATGTAACATTGTATTCACCAATAAGACAAATATATATGTATTATGTCGACTGCATTATCAAACAAGTTAAAATAACTTTGGAACTAAAACAAATATAAGTACATTTAACAACAGGATGATACTCAGCCTGTCATGACAACAGTAAAGTTGGAACATGGTCAAAAATGAACCTGCTTCTAAATCTCTTTTAAATGAAAATCCTTAAGAAAAGAAAGATGAATATGCTCATTCAAATAATCATGATATTTTGACGACCGTGTCAGATAGTGGGTTAAAAGAATTGTAAAAGTAAAATCAGCTGCTAAACTTTACTGTCGTAATTGAACTCTGCTTACTTGTAAAATGTTTTTCTTATGACCTTCGTAGCTTGAAATTTACTGCAAAACTCTAATGTCAAAATTGAACTCTGCTTACTTGTAAGTTGTTTTTCTTATGACCTTTATAGTTTAAAATTATGCATGCACAAAGTAGAGTAAGCATGTTCAAATTATCCATCAAACAATTAAAATGTTGACACTATTATTTATAGGATCTTATGAGATTCATTTCCATTATTCCTACGAAATTTGTGAATACTATCTAAAATGTCATCTAATGGAACTATAATTGACTTGTAAGTTATTTTTCTTATGACCTTTATAGTTTAAAATTATGCATGCACAAAGTAGAGTAAGCACGTTCAAATTATCCATCAAACAATTAAAATGTTGACACTATTATTTATAGGATCTTATGAGATTCATTTCCATTATTCCTACGAAATTTGTGAATACTATCTAAAATGTCATCTAATGGAACTATAATTGTGTCCTTTCAATGGTAGATAAGAAGGTTGTCCTTGAGCATTTTGATTGGCTGGCGAATAAAGTTGACACATTAAGAAAAGTAGCATTTGGGCTCCAAGATTTGTGCAAAACCGAAGTTTCATCCGATCACAGAAGATACACACCAACCACCCCATTTACATTCCGCTCAAAAGCCTTTGCCAGCTTCAGCAACAATGCACCATCATTGGCGTGGGGATGCACAGGAGAGCCAAAAACAGGAATACTTCCACAAAGAAAGTAAGGTTTTGGATTTTAATAGGAGGTAGCCAGATTCGGGAGTTAAGTGGAAGACATTTTCTGTTTTACAAAAGTGGAGTAGGACAATTTCATTATTAAACTAAAAATAAAATAAAATGTTAGTTAATGTCATTTTCTTAAAGAGGGTAAAAGTAATGCAAATTAATGGAGTTGTATAAGGTGAAATCCAAATAAAACACAAAGGGAATGAGTATAATTTACTCGTTTACTTTTTATTATAAAAACTGAAATAGAACAAAAATCGAAAAAAAAGAAGAAATGATTGGACAAAAGTACACAACAGAAAGAAACCAAGAAAAAGAAACATTTGACGGAACATAGCTGCTCAATCAATCCCTTGTCAATTGTTATGAACTTTCATGTAATCCTCATGGACCTAGAAATAGAATAATCCTTCTTGTGAACCATGGAGAAAGCAAGATGCAGACTCTCAATTAGTCAACCAAACCAACAACATGAATGTTCCTTCCTGGTAACAACTATTGGAAATCCATTAAAATCCCCAAATAAAGATAATCTAATACTTAAAAAGAGCAAAGAGTAATTAGGCGACATTACAAATTAACATCATTACGTTTGTGAGGCAGCAGCTCCAATGAATTATTTAGTCTTAGCAAAGGCACAGCATACTTTGGAATGTAAGGCAGCCACGTATTAGTTTAATAGAATCTGTGACCAGGGTTTAACAAAGTTAAAATAAAGAATGTGGGGAAGAAAACAAATGAAACAAGGGTACCATATGCGAGGACAAAAGACAGCCAATATTAAGTCAGGCTTATTATTTGGTTTTGTGAGACACTTAAATCAAATTATATCATTAGTTCCTTACTATTATAACTTAAGCAAATATATTTATAAAGCATACGCTATACAAATATAATCCGTTGTAGACAATACTGAGATCAAAGTTATCGAATTGCACTATGAAGCTACATTGCAAAGTATCTGAGAGTAGGAATACTTCTTCAGTTATAAGATATTCAAGACTAAAAAACCTAGAGAATGCAGAACAACAACAGCAGGCATGCGCATAAAATGTCACTGAAGATACATCTAACTCAATCCAAAGCCGGCCAGGAATGAGTAAAACGTATACCTCTTTATTTCTCTTCTTGCAAATCACTCCGTAGGAAGCCCGCCGCAAATTTTCCCATCCTCCAAAATCTGATTAATCGCTGACTTAAGCTTCTGATAATCATCAATAATATTATAAACTTGATGAGATATCCGGACATAACCAGTTATAAACCCATTCTTGTCCCTGGGATCCCTATCATCATTCCTCAAAACCTGGTAATATACAGGAACCTCAATTGCGTGATAGACCCTTAGGTAAGACCTTAACCGCAAGGCATCATCATCACTCATCACGCAGAGCTTAGAAGGCAACCCCACCATAATCATGCTAGCGCACATCTCAGGAGGCGACCCTAGATTCGTTCCCCAAGACTCCGCTAACATGATCCCCATTTTCACTACCGCATTATGGTTCCTTTGCATGATCCCCGCAATCCCACCCTCGAACCGATTCACGAAGTCCAAAATCGATGGCACAACAAGTTGGGGGCTATAGTCCCGCATCCCAACCCATGCACTCTCAACCGGTAAACCCTTTCCGTACTCCTGTGAAACGATAGGGTGGTGCACGTCGTTTGAACTCTCTTTACAGTACAAAAAAGCCACCGAAGGCGGAGAGAAAAACCACTTATATAAATTGCTCACGTAAAAATCAGCCCCAATTTCCTTCACGTCCACGGGCAAGCTTCCAATGGCGTGAGCGCCGTCGACGAAAACCTGTTCCACTCCTTGTTCTCTGCAAACCTTAATCAATTCGCGAACGGGGAGAACCACAGAAGGCATCGACGTTACGTGATCGATTATCGCTAACCTGACTCTTCCGCCGTTGAGTTTACCTTTCTCAATGCCTTTCTTGAACTCGGTTACGATTTCCTCGTCAGAACGCACCGGGAATGGGAGCTGGACCTCGACGACGGTACCGCCGATCGGAGTCACGTAGGCTTCGATGGACTTCTTAACCGCCTGGTACGCACAGTGGAACATTATAACAGAGTCCTCTCGGTGAAAATGCCCGCGCACGAAGCGGCGGCCAATCTGCTGGAGGACGATGGCGGCGGCCGTGGTGGCGTTGTCGACGAGGGAGACGCGGTCGACGTGGTCGGCATTGATTAGGTCTGCGACTACGGCTCGCGATTCCAGGATGCCGCCACGGAGCACGTTAAAGAAGAAGTCGTCGGGCTGCTGGAGAAAGCGGAGCTGCCATACGGACTGCGCCGCGAGAACGGAGCGCGGGCAGCTTCCGAAGCTGCCGTTATTGATCCTAGCGACGCCACGTTGGTGGTGGGAGAATTCGTCGTGGATCTCGGAGTCGGAAATGGAGTGGGCGAGTTTGGGTTTCTTGGCGGCGTGGTGGTTTGGCTCTACCGCGCCGTTTCGGTGGATTTGGTTATCCATGGAGGGGTTATGAGATTGGGGAAGAGTGGTCATTGTTTGATTAATTGGAGGGTTTGAAGTTGGAGATAGCATCAGCTGGGGTGAACAACTCGGGACTGAGTGGAGGGTGTAGCGGTGAAATTGTCCTTATTCGCTTCCTCTTTGCTCTTTTTTTTAATTTTGTTTTTGACTAGTAAGATTGTGTTGCGTTCCTTTTCTATATATTTTAAGAAGAAAAAGAGACGACCTCAGCGTCTGCGTTTTGGTCGGTCTTCTGTTTTGTAGCAGACCCATGTGGGACTTTTTTTATTTCATTTTAGCATAAATGTTGAGGCTTGGAATCTGTGAAGGGTTACCCACTTAAATAACAAGCTTTTGTACAACTAGCTTTTTTATTTTTTTTATTTGTCAATTTACAATTTTAAGATAGTATAAATTTTTTAAAATCAGTGTTAGGTTGATTTTTAAAACTATGATTTAATTAAAGAAGTATTCACAAAATTTAAGAGAAAGTATTGAAGATATTCACATTTCAAGATTTATATTTACGCATATTATACTTTTAATAAAATGTCATTCGCGTTGTTTTAAATTTTAAATAGATATTCATATTTTTTTATTATATTTTAGTATAGTTGTTTTTAAAATTACTTTTTTTAAGTTATAAATTATTAATATTTTTTTATGAAAAATTGAATAATTTAGTTATTGATTATGACAGAGAGCAGATTATTTTAATATGCTAAGCAATCTATTTGAAGAAACAATAAAGAAAATAAATTTTGTGAAAAGTTGATTATAATGAACTTTGCCTGAATCAAATTGCGGGAAAACCTTTGCAATTTGATTAATAATTGAGTAGCAAAGCTTTTTTGAGTGATAAAGAATTGGATTAAAAATCTAAATAGAGTCCTGTTATCATATTTTGTTTTGAATATGTTTATTTTAAATTATTAAAATAAAGAATTAATTGATTAAAACCACTAACGTATTCAAATACTGAAATCTTTTCTGAAGCATATATTTTAACCAATTAAGTATATTTTGATTGACTAAAACTTTCAAATAGATTCATCTTTCTCTTTTCAAAAACAAAAGCAAAGAAATAAAATGTAAATTTTTATAAATTATTTTTCCTTCTAAGAAGGAAATTTAGTTTCTCACCTAAATTATCATTGTTTATATTGTGCTTTTATTTTCTCCATGTAAGTTTATTTCTCTAACTAATTTGTTTTGTTGTAAAGGTTCTAAGTTGAATGAGGTTTCAAAGTTTTTATTATATAGTAGGGTTTCAAATTTCATTATAATATAACTTAAATAATAAAAATGCACTTATTATGATTTACAACTATATTAAAATTATATTTATATTTACCTTGTACACCAGACATACTAAAATACTATTTATAGAAAATTATAAATAACTTTGATATAAATTATCTTAATTTAAACATTATATGATTAACTTAAAAAAATAATCTTAATACTTTTAATCTTTTATGGTGTCGTGCTTTTTCTGCAAGACAAAGATATAAATTGATCAAAACACAATATGTGCCTGCAACAGAGAATTACACATGTAGAAGAAAATATATATATATATATATATATATATATATATATATATATATATATATATAATGCAGTCCATTCAAAAGTCACTATAGAATGAGACAGCATAAAATTTTCCCTGCACATAGGTTATAGTTCATCACAGGAAAGAATCCTACATGCATTATTTATCAAATAAATTATTAGATTTAATTTATTTTTGTTCATATGTTGATTTATGTTGATATATTTATGTTCTATTTTTATATTTATATTTCTTTTTATATTATTTTAAACAGTTATGTATATAAATTATATTTTTTTCTTGTCATTAAATAAGATATACAATTTTTATGTTTTCTTTTCTTATAAGATATTAGAGCTATGATTGGAACCTTTTCTAGCAAGATCTATGTGGGCATTATGTTTCATCCGTTCTCGGACCACTATCGGACCACCTATTAATTCTACTCTCATGCTCAAGATATTTATACATCAGGGGATGTGTTGGAAGTCTCACATCAACTAGAAATAAGACCAAATTATAATATATAAGTAGAGTGCAAACTTCACTTTACAAGCCGATTTTGTGGGATTGAGTTAGGCTTAAAGTGCATTTCTTAGTATAAATAAGGTTTAAACTCTCGAATGATCCTCTTATTTGTATGAGAATCTCAAGTGGATCATCTTATTTCCAACTGTCTCATTTGGGTCCATATATTTGCAAAATATCTCAATTGGGTCCAAATATTTGTAAAATTGAGTCAATTTTGCCTTAACCGTTAATACGCTGATGTCAAAATATTTTATTATGTGGATTTTTTTTATTTAAGAAATTATAACATGGCAATCCTTCTCTTCTTCTCCTTCGTTTTGGTCTTCTATCTTGCGCAAAGATTCTTCTCCTTCCTTTTGCTTTTTCTCTTGTGGGCGTTCCTTACCCTAAGAAAAATCACGATGTTGAGGGCACTACACCTTGCTCCTTGAGTTCTCTCCCTCGGTGTCCACACCATTGGGAACAAGATCTTTGCCTCTAATCATGGCAGACGAAACGCCAAACAAGAAAACAAAAAGACAAAGACAAGGCAAAGACCCAAACAGAATGAGAGAAGACAAAGAGCAAAACCAAAACTGTGTTCGGGACATAAACAGGGATAGTTTCGAAAACACAACCGAGAATCAGGGGTACTTTATTTTTTTTTCTGAATCTCGGTTTTGATTCCTCAATCAAAACGAGATAGATAACTCAGCTCTACAACGCGTGAAGTTTCGATTTTCAAATGATTAGGAATTTCAAAGACTACTTTAAACTTTTTGAGCAACTTGAATTTTTTTGTATATAGATCAGAAAAATTGTGCATACATACCAGAATGAGAAAAGGTCAGCTTTAATTGCAGAAGCTAATTTACATTTTTAGCTCTTTGAGAAGGATGAAAATGGAATTGCAAGCTACCATGGGGGTCCTGGTTTTGACCATCTCTTTACTCTTTTGCTAATATCACCTTGACCATGGCGATTCGGCTTTGTAGCGCGACAATGGTAACGTCTTCGCTACGGCTTTCCGAAGTTAGGGTTTTGCAAAAGAGATGAGGCAGTGACGATTTGGGATTCGAAGGATTTTCTAAATTGGGTCTTTGTAATTTTTCTGAGTGCATGCCATTTTCCTCCCTTTTTTTTCTGATTGCATAATTTTTTTATTCTTTTCAATTTTTAAATATGTATCTTACACATCATGTCCTATATACTTTTAGAATAATCAAATTGTTGTGTAGAATACATATCATACATGATAGATATATCATAGCTATGCATCATGTGCCATATCATACATGATAGATATATCATATCTATGCATCATGCGCCATGAGTTATTTCATTCCATGTCAAGTGTATGTTGTATGGAACAAGGTTTATAACTTCTCAATAGTACTAGGGAGGTGCATGTAAGCAAATATACAATGACCAGAATATGTAAGATTTGAATGTATGCTTTTTATGTAACATTGTATTCACAATTAAGACAAATATATATGTATTATGTCGACTGCATTATCAAACAAGTTAAAATAACTTTGGAACTAAAACAAAAATAAGTACATTTAACAACAGGATGATACTCAGCCTGTCATGACAACAGTAAACTTGGAACATGGTCAAAAATGAACCTGCTTCGAAATCTCTTCTAAATGAAAATCCTTAAGAAAAGGAAGATGAATATGCTCATTCAAATAATCATGATATTTTGACGACAGTGTCAGTTAGTGGGTTAAAGAATTGAAAAAATAAAATCAGCTGCTAAACTTTACTGTCAAAATATAAATCTGCTTAATTGTAAAATGTTTTTCTTATGACCTTCGTAGCTTGAAATTTACTGCAAAACTCTAATGTCAAAATTGAACTCTGCTTACTTGTAAGTTGTTTTTCTTATGACCTTTATAGTTTGAAGTTATGCATGCACAAAGTAGAGTAAGCATGTTCAAATTATCCATCAAACAATTAAAATGTTGCCACTATTATTTATAGGATCTTATGAGATTCATTTCTATTATTCCTACGAAATTTGTGAATACTATCTAAAATGTCATCTAATGGAACTTTAATTGTGTGCTTTCAATGGTAGATAAGAAGGTTGTCCTTGAGCATTTTGATTGGCCGGAGAATAAAGTTGACACATTAAGAAAAGTAGCATTTGGGCTCCAAGATTTGTGCAAAACCGAAGTTTCATCCAATCACAGAAGATACACACCAACCACCTCATTTACATTGCGCTCAAAAGCCTTTGCCAGCTTCAGCAACAATGCACCATCATTGGCGTGGGGATGCACATGAGAGCCAAAAACAGGCATACTTACACAAAGAAAGTAAGGTTTTGGATTTTAATAGGAGGTAGCCAGATTCGGGAGTTAAGTGAGAAGACATTTTCTGTTTTACAAAAGTGGAGTAGGACACTTTCATTATTCAACTAAAAGAAAAAAATGTTAGTTAATGTCATTTTCTTAAGAGGGTAAAAGTAATGCAAAATAATGGAGTTGTCTAAGGTGAAATCCAAATAAAACACAAAGGAAATGAGTATAATTTACTCTTTTACTTTTTATTATGAAAACTGAGATAGAACAAAAATCGAAAAAAAAAAGAGAGGATTGGGCAAAAGTACACAACAGAAAGAAACCAAGAAAAAGAAACATTTGATGGAACACAGCTTCTCAATCAATCCCTTGTCAATTGTTATGAACTTTCATGTAGGATCCTCATGGACCTAGAAATAGAATAATCCTTCTTGTGAACCATGGAGAAAGCAAGATGCAGACTCTCAATTAGTGGACCAACAACATGAATGTTCCTTCCTGGTAACAACTATTGGAAATCCATTAAAATCCCCAAATAAAGATAATCTAATACTTAAAAAGAGCAAAGAGTAATTAGGCGACATTACAAATTGACATCATTACGTTTGTGAGGCAGCAGCTCCAATGAATTATTTAGTCTTAGCAAAGTCACAGCATACATTGGAATGTAAGGCAGCCACGTATTAGTTTAATACAATCTGTGACCAGGGTTTAACAAAGTTAAAATAAAGAATGTAGGGAAGAAAACAAATGAAACAAGAAGGGTACCATATGCGAGGACAAAAGACAGCCAATATTAAGCCAGGCTAATTATTTGGTTTTGTGAGACACTTAAATCAAATTATATCATTAGTTCCTTACTATTATAACTTAAGCAAATATATTTATAAAGCATACCCTATACAAATATAATCCGTTGTAGACAATACTGAGATCAAAGTTACCGAATTGCAGGATGAAGCTACATTGCAAAGTATCTAAGAGTAGGAATACTTCTTCAATTTTATTGTTGTTTTGAGGATCTATAGTCCTGCAAGATTGTATGAAGAAAACCATGAACTATGAAGCACTAATACTTCAATTTGCTTCTCATGCATTTGTATCTACTACATATCAGATATTGATACTTCACCAATACACATAGGTGAAGTATCTAAAACTATGAAGCACCAAAACTTCAATTTGCTTCACATATCAAATACTAATATCAAGCACTTCACCAATATGTACTAATAAAATCATCATTTTGTGAAAATCTAATACAACTATATGGAACACATAAAAATGCATAATATATAAAACGATAACGATAAAATAAATCTTGAAGAAAAAATAGTTGAACCTTCAATCCCATTATTTGTACTCAATAAATTCCAGTCTTCCCTTCTCACATTCATGGAGGTTTTATTCAACAAATAGTTGAACTCGAGTATGAATAAACATGAGTTCCTTATTAAAAAGGAAACAACCCAGTTGATTGATTCCCAGAAGTGTCCACTGGTAGCAGCTCTCTTTCATAATGTGGAAAAATGCATCTAAAGGTAATCATGCATAGTTGGCAAAAATCTATCATGACCTAACAGTGAACTCTTAAGCATGTGGCCCGAACTATCACGCGTGTGGTCCATGTCTGAGATAATAGAAGGTGACTAAACACCTATGGACAAGTTGATTTCCATGTTGTCTATAAGTCTGACTTTCCCAAACCATGCAGCGATGCAAAAGACAACAGGACCCTTGATCTGTTCCACTTTTTCCAAATTATTTTGATCAACAATCTGCAGGAATTCGTATGTAGTTGCACTAAGAATACCATCTATTATTCATAAATTCTACTTCTGTACTGTTTTGGCTTCATTCAAGGATTTGTTGAATCCAAATATATTTTAATAATACATACGTCATTGCCAAAGTAACTCTGGCCTTAATTCATTAATTATGCACTTTCAAATTAAGCACAGGACAGAAAAGTATTTTGCATCTTACCTCAGCATAATCAATCCTTCCACCGGCCTCAGCAATACATTGTATGACCAAATTGCTCAACTTCTCACAACGCACTTCACCATCTTCTGCTGCAGATTTAGCTTTTAACAAAGATTTATTTATTGAAAGTGCCTGAAAAGGATTGAAATAAATCTCTCTAGATAGAAGGCAAAGTATACTAAGAATTTGTTAAGGCTTAGTGCAGCTGAAAGTGAAGTGGATGATGAGAAAAGAAAAGCTCTGGAACATAATCTTTACATATTCTTTCAAGATGCTTTACAGTTAAATGTCACTGCTGGTTTTGAGCAGTTAAAAATGATTGGTTAAACAAAATACCTTTTCCCTCTCTTCAGGTGAAAGGTGCACATTACGTGAACTCATTGCCAGGCCATCACTCTCACGTGTTATTTCAGCACCGATCACTTTTATGGAAAAATCAAGATCTCGAACCTACAAAAAATCATTAATCAGTCAGTGTATGAACCAACATCTAAAACAGCAGTAAGCATAGCATAAACAAATTTGGTTGACAATGCTAACTTCATAGATTTTTCATTAATGACTGACATTGTTCCCCGAGAACTAGGTACGATATTAACGTTAACGTGTCATAATTCAGTTACCAATCTATTTAGGTATGATATGCATAAATTGTCATTTACCCTGTTTAAACAAAAAAATATTATTTTTTTCCCAATAAATCAAAACAGAAAAGCTCTGAGAAATTGGTTACCATCCTCTGAATAACTCTCAACTGCTGATAATCCTTTTTCCCGAACACAGCCACATCCGGTTCCACAATGTTGAACAATTTGGTCACTATAGTAGCCACCCCTCTGAAGAAAATGGGCCTACTCTTCCCACACAATCCCACTTCTAGCTTCTCAACCCTCACCCAAGTCTCGTGCCCCGACCCATCACCATCAACGCAAGACGCCGCCGGGCCACCTCCCTCACCCGCCACGTCAGCACTATTATGTCCATAATCATACAGATTGTGGGGGTGGAAGACGACGTCGACGCCGCCGGGCAGCGCGGCGAGTTTGCGGAGGTCGCCTTGGAAATCGGAGGGGTAGGTGGAGAGGTCCTCGGAGGGCGCGAACTGGCCCGGGTTGACGTAGATGGAGACGGCGACCACGTCGCAGAGGGAGCGGGCCTGGGAGACGAGAGAGAGGTGGCCGGCGTGGAGGAAGCCCATGGTGGGGACAAACCCAATTAGCTTGCCTTGGGCCCGCATGGAGCGAGACCAGTTTCGCATCTCGTTCTTGTCAGAGATCAACTTTGGGGTTGTTGTGGCCATTCCAATCCGAATGAAATGGAAACAATGAATGAGTTTTTCTTGGGAAAAACTAACTAGAACGATGATTGGGACGGCTGAAACAAATAACACTACAGAAAGGAGTAAGGTTTTGGTGCAATGAATTTGAGAGTGTTTTTAAATGTTAAGAATGATTGTTTTGTCTTGGACCGCGATATTCCAACAATGGATTTTTAACATTATTTTGACAACGCCACGTGTCGTCACCTCATTGGTTCGTTTAAATTTTTTTTTTAAAACCTATGACCGTAACCCTTATTTTGAGTGAAAATCCTAAAATACCCTTTTTCCTTTCTCTGTTCCATTGCAAACGAAGGTCCGTTCTCTTGATAGGTCGAAGGTCGCGTTTCGTCTCGCTTCGTTCCATTTGCATCGTGTTGTCTCCGGCCAGTTTGGTGTCCTGTTATCGTGCGGAATGGCAAGTTCCGGTGACGATTGTCCAACGACTAAGGTAAGTGGTTTTCCATTCCATGTCGTAGCTTGGTTATTCGGTTTGGGCATGTCGTAGCATGGTTATTTGATTTGGGTTAATGTTTGGGGTTCGTATCGTTGGGTTGTGGTGCTTGGGTTATTGGGTTTCGTTGTTTTGATGATTTGATTTTGGTTTATGCAGTTGAGTGTTCGTCACTCTTTTTCGACAAAGTATATATGTACTTTGAACGAACGGTTAACAAAGGAGCATCGATCATTGATTGCGACAACTCCATTTGCTTGGTTTTTAGATGTCAATGTCAATGTTAAAGTAGGTAGAAATATACTGAGTGAGTTATTGGGTAAGTGGGACGACTGTAGTCGTGGTTTTTTAGTTGGGAATAAAGTTTTGAATATAAATGAAAATGATATTTATTTAGGGTTGGGACTGAGTACAGATGGTGCAAACATTAACTTAAAGGAAGAGCTGGGCAATAGTGAATGTGTGAAATACATAGGCAAAGGAACAAAGGAATTGAATTCAATATACAAAATTCTAATGCGAAAACAAAAGAAGAAGATTCCTTGTTCTCATTTTTGTAGCCTTTACCTCCTGGTAGGGATAAGTGAGATTTTATTTCCAAAACGTAGCGAGAAAGTGTTTCCCGTAATGTTTAATCTTGTTGACAACTTAAGTGCTTTGGGTAGTTATTGTTGGGGTAGTGTAGTTTATCGTTTTCTGTTACATAGTTTGTGCAAAGCTTCAAAAGGCTTGAAGAAAGGCAAAGGTATTTCAAACGTTTACGTCGACGGTTGTGTGTACATGCTGCAGGTAATTAATAGTATTTGATGTACTTACTTAAATTGTTATTTGAATTAAGTTTCTTACAAGTTAAGATGATTTATTTGTCTTAGGTATGGTTTTTTGAGCTCTTTGTTCCACCAAAAGGTCCTATTGATAAATTTCCACGAATATTGCATTGGATGAATATAAGTGTTGGAGACAAGTTCGTTAAACGGTGTATGGAGACAGGTTTGGTAAGTTGTTTGTTATCGAAAGTTTTGTTATGTTTTCATATATTGACCAAAGTTGTGTAATCTGTAATGTGTTGTTAAATTTCAGGTTGTTGACGATGTTTATGGTGGTCCTTCAACGAAGGATAAGGAGGAATACAGACCAACACCTAAAAGAAAGGATGCTAAACCAAGAGGAAAGAAGAAACAAAAAAGAATTCGCAGAGAAACTTTTATGCGTGCCTTAGAGGAACAAGAATTTCTAATTGAAGAACTTAAAAGGAGGGTTGCAACTTTGGAGGCACAATTGGCTGAAGAGAAGGCAAGAAGGCAAAACAAAGATGACGTTGGACAAAGTGTGCCTCGTACAGAACCATCTGTGAACACTGGTTTTGTATCCCCTACTGACATTGACGGAAATGAACAACCTTTGAAGACGTATGTTAGGGTTGGATCACGAAGGCGTTACAAGGGAAGAGCACTTAGGACTCCATACACCGGGACCGTAGTGCTTAGAATAAAAAATGAGTGATCTGTGTATTTAGTTGATTGAAAATGTTATTTGGAAAGTAATGAAAATTGTAATCATTGTAAATAGATTAAGATAACAATGTTTAATGTATCCGATTTGGTTCAATGAAATAAAATTTGAGTTTTGGTTTGAATTGGTCTCATATTTTATCTATTCAATACCATTGTCGATTTTAGAATGTCATAATTGTTTTTGTCTCCTAAGTTGCAGGCTTGTTTGTAAGGTGTTGGTGTTTGAGTGGTCATTTTGAGTAACATGTGATGTGATGTGAGGCCAAGGAGTGTGGGGTGACCCCTCATGAGTTGGAGGAGCAACCTGTGCAAGGAATGAGTGAGAGTGCTGAAAAAAGGCTCTGGTAATCGTTTACAGCACCCCTGTAAACGATTACCCGAGAGAAAATGAGAATTTGTACAGAAAGTCCAACACAGGTACTCAGTCAAATGAACAGGGGTCACCATTGGAAAAAAAACTGAGTTATAGGCACTTCTGCACCTGTCTGAGGCTTGTGCAGGTGTTCCAGTGGTGGGAGAGGGTGGATGGTGATGTGATGTGAGGCCAAGGAGTGTGGGGTGACCCCTCATGAGTTGGAGGACCAACCTGTGCAAGGAATGACTCAGAGTGCTGACAAAAGGGTCTGGTAATCGTTTACAGCACCCCTGTAAACGATTACCCGAGAGAAAAAGCCAATCTGTACATAAAGTATAACACAGGTACTCAGTCAGATGAACAGGGGTCACCATTTGAAAAAAAACTGACTTTTAGGCACTTCTGCACCTGTGTGAGGCTTGTGCAGGTGTTCCAGTGGTGGGAGAGGGTGGCTGGTGATGTTATGTGAGTCCAAGGAGGGTGGGGAGACCCCTCATGAGTTGGAGGAGCAACCTGTGCAAGGAATGACTCAGAGTGCTGAAAAAAGGGTCTGGTAATCGTTTACAGGACCCCTGTAAACGATTACCCGAGAGAAAATGCCAATTTGTACAGAAAGTCCAACACAGGTACTCAGTCAGATGAACAGGGGTCACCATTGGGAAAAAAACTGACTTTTATGCTAATCTGCACCTGTCTGAGGCATGTGCAGGTGTTCCAGTGGTGGGAGAGGGTGGCTGGTGATGTGATGTGAGTCCAAGGAGGGTGGGGTGACCCCTCATGAATTGGAGGACCAACCTGTGCAAGGAATGACTCAGAGTGCTGACAAAAGGGTCTGGTAATCGTTTACAGCACCCCTGTAAACGATTACCCGAGAGAAAAAGCCAATCTGTACATAAAGTATAACACAGGTACTCAGTCAGATGAACAGGGGTCACCATTTGAAAAAAAACTGACTTTTAGGCACTTCTGCACCTGTGTGAGGCTTGTGCAGGTGTTCCAGTGGTGGGAGAGGGTGGCTGGTGATGTTATGTGAGTCCAAGGAGGGTGGGGAGACCCCTCATGAGTTGGAGGAGCAACCTGTGCAAGGAATGACTCAGAGTGCTGAAAAAAGGGTCTGGTAATCGTTTACAGGACCCCTGTAAACGATTACCCGAGAGAAAATGCCAATTTGTACAGAAAGTCCAACACAGGTACTCAGTCAGATGAACAGGGGTCACCATTGGGAAAAAAACTGACTTTTATGCTAATCTGCACCTGTCTGAGGCATGTGCAGGTGTTCCAGTGGTGGGAGAGGGTGGCTGGTGATGTGATGTGAGTCCAAGGAGGGTGGGGTGACCCCTCATGAATTGGAGGAGCAAGCTGTGCAAGGAATGAGTGAGAGTGTTCAAAAAAGGGTCTGGTAATCGTTTACAGCACCCCTGTAAACGATTACCCGAGAGAAAAAGCCAATCTGTACATAAAGTATAACACAGGTACTCAGTCAGATGAACAGGGGTCACCATTTGAAAAAAAACTGACTTTTAGGCACTTCTGCACCTGTGTGAGGCTTGTGCAGGTGTTCCAGTGGTGGGAGAGGGTGGCTGGTGATGTTATGTGAGTCCAAGGAGGGTGGGGAGACCCCTCATGAGTTGGAGGGGCAACCTGTGCAAGGAATGACTCAGAGTGCTGAAAAAAGGGTCTGGTAATCGTTTACAGGACCCCTGTAAACGATTACCCGAGAGAAAATGCCAGTTTGTACAGAAAGTCCAACACAGGTACTCAGTCAGATGAACAGGGGTCACCATTGGGAAAAAAACTGACTTTTATGCTAATCTGCACCTGTCTGAGGCATGTGCATGTGTTCCAGTGGTGGGAGAGGGTGGCTGGTGATGTGATGTGAGTCTAAGGAGGGTGGGGAGACCCCTCATGAGTTGGAGGAGCAAAGTGTGCAAGGAATGAGTGAGAGTGCTGAAAAAAGGGTCTGGTAATCGTTTACAGCACCCCTGTAAACGATTACCCGAGAGAAAATGCCAATTTGTACATAAATTCCAACACAGGTACTCAGTCAGATGAACAGGGGTCACCATTGGGAAAAAAACTGAGTTTAAGGCACTTCTGCACCTGTTTGAGGGTTGTGCAGGTGTTCCAGTGGTGGGAGAGGGTGGATGGTGATGTTATGTGAGTCCAAGGAGGGTGGGGTGACCCCTCATGAGTTGGAGGAGCAAGCTGTGCAAGGAATGAGTGAGAGTGCTGAAAAAAGGCTCTGGTAATCGTTTACAGGACCCCTGTAAACGATTACCCGAGAGAAAATGCCAATTTGTACAGAAAGTCCAACATAGGTACTCAGTCAGATGAACAGGGGTCACCATTGCGAAAAAAACTGACTTTTAGTTTTACAGACAACTGCAGTGTTATTAAGTGGTATTGGTTAGTCTTATTGGTGTTTTACTCACAACTGCCATGGTATTAAGTGTATCATAAATTGAACATTACATAATAAATGTCGAGAATTGAGGAACCATTTGGAAACTAAACAACTTCATTTTATTAAATACTTGAAATGATCAAAGCAGGAACTGGAGTACATAGTTCTTTAAAATGCAGTAAAGAAAGCCTAAACAAGCAATTTTAAGTCTGAGGATTGTTTCCAGAAGCACTTGGCAAGTGTTGCAGTTGTTCTTCAATGTTCCCAACGCGCGATTGCAACTCATCAAACCTTGTAGTGATGACCATGTCCATGTTTCCAAATCTTGTTTCAAGGGCATCAAATCGAGTTTCAAAGGCATCAAATCTTGTACCAACAAAGGTTTGAAGTTGTTCTATGCGGTTGATTACATTATCTAGTGTTGTACATGAACTGCCTTGTTCATCATCTTGTCCTTGATTCTGTTGACCTTCTTGTAAGGGGGGATGGGGGGCGTTGCCTTTGGGAACCCATTCTCCTTCATCATTTTGCATATAACCAAATGATGCTACAACTTCACAACCAATTCTTTGCTTGAACTTCAGTTCTGAAATGGGATAACTTTCAGTAGGCACTTCAAAGTGTTCCATGAAGATGGTTATCAGATGTGGATACGGCAACTTTGCGTTCTCCCTTAATGCTCTTTTCATCTTATATCTAATAAGATGTCCCCAGTTAATTTGAATGGAATTGAAAAATGCCCATAGCAGCATAATATCCTCTTCGGATGCCTGACCAATATTGGTTGCACGAGGAATTAATACTCTAGTGAGAACGTAATGAAGTATCCTTGGTTGAACCTTCATTTGCCCCGCTAGTATTCTAGACTGTATGGCTGCATCATCTCTACACACTAGTTGCCTTGCAGTGACAGAATCGTATTGTTCTTTCCACTCATCTACAACTTTGCCTTCGTAACAAACACCATCAGATGGGAGATTAGTCAGTTGTTGAAAAAGATTAGGGCTCACCCTAATTTTGACCCCTCTAACTTCGCTTCGAATAACCCCCGTATCCGATATTGACATGTTGCTATAGAACACTCTGACTAATTGTGGGTGGTAATGTCTTCTTAAACACACAAATTTAGTCAGCCCAGCTTCGTGTAATATGTCATAGAATTGAAAATTTTTTCCTTGAAAGTATTCGTCCTCTACATACTTACTCTCCAAAATTTCCCGATTTACGAAATGTTGGGCATATTTCTCCTGTTGCTCATCCGACGATAAGAGATCATTGGTAGGCGTTGGAGGGGATGACGATGGTGATGGGCTTGGACTCCGCCGACTGCGACGTCCACCAACGGAAGAAGATGCCTTTTGTTTCTTCGTTCCACGATCAGCCATTGTATTTCGTTTAGGGTTTTGCACTGACAGAAGAGAGGTTTTCGAAACGAATTTGAGGAAGGATGTGTTTTGGGCGATTATGAACACGATTGCAAGTTATACACGTTATGCAGTGGGATAATTTGGTTTAATTAACTGAACACAGTAATCGATTACCAGAGCCTCGTAATCGATTACAATAGCCTCGTAATCGATTACCAGAGCCTCGTAATCGATTACAATAACAAATACCGGTGTGGTCATATGCATTACATACATTCATTAAAGGAATTTCATGGAAGACCATTTTAACTTTCAAAAACAGAAAAAAGATACAAAATAAGCAGCAACCAAGTTGTATATATCAGTTGATGTTGTTATCGAAATTGTTATGTACAGTTGACAACAACGACATAAATCCAAAATGACCCATTTCGGTATCTTGTGATAGTTGGATAGTGTCCGCTTCAAATTGTTCACGGTGATCACATTCAACAACATTACTTGGTCTTTCGCCCTGAAACAACACAACTACTAAGTTAAACATAATTGATAGACTAAAAACTATTTAATAAATAATTTGACCGTAAATAATGACTCACGCATTGTTCGGTGGGTGGTGTTGAAGTGTTTGTCAATGAAGTTGACTTTCTTCTTTTGGTTTTTTTCTCAACAGTGGACTTCAACCTATTTGTGCGTGGACGTCCTTTTCGCTTAACAGTTGCAGGACTGTGTACAAGGACATCAGATGTTCCAACTGGAGTAAGTGGTATTGACGTGCATGCACCAGTATCGTATCTTAGTTGGCCTGCATCACTGATGATGTTATTTGTCATGGAAGAACTGAATCCAAATTTTGTACCCAAACAATTAAGTTCTTTTTCCAATTCAGTACTAGCTTCCTCAGACTCACATGCAACTTCAGCAATTTCATAAAAACGTTTGCACAACAGTTTGTATCTTTGCATCCGTGGTTCATTTGTCGAATTACTATACGATGCTGTTATTAGTGTGTGTCTTCTTCGAATGTTTTTGCTCCAGCGCCTCAAAATGTATTGTGAGGGAACCCTGTAAACATCTTCTTGGCCAAATACCAATAGGGAATGGCGACATATAATTCCTCTAAACTCAAAGAGGTGGCAAGAGCAAGTGGTTGTCTGTGTGATCGGATCAAATTGAACTTTGTAAAATTTATCCGGTACACGATTACCCTCCCACATTCGTTCCTCTTTTACAGTGTAAGTGTTCCACAAGTCCTCCTTTAAGGTGTCTTTGATGAAACAATTCATCCTTGAACGGAATTCAGTTTGGACCTCCTCAAACTTTGCATGTGTGTATTCCACTTGAAATTGTCTCTCAATTGGTGACTGAGAACCACATGCAATAGTGGTGTTCATGGAGGAGAAGTCGGCTTCTATTTCCTTCTGCGCCTTTACCCTAAGTGCATTGTCGTATTGGACCACAAACTGTTGAAGTGTTGTTGTAGAATTGATAAATCCATCAAAAAAGGCATTCATTCCCTCACTTCTCTGAGTCGTAGACATGCCTGCCCAAAAATCTTTTTTCAAGTAACACGGGACCCATTTATGTCTCTCTTCGTACAAATTACATAGCCATTCATTTTCCTCCAATCCATGTTTGGTAAGTAGTTCCTTCCAACCATTTTCAAATTCTGATGGACAAACACAATCATATATAAGCGCATGTAGTTCGGTTTTGATAACGGGATTATTTCTATACCCGTGCAATTTTTCAGGCAACTTCTTAAGGATGTGCCATAAACACCACCTGTGCCTCGTATGAGGAAACACTTGTTCAATAGCGTTGGCCATTGCTCTGCATTGGTCAGTAATAATACCTTGAGGAGTCTTATTACGCATGCATCTTAGCCAACATTGGAACAACCAGACAAATGAGACAGTGTCTTCCGAAGACAACAATCCACAACCAAGTAAAATCGAGTGTCCATGATGGTTAACTCCAACAAAAGGCGCAAATGGCATGTCGTACTTATTTGTTAAGTAAGTGGTGTCAAAGGAAACAACATCACCGAATTCTTCACATGCAGCACGACTTCTTGCATCAGCCCAAAACACACTACAGATTTTATTCCCTTCATCCAGAGCAATGTCATAGAAGAACTCGTTATTTCTATCTTTCATTGACGAAAAGTGTCGTAGGAGTGCTTGACCATCACCATCCTTACATAAAGATCTTCTGTGTTGGCCAATGTAGTTTCGAGCGTCCCGCTCCACAAAGTCCATGTTTTCATATCCCCCCGCATCGTTCACAATGCTAAGGAAACTCTTATTTAACCTAACTCCAGCATCGTGGTTGACCTGCAACGTGTGTTTTGCATGCATGCTTAACTTTCTATTGGCTGCAAATAGTTTGGAGTTATTTGGACAAAGATCATGGTTGTGGTCCAGAACAACGGTCCTTATAAACCACTTGTCCTGCTTCTTTGCAATGGTTATCCCAGCACCACATTGGTTAATTTGACTTGGAAGTGTTTTTACCACTGGTTTGACCGAAGACACATATTTTCCCTCCCTTGAACAAACTATTCTGAGGTAGTACACGTTGTTGTCTTTATCTTTTTTAGAAGTTCTAGTCCGCACGCCAAACCCACGTCTAATGGCGTAGTTTGTGTAAAAAGTTTTTGCTTCAACCATTGAGTCAAAACACATATGCACTGTTGGGTCAATCTCCATTAAACTTTCATTGGGCTCATCAACATTGTCATTATAGTCATTCCCTTGATCCCCATCCATTGTGTGCGTTGACATTAAACCCACCTTTAGAGATAAAGCAAATTATATTCACTAATCACACTTACCCCTATGACCACTGGCAACTACAAAAATAATGAAAATAAAATCTTTTCGAAGAACTTATTAAAACGTACCCTGGTGAAAAATGGTGTGCCCTTTAATGAAGCTCAGTGGTCCTAACCAACCTCATCTTCTACATTTAAGTCCACCATAAATGATCCTTATGTGCTTCTCACCAACCCTCCGAACTTCGTTTTGGCCCTTCTCTTTAATGAACACCCGGGTAAGTTGTCTGGAAGTGCTTGGTCAATGGAAATAAGTGTGAACGTTGGATTCTAAAGTTGGTTGTTGACGCAGCTGTGTATTCCCGCCAAAGGTCATATTTTTGCCTTGTCATACACGTCTTTGGTTATCCTGTGAAAGCATGCATTGATGGTTGTCAGCAAAAAGTTTCTCTCTCCTAACCCCCAATGAATGCTTTTCACTTTTAAAGGCTACCCATCAAATCAGACTATCTCCCCACAATTAATGTAACTTCATTTGAATAAGTTAACTTAATGGAAATAGATATAATATTAATATTTTTTTCGTTACATTGATTGCATATAATTTCATCGTTCACGTACTTGTATTTCAAATTCGGGGAGAAACCAATTCTGTTGGCTTGAATCAGGTGACAGTAACCCGTTTACCATTGTTTAGTTGTGAGTGACTTCTTTAATCATCCCACTGATGTATCGTCCTTAACCTACAATTTTTATGTGGACAGGAAATTTCTGCATAATCATGGATGCATGGGAAGACCTTGTTTATGATGATGATGTCCTTGAATCGTTTTTGAAAAAATGCGATGCTTCCGCAACGCTTATTCCTGGTCCTGCAGGTAACATCCAAGCAGCTTTCATGAATAGAACGGGAACAGAACAACCGAAATCGACACAAGAATTTGCTCGTGATGTTGCTGACGCAACCTATGAACGAGATTTCAACTCCAATGCTTGGAAATGGGCACAGATGTTTATTGAACACCACGGTACACTGAATCTCATACACGCTTCCAAGAACATTATTACCTTTAATACTTGTAATTTTTTTTAATATTTTGTTATCATAGGTCTCGTAAAGGATGGAAAATTCGAGAACGTTAACTCCCTCCAAGAGGCAAAATCAGCTGAGGTCCTTCCATTGGTGGTTTGCATATTGAAAGAGTGCAAGCCCAATGGGTTGGGAGATATGCAGTTGACTCTTAAGGACCCAACTGCCACGATGAAGGCTTCCTTGCACAAGAAAGCTCTTGAAGATCCTGAAATTGCAGAAAATATCGCAGTTGGTTCCGTTATCATACTCAATCTTGTAAGCCATCAAATTTGTACTTAACTACCATAATTATTTTATTGGTATTTAAGTGTTCTTCTTCTTACAAATTTCGTTTGTACATTTAGGTCCACCCCTTCACTGCATTTAGGCAAAACCACTACCTCAATATTACGCATCGCTCTATAGTGAAGGTATTTCCAGCTGAAGTTTCTCCTCCTACAATTGACCTTGTTAAGGAGACACCAAAACCTGTCATTCGACTTCCTATGTGGGCAGAGAAGGAACTCAATGTGGATGACATCCTCCGCAAATTTGTCCGTCCATCTGACCAACCATCAACGTCCAATCAAGCAGACAACCAATAGTGGGTTTAGGATAACTGTAATTTTATATGAACACCATTATAAGTATTTCATGGATAACTGTAATATTTGAAACGTACAATGTATCATTTTGTTCTGTATGTTGTGTAACTGAATCTCTATTAATGGTGTGTTATAATGAATTTATTTATGTCATACAAAATGGTGCCTAAAAGTCAATTTTTTTACCAATGGTGACCCCTGTTCATCTGACTGAGTACCTGTGTTGGACTTTCTGTACAAATTCCCAATTTCTCTCGGGTAATCGTTTACACGGGTGCTGTAAACGATTACCAGACCCTTTTTTGAACACCCTCACTCATCCCCTGCACAGGTTGCTCCCCCAACTCATGAGGGGTCTCCCCACCCTCTTTGGACTCACATCACATCACCAGCCACCCTCTCCCACCACTGGAACACCTGCACATGCCTCAGACAGGTGCATATTAGCATAAAAGTCAGTTTTTTTCCCAATGGTGACCCCTGTTCATCTGACTGAGTACCTGTGTTGGACTTTCTGTACAAATTCCCAATTTCTCTCGGGTAATCGTTTACAGGGGTGCTGTAAACGATTACCAGACCCTTTTTTGAACACCCTCACTCATCCCTTGCACAGCTTGCTCCCCCAACTCATGAGGGGTCTCCCCACCCTCTTTGGACTCACATCACATCACCAGCCACCCTCTCCCACCACTGGAACACCTGCACATGCCTCAGACAGGTGCAGATTAGCATAAAAGTCAGTTTTTTTCCCAATGGTGACCCCTGTTCATCTGACTGAGTACCTGTGTTGGACTTTCTGTACAAATTCCCAATTTCTCTCGGGTAATCGTTTACAGGGGTGCTGTAAACGATTACCAGAGCCTTTTTTCAGCACTCTCACTCATTCCTTGCACAGGTTGCTCCTCCAACTCATGAGGGGTCTCCCCACCCTCTTTGGACTCACATCACATCACCATCCACCCTTTCCCACCACTGGAACACCTGCACAAGCCTCAGACAGGTGCAGAAGTGCCTAAAACTCAGTTTTTTTCCCAATGGTGACCCCTGTTCATCTGACTGAGTACCTGTGTTGGACTTTCTGTATAAATTGGCATTTTCTCTCGGGTAATCGTTTACAGGGGTGCTGTAAACGATTACCAGACCCTTTTTTCAGCACTCTCACTCATTCCTTGCACACCTTGCTCCTCCAACTCATGAGGGGTCTCCCCACCCTCCTTGGACTCACATCACATCACCAGTCACCCTCTCCCACCACTGGAACACCTGCACGTGCCTCAGACAGGTGCATATTAGGATAAAAGTCAGTTTTTTTCCCAATGGTGACCCCTGTTCACCTGACTGAGTACCTGTGTTGGACTTTCTGTACAAATTTGCAATTCATCTCGGGTAATCGTTTACAGGGGTGCTGTAAATGATTACCAGAGCCTTTTTTCAGCACTCTCACTCATTCCTTGCACTACTTGGTCCCCCTACTCATCACGGGTCACTCCACGCTTCTTGCGTTCATATCAATGACCAACACCCATCTCCCCACTCAGAAGTTGATCAAATCCTTCCCATTAATTACCATTAATTTTAGTGAAAATGGTCTCGTACTTTTCAAATTTTTATTATAATGCTGCGTTCATTTTTCAATCCCTAATTTTGTCATTATAACAAACACAAACGCAAAGTAAAAACAATTCATTTCGAAATCCAACCACTAATCTTATTACAAACACATACTGTACATTGTCAAATAACATTAGGTACATATTTGAACAGCTTATACATGTCAAAATTGTCAAATAACATTAGGTACATATTTGAACATCTTATACATGTCAAAATTTGATAATTTCTTAGCAATCCTAGACAATGCCGTATAGTTGTAGGGCTTCCATTCTTCTAATGTTGTCGTTGTCCAGGATCCAGTCACACACATATTTCTTTCTAATCCCAAGCAGCTCCTCCTAAACCAACATTTTCCACATTAGAAACCAGGACATACAAGAATATTATCAAACACACAGTTCCAACTTACAGTTGTATATTCAGGCATGCTTTTCCCGTTGTATTTTTCATCTCCATCCCAGATTTCCATTGCTTTCAACATTATTACTCCACAATCATGTCTGAAATAATATACCGACAACATCAGATTACTTTTGCCCATATACATCACAATATAATCCGGCAGTACAGTTGAAGAAACTTACAAGTTTGGTTGGGATGGGATATTTGCTTGTTTAACTGTCAAAGGACCAATACTACCTTCCGGTGTATTCATCAGGATGCAAAATAACCGTGCCATATTTTCAGCCTACCAGTTAACAAATACAATAAATAGTTAAACAATACAGGGTTATGTCATAATCACACGATAATCAACAATGAAAGATGTCGAATCTTACAACGGCTGTGTCTATCCTTTTGCGGTCTCTAATCCCCTTCCCCAATGAATCAATCACAAAAATCTCCATTGACCTCAATTTCACTGAATAACACCACCAATGATCATCGTGGACAAATGGCAGAAACAACTACAAAAAATTTAAACAATTTCAGTAACACATTTACAACCAAAAGTCGACAAAATTTGCAAATTCAAGGTTACTCACAAAGTCCGCTGTGGGTAATTCTTCAAGTCGAAAATGATCGGAACGCAAATAACTGTTATAGTTATGAAGCGTGAATACATGGCGATTCTGTGGACGTCTCCTATAATCTGTAAGAATATGGTGCTGTGGACAATTTCAAAATCATCAATAAAAAATCGATCAAAAATACTTTCTTCAATCATAAATATGATACAATATCAAATTCTATTTACCGAGTATAACGGACTAAAATGAATCCTCTTAACAACACCGCACAACCTTTTCTCAAAGTACATAAAGATCGTAGAAGCAAACACCACCACCTACACAATAAAAAAATTTCACATTACTAACATAGACTAAAACATGAAACACAACCAAATGTGACAATACTAACCATGTTATCAACGTGTTTCATTGGGGCCAAAGTATAAATTGAAGTCGTGCTCAAGCTTTGGCCAATTATTTCGCTTACAACCCTAAACATACAAATATTAGTCAATCACAAACAATACATATTCCTCAACCACAACTACAATTCATACCATATACCTGTGTACGTAAATCTCTCTGATGTTGACTGCTGTATACAATTGGTTTACATCAACACTAGTGCTTGGATCACCAACAAAACTCCGCAATGGGGGTATAGCCAATGGCACGACCTCCCGTTCTTCTTCATCAGCATCATCATCTATTTCAATAAAATTAATGTTACCAACAGTTTCATCATCCCCTCTTACTTCAGCATGTGCACCTAGGGGGTCATCAACTTCATTTCCATCACCTTCTTCTTCTCCCCCAACTTCAGCATTCTCCTCACCTCCAACTCCATGTCCATCACCTTCTTCTTCTCCCCCAACTTCAGCATTCTCCTCACCTCCAACTCCATGTCCTTCATCAACTCCACCCCCAACCTCTTCATCAGTGCCACATGCATCTTCTTCATGAAAGATTGGAGTTTGATAAATTTCAAATAGCTCCCTAGTCAGAACTCCAATCTTGGCATTCAATGCTCTGATATGTTCGTTATTTTTCCTCAATCTCTCCTCCGCACCTGCTTCCCATGCCCCGTCATCAGAGCTTTCGTCTTCATCATCGTCTTTGTCAACCTTGGATCCTTCACCCAAGGATCCTTCACTCATTCCTCCGTCATCCATGTTGAAAGCTGCACGGATTTCCGGCCTATGACGATCTTCATTTCGTATATACCACTCCATATTTAACTGCACCAATAGCACACAACAAATTCAGACAAAATAGACAATCCATTTTAACATACAAAATAACGAAAAACAAAACACTTACATCTCCGGTCATAAAAATATTTTCAATTTTTTCGGTCCTTGATTTAAACGGGAACCATCTCATTATGCGCGGGAAAAACCGGTGCAAAGGATGACCATGCAAAGAAAGTCTCTCAACCACCCAAGCCTAAAATATCATAAAATTATTTCATCAAACATAATTCACAATGTTCTGCACTACATCAAAATAGTGAACTACATATCATATTACCTGCAACACTGCCACATTGCCACTGAGAGTGACTGACTGGGGGATACCTGCTCCCATAATTTTCTTCTTACATTTATTTAAATTCTCTACAATGTGTTTATGTACACCGGTGCACCAATCATATAGACACAAACGGTCTAAGTCATCTAACACTCCAAAAGGCATGTTACAAACATGCCTTGATTTCCTAGGGAAATAGAAAACAACCAAACAAACTAATATATATAACCTACACACTACATCGACTTCAATGTTTTTATCATCAACAATGACATTAAACATGTCTGTCAAGTCCTTCAAACTGATGGTTTTTGATTTGAAACTTTCACCAACCAATCCACCAACTACTTCATCAAAGGGAATCTCTAAACCACCTATTTCTAAACCTAAGCTCATCAACACATCAACAACTCTAAAGGGCACCAACTTTTGACTAACTCTAAAACTGTTATCATTTCCAACCCACCTGCTAACCATAACCTTCAATAATTTTAAATTCACCTCCACAGGGTTATTAATATTCAAACACCACATAAATGGTGTCATCCTAATCCGATCCACATGACACTGTCGGAGTAAACGATTCATTTCAATAATCATCGATGAATCCATCGAGATAAGAAGTCGCCACTACAAAAAAAATCATAAAAATTTATTACTAACTACAATCCGTAAGATAATTAAATAATATATAAACAAAAAATTTAATTTTTTTCTTACACTTGCTTTTTTCCCTTCCATTGCAACGGCCCTAAGAAGACAACATTCCACACTCAGTTATATCATTCAACTTAATGAAAACCAAAAACACAGAGTAAAACACAATGTCAGGGCTCGCCCATTTTTACTTACACCAAAATGTAAGGGTTTCTCTTTGGACGAGAGAGAAGGGTTGAACGTTGTGGCTAGGGTAAAGATGGAACACACAGCCACAAAGATCCTCCAAGGTTTCAACGCACGTTTTGAAGAAGGAGGAGAGAACGAAACCGAGGATGCAAGCTTCGAAGACGGAAAGAGAACGAAGGCTTGAATGAACGAGAAGACGGACGACACAGCGAGAGAGAAGACGGACGAGAGAGAAGGCTTGAACGAAGGAGAAGAAGCAAGGCTCGAACGAACGTCTTTCGCACCCTAAACTGCCAAACCCAAATCTTAAAAATTTAATCTAGAAAACCCAAAATACCCCTCGCCCCGGTTCCCTTTCTCTGGTTTATTTTCAATTCACTGAGCCAATGCACAGCTGCCACGTGGCCGTTGTCAAAACTGTGTCAAACTTTTGTTGTCCAAATAACATTTTCCTTTTGTCTTATGTCACTTCATCTGTTCTTTTTACCAAATCTATGTTTTTTTTAGGAAAATGTTATTTGGACAACAAAAGTTTGACACAGTTTTGACAACGGCCACGTGGCAGCTGTGCATTGGCTCAGTGAATTGAAAATAAACCAGAGAAAGGGAACCGGGGCGAGGGGCATTTTGGGTTTTCTAGATTAAATATTTAAGATTTGGGTTTGGCGGTTTAGGGTGCGAAAGACGTTCGTTCAAGCCTTGCTTCTTCTCCTTCGTTCAAGCCTTCTCTCTCGTCCGTCTTCTCTCTCGCTGTGTCGTCCGTCTTCTCGTTCGTTCAAGCCTTCGTTCTCTTTCCGTCTTCGAAGCTTCCATCCTCGGTTTCGTTCTCTCCTCCTTCTTCAAAACGTGCGTTGAAACCTTGGAGGATCTCTGTGGCTGTGTGTTCCATCTTTACCCTACCCACAGCGTTCAACCCTTCCATCCTTTGTGTGGGTCTGTCGTCCAAAGAGAAACCCTTACATTTTGGTGTAAGTAAAAATGGACGAGCCCTGACATTGTGTTTTACTCTGTGTTTTTGGTTTTCATTAAGTTGAATGATATAACTGAGTGTGGAATGTTGTCTTCTTAGGGTCGTTGCAATGGAAGGGAAAAAAGCAAGTGTAAGAAAAAAATTAAATTTTTTGTTTATATATTATTTAATTATCTTACGGATTGTAGTTAGTAATAAATTTTTATGATTTTTTTTGTAGTGGCGACTTCTTATCTCGATGGATTCATCGATGATTATTGAAATGAATCGTTTACTCCGACAGTGTCATGTGGATCGGATTAGGATGACACCATTTATGTGGTGTTTGAATATTAATAACCCTGTGGAGGTGAATTTAAAATTATTGAAGGTTATGGTTAGCAGGTGGGTTGGAAATGATAACAGTTTTAGAGTTAGTCAAAAGTTGGTGCCCTTTAGAGTTGTTGATGTGTTGATGAGCTTAGGTTTAGAAATAGGTGGTTTAGAGATTCCCTTTGATGAAGTAGTTGGTGGATTGGTTGGTGAAAGTTTCAAATCAAAAACCATCAGTTTGAAGGACTTGACAGACATGTTTAATGTCATTGTTGATGATAAAAACATTGAAGTCGATGTAGTGTGTAGGTTATATATATTAGTTTGTTTGGTTGTTTTCTATTTCCCTAGGAAATCAAGGCATGTTTGTAACATGCCTTTTGGAGTGTTAGATGACTTAGACCGTTTGTGTCTATATGATTGGTGCACCGGTGTACATAAACCCATTGTAGAGAATTTAAATAAATGTAAGAAGAAAATTATGGGAGCAGGTATCCCCCAGTCAGTCACTCTCAGTGGCAATGTGGCAGTGTTGCAGGTAATATGATATGTAGTTCACTATTTTGATGTAGTGCAGAACATTGTGAATTATGTTTGATGAAATAATTTTATGATATTTTAGGCTTGGGCGGTTGAGAGACTTTCTTTGCATGGTCATCCTTCGCACCGGTTTTTCCCGCGCATAATGAGATGGTTCCCGTTTAAATCAAGGACCGAAAAAATTGAAAATATTTTTATGACCGGAGATGTAAGTGTTTTGTTTTTCGTTATTTTGTATGTTAAAATGGATTGTCTATTTTGTCTGAATTTGTTGTGTGCTATTGGTGCAGTTAAATATGGAGTGGTATATACGAAATGAAGATCGTCATAGGCCGGAAATCCGTGCAGCTTTCAACATGGATGACGGAGGAATGAGTGAAGGATCCTTGGGTGAAGGATCCAAGGTTGACAAAGACGATGATGAAGACGAAAGCTCTGATGACGGGGCATGGGAAGCAGGTGCGGAGGAGAGATTGAGGAAAAATAACGAACATATCAGAGCATTGAATGCCAAGATTGGAGTTCTGACTAGGGAGCTATTTGAAATTTATCAAACTCCAATCTTTCATGAAGAAGATGCATGTGGCACTGATGAAGAGGTTGGGGGTGGAGTTGATGAAGGACATGGAGTTGGAGGTGAGGAGAATGCTGAAGTTGGGGGAGAAGAAGAAGGTGATGGACATGGAGTTGGAGGTGAGGAGGATGCTGAAGTTGGGGGAGAAGAAGAAGGTGATGGAAATGAAGTTGATGACCCCCTAGGTGCACATGCTGAAGTAAGAGGGGATGATGAAACTGTTGGTAACATTAATTTTATTGAAATAGATGATGATGTTGATGAAGAAGAACGGGAGGTCGTGCCATTGGCTATACCCCCATTGTGGAGTTTTGTTGGTGATCCAAGCACTAGTGTTGATGTAAACCAATTGTATACAGCAGTCAGCATCAGAGAGATTTACGTACACAGGTATATGGTATGAATTGTAGTTGTGGTTGAGGAATATGTATTGTTTGTGATTGACTAATATTTGTATGTTTAGGGTTGTAAGCGAAATAATTGGCCAAAGCTTGAGCACGACTTCAATTTATACTTTGGCCCCAATGAAACACGTTGATAACATGGTTAGTATTGTCACATTTGGTTGTGTTTCATGTTTTAGTCTATGTTAGTAATGTGAAATTTTTTTATTGTGTAGGTGGTGTTGTTTGCTTCTACGATCTTTATGTACTTTGAGAAAAGGTTGTGCGGTGTTGTTAAGAGGATTCATTTTAGTCCGTTATACTCGGTAAATAGAATTTGATATTGTATCATATTTATGATTGAAGAAAGTATTTTTGATCGATTTTTTATTGACGATTTTGAAATTGTCCACAGCACCATATTCTTACAGATTATAGGAGACGTCCACAGAATCGCCATGTATTCACGCTTCATAACTATAACAGTTATTTGCGTTCCGATCATTTTCGACTTGAAGAATTACCCACAGCGGACTTTGTGAGTAACCTTGAATTTGCAAATTTTGTCGACTTTTGGTTGTAAATGTGTTACTGAAATTGTTTAAATTTTTTGTAGTTGTTTCTGCCATTTGTCCACGATGATCATTGGTGGTGTTATTCAGTGAAATTGAGGTCAATGGAGATTTTTGTGATTGATTCATTGGGGAAGGGGATTAGAGACCGCAAAAGGATAGACACAGCCGTTGTAAGATTCGACATCTTTCATTGTTGATTACCGTGTGATTATGACATAACCCTGTATTGTTTAACTATTTATTGTATTTGTTAACTGGTAGGCTGAAAATATGGCACGGTTATTTTGCATCCTGATGAATACACCGGAAGGTAGTATTGGTCCTTTGACAGTTAAACAAGCAAATATCCCATCCCAACCAAACTTGTAAGTTTCTTCAACTGTACTGCCGGATTATATTGTGATGTATATGGGCAAAAGTAATCTGATGTTGTCGGTATATTATTTCAGACATGATTGTGGAGTAATAATGTTGAAAGCAATGGAAATCTGGGATGGAGATGAAAAATACAACGGGAAAAGCATGCCTGAATATACAACTGTAAGTTGGAACTGTGTGTTTGATAATATTCTTGTATGTCCTGGTTTCTAATGTGGAAAATGTTGGTTTCAGGAGGAGCTGCTTGGGATTAGAAAGAAATATGTGTGTGACTGGATCCTGGACAACGACAACATTAGAAGAATGGAAGCCCTACAGCTATACGGCATTGTCTAGGATTGCTAAGAAATTATCAAATTTTGACATGTATAAGATGTTCAAATATGTACCTAATGTTATTTGACAATTTTGACATGTATAAGCTGTTCAAATATGTACCTAATGTTATTTGACAATGTACAGTATGTGTTTGTAATAAGATTAGTGGTTGGATTTCGAAATGAATTGTTTTTACTTTGCGTTTGTGTTTGTTATAATGACAAAATTAGGGATTGAAAAATGAACGCAGCATTATAATAAAAATTTGAAAAGTACGAGACCATTTTCACTAAAATTAATGGTAATTAATGGGAAGGATTTGATCAACTTCTGAGTGGGGAGATGGGTGTTGGTCATTGATGTGAACGCAAGAAGCGTGGAGTGACCCGTGATGAGTAGGGGGACCAAGTAGTGCAAGGAATGAGTGAGAGTGCTGAAAAAAGGCTCTGGTAATCATTTACAGCACCCCTGTAAACGATTACCCGAGATGAATTGCAAATTTGTACAGAAAGTCCAACACAGGTACTCAGTCAGGTGAACAGGGGTCACCATTGGGAAAAAAACTGACTTTTATCCTAATATGCACCTGTCTGAGGCACGTGCAGGTGTTCCAGTGGTGGGAGAGGGTGTTTGATGATGTGATGTGAGTCCAAGGAGGGTGGGGAGACCCCTCATGAGTTGGAGGAGCAAGCTGTGCAAGGAATGAGTGAGAGTGCTGAAAAAAGGGTCTGGTAATCGTTTACAGCACCCCTGTAAACGATTACCCGAGAGAAAATGTCAATTTGTACAGAAAGTCCAACACAGGTACTCAGTCAGATGAACAGGGGTCACCATTGGGAAAAAAACTGAGTTTTAGGCACTTCTGCACCTGTCTGAGGCTTGTGCAGGTGTTCCATTGGTGGGAGAGGGTGGATGGTGATGTGATGTGAGTCCAAAGAGGGTGGGGAGACCCCTCATGAGTTGGGGGAGCAACCTGTGCAAGGGATGAGTGAGGGTGTTCAAAAAAGGGTCTGGTAATCGTTTACAGCACCCCTGTAAACGATTACCCGAGAGAAATTGGGAATTTGTACAGAAAGTCCAACAGAGGTACTCAGTCAGATGAACAGGGGTCACCATTGGGAAAAAAACTGACTTTTATGCTAATCTGCACTTGTCTGAGGCATGTGCAGGTGTTCCAATGGTGGGAGAGGTTGGCTGGTGATGTGATGTGAGTCCAAGGAGGGTGGGGAGACCCCTCATGAGTTGGAGGAGCAAGCTGTGCAAGGAATGAGTGAGAGTGCTGAAAAAAGGGTCTGGTAATCGTTTACAGCACCCCTGTAAACGATTACCCGAGAGAAATTGGGAATTTGTACAGAAAGTCCAACACAGGTACTCAGTCAGATGAACAGGGGTCACCATTCGAAAAAAAACTGACTTTTAGGCACTTCTGCACCTGTCTGAGGCTTGTGCAGGTGTTCCATTGGTGGGAGAGGGTGGATGGTGATGTGATGTGAGTCCAAAGAGGGTGGGGAGACCCCTCATGAGTTGGGAGAGCAACCTGTGCAAGGGATGAGTGAGGGTGTTCAAAAAAGGGTCTGGTAATCGTTTACAGCACCCCTGTAAACGATTACCCGAGAGAAATTGGGAATTTGTACAGAAAGTCCAACACAGGTACTCAGTCAGATGAACAGGGGTCACCATTGGGAAAAAAACTGACTTTTATGCTAATCTGCACCTGTGTGAGGCATGTGCAGGTGTTCCAGTGGTGGGAGAGGGTGGCTGGTGATGTGATGTGAGTCCAAGGAGGGTGGGGAGACCCCTCATGAGTTGAAGGAGCAAGCTGTGCAAGGAATGAGTGAGAGTGCTGAAAAAAGGGTCTGGTAATCGTTTACAGCACCCCTGTAAACGATTACCCGAGAGAAATTGGGAATTTGTACAGAAAGTCGAACACAGGTACTCAGTCAGATGAACAGGGGTCACCATTCGAAAAAAAACTGACTTTTAGGCACTTCTGCACCTGTCTGAGGCTTGTGCAGGTGTTCCATTGGTGGGAGAGGGTGGATGGTGATGTGATGTGAGTCCAAAGAGGGTGGGGAGACCCCTCATGAGTTGGGGGAGCAACATATATATATATACATATATACATATATACATATATATATACATATATACATATATATATATACATATATATATATACATATATACATATATATATATACATATATACATATATATATACTATACATATATGTATATACATATATATATATATATATATATATATATATATATATATACTTAAGTTCATAACAGGATGTCAAGAAAGAACTATGCTTAATCGAACGCTCATTTCGAAATGCAAATGCTCGTCCTGGAGTAGGATTCTTCTCAATTGAAAGAATCCAATTCTAACCAAGTTCACTAAGAAAACCGAACGGTCTAAGACTATTCAGTAATGAACATACACTATCTTAGGGGAATTTCATATTCAGAATTCATATATAATCAAATTCATTTCTTAACGTATAACTTCAAAACTTTACACAGTCATAGCATAATCAATTTTTCATACTTCATATAGTTCAAACATCTCAACCATCATACAACATATTCATTCAGTCAATCCAACGAACGCACATACATCGCATAATGATACAAATTAAATTAAATAAGCTTCCCTTACCTCTAGCGTGAACGAGCGTACAAGCTATAGGATGCGGTTTGTCTGACTAAAATTCTTCTAACCTCAACGTTCAATCAACTCTTCAAACCAAAACAAACGACAAACAAACTGGTTCAGAATGATACTATGAGCTCATGCAACTAGGAGTTGGTTTGCATGTGCCAGGAAACGAACGACTAAAGGCGAGAAAACTTACCAGTTCAGAACTCGAAACTGATCGATTCAGAATGAAGCTTAGGACGCCGGAAACGCTTCTACGGTGCCTGAATGGTGATCGGAGAAGAGAAAAGGTAAGATTTCTTAGAGAGAAGGGAGAGTTTTCTAGTGAGAAGGAGGAGAAAATGAGAAGTTCAGAGTTTTGGGGAAGAAGGATGCATGCAGAGTGAGTGGAACGGGGTTTTCAGAAAATCAGTTTTGCTTCCCACGTTAAAACAAACGTCCGCTCACCTGCTAACACCTGCCTTCCACTATCTGATTACCAAATCCTCGTTGCTTGACACCTGACGTCCGTTCAGAAGGGTTTTGGATGCGTTTTTAATGGTTCTGACAATAACAGTTTATTATTAATTTAAAATATAAAATGTCTAAAATTTGATTATCATATTAAATATAGTTTAATTTAATAATATAAATTTGTTTATATATTATTTTATATAGATTAAAAACTTAATCTATAAAAAATATCTCTGTTTTTAAAATATTTTTATTTTGACAATTATCTAGTTTAATATAAAGGTTCTCATCCTTCTGCTCTTCTCTTCTTATTTTTGTTTTCTAAATTCTCTTTTATATATATATATATATATATATATATATATAATTAATTTTATTAAGTTACAAAAATAATTACTGATTATTGTAATATAATTACAATATAATAAAATTTAGTTTTTTAAATATATAATTATTTTAGTATAAATTTAATAACATTATTTTATTTAAATAATATTAACTTTTAAGAGACAGAGCGTTTATTTATTTATTCCATATTATATATATATATATATATTTGAAGTAGTTAACTAAACAGTAATTTAGTTTTTATAATGCAAGATATAGATAATTTAGTTAATTATTCTCAATCTATTCTTATTACGAGATAACTTTTTTTTTAATTTTAGTAGAATTTTTTATTTTCATGAAAGGTTTTTCAAAAATGTCTTAAATATATATATATATATATATATATATATATATATATATATATATATATATATGTATATATATATATATAAAGTAAAATTATATTTTATAACTGTTTTCTTATATAAATACTTTTATCCTTTTATTTTTACAATTATAATTAATTTTATTATGTTACAAAAGTAATTACCGATTCTTGTAATATAATTACAATATAATAAAATTTAGTTTAGGTTTAGTGATTAGGGTTTAGGATTATGGGTTTAGAGTTTAGGGTCAATGTTTGGATTTAGTGTCTGGGTTTACGATGGAGGGTTGAAGATCAGGGGTCGAGCGTCGAGCATCTAGCGTCAAGAGTCAAGGGTTTAGCGTTAGGGTTGAGAGTGGAGGGTAGAGGGTTGAGGGTCGAACGTCGAGCATCGATGGTCGAGGGTCGAGCGTCATGAGTTGGAGGTCGAGGATTGGGTGACAGGGGCGGGTGACGGGGGCGGGGTACGGGGATGGGCTACAATTGACGGGGGACGGGAGACAAGGGTTAAGGGTCGAGGGTCGAGGGTTGAGAATCGAGGATCGATGGTTGAGGGTTGAGGGTCGACGGTCGAGGGCACTGAGAGTCGAGGGTCGATGGACGAGGGTGGAAGGTGGAGGGTCAAGGGTTTATTTAGGGTTTAGCGTGAGGGTTTAATGTTTATTGTTTAATGGTTAAGGTTTGGTGTTTAGGGTTTAGGGTTTGGTGTTTAGAGGTTAGGGTTTAGGCTTTAGTGTTTGGGTATCAAGGTTTTAGGGTTTAAGGTTTGAGTTTAGAGTTAGAGTTTACAGCTAGGGTTAGGGTTTAGGGTTTATGGTTTAGGATTTAGGGTCAGGGTTTGGGTTTAGTGTTAGGGTTTACGGTGGAGGGTTGAGGACTGAGGGTTGAGGGTTAAGGGTCGAGGGTCGAGGTTCAAGGGTCGAAGGCCGAGGGCACCGAGAGTCAAGGGTCGATGGTTGAGGACTGAGGGTCGATGGTGGAGGGTCGAGGGTCGAGAGTTTATTGTTAGGGTTTAGGGTTTAGCATGAGGGTTTAAGGTTTACTGTTTAATGGTTAGAGATTAGGGTTTACGATTTAGTATTTAGGGTTTAGGTTTAGTGTTTGGGTATAAGAGTTTTAGGGTTTAGGGTTTGATGTTTAGTGACTAGAGTTTAGGATTAGGGGTTTAGAATTAGGAGTTTAGGGTTTAGGGTCAGGGTTTAGGTTTAGTGTCAGTGTTTATGGTGGATGATTGAGGATAGAAGGTCGATGGTCGAGGGTCAAGGGACGAGGGTCGAGGGTCGAGGGTCGAGTGTTTAGCGTTAAGATTGAGGGTCAAGGGTCGAATGTCGAGGGTCGAGGGTCGAGGGTATAGCGTCGAGTGTCGAGCGTCGAGGATCGAGGGTCGAGGGTCGAGGATCGAGGGTCGAGGGTCGAGGGTCGAGGATCGAGGGTCGAGGGTCGAGGGTCGAGGGTCGAGGGTCGAGGGTCGAGGGTCGAGGGTTGAGGGTCGAGGGTCGAAGGTCGAGGGTCGAGGGCAATGAGAGTCGAGGGTCGTGGACCGAGGACTGAGGGTTGAGGGTCGAGGGTTTAACATTAGGGTTGAGGATTGACGGTTGAGGGTTTAGGGTTGATGGTTGGGGGTTGATGGGTTATGGTTTTTGGTTGATGGCTTATGCTTGATTGTTTAGGGTTTAGAGTTTAAGGTTTAGGGTTAAGGGTTTACGATAGGGTTTACGATAGGGTTTAAGGTTTACTATTTAATGTTAAGGGTTTAGGGTCGAGGTCAGAGGATCGAGGGTAGAGGGAGGAGGGTGGATGGTCGAGGGTTTAGGGTTGTGCGTGATGGTTTAAGGTTTTCTGTTTAATGGTTAGGGTTTAGGGTTTAGGTTTATGTTTGGGTATCAGAGTTTTAGGGTTTAGGGTTTGATGTTTAGTGATTTGAGTTTAGGATTTAGGGTTTAAGGTTTAAGGTTTAAAGTTTGAGTTTAGAGTTAACGTTTACGACTAGGGGTAGGATTTAGGGTTTAGGGTCAAGGTTTGGGTTTAGTGTCAAGGTTTATGGTGGAGGATTGAGGATTGAAGGTTGAGGGTCAGGGGTCAAAGGGCGAGGGTCGAGGGTTTAGCGTTAAGGTTGAGGGTTGAGAGTGGAGGGTCGAACGTCGAGGGTCGAACATCGAAGGTCGAGGGTCGAGGGTCGAGGGTCGAACATCGAGCGTCAAAGGTCGAGGGTCGAGGGTCAAGGGTCGAGTGCCTAGGGTTGAGAGTTGAGGGCCGAGCGCAGAGGGGCGATGGTCGAGGGTTTAGGGTCGAAGGCAACGAGAGTCGAGGGTCATGGGCCGAGAGCCGAGGGCTGAGGGCTGAGGTTCGAGGGTCGAGGGTTGATGGCTGAGGACCGAGGATTGAGGGTTTAGATTCAATGGTCGAGGGCCAACGGCCGAGGGCACCGAGGGTCGAGGGGCGAGGGTGGAGGGTCAAAGGTTTATTTAGGGTCTAACGTTTAGCGTAGGGATGGCAAAAAAATCCGTACCCACGGATATCCGCTGATAAAATCCGCGACGGATAGTTAATACCCGCGGATATTTACTATCCGCAACCCGCGGATAGTAGATATTTTAATACCCGCTTATAAACGAGTCGGATGCGAGTATTATACTATCCGTACCCGCGGATACCGCTACCTGCAAAAAATAAAAATAAAAATTTAATTTATATTTTATTAAGTTAAATTTAATTATAAGGCTTAATTACCTACTTAGTCCCCATGTTAGGAGGTAATTTTCTGTTTAGTACCCAGTTTTAAAAATGTAGGCATTTGGTACCTATGTTTTGAAATTTGTATCAATTCAATCCTATCCCGTTAACGGCGTTATAATTGATGCGAGAAATTAAGGACGTTAATGATAGCCTGGGTGGAATAGCTATCAAATGTTTGAATGCATCTTCATTAACGTTCTTAATTTCTCGCATCAATTATAACGCCGTTAACTGGATAGGATTGAATTGATACAAATTTCAAAACATAGGTATCAAATGCCTACATTTTTAAAACCGGGTACTAAACAGAAAATTACCTCCTAACATGGGGACTAAGTAGGTAATTAAGCCTAATTATAATTAACAAGATTACAAGATTAAATTTAATTAAAATTGAATTTAAATTTATATTTAATATAATTTATATTATATTTTATATATTTTTTGTAATTCTATTTTAATAATTTATTAAAATATTATTTTTTTAATATTTGTGGGTATCCGCGGATATCCGCGAGTTTTAAAATATCCGCGGATATTTTTTAAGCGGGTATCCCTGCGGGTAGCGGGTCGGGTAGCGGGTGGATTTTTTTTTGTCGGATCGGGTTGCGGGTAGGCACTATCCGTGCCCGACCCGACCCGTTGTCATCCCTAGTTTAGCGTGAGGTTTTAATGTTTATTATTTAATGGTTAAGGTTTAGTGTTCAGGGTTTAGGGTTTGGTGTGTAGGGGTTAGGGATTAAGGTTTAGTGTTTGGGTATCATGACTTTAGGGCTTAGGGTTTAAGGTTTAGGGTTTGAGTTTAAAGTTAGAGTTTACAATTAGAGTTAAGGTCTAGGGTTTATGGTTTAGGGTTTAGGGTTAGGGTTTGGGTTTAGTGTTAGGGTTTACGGTGGAGGGTTTAGGATTGAGGGTGGAGGGTCGAGGGTCGATGGTCGAGGGTCGAAAGCCGTGCACCAAGGGTCGAGGGTCGCCGATCGATAGTCAAGGGCCAAGGGTCGAGAGCACCGAGGTTCAAGGGTCCAGGGACGAGAGCCTAAGGCCGACCGTCGGGCGTCATTTTTCGAGGGATGACGACACCGAGGGTACCGAGAGTAGAGGGTCGAGGGTCTAGCTTGATGATCGAGTGTCGAGGGTCGAGGGTCGAGCTACGAAGTGTGAGGATCGAGGGTCGAGGGTCGAGGGTCGAGGGTCGAGGGTCGAGGGTCGAGGGTCGAGGGTCGAAGGTCGAGGGTCGAGCCTCGAGCTACGAGGGGCGAGAGTTGAGGGTTGAACATCGAGGGTTGAACGTCGAGCGTCGAATGTCGAGGGTATAGGATCGAGCATCAAGGACCGAGGACACCGAGATCGAGGGTCAAGAGTCAATGGTTGAGGTTCGAGGGTCGAGGGAGAAGGTCGAGGGTTGAGGACACCCAGAGTGGAGGCCAAGGGTCGACGGTCGTGGGTCGATGGTTTACCATTAGGGTTGAGGGTCAAGGGCGAGGGTCGAGGGTCGAGGGACGAAGGTCAAATATGAAGAGTCGAACATCGAACGTCGAGCATCTAGGGTAGAGGGTCGAATGTCGAGCTCCGAGGGCATCGAGGTCGAGGGTAAGAGTCGACGATCCAAGGTCGAGAGTCGAGGGTCAAGGGGGTGGATCGTCGAGCCTTGAGAGCACTAAGGTCGAGCTTCGAGAGCCGTGGGCATCGAGGGTCGAGGGTCGAGGGAAGAGGGCCGAGCGTCAAGGGAAGAAGGTCGAGCTTCGAGTGTCGAGGGTCGAGGGCCGAGCGACGAGGGTCGATGGTTGAGGGCCGAGCGCATCGAGAATCGAGAGTCGAGTGTTGAGGGTCGAGGGTCAACAGTCAAGGGTCGAGGTTCGAGGGACGAGGGCTGATGGTCGGACATCGAGGGTCGAGCTTCGATGGCCAAGGGTTTAGCATTAGTGTTGCGGGTCGAGGACCGAGGGTCGAGGATCAAGGGTCGAGGGTCAAGGGTCCAAGACCGAGGGTCCAGCGTTCTGGGTCGTGCGTCAAGTGCCGAGGGTCAAGGGTCGTGGGTCCAACATCGAGCGTTGAGGGTCGATGGTCAAGGGTCAAGCTTCGAGTGTTGAGGGTCAAGGGCCGAGCACCGAGGTTCGAGGGTCGAGGAACGAGGGCCAGGGCCAAGGGTCAGGCATCGAGGATCAAGCGTCGAGGGTCGATGATCAAGGGTCGAGGCTCGATGGTCAAGGGTCGAGGGTTGAAGGTCGAGGGCCAAGCGCGGAGGTTCGACTGTCAAGGGTCGAAAGCCGAGGGTCGGGCGTCGAGCATCAAGCGTTCAGGCTTGAGGGTCGAATATCGTGGGTATAGGCTCGAGCATCGAGGTCGAGGGTCAAGAGTCGAGGACCGAGGGTCGAGGGTCGAGGCCCGAGTTCGAGGGTCGAGGGTCGAGGCCCGAGTTCGAGGGTCGAGGGTCGAAATTTTAGCGTTAGGGTTAAGGGTTGAGGATCTAGGGTTGAACGTTAAAAATCGAGGGTATAGGTTCGAGCATCGAGCTTCGAGAGCATAGAGGGTCGACCTTCTAGGGTCGAGGGCACTGAGGATCATTGGTTGAGGGCCGACAGCCGAGGGTCAAGCGTCGAGGGTCGAGCGTCAAGGGTCGAGCATCGAGGTCGAGGTTCGACCGTCGAGCTTCGAAAGCACTGAGGGTTGAGCTTCTAGGCCGAGGGCACCAAGAGTCAAGGGTTGAGGGCTGAGAGCCGAGGGTCGAGGATCTAGGGTCGAGGATCTAGGGTCGAGGGCCAAGGGTCGAGGGCCGAGGGTCGAGGTTCGAGCGTCGAGTTTCGAAAGCACCGAAGGTCGAGCTTCTAGGGTTGAGGACACCAAGGGTCAAGGGTAGAGGGCCGAGCACCGAGTGTCAGGCGTCGAGTTTCGAAGGCTGAGGATCGAGCGTCGAGCGTCGAACATCGAGGGTCGGGAGTCGAGAGTCAAGGGTCGAACATCGAGCATCGAAGGTATAGGGTGGAGCGTCAAGCGTTGAGTGTCCAAAGCACCGAGGGTCAAGCTTCGAGGGCCGAGCGTCGAGCGTAAAGGATTAGGGTCGAGGGTCAAGGTTCGAGCGTTAAGCTTCAAAAGCACCTTGGGTCGAGCTTCATGGGCAGCCGAGCACCAACGGTCGGGAGCCGAGGGTCGAGAGTCGAGGGTCGAGGCCGAGGGCCGAGGGTCGAGTTACGAGGGTCGAGGGTGTTGAGGGTCGAGGGCCGAGGGTCGGGGCCGAGTGCCATGGGTAAAGGGTTGAGGGTCCAGTGTCCAGGGTCGAGTGGCAAGGGTCGAGTGTCAAAGGCCGAGGGCCGAGGGTCGAGGGCCGAGAGCCGAGTTACGAGGGTCGAGGGCCGAGGACCGAGTTACGAGGGTCGAGGGCCAAAGGCTGAGGGTCGAGGGTCGAGGGTCGAGGATCGAGGATCGAGCGTTGAGCTTCGAAAGCACCTTGGGTCGAGCTTCTAAGGCTGTCAAGGGTATAGGTCGAGGGCCGAGCGCCAGGGATGGACAACGAAGGTCGAGGCCCGAAGGTCGACGGTCGAGTTTCGAAGGTCAAGGATCGAAGGTCGAGGGTCGAGGGTCGAGGGTCGAGGGTCGAGGGCCGAGTGTCAAGGGCAGAGTGTCGAGGGTCCGAGATCGAGGGTCGAGTTTCGAGGGTCGATGGTCGAAGGCCAAGGGTCGAGGATCGAGCGTCGAGGGTCGAGGGCCGAGGGTCAAGGGTCGAAGGCCGAGGGTCAAGGGTCAAGGGTTGAGTTTCGTGGATCGAGGGCCGAGCGCCGAGGATCAACAAGGGTCGAGGGTCAAGTTTCGAGGGTCGAGGGTCGAGGGTCGAGGGTCGAGTGCCGAGGGTAGAGTTTCGGGGGTCGATGGTCGAGGGTCGAGGTCGAGCGTCGAGGGTCCAGGGTTGAGGATTGAGGGCGAGGGTCGAGGATCGAGCGTCGAGGGTCGAGGGCCGAGGGTCTAGGGTCGATGGTTGAGTTTCGAGGATCGATGGCCGAGGGCCGAGTTTCGAGCGTCGAGGGTCGAAGGCCGAGGGCCAGGGACTTAGGTTCGAGCGTCGAGGGTCGAGAGTCGAGGTTCGAACGTTGAGCTTCAAAAGGACCTTGGGTTGAGCTTTTAGGGCCGCCGAGGATCAAGGGTCGAGGGTCGAGAAAGACGAGGGTCAGGCGTCGAGGGTCGAGGGCCGAGCGTCGATGGTCAAGGATCGAGGGTCAAGGTTCGAGGGTCGAGCGTCGAGGGTCAAGAGTCGAGGATCGAGTGTTGAGCTTCGAAAGCACCTTAGGTCCCGCCAAGGGTCAAGGGTCAAAGGTCGAGGGCCGAGTACCAAGTACCGAGGGTTGGATGTTGAGGATCGAGGGCCGAGGGTCGGGGCCAAGTGCCGTGGGTCGAGGGTCGAGGGTCGAGGGCCGAGGGCCGAGGGCCGAGGGTCGAGGGTCGAGCATTGAGCTTCGGAAGCACCTTGGGTCGAGCTTCTAGGGCCGTCGAGGGTCAAGGGTCAAGGGCCGAGCGCCAAGGGTCAGGCGTCAAGGGCCAAGGGCCGAGTGTCGAGGGCCAAGGGCGAAAGGCCGATGGACGAGGCTTGAGGGTCGAGCGTGGAAAGCACCTTAGGTCGAGCTTCAAGGGCTGCCGAGGGTCAAGGGTCGAGGGCCGAGCGACGAGGGTCGGGCGACGAGGGTCGGGCATCGAGGGCTGAGGATTGAGTGTCAAGTTTGGAGGGTCGAGGATCGAGTGTCGAGGGCTGAGGATCGAGTGTCGAGGGTCGAGGGCCGAGGGTCGAGGGTCGAGGGTCGAGGGTCGAGGGTCGAGGGTCGAGGGTCGAGGGTCGAGGGTCGAGGGTCGAGGGTCGAGGGTCGAGGGTCGAGGGTCGAGGGTCGAGGGTCGAGGGTCGAGGGTCGAGGGTCGAGGGTCGAGGGTCGAGGGTCGAGGGTCGAGGGTCGAGGGTCGAGGGTCGAGGGTCGAGGGTCGAGGGTCGAGGGTCGAGGGTCGAGGGTCGAGGGTCGAGGGTCGAGGGTCGAGGGTCGAGGGTCGAGGGTCGAGGGTCGAGGGTCGAGGGTCGAGGGTCGAGGGTCGAGGGTCGAGGGTCGAGGGTCGAGGGTCGAGGGTCGAGGGTCGAGGGTCGAGGGTCGAGGGTCGAGGGTCGAGGGTCGAGGGTCGAGGGTCGAGGGTCGAGGGTCGAGGGTCGAGGGTCGAGGGTCGAGGGTCGAGGGTCGAGGGTCGAGGGTCGAGGGTCGAGGGTCGAGGGTCGAGGGTCGAGGGTCGAGGGTCGAGGGTCGAGGGTCGAGGATCGAGGATCGAGCATCGAGGGTCGAGGGCCGAGGGTCTAGGGTCGATGGTTCAGTTTCGAGGATCGAGGGCCGAGTTTCGAGCGTCGAGGGTCGAAGGCCGAGGGCCAGGGACTTCGGTTCGAGTGTCGAGGGTCGAGGGTCGAGGTTCGAACGTTGAGCTTCAAAAGGACCTTGGGTTGAGCTTTTAGGGCCGCCGAGGATCAAGGGTCGAGGGTCGAGAAAGACGAGGGTCAGGCGTCGAGGGTCGAGGGCCGAGCGTCGATGGTCAAGGATCGAGGGTCAAGATTCGAGGGTCGAGCGTCGAGGGTCAAGAGTCGAGGATCGAGCGTTGAGCTTTGAAAGCACCTTAGGTCCCGCCAAGGGTCAAGGGTCAAAGGTTGAGGGTCGAGTACCGAGTACCGAGGGTCGGATGTTGAGGGTCGAGGGCCGAGGGTCGAGGCCGAGTGCCGTAGGTCGAGGGTCGAGGGTCGAGGGTCAAAGGGCGAGGGTGTGCCGAGGGCCGAGGACCGAGGATTGAGGGTCGAGGGTTGAGGGTCGAGGACGAGTTTTGAGGGTTGAGAGTCGAGGTTCCAGGGTCGAGGGTCGAAGGTGTTTCAAGGGTTGACAGCTGAGGGACAAGGGTCGAGGGTCGAGTTTCGAGGGCCAAGGGTCAAGTTTCAAGGATCGATGGTCAAGGGTCGACTTTCGAGGGTCGAGGGTCGAGGGTCGATGGTCGAGGGCCGATAACACGCCATTAATAATCGACAAAACAAGTTTTGCCTACCACGCTAGGCGCAAATTAACGTAGAAAAAAAATAATGTAAGCGTAAGTAATGAAATCTTTAGTTTCACAGTGCAAAGAATTTGCTCCCACAATTTGTATATCCTTCCCACATTACAAAGTAACGAAACCTTTAGTTTCACCGTACACAGAATTTCCTTTCACAATTTGTATGTCCTTCCCACATTACAAAGTAATGAAACCTTTAGTTTCAGAGTGTAAGAATTTGCTCCCACAATTTGTATATCCTTCCTACATTACAAAGTATTGAAACCTTTAGGTTCACTGTGCACAAAATTTCCTCCCACGTATATCTTTCCCACATTAGAAAGTAATGAAACCTTTGGTTTCACAGTGCACAAAATTTCCTCCCACAATTTGTATATACTTCCCACATTACAAAGTAGTGAGACATTTAGTTTCATAGTGCACAAAATTTCATCCCACAATTTGTATATCCTTCCCACGTTACAAAGGAATGAAACCAAATGAAACCTTTGGTTTCACAGTACACAGAATTTCCTTCCACAATTTGTATATCTTTCCCACATTACAAGTATATACTCCATTAATATAACATGTACAAGTGATTCTCACAAACTCCCACATTCCAATAACACGTCATTAATAATCCACCAAACAAGTTTAGCCAGCCACAATCAACCCAATGAAACTGAAGAGAGAAAAGGCCTATATTCATTGTGAACTACGTTACACAACAAATCCAAACACCATTGCAAAAATATCACAATTCAATCCATGTTTACGGTGAAGAAGTTTGAGACATTAAATAACAGAACAAAATCATCATCCAAAATGTCTGCAAAATATTCTCCTACACCATTCTAACCTCTTTTCAACTATTTTAATCAAATGTCTACAAAAGAAATCTCAGATCTGGCAACAAGATGAAAAGGAATTCTGATAAAGAGGAACTACTAATAGAAAAAGACATAGAGAAACTATATGTAAATTTGACTCAAAAAATCAATGGGAAAACTCTCACAAACTCGATGAGATGCACACAACACTAATCCAAAACTCATAACATAATCGATGTCATACAAGAAGAAACATGCATTTCTTGTCTTCCTAAAAGGACCAGAAATTCTAAAAAGACTAGAAATGCAAGAACTCAAAAAAACCCAACGGACCTAATTGCTAACAACATGCTCGATAGATGCAGGTCATAACAATTCAATCCTAATGTTCGGTGATCAAGTAATTATGAATATGTTGAGCAGTTATCATTTCACGTTTAATTTCAAGCTTCATGTAGATGGTAAGGCTCAAACAAATCCTATTCCAAAAAGTATTGTTGTTTACTGATCTAGAAACAGCAAGGAAAGCAACCAACCCAAAACCCAAACAAAAAAAATAGCAAATTCAGATTAATAGTATAAAACCAGGGGAGACCTGGTAAGAGACTTGATGTGATTACGTCATCCTGTTCATGAACTCAAAATCCAAATAAGATAAAGATGCTAATAATAGAGAAATTAAATAGAGAGGACAACACTCAGAAGAAATTCGATTATCCCAAGTTGTAAAATTCGACACTCTAGTTATTTTGAAATCTCAGAGAGACTAGGCAGCGTGTCTTGAAAAGGAATGAATGAAAATATTTCAAACAACTCCTAAATTTGACAGTCCTAATTCAGTGTACTAAGAATCACATAAAATTTATGTGAAAGAGTAACAAAAACACCACTGCAAAGAAACAAATGGCAATTGAATCCTTATGCTTAGTCATCAAATCCCGAGAAACCAAATAGAGAGGAAACTTAAAAGAAATTAGTTTAAGCTGAAAAAAAACCAGTTCAACACCTAGACGTAATCAAACATAGAACCTACATTTAAATTCAAATAGATGTCCATCATCACATAAAAAGTTCTGAAGATCTGCTGCCAAAGTTTCCACATCCAATGATGAATAATAAATTATAGACTTCAAAAACAATAGAGACAACATAGTCAATCATAACAGACTCTACGAGATACAAGTCATGACAGGAAACTAAATCAAACCCTGCTGCAAAGAAACAAATCACAACTCAATCCTAATGTTCGGTGGTCAACTTTAGCAATCTCAAATAATAGTAGAAGAAACACGTAAAAGAAATTAGGTTATCTTGAGAAGTTGCCCTTTCATGTTACATTCAATCGGCAAGGGAAACAGTTCAACCAACTCCTGGATTTGTCAGAAATAAAATAACCCGGTCGTTAGCAGTTCTAAATCTTCTTCCAATTTGTTGCATCAAGAATCAGCACCACAAAATTGACAGACATGCATACCTTCCTATTCAATTAACAAGAGAGACTAAAGCAATTCCAATTCGAACATAAAGATAAAACCTAAAGCCTCACAAGAAGTCCAATAATCAACTGTCACCACGACCTAACAAACATTCATAATAAGTCTTCCCTATAGAGCCCAAGTAATGGAGAATAATTAAGAAAACAATAAACACTAAACAATTGAACAAAAAAAAAAGTACTCCCACATTCCCTATATAACTAACTTGTTTCTCCATCAAATTCAGAAACTCATCAAATAAATTAATTCTTTAATTGTAAGGTGCAAATATGCTAGCTCTCCCAATATTACGATTGATCCAATATTCAAAACGACAGAGAAATCCCAAACGAAGTCTCTGCTTGCTGCAAACAAATAAATGCAAATAGTGCAAGCCCTGATATATTTTTATAAAAGTGAAAAGCGTTATGGGATTCAATCCTCACATGAATAACCACAACAACTACAATTAACAGAGCACAAGAACGGAATGATCGGATAGAAATAGCATAACTATGAAAAACCAAAATTAATAGGGAAAACATATAAAGTAAGAAAGAAAGATTATTTTGAACATAACATGGCTCTATAGCTGAGAAAATTTTACGAGTCTGTAAAAGAACAAATTAAAATAGAAGGAAACGAAACTCTTTACAATAAGATGACTCAATTGCAGAAAGAAAAGTATAAGTGTGGCAAAAAGAGAGAACAGGAGAGAAAAGTGCTTACCCACAACAGTTTCAAGAAGGGAATGGCTGACACAGACGTGATGAAACCCACAAAAATTCAAAAACCGTAACGGCTAAGTTTTTTTTCAATTAGAAGAGGTACTTTTGTGGGTATCAAATCAACAGAGTCAAAGGCCCACCAACACAAATATTGTTGACTCTTTACAAAAAGATGAGTCAGAGTGGGTGAAAAAAATTTCGAGTGTGGAAAAGAAAGAGAAAAATAAGAAGAAAAATGCTCACCCAACACAGGCTTCCAAAACGGATGGCCGACAGGCGTGATCAACCCAACAAAAAATCATAGCTGTAATGGCCAAGCTTATTTAAAATAGAAGAAATACTTTTTATGGGTATCAAATTAAAAGAAATACTTTTGTAGTCAAAGACCCAACAACACAAATGTCGATGATTCCTATCTCTTAAAGAGCCTGTTACAAAATCCAGAACTGCCACTCGACATGATTATCCAATGAAATAATAAACGTCGATGACTCCTAACTCTTATAGAGCCTGTTACAAAGACAATAACTCCCACACCACAAGTCCAGTGAAATAATAAACCCAGCTAAAACAAGGAATGCAAATAATAATAAAACTTACAGTTTCACAGGATTTTCATCCACTACTTCTCAAACCTACAGCACACATCCATTGCCTCCCTATAAAGCTCAAGAGGAAAGCAAGAAGAATTAAATCGAAAAAATAATCTCTTACAAGATTAAAAAGTACAGGAACAATAAGGTAATTACACAAACTCAAGACTCGATGAAGATAGAAATCAGCATTGCTTGTTCAGTGCTTGAAAAAGAATGGATACAAACATTTGATATATATATCTGTCATCTAAATACCTTCACATGATACATCAGTTTTCTTCCTTGCAAAGACCAAGAATGTCTTAGTAGAAAACCAAGTCACGATGAATCCATACACTCAAGAATGAAAAACTAATAGATAACCTCATTAGAGCCTTGATGCTACGCAGGAACAATTCATAAATTCAAGAACCAAAAACCCAATGGATAAACTCGTAACAGGCTCTCGAAACTAATCCAAAGACTGGAGCAGAGACACAAATAACAATCCAATCCTTACTTCTCAGTGATCAAGTCCAGAGAAATTTTATACAGAAGAAACTATGTTACCCTGAGCCGTTGCAAATGAATAAAAGTTAAATGGCTGATGTAACAGAAGAGAAAATAAAAGATCAGTAAAAATCGATTGGATAAATTCAAGAATTAAAAATTCAAGTATAGAACCGAAAGATAAATTCAAGAACTGAGAAAGCAATGGAGAAACTCATAACCGGGATCGCTCTCCATGCCATGCAGGACGTTACATAACTAACTCAGACACTGCCGCAGAGAAACAAATCACAGCAGGCTTCATAAATTAATAAAAGCTAAAAGTGCACAGAGGTTAAGAAAAATTCATAAATTCAAGAATACAAAAACCAATGGAAACACTCTCATAACAGGCTTCTGTAGATGCAAGATGTTACACAAAACTAATCCAAACACCAGTGCATAGAAACAAATCACGATTCCATCCTTGTGTTAATTTGTCGTGAGCCATTCCAACTACTCTTCAACTATCTTAATCACATGTCCGCAAAAGGAATCTCAAACCTGGCAACGATAATGTTTCAAACAAAATTCGTTCCATTTACAACTTTTCTCTTTTCATATCAAGAGAAAATAGTCAAAGGTTTCAACTAAAAGTGGTTATCGACAAGGCACCTTAGTAATAGAACTTTTCAAACCGAGAAGCATATCATCACATGTCCCATATTCATCCCAAAGTACCTCTATAAAACCCAAAATTCACGTCAAGAATTAAAGGACAACGTAGCAGACAAATTCTCCCCAAATGTCAAAGTCTAATATACACTCCCACATTACAAGCATATACACCATTAATAAAACTTGTAGAAGTGACTATCACAAACTCCCACATTCCAATAACTCGTCATTAATAATCCACCAAATAATGAAACCTTTAGTTTCACTGTGCACAAAATTTCCTCCCACAATTTGTATATCCTTCTCACATTACAAAGTAATGAAACCTTTGGTTTCACAGTGCACAGAATTTCCTCCCACAATTTGTATATCTTTCCCTCCTCACAAGCATATACTCCATTAGTATAACTTGTACAAGTCATTGTCACAAACTCCCACATTCCAATAACACGTCATTAATAATCCACCAAACAAGTTTAGCCAGCCACAAATTAACATAGAAAAAAAATAATGTAAGCGTAAGTAATGAAATCTTTAGTTTCACAGGGCTCAGAATTTTCTCCCACAATTTGTATATCCTTCCCACTTAACAAAGTAATGAAACCTTTAGTTTCATAGTGCACAAAATTTCCTCCCACAATTTGTGTATCCTTCCCACATTAAAAAGTAATGAAACCTTTAGTTTCATAGTGCATAGTGCACAGAATTTCCTCCCACAATTTGTATATCCTTTCCACATTACAAAGTAATGAAACCTTTAGTTTCACAGTGCAGAGAATTTCCTCCCACAATTTATATATCCTTCCCACATTACAAAGTAATAAAACCTTTAGCTTCATAGTGCACAGAATTCCTCCCACAATTTGTATATCCTTCCCACATTACAAAGTAGTGAAACCTTTAGCTTCACAGTGCACAAAATTTCCTCCCACAATTTATATATCCTTCCCACATTAGAAAGTAATGAAACCTTTAGTTTCAAAGTGCACAACATTTCCTCCCACAATTTGTATATCCTTCCCACATTACAAAGTAATGAAACTTTTAGTTTCACAGTGCACAAAATTTCCTCCCACAATTTGTATATCCTTCCCACATTACAAAGTAATGAAACCTTTGGTTTCATAGTACATAGAATTTCCTCCCACAATTTGTATATCTTTCCCACATTCATATACTCCATTAATATAACATGTACAAGTGATTGTCACAAACTCCCACATTCCAATAACACGTCATTAATAATCCACCAAACAAGTTTAGCCAGCCACAAATTAACGTAGAAAAAAAATAATGTAAGCGTAAGTAATGAAACCTTTAGTTTCACATGGCACAAAATTTTCTCCCACAATTTGTATATCCTTCCCACTTTACAAAGTAATGAAACCTTTGCCTTCACAGTGCACATAATTTCCTCCCACAATTAGTATATCTTTCCCACATTACAAGCATATACACCATTAATATAACTTTTAGAAGTGATTGTCACAAGCTTCCACATTCCAATAACACGCCATTAATAATCCACCCAACAAGTTTAGCCAGCCACAAATTAACGTAGAAAAAAAATAATGTAAGTGTAAGTAATCAAACATTTACCTTCACAGTGCACAAAATTTCCTCCCACAACTCATAGCTTGCCTTTCCTATGAATCCCGTCCATGAATTAAATAGAAGACTTTACACAGAGGATAAGAAATATTCATAAATTTAGAACTACATAAACCAGTGAAAAAACTCTCGTAACAGGCTTCTCTAGATGCAAAAGTTACACAAATTAATCCAAACACCAATGTATAGAAACAAATCACATAGAAACAAATCACAATTCAAACCTTGTGTTTATTGATGATGCTTAGGTTAGCTTGTTCTGAGCCATTCCAACTACTCTTCAACTATTTTAATCACATGTCCGCAAAAGAAATCCCAAACCTGGCAGCGACATGAAAAGGAATTTTAATAAAGAGGAACTACTACTTATAGAAGAGGACCCACAGAAATAAATGAAGAAACTCTAATAAACTCGATGTACACGATACTAATCTTGAGGTTATTACCATTAAAATGAAAGGAAAGACTTGTAAGATTCGTCCATTTAATTTGCTGCCCAACAAAATATTATATATATATATATATATATATATATATATATATTCAAAATGTTAAACAAGAATATTATATTTTGCAAGAACGAGTTCAAAATTCGATTATCAATACAGGAAATGAAATAAGACTACAAAATAAAGGTTTGTAATAAAAAAAATGAAGTCAACCCTGAATGTTGGCTAATTACCACTAATAAAATGAATGGAATGTTCAAGATTCATCTTTTCAAAACACCTAAGAAAATAAAAAAATAATTATCAGAACTTCAAATCAGAAGTTAACAATCGACCTAATGAAAGTGAAGAGAGAAAAGGACTCTATGAAAACGAAATGTCCACATGATAAATTATCAAGAACCGATTGCTAATTACCACCACTAAAATTCAACTTTATAGAACTTTCAAACAAAGAATCAAAGCCCAACCCCACATGTCCCATTTTCATTGTGCATTACGTTATACAACAAATCCAAACACCATTGCAAAGATATCACACAACAAATTCAAACAGCATTGCAAAGATATCACATTTCAATCCATGTGTATGGTGAATAAGTCTGAGACATTAAATAACAGAAGAAAATCATCATCCAAAAAATTAAGTTAGATTATCTTACACATTAAATAACCTCTTTTCAACTATTTTAATCAGATGTCTGCAAAAGAAATGTAATATCCGACAACAAGATGAAAAGGAATTCTAATAAGGAGGAACTACTACTAATAGAAAAAGACATATAAAAAAGATATGTAAATTTGACTCAAAAATCAATGGGAAACTCTCACAATCTCGATGAGTTGTACAATGATACACGACACTAATCCTAAAGCTCAACATACACGATACCAATCTTGAACTTATTACCACTAAAATTAAAGGAATGACTATAAGATTCGTCCTTTTAATTTTCTATCCAAGGAAATACAAAAAGGAAATTTTCAGAACCTAAAAACATTGATTTCATGCAAGAACATTGATGTTTTGCTAGAACAAGTTCAAAATTCAATTGTCAATACAGGAAACGAAACAAAACAACAAAATAAAGGTTTGTAATAAAAAAATGAAGTCAACCCTGAATGTTGGCTAATTACCACTATCAAAATGAACGGAATGTTAAAGATTCGCTTTTTCAAAACACCAAAGAAAATAAAAAATTAATTATCAGAACATCAAAACAGAAGTGGGATAATCAAAATTGAACAATCAACCCAATAAAAGTGAAGAGAGAAAAGGATTCTATGAAAACGAAAAGTCCACATGATAAATTATCAAGAACCGGTTGCTAATTACCACTACTAAAATTCAACGAACTTTCAAACAAAGAATCAAATCCCGACCCCACATGTCCCATATTCATTGTGCACTACGTTATAACACAAATCCAATCACCACTGCAAATATATCACAATTCAATCCATGTGTACGGTGAAGAAGTCCGAGACATTAAATAATAGAAGAAAATCATCATCCAAAAAAATAAGTTAGATTATCCTACACCATTCTAACCTCTTTTCAACTATTTTAATCAAATGTCTGCAAAAGAATTCTCATATCTGGCAACAAGATGAAAAGGAATTCTGATAAGGGCTATTACTAATAGAAAAAGACATATAGAAACTATATTTAAATTTCACTCAAAAATCAATGGGAAACTCTCACAAACTCCATGAGATGTACAATATTACACGACACTAATCCAAAAGCTCATAACATACAAGATAATAATCTTGAGCTTATTACCACTAAAATGAAAGGAATGACTCTAAGATCCGTCCTTTTAATTTGCTACCCAAGAAAATACAAAAACAAAAATATTCAGAATGTCAAAATATTAATGTCTTGCAAGAACATTGATGTTTTGCAAGAACCAATTCAAAATTCAATTGTCAATACACGAAACGAAACAACACAACAAAATATAGGTTTGTAATAAAAAAAAATGAAGTCAACCCAAAATGCTCTCTAATTACCACTAACAAAATGAATGGAATGTTCAAGATTCATATTTTCAAACAGCTAAGAAAATAAAATTTAATTATCAGAACTTCAAAACAGAAGTGGGATAATCAAGAATCAAAAAATTGAACAATCAACCCACTGAAAGTGAAGAGAGAAAAGGACAATATGAAAACGAAAAGTCCACGTGATAGATTATAAAGAACCAACAGTCCACGTGATAGATTATAAAGAACCAGTTGCTAATTACCACTACTAAAATTCAACTTTATAGAACTTTCAAACAAAGAATCAAAGACCTACCCCACATGTCCCATATTCATTGTGCACTATGTTACACAACAAATCCAAAAACCATTGAAAAGATTGATCTTTTCAAAACACCTAAAAAAAATTCAGAACTTCAAAACAGAAGTGGGATAATCAAGAATTACAAAATTGAACAATCAACCCAATGAAACTGAAAAGAGAAAAGGACAATATGAAAACGAAAAGTCCACATGATAGATTATCAAGAACCAATTGCTAATTACCACTACTAAAATTAAACTTCATAGAACTTTCAAACAAAGAATCAAAGCCCTACTCCACATGTCCCATATTCATTGTGCACTACGATACACAACAAATCCAAACATCATTGAAAAGATTCATCTTTTCAAAATACCTCACAAAATTAAAAAATAATTCACAGAACTTCAAAACAGAAGTGGGATAATCAAGAACCACAAAATTGAACAATCAACGCAATGAAATTGAAGAGAGAAAAGAACAATATGAAAACGAAAAGTCCATATGATAGATTACCACTACTAAAATTCAACTTTATAGAACTTTCAAACAAAGAATCAAAGCCCTACCCCACATGTCCCATATTCACTGTGCACTAGTTACACAACAAATCCAAACACCACTGAAAAGATTCATCTTTTCGAAACACCTAAGAAAATAAAAAAATAATTTTCAGAAATTTAAAACAGAAGTGGGATAATCAAGAATCATAAAATTGAACAATCAACCCAATGAAACTGAAGAGAGAAAAGGACAATATGAAAACGAAAAGTCCACATGATAGATTATCAAGAACCGGTTGCTAATTACCACTACTAAATATAAACTTTATAGAACATTCAAACATAAGAATCAAAGTCCTACTCCGCATGTCCCATATTCATTGTGCACTACGATACACAACAAATCCAAACACCATTGAAAAGATTCATCTTTTCAAAACACCTAAGAAAATAAAAAATTAATTTTCAGAACTTCAAAACAGAAAAGAGATAATCAAGAATCACAAAATTGAACAATCAACCCAATGAAAGTGAAGAGAGAAAAGGAAAATATGAAAACGAAAAGTCCACGTGATAGATTACCACTACTAAAGTTCAACTTCATAGAACTTTCAAACAAAGAATCAAAGTCCTACCCCTCATCTCCCATATTCATTGTGCACTAGTTACACAACAAATCCAAACACCATTGAAAAGATTCATCTTTTCAAAACACCTAAGAAAATAAAAAAATAATTTTCAGAACTTCAAAAGAGAAGTGGAATAATCAAGAATCACAAAATTGAACAATCAACCCAATGAAAGTGAAGAGAGAAAAAGACAATATGAAAACGAAAAGTCCACATGATAGATTACCACTACTAAAATTCAACTTTATAGAACTTTCAAACAAAGAATCATAGCCCTACCCCACATGTCCCATATTCAATGTGCACTAGTTACACAACAAATCCAAACACCATTGAAAAGATTCATCTTATCAAAACACCTAAGAAAATAAAAAAATAATTTTGAGAACTTCAAAACAGAAGTGGGATAATCAAGAATCACAAAAATTGAACAATCAACCCAATGAAACTGAAGAGAGAAAAGGACAATATGAAAACAAAAAGTCCACATGATAGATTATCAAGAACTGGTTGCTAATTACAACTACTAAAATTAATTTTATAGAACTTTCAAAGAAAGAGTTAAAGCCCTACCCCACATGTCCCATATTCACTGTGCACTAGTTACACAACAAATCCAAAGACCATTGAAAAGATTCATCTTTTCAAAACACCTAAGAAAATAAAAATTAATTTTCAGAACTTCAAAACAAAAGTGAGATAATCAAGAATCACAAAATTGAACAATCAACCCAATGAAAGTGAAGAGAGTAAAAGGACAATATGAAAACGAAAAGTCCACATGATAGATTACCACTACTAAAGTTCAACTTTATAGAACTTTCAAACAAAGAATCAAAGCCCTACCCCTCCTCTCCCATATTCACTGTGCACTAGTTACACAACAAATCCAAACACCATTGAAAAGATTCATCTTTTCAAAACACCTAAGAAAATAAAAAATTAATTTTCAGAACTTCAAAACAGAAGTGGGATAATCAAGAATCACAAAATTGAACAATCAACCATAATGAAAATGAAGAGAAAAAAGGACAATATGAAAACGAAAAGTCCAAATGATAGATTATCAAGAACCGTTTGCTAATTACAACAACTACTAAAATTCAATTTTATAGAACTTTCAAACAAAGAGTCAAAGCCCTACACCACATGTCCCATATTCATTGTGCACTTACGTTACACAACAAATCCAAACACCATTGAAAAGATTCATCTTTTCAAAACACGTAAAAGAAATTAGGTTATCTTGAGAAGTTGCCCTTTCATGTTACATTCAATCGGCAAGGGAAATCTCCTGGGATGCTAATGCTATGAATGCAAACAGTTCAACCAACTCCTGAATTTGTCAGAAATAAAATAACCTTAGTCGTTAGCAGTTCTAAATCTTCTTTGAATTCGTTGCATCAAGAATCAGCACCAAAAAATTGACAGACATACGTACCTTCCTATTGAACTAACAAGAGAGACTAAAGCAATTCCAATTCGAACATAAAGATAAAACCTAAAGCCTCACAAGAAGTCCAATAATCAACTGCCATAGCCTCCACGACCTAACAAACATTCATAATAAGTCTTCCCTATAGAGCCCAAGTAATGGAGAATAATTAAGAAAACAATAAACACTAAACAATTGAACAAAACAAAAAAGTACTCCCACATTCAGAGATACATATAACTAACTTGTTTCTCCATCAAATTCAGAAACTCATCAAATAAATTAATTCTTTAATTGTAAGGTGCAAATATGCTAGCTCTCCCAATATCACGATTGATCCAATATTCAAACCGACAGAGAAACCCCAAACGAAGTCTCCGCTTGCTGCAAACAAATAAATGCAAATAGTGCAAGCCCTGATATATTTTTATAAAAGTGAAAAGCGTTATGGGACTCAATCCTCACATGAATAACCACGACAACTACAATTAACAGAGCACAAGAACGGAATGATCGGAAAGAAATAGCATAACTATGAAAAACCAAAATTAATAGGGAAAACATATAAAGTAAGAAAGAAAGATTATTTTGAACATAACATGGCTCTATAGCTTTGAAAATTTTACGAGTGTGTAAAAGAACAAATTAAAATAGAAGGAAACGAAACTCTTTACAATAAGATGACTCAATTGCATAAAGAAAGGTATAACTGTGGACAAAAAGAGAGAACAGGAGGGAAAAGTGCTTACCCGCAAAAGTTTCAAGAAGGGAATGGCTGACACAGACGTGATGAAACCCACAAAAATTCAAAAACCGTAACGGCTAAGTTTTTTTTCAATTAGAAGAGGTACTTTTGTGGGTATCAAATCAACAGAGTCAAAGGCCCACCAACACAAATATTGTTGACTCTTTACAAAAAGATGAGTCAGAGTGGGTGAAAAAAATGTCGAGTGTGGAAAAGAAAGAAAAATAAGGAGAAAAATGCTCACCCAACACGGCTTCGAAAACGGATGGCCGACAGGCGTGATCAACCCAACAAAAATTCATAGCTGTAATGGCCAAGCTTATTTAAAATAGAAGAAATACTTTTTATGGGTATCAAATTAAAAGAAATACTTTTGTAGTCAAAGACCCAACAACACAAATGTCGATGATTCCTATCTCTTAAAGAGCCTGTTAAAAAATCCAGAACTGCCACTCGACACGATTATCCAGTGAAACAATAAACGTCGATGACTCCTAACTCTTATAGAGCCTGTTACAAAGACAATAACTCCCACACCACAAGTCCAGTGAAATAATAAACCCAGCTAAAACAAGGAATGGAAATAATAATAAAACTTACAGTTTCACAGGATTTTCATCCACTGCTTCTAAAACCTACAGCACACATCCATTGCCTCCCTATAAAGCTCAAGAGGAAAGCAAGAAGAATTAAATCGAAAAAAATAATCTCTTACAAGATTAATAAGTACAGAAACCATAAGGTAATTACACAAACTCAAGACTCGATGAAGATAGAAATCAGCATTGCTTGTTCAGTTCTTGAAAAAGAATGGATACAAACATTTGATATATATATATATCTGTCATCTAAATACCTTCACATGATACATTGGTTGTCTTCCTTGCAAAGACCAAGAATGTCTTAGTAAAAAACCAAGTTACAACGAATCCATACATTCAAGAATGAAAAACTAATAGCTCATTAGAGCCTCGATGCTAGGCAGGAACAATTCATAAATTCAAGAACCAAAAACCCAATGGATAAACTCGTAACAGGCTCTCGAAACTAATCCAAAGAGACACAAATAACAATCCAATCCTTACTGTTCAGTGATCAAGTCCAGAGAAATTTAATACAGAAGAAACTATGTTACCCTGAGCCGTTGCAAATGAATAAAAGTTAAATGACTGAGGTAACAGAAGAGAAAATAAAATATCAGTAAAAATCGATTGGATAAATTCAAGAATTAAAAATTCAAGTATAGAACCGAAAGATAAATTCAAGAACTGAGAAAGCAATGGAGAAACTCATAACCGGGATCGCTCTCCATGCCATGCAGGACGTTACATAACTAACTCAGACACTGCCTCAGATAAACAAATCACAGTTCAATCCATATGTTCGGTGATCAATACCAGAGAAATTAAATATTAGAAAGGAACTCAGAAGAAATAATGCTTTTCTTACATCCATGGCATAAAGAAAATTCATCTACCCAGATACCCGCCAAAAAGAAAAACCAACAATAAAGGTTCAGAAAAACCAAAGGATATATATAAAAAAGGAGAGTCGAGATTGACGGCCGAGATTATGTGGTGTGGAAAATTAAACGGTCGGTAATGATGCAATTAGAATTTTAATGTTGCAGGTCCTTCTCTGTTTTGGGACCACCAACCTGGCATGGTGCCAACGGCTCCTTACCTTTATTATTATGAACATTGAAACAGCTGTTAGCTGAGAAGCGGAAATTTACATAGTGAAAAACATTTTAATTATTATTTTAAATATGTTTTTCATATTTAAATGTTTTTATAAATATTATTAAAATTTAGATTTATCTAAGTTTTAAATTGCTAGGATATGTTTAGTTAAACCCATGTTAAAATATATAGAGTATTAATAAATTTTATACTTTTTAATTTAATATTGTATTTTAATTTTTCTTTTAATTAGCCTGATTCTTATTTTATAATTTTTTTTTTCAATTTTAGGTGTGAATTAATTCTAGTCAAGTTAAGTATATTTTACGTTAAGTTGAATCAAACTCAATTTTTAGTAAAATTGAGTTGGATTAAGTCATGTCTTAGATTCAGTTGAGTCCATTTGACCTTATGTTAAGTTTATTAGTAGCTTTATAGGGAGTAACACTCTAATATTCAAATAATATTAGAGTCTTACTCCCTTCACCACCCATCTTCTTCCTCCACCTCTCCATTTTTTTCTAAATTCCAATCTTATTCTTTTTACTTTTACCTTTATTTATTTTACTTTTTATTTTTTAAAACCCTAATCTCCTTTTACTTTCACTCTTTCTCTCAGAGGCAAGCCTCCACCCCCCACCCCCACTTTCACTTTCTCTTTTTCTTTTCAATTTCTACATCCGATAACACTGAATCTAATTAATCCCTACAATCTTCTTCGCTAACAGTGTCACGAGTCCTCTTCACCTTCTCTACGTCACCACTATGTATCATACCTTGTGACTTTGAATATCAGTTTATTGAATCTACACCACATTCAGAAATCCTCACATCCACATATGTTGATGAACTACCACATGAAATTTATTGTTCAAACTGCCAACTTCTTTCCATTACTTTTTAAAAAATATGACCAAAGTGATCAAACCATATATAATATAACGTAACTAAGCTTTCGAGAATAAAGAATGAAGAAAAGACAGAAATGGAGAATGGTGTTAACGGATGTGGAAATTGAAAAGAAAGAGAGAAAGTGAAAGTGGGTGGGGAGGCTTGCGTATGAGAAAAAGAGTGAAAGTGAAAGGGGATTAGGATTTTAAAAAATAAAAAGTAAAATGGGTAAAAGTAAAAGTAAAAAGGGTAGGATTAGAATTTAAAAAAAATTGGGGAAGTGAAGGGAGAAAATGGGGTGGTGGAGGGAGTAACACTCATAATATTAAGTTTAAACAAACTTAAATTGAATTAATTTAGTCCAATAAAAAATGTTAAGTTGAACTTAACTTTCTTGTCATATTACAAATAGTAAAAATTAAATAAAATTCAATTTATAATTAATATAAATTATTTAAAATCATTTTATAATTTAAAATATTTTAAAAATTCGTGTTATTTTGAAAAAAAATGAATTAAAATATTATAATAAAATCAAATGCACTCTCCTAAGTCTAATTCATTTTAAGGATTTGAAGCTTCCTTAATTTTAATAATTTGGTAAATCAATAATAAGAGAATATTTATTTAGGAGTAAGTTGAAGTTCATGAGTCAAATTATACCTCTAAATATAATATTTTTAAAAAATATAAATATGTAATTAAACATGCAGTAAAGGTCGTGATTTAGTATTGATTTCATAAAAACACTGGAAGGACTTTTTTTTATATCTCTTTCTTTGATTTATAGAAAAAACTTACTTATTCATAGGAATAAGCGACCGTAATTTCAAAATTTATAGAAAACAAAACTAATAGAAAGAATAATCTCCAAAAATTAGAAACATAGCCCATGAACAATTGTAACAGCATTGATCCTTTGGTCTCTGTAAGAATATTGCAAGGCCTTCTCCACTCTCTCCCTTCTTATCCTTCTTGTTCATTTTCTCCTCTTTCTTTCTACATGAAGCGATTTTGTAAACACAACAATTATTTCAGGTTGTGTTTTGACATTAATCAAGGTTAGTAGTTAATCAAGGTTTAGGGTTAGGGTTAGGTTTAGGATTAGGGTTTAAGGTTTAGGGTTTATGAGTTAATGGGTTAATGTTTGAGTTTAGGTTTAGGATTAGGGTTAGGGTTTAGGGTTTAGATTTTACCGTTCAGGGTTTAGGTTTTGAGTTTAGGGCTATGTGAAGATATTGTTATTGTTACACATACATATGTGAAGATATTGGCTTTCTAACATTACTAATCTAATCCTGAAACATGCATATGCAATAGTAATAGCTACTTATATCTTATAAAACAAAACAGACACTTAATCCTCTATGAAAGTTTGAAAACTTGCAAGATTTGAATTTTTGATCTTGTACGGAATTGTAAAGGATTATGGATAAGTAAGAGAAGAAAGGAAGTGAGAAAACCTAGCCCATGAACACTTGTGACAGCATTGATCCTTTGGTCTATGTAAGAATATTGCAAGGCCTTCTTGTTTCTTGTGACAATTAATTCAGGTTGAGTTTTGACATTAATTAAGGTCAGTAGTTAATTCTAACCTAATTTACTAATAAAATGACAATAAATATCTATATGCTTAAACTACTTAAGGAAGATATTGGAAACTAAGAGAATAAAAAATTTATTATCATAAAAGAGCATAAATATATCAGCAAAAACTTTAAAGTTGAGCATTTAATACATATATATTACTTCTCAAGCTATTGATGATAAAATCATAATATTTATATTCAGTTGAACATTTCACATAATGCCATTTGCTAAATTTCTAAGAATACATATAGTTATCAAGGAAGACACAAAAACCAATTGTAGACCTTCTAGTGTCCAAACAATTACTTTAGTTTGCATCAGTATACACTCACATCTGAAACCGGTTGTTTTGCAAAACAAAAAGCCTTTAATTCAAATAATGACTATAACTTCAACAGAACTTGATCAAGAAAGAAAAAGAATTTAATAAAGAAAATAAATAAACAAGAGAATATAACAAAAAAATACTCAATTCAGAAAAAAAAATATGTTTGACCTTTGAAAAATAATTATGATATAGTGCCTCACATTATGCAAATTGATGTGATATATATATTATCCTGGATCCAGAAGAATTCTGAAATCAAGGGAACATATTAATTCCTACCTGAAAAGTATACCATTATCCTTCAAATAGTTGAAAATTCCTTCAATCATCTTGAATTCAATTTCACGCTTAATACCAGTAGGAAGAGTCTCCAATTCTTTCTCATAACAATCTACAATTCCTTTAGCATTGAATTTTACCCCAAATGTTACATTTTGCTGTCCAATCTGTTCAGGTAATGTAACAATAACAAATATAGTTCAAGTCAAATACATTAGGTAAGAAAATACTTCAAATGATGTCAATTTTTAGTTCGGATAACAGTAATATAAAACATACAGTGAGACTAATTTGTAAAGGTTGGAACTCAGGAGTAAATTAGGTAAAACCGTGGTTGTCCTTGCAAGAGTGTGATCTTATAAAAAATTTGACTCTTTTTATAAAAAGTTGGCCAATACAAATAAATTTCAACAAGAACATAAAGAGATATTCTAATTACATCTCCAAATTAATAAAGAATCAAGAATTTTTCATTCAGAAAATGAAAGCAAGCCTAAAACAACCCTAGCACTTTATTTGAGATTAATCAAATCAGCACAATGCAGCGTGAAACAAACAGCGAAAAAAATGCCATATAGAAGAAAAAGCGAGAATATATTGTAAGAAAAAATGTTGAAAAGAGTACCTTGAAACCCAGAAAGGAAGGTTCGATAGAGACGGTGCTGTTGAGGATCAAGGGTTGGAAACGAGAAGAAGCAGTAGCAGATAGAAGGTGAGAGGAAGAGGGGAGACACATGTGTGCGTAGTTGAAAGATGAAAATTTGAAACCAATCCGAGTACCCTTTGGAAAGGGGACTGCAATAGAAGCATAGTGGAGTAACCATACAAGGAACATTTCTAGGTCTGTTCTTCTGAAACTAAAAACTAGAGATAACATTCATGCTGGTATTTAAAAAAAAATAACTTTTAGAAAAGTGTGAAAAAGATTAAAAATATGTAAAACAATGTTGATTTTTATTAATTTATACTTTATTAACTGGTTTATTGTATACAGTATTGTTCTTTGAGTTCAATTATTTAATTTTATCTTTATCAAACTGTTAAATTTTTTGAAAATTGAAAATATACATCTACGGCGGCACCCTCTGTAGATAAATTACAAGCTTTCAGCACTTTTTTAAACTTTCAGCACTTTTTTTAAACGTCAATTTTAGCCTTACTATTTTATAACGCATTCAACCCCAAAAACATTGTTGAGCTGCCTGTGCTATCTTAATTTGGGAGCATCTTTCATCATTTAATCAATTTTAGTTACTTAAATTTAATTTTTTTGTTTTAATTATATATATTTCATATAAATTTTTGGGTTAAATATGTTTTTAGTCCCTAAACTATTGACCGTTTCTGGTTTTCGTCCCTCTTCCAAACTAAGGTACGATTTGGTCCTCATTCTTTAGAAAAACGTTCGTTTTAGTCCTCAAAATTTTGTTTTTAGTCCTCGTTTTAGTCCTCAAAACGTTCATTTTTTCGACTAAAACGAACGTTTTTTAAAGATTGAGGACCAAATCGTACCTTAGTTTGGAAGAGGGACGAAAACCAGAAACGGCCAATAGTTTAGGGACTAAAAACATATTTAACCCTAAATTTTTTAACATATTTAGTGTAAGGGCCTGTAAATTTATAAAAGGGCCTTTGGGCCTTATGTGGGGCAGCCAGACCCATCAAACTAAGGCCAACTTGACCTTAGGAGGGGCTCTTCAGAACCCATTTTCTTCCCCTGAACTTCATTTCTCCTTCTCTCTAAAACTCTCATGCCCTAAACTCTCTCTGCCTTCTCTCTAAATTTCCAGCTCTTTGAACCTTTCAATCTTGGGTTAGAGGGTGCTCAGACGTTCATCTCACCGAAGGCTTCCTTTTGAACCGATCGCATTTTCGATTGGACCGGTGAGTCAACTTTTCCCTTCTTTGTCTCCATTCTCAAACCTAGAACATGAAATGCTACTGGTTGTATGTTGCTAGGGGGTTTTGTTATAATTTTTGTTTGTTAAATCAAGCTCTAAGAGCTGTTATTGTCACCACCTTGGTGGTTTGTAGGGTTTGGTTGAGTTCTCATTTGGTGAAACACCGTAAAGGAGTGTTCCTATGAGCTTGGTAGTTCGACTCTGAGGTAAGGGGAGCTAGTTACAATTTTAGATGATGTATGATATGCTTGTCTGATTTATTTTGCTTTTACTGTTATGTTGTTTTGGTGATGAACATGTTTAAATTGTGTTGGTTGAAAATGAAGAAATTGTGTGATCATGCTATACTGATGTTGATTTTACCTGGATATATTTGTTGGTTGTATTGACTGTTGTTGGAGAGGATTGGAATATGTAATGTTGGTCTTGGGGTTAATAAATAGGTGTGCAGGTATTGTGTTAGCTTACGGTAAAGGAAAGTGAGATAAGGGAAATGGGGCAAGTAGAGTCTAAAACACTATAGGGCAGTTTGGATAACTTAGGTTACTGAATTGGGACTTGTTGAGAGTACCGTGTTGGTAGGATAGAGGAATCTTAAAAACCTGAGTTGGCACATCCCTGATCATAGAGCAGCCCTGGCCTGGTCCAGTACGTTGTGACTAGTCATATGTGTTGGCGTCGAAGGTGAGACTGATGCGTTCAGACATCTGATTCTTCTCCGTTGACCAGCTGGGTAGTAAAGAGTGGTTGAAATGGAATTGATGAGTTGGTCTTGCGAGAAGAGTAAAGGGTTAAGAGAGTAATGTTTTATGCCTTTTGAGAGGAACTGAGGTAGAGGATTTGAGCCTAGGGAGTCTTGAGTGAAATTGGACAGTGGGGCTGGCTGGTATGAGTCTATTAGAACTGGTTAGGGCCATAAAATTGAGCAAAGCCATTAGCAACATGGTAGGATTGAAATTGGATCCTGAGTTAATAAAATTGGGTTTGGGGTCCTCTAGTTATTGAGTTAGATGTTTTGGAGTAGAAATTGAGTTGGTTTAGTACATCTAATTCCTATCCAAATGACCAATGCTTTTCATCTATAAACATGTTTCATATCAATATTAGAGTTACAGATTTCAATTTGTTCATTTGGATATGTCTAAGATACACCAAAACCAGAAAAATCACGTTGATGTCAAAAACTGATAAGAATAATCGATTATCTCACTTGATAATCGATTATTTTAGTCAGAGTGTTGTATCCTCTTCAAAGCTCTCGCAAATAATCGATTATCACATATGATAATCGATTATCACATATGATAATCGATTATTGTCGTCGGAAAATCATTCCGGACAGTTTTGGGTGGTTTTCGGGGTTCTGGATGTCCGTTTTGGACGTTCTTTAGGTCGTTCTGGGGGGTTTTGACCCTTCTGGAGCCATTGGTGAGGGTCTCCAAGTTGTTTGAATTATTTAAGTATTGAAAATTAAAAGTCCTAAAGAAATTGGTGTTAATAAGTGATGGTTTTGTGAAAGTATGTAATGTATGAGTTGTTTTTATGACATGGTTGATGTTGTATGATGATGTAAATGAATATGAAGAGGACATCTCAGGGAGAGATGACTGAAAGTGATGTGTGGGGTGATGATGTTGTTCTGTATAACTGTATGGAACTTTGAACTGGTATGTCTATCCCTACACTCGAAGCACTGTTCATACTCAGATAGAGGAGAGCAGTGTAAGTGGTGAGAGTAGAGGGAGGTCCTCATCTATAGTCTTAGAGTTTAGACATAGACAGATTGGGGGATTTACCTTGCATAGTGTTGGGGAGTGCCAGCTGAACTACGCAAGTGCAAAGACGACCAATAGTTCGACAGTTATACAAATCTGGATGAGTCGTGTGAGTGTGTGAGTCGTGGTTTAATGGCTATGCTTTAATTGTTCTTTTATACGTAACTAAGCATGATAACATGGATTGATTGTACTATATGTTTATTGCTTGTTTACCTAGCTCACCCTTGCTTCTGTGTTGTGTGTTGTTTGGGTATGTTTTTCCTTTGCGATGATCATCCACTTGGTTGAGAGCAGATGTTGTCGAGGAGGTTCGCTTGGAGCAAGAGTTGGAAGATGCTGATGCTGCAATATAGTCTTTTTAGGATTTCTAAATAAGAGTTGGTGTTATTTTGAAATAATCAAAATTGTTTAAGTTTTAAATTCTATCCTTTATTTGGATGACTGTAGTTACGTATTTAATTGCAAGTCATACTCTAACTGTTCTCTTTATTGGGAATGTTGACTCCTAAATTATATGATGTGGTTACTATATTTTGGGTTGTCACATTTAGACTTAGAAAAATATAAATTTTACTTATTTTAAAAAATAAAGTTATAAAATGTATTGCTTTTATTAATTTAATTTAATAAAAATAAGATTATTAAAATTCTGCATCATTTTTATATGTTATAAATGAAAAAAATTACAAAATAAATAATTCCTTATGGAGATACAGAAAACTAGAAAATTATGAACAAAATAAATGAATTAATTAAAAGAGTTAGTATCTATATCTTTGGAGAAATTAAAATTTATTTTTAAGGATTTGAATAAATTGTTAAATACAATTAATATCATCATTTTCTTAATATATTTTGTAACGATAATAAATTTATAAACTTATTTAGTAATAAATATAAAAAATCAAATATTGTTTTGAAGTAGTTTTAGTGAGTTTGTAATAAAATAAACTTATTAACTTAAACTGTATACAATATACATACTTAAGAATTATTTTAGTGAGTTTATAATAAAATAAACTTATTAACTTAACTGTATAAAATATACATACTTAAAAAAAATTATTGTCATATCTTGCTTACAATAATTAATTGGTAAATATTTTGGTGCAATGATAATTTATTGTTAAATAAGTATTCATTGCTTTGCTACTATTGCTCAAGTTTAAATATTGTAAGGATTTAACATTCTATGTCATTGATAAAAAAGTTCCATTGTTACGATATTTACCAATGTTATCAAGCAATTGGTAAATATTTTGCCTAATCCCCATCTTAATTAATTGTTTTTTTATGGATGCAATGATAATTTGGTTTGTTTAGTTTGATTGTACCTTTTGTTTCCTTGTTTCCTTATTTTGAATTATGTGCAATTTTAGTTTTTTCTTTTCATTTTTATCTCAGTTTTTCTTTTTACTTTTTTTTTAAAGAATGTTTCGGTTTTGTCATGATATATTATTTTAAAGATTTCAAATGATTTTTTTTAATCAAAATAGAAAAATATTAATGATGAATTTAGAATAAAAAATAATTAAAAATAATAATATATCATGACATGACTTTGTATTAAATTTTCTCTTTAGATCCCACGTCTAATTACTTAAAAAATCTATTTTTGTGCTACTTTTAGGGTGTTTTCGAAGCTGGTTAACATATGGAATTAGACGTTGAATCTCTTCTACGTTCGACGTCTAATGTCTGAAAAAGTGACATTTCAATTATGATTTTTCAACTTGTGGCAGAGGATTCAAGGTCTGATTTGAGGGTTATTTCGGACCTTTTTGTCGTCTAATGTCTGAAAAAGTGACATTTCAATTATGATTTTTCAACTTGTGGCAGAGGATTCAAGGTCTGATTTGAGGGTTATTTCGAACCTTTTTGTCGTCTGATTTGGGGGAACCGACGTCTAAAGGAGGATTTGGCGTCTTATTTGAGAGGTTCGATGTCTATGCTGTAAAAAAAATTAATATTTGCGTTTAAAATGAGGTATTTTTAGACCTTTTTTACGTCTGATCTGGGGGTCGACTTCTAAAGGAGGATTTAACGTCTGATTTGGGGAGGCCGATGTCTATGTTGTGAAAAAAAATTAATATTGACGCTTAAAATGAGATATTTTCGGACCTTGTTGAGGTTTGATCTGGGGGCCAACGTCTAAAGCAGGATTTAACGTCTAATTTGAGGGGGTCAACGTCGTAAAAAGAATTAATATTAGCGCCTAAAATGAGGTATTTTCGGACCTTTTTACGTATGATCTGGGGGCCAACGTCTATACCTTATTTGACGTCTGATCATGAGGCAACCGACTTCTATAATGACGTTTTATCTACAAAAATGTCACTGGTCATTTTGTACGTTAGTTACGTTAATGATAATAAATAACTACCTTTTATTTTATTTTTTATTTAAAAAAATAACTAACTTGGATAATAAATAATTACCTTTTATTTTTTTAAATTAAATATTAAAACTATTAAAATGCTCTTAGATTTAAAGTATGTTTTTTTAATGAATATTTTATTTTTACTAAAACTTGATACACTTTGGTAAAATGTACCAACTGAAAAAAGATCTTACATAAATTAACAAACCCGTGATATATATATATATATATATATATATATATATATATATATATATATATATATATTCTTTATTTCTTATGTTTGTTTTGCTGAAAAAAAAAAGCAAAACAATTAAACAAGCAAAAGTAAAGTACGTTTGAAGTAGTTAACTAAACTGTTAATAAAAAAATTCAATTTTTTAACGGAAGAATAAATAAGTATAATTCAGTTTTTACAAAAGTAGTTTAGTTTTTATAATACAAAATAGTAAAAATAATGCATAGTTTAGTATAATTTAGTTAATTATATACCCAATCTTATTCTTATCACGAGATAACCTCTTTTTAAGTTTAGTAGAACTTTTTATTGTCATGAAAAGTTTTCCAAAAATGTCTTATATAAAGTTAATATGTTTTTTTATCATATAAAAATGTAAACCCTAATGACGCTTAAAGACTTGAAATGAAAGGTAAATTATAGAATATCCTAAGTAGTTAGTTGAAATTCAAGTAAAAACAAGAGGCAAAATTCAAATTTTAAAAGTTTCTAAACCTAAATTAGTGGTTGAGATCATCTTCATCTTTCTACTATCTGTATTACGTTTTTCATAATTGTGTCACGTTTTTTATGGTTGGGATTGTCAAGTTATATAAGATAGCGTTGCGTTAGGCTTAATATTGCCACATGTTATTTTTTTGGTGAGTTTTATACCTTTTATTATAAACATTATTTACTGCACCTAAAATATAAGAATTAAATCTTAATAGTTGCAAGTAAGAGAAAATAAAATGAAAGTAAATACTGAATAAATTACAATAAAAATAAATTACATTGTAAAAATTCAAACAACAAATATTTCTCATTTGTACACTTGTTGTCCTTCTCTTTTTAGAGAGAATTTAATCCCGAATTTCGGAAAACCTTACAAAAAATCAATTTAGTAGGTGGAGATCAAAGGTAACTTTTTTCTTTTTTCTACTTTATTAAAGTAAAAATATTTTAAAATATATATTTTTAAAAAATATTTTATATTCTTTTTCTCTTCAAATCTTTTCGTAGTTGAAACAAGTTAATGTTTCAAAGAAATATAAGTTTGATCTAACTTAAGTTTTCTTTATAAGTATTTTTTTTGTCACTTGTGTCATAAACCTTTGGAAAATGACTCAAACGTTCTGGTCTTTCATCTCTTTCGTCGTTCCTTCTATGGGATGAAGTATGAAGTATGAGATTATGAAACTTCTTTATTTTTCTTGTTATCTTTTGTTTTGTTTTAATATTTTTCCTCTCATGCATAGTTATTTAATTCTTTTCATTCTCCACCTTATATATAATTTTTTTTTCTTTTAATTTTATTTTTTTCAATTTTATGAACTCGCATAAATCCCGAAATCTCAATATAAGATAAAAAAAAAACTCACAAATCTTGTAGGAAAAGTCTTTCTAAATTATTTTGATGAACTAAACAATAATAACATAACCACATTATTAATCCAAATCGTCAAGTATTTTTTTAATAAACTCCAAAATTATTACTTTTAGACATGCACAAACTCATATAACTCTTTTGTTAAAAATAAATTATATTTTCATTGTTCAAAAAAAGTAACAAACTAAAAAGAAATAACAATAAGTGTTAAAAAGTATATTTTAGACTTAACTCAACCCCACAAAATCGTTAAGAAATAATGAAAAGAAATTCAACACGTGAAATAATATTTTACCAATTATTATCTTGTACACAAGTACTTGTTATAGTAACGTAGTAATATGAATATTTAGGTAAGATACGCTGAGCTCAAAATAAAATCAACCTATTTATGGTTCTAAATCACGCTATTCAATTCAATTTGTATGTCAAAACCAACCTTAACTACAAGGTAAAATGCATTACATATATTTGTCATTTGAAATTATTCTTATCAATGAGATTTACTGTTATATTGTTGTAATTACCTTTTAAGATTTTAATTGATTTAATACATGATTAATTGTCTTTTCGACGTAACTATTTTATCATAAGTTTATTTTTTTTAGATTGTTTATTGTTAATATTTTTAAGTTGAATGAAAAATAATACGTAATAAACATTACATAATAAATTTATTTTAAAATTGTAAACAAAACTAAATAAATATATATTAATGACGTAGTAAATGTAAATTATTTAGTTTTTTATTTTAAATATATATTTATAAATTTTAGAAAAGCTTGTCATTAATAACAATGATTTAATTATTAATAATTATATATATTTAACGTTAGAATTAATGGTATTCAACTGTTCGATCTTAATAATGATTTATTTGTTTGTCTCGGTAATAACTAATTATTCAGTCTGTAACTCATTCCGACAATCATCAATATAGTTAATTTTTTTTTTAAATTTAAAATCCATTTAAACTCCACTACTAACATTCTCATATTGATAATTTTTAAACATTATATTATAAAAAAATAAATTGATTATATTTGGGGGAGATTGAAAAAAAGTTTATAAATGATTTTTTTTTCTCGTGTTACTCACGTTGTATCAAATCAATCGTATATCATGCAATAAAATAATGTAACAGAACTTATGAAAGTTACAGTGTATGTTTATGACAAGTTAAAATTGAAAAAAATAATAATTTAATTGTAATATTCTTTTCAATATGCATAAAGTGAATTTTATTTCCTGTAAAAAGAAAAACCTTTTTAATCTGAACACTATTTATTTTTAGTTAAAAGCGTGAGATTTTCCTGTTACACGGAATAGATTGCCCTTATCCTATCTCTCGTCCTGTCCACGTTGTCAATGTTCTATCCATTACAAACAACGTTCAGAAGCAGAAAGAAACCCAGGTTCTTTGTTTGCAGCTTTTCTAGTTACCACACTCGCGCCATGGCCACGAAACCCATCTTCCCTATCCAATCCAATTAAAAATCCTCACTCTAAACCACTTCTTCAAAAAGTTTCTACAATTTCTCAATCCCAACCATGGCCTCGTCGTCGCTCTGTTCCTCCTTCGCCCCCAAAACGTGGAACCCGCACGCACTTTGTCACCACAAAACCCTAACTCCATGGGCTTCAGCTTTTCTTCGCGGAGACATCCAGCTCCAGCCGCCGTCGATTTCCGGCACACGCCGGAGCAGGATGCGTCGATCGGGTGTAGTAGCGTCCCTCGGAGGATTGCTTGGCGGCATATTCAAAGGCGCTGACACGGGAGAATCCACGCGACAGCAATACGCGGCAACCGTTAACATTATCAACGGATTGGAACCAGAGATTTCCGCATTGTCGGATTCGGAACTGAGGGAGAGGACTTTTGCGCTTCGAGAACGCGTGCAACAGGGCCAATCTTTGGATTCTATCTTACCGGTGAGTTTGTTTTGCTTGTTGTAGTTTATAAGCGGTGTTTGAAATCAAATGCAGTTGCTCTTGATCGTGATGACGTAAGTGAAGTAAAGTGTGTGTGCGTGTGTGTTGCAGGAGGCGTTTGCTGTGGTGAGAGAAGCTTCGAAGAGGGTTCTTGGCCTCCGACCCTTCGATGTCCAGCTTATAGGTAAGTCTTTAGTCGATGAATAGTTGGTCATGGAATTGTACTGTCATTGAAAATAGCTTACATGCAGTTAAGTGCTTTTGGTGTTGTTCTCGTGAAGTTTTAATTAAAATAACTGACGCAGTAAAATTTATATTGAAGGTTAACATAGGTCCCCCCAAGTAAGACTCCAATTCTGGTTGGAGATCAGTACCAAAAACTTTGGTGGAATTGTATCTAAGTTTTGTACTTATTCTATTGCCTTATACACGTTGTTATGTACTCTAGCTCGTACTATTTGGCTTGTATATTTATGCAGAAAAGAAAAATTCGTGAATATTGTTCGTTTGGGTCTTGTAGGAGGCATGGTTCTTCATAAGGGGGAAATAGCTGAAATGAGGACTGGAGAAGGGAAGACACTGGTTGCAGTTTTGCCTGCTTATTTAAATGCATTGAGTGGGAAGGGAGTTCATGTTGTGACTGTCAATGATTATCTGGCTCGGCGGGATTGTGAGTGGGTTGGTCAGGTTCCACGCTTTCTTGGATTGAAGGTTGGCCTCATTCAGCGTATGTCTCGTATTTCATTTCTTCCCTCTCCTCTTTATGTCTGTATTCTCTCTATCTACATCTATATTCATCCATTGTTAGTCAGTTGGGGTTTGGTTGTCGGTCTGCCTGGGTAAACTTCTTAGTAAGCACTTTTGGAGAAAGAAAAAGAAAAAAATAAAGATGAGAGCGATTAAATTAATTTTAACTTATGAAGAAACTTATTTCATTTTTCCTCGTTTTATTCTTCTAGAAGTTCTCATGGAGACCTTTATGCAAAAGGCATTGTGTTTCAAACTTTTGTTTTGCTTTGTTTCCCTCCACTCTATTTTCATTTCTGAATAAATGTCGATTTATTCCTGACTTAATTTGTTCTTGGTTTTTGTTTAGGATTTATATGTTTCTTTTCTTTTTCCTTTTGTTATCAACTGAGCTTCTTTAATATGCAAACCATTTTGAATCTATTCATTTATTGCAATCTAACACATGATACATTTGTTGGCAGAGAACATGACAAGTCAGCAAAGAAAGGAAAATTACTCATGTGATATAACATATGTCACTAATAGTGAGCTTGGTTTTGATTACTTGAGAGACAATCTTGCCACGGAAAGTAATTTTTCCTTTATATATTTCTGCAATATGCTTTTTAAATTTTGATTTCGATCCTTTTAATATCGTGCTGAACTCTTCTGAACTGTGGAATGTACAGAGTGTCGAAGATCTTGTTGTAAGGGGTTTCAATTACTGTATCATCGATGAGGTTGATTCAATTCTTATTGATGAAGCTAGAACACCACTTATTATATCAGGACCTGCAGAGAAACCCAGTGATAGATATTATAAGGCTGCAAAGATTGCAGAAGCATTTGAGCGAGACATACATTACACTGTAAGTCTGCTAAATTATGTTTACATTTTGAAATTTAATGTATTATGTTTATCAGAGCAATACTCTATGTTTCTCTACTGATACCTTCTCTGCTCATTGTAAGCTTTATGTTTTTAAAAGTCTCATTATGTATAGTTAGGAAATTTGGTCAGATTTAATTAGAATATGGCAACAAGTTATAGATTGGGACTGGATTTTCATTGGTTAATATTAATATTTTTATCCCTTGATATGGACATTACAACAATGGCAAGTGAAGTTCCTTCCTGATTATTAGTTTTTTTCCTTTTGGGAGGTATACTTACTTTGTGAGAGGAGATATTTGTTTGACTTATTCTTAATGAGATCTCGATTCTGTCTATGGTTTCATTAGATATCTTAATCTTGCAATCTTATTTTATCCAGTTTCACCATCACTGTGAACCACAGTTAGATTCAGGTTCATTATACTTTTTAGTTATTGAGAGAATTTGGGTTCTCTATTCTCGATCTAGGAAAGAGCTCCCAGAGATTTCTGTATCTTTTGGAACATGTAAGAGCAAATCAATCAACTTATTGATATTAGAATACTCATACAATTCTTCCTGTATGAATTCTATTGGCGCCAAAAATGATACATTGGAAGAATCATTTGAGTCTTCATATAGGTGATTGTTATGCTTCTGCATAATCCAAAAGGAAGAAATATCTTTGAGAGCATGGACAATTTGTTCAAATTGTTCATAACATAACATTATTAAAACAACTAAATGTAATTATTTTCCATTAATTATTATTTTTATCCTTCAATTCAAACTGGACAACAATGCTTAGTGAAATTCATGTGTGATTATTAATTTTTTCCCTTTTTCATGGTATATTTTGAGAGGAGATCTTCGTTTGCCTGGTCTGTGATACACGGATGAGATGTTTGAATTGTTTATACTATTTTTAAACATGTATAAATTAGATAAAAGGAATATTTATCCCTGCTTTTCAATGGAGTTTATGGACCTTTTCTATCTTTTCAAACATCTACCTGTCTGGGGGTGGGGGAAATTGAAAGAAAATATGACCAGACTAGACCTAGGTGAATGAAAATGAGGGAGAAGATAAGAGGATATGATAACAATCAGCACGGTATGAAAAGAGATAAAATAAATGAATATGTTATTGCTCACACTGTCCAAAAACTATAGAGGAGAAGAACCTCTCACTATACGGGATACAATGGCCTCAGTACCAAGTCCCAAATTTCACCTTCCTTTGTCGCCCCCACCCTCCCCTTCCTACCTCCAACTCCCCTTCCTACCTCCAACTCACCTTCCACTCAACAATTCTGTTAAGATACTATTCATTGGGTTTGTGTTGTTGGACTCCACAAAATAGGTTTCCACTTCTTCCTTTCATACACCTTGCTGCCCTTTTTCCTTTAAACTTTTACTCGTATCACTCATCTCCCATAATTTTCACCTTGTCCCCAAGGTGAAGTTCAGGGAAGTAATTCCCCATCTTTTGTAGAGATTCCCAAGAATTTTCACATGATGGCATACCCTTTCATTTGACTAACACTTCCGGGGCCTTGCCTTCTCCTTCTCTAAGAGCTAGAATCTCTTCTGGTTGCATTTCTAGCTCCCAATTTTCAGTTATACACAGAGGAAGTGGCTTCATCGTTACCTCTGTCAACACCATTGGATTTAATAAGGAAACATGAAAAACTGGATGGACCTTGCTACCTTCTGCCAACTTCAATTTATGAGCTACCTCTCCCACACTTCCAGTTACTTCATAGGGCCCATAACGTCTAGGATTTAGCTTTTGATTGATTCTCTTGGCTAATTTTTTAGCTTATAAGGTTGGATCTTCAAGTAAACCTAATCTCCAATCTTGAATTCCACCTTTCTTCTAAACTGGTCTGCTTGCTGCTTCGTGCGGTTTTGGGCTTACAATAAGTGATCTTTGAGTTCAGTCAACATCTCCCAACTTGAAAGATCTATTGGAAGTTAATCCTTTGCTTTTTAGAGAAATCTGCAATACTTTGCTGGTCATAGACTCTCCCTTATCGTCCTCTTCTTTGCTACTTCCCGATTCTTCCTCTTGTGATCCTTCAATGAGTAGAAATCGATAGAGTTTCAATTTGCAAACATGATCGCAACCGTAGGTTTCTCCACATTTAATACAGACCCCCTTTCGACTTCGTTCTCTCAATTAAGCTTGAGAAAGTTTCCTTCCACTCAAGGGTTTCTTCTCCCCCTGATCTGCTTCATTCATCTTGCTGCTCGTTCCCTCCTTATTTCCTCCTCTTTCCCTTCTAGTGAAACTGTGAGTATGCCTTCCCATTGTTTTCTCCATCAATTTCTTTTCTGAATTCATCAGCCCCACTTTGCGCAGAGCAATATTCTTCTCTTCCAGCAACAAGGCCCTATCCATCAACTCCTCAAGAGACCCAGTCGTAAATAACTTCAATTCGGTTTGAATCTCTTCCTTCAAGCCGGTGAGGAAGATTCCCTTCAGCATTATTCTCTTCTTTCTTCAATGGTGCGGACGCACATTCAAACTTCTCCTTGTATTTCATTACAGAACTGGTCTTCTGCAGACGTAACAGCAGCCCAAAAGGATTTTGCACCTGTCGCAGTTGAAAGCATCGGATCAACGCACCTGTAAACTCCGCCCAGTTGGGTGCTTGACTCTGTTCTGCCCACCATTGGTACCAACTGAGAGCCTTATCTGCTAAGGCTATCACCATAGCTCCAATTTTTCATCATCTTCTACCAGATTGAGTTTGAAATACCTTTTAGCCCTCACGATCCAGCTATAACATCTTGAAATATCAGAATCTGAAGTTTGCACCCTCTGAAAACACGTGATGACTCACGACTACTAGTTCGGGTCGTGCGGCTTGCATTGTCTTTACTCTCAAGTTTGCCATCAAGAACATTGTGTGTCCCCCTCCTCCTTTGCGAATGGCGCTTGCAAGGCCATCCTCATTGTGACCTCCTGTGGGAGAGGATCAGATTTTTCAACTCAGCCAATTGTTGCTCTAGTCCTTCCATATGTTGCCCCATTGCACGACGAGTCAGTACCATGCACTCCTAGAAGTGAGTGGTCTGATACCAGCCTCATATAATAACACAAAAAACAATGAAAATGAAAGTATTCCTTTCTGTATTCAGAATTTCTGAGTTCATACAAGGAAAGCACCAAAACGAGAGAGAATATTAGTCTCTCTGCTCCCAAAAGTTCCCAGGTCATTCCCGCACCCACCCCCCATTCTCCCTCTCTCCCCTCTGTTCTAACAGAAAGATACCCACACGCTCTCATATCTTCCATGTCAACTATTCTGTTATTACAGAATCAAGGGAGTGTGCTTGTGGGTCCCCAAGTGATGGGTTTCAACCTCTTCATCTCACAGACCTGATGGATTTTCCTACCCTGCCCTTCCATTCCTTCATTCGTATCACCTTGAAAGTCATCTACCGTGATTTTGAATTACTTTGATCATACAAAATCATAAACTCTAAATATTATATATAGCAGAATGCTTATGTGAAGCTAACAGAGCAATAACTTTGATATGCAAGTTAGTTTCTATTTCATGGTCTGTTGAAAATGGGAAACAAAGTTTGCTAGAATAAACATGAGTTTGTGGAGGTCTTTTGATTATTTTTGTATTGTGAATGTTTGAGGTTCCTAAATTTTCATCTTCACCTTAACTTGTTCTTATATTCGATGACAGGAGACATGCTTAATTTATTATAATAAAATTGCATCTTTGAATTTTATTATTATTACTGAAATTGTCATTGCAGGTGGATGAAAAACAAAAAACAGTTCTACTTTCTGAGCAGGGTTATGAAGACGCTGAAGAAATTTTGGCTGTCAAAGATTTATATGATCCACGAGAGCAGTGGGCTTCATATATCCTAAATGCAATAAAAGCAAAAGAACTATTTCTTCGGGATGTAAACTACATAGTTCGTGGAAAAGAGGTCTTTATTGTTGATGAGTTTACTGGCCGAGTCATGCAGGTATTTCGAGTTTCTATTTGAATTCATGGCAATAAACAATTTAGTGAGCAAAGGCAGAGAGAATAGTTGCGCCAGCAGTAGCAGTTTCTTGATCTACATTTGGTATAATTATTATTATAATCGTAATTATTATTAAGATAATGGAAAAACTTTGCTTTATATATTATGGCTTAGAAAAGTATTAAATGCTAACTCAATGCATTGCGTTGTCTTTTACTGGATAACTTGTGATTGTTACTCGGCATTAAAAGCATTACTATTTAATTATTGATACTAAAAGAATAGTTGCAATTAATATTCACTTAGTTTCTGCAAGAAAATCATATACAGTCTACACCTGGATTATACTTGACCTCCGCAATTGAATTGCAAATTAATAGTGATTCTATCTTAGGATACATTTTACGTTCTGCCCTTATCTTTAAACAAGCTGCAGTGATCTGGTATATACAAGGATTCTTTCTTTTGCTCGTGATTACAATGTCAAACCTTGGTGTTTACGTTACTATCTAATTATTGTAGAGTACCTGTCTAGCCAATGGCAATATCTTTCATATTACTGGCACTCACTACCACTTCTATTTTGAGAAAACAAATAACTAAACCTATATGAAGAAAGAATGTCACGTGTTCAAATTTCTGAGAAGTTAATTTGGTATAAGTAATTTTTATTTACTCATAGGGGAGAAGGTGGAGTGATGGTCTTCACCAAGCAGTTGAGGCAAAAGAAGGGCTGCCAATTCAAAATGAAACTGTCACGCTGGCTTCCATCAGTTACCAGAATTTCTTTCTTCAGGTTGGAAATGTCATGTTTGAGCTGGTTAAGTGAATCATCATTTCAGAATTTCGTTTGCATTTGAAATTTCCTTGATGCTCTCAACTATGTACCTCTACAGTTTCCCAAACTTTGTGGTATGACTGGCACTGCAGCAACAGAAAGCACGGAATTTGAGAGTATTTACAAGCTTAAAGTTACAATTGTGCCAACAAACAAGCCTATGATAAGAAAGGTTTCTTCTTGTCATTAATTGTGCAACACTTTAATACTTTTTGCCAAATGGGATCATCTGTATTCCAATTCCTGAACAGGAGGAATGATAATATATTTATTACATATATATATGTGCAACGTATGTGTAAATTATTATAGTTTCGAGATAGTGTGGATGGATTACTTCCATTTAAAGTTATGTTCAGAAGCCTTAATGTTCATCTTAGTAGATTTAGTTTGTACATAATAAACAGTATTTATAAATTGCTTGTTGTTTGTTTAGTTCCTAATCTTTAATTTCTTTCACAGGATGAATCTGATGTAGTTTTTAGGGCAACTTCTGGGAAATGGCGTGCAGTTGTAGTGGAAATCTCTAGGATGCACAAAACTGGTCGCCCAGTGCTTGTTGGCACGACTAGTGTTGAGCAGAGTGATTCTTTGTCGGAGCTATTGAAAGAAGCTGAAATTCCGCATGAGGTAAGGTCTCTCCTATTTTGTTATACTATAACTTGCAAAAATATATTGAGGCCCCATTTACAAGGTATACACTTTCTTTCTTTACAAAAAATAAAAAAAGAAGATGAATCATATTTTTCAAGAAAGGCTTTTTCACTTCCTCAAAAGAACTTGATAAGTTATACATTTTTTTTTTCTTTCTATACATCTCATGAAACAACATTTTAGCATTCATTTTTTGAGATTTATATTATATTTTAAGGTGACTTTTTGAGTGTTTAAAAAAGTTTTTTTTTTCTTTTTAATATTAGTTTATGAAGTATCCACCCATTTTTAGGTGTTGGCTCAAATGTTTGAGCTGATGATACTTTTTTAATCAGAAATCAGGTCAGGGTTGGTCTAAGAAAAAACATTTCTCAAGCAAGAGGAATGTTTATGCTTCATGGATATTGTGTCATTAGAATACTTTGTTAATGATACTTGTTTCAAATTATTTTTGTTTCTTAAAAGGTAGCCTACTCATAGCCTAGGACAAGCTTTGGTAACACGGGCCATCTACTCATCCATTTGATAGAATGAGATGCTACCATTTTTTTCTTAATATTTTTGGGTTTATAATGAGTTATGTGCTTCCTAGGTTCTTAATGCGAAACCAGAAAATGTTGAGAGGGAAGCAGAAATTGTAGCTCAGAGTGGTCGTTTTGGGGCAGTGACAATTGCAACCAATATGGCTGGTCGTGGGACAGATATAATCCTTGGTGGTAATGCTGAATTTATGGCACGGTTGAAACTTCGTGAGATATTGATGTCTAGGTATTCTTTTATTATGGAGAATGTGTTCTACCATCTACTTGTTGCCTTCAGATTGAGTATTATTTAAAATGATATTTGGAAGAAAAGGGGATAGGCTTAGTGGGGGAGGTGAGGATACTTAAAGGGAGATGCTGCCTGGGGTGGGCTTTTAGTGAGTGAGATGCAAAGTTATAAACAAAAGTGCTTGAATGGAAGTGTGTTTTCCCGTTTATGAGGGAAAGAAAAGAAAAGAAAAACTTGTCTGAAGTGAAAGGAGTGAGGTGGTTGTATGACGTGGTTCGGGGATTTCAAGCACCTGCTATTGTGTGTGAGTAATGCCTCTGTATTTACAGGCAGGCGTATTGTAACATGTGTATACGTTGGTTGCACAACCTCACTGTTTTCTGGGATTTATTCACAACTTTAATTGGAAGACATATTCTGATTGCTCCTATACTGTGGTTAAAATCCTCGAGCCTGTTTTGTTAGATCTTAAAGTAAAACTATTTCTAAGTTATTGAAGTCATCTTACCAAGACAAGCATTACATTTATTTTCTGTGACTAAATGATTGCAGAGTTGTTAAGCCATCCGAAGAAGGTTTTGTTTCAATAAAGAAACCTCCACCCTACAAGACATGGAAGGTATGGTGTTTTTCTTTTAAAGTATTGATTGTGTTACCACAATTATGGTGTTGTACACTGACATACTCTTGTTTACTCTTTAGAAGGAGGATGTTAGCAACCTATTCTTAGATCAAAATGTGCTATTTACTATATTTGAAAAGCAAAACTAGAAAAGGGTATTTAAGACACTTTAAGAACCTTTGAAGCAATTGGGTAGACGAAAAGATGAGTTTTACAACAGTATGCAATATGGAAAGAAAAGAATGGCATGCTTGAACCAGGCTTTTGCTAGATCATCTTTGACTGTCAAAGAGGTGCGGTAATGGTTAAAAAATGGTGGAAAGAACATGGGTTGGTGTTATAAATAGGGAATTTTGGATGTCTGTAGAAAAAGAAAGCTGAATTCAAAATCTTTTTTGTTTTTCAAATATATTATATTTCAAAAAGGTACCCCCTAAATCTATGTTGCTTTAGATGTTAATTTGCTTTAAAAAGTGTTGCATGTTTATATGTTTGCCTCTACATACTTTCTGCAGTACTTGTTTTGAAACTCTGCATATATCATTATTCAGGTGAATGAGAAGTTATTCCCATGCCAGCTATCAGATAAAAATGAGAACTTGACCGAAAAGGCTGTTCAATTAGCTGTTGAAACATGGGGCAAGAGATCATTAACTGAGCTTGAAGCAGAGGAGCGCCTATCCTATGCATGCGAAAAGGTGACAATCGGTGAATGATAAATTTTCTTTTGTAATTAATGCTAAAAATTTGAATGTTTTAGCAACTAGTTTAACTTTCTTGAGACAAGTAAATTTTTCTTTGATATATCACTTTTTTGTGAATTTTAATTTAGTATATAAAAATTGTCATTATATATTTTTATGTAGGGCCCTGCTCAAGATGAAGTCATTGCCAAGTTGAGAAATGCATTTCTGGAAATTGGAAAAGAATACAAAGTCTTCACTGAGGAAGAGAGGAAGAAGGTTTATTTTTCTTAACTAATACTTCTCATAAGTTGCTGTTGATTAACTATTATTATGACTGCAGGTTGTGGAAGCTGGTGGACTGCATGTGGTGGGCACAGAGCGACATGAATCACGGCGAATTGATAATCAGGTTTTCTTTTTCTTACCTCCTTTTCCTTGTTGGGTTGAAAGGAGGGAAGCAGGGATGGAATTGGTTTTGGACTTTGTCATCTGGATATCTCTTACCTGCTTCTTTCATCTTGTGGCTATACTAGCTAATCCTACCTTGGCAAATAAGTATTTGAACTTGAAATGTTGATATTTATGCATAAAGTTGCGTGGTCGAAGTGGCAGACAAGGAGATCCAGGTAGCTCGCGCTTTTTTTTAAGCCTTGAAGATAACATATTTCGCATTTTTGGTGGAGATCGAATTCAGGTAATGCATTTGTTGTGCTGCTGCAACAGTAGGAATTTATTTGCCCAAAACTTGATTATGTTAAGATTGTAATGTGTACTGTGTAGGGCTTAATGCGAGCTTTCAGAGTTGAAGACCTGCCTATTGAGTCCAAGATGCTGACCAAAGCATTAGATGAAGCCCAAAGGAAAGTGGAGAATTATTTCTTTGACATTCGGAAGCAGTTGTTTGAGTATGATGAAGTACTTAACAGCCAAAGAGACCGAGTTTATACTGAGAGAAGGCGAGCCCTTGAATCAGATAATCTTCAGTCTCTTCTTATTGAATATGCTGAATTGACAATGGATGACATTTTAGAGGTAAGCCTGCCAAAATTATGGTTCTCTTTATACCTTGCTGCATTGTCTAACTTGATAATGCAATTATGATGGATTAGGCAAACATTGGTTCTGATGCTCCAAAGGACAGCTGGGATCTTGAAAAACTAATTGCAAAAATTCAGCAGTAAGTGAAGTCTTTTGCCCTTATGCTTGATGCCATGCTTGATTTAGTTATATGCAGAGCCTTTTACTCATTCATATAAACTGATCTGAAATGGTTATAAATAAGAGGTAGCACTGCTAAGTGCTTTCTGCACAAACAGTTCACCAAATCTCGAAGCCTATTTTTTTCACCCTCTGTGACGTCATACTGGATTGGAGAAGTTAGAATTGCCCCTGAATTTGCAAAAACTAGCTGTTTTCATTGAATTGGTTAAGTAGGAGCTGTTTTGGTCACATTGGTACACACCACCTCATTATGATAACTTATTGATTACATGGTGCAACAACCCAGCAAGAGAAAAAAGGACTTAACTGTTTTGACATTATTGAATATTTTGGTAAAAATATATTTTCTAGAGTTATAAATACTGGATTATGTATAGAATCAAAATATCTTCTAATTTATTAATTTAATAAACTTGTTATTAAAAATTATGAGTGCTTTCTTTGATTACTTTATTCAATTTTTTCTTCATAAAATCCAATTAGATCATTGATTTAATAAGTTGAAACTGTGACCCCACAACTGTTCTACTTCACTAATGTTTTACTTTCATTTTGTATTGGTGTTAAATGGTAAAACATTTAATTTTTTCCTTAACTAAGATTTTCTCGAGCAATCTTAATATCATCCTTCACATTATCCTGGTCCACTCAGGGAGGGAATTAAGGGACTTTTTTTTTTTTTTTAAATGTCTGATTTCTACTTGTAATTACAAGGATGTCACCTTGTTTTCATTTAGTTCGGTTTTCAGAGAGTTGTCCAAAGATACAATAAAAAGCTATTATTTTTATGATTTCTTATATAAACTTGTAAAAACAAGAAACAATAAAATAAAATGTCGTTTTTAAATAAAAATAAAATATTTTCTCAAACCAACATATTCCTAACTTTCCTATGTCAGCCTAGAGTCCAAACTTGTTAGAATCGCTGCAGCGGAATTGTTAGCGTGGAATAACAAACCGAGAGGGTTTTTAATACGAACGTGTGCCTTTTAATTTCTACTCAATTAAACTTACCAAGCAAATAATAAAGACAAATAAAGAGAGTAAGGTTGAGAGAAATTTGCACAGATGATTTTATCCTGATTCAGATCACTAGGATCCTACGTCCAGTCGCTTATCTCAAACAAGATAAACCTTTTTCACTAACACAACACTTACAAATATTAGTCACAAAGAAAAACAATTTGTAAGAGTTTAGAAATACCACCTCTCTTGAAACCACAAGAGATGAACTTACACTTCCTTTGAATCTTCACAAAGGATGATACCACCTCTCTTGAAACCACAAGAGACGAACTTACACTTCCTTTGAATCTTCACAAAGGATGACCACCTCCTTCGAATGCTTCACGAAGGATGATTCTCTTCCACGCACTTCCTCGGACACACCAAGGATGAACAAGCTATTCCTCTGTCACCGCAATAGCACTTCAGGACTTTGCAGACAAGAGTTTCCTTAGCTTCAACAATCTCACAGAGTTCTCAAAGAGTTCAGAGATCTTTTGCACAAGGGAAGAGTTATTTTTGAGATAAAGAGTGAGCCATTTTATAGACTCAGCCTAATACCCTTCCATTCTTCGAAAACGGGCCATCTAACGCATTTAATCGATTAACATAAATATTAATCGATTAATAATGAGTACAACGGCTAGTTTTTCAAATCTGAAACCCCCAACGGCTAGTTTTTCAAATCTGAAACCCCCAACGGCTAGTGTTAATTGATTATTCTCAGGAATAATCGATTAACTAAATAAATCAAATATAAATTACAAGAATCAACCCTAATACATATTTGAGCACTATTACATCAACTTTGATTATTATAAAAGCTTTATAAAATACAGAGATCTTCAATTTGTCTTTGTGGATCTTGACTTGTGCAAATATGTTCATCATCAAAACTTCATCTTTGATTTTTGCTAACAAAACTGAGAAGTCAAAATAAGAAGCGCTCTTGGATATCTGTATACATTCCTATTTTGTCCATTATGATTTTATGCATTATTGAGGGGTTTCTATTTGAGTTTAATAGACACGCTTTTTCAGTGTCAAAGTTATTGAATTGATAATCAATCAAATGTTGTCTTTGATATAACTTGTAGTTGTTGATTTATTGTAGAAGGTAACAAATTTATAGAGTAAACGTGATGTTCTCTTCCTTATTTAGGTACTTGATAAGAGTTTAGTTTCTGTGTGTGTATGTATGTTCTGTTAATGTAATTGAGTGATAATATAGAATATTTTACAGCATAGATGCATCTATTTATGCATTTTATAATGCATGTTTTCGGCCAATCTGGATATAACAATTAAGCTGAGAAGATATTTATGTTTCATCAGATATTGCTACATGTTGAATGATTTAACCCCTGATTTGCTGAAGAATAAGTGTTCGGACTATGAACAATTGCGGAATTATCTCCGTCTTCGTGGTCGTGAAGCCTACAAGCAGAAAAGGGTCAGTTTAACGATTATTGTTTAGGAACTAAATCAATCATTCTCTGTGTTCCTATAATTAAAACATCGGAGAGGGAGGACAACTAATTAAACTTTTTACTCTTTAAAAAGGGGTATTCTTCTAGTACGTATTTTATTTATGTCAAAATTATAACGAGAGAAGATGGGAATATAAATTTTAATAAAGCTTAAACATTTAATAAGTTGCTGTCTAGAATTTTCCTTTTCAATTACTTTAATGTTGGCTATAGGAAATGGTGGAGGAACAAGCAGCAGGCTTGATGAAAGAAGCAGAGCGGTTCCTGATCTTGAGCAATATTGATCGCTTGTGGAAAGAACATCTGCAAGCACTAAAATTTGTTCAGCAAGCCGTAGGGCTACGGGGATATGCGCAGCGCGATCCACTTATTGAATATAAACTTGAAGGCTATAACCTTTTCTTGGATATGATGGCACAAATTAGAAGAAATGTCATATATTCCGTATATCAGGTTTGCTTTGATCCAGAGTTTTAGTGCTTTCCACCTTAAACGTTATTGTAGTTTTTATACCTGCTTCGCTTTTTCTTCGAACTTTTGGCAGTTCCAACCTGTGTTGGTAAAGCAAGATCAAGAAAAAACAGAAAATGGAAAATCAGGAAAACGTAAAGCACGCAGTCGGGTTAACCCAAATCCTGATCCAGTTGGCACCATCGAGCCTTCAACATCAAGTACAGCGTCCTAAAACGGTAATCAAGACTAGTATTTATCAAGAGTTACTGAACGAGAGGAATCAACGAAAGCTTCAGTTAGTTCTCAATGTTTGTAGAATTTATTGTAGAGATTTTCATATGGTCAAAATAAATTTATAGATGTATAGTAATTCTTAAATTTAGGAGAAAGAATATATTTCTTATTATTTGTATGCTTACATACAAGCGCTTATGGAATATTTTAAGAAATAAAAGTAGCTTATTTTTACGGAAGAAATCCCTAAAGAAATAATAGCAAGATACAAAAACATATAATAAATTAAATACAAGGAATTAATATCTAAAATTTCCTAAAATATATTTTGACATTCTTGAATTAGTGTTTTTCATTCCCAGTTTAAATAAAATTCTTTCAAAATTATTGCTACTCGGCAAGCTGAACTTGAGCGTACACATGAAATGCAAATCAAGCCACGTTTATCCATCTCAATGTGTATGTTTTTATCATGCTGCAGTGGATTGTGGGTTATAATAATTGTAAATTTATTATCACAATATAACTTCATAGATTCATCTCATTTTATCTTAAGTCTTCCAATATATTTTTCAGCCATAAAAATTCATATATTTCTTAGGCCATCTCATTTTATCTTAGGTCTTCCAATATATTGTTCAGCCATAAATTTAGCCATAAAAGTTCATATATTCCTTAGACTATTGTTCGAGGTTCATCCCACTTTATCTTAAGCCTCTTAATATAATCTTTAACCATAAAGTTCACGTATTCCGTAGAATATTGCTCAAAATTTTGCTTTAGTAAGAAATATAGTTATTACACTTTGTTTTTAACTTTTTCGAGTTACTAGGTTTCCATTAAGAAAGATATAATATTCAATAATTGACCTCTTATCCACAACTGAATATGCATAATCAACATTTGTATATGTCTCAAGATTAGTATTCTTATTTCTTTTGAACAGAATTCCTCTTCCTAGAGTCCATTTTAAATACTAGACGATTATAAATGCAGTTTGTAAATGTGTTTCCTTTAGTTGGTGTATAAATTGGCTAACTAAGCTCAAACAAAGGCCTAGTGTAAGATAGACAAATGAGTCTTCCCACAAGTCTTTAGTACATTTTTTTTTATCCAGAGAAACATCCTCGTATGTACTTCTCAACTTTATATTTGAATCAACAAGTATATTTTTTGGTTTGCAGGTTGTTTTGGATGTAGCAAATCATAAATGTATTTTTGTTCGGATATGAAGATTCCTTTCTTGGAATGAGCTACTTCAATTCTCAAAATATTTTAGCTTCCCTAAACTCTTGATTTTGAATTCCTTGGCAAGACATTGGCTTAACCTTTTTTGGTCCTTTCTATCATTCTGAGTGATAATTATATCATCCACGTAAACTAATAATATTGTTACTCCCTATTGAATGAGAATGTTTGATGAATAAAGTGTGATTTACTTATCTTTGTTTATATTTAAGACTTGTCATAACTTTGGTGAATCTCCCAAACCATGTTGTAAGTAACGGTTTCAACCTGTATGGTGTCTTTTTTAGTTTGCAAATTATATTGGCATCCATATGTCCCGTATATCAGGTGGTATCTCCATATATATTTCTTCTTCAAGATTCCCATGTAAGTATGCATTTTTACATCAAATTGTTGCAATTCTAAATTGTAGTTTGTTGCCAACGATAAAATTATTTTAAGTGTGTTCATTTTGACAATTGGTGCAAAAGTCTCTAAGTAATCCACTCTATATGTTTGGGTGAACCTCTTAACCACCAACCTTGCTTTATACCTCTCAATAGTCCCATCAGCATTGTACTTCAAAGTATAAGCTCACTTGCACCCAACATTCCTTTTTCTAGGTGGTAAGGTGACCAGTTGCCAAGTATTGTTTTTCTCTAATGCCTCCATCTCCAATTTCATGACTTGTTTCCATTTTTTGTCAATTAATGCCTAAGATACAAAAGAAGGTGTAGTTGTAGTGTTTCGGCTTGTGAGAAAGGTTTTATGGATAATAGAGAATTTTTCAAATGATAGATAATTTATCAAGGGGTAAGGTTGTTATTTGGTGCATGTTCTGGTCCCCTTTCTAAGAGTAATTGGGAAGTCTAAATTGTGATCTACTTGTTCAACTGGTTTTTTTAGAAGGAAATTCATCACAAGCAATAGAGTTAGAATTTATAAGATCAAAGGGAATTACTTCAGGAAATGTTGTAGGATTGGATTCTTGAACATGAATAGATCTTGGAATGGCCTACTAGCTTGCCAAGTATTGCTTTCCTCTAATGCCTCCATCTCCAACTTCATTACTTATTTCCATTTTTTGTCAATTAATGCCTCAGAAGAAGGTGTAGTTGTGGTGTTTCAGCTTGTGAGAAAGATTTTATGGATAAGAGAGAATTTTTCAAATGATAAATAATTTGTCAAGGGGTAAGGTTGTTATTTGGTGTTGGTTCCTTTTATAAGAGTTATTGGGAAGTTTAAATTATGATCAACTTGTTCAACAGCTTTTATGGAAGGAAATTCATCACAAGCAATAGAGTTATAATTTATAAGATAAAAAAAATTACCTCAGGAAATGTCGTACGATTGGATTCTTGAATATGAGTAGATCTTGGAATGGCTTTTCCTCTTCATGTTTACACCAGCTTTTTTCCAAATTTTGTTGCAAATTGAGGAATTTGATTCATATCTACTTGATCCTCTTCAGCTTCAACAATATTTTTTCTAATTTATGGTCCAAAAGTTATATTTGGTAATATAAAAGGCTCATCTTCCTTTTTAAAATCTCCCTTAAAGATAAGATTGAAGTAACTTACACATTAATTGAAAGTAACATCTCTTGATACAAAATTTTTGGGATTGAGGATAGAAGCATTTATACCCTTTTTGTGTGACTGAGTACCCCAACCAAGAAAATAGATTTTATTGCCCTTGGATCAAATTTTTCTCTTCTGGTACTATGAACATGTATAAAGAAAACACACCCCAACAAAATGAGAATACGGAAAGAAAAAATAGACACTTGATTAGATCAAACTAGAGCACTTTCTTTTTCAAAATAATGTTCCAAAGGCACTTCGGCAGAAGCTATACTCATTGCATATAGAAAATATAACATATTAAATACATGGGAATAATATCTAAAATTCCCTAAAATATATTGACAGTAATCTTTCGATTCATTACATTAACGTTGTAATGTATGGTGAGATAAAGTTATCATGCTCAAAAAAACAAAAACAAAAAATCTAAAATGCATTTGCAGCCCCACCCCCACGTAATAAAAAGAAAAAACAGAACAACACCTCTAGAGTGTGAGGCCAATACTATTGGTTATGAATCCAATATACATCTCTACCAAAATATTACATCCCTGAAAGGGTCTTAGAAACCCCCTTCAACATCAAAATATTCTTGCTCAATTTTTACCGTCAGGTGGAGGTTCAAATCTATCGCTTTGAACAACCTCCTCGATAATTTTATTTATGCTGCTGTCTTTAACCTGCATTTATTGAAACATAAAGAACTGTCCAAATCAGTATCCCAAGATAAAAAAAATTGGGGAATGTGATGTTGAAAAAAGAAATCATGGTTGCTCTTCGAGAGAGCCTGTGTAGCAGTTCCCCCAAAAAGTTTTGTTCTACGAAAAAGAGGGATTAACTTGTTTATTTTTTATTCCTTTTAGAAATTGTAAATGATAGAAACCTTCATAGATCTCTTCTTATGTTGTTACCGAACGGTGGACAACAGCATCTTGCCGAGCGACTACAGAGAACTGAAGACCACCGGACATCTGCATACTACCGAATGTCTGCAGACTACCGAACAGCTGAACACTCAGAAGCCGTTTACAGTGTTTTAGAATAAGTTTTGTTAGTTTTATTATTTTTGTTTTCTCTTTCTCTCTTCCTCTTTGTATAAATATTTTACTCTCGTTGTACTTTACACTTACTACTGATATTCATTCACTTTCTGTTCTTTCAGGAATTCTCGTTTTCTCTCGTTTCTCAAACACTTACATGGCATCAGAAGAAAGCAAATAATTAGAGTTCTTCTTTTGCCCCCTTTCTTCATCTTCTGTTCTCTTCTCATGACTTTCTCAAATTCTACCACCGATCATCTTTCCAATCCTGCCCACCCTTTGTTTCTTCATCTCGGTGAGAACCCCACTCTCGTTCTTGTCAATCCTCCTCTCTCTGACACCAATTATCAACAATGGCGGCACGATATGCTTGTCACTCTTGAAACCAAGAATAAAGACAAATTCGTTCTTGGTACTATTTCTTGCCCTCCTCCTGATGATGTTCTTCACGAAGCCTGGAAAAGATGTAACAAGATGGTGATCTCATGGCTGATGCGCTCCATGACTCTCCCCATCAAACAATTTGTTATGTGGATGGATTCTGCGTACGAAATTTGGACCGATCTCCTTCAACGTTTTTCTCATGGTGATAAGTTTCGCATTGCTGATCTCCAAGAAGCCCTTCAATCTTGCAAACAAGGTGATTCCACTGTCTCTCAGTATTATACTCGTCTTCAAATACTTTGGAAAGAACTTTCTCTATATAAGACCATTCTTGTCTGCACCTGTCATTCTCCTTGTAATTGTGGATTATTGACCAAGATTTAATAAGAGCGCAACGATGATTCTGTCATCAAGTTTCTCCGTGGATTAAACAATGAATTTTCTTCAGTCTATTCTCAAATCATGCTAATGGAACCCATGCCGACTCTCCCTAAAAGCTTTTCTTTGGTCCTTCAACAAGAAGGAGAATTTCACAATTCCTCCTCACAAATTCCACAAGATTCAATGGCTAATTTCAATTCCCAAGACCCTCAGATCAAGACTTCTAATACCTCTCGTGGTGCGTTTTTTGGTCGTGGACGAGGACGTACTACTAAATTTGGTGGTCGTGCCAAATACTGTGATCATTGCAAAAGAACTAATCACACCTCTGACAATTGCTGGATCAAATATGGCCTTCCTCAAGGTTATAAACCTACCATCAAATCCAATTCTGCCATCTCCAATCCATCTGCCAACCTGACTGATGGCGTTTCACACAACTCCAATGAATCCTCCGTTGATAAAACCCAAGTTCAATGCACTTTTTCTCAAGAACAGTATGACGCTATTTTTGGCTTATTTAAACAGTCTCAACCTCCTACTCCTAGGGAGGCCAGCGTTAATCAATGCACTCCATAGTCATCAGGTTCTTTTTCTACACCCAATTTTTCTTCTTGGATTATAGATAGTGGAGCTACTGATCATATATGTTCTTCAAAATTTCTTTTTAATTCTTTACAGCCTATCACTCCTATTTCTATACGCTTACCAAATAATAGTTTTGTTACTGCTAAATTTTCTGGGACAGTTATTTTAGGCAATTTGGTTTTGCACAATACTCTATTTGTTCCCAATTTCTCTGTTCATCTTATTTCTATTTCTAAACTGTTACATTCGAATAATTCTTTCATTGTTTTTCATCAAAATAGTTGTCTCATTGTGCAGATGAATACTTACCAGACGATTGGAGTAGCTAAGAAATACAAAGACCTTTTTTGTCTTCTTAGTAATAATACCATAAGTACTTCAGAATTAAACGTTTTTCATTCTGTTATTCCATCAAACCTGATTTTTCAAATTTGAAAGTTTTTGGATGCTTATCATACTGCAGCTCTGTTACTGCAGGACGCACAAAACTTGATTCCAGAAGCAACAAATGCATTTTTCTTGGATACAAATTTGGAACCAAAGGGTTTGTGCTGTATGATCTGCATTCACATTCTACTATTATTTCACGAAATGTCATTTTTCATGAACATATTTTTCCCTATCAAACTTCTTTCACTTTACCTTCCTCCTACACATGATGATATTTCTGATGTTATTCTTTTTGATTTTCCAAATCTGACACCTATTTCCACTGTCCCAAATTATCCACCTAGTAACACTTCTCATCATGCTTCTGATAGTATCATTATTCCTACTGTTGAACAAAGAGTTTCTCTTAGAAACAAAACTAGACCTAAATATTTAGATCATTACTACTGTGGTACTACTTCTAGCATTACCTCATCCCATACTACCCCGTATCCTATGCATTTGTTCCTTTCTTATGCTAATTGTTCCTCTGACCACACTTCTTTTTGTCATAATATTTCTACACAAGTTGAACCTTTTTCTTTTAAAGAGGCTAGCAAGTTTGAATGTTGGCAGCAAGCTATGAACTCTGAACTTGCTGCTCTTGAAAGAAACCAAACATGGACTTTGGTGAATCTCCCTGCTGGTAAGAAACCCATAAGTTGTCGTTGGGTATATCGTATCAAGCATAAAGCGGATGGCTCTATTGACAGATATAAAGCCCGTTTAGTGGCAAGAGGTTTCACTCAAACTGAAGGATTTGATTACTATGAAACCTTTTCCCCTGTTGTTAAAATCACCATGGTTTGCCTTGTTCTTGCTCTTGCTGCCATCAACAAATGGTTTCTTCATCAATTGGATGTTGACAATGCTTTTCTTCATGGTGATTTAACTGAAGAAATATACATGAAGCCTCCCCCTGGTCTCTGTTCATCTACTCCTAATCTCGTTTGCAAGCTTCAAAAATCTCTTTATGGTTTAAAACAAGCCAGCAGAAATTGGAATCACAAACTCACATCATAATTACTTTCTATCGGGTATACACAAAGCTCTGCCGACCACTCTTTATTTATCAAACATTCTCCCTCTACTATCACCATTCTTCTGGTCTATGTTGATGATATTCTTCTTTCTGGAAATAACTTGTCTGAAATCACTACTATCAAAGATCATCTCCACAGCAAGTTTCACATTAAAAATCTTGGAGATCTCAAATATTTTTTGGGATTTGAAATTGCTAGATCTCAAGCTGGAATATGTATCAATCAAAGAAAATACTGTCTTGAATTGATTTTTGAAGTTGGTATGTTAGGATGTAAACCTGCTCCCACACATGCTGATCCTTCTGTCAAACTTCATGCTGATGAAGGCATTCCTCTCACAGATCCTTCTTCTTACCAACATCTTATTGGACGATTACTCTATCTCACTATACGCGGCCGACATTGCTTTTGCCGTCCAACAACTTAGCCAGTTTGTTTCTACTCCTCGTCAACCTCATATGCAACAAGCCATGGGGATCATTAGATATTTAAAGAATGCTCCTGGTTCTGGTCTGTTATATGCTGTTAATAATTCCTTCCGCATTCATGCATACTCGGATTCTGATTGGGCTACTTGTGCTACCACTAGAAGATCCATCTCTGGTTTTTGCATCTTTCTTGGAACTGCTCATATTTCTTGGAAATCAAAGAAACAAACCACTGTTTCCAAATCTTCTTCTGAAACCGAATATAGGTCTTTAGCTTCTCTTACTTGTGAACTACAATGGCTGCAATATCTTTTAAAAGATCTGCATATACTGTGCCCGATTCCTTACTCAATCTATTGTGACAACAATTCTGCTATCCACATTGCCAAGAATCCCACCTTTCATGAGAGAACCAAACATATAGATACAGACTGCCACGTTACTAGACAAAAGCATCAAGATGGTCTCATCAAGCTTCTTCATGTTTCTTCTACCAATCAAGTTGCAGATGTTTTCACCAAATCTCTTTATCCTTCTCCTTTTAATACTATTACTTCCAAGCTAAACATGCATAATATCCATGTTCATCTTGAGGGAGGGTGATAGAGACCTTCACAGATCTCTTCTTTTGTTGTTACCGAACGGTGGACAACAGCATCTTGTCGAACGACTACAGAGAGCTGAAGACCACTGGACATCTACATACTACCGAACGTTTGCAGACTACCGAACGTCTGCAGACTACCGAACGTCTGCCAAACGTCTGCAGACTATCGAACGTCTGCCAAACGTCTGCAGACTACCAAACGTCTGCCGAAGGTCTACAGACTACTGAACGTCTACAAACTACCGAACGGCTGGACACTCAGAAGCTGTTCGGTTACAGTGTTTTAGAATAAGTTTTGTTAGTTTTATTATTTTTGTTTTCTCTTTCTCTCTTCCTCTTTGTATAAATACTTTACTCTCGTTGTACTTTACACTTACAACTGATATTCATTCACTTTCTGTTCTTTCAGGAATTCTCGTTTTCTCTTTTCTCAAACACTTACAGTAAATAATATTTATTCTAAAAATAGCATAAACAAATGTCAAGATCTCACCTTAATTCCGATAGCAATGGCAGTTTTTAGTCGAACAAGTTCACCTAATATGAAGGAACCGTGTTTATTATCTCTAACAAAGATAAGGGGCACACTCCTTGATGAAGCCAAACTTAGTAGATGCTTCGTCAGCCATCGTGGGTTACAATCAGAAGCTACAAGCACAGCCTGCATAACGTACAACGCAAATAATGTACTCTATAGGACTATATAACTAAGTCACGCATACACACCTAACAGCAGAAAAAGCTATATACTACTAATACAACTTCGTTCATTATTATTGTGCAACTTGTTTATTTATTATGACGAAAAACTAATTGAGTTTGAGCAATTTAAGAAAATATAATGAGGCTCTCAGCCAAAAACAACCATTACAATTTGCAGGAATCAGCATAAACAAATAATCTATTTTTTCGTAATTTGCTGTTTGCAACACCATATAAAGGTTAAAACACCATAAAAAGTGCAAGTTGAAGAATTTACTTGCAAGTGGCTTTCATGTTAAAACAACCAATAGTTGCAGGAATCAGCAAAAACAAAGTTTAATTTTTCGTAGTTGGCTGTTTCCAGCACCATATAAAGCTTAAAACACCAGAAAAATGTACATGTTGAAGAATTTACATAAAAGTGATGAACTAATAAGTAAAAATGAAGGTAGTAAATATCCAATTAACTAAGGTATGCATATTCTACACAGGAAAATAGAGGAAATCAACCTGAAGCTTAACTGAAGGAGCTTTATTGTTGGTGCTTCTTAAAGGGAAGAGCTGATCAGACCTTTCTAACTCAGTGCATGGTTTCATGCGCTCAAGGACACGAGTTACATCATTGACCCCGATGGAGAATTGTTGCTGAAAGGAACAGTAGAAAGTTTACATGAAAATGTATGCTTCCTGATAAACATATCTTAAATTTCCAAAGTTTCATAAATCAAACCAACCAAGTAGAAGTCTAACCTTTAACCATATTTTCTCCGGCAAGGAAGTTCCATCTGAATCTCTTGCAGATCGGATCTCTCTGTTCAGCAGAATAAGGTCAGATCAGGTGAAAAATTACACCATTAATAAAGGTCATTAAGTGATTCGCTCTTTAAAATGTTAAAATTCTCGCAGGTGACTGCCTCAGCATCAGTCAACAATGGCCTTGTGGATCAAATCACGTTTGAAGAATGATAAATAAAATAAAGCACCAAATGTGAAAAAATATATCTTACCTACGGATTGATTGGAATAGATTGGTGAGACGTTCTCCTTCATAACAACTACAAATCAAATTAGAAAATTAAGTTTATAACAAAAATAAACACCAGCAATAACAACAGGGAGTGTTGCATACTTATTTTCTAGAGAAGCAAAGCTCGAATTTGTAGTGTCCCCAACCTTCTTTGGAGTTTTGACATTGCTCCTACTTGCCATAATTTACTTTCAATATTCACCGACTCAGCCTTAAGCGACTCCGACCCAACAAACTAATTCAAAAAGCCTTTTCAATCAGTTTGAGCAGGAGTATATTACATTCCAAAAATTCTTCAAAAGAAGCCATGGCATCGATATAAACAAAAATTGGTAACAGAACAAAAAATTTCAAAATCTCAACCGTATAAAGATTGCATGGGAAGAAATTGCGTAAAACAATATCGAAAGCATGTTAATCGAAAAATGGAGCTTGAAGTGATGCTTCCAATCACATTCCACCTTGTTAGAACTAAAAATCCAGAATCAAAAGAGGGAAGAAACAAGATACACATACACATTTACATTTACTAAATTTATATATTTGCTCGATAATAAAAATTTGTATGTGTTTTTGTTAAAATGAATAATAAATTTGTATGTGTTTTGTTAAAATGGATGTCAAAATTCGTAACTGAACATAGGTAGATATTAATATTTGAAAATTATTATTATTATTATCAAGTAAATTCAAAACTTGATAAAAATTTATTAAACCAAAAATAATTTAATTATAAAAAAAGTTCAAGACTTAATATAATAATTAATAATTTTAATGGTGAAACATGGTGAAACCATTGAGAGACAATGTGTAAACCAAAATTTTGAAAAAATAAAAAACCATAGACATAATATAAGTCAGAGATGTGAACATACAAGAAAAAGATGCAGAAAAACTGAAATGGGTTAACTCTAGCATAGAACAAATATAGAAGGGTGTGAACATAAGAAAAGAGGGTTCAAAAGAAAAAAAAGAAGAAAGAACTTTTTTTTTATTACTATTATTTTAATTTTTACTATTATTAATTTTCTTAATATTAAATTACCTATTTTTTATTCTAAAAAATAATTTATATATATTAAAAAAACAAAAACTTCTGCCATGAACCCTAACTGTGCCAGGGCCGCGCCACCCGCCCCAAAAAGATCACTGGCCGCATCGTCGCCGGCGACTGCCGCTGGCGTCGCGCCACTTCCATTATCGAAACCCAACATCTGCCACATTGCAAATGAATGCTTCCTGCACCACATCTCCATCGATGAATCCGTTCCATTCAAGCCGAGTTTTGAGGGTCGAGGGTCGACGGCTGAGGGCCGAGTTTCGAGGATCGAGGGCCGAGCTTCGAGGATCGAGGATCGAGGGCCGAGTTTCGAGGATCGAGGATCGAGGGCCGAGTTTGAGGATCGAGGGCCAAGGGTCGAGGTTCGAGGTTCGAGCTTGAGCTTCGAAAGCACCTTGGGTCGAGCTTCTAGGGCCGCCGAGGGTCAAAGGTCGAGGGCCGAGCGCCGAGGGTCTGGCGTCGAGGGTCGAGGGTCGAGGGTCGAGGGCCGAGGGTCGAGGGTCGAGGGCCGAGGGTCGAGGGTCAAGTTTCGAAGATCGAGGGCCGAGGGCCGACTTTCGAGGGTCGAGGGTCGATAACACGCCATCAATAATCGACGAAACAAGTTTAGCCTGCCACGCCAGCCACAAATTAACGTAGAAAAAAAATAATGTAAGCGTAAGTAATGAAACCTTTAGTTTCACAATGCAGAGAATTTCCTCCCACAATTTGTATATCCTTCCGACATTACAACGTAATGAAACCTTTAGTTTCACCATGCACAGAATTTCCTTTCACAATTTGTATATCCTTCCCACATTACAAAGTAATGAAACCTTTAGTTTCAGAGTGCACATAATTTGCTCCCACAATTTGTATATCCTTCCCACATTACAAAGTAGTGAAACCTTTAGGTTCACTGTGCACAAAATTTCCTCCCACGTATATCCTTCCCACATTAGAAAGTAATGAAACATTTAGTTTCACAGTGCACAAAATTTCCTCCCACATATTGTATATCCTTCCCACATTACAAAGTAATGAGACATTTAGTTTCACAGTGCACAAAATTTCCTCCCACAATTTGTATATCCTTCCCACATTACAAAGTAATGAAACCTTTGGTTTCACAGTATACAGAATTTCCTCCCACAATTTGTATATCTTTCCCACATTACAAGTATATACTCCATTAATATAACATGTACAAGTGATTCTCACAAACTCCCACATTCCAATAACTCATCATTAATAATCAACCAAACATGTTTAGCCAGCCACAATCAACCCAATGAAACTGAAGAGAGAAAAGGACAATATGAAAACGAAAAGTCCACATGATAGATTATCAAGAACCGGTTGCTAATTACCACTACTAAAATTCAAATTTATAGAACTTTCAAACAAAGAATCAAAGTCCTACCCCACATGTCCTATATTCATTGTGAACTACGTTACACAACAAATCCAAACACCATTGCAAAAATATCACAATTCAATCCATGTTTAAGGTCAAGAAGTCTGAGACATTAAATACCAGAAGAAAATCATCATCCAAAATGTCTGCAAAAGATTATCCTACACCATTCTAACCTCTTTTCAACTATTTTAATCAAATGTCTGCAAAAGAAATCTCAGATCTGGCAACAAGATGAAAAGGAATTTTGATAAAGAGGAACTACTAATAGAAAAAGACATATAGAAACTATATATAAATTTGACTCAAAAAGTCAATGGGAAAACTCTCACAAACTCGATGAGATGCACACAACACTAATCCAAAACACATAACATAATCGATGTCATACAAGAAGAAACATGCATTGCTTGTCTTCCTAAAAGGACCAGAAATTCTAAAAAGACTAGAAATGCAAGAACTCAAAAAAACCCAACGGACCTAATTGCTCACAACAGGCTCGATAGATGCAGGTCATAACAATTCGATCCTAATGTTCGATGATCAAGTAATTATGAATATGTTGAACAGTTATCATTTCACGTTTAATTTCAAGCTTCATGTAGATGGTAAGGCTCAAACAAATCCTATTCCAAAAAGTATTGTTGTTTAGTGATCTAGAAACAGCAAGGAAAGCAACCAACCCAAAACCCAAACAAAAAAAATAGCAAATTCAGAATAATAGTATAAAACCAGGGGAGACCTGGTAAGAGACTTGATGTGATTACGTCATCCTGTTCATGAACTCAAAATCCAAAGAAGATAAAGATGCTAATAATAGAGAAATTAAATAGAGAGGACAACACTCAGAAGAAATTCGATTATCCCAAGTTGTAAAATTCGACACTCTAGTTATTTTGAAATCTCAGAGAGACTAGGCAGCGTGTCTTGAAAAGGAATGAATGAAAATATTTCAAACAACTCCTAAATTTGACAGTCCTAATTCAGTGTACCAAGAATCACATAAAATTTATGTGAAAGAGTAACAAAAACACCACTGCAAAGAAACAAATGGCAATTGAATCCTCATGCTTAGTCATCAAATCCCGAGAAACCAAATAGAGAGGAAACTTAAAAGAAATTAGTTTACGATGAAAACAAACCAGTTCAACACCTAGACGTAATCAAACATAGAACCTACATTTAAATTCAAATAGATGTCCATCATCACATAAAAAGTTCTGAAGATCTGCTGCCAAAGTTTCCACATCCAATGATGAATAATAAATTATAGACTTCAAAAACAATAGAGACAACATAGTCAATCATAACAGACTCTACGAGATACAAGTCATGACAGGAAACTAAATCAAACCCTGCTGCAAAGAAACAAATCACAACTCGATCCTAATGTTCGGTGGTCAACTATAGCAATCTCAAATAATAGTAGAAGAAACACGTAAAAGAAATTAGGTTATCTTGAGAAGTTGCCCTTTCATGTTACATTCAATCGGCAAGGGAAATCTCCTGGAATGCTAATGCTATGAATGCAAACAGTTCAACCAAAACTTCTGCCATGAACCCTAACTGTGCCAGGGCCGCGCCACCCGCCCCAAAAAGATCACTGGCCGCATCATCGCCGGCGACTGCCGCTGGCGTCGCGCCACTTCCATTATCGAAACCCAACATCTGCCACATTGCAAATGAATGCTTCCTGCACCACGTCTCCATCGATGAATCCGTTCCATTCAAGTCGAACCCAGATCTGCACCACGCCGATTTTTTTGGGCAAATTTCCTCTGGTATTATGCTCTGTTTAATTCTTTAATTCTTGCTTAAATTTTCATTAAAGTAAATAGAATTTTATTCTCCGGCTGTCAATTTTTTTTATGATTTAAAGAACAAAAATAGCCATTCAAGAAGAAAACAAAACTTATCGCAAAAATACCAAGAAATTGTGCATGAGATTTACAGGAAAGAAGAGTATCAAACATTGATTAACAAACACGCAGGAGCACATCCGAAATATAAGAAATTTGACCAGTTATTTAATCAATTTAACTAAAGAGATAAAGAATGGGATAAAGAACCTTCGCTGTGTGAAACCAATACTGTTCAAACCTTCTTTCCCCTTCTCTGCTTTCTCAACCTTTTCCGAATTCTTCTTTCTTCTCTGCCTTCTACTATTTTCCCACGCTTTTTTCCCGCTTCTTACTTTCTTCACCTTTTTTTCCTCCTTTTTCAATCCCAGTTCCCTCCCCTATGTTATTCCAATTCTAAAAACCCAGTATGCTCCTTTTTCTTTCAAACTTCCACCTATATATAGCAAGTCGAGTGTCCCTGTGTACTAACCTGGTAACTCCCTTCCTGCCACGTGGCCGTGTATGAGTGGCGAGTTTTCTTTTTTAAAAGCTGTGAATCAGTTCATTCGGCTGGGTTTTCATACTTTCCTTTTCTTTTATCATTTATATCAACTATAAATTCTTACTAATAATGTTTATTTTATAATTATGGTTTAATTTCGAATGTTATGTAGAGAAATCTCAAATAGCTCATCCTATTTTTTATATCTCAATTGTAAAATTGAGTCAATTATAACTTTGTCGTTAATTGGACTGGATGACGTTAAATTTTTTAAGTCATGACATAATGACTGGGCAATTGTTAAGCACGTGGCACACATTACGTGGAATTTATTTATTTTAACATTTAAATAAATTAAATTTATTTCTTAGAGATGACGTCATTCTTCCACTCCCCGATATACTCATTCCTGTTGTGCCACGTGTACCTTCCCTCCCCTCTGCAGGTTGCACCGCCACCAACCCTCGTACACGTCGTTGTTTGCATATCGCTTCTCCTCGAACCCGTGCTTCCTGTTCATGATAAATATCCCGTCGGCACCAACAAAGGTCTTAAAGTTGTGCATCCTCCCGGCAACAAACACTACCGCCCAATATAAACCAAACTTCTGCCAATCCAAACCAAGCCCACAAGGCCTCCATCAAGGTCAGAATGGAGCAACTTCGCTGCCAACCACCACGCGAAACAGGTTGTCGCTGCCATCGCAACCACCGTGATACCGTTCGCATCCCAACTTTGCCAGAACTGGAAATTGGAAACTCTTTCTCCCACGGTCACAGGCAACATCAGGAGACAAGAACCAACCCTAGTCGTTAAGCCCCAAATCGCACCATGAGAAACAAGAACCAACCTTAATCGCAAAAAAACTCAGAAAATCCAAAATTGCATGAACAGATTCTAAAACCCCCCAAAATTCTCAAAAAAAAACCCTAATTCCCAAAGTTGTGACACGGTTCGATGTTTCGTTCCTTTTCCTTAATCGCATTGCGAACCTACTCGTACATTACAAATCTCTCTTTTAATTCTGGGCCAGTTGAACTTTGTTCGCTTAGTGAGAATTAGCTTCAGGGTTCCTTGTTTTCTCTCGTTTTGAATTTTGGGTGTGATTGTCTCTTCCATTATTGGTTAATTGTACTATGCGATTGGAATTAGCTAGGATAGGTATGGTTGTAATTTCCAGGTTGTTGTACTGTCTAGTTCCGGTGGTCAAAAGCGGAGCTACAAGGCTAGCGGCGATGCCATTGTGGATGCCATGTTGGAGATTGTTGCTGCTTCAAAGATGAGGGCCAATGCAATTCTGAAGAACGAGGACATGTTCCCCATAAGCAAGTGCATTAAGGTGTTGGATGAGTTGCAAGGTGTTGATAAACAGTTCTACTTTCTTGCCTTGGATTTGTTTGAGAACAACTTCAGTGCCCGTGATATTTTCATCTCTCTCAAGGGTGACAAGAGGTTGTCATGCTTTCATCTTTGAATTTAGGGATTTAATAAAATCTCAATTCTTTTTTAGTTTTAAATTACACATAATGTGAGTTTTCTCTACGCCACGTGCTTAACAATTGCACAGTCACCATGCCATGACCCAAAAAATTTAATGTCGTCAAGTTCAATTAACGAAAATGTTACAATTGACTCAATTTTATAAGAACATGGACCTAATTGAGATAAAAAAAATACGAGGACCTATTTGAGACTTCTCTGCATAAATAGGGACATTCGAAATTATTAAACCTATAATTATTGGGTTTGGTAAATTGTGTAGGTTCTTTTTTCAGTTGGTACATTTTAGTAATGTGTATCGGGTTTTAGTAGACAAAAATATCTTCATATTTTATGGATTCTAAGTTTTAAGGTTAACGGTATTTGAATAATTTTCATTCTGAAAAAAAATAAAAATTAGAAACCCCCAACCCTTACTCACATCCCTCCTTGCTTTCAACCTTTTCTATTTCATCTCTCTCACTCCAACATTTTCTTTATCATTCTTATGCTCCAACTGAAAAAATCATAAATACTCGCCTAGCCTTAATTCACCTTTTTTGCTTATCTAATTTGTTTATCTCTTATCTCCATACTCCATCTCACCCATACACAATAACCCATGACATAACAATTTGTTGTTCTTGCTCTGTTCGTTCATTTGTCTTCCACTTTAATAACAAAATAATTGATGATGTTGATGTTGAATTTTGATTTGAGGGTTGTGTTATATCTTTTCCATCTTGATTGTTATTAAATTTCATTTTTAAATTTTAGAATTAGTAGTTTATCTTTATAAAGATTTGATATTTTGACTATTAAGTTGTTCGAAAATATTTTTCAAAAGAGAATGTGGAAAGGAGATTCCGAAAGGGGTAAGTTATTGTCCAAAAAATGGATTTATGAGGTGAGCTCTTAAAAATAAGAACAAATGAAACTCCTACACATCGTACTAAATGATTTAACAAGAACAAATTATTAAAGAACATAGACTATTGCTCGTTGCCTTTGAATGTTTCATATTATAAACATATTTTCATTTCATTTTTGTAAAAAAAATAAAAATATTATAACAAATTACACATCTTCTAGATTTGAGTCGATTGCAGAATATTTAGTGATTTTTAAGAAGAATTGCATTGTTATACCAACTAATTGAAAATCAACCAGAAATTAGTAAACTAGTCATAATGAACGTGTTAGCTCTCAGTTGGACCAAAAAATTACTTTCTAAAGTAAATCATATTATGTAAGTTTATTTTAATCAATTCACATCTCCAACTTGTGTGGTCAATATAAACATGGATGATTATGTGATTTATCATTTGTCGTAGAAGTTGAAATTAAGAAAAACAAAATGCACTAAATTTCAAATTGGAATTTAAACTTAATAAATTTGTTACCATCACGCTCATAGTTTAGCTTATACTCCTTTCATTCTATGATTTTATCAAAATTGATATTAAGAAACTAAATGCTTTGCAACTATTATGGATTGATGCTAACGTCTTTTAGCGGGAGGTTTCTTGTGTTTTTTTTTTAGTTTTGAAATTATTGTAGACATCAACATCATCAATTATTTTGTTATTAAAGTGAAAAACAAATGAACGAACATACCAATAGCAACAAATTATGGTGTCGCGGGTTACTATGTGCGGATGAAAGAGAGGATGGAGATGAGAGAGAAACAAATTAGATAAGTTAAGATGGTAGATTAGGGTTAGGTGGGTGTTTCTGATTTTTTCAGTTTGGGCTATTGTAGGATGACAGAGAGAAGGTTGGAGTGAGAGAGATGAAAGAGAAAAGAATTGAGAAGAATAAGGAATATCATAGAGGTGAAATTTTTTGTTTGTTTTTTTAGTTTTGATAATGAAAATTATTCAAACACTTGATCTTAAAACTTAAAATCCTTAATATAAGAAGATATTTTTGTCTACTAAAACTCGGTATACATTACCAAAATATACTAACTGAAAAAAAAAAACATAGACAATTTGGGAAACCCCTATAATTATAATTAAGATAATGGAAAAACTTTGCTTTATATATTATGGCTTAGAAACTTGTGATTGTTACTCGGCACTAAAAGCATTACTATTTAATTATTGATACTAAAAGAATAGTTGCAATTAATATTCACTTAGTTTCTGCAAGAAAATCAGATGCAATCTACACCTGGACAATACTTGACCTTCTTAATTGAATTGCAAATTAACAGTGATTCCACCTTAGGATACATTTTACATTTTATACTTGTTTTTATGGAAAATATTTTTTTAACAATTTCTTATTTTATAATTTTTTACAATGTTCACACGGTGGTTCGTAATTAATTCGTTTTAAATAACTTTTTGAAAATAAATTTAAACGATTTAATGAAATAGTGATCTGACTTATTGTTAAAAAATTATTATGAAAAATTGTTTATATATCGTCATTCTATCTTTAAACAAGCTGTAGTGATCAAGTATATATAAGAATTTTTTGGTTCAATGTGAAACCTTGATGTTTACGTTACTGTCTCATTATTGTAGAGTACCTAACTAGCAATACCAATACCAATACCTAGTGTGTTGTAAAAATGAACTGTAACCCGCGAGTCAATTTAGCCTATCACGGGTTTAAGTCGGATTGATTTGAAAAAAAATGTAATTTTCTATGGAGGATAGTTTTCAACTCGACTCACTTAGAACCCAGCTCACCGAGTTGGGTTGGTTCACTTACCCACCTAATTTAATTTAATTATTTATTATTTTATGTTTGAATATTATTAGTTAACATTTTTCTTTTATATTGTAGATGAGATAAAATAAATGTTTCAAGACAGAAAAATATTATAGATTTATCTATTTAATACTCTATAATATTATAGATGGACAAATGATACAAAAATTATCAATATTAAAAACTTATTTGTTCGCCTGTTGTGCTTGTTTTTGGATTACGTTTGGATTGTATGATATTTTTTTTATTTATTTTGAATTGTCTTTGGAGTTTAACATCATTTTAGAGTAAAATATATTTAAATTTGAATTAAAATATATATAATTTTTTATTTTAAAAAAACTTATAATTAAATGAGTCAGTGAGCTAACCTATTTAACTCACCAACCTGTGGTGGATCGGGTCAGATTTGAATTTTTTCGGCTCATTAATAAATAAGTCAGAGTTAAGTTAGCTTACTAAGTGACCAACTCATTGCAGATTAGACAAAATTGAGTCGGGTTACCTGCTTTGAGAGCTCTAGCAATACCTCTCGGGTTATTGGCCCTCAGTGCCACTTCTATCTTGAGAAAACAAATAACTAAACTTATATGAAGAAAGAATATGTCACGTGTTCAAATTTCTGATAAGTTAATTTTGTATAAGTAATTTTTAGGGTTAAATATGTTTTTAGTCCATATACTATCAAGCGGTTTTAGTTTTAGTCCCTATTTCAAAGTAAGGTACATTTTAGTCCTCCTTTTTAAGAAAACTTTGATTTTAGTCCTCCAAAACTAACACGGTTAAAAATCAGCTGATGTGGCTAACGGTAGACTGACACGACTTTTTTTTTCCTTATACTGACTCAGTGTTTCTCAGCTTTTCTCCCTCTCTCTCCCTCGTCTCTTCCTTCCATCTTCCACCCAACCTTCGGTCGCAGATGCATCATCTCGATTCTCCTTACCCACTCCTCTCCTCCCCTAGCCGTCGACACATCCAACAACTCCAAAATCATCGAGTAGTACTCCAAACTGCTCACGACGCCGCGTCGGAACGACGAGGCTGCTGCTGTAGCCATATCCGCCCACCCTTCGCTATCCACCAAAACCACCACGCTTAGAGAGACCATCCGCAAGTCCACCAAGAACGCGACAACATCTCCTGCATGGTTTATTTCCTCGATACTTACACATGAGTCAGTATAAGAAAAAAAATCGTGTCCGTTAACCACATCAGCTGATTTTTAGCGGTGTTAGTTTTGAAGGATTAAAATCAAAATTTCCTTAATGAGAATGACTAAAATGTACTTTAATTTGAAAGAGGGATTAAAACAAAAACCGTTTGATGATATAGGAACTAAAAACATATTTAACCTCCTGATTTTTATTTAATAAAAAGGGAGAAGGTGGGGGTGATGGTCTTCACCAAGCAGTTGAGGCAAAAGAAGGGCTGTCAATTCAAAATGAAACTGTCACGCTGGCTTCCAATTCAAAATATAAAATAATTATTTCATTTAAATGATAGCAATATCATATATCTAACTAAAACTGTAATTACATTTATTAATATTAATATTTATTTCAATCTTTTATATTTATTAGCTTTTACATTGTTTAAATTAAATATAAACAATAATTTAAGATTTAATTTATTTTGAAAATTATAAGTAAAATAAAATTAGGTAGTAAAATAAAATTAAATATAAAATCCAAAGTTTTCTAATACAAACTTGAACCTAATTTATCTGAGAATAAGAAGAGCCAAATTCATCATTTATTCACCCATTCTCATCAACCATAATATTTGTGATACCCACAAATATTGACATGTACAACGTAAATTTGAATCAACATTTTAATTACAAAATTTATTAATTAATAATAGTATTATCTTTTATATTTCAATATTTGATTAAAATTATTTTTAACTAATCACATCTTATTTTAAATTAACCATATCTATTAATATTTTCTATAAAGAACTCTTCAGGGTTTTATTTTAAATTAATTTTAACTAATTAAATTTCAGTTTCTATTAATATTACTTAATTTAATAAAACAATTTCTTTAACGTGTCATAACTGTCAGATAATTCAAATTTTTTTATAAATTTCATTTGAGTGTTTTTCTCTGTACCTCACCGTTCTCATCCTGCACCTCTTTTTTTTTATATTATTTCAATTGTGTCTCTGTCAGAACTACATAATCAGAGAGAATCTTTTGACTGTTGATTGTATGTATTGTTGTATGTGGTATTTCTCAGTTGGAAAGAACGAGGCCTTAACCGCAATGGTTGAGAGGACGTCGTGCTAGGTTGGATGCATTTCTCGGTTGAATGGGACAAAAGTTTGGATTAAATATATTTCTAGGTTGAAGGGAAAAAGGTTGAGTCAAAACACCATAACCACAGTTGGAAGTGCGCAGTTCATATCATGCCGCAATTGGAAGCGCGATTCATACCGCGTCGCAGTTGGAACTGCGGTAGCAGTACTTTCAAGTGCGGCTCATTTAGACCGCAACTTGAATTGCGGTGAAAGAATTTTATAATACTCCTTCTTTTTCTTTATTCACTATAATGTTTTTTAATTTGATTTGTTTTTTATTTTTTTTATTAGTTTATTTAAATTTTTTATATTTCGCAGTTAATATTTTTAATTTGTACTTTTTATATTTGACATTTATTTAAATATTATTTTTAATGTAATTAATTTCCAAATTTAAATATGTTTGTTAATTTTTTGAATTTATAATTATTTATTAATATTTTATTTTTCAATATGATTTATTATTTAATTATTTGTTGTTGTTTTTTTTAGTTTTTGATTACTTTATTAATTTAAATTTAATTTATTATTTTTTTGTGATTTTTAATTAAACCATCGTTACACTTTTTCATATCTTATTAAATGAAGAGCAAAATTGTCAATTAAGAGTTGCAGGATGGAACAGGTGAGGGTAGGGAAAATCACTCATTTAATTTTTAAATTTTTTCACTTTGATCTCTAAATCCCTTAAACAAACAATATCTCTCAAACTATCTCCCTACAACACAACCTATTATATAGTAGATAAATATTAAAATGTGTCTATTATAAATCATACATCATATAAAATATTATATTTCTTTATTTTAAGATGTTAAAATATCATCATAATCTCATCTTTGCATTCTTATCTAGTTCCCTTTCTTGGATCTACTAATATACTTCTCTCATGAATTATGAATTATCTGTATCTACACTTGGTAGTAATTCATTTAAGTTTTGTAACTTATGTTCAATAATAATAAGAATAACCTAATGGTTTTGAGTTTGGGTATTGTGTATACTTTTCCAAAGTTTTATTGTTAATTATAACAAGATTATTTTTTATGAAAATACACTAAATCTTCTAGAAGAAAAACAAATTTGTAATGTTGTACAGCATTTAATATTTTATCATGTAAGGTAGATTTGAGATATATATGATTTGGTTGTCTGAGTGATGTTACTAATGTTACTATGTACTAAAAATGGGTGGATTAGTTAGTCTTGACTTTAGAGAATGAAGAAAGTGTATCTAAGAAGTAGTAGAAAAGTGTGATAGCGAGGATAAGATGGCCCTCAATTTTCATTATGAATCTCAAACTTTGGACTGCATATTCATTTATTATGGCTTATTATTATCTTCTTGGAATGGGGACATTAAATAAACCACCAACCAACCTCATTTTCTTATTTTAAATATCAATCCCTTGTTAGTATTCAATTTTCAATAAATTTTATTTTTAATTTTAGATTTTTTCTTTTCATTTATACTCTTAGTTTAATTGATATAAAATGAAAAATTAGTCATGAAACTTATAAAAGAGAGCAAAAAATGCAATGACATCTAAATATATATTGAAATAAGAAAGCTAAAAAAGTATAATAAATAATTTATTTAAAATTTTCTTTTGAAATAGAAACATTAGATGCTTTTCTTGTTTTTTTAAACAAGTATTTTATAATATATGTCTAGGAAATCAAATTAATAACGATAAACTGAACATTTTTTTCCTTAATTTAAATGAGTTTACGTCTAAAGTAAAAATGAAAACTTAGAAAATTATAGGAGATAACTTTTATAAAACACATTCATGCAGCAGTTTCTCCTTGGATTATCTCAATAACCACTTCTTCAATTATTTGAAGATATAACTCACTCTTCTATCGACCAAAAGGAGTTAGAAAATAGTAAGTATTAATTATAAATAATGTTAAATATAAATAAAATTAAATATTAATGTAATTTAGTTAGTTAAAAAATATAATATGATTAGTTTTTTATAAAAAAATAGAAAAGGAAAGGAAAGACAAATATAAACTAGTTAAATTCAAGAAGGATATATCGTCTAATATAATTGTGAAAAATAACAAAATTCCTATTATACCTATGTGTATATAACAAATTATATAGAAAATTAAATATCCGATAAAATTAACTCCCAAAAATGTTAATTACACGAGATGAAAGAAAAACTAAAATATCATGTATCAACTACCTTAAAGAATATTCAAACACTTTTTCTTTTTTGAAAAGATGTTGAATGCAAACTGGTTTTGGTATTTTTGGCTAATCCACCCTATTCTCTTGTTCCTTTCTTGCTTCCACATCTATAGCTAATGTCTTCCCTGGTTCAGGTTTCAATTACAAATTACATTCTACAAATCAAGCTAAAACAAAGAAGAAAAAAAAAAAAAAGATGGAATGAATTGGTTGAATAGGTAGATAGATTAATCAAATATTACGTACGAGCTGGAAATTGGTTTACGATCAAAACCATAGGTTATCCCCGAGAAACACGCTAACAAGAAACCCATCGCAAGTGGTCATGCTTCATGCAATTGGAAACCTCTGAAACTGTCTCCGTCTGCGTCACTGCTTCAGTAATGGAGTCATCGGTGAAATGCCCAAAACCAGATATCGTGATCATCTGATTAGAGTGATTTCTTCAGGGCGATTCCTGTCTGTAAAATCATTGCTTGCTGTTGGCGGCTTTCTGGGTTGGTTAATTGGTTTCTTCCACAATGGTAGAGAGAGAAGAGAGAGAAGAGAGAGAGAGAGAGAGGAAGAAAGAGTTTGGAAGAAGATAGAGGGACACACTGAGAAGGGGGTCCTACTGCTTAATTTTTGAGGGGCATCAACAGTCCCTGTCAATGATTTTTACTTGGATTGGGTGGTGTTGCTGTGTTACCTCTCTCACTCTCAAATGGCCCATCTAATCACCATCAGTTTGACACTCCTTTCTTTCTCACCAATTTGATCAATCAACCAAAGCTTCTCTTCTTCTTTGCCCCTTTCACTCTCTCTCTGCTTCTTTTTCATCACTTGGAGGATTTCAAATTGGTCCTTGAGGGTGGCTCAAAAGCTCTGCCTCTGGTCAAAAGGGACAATTGGATCTCCCTCATATGAAGGGACTTTCAACTGTGAGTGAGTCTGTGTTTGCGTTTCGTTATTGCTTTTTATTAGCCCCCACCTTTCCCCTTGAGAGGTTTCAATCTAATGTTAGTTTTAGTTTCTTCTGACAAGCTTAGTAGTAGTGGGTGCAATAGTAAGATCTAAAAGCAAATTTTTTTTACACAGATCAAGAACAGCAGCATTCATGGGATTCTTTGTTGTTTACCTTTGTGTAATTTGATCCGTGTTACTTGTTATCCCTCATGCTTGAAGAGGTGGTCAATGGGAACTGGTTGGTCTTTGATTTTTCTAATTCTACCTGTTACTTTAATGGTATTTGAAAATATCTTCTTGTTTATTAACTGTTTGGCGAAATGTAGCTGATCTGAGTTGATTTTCAACTCATCAGTTTGAAAATTCTTCAACCCTTCTCATATAGTTTTTTAATTTCATAATATCGATACTTGCTAAGATACATTTTGAACTGCTGTTGTAGCAGCTGAAGAAGCATGTAACTACTGCCCATGATTTTATAAAAATTGATATTTCTTGCAATGAGAATGCTTATAACTTATGGGGACATGTGTCTCTTGCAGTCGGTGGGTGTGTTTCTGGTTCTTGCATTGTTCAGTTGTAGCCCATGGACAGTGTGGAGCAGCTCGTACTGCAATGGGATGAACTTGAAGGAAGTCCGGCCTCACAGTGTCAGTATTACCGAATTTGGGGCAGTTGGCGATGGGGTCACTCTCAATACAAAAGCATTTCAGAATGCCATCTTCTACCTAAATTCATTTGCAGACAAAGGTGGAGCCAAGCTTTTTGTCCCCGCCGGCAGGTGGTTAACTGGAAGCTTTGATCTCATCAGCCATCTAACACTATGGTTGGACAACGATGCAGTAATTCTTGGATCAACGGTAATCTAATGTAAATAATATTGTGAAATGCAGGGAAGAGGAAGATTAGCAAATCTGCCAAATGTGCTAGCTTTGCTGGCTTGTCTGCAATGTAATTATGAAATAACACACTGTCACTTTCACCCTAGACGTAACATTCCTCAGCTATGTTTCTTTCTTACGCATATCTACCAACTTGGAAGTGTTTTATTATAGTTCGTTAACATAGATACTTCCTGAGCTATGTGTTAATATACAATCAATTTTTGTTACTATTTGATTTTTTGCTTCAGAAAACAATTTATGTTTGTAATTGTCATAACTCTAAAAAGACCTGGTAACATAATCAGTTGAATTTGCTGTCGCGTTTATTTATGTTACATGTGAAATGAATGCAATATCATGCTTCTTACAGAACTCCGAGGACTGGCCACTTGTGGAGCCTCTACCATCATATGGACGTGGAAGGGAGTTGCCGGGTGGAAGGCATAGAAGCCTCATTTATGGGCGTAATTTGACTGATGTTGTCATAACAGGTTGATAATATTCAAAAAGGAATTATCTTCTATACATATTCAATGAATCATGAATTTTTTTCACACCCTTTTCACCTCTATCTCCCGCTTCCTTTCTTACCGATAAAACATCATCTATCTCTTCTCTCTCAAGGTGTATGCACTTGCTATGGGTGTGAAAAAACCTTTTTGTATTTTATTTATTAATGCCATTGCTATCCCAATGAAGGTAACAATGGAACTGTAGATGGTCAAGGGAGTATCTGGTGGGACAAGTTTCGGAACAAAACATTGGATTATACACGTCCCCATTTGGTCGAGTTGATGAATTCAACCGGGGTTCTCATTTCAAATCTAACTTTCTTGAACTCACCATTTTGGACTATTCACCCTGTATATTGCAGGTTTGTTCCCTAAAGAAAGATTAATTTACATTCCATACTTGTTCACTGAACGACATGAACTTAAATTAGCATTTTAAAGTTATGCAATAGTGAAGCTTTCATGATTAGGGGGAGATTTGAAACTGTTTTTCTGGATGAACAGCCATGTTAGAATTCATAATGTCACAATCATTGCTCCTCACGGTTCACCAAATACAGATGGCATTAATCCAGGTGAGTTTTCTCCGTTAAGTTGGAAAGTCATACACTGCTAACAATGCACTAATATTTTAGACTGATTTCAACAACCCAATGTTCTTTTAATCCCGTGTTAGTGTGCTATAAAGTATTTGTCATGAACTTTTTAAAAGGGAAATTTTCATTTGGACCAAATGAAGACTAGCACCTTGTGGGAATAGGCTATTGTTGTTGTTGTGTTGGTAGTAGTGCTTACATTCATAGAAATAAAGTTACGTATAAAACAGTATTAATGTTTTTCTTGTCCGGGCTAACTTTCGTGCCCTCTAATTTAAACTTAAACTTCCTCAGTTCCCTTTCCAATTTCATTGCAGAAGATTCATCATATTCTCATACATACCTTTTTAACTGTGTACAGATTCTTCAGACAATGTATGCATTGAAGACTGTTATATAAGCACTGGTGATGATCTGATTTCCATCAAAAGTGGATGGGATGGATATGGCATTGCATTTGGTCGACCCAGTAGAAATATTAACATCCGTGGGCTCATTGGGAAAACAACTAGTGCGGGGATTGCTATCGGAAGTGAGATGTCTGGAGGTGTATCAGAAGTTCATGCAGAAGATATTTACATTTTTGATTCGCATACTGCAATTAGAATAAAAACTTCTCCTGGCAGGGGTGGTTATGTTAGAAATGTATATGTCTCTAACGTGATCTTGGCTAATGTAGATATTGCTATTAGGTTCACTGGTTTATATGGAGAACATCCTGATGACAATTATGACCCAGATGCTCTACCAGTAATAGAAAGGATTACTATCAAGGATGTAATTGGGGAAAAAGTCAAACGTGCCGGCCTTATACAGGGTATTAAAGGTGACACCTTTGTCAATATCTGCCTATCAAATATCACACTTAATGTGACCTCAAAATTGCCATGGAACTGCTCTTACGTTGAAGGATATTCTGCCCTGGTTTCACCGGAAGCCTGTGAGCCTCTCAATGAGCGAATATCCCCTGAGCATTGTTCTGATTGTTGCTATTTACCAAATCAAATAACGAGTTTGGGAAATCAACACTGGGGTGCTTGGGTTTAGAACATCAAGCTACCGAAATTCACTTATAGCTGAAATTTGATTGGTGAGTTTCTTCAACAGGACAAATTTTACCTCACAGAAGTTGAATGGTGTTGCTGATCTGCGGTTGTCTGTCTGCGGAATGACACCGAGAGATGATTTTTCTTGTAACTTGTGTGCAGTAACAAATAATTGAGTGATTTATCAGAAATTGAATTTGAATGATTTCATGTCTTGCTGTTCTAGCTACTTACTCTCTTTGAAAGTAAAATGAAAATTTTGTATAAATTTTTCCTCCTCGAGTTAGCTGATCTGCGGTTGTCTGTCTGCGGAATGACACCGAGAGATGATTTTTCTTGTAACTTGTGTGCAGTAACAAATAATTGAGTGATTTATCAGAAATTGAATTTGAATGATTTCATGTCTTGCTGTTCTAGCTACTTACTCTCTTTGAAAGTAAAATGAAAATTTTGTATAAATTTTTCCTCCTCGAGTTAGCTGGCACATAAATAAGGGTTTTGCACAGAAGTAAAACGTGTACATGAATATTTGTTTAAAATAACATTACAACAACAATTATGGATAGCTGAGAAAAAAGCATGATTGCATTGCCTTTATATGAGAATTAACAAAACGAATGAGTCATACTTACAGGTAAATCGGCTAGCAGGAACTATCCCATGTCATGTATTTAAACAGGAATCCATGTTACATAAATTAACCATCACTGGTGTAAATTATAAGGAATCAATGATATATAGAAAACGGATATGGAGAATGCACATATCAACAACCCTTTCTCTAAGGCTGAGAATCTCAACTTCTAAAATACAATGCTTCTTGGGGATGCCTCGCTATCTTCTTTTCCGATAACTGAAGATAGAACCTGCCTTGAAATATGTGTTTCAAGCTCCCTGGACACATCTGTTAATTTCAAGTCGAAACTGTTTCTATATTTGTGATGTGGAGATGCTATCAAGTTGCTAGAGAACACCGTCGGTGAGCCAGCAGAAAATCTCCTTCTCGGGCTTGTGAACCTTCCCGGCGATCCCGTAAGTCTCCCTTTTGCTATAAAAGATGTTGAGAAAATATCCTCGGTGTCTATAGTTTTGTCCGAATTCATCAATGGTCCGCTTTTTGTTTCCAAGGGAAGAGGTTTTATCGAGTTATGTTCCCCCGTTGGCTTTTCTTTCACAAGCTTTTCCCTGGCCTTCTCAGCTGCCAGTAGGGCTTTTTCCCTGGTCAACTTTATGAGTTTCCATGGGTTAATGCTCACATGGAACTTCTTTGTCTTGATCAACGGGGAAGGTTCAGTTTCTCGTTCAATCCTGATAGACAACCTAGGTGAGCCCTGAAGTTCAAAACAAACGTCCCTGTTGGTTTTGAATCAGAATCAGGTCATAAAATGAAACAATCTATATCATTCTTACCTGGTTTCCTTTGCATAGAAACTTGGACATTAGTGTTGGCTTTTCGGGTGAGTCAAAATCAAAGCTCTCCTCTGAAGAGAAATCAGAATCATCCAATGATTCCAATTCCATGGCTTCATTCTCTTCTCTCATTGCTAGAATATAGTCATAGGTTCTCATTCCCTTCATTAATAACACACAATGTATTCAACAACAACCAAAAGGACATATAGCTAAAGCTTGATGGCAAAGCACTTTCGCAAACTAATTATCAAATCCTGTATTTTCTTCTAAATACTTTGGTAAACTGGTTTAATAGCATTTTGTAATTGTTTTAAATAACAAGGCATGGTAATATATGATCGTTGACAGTTTAAAAAACTATAAAGAAAGCTACCTTTCGTATAAGAAGCACATGAAAGAAGAAAAGCTGCCCCAATGCTGCTGTACTGTAAGCTGTCAATAGGAGAAGCAAAACCTGCAGCAGCATTCCATGAAGTTGTAAGCAAATCAGAAGTGAGGTTAAATTTTGGACGCAGTATGTAGCAAAATACAGAAATGTTTAAATAATTTAGACAACTCTTACACATATGGTTGCAAGAACTCCTCTTGGAAATTCTATATGGAGTTTGCTCTGAAGCTCCTTTTCTATTCCCCTTTTATCAACAAAACATCTGATAAATATAGCAATCGCAGCACCTCCTTCAATCAAGAGCTGAAACATAACAAACAATGTTGGAAATTACTCAAGTCACCTAACTCAAACACCAGTTATTTTCGTTACTAAAATTGAAGCAACTTGTTACTACTCACCATTAGCAGAACGAAAATCATAAGAAGAAAGAAAGTTGTGTAGTTTCTTTTTCCAACACAGTTATTCAGCCACTGGAAACAAGCGAAAGCAGATATACTTACGTCATAATAACTAAAAAGAATATATACAAATTAGAAAAGCAGAACATAATACCTACCCTGCAATGGTGATCAAATCCTTCAACACAACGATTGCAAGTCCTGCAGTGCTTACTGTGCTTTTTCACCTGATTCAGAGGAGAGTTGGATTTAACAGGGGTAAGATAAGGATTTGTTTTATACACTTCTCCATACGCAATTATAGAAGAAAAAACAAGAAAGTATAAGGAATTAAACGAGACAGTGGTATGCTCGACTCACATTAGTTCAATTAGCTTCTGTATTTGTTAAAATCTAAATTATAGAAATATTCTTGAATCTAGTTAATTAACTTCTAAATATGATCGTGTGAGTGTTTTTTCCGGCCATTTAAGAATCCGATTCATATTGCTAATATAATTGTAATTAATTAACTTCAAATTTAATCAAACTAATTTCACGTTATTTAATTTTATTTTCTTATTTTCTTTACCCTGCATGCTTGTTGAAAGGTTTATCCAACAAACTAGATTAATTGAAGTACCTCAAAATCGCAAAGTGCACAAAACGAGATGTCATCCTCTTTGAGACTGGGGGCAACGGCATCATCATCGTCCTTCATGACAAGGGGGAATGGCAAGAGAGGCTCCATTTGCGGACTCGTCTTCAAGGGATCAAGGTACTTCCTCTTGATGAATGTCCTCAGCAACTTCCTCTCCACCCTCCTGAAAAATCTTATCACAATCTGCCCGAGAATGAACCCGTAATTCAGCTTCTGAGTCGGATTTAACGTCCCTCTCTTCTTCTTCTTCTTCTTCTTGAAGCTGGTCCTGTCCGTGGGGTCAATCGCCGTGCACCTCACGAACAGAAACATCACGGAGGTTGCCTGCGCAAAAACACGTGACAGTGTCACAGAAACCGAACAGAGTCGAGACTGAAAACAAAAAAACGACGTACCACGACGGAAAACGCGAGGGTGAGTGTTAACTCGGCGGTTCGGTTTCCGAGGAAAAGTCCGAGGAAAGTGTAGAAACACACAACAAGAAAAGCATACACTGCCGCGCCCACAAACTGCAGTCACAAAACAGAAACTCAATGAATCTGATCTGATCCCTGCTTAGATTTTGATATTTGATTCTGAAAATTGAAAATGTGTAGAAATAGAAAAGACCTGTAAGGGGTGGAGAGGGCGTTGCCAACCATGGCGTCTCATGGTACAGAGTATCAGTGAAATGTAGAACAAGAGAGAACGAGAGACAGAGTGAGGTATTAGAGTTGCAAGTTTCACTCGAGTTGACTCAACTCAACTCACCTCACCTCACCTTAACGGTCAAGTCTTTGTTTTCAAAATTGAACTTAACCGGGCTCCATTTGATGTTTTTTTTCTTCATCCAACGGATACCAATAGTGCCTCGTTGTGCCTTTCCCCAGAGAAAACTAGCTTTTTCAAATTGGACCAAATTTCAGGCCTTATCTTTATGGGCTGGCTCCACTCTTCATTCACCAAAAGGGCTTCATCCTGCACACTAAAATTTGGAGGTGCAAAAAGAAAACTAGGAGATGAGGAAGAAAGTCCCGAAACTCCAAAGTGAAACACAAACCAAGCATGCTATACTATTATTAAATTAGAAGGGATTAATTCTATTTTATGGTTTCTATATTTTAATTTCTGCTCGATTTTTGTTATTCATATTTAAATTGTGTAGTTTGCTAACTTTTCCAATTGGGTTCATCAACTTGAAATTTCTTATACAAATATATGATGGAGATGTAGTATATAATTAATTTGTATAAATTAGCAAGAGAAAAAGTGTATCAAATATGTTTAAATAAAATATTAAATGTGAGAGTTTTTTTTTTCAAATATTTTTTATGAATTTCCTATTGCAATAGAAAAAAAATTAAAATGATTTTTATCATTAAAGATTAAATTGGAAATGTCTAAAATAGTTATATACAAAAAAATTAATGGAAATGTTCATATTGTTTACCCAATTCATATGTGTAATTCTAAATGTGAGTAAAATTTCTAATTTCTATACAAGTAATCTACTTAACATTATCGTTGTGCACTCCGAAAATTCATATCACAAAAGCCGACTTTGCATTATATTACCAATTTAATGCAAAGCTTCCGAAAGAAAAAGGTACTTTAACCCCGATTTTTACAAATTATCCTTTTGACAATCATGTTTAATAATAAAATGTTAAATTAACATGATAAATTTAAATGAAATTATTAAATAAAAAATAATTGTATACTATTAGGAGGATGTAAGAGAATAATAACAATGTTTAAGTATCAGCTCTCGTTAGTAAAAGGTGTAGGAATCAACTGGTTTGCATAAGTTTCGGAAACCTTGTCATTCTAGGCTAGCAAAATTATGCATCTGCACTTATATTATATTAAAATATATAATTTGTAAAAATGATATTAAAAAATATTAAAATAATAGAATTTAGAAACATATATAATATTACTAAAAATAATACTAAAATAATATATGTGGGGGTTATTTTTAAATAAAGAAGTTATGTGTAATTACTTTTTATAGGAAAAGGTAATTTAATTACTTATTTTATTAACTAATGAAATATTATTTTTATTTATAAAGGATTGTCCCATTAAAAATGATATAATTAAGAAAGTAGTAAAATTTATATAATATATACACATATCTATAATGTTTCACAGGCATAAATACATGGCATATTATTTAAGCGGATATTAGAGATAATAAGGCACGTAGTAAAAGTATTTTAAATTAAACATCTCAGCAATTTATCAGAAACATCATATAAACAAAAAGCTTCTTAATTTCACTTCATAAAGTTTAAACACCGTCTTGAACTCCTCATTAGTCCCATTTTTCTTGAATTTACATATTCATGCCTCAACAATGTAACCAAATCTTCGACATGTTAGGTAGCAATTAACACCATTCTGTGGTCACTGTTCAAATATTGTCCAACACATTCCTAATTTTTTACTATAAGCATAACGAGAGAAAAATTAATGAGTGCTGAATGTTGACTTTTTCCTTGCATACAATTTTTCTCCCAAAAAAAAACTATATTCCTATATTTACATTTTATACATAAAGGTAATAATATGTATATATTGTCATATAGATATGTAAACTACAATTCATGTATAGAAGGTGCTGGAGATCCGATAAGTGGTGCATGCATGAAGGTGAAAAAAATTAAGTGGATCCAGGCAACATAGATGTCCCAAGAGCAAGAACATTTCCACCATTGTTACTGTAGATATTATTTGCATCATTGCTTCTAGGAGCTCCAATAATTGACGAGATAGCTGCTGCTAACGCTACAGTGAAATTTGGATTGGAAGCAACAGCTGCAGTCATGATATCTGTCATAAACGAAGGTTGTTTTTGCCCTAATGAATGTTGCAATTTGTGAGGGAAGATGATAGGGTGGCCTGGTAGCTGAGGAAAAGTAGTTGCATGCAATGGAAAAGAGGAGGTGTCCCGGTGCAGTTGCATAGGGTTGTTGTTGGTCATGTCAAGGGTGATAGTGGGAAATGGTGCAGAGGCTGAGAGGTACATGGAAGAGAATACTCCTACACTGTTGTTTAGTGCTTCGTTACTTGTTGTTGAACCTGAAGAAGATAAAAACATAGTTGCAGCTGCTGAGGTAGAATTCGCCATCACCGTGGCTGAAGGTGGAAGAGGGTGGTTATGATTGCCTTCGTAAGTTGTTATCAACACACTTTTGTCCTCTGTACATCTTTGCACCTGTACAACGTAGTTGGCTCAACATAATGTAACAACATCATGCTCAGAAGCAAAAATGAGAATTATTTACCTGTTTTCGAACCGGACATCCTAGTGCCATGGTGCAACGATAGTAGGCACGAGGACATGGATTACCCTTGGATACTTTTTGCCCATATTTCCTCCATTGACATCCATCGCAAATCTGAACGCTCACATTTCATTAAATATACATAAAATAAATGCAGCTGGTAAGTAGGGTATTTAAATTTAATTATTAATTACCACTGGAGCTTCTGATCTTGCACGCACGGAAACTCTGGTTCTTCTTAAAGGAGGCTCACCGGGCTTGGATTCTTCAAACTTGGGACTCTTGGATGATGATTGTTCAATAACATCTTCTACACGATCAGGATGAGCCTGCTTTCCAGCATTATTTTAGTCAAATGATGATGCACCTTTTTTTATTAGTTAATAATGTACCTATGACTTTCTAGAAAAATTAAGAAAATCAGTACCTCTTGACTAGATTTATCATTGGAGACTGATGCAACAACTTTAGCGTCCAATTTGGGGCATGATTGTGGGTCCATTAAATGATGACCAGACATCATCTCCTTTTTCTCCACCTTCTGTTCCGTATACTAAATAAGTTCAGTGCTTTTTGGTTTAACTCTATGCATCTAGATGTTTGAATGTAAATTTTGATATAATTAGCAAAATGTAGCATTATTAGGTTTACGAATTAGTAATTGATAGTTTATACATACTGGTTACATACAAAATAATACTACCCTTAGTAAAATTAAACTAACTGACACAATAAGTTATATTATTTTAAAAATGAGCACTATACGTACTTTAAAATAATGATTTTTTAATTATTTTATTAAATAAAATAAAATCTGGCATGTTCATGAGATAGAATGACATATTTCCACATTTCATAAGTGTAGTTCTTTTTTAGATACTACTCCTTACAATTCATATGTAAAAAAAAGTTCACCTAGTTTTTTTTTCTACATTTAAGTCTTTTTCTTACTCTTTATCTCTTCTGACTAACGACCTAGGAGTTCGTGGAAAGCCCGAAGTAACCACATATATGGATTCGACGACTTTAAGGATGGAAATCATGACGACCTTTCTTAGCTCTTTTAGATCAATGTCCCATTGAAATTGGTAACACTCAGACGGTCGGAAAGAATATGAAAGAATTTAAAATGACTGAACTAATAAAGAGAGTACAAACCATAAATCTTAGTTAGACTGAAGCTATTCATTTAATGTTGTAAACATAAGATCGATCTTATCTGCACAAAACGTATAACCTAGTAAAACTAAACACACACACATATATATGACTGCTAATTACACATAAAACCTAGCTACCTGATACGGCTTTTGCTTCTGCATAGCAATGAAAAATTGAAGATGGTGGTAGTTTTGGGTGACTTGGTCCAACATCGTTCTCAACCTGTAGTTCTCTTCTTGCAGTCTTAGAAACTCCTTTTGGAGCGTATTCAGCTGGAAGCAAAGAGAGATAAACAAAATTGAATCTCAAAACATAGATTCTGGCATCTATTTAATTTTGAAGAGCATATGTAAAGATCTTGTGATGCAAACCGGAGATTTAAGATTTTGATCAATTGCTGCTGATCTTGACAGTTCGTCACTCTGACTCGGACACATTAAATTCAGAGTGGTCTGGATATTGCACAACACAAAGAATAAGGAATATTGGGTTTTCAGAATCTAATTAAAGAGCAAGCATAAATGGAAAATTACATTTACGTGATTTTCGGTTGATGTGAAAACTTACATTTACGAACTCATCAGTGAAAAGAGGTTGTGGTCCGTTGTCTTTAGGAATGTTTGAAGGGAGATGATGGAGGTTATCGGTATGAGTGTGGTTGGACGGTGAAGTTGAGAAAAAATCGAGTTCTTTGACGGTGTTGACGGTTGTAGAATCCAGATCGAGATTGGTGGATCCAAGTAAGGTGATTTGACGACGGTGCTGTTGCATTTGGCGGTGGTTTTCCATTATCACTCTTACTGGGGAGAGAGTTAGAAACAGAAGGAGCACTTTCAACGCCAAGGGTTTAGATGTGTGCCACTGCTACTGCACACTCTATTTCTCTTTTTCATCCTTTCAAGTTAAGACCGAGAATCTCTTTTTATATGCTCAAATAATATTACTGTATATGTTAGGAAAAAACGAAAATGAAATTAAAAAACATTATTTTTCATTTTTTTTTTCAGTTAAAGACAAAAGTGCGGAGAGCGTAAGGTGAAAAAAGAAATACGATATTTTCAATTATGATAATCTTAGTGTTTGATTTTTATTAAATTATGTTTTACTAACTAAAATAAGGATTTCAATGACTGACAATATATAGATTCTGAGAGTGATAGTAAGAAAATTATTGTTTTGACGTATTACTACATATTAATGTTGTTTTGTTAAATTAAAAGTTTAGATTACATACACTATATAACAAAATGTCTATAAAGTTTGGTAAGAATATTAAATACTCTCGATAATTCTAGATTGTTTAATAACTTTTTTCCTTTTCACTGTATTTTTAGAACAGCCATTTCCTAATTATTTATATAAAGCCCCATTTAGTAAATTAACGGGTCCCTTCAAAACATTGGTTTTTTTTTTTGAAGAAGCATTATCACCTGTTAATGAATCTCAAAAGTACATTGGTATCCTCATAAAGATTATATATATATATATATATATATATATATATATATATATATATATATATATATATATATATATATATATATTATACATAATTTGATGATCTAAAAAATATCTAATTCACTTACATAAGAATGATTCTTCTAAATTTAAAAAACTTTCAATATAATGGATTTAATACCTCTACGATAAGAATTGATATTTTAAAAAATAAAGCAGGGCAAATGTTAATAATAAATATATAATAAAGCGTATATTTAATTTTATATTTGCCATATATATTATATAGCTAAACCACTATTATTTTTTTTAACAAACGATTGAAAATTCAATCTATGCTTTAAATTAAGATTATTAAAAAGCCGAAATCAGAATATGGTGTTTGAAAGATTCATTGATCAAACAACTAATCAGAAACATATGAATAGCATCCCGTTTAATGTTTTCTGTTATTTATGCTTTTATTAGTTACAGCACAATTCATTACATTTTTTATTCGTTAAATATATTAAATACTCTGATTCTAAAGTAATTAGTGATTTTTCAAAACATTATTTATTCCTTTCTCCATTAATTAAAATACGCGAGTAAGACGTATTCAATAAAATAAATCTGTAACTGTTCAAATATTGGTAAGTTCCCGTCTAGTGAAAATAGTTTTATATTAATTACTCTCAATTATAAATGACATATTGTTAAAAACAAAAGCTGTTATTATTTTTAAAAAAAGAGAGTAATGGTTAAAATAGAAAAAAGTATCTCGTTTTGTTTGATTTTTCTCTGTTCATTTCGGAGACGTTTGACGGCACGGCTCTATCTGAAGGTCGTTAGGAACTGCAAGAGGTGGGCCCCTCTTCGTATTGGATCAGCCCTCCACGTCAGCCCCGCGTCACTCTAGGTTCATGCCATCCTTACCACTACCCAATAACTGAAAAACCAAAACTAATTTTCTCACCCAGTTTTATTAAAATAGAATTATATAAGTAAATAATAAATATCGATTAAAATTATAATATGATTAAAACTATCACTAAATAAAATAAAATAAACTAAAATTTTCTCATATTAAAAATTATTTTCTGAGTTTTGTCTTTAAGATTTTTTAGAAGATAAATATAGAAAGACAAATATCAAATTGAATCTGTTTGTATATATATGCATATATACAAACACTCAAATTTCTCATTTGTCATTATGTACATGGTTGAACGCAGCGTTTTTCTAAAACGTAATGTTTCTAGGCCACAACTGACCAACTTACACGAACACTACCAAACAAAATATTGAAATTAGCATAAAAGATGGATCCTGACTTTTCGCCTTATTCATTACAAATTACAAATTACAATTATTATTCATCACAAATTACAAATTACAATTATTATTCATCACGAGTGTTTTCAAGCCATAAGAAAATACAACTCATAATATTATATAATATTCAGTGAACAATATTATTGTTTTATCCTGTTTTCAATTTACTATAAACAAAAGAATTAGAGGTAGTCATATAAGAGTGAGAAGAATAAACTAATTAAACTAGTGAAGACAGTCGACGTGATAAAAGATAGATGGATTTTGTTTTGGCACTCTTCCCATGGTGAACTAGAAAATAATGACATACCCGTTATGATGAATCAATTAGACCTACATAATAAGAAATTGAACCCATGATCTCAGCTTCAAATTAGCAAATGGGTATCCTGAAGTCAATGCCAGGTTATGTAGGTTTCTTTTACATTCATCTTTCCTTGTTCATAACTTTGACAAACATGCCATTCCATAAACTACAAGTCTTCAAATCATCATCAAGTCAACGTCATCTTAACCAGCATGATTCATTTTTTCTAGCAACTTTTAAATTCCATGTTTTAACCCCAATCTCGATAACGCACGCCAACCCTTTTTCTTCAAATATTTATTTAGACTTCAAAACCTTAATTACGACATTATTGCATAAATAATGGACTATTCAGCGTAGTTATGAAATTTTTTTATCATTGGAAGACTAATCTTCTTTTTACTTATAAATTAAGTAATTTCTAGCATGGACTACCTACATTCTTAGCATATAAATTAGTTCTTTTTAAGCTTTTACATCATCTAATCACAATATTCTATTACTATTATATATCCATCTAGCCTTAGGATGCAAAAGCCAAAAAGGGTTTTTGGATCGTTTCTGAACCCACCTAAATGGTATAAGAATGATGGAAAATGATTATACTAAAATGGATCAAAATTATTGACAGAAAATCTTGAAAACTGAGAAAGTTATTACCATAACAGTGATGTTGACGTTTTGAAAATAATGACTGATGTTAGTTTAAAAATAAGGTAAAGTTTGAGTATTTTGTTGAAATTGAAAAAAAAAATAAAGTCCATGCATAAGCCATGCAGACCCACGCATGCATGGTGCGTATTAAAATATAATTGAGACTAATTAAGGCAAAGAAACAATATTTAAGAGGAGATGGAGTATGGGTGTGTTATGGAATAAAGGACTGAGGAGACCCCACTCATGTAATTTCAACTTTGGCTCGCACGTTGGGTTCAAAAACCACCATACTCAAATTCAAAACTAATCTTCACGTGTGTATTAGTACTTTCATCAGCAGATTCTGATTTATCCCTACACTACACCACCCTATAGTTAATTATCTTACGTAGACTCTTATTATCAGAGCATTGATTAGGTGGGAAATAAAGTGAAAGTTGAATAATCTACCCCAATCATCGTTCAATACGTGCCTGATTACGCTAATCTTTGCTTGTTTATTTTGTTAAATATAATCTATAGTCTACTTGGATAAAGAAATATAACTAACACATACCAAAAATTAACAGAAATTGGCAAACACGCAAGATGGTAGTGTTACAATCTGATTTCGTGTCGTTAAATGTATTGTCGTGGTCAGAAAAAACGACAAGGGAATGCTTTAGTTGTGATTTTAATACATATAAGCACAATGTTGTTCCTATTTCCTTTTAATAAATGGCGGGTTACTCTGCATAAGGAATAGGGCGGTGACTTTAAGCCTACAAGTGAGGGTTGAGAGTGGACAAAGTTGTGGGTATGGCCCATGAAGAATGGAGGGAACCTGGTCTTAAAGATTGGAAAAGGAAGAGACCTTAGAGGTACTGGGTGCCCCACGACAAGAGGGGTGGGTGTGAGTTAGAGGCTATATTCTTAGAATTTTGATTTTCTTTTTCTGTTTTAAATTGTTAATCTTTTTCTCTCCCAATGCTACATTCTAGGTTAGTATTTTTTTAAACTTTTTTTAATCATGAGTATTTACTGTTTAGAATATTTAATCGACTATTATTAATTCATCTAAATTTAACGTGTTTCGTTAAAATATTTTTAAGTTATGTTAGATAGAAGTTTATAACCGTTATTATATGATTTATTTTGTTATTTACTTATAACACTTATAGAAGTTAGGTTATTTATTAGTTTTGAAGATTTACGTATTTCCGTATAAATGTGCGTATGCTTTTATTATTTATATTTTCTTGTAAATATCCTTGTATAATTGTTGTGGCATGTGAAAAGTATTAGAGAGAAAGAAGACTTTCAAATCTCATAGATTTTGTACTTTCTACCTTATCACAAATCACAAGTTGATCTATTCTTATTCGACTTAAGCCAACATCTTTTTATTTAGTCATAAGTCGACTTATTCCTATCCAGCTATAAGTGAGTATGTTTTTATCTAGTCACAAACAATGACATTGGTAACTCACTATAACATATACACCGTAACAAAATGAGATCAAATGAAATTGTAAAACGTTGCAATTGAACCATTATAAACATGGTGTGAAATATACTTTCTAATAAAACCATTCTAAAGATTTGTTTGCTAGAACCAACTAATTGGTCAAATTATGTATTAAATAAGAATCCTACTATTGTTGTTAAAGGAGTCACACTAGAGAAAAAGTTAAGCAACATTAAACTAAGCATTGATCACTTTAGAATTTTTTGTTGCCTTGGACACGTACATGTCTCATATGCTAAAGAATCAAACTTGATCCTAAGAGTCAAAGTGTGTAGTTTTTTTTTGTGTTGGTAGAGAATTGAAAGCCAATCACATATACAATCCTATTATTCAGAAGATTGTAATTATCAGGGATGTAGTTTTCGAAGAAGACAAATGTTATAGGATTGGGACGAGAGCGCAAACCAAGTTAAACTTGATGCATTTGTTTAGGAGGAGAAAGGAAAAGAATATGAGCAAACACTATAAGAAGATAAAATGGTTAGGGATGACAAAAATAATCATGTCTACGGGTATTTGCGGATAAAATATATGGCGGATAATTGGTACTCATAGATATTTATTACTCGCAGGTAATGAGTATCAAGTATTTTAATACCTATTTATAAACGGATTGAATGTGGGTATCATAGTACCTGTACCGGCATCTGACCCATTATTAAATTAAATTAAAATTTAATTTTTATCTTATTAGGTTAACTTAATTAAAATTAAGATTTAATTTATATTTAATATTATGTTTTTTTTTGTAATTTTATTTTAAAACTTTTGTAAAATATCCTTTTTTATAATATTTGAAGGTATTCATGGATACCTAAAGGTTTTATAAAAGTAGTAGATATTTTTTAAGCGAGTATTTGACAAATAACAAAGTGAGTAATGGATGATTTTCTTTTTGTTGCGGATCGTATAACAGGTAGGAACTATCTATGTCTAACCTAACTTGTTGTCATCCCTAATAATGATACCTAAAGAAAGAAAATGTACATATTGCAAAAGATAGCTCAAGCAATACATCGGGTTCAATCCATACACCTTCATTTAGCTGAGTTGAAGAGCATAAATCGATTTTGAATAATAAACACAACAGATTACCTCCTATTTGGAAGCGAAGTGGAGATTATGTTAGTGGGAAAGGTTTTTCATAATAAAAAAAATGACATGCAAAATATGTCATTCTTCATGAATATAATGCAAATCTGGTTAATTTTGAGAAAGTTGGGAGACATTCAAAGTGGTGGAAAGCAATGAAGGCAGAGATTGATGTAATAGAAAGAAATAAAATATGAGAGCTAACAAATGTGCCTATTAAAATGAAAAATATTAGGGTTAAATGGGTGTTAAAAATAAAGTTGAATGAGAAAGGTGTGGTAGAAGGGTGTAAGGCCTTGTTGGTGGCAAAGGGGTAAGTTTATGCACTAGTGACGAGATTGGATACCATTCACAACATCATTGCACTTGTTGCTCAAAGGAATTGGCCTATATATCAACTTGACACAAAAAGCACATTTCTACATGGAGACTTAAGTGAAACAATATATTTAGAACGACCACCTAATTTTGTGAAGGTAGAGGAGGATGGGAAAGTTTTTAAAATCAATAAAGCATTCTATGAGCTCAAACAAGCTCCAAGGGTGTGGCACAAGAAAATAGAAGACCATTTTCTTAAGGAAGACTTTGATAAGTGAAACTTTGAACATGTTGTGATCCACAAAATTGAAGAATAAGGTACGTTGTTGATTATTAGTTTGTGTGTGGATTATCTTTTTTTATAGGAAATTATGAGAAGATGATGATTCACTTTAAGGAGACAATGAAGTGCAAAATCTATATAATTGATCTAGGAAAATTGAGATACTTCCTAGGAGTAGAAGTGTTGTAATCCAATGAAGGGATTTACATTTCTTGGAGAAAATTTACCAGAGAAGTTCGTGAAAGATTCAATGGTAAATAGTAATATAGTGAACAATTAAATTATTCCTAAAGCAAAATCCATAAAAGATAGTGGTGAAGTGAAGGTTGATGCAACAAAATACTAGCAGATGGTTGGTTGGTTGATGCATCTCACAATTAAAAAACAAAATTAATATTGTATGTATTATGTTTAACAAGCAAGTCCATGGTTGATCCCATAAAACTTCATATGTAAATTATGAAGAGAATTTTGAGATATGAGAAAGAAATAATAAAATTTGAAATTATTTATAACTGCAAAGGTGATGAGCTGCTAACCTACATCAATAGTGATTATGCAAGAGATTAAGAGGATCACAAGAGCACATATGATTATGTGTTCTCCTTAGTGAAGGAGTTATAACATATAGCTCTGAAAAAACAACTAGTGGTTACATTGTCAATCAAAAAAGTTAAATATATAACAACAATTTATTGGACAACTCAAGGCATCTGGTTTGGACGAATTATTGACAAACTTAATCAAATCGAAAGTAAATGTGTTACAGTCTATTGTGAGTATTGTCCATCATCTTGTGAAAGAATTGTCTTTTATGGGTAAAGTAAACATAATGACAACTAATTGCATTTCTTACACAATCTCAACAATAATGACATGATGGTAAAATTGGTACACTATAAGTGACTAAACCATTCAAGTTGGACACATTTGTGAGCTAAGGGAACTGCTAGGAGTTTTTACAGTTCCTAACTTAAATTGATTATATCATGGGAAGATATAGTAGGATAAGATTTATTTAGTCAATTGTGTTTGTCTATTGTTAATAAAGCCTTGAACATCACCAACTTAGTTGTTGCTAGTGCCTTCATATTTTAGGCTTGTTAGATGTGAATATTTATTTGTTGTCTTCAATTATAAAAGGCTTGTATAGGCCTTGCTGTTTTAATAAAGCAGTATGCATTTTTCGCCAATTGTGTACAGTAGTTTGCTACCCAACATGTTATGAGCGGTCTAATTGATTAGAATTTCAATTAAAATAAAAGAATAGTTTAAAATATAATTATTCTATGTTATATTGCTTAAAAGATAAAAATATATAATAGTATTATAGTTTAAAGAATTAATTCGTATAAATTAAATTATAATAGAATAATACAACACATGAATATAATAATTCATTTGATTTATATAATTAAAATATTAATTAATTAGTTAAAATAAATTAAAAACAATTTTATTATTGTTCAAATCTTATGTTCATTGACATAATATTGTTTGGGATATTGTCTCTTCTAGAGTCTAAAACTTTGTTCTTAAGGCATCTTGGAGGGTTGAAAGAGAAAAGTATGTTTAAATTTTTCTTGACTCTATTTTTTTATGTGAAAATATTAAGTGTATGTGAAACAAGCTTTCCAATCGATGACTAAGAAAGTTTTTGTTCAATAAGACGACACTAATGTTCCAACCTCAAGTCCATTGAAATAATATTGTTAGATCAATCACAACATTCGAAGTATTGTCCGCTTTAAAGTTTAAAGTTTTGTTATGATTTTATTCTTTAAATACATATTACATGATTGAAGAGTAAAGTATATTTAACTTTGATATCAACTTTTAAATAAAATGAGACTATTGATAAATAATTTTGGAAAAATAGAAGTATGAAATTTATATATGATTTTCTTTTAAGTTGAGAGTTAAAGGATTACTTTTGAAAGAAAATTGTTGTGTTTGATTTCATATGCCACATAGTTGCATGGGAAGTGTGATGATGAATTCATCATCCATTCTCACGTTTGTTTCCGTGGTAGTGTGTGAATTTGAGGGAACAAATTTATGTAAGAGAGGGAAGGATTGATTCGCGCAAGTTGCAAAATTGGAGATGGTGGACTGTTTATATAAACAAAAAAGATGAAACCACCCTTGCCTTTAGTTTGAAATAATGTTCTTTTCAGCATATATTGAAGATTCATGCATGCACAATTCAGATTTCCTGAATGCATAGCTCATATTCTTCTATTTTTTATGAGTCTTTGACCATAGAGGAGGAGAGATGGGTTGGTGGTTCAATTTAAACGACATGAATGTGATGGTTTGGAGTATTTATTTAGGATAGCAAAGTTAGCTACCTTGAGATGTGAAGTTCAGAGAGAAGTGTTGAAGTATGGCGTTCGTGAGGAGAGATACTTGATGTTGTTGTCTTTTGATAGGAAAAAGTCCTTAAAACTACAAATTGACAAATAACTAAGGAATGAACACCAATGATACATGCGTTGGGGTTTCCTAAGCATGATCATAAACATAGAACAAAAGAAAAAATGGGTAGAAACTTACTTACTCTATACTAAGAAATGATCGGTTAGAAATAGAGATTACTCGACTATGATCTCATAGGAACTTTCTGATTGTTAAACATATGATCAAGATTCAAGAACCTTTAGAGAAGACAAGAAACTCTAGAAAAGTAGTTTCTAAACGTTTTAGAATAATGAAACTCGTTTATAATAAAATTATTTATAAACAAACAATTTAATATTAAAATTACTGAGTCTCACTATTTTTAAGTTGCTACCACTTCTAAAATATCATAGATTTTACAATTATAATTTATCAATTCTTATCATTTTTATAATTTTTATAATAATACCAAGTTAAAAACTTAAAAATATTAGGTTATACAAAACATCACACATTAAAAATGTGGATTTGATTTTAGAATATCTCACTTTTACATAACACCTCAAAAGGAAAGATTTTAATGTGTTTGGATTGAAAACAGAATTTGAGAGAGTTGATAAATTTTAAAGATGAAAAATGGATTATAAGATTGTTTGGATTAAGAAAAAGATTGAATGATTTTAGCGAATTTAAGATAAAAGTTTGTAAAAAATTATATATGAAAAGATGGATATAATATATTAAAAAAATATTTAAATGAATAAAATTAGATAATTACTATTTTATCATAATAATAATAATAATATAAAATAAATTAGTTAAATGCAGAAACATTATATATAACAATTGAGGAACTAGATTGTCCTTACAGAAAAAACAAAATATACATTGCATCCAACAGAATTGATTCCCTCCAACATGTGAGCCAGAATCGATTTTCAAGTGATAGAATAGGTTATCTACTACTTTGCAGAAAGTGATTAACGGAACCATACATAATGAAAACTGAGATAGTAAAATTCCAAAAAAGAATGAGCAATTGTGTAAAAGTCATACACTTTCTTCCCAATCCCTTCAAATTTCTTCATTGGAATAATAATTTTCTAAGAAGATCATTCTAAAAATCCGTAACAGCACATTCCTAGAAACAAACACGGTGTAAGAGTTAAACGCTAGTGAGTTTCAAGAAACAAACACAGCAGAAGTCGACAAAATGGACATAAAAGCTGCAAGTGGGACGAAATCTGGTTTTATAATTTTGTTAATGTGAAAAGGAGAACCATAAATAAAGAAAATAAATCTGTGAGGCTAAGTCAAAAGTGCTTCGCTCTTTTATGTCTGATTTGGACAAAAAGATTCTGTCAGAAAAAAGAAAATCGACAAAAGAACACCATTTATTTTTTCTAGAAAGTGTGGTTGAAGACAACCTTTTTTTTTTTTTGGTTCTTTCATAAGTCTCACGATGATTAAGAATTGGTCTTTCTAAACGAAAAAAATATCACACCAAATCTATCAAAATACCAACAAATTTTGAGATATTAAAGTTTACTATTTTTACATCTTTTAATACGATTGGTAATATATTAATTATTTATTAATTACATATAGGGAAATTGATAGAATAAAATAGCTAAAAAACAATTATTTTTAAAATGAAAGAAGTATATGATGTTGTTGGTCTCCATCTTTTTAAGTTTCGTTGGACTTGTTCTAGAAGAAGAATTATAGGACAATTATGCTATTAAAGTCACTCTCAATTAAAAAAGAAGATACGAGTGCTCAATGATTTTCAGGCAATTAAGGTAAAGGAATCACAATAAACTATATATGCTTTTATTTGTGGACTCATGGAGATTTTCTTCTTCATTAATATTTCATTCATTTGATTTCTATTTTTAGAAAATATCAAGTCTGGTTGTACCACCAACTACTTATAAAGTATAGTTATTACTTTAATTTATATCTTTAAATTTATAGTTTAATTGTATATACTATATCAAAAGCAAATTAATTAGCTAATTTTGTTCTACCTTCTATTAGATTTTCATAAAAATATTATCAAAATTTAATATTGATAATTTAATATTGATTACCCGACTCAACTCGGCCCGACTCATTACGGATTGGTCACTTAGTGAGCCAACCTAACCTGGGTCACTTAGTGAGTCAACCTAACCCGGCTCACTTATTAGCAAGCTAAAAAAATTTAAATTCGGCCTGACCCGGGTTGATGGGTTAATCGGGTTGGCTTACTGGCTCATTTAATTATAAAAAAAACTACGATGCTTTTTAATTTAAATATAAATAAATGTCACACTAAAATATGTTAAACTCCAAAGACAAAAAAAAAATATCATACAATCCAAGCGTAATTCAAAAATATGTACAAAAGACAAACAAATAAGTTTTTAATATTGATATTTTTGTATCATTTATGCATTTATAATATTAGAGTCTCGAATAGTTAAATCTATAATATATTTTTTCTCTCTTTGAAACATTTTCTTCTTTATCACCATCTACAATATAATAAAAAAAATGCTAACTAATAATATTGAAAAACAAAATAATAAATAATTAAATTAAATTAAGTGGGTTGGTGAGCCAACCCGGCTCACCACGAGTTTAACGTGATGAGTCGGGTTCTAAGTGAGCCGGGTTGAAAACTAACCCTCATAAAAAAAGTTACATTTTTTTCAAACTCAACCCTTCTCAAACTCGTGGTGAAGCGGATTGTCTCACATGTTACAACCCATTTTGACATATGAATCAGTGTAGTAAATAATTAAAATTAAATTTAACTCGATCAAGCATTTAATTACACATTTGTAGTATAAAACAATCTCAAAAAAACTTTGAAGTTGCTTAGATTTTTTTTAATGATAAGATGACACATTTATATTTAGTTGACACACATTACAAAAATAAAATAATTATAAAAACATAATTTTTATATATTAAAAATAATAACATTATTATTATTAAATAAATATAAAAATTTTCAAAAAACAATTTATAAAATACATTTTGAAACGAGTTTCTTAAAACAAAATTTTCAAAACAAACTTTCTAAAATATATATAATACTTTTTGGATGAAAAAAACGACCAAAATAAGACTTTCAAAACACATGAAATGTGGTATGGAATAAGTTTTTTTCTCTTTTTTTCTCCTGCAGTGGAATGGATGTGCAATGAGGATGACACTGACATACCATTAGTGTCGTCAAAATGGGTTGAAACCCGTGAGCTAATCCAGCTAATCACGGATTTGAGTCAGGTTGGATTGGAAAAAAATGTGAAAATTTTGATGTGAGTCAATTTTGACCCGGCTCACTAAGAACCCAACTCACTCGGATTGAACCCGCTCACCAACCCACCTATTTTTTTTATTGAAATCAAATTAATTAAATTAATTATTCAAGTCTCATTTTTTTATTGAAATCAAATTAATTAAATTAATTATTCAAGTCTTATTTTTTTTATTGAAATCAAATTAATTAAATTAATTATTCAAAACGCACAACCTTTACTTCGCAGTAGAGCTTTTCGTGTTGTGTTGTGCTATTGTCTATCCAAAAGTTCCCCTCTCCTATATATTTTTGTTAACGACTATATGTATTTTCTTGGTCAAACGGTTGTGTAAGTCTCCCTAAACTAAATTGGCAAAATTTTATGCTTGATAGCTTAGAATATATAACAATAGAGTTCTTTTGATTCATGTTTTTTTATATCAATTGGTCTAATTATTACTGTTTCAATGATCAAAGTAACATGTTATAAGAATCTCATAAGAAGAGTGTGAAAAAAAGTTAAGTGAGCCACCAACCCGTTTAACCCACGAATCCGTGGTGGGTCAGGTCGGGTTCAAATTTTTTCAACTCACTAATAAATGAACCAGGTTGGATTGACTCACTAAGTGATCAACCTGTAGTGAGTTGGGTTGGATCGGGCTGGGTTACCCGTTTTGACAACTTTAGCGTAGTGAGAGAGTTTATTTCAATTTTTTTATATTAGTATGGAAGTGCACTTTGAGAATGATAAAACCTATGTTTGATGGGCCAAAACTGGGCCTAATAACAACATCTTTTAATAGTCATATTTTTCACGAGATAGAATAATATATATATATATCTATTTTCATTCTATACATACATGTATGGTAAAGATAAAATAGTTATACAAAATTATATATTTTTTTAAAATAATATTAAATGAATAAAAAAAATTTATGTGTAAAAATATATTTTTTAACTATTTGACACGAGCATTTTTACAGCGAAGAGCATATTCGGGAGAGTGTATGCTTAATTTGCATAATTGTTTCTACGAACACATTCTTAAATTTCGCCTATCTATTGTATTTGTTCATACTTTACTTTGCTCTTTATAGATAATGTTATTCATTCAACTTTGGTTGTCGACCACCGACAACAGACGTATAATTAATTTAGTTTGAATATCGAATGTTGAATATTTGAAAAAACCTTAATAATGACAGTAATATTTGACACACATATAATTTTGTAAAAGAAAAAATCAACATTCTATGGTCAAATTGCAGAGTGCTGGGTGGCACTATTGAACTTAAGTTGCCGTGTGGCTTATGACAAATGCTTCGTCAACTCTCCTCATTCCACAATATGTGAACACAAAACAACCACAATTAAAAAATAAATAAAATTATTAAACAACATTTTTATTTTATTTTTTTAACTGTAAAACTATTTATAATGGTTTTTATATTAATTTTATAACATTTTTCTTTACTTTCTAAAAACAGAGTCATGTAAAAATGGAGAATTTGAAGTACAAGTATTAATTTTCCCATTTAGTGACTAATTATTACGGTTGAAAATAGCTTAAGCTCGTATATTATTCTATTTTCACTATAGAATTATTTATCTATTACTACTTTATCATTAATAAAGACAGAACTTATACTTGTAACAAAGACTTAGGCATAATATGTCAATAGCTGTCATTTATTTGTAATAAAATATATTTTAAATTATGAACATATTAGTCTAAAATTTATTGGTTTTGCAAACTTTAATTTAAGATTTTACACCTTCTATTTTACTCATCATAATAAATTATGATATATGTTATAGTATTTTTGTAGAACTACGACTATGTACAAATGCATTGTATTGTGTAAATATTTTTTTATCGCAATTTTATATTATTTGACTGAATTTAACGTTAATCTCGCTTTTATTATTATGATCATTCTTAATCTAAACAAATTTTGATACATAATAGAATCAAACACGATTACTCAATCACATAAATCGTCTCTTTAATGTATGAATGTAAAATGTGAATCAATTCCATCAAAGTTATTGCACTCCACTTGTCCCTATTTACAAAATAATTTTAGAAAATTTGTGTACTTCCTATAAGACTTTTTATAGTTGAATGATGTGTTATTTATTTTCGACTTAAATATCCTTAATTAATTGGCATACTTTTGCTAGAAAAATAATAAATATTTTAGTGAAAGATATAAAGTTTCTCTCTTAATCTGATTTTGATAACATGGAATAGTAAAAAACACCATACATTATTTTAACTTTAAACATGATATGAATAATTTTGAAACAGCAATATAAATTAACAAGCAATTTATTATTTCTAATTAATTTTACTATTTTTAAAGGATGGAGGAAATATTTATGACATTAACATAAAAGAAAGAAACCTTCACTATTGACCTTCGAAACCTCCACAGTGGTGTTATACGACAAATTCAACTATTGTGTTACGACATTTTCTTCAGACGGTGTCTATAAATGCGTCACTCAGTTATGTTCTTTCTCCCACACGACAGCGAAACAAAATTTGAAGTTGACCCTTTTTGTTTAACAATGGCACTCTCATTCTCCTCTGAGGGTGTCTTTCTCTGCATCTTCTTGTTGTATTTGTGTTTGGGATCTCAAGCTCGTAGATCACCCGTTTCTTCTGTGGTTAGCGAAGAGCTTTTCAATTCCATTTTCCTTCACAAAGACAACGCTGCATGTCCTGCTAAAAACTTCTACACCTACGATTCCTTCATCATGGCATGCAGAAGATTCCCTCAATTTGGTGCTAGAGGTAGTTTAATCACACGCAAGCGTGAGGTTGCGGCGTTTCTTGCTCAAATTTCTCAAGAAACCACAGGTGGGTGGGCTACTGCACCCGATGGACCCTATGCTTGGGGACTGTGCTTCAAGGAAGAAGTTAGTCCTCAGAGTGACTATTGTGATTCCACCAACCAACAATGGCCTTGTTACCCAGGAAAAACTTACAAAGGAAGAGGTCCAATTCAACTTTCATGGTATGCATGCATTATACATACCATTTTGACTGCTTTTTTGCTTAATTTTCATGCATCCTCGTTGTAAAATGTTTTACCATGTCACCATGTTAGGTTGTTTTGTCTGCTAAACATTAAGAAGTTTATATCGACAAGAGATAATGTCAATTTAAAATATATAAATGGATGCATACCCTACCTTATAAATCGATTTTGTGGATTGAGTTGGGCTTAAAGTTCACTTCTTAACATGACATCAGAGTCAGGTTAAATTCTATCTTAACGATAATTGTTATTTGTTGGACATGTTATTCTACTTGTTATTTTTTTCGTTACCAGACCATCATCCATTAATATCTAGTCTAACGCTCGATATGTATATACCTTATTGTTAGAGGGCATGTAGGAAGTCTCATGTCGACTAGAAATAAGACCAATTTATAATGGGTGCAAGCCTCACCTTACAAGCTGGTTTTATAGGGTTGAGTTAGATTTAAAATCCAATTATTAATCTTAAATCTACCAATCTTGTTATGTATACAGCAGTTCATACTTTTGACTGTGCAATAATGTAAAATATCATTTTATAAGGAGCATGTTTTTTGTCAAGTTAAGCTTTTCTATTTTAGTTCCGATGATGTGTGTTTCTTCTGCATGATTCCCAACACTTTTTGATGTGTATGATGCAGGAATTACAACTATGGACCAGCAGGGGAGGCCTTGGGATTTGATGGATTGAGAAACCCTGATGTGGTGTCAAACAATTCATTGATTGCCTTTCAAACAGCTTTGTGGTTTTGGATGACAGAGCAAAAGCCAAAACCATCTTGCCACAATGTGATGATTGGAAAATATGTGGCCACAGAAGCTGACATAGCAGCTAATAGAACTGCAGGGTATGGTCTGGTGACTAACATAATCAATGGTGGACTTGAATGTGGAATTCCTGGTGATTCAAGGATGAATAATCGCATTGGATTCTTCAAAAGATATGCAGCATTGTTCAATGTAGATACAGGACCTAACTTGGATTGTGCATATCAGAAACCCTTTTAAACTCTTTCTTCATTTTTATTTTCTTTTATGTTCTTTTCTTTGCCAACCAAAGATTCACTCATAATCTACTTAATGCTCATGATATCATATACCCAGTGTTTTAGATTTCAATATTACGTTAGATGAACAATGAAATTAATAAAATTATTTGAAGATTTTTTTTATTTAGGTCAACAATCACACGTGATTTTTTTTTAAATTTAAATGTATTAAAACTAATTTTAAATATAAAGACAAACACATCTGTATATCACAAATTGACTGGTTTAAAAATATTTTAAAATTGTTTTTATATAACATATTTGATTCTTTAGATGTAAAATAACTTAGAACTTACGCATATTATTAAGAATATCGCAATTAAAAATTAAGAGAAATTGAGATGGTAAACTGTAATTATGAAGATGATGAACAAACTTCTTAAATTTTAAAGTATTCCTAAACAAAGTTCAGTAAAAGGAAATTGAATGATAAAACGTAGAACTTTGAAATAATACGATAAATCGTAATTAAAAAGTTTAACTTGATTATGTTTTATTGCGCCCTCTGTTTACAAAGTTTGATGTAAAGATGTATCTGTTTAATAATGATTAGTTAGAATTAAACACACCCAACTTATAAGTATGTGTTTGAAACCATGTCAACTTTCAATTATATATGTAAGTGTGAACTTTTAATTATATTCAGAGGTATATATATAGTCATTTTGTAAACAGCTGTTTTTTTCTTGTTCATGATGTTATGTCATTTGCACCTCTTATATACAGAATATTATGTACATTTTTTTAAAAAGGGTTAGAACATCCACAAGTGATCTACTATATTTATTTATTTATTCTTTGTTGATAAAAAGAATACTAATAGAAGAAGTTTAAATGCAATTATGAAAAAAAATTATAAGAAAAGATGAATTACTAATAATAAAAAATAGCTTTCCATAACATCATAGAGGTAGAGCATAGTTTTCGTTAATTACTAATAAAAATATATACTCATTTTTAAACTGTTTGTACACTTAGCTTTACTTCAACAATTCTACCTTCTCCTTTTCCTGCACAATATTACATTATTTAATATTGGAAAAATATATTTTAATTATATTTATACTATTTTTAATTTAAAATTGTAATATATATTATTATAGTATTAAAAGAGAGTCCTAAATGAATGTATTTTTTAAAGAGAGTGCCAAACTAATTTTTTTCCACATTTCCTCGTTGATTAATAATAAACAAACAATTTCTCCTTTAATGTATTCTAATACATAACTTCTGTATTCATTTATTCTATACATGTATTTCTTACGGTACATTTGTTTATAAATAATATAATTATTTTTCTACTGATTCTTATTTAATCAATAACTCTATTATCATATTAGTAATTTCTTTTTCTTTATCTCTCTCATGTCAACATATCTTTATTGTGATAAGAATTTCTTCTCAAAGTTAGGTTATTTATATTGTAAGAGTTATTTTATGAAATTTTAATTTAATGTTTGTAGATTTTGTTACGTAACACTATTTTTAAGACATTGTATGGGTCATAAACTTAATATATAGATGTTATAAAATATTATACTTAATATAAAATTTGAGATCTTGAATTTCAAATAAAACTGAGTTAAGAATAAAAAAATATCTTTTATCTTTAAAATGTATAGTTTTTTTCTAATAATTATATATATGATTTGGTTCCTCTCTTTTAAATAAAAGTTTATACTTAAAGCACTTGGTTGGTGGGTAGTAATTTATTTAAGAGTAATGATAACTAACATGTATTTACATTCAATTGTGACGTATTATAAAAGATAAATAATTATTAAAAAAATGAATAAAATATATATAAAAAATAGTATGAAATGAATATGAAAAATGTTATGCCTATAGTATAGCATTTCTACTTTTATGATCCGTCTAGATGCTATTGTCAAAAGAAACACATAAGAGGACAAGAAAAACAAATTATGAAAGTGAAACCACCACAAAATCCTGTCATTTCATAAAATCTTTGCACTTTATCCCATCTTCATTCTTTTTTCCTTTAAAAACCAAGCACAGAAAGCAAATTTTTCTGAAGACAAATTCTAATGGACTACATTAAAATACTCTAAATTATGTTTTTATCCTTCAAAACATTTTCAAATTTGTTTTATTTCTTACAAAAACTTTAAATATTTTTAGTTTTTATATTTAGCAAGTCGAGCAGTTTTAGTTTCATTTTATGAACTAAAACCATGCTTTAAAAGCATAGGAGCTTCTATAAAAGTTAAAATTAGATTTTGAGAAACTAAATATATAATCCAATAATAGCAAGCGCAGCATTCTCTCTGTTCTTTTTCAAAATTTGAAAAATGTCCAAGCTTTTCTTCAGCTTTCTTTTAAATTAATTTTTTTTTCTTCACTTAAACATTTATATTTTTACTATAAACAAATCTTATATGTCTGTTTTGTCGACGGTATTTTGTTAGTTATTTTTATCGTATCCAATAATTTTACATTATTTAAAAAATTAAAATTAAACGCAGTTTAAATATTTTTTTCTAATTTTTTTATTTTTAAAATAAAATTGTAACGAGATTTCAATTTTTAAAACGAAGCATATTTTGAATATGGTGACAGAGTCATTACTCAGCGAGCTTATGATATTTATTTTTTGGGAAATTTATTTTTTTCAATCATATATTTTGTATTGATAAGACTGGAATAATGTTTGAAAAATATGAAGCTTTTTATTTGAAATGTAAGAAAATGATTGGAGTAGTTTAGCAGTCTATTTCTTTTGTTCCATGTTGGGAATTTGCTGGGCCAACACACTTAAATGTGACGATAATTTGGGTCAAGCGAAGCCACATTGGGCAAAGGTTGGAAGCTGTCTGCTACCAATCTACATGGGTCTTTATCTCATTCTCATTCACAGAATTCTGCCTACAGATTCTGTAACTGTCTTTGTAGAATTTATTAAATGATTAGACAACTACCCAAATCAAATTCATTCCATTCCCCAATTAAACCCTAGTCTTGTCTTGATCATATTTCAATATGTTCCCAAATCAAATCGAACATTTGTGTGAATGAAATTCGAATCTAAACAGCGAATCTGTACATAGACTAATCAAAATATCAAAATCAAACAATTCAGATGAATCATACTATAACATTACTTTATTGTGCTCGACATTCTATTATGTCTGTCCCTTTATTGCTCCTTATTCCTCGCATGTTTCAACTTTGCTTTCTGTCTAAACCATATGCTTTTGTTCAATTTTCATTTGGTTTATTCATTTTCTGTGTGAGAGAACGCGGAGGAACTGGGTCTTAACAACCGGGGAAATTACGTCGGTAACGAGAAAAGCTAGGACCAAACTTTTAGAAACCAAAAATAAAGGCATTTTTGCTCTTTTTTCATTTAGAAATTTTATGGAAGGATGAAAATAAAAAAATGTAATTATATATAAACTCTCTTCTTTCATTTTCCTTTTCCTTTGAATTTTCCTTTCTCGTGATCTCAGCCCTTTTCAATATCCAAACATACTAAGAATATACACCACTTTGATAAGGATGACTACTGACATTGAGTCTCAGGACTAAATTTAAGTCACAAAAAGAACCAGTCTTTTGTCATATTGTAACATTTATCACCCAAATGTCTCAACCCTTGTGATCTTCAACCTTTTTACAGCCGAAAGGAACATCCTACATGACCAAAAAAGCAAGTACATCAGTGCTTAAAATGGAAGAAAATGTAAAAGCCCCATGTAGTAATAATGGGTAGAAATTTGATCTCAAATTGAACTAAAACAAGTTTTGTTTGAAAGCAAAGGTTTACTTTTGTTCTTTTTATTAAAAAAAAGGAAAGAAAACGAGCTTGTAAGAGAAAGTTATGGTTAACTTACTCCCATGGAACGTCCCCAACCATGATCAAATCTCCTTCTCCATCTTCATAAGTTAGAACATGGCATCTCTCTTGTTGAACTCCATCCATCTCAGTCCCCCCTGTGAAAAAAGACCACATTCCCTTGTTAGGAGACAAAGACGCTACATACACATAGTCAAAATAACTAACCATGAGAGAATAGTATTAGATTATACACAAAATGGTGGTGTCAAACATTTGTTCAAGGGTCTTCACTAACTCGTGATAGCCATCATGAGCTAACAAATTGAGTTTTCTACCAATTGGAATGCCTTCCATGTAAACCTTCACAAAGAAGCTCGTATGATCGCTGCAATCATTAACTTCAGTAGCTTGTGAATAACTGCTTAGATGTGGCTGCATCGGTTGCCAATGCCCCCTAACATATCAGAATGAGAAAAATACTTGAGAGGGTCAACAACAACAACTTCAGGCTAGCCACAACACATGATGTCATAAAAGAGAGTTGCTACATGGTACCCTTAGAAATCCAAGAGTTTTGATGAATGAGTTTGAACATAAGGAACAGAAAGAAAGAGTTTCTCAATATCAGTGGCAAAACCCTTGGATTTCTGAGGGTACCACATTTCATGAAGACAGACATGTTTTTCATATATATTGTACAAACCCTGAACTGGAAGAGGCAACATGTTGAGTGGCGGAAATGCTGAGTCCAAGCCTAAGATCTGTGCGAAGGTGTTGGCTGTGTTGGTGTGTGAGAGAGGATGCAGTTGAATTGGAAGGGTTGTTCCTGCAGCTGGTGATTGAAGAGGAGGAAGAACTAGAAGCTTTGCCCATTGTGGAAGGAACTGGTTCGGTAGATTACAGATGAAGCCGCCACATTAGAGGCCTTAAATAAAGAAAGCAAGAAAGAAAGAGAGAATAAGAGAAGAGGTTTGAAGAAGACTTTTTCAGCTGCTGCGCCACCCTCCATTGGCCACTCTCCTCTTTTTCTTCCTCCCATGCAATTGGTAGACCTAAAATGTTGTCATGGTAGCCGACAACAACACGTGTAAATAAGTAAAAATCAACATGGTATTTATACTATGTCAACATGTTTTTTGTTTAATAATTCAGCCTTCATAAGTATATTTGGACTAATGAGCTAGTCAGCTGATATCATGGTGCATACAGATTTGAGTTCATCAAGACTATTGTGATTAAACACTTCAATTAGTGGGCATTTGAAGACGATTTTTTTGGCAATTACTATAGAGACAATAGTTAGACAAAGCGTGTGGTCCGTAATGGACTGATTCTGTTCTGAGGAGAATGGAATGAACCTAAATATTAGACAATTGGTTGGATGAAAATTGGGGTGGACAAGAGAACATTAATGTTGATATCTGATACCTTGCAGAAACATGTAATATCCACGTAATCGATGTTCAATATATAATGATCGTGTTGCTCGTGGGGATCTTAGTTGTAGAGACCAAAATGTATTATTTTGTGCAAGTGAAGTGAGGCTAGAAATAGTGCTACGTACCAAGGAAAACATATCCATGTATGAATAGCAGAGAAAGACTTAAAGTATGAGATGAGAATTTCTACAAGTGTTGTCTCATTCCCTTTCAAGAATTAACTGCAGTAGACAAACTTCACCACCCTTTTCTTTCATTTGTGCAGACTTGTCGTGTGCATTTATTTCTTTCTGATGTGTTCATTTTGCATATTATTTTGCATGCCTGGTTTTCACTGTAATCAATATCAAAAGCAATTTAGGATGATACAATTAATAAAGAAAGAACAAAAGGTCATATGTAATCGCTTCGTGAACGTGAAGTACGTGACAAGTCTGAATATTTTATTGACTTTTTTATGCCAAAAAAACTCGAGATCTGGTCCTGGGAACTGGCAATCAACTCGATTTGATAGCATAGGAAAAGAAAAAGGGAAAAGAGAATAAGTTCTGTGCAATATCAAACACATGTTGGAATCGGAAACCCACTTTAAAAAAGTGTAATTTTATGTTTAATTTATTAGCCCTTCACGTTGAAATAATTATTCCTCACTTTTACTTTATTTTAAATCATTTGTCTCTTTTAGAAAAATATGGCAATTCTAGAACATTTAATGGTGATATCCTCTTTCATATCTTTTTTATTGAGTAAAATAATCATAACATATTTAACAGTGATAACTTCTTTCAATGTATATAAAAATGAATTTAATTGTAACACATTGATACTGCAATAATTATATTATTTTCTCAGGTAAATTGTCAAATAATTAAGAATTGTTAATTTTATAATGTTGCTTTAAAAGTTATATTGTGAAGAGTGTTTTTTTTTTATTAAAAAATGTACCTGCGCGTCAAAATTAAGTTAAAAAAAATGGAAGACCACCATTATACCATATCTGGTGGAGAGGCAAATGAACCAAAAAGAGAAAGGGAAGATAGAGATAGTGAAGGATGATGTGCATTTTGGAGTTGTAGCTGGGTCTCATGTTGAAGGTTAGAATGAACAATTTGAGGGGGAAGAAAAGCAGAATTACTTGGATCTAAAGATATGGGAAATGGTAGGTAAAAAGGGATGAATATATGAGAAAATGTTGAAAAGGGTGAAAAGGAAAAAAAGTAAAATGTTCCCCACCATCCCAACCACAAGGTTGCTTGGATTAGCCATGAATCTGTCATTTGGTCTCAAATACAGTGATTGTGTTGAATTAGAAAAGCAGGGTGTAACCCACATCCGCTTTTTCTTAAATACCTCTATTAGATGTGTCTTGCAATGTGAAGACCAAATCGCCCATTTTCCTTCTCCTTCCCGTTCTTCTATCATCTTGTTTTTCATTGCTTGCCTTCTCCGTCATCATTGTCCATGCCTTACAAATCATCACTTTCATTCATAGGTCAAACTTTATTTATAGTATAACTTTTACATCTCCCATGTAACCATGTCCCCACTCTCAATCTCTTTTACTTTCTATTTTTTCTATCCCTCTTTTTAACTAATTTTTTTTATTCAAACCCTTCACCCAGCTACACAATCATGTAACATGCAATTGTCACACTAACATCCATTACCTTCTCCGAATATAATTTTTTTCTTTTGAGGGCCTCGCTTCTATTGCTTGAATCAGAAAATCATTTTCTTGATCAGGTGGTGAACCCGAACTGTTGCTCAATATGGTTGGATAAATATATGAAGTTTTGATTATGCATGTTTACACAATTTTGTGAAAACCAAAAATTCTTTATGCTGAGCGTAGATGGGATCATACAATCAAGGGCCTGCGAAATCGCATCGCACTTGTTTATGATTGAACTTATGATTTTGACTGCGTTGATCCTCCTACATTAGAGGGAACGAATGGAGTGACAAAACAATAGCTATCAGTCCTCCTAAATACGTATTAATAGATAATGAACAAAATAAAGTGAATTTTACATAATCTGCAGTAGAAGCCACCAAAAACCTAACGAACGAATATGAGAAACTGTGATTATTACAATTTAATGGAACACGAGAGTTCCCACCAATTTCATGAAAACAAAATTTGCCACTATTTGTACACTCTATTTGTGAGATAATCGTTTACTTCAGCTGCTGCCTCGTAAGCTCCCTCAACGCATCGTCCCAAGGCAACACCAGACACATAGTTGCCCCCAAGGAACAGTCCTTCAAACCCAGTATTTCTAAGAGAACCTTTAGCAACGTCTAGAAGATCAAGATGGCCAATTAAGAACTGGGGAATAGCTTGAGGCCACAGTCTCACCCCCAATACAAATGGATCCTGAGCATTTGGGTTTATGAGCATTTTCCTCAAATCTCGATCAACTGCTTCAACAAGTTCACTGTCCGTCTGCCATAAAAAAATACAATTTAGGAGGAAATGAAAAAGGAAAAGAAACAAACCTGAATATACAGGTAAAGAAATGGCACTTGTTTCAAATGAGAAAATGTTAATGTAGATAATATGTAAAAAAAAACAAAAAAAGAAAAACTTATAACAGATCTGGAGCCAAGCATTTGAAGTCAAACAACAGATCCATGCCTAAAACCCTGAACCACCAATCATCAAGCAATAATGATTAGAGCAGGAGATCTAGGGCCCATTTAATTCCTGTTTTTAAATTATTTTTTGTTCATAAAAAGTGAACGAAAAATATTCGACAGACTAATTATTTAAAAAAAATTAAAAAATCTATCCGTTTTTAAAATTTAAAAACCTAGAACAACTAAGTTATTTTGTTTTCCTATTCAGTTTTTTCATAACTAGTACTCTCACATCTTCCCCCACCTTTTTTGAAAAAAAAACTTATATATTTTTTTTAAAGAAACTAAAAAACAAAACCACAATAAAACACGCCCCTCTACGGTGCTCTTGTAGGGGAAAACACCTCTGACCGGAACAATAAACTCACAATACTCCTGTAGAGTAAACTTACAATAACCAAAAATCTCACTTTATCGGATGAGTGTGTCTGATTTATTTTTAAATATAGCAAATTTATGCTTTCTTGTGTTTACATAATATGTTTATTTTAAAAATAAGCAGTTTCCTGATACTTTAAAGAATCAAATCCTATATACTTATTTAAAAAAAAAAAACTAACAGTTCTGTACACAACCGTCCTCGACGTTTCGCATAAAAGCTACTATTCACCCTATTGAATGCCATAACAGCTCAACCAATTCCATATATGTTAAAAGTTCATGTTTCATATTAATGTCACCTTTTGTAAAATTCCAGTATTGGTAGCCCCTCCAATGTAATTCAAGAGTAGAACCCTTCCAGGAGGTGCTCGGTTGGGGAAAAGTGATGAGCTGTATATAGTTCCTGTCAAGCCCACAAATATGCTCTTTTCATCAAACCGGTCAAAAACTAGAATTTACTCCACAGTGCGCAGTTCTAACATGAATGATAATAATTAAAATGATGTGGAACTTATTGTGTTGAAAGACTTCACTTTTGCTTTATAAAATTAATACTCGCCTAATGTCTCCACTCCTTGGGTACGTGGATGCAATTGACCAAACCCCTTCAGTTCACCATCTATCAAGCATTCTGATCTAATAGCTTCTTTGGGATAGGATATGGAAACTGCAGCCACTGGAGGGTAATAAAACTTTGAAAGTGCATCTGCAGCAGCAGCCTGCAAGAGATATTAAAAGGTTGTCAGGAAATACAGTCCTCAATGTTTTTATTGGGAACTATCATGGCAAAAAATGGCCATTTATCAAACTGATTTGTTGAGATGCATTTTGTTATTTGACTTGAGTAAAAGCCCATCAAAGGAAACGCAGTTACTATAGACAATAACTTTAATTCTCATGGGAATAAGAGATATTAAAACATGAAAAACAAACGCCCCCAGAGGTTTTTAGAAATATGATAAGTCCTGTGCAACGAAAAACTGAGCCCTGGAAAAATGGAAATTGTACCTTCCTTTGCATTATGTTTGAGTGCGGCAGTGTTTGCACAGGAAATCAATTATGGCTCTGAAAGTTCAGAGGATAGTAAAAATAGAGACATATGCCACCGTAGGCACAAAAGCATATGCACATGCATGTGCCACTCACAACACACTCAAACAAAAGAGCCAAAGGCATGCAAACAAAGAAAACTAACGACCAGCAATTAGGCACCAAAAAATGCCTGCTATAACTCCCACACCACAACTCCAACAGGTCATATCACCCAATTTCAAGGATTCCACAAAAAAGAAGTCATTAATTAACACAAATAAATTATATAATCCCACTTTGAGGAAGAAACTTACTGACAGAGGACGCAGCAATGTACTAGCAACATGGGAAGGAATAGTAAGGACAACAGTTTTGCACTGCAAAGAAACCACACCTTCTGGTGTTTCATACATCAAACTGTACTCTCCGCTCTCCAATTTACTGATACTTATAAGCTTCCAAGATAACTTTACTTTGTTCCCTAATCTGTCAACAGGATCACAAATCACAAGGATCGTCAGTCAATCTGGAGAATAAGAGGAAATTAACTAGAATATTGGTACAAGGCAACGTTCAGTACCTAGAAGAAATGGCCTCTGGCAACATGGTAAGTCCTTTCCGGAAAGATCCAACTGTCTGACCCTTTGGTTTTGGCAGACGCCTACATGATTAATTGAATTAGTGAAACACTCCATGAACTATGTGGAAAATACCGAAACTCCAGAACAAGTAATGTATTACGGGTCCCGAGGTGGTTTTGAAGCTGCATTTCTCTCTTGTATTGCTTTGAAAGTTCCACCAATAATGCTACCGCCATTTTTTTCCAGCTTCCAAACTTTGCCGAATGCTGCTTTCATACTTAATTTTGAAGGATCACCTGCATAGACCCCTGTATATAACAAAATTAAGGTAAGCAACCATTTTTGCAACAAAGACTGCCATAAAAAAAGGTAGAAAAATAAGAATGGAAGAGAAAAAGCAAGATGAAGTAAGCTAATCACTGATTAAGTAAAGAGAAAGTACAAGACTCTATCAAGTCTTTTATGGGACATTGTGGCTGACTTACATAACATCTGCGGTAAGTGCTTGTCCAATTGATTATTTGTACATATATTTCAATAGCATTTATAACAGGAAATAAAGGAAGAAAGAAAAAGTGGTTTTGTTAATATTACTTGATAATGTGGTAAACCAAGTTTTAGTGTTGTCAAAACCACCACATGCTATGAATCGTGATGAACTAACTAGAGCATATTGGACTTGCTTCTTGAGAAGTTATTACCCTTTCCCTGGCCACGAAAAAATTCCCAAACTGGAAAATCACGCTTTCAGTCTAGTTTTACAATGTGGACCAAAGAACCACTGAACAATAATTAGAACTATACTGAAAAGCCTCAAAAAGAGGTTACTAAGTGCCATTATGAACATAGTAATATAGCCTTAAATTAAGAAAAAAACTGCCCCGTATGAAAACCTTTAATTTCACAGTTTTCAAAAGACAGGTTAGACAATGCGTAACGAACTTCATTCCAGAAATAAACTTATTCTATTGAGATATTACTCAGCTATCTTGATGGATTACATATTAATGGCCAAAAACTGAATATCACTAGATCCAAAAGTAATACAGAAAACTCTACCAGTACATAATAATAGAAGATTCGTTACCGGTTAACAACAATAAAAAAAATTAAATATGGCAAACAGGTTAATGCTCTTACCTGAGCAAAAAGGCTCTATTAATCGTTCAAAAACCTCATCACCAAGGTTCCGACGAACAAACTCTTCAACCGATTCCTCATGACCCTGTTACCTTTGTCAACATTATATTACATGAGAAAACCAAATTAAGAACATCTGCATTTCATCCTTTCGGACATTGCATTTGACACAAACATAACCAAAGAAACGAAAGAGGACACACTGGAGGAGGAGGCCGAATCCCAAGCGCACCAAAGCCAGCTCTGATCTTTCCACCAAGGCTCATCAAGTCAAAGAAAGGCAAATCTGACGGCTTCCCGGGCACGGGCCTCAACTTTCCATTCCACAACACAAACCGAGGTGCATTGGGATCCCCCAGAACAAGCTCATCCTTTAAACCACTGTCCACCTACAAAATGCAACAACAGAAATCACTTCAACAACAATTCAACCAGAGACACTAAGTGTGCTTGGATGAGCATTGGGGAAAATGATTTTAAAATTTTATTTCATCTTATAGAAGAGCCTATCTACGAAATGTCTTAAAGCCGTTTCGACTAATAATCGAATCCAAACTCGGAAGTTCCTAAACACTATCTAACATCACATTAGCTGGTATTTCAATGTGATTTTCGGGGAAACCAACGGAAAGCAAACATGCACCCAATTGTGTTACAAATGTCACGTTAAATAGTCACACAACCAAAATAAACCGGGACAACCCTCAGTACATGAGGTTGAGCTAGGCACAATCCCAAATTGGGCAAAAGAAACATTACATACCACCATGGTGAGCATTGGATCAGAGGGCTGAAAACTGTTGGGACCTTCTTCCCAAAGATACCCGTCCCTCTCCAGCGTGGTAATGTTGCCTCCAACGCGGTCTCGGGCCTCAGTCACGACGACATTGGAATTGGCGTGTTTAGTGGAGAGGGCCTGAGCGATGCAGAGGCCGCTGATGCCTCCGCCGACGACTACGCAGTCGACGGGGACTGAGTCTCTGGTAATGGGCGGAGATGCGGTGGATTCCTTGGCAATTGAGCAGCGGAAGGTAGGGTTAGGGCGAGAGCGAGGGAATTTTCGAGGGGGTGAGGTGAAGAGGGAGGTTGGGAAATGGAGGGAGGGGCGGAGAAGGGTTTGGTTCGGCGGGAATAGGATGTCGTTGAAGACGGTAGCCATGGCGGTCGCACAGTGGAGAAGGAGGAAATAACGGCGGCACTGTTCGTTATCTTCAACCTGTGCTACAGACAAGAAAAATCGGAAACACGCTATAGATCAACCACTAAGATTCTTTGATCGGCTAAAATAAAAACTCTGATTCTTACATCATAAAATTTACTATATATTTACATTTTATTGGGTTTCTGACATCAGATTTAGGATGATAATAGTTTTGTCACTACCCACATCTAATAATATGACTTATGTTTACAAACACAAACTTTTCTCAGTTTTTATAAATTGCTTAAGAAACAAAATGAAAAGCAACTGTTTTATAAATTATTTTGTGTTTGGGTTGAATTGGTTGTGAGGGTCGGTAGTCCTTTTTTATTATGTTCTCTTTTGATTTTCAATTCTTCACTAGAACGTGATTTGCAAAAGACATTCTGACGCTCAAGTCAGATATGTTTTATAAAGATGTTTATATTTTATTAGGATAGAAAATAATTATTGTACTTGGACATAAGTTATCTACTTCATATAGTACATAAGCCCCCAAGTCCGAGATATTTCTGAAGCAGAGGATTTCTAAAGTCATTTTTCTGACTTTCCCGAGCGCAGAAGTTATTTTCCTGAGTTCCTGCGTTGAGTGGGGATTTCTGAAGTCATTTTTCTGACTTTCCCGAGCGGCCATTATAACCTGTTGAAGGTAGGTTTAAACATTTCTGCACATGATATTTCTATAATTTATAATTTAAAATTAAGAGTTGGTAGAACCTGACCAATTTGAGGTCTGAACCATCCTGTGCATAATATTTTATAATTTATAATTTAAAATTAAAACAAGGTTGAACGCAGCTCTGAATCATCGTGTGCATAATATTTTTATAATTTAAGAGTTGGTAGAACCTGACAAGGTTGAACGCAGCTATGTACCTTCCTGTCAAGGTTGGATGTAGGACTGAACCTTTCTGAAAGTTCTCAAAACAAAAGACATGCATTTAGGAATTATTACCTCATTTTTTACTCTTGTTGCAAAACCTGGTGTTGATTCGAAGTAGAGATGTCCAGACCGAGGGCGTGTCTTGTTCTACGTGACTTCATGGGAATGTCGCTCGTTCCACGGTGGACGCCAAAATGTTTCGATTGAATTGGTCTGAGGGTCGATCGTCCTTCTTTGCTCTACTCTCTTTTGATCCTCCCCGAGAACGCGATCCATTCCAATGGGTTGTTGACCTGCAGAAAACACTCTGACACTCAAGTCAGATATGTTTCATAAAGAAGTTTATATTTTATTAGGATAGAAAATAATCATTGTATCAAACCTAATAATTAATCACTAATATCATATATTTATAAACCGTAAGGCAATCTGAACTATTACTACCCGTTTAAAAACAATCAGTTTCGAAAGTTAAAGAATGGATTTTTATTTTGTTGTGATTTGCTTCAATATACCTGGAGTGATGGACATAAAAAGTTGGCGGGGGCTATAGCATCTCTTTTTGGTCAAATGTGAAGCAAGTTTTTAAGCATATACCATTCCAAGTGTTTTTTATTGTTCTTCATCCCAAAATCAATGTAACTTTAATCTTTCATTGAGTTTGTATTTAGTAATTTGCAGTAGTAAATATTAAAAAAAAAAAGTAAAAATGGATTTCTGGCTTTGATTGGCTTCAATATATGTAGAGTGATTAAATGGAAAGTTAGTGGTAACAACACTAGTGATTTGGTATATTTTGATCTCATTTATTATTGGTCTTTCAAAAGTGAATTAGATTGAACTCATACTGAAACGTTGAAAATTCTAACTCATCCTAACAAAAGATGGATTGATTGCTTTTTTAATTAATTTTATATAAATATATATATATACATATTTTTTAAATTTTACTTAATTAAATTTTCCAATCAAATAAATTAAAATAATTATTATTGTTTTAAATTATTATATTATAATTAATAATTAAAATTTAATTTGTGAGTGTTAATGATTTAAATTATAATATAATTATATATTGGTATCTTCAAATGATATAATATATAAAATTTAATTTAAACAATTAGTTTTTATTTTAATTTCTGTTTCAAAAAACACGAGCTGATGGTCTTGCAAAATCTTCACAGTTGGTGGACTGATTTGTAGAACAAATATGTTTTGTCATCCTTAATTATAGAGTTTTATGTTTTCAAATTGAAAACTCCGTGTCAAAGTAAGCATTATAATTTGAAGACTTATTTATGTTTTAAATGTATAGTTGAGTATCTAATAAATTTTTATGATTGATCATATTAAATAAAGGGTTAAATATGTTTTTAGTCTCTTGCTCGTTTCTGGGTTTCGTCCCACTTTCAAAGTAAGGTACAATTTGGTCCTCATTCTTTTTGAAACGTTCGTTTTAGTCATCGAAATTTTGGTTTTAGTCCTCATTTGTTGGTAAATGAGGACCAAATTTTTAAACAGTGTTTAGTTTTCGAGGACTAAAACGAACGTTTCGAAAAGAACGAGGACTAAATTGTACCTTACTTTGAAAGAGGGACGAAAACCAGAAACGGCCAATAGTTTAGGGACTAAAAACATATTTAACCCTTAAATAAATTAAAAAATTTCAATTGAATCTTAATTGTTAACATTTTCTATTAAGTTAATGGTGTGATAAATAACTAGCTCACATGGTTAATATCTCAGTATATCACCTTGTTATTGTAAATTTATTATTTTCAAATTCATAAATTATAAATTTGTAATAATAAAACTATGTTGGCAACAACTCAGCAAAGTGACATACCAAGATAACAATCAAGTCAATCACTTAATAATTACAACATTAAGTTAACAATAAAAAGTTAACTGCAGAGATTCAATTAAAAAAATTATTAAACAGATCAAAAAGTGTATTAGATATTTAATTGAAAGTTTTCAAATTTATCAATAACTTAAAACACATAATTAAGCTTAATTTAAACAAATAATTAGTTATACTAAATTAGAATGAATAAACAATAACATATCCATTTTATGCAGACATATACTTGCAAAATAATTAGATTAAATTAATTAGATCGTGTTACGATACAATCCTTATATTTGATATTTTAAATATGCATATATCTAAGCGTTCATACCTTACCAAAACAACAGTGTATACATAACTAGGTGCATGATTCGTTGATTATTTCAAACGAAAAAATAATTCAATTGTGCTTGAATAATGTGTTTGGATAAGAAGGTGGATTTAGAGAAGTGAATTTAAGGGAGAAAAAAAGGTGGATATGAAGGAATTCCGATTAGAGGAAAGATGGTGAAAAATTAAGAAATTTAAAATGAAAGTTTATGAGTTATGTGATAGGTTTGATAGATTAAAAAAATATTTTAATTAAAAGAATTGGATGATTATTATTTTACCTTTGGTTATAAAAGTTATTTAAAATATTAGTTAGTGTATAGATATTATTTTATTTTTATTACCCAACACTTCTTCTTTTTCAAATGCATAGGTATTCTTCTTTCTTAAATAAAGGGAGGCAAAACTCAAGGCAACAAAACATTATCACAATTATTCTTTTTAACGTAACTATTAGAGGTATCACCGTAATAATCACTACTAGATGTTGGAAGTCCCACATCGAATAGAGATAAGGTCAATTCTTAATTTATAAGTGGATGCAAACCTCACTTTATAAGCCAGTTTTGTGGGATTGAGTATCATAACCATTATTAGAATCTATCATAACAAAACAATGAAAAAAACAAACAAAATTAGAACTCAAACACATTTTGAAGGTCATTTATGTAATTTATTACATGTTAATTTGTCTTTACTCACATGAAAATCTCCTTTGTCTACAAATTACTTCATCCAAACAAGTTAACACTTATCAATTAGATTGTGATAGAATTTTAGTACGACTAACCCCCTAATATTAATTTACCTAAATTCTTTTCTTTTCTTTTTCATAACTCTTTTAAGTAAAATACTAACTTACCTAATTGAAAATTAAATATATACATATTGATATAACAGATAAAGTTTAATAATATTTTTTAAGTTAATGATAAATGAGAATAACACATAGATTTTTAGTATAATTAATATAAAATTAATAATTTTTTTATTATGTTGGTTAATTTGTCGTTAACCAAATTAATATATATATATATATATATATATATATATATATATATATATATATAATTAATATAAAATGTTTATATATAGTTTTTTTACAAATTATAAATACTTAAATTTATGATAAATTAGGAATTTTGCATTTTTGTAAATTAAAAAAATTGTATTTTTTTTCTTATATTCAAAATGAATATTTTTTTAGAATGATGACTCATTTCACTTTGAACCATTTTGTAGATATTATGATCTATGAACTTTCAATAAAATATTTTTTTGGTCCTATGAAATTTTTACCCTAAAATATATATATATATATATATATATATATATATATATATATAAAAGACCAAATTGACTTATTTATACTTTTCTTTCTCCAGCTACATGATAAATAATCTGACGTAAAAGTCACAAAAATCATATTCACACAAGGAAATACCATTTGTTATTCTGTTTCACCTCTTATGTCTTAGGAATATTGGACAATATTTGAAAGTTATTTGAAATATATATAAGTAGCATCAATATTCTAAAGAATGAATTATGCTTATTATTCTATAACACCCACATTAATCTTATTAGAGAAGGAGAAGAAAAACTAAAAAAATTGAAATGATAGATAATTTCAAAGGTTTCAATACAAAATAAAGAAGAGAAGAAAATATAAATATAATAAAAAATAAAAAATGTTAATGATTTTAAATATTAGAGAAAGAAATAAAGTAAATATTAGAAAAATTCATATTTTTAGTTGTTATAAATGTATAAGAATTGTTTTACAATCGTTAAAAAAAGAGAGGTGACGTGTCTTTGAAAACGTTATTAAATTACTCTATGGAAGAGACATTCCAATAAATTTAAAAGAGAAAACTCACGAAACCCAAAAACTAAAAAAATGAAGAAAAGGATATAAAAACTGAAAACAAAAAAACAATTAGCAATAGACACAGAGCATGACTATTTCCAATTAAGTTATGAGTGTTGATTATAAATCTCACTTCTCAAATTAAATGATGCTTTGTTTTAAAAGTAACGAGATAAAAATTATATTTAATTAATAACTGTTCGTATATTTAGATATGTAATTTAAATGAGTCTTGATAATTTTGAATTAAATTAATTAGAACATTATATTAAATTAACCTTAAAATTATTAAAAATGTGTCACATATAAAAAAAATTGATTATTTCTTATTTTAAAACTATTTTCATTTAACATGTGAGATTTTCATATTTTAACATCTATTACCTTTTAAACTATTTAACATCTAACATCTTTCGAATTTTAATAAATAACACTATGAATACCATTAATATATAAAAGAACTAAATTCATTCCATTTAAAATTATCAAAAAGTTAAAAAATACCCATCATATATTTAAATATAGGAATCACATAACTCATTAAGCTTTAGATTTCTTATAAAATAAGTTTTTTTTAATTAATTATTATATAATTAGATATCACTATTTTTTTCTGTTTTTTATTTAAGTTATCTCTTCCACCACATGAGAAGCAAACCCATATTGCTTTCCAAAAAACTGTTTGTATTTTCTATTTCTACTTTTTATATTATGTTAAAAGTTGTAATAAGTAAAATTTTCTATTTATTTTTTTCCAAATATTAAATAAACAGATCAATATTTTTATTCGTATTTATAACTTATTTTTATTACTATAAACACACACAAAATAATATATATATATATATATATATATATATATATATATATTATTTTTTATTTCTTTTAATAGTCACGCGGAATGAGAATCATGCGAACTCGGAGGACGGTTAAACTCAGACTTTTCCCGCCTTTTCTCTTTGGTTTTGATTCCACTTTTGCATTTCAGCAAATCAAATTCACATTCATCAAATCCATTTTATAGTGCTATAAGTGTTTTTTTTTTCTGCAACGCGCAAATCTGTAATCTATTTTACTCCTTCGACATTGTTTTGATTCAGATTAAATTTACACTACAGCATTGTCTCCTTTCAATTGTTGAGATCGTTTCTACGTTCTGATTCCGAATTCTCCAATTCCTCTTTTTCGAGGGTTTCTTCTCAGGTAGTCGAACGATTTGCATGCTTCTCTTTCTTGAATTTCGATGTTGTTATTTCCACTCTGTTTGGCTGTTGGGATTACAAGGAACTTTTGAGACTGACGGTTTCTTTATGTTTCGCGTTGTACTGACTTTGAACGGAGGCTTCATCAGCAATGGGTTTCTCTCATACTTTTCTGAAAATTGTACCGAGTTTTGTGTGGGTTTGTTCTATTAATTTTATTTGGTTGTGTTCTTGCTTTTTTCAAGTTAGTTAATGACGCCGATGCTTAGCTTAAATTGCAACTTTTCACTTTATTTGGTTTTGTTGTTACGTTTTTCAGGTTAGTAACTGAGGTATCAGCTTTGCTAAAGTAGCAACTGCAAATGGATGTTGGAGCGCGTCAAGTTTTGCATGATGTAAGTGGTTACGACCTTGATTTGGCGAATTTTCTGATTTGACTAACTTTGGTAACTAGTAGTGTGCTCCTTCGTTAATTAGTTTCTAATTGGTATGAAACGTTGTCATTGGATAACTGATTTGTTAGCTTAGGTTTGTCCACTGTGAATTGTTCAAGTTAGTTTGTGCTTGATATTTGTTCTGATGCAATTGCAACATTAGCGTTCTTGAAATTTTTTTCGCAGTGTTTAGTGCTACCTTTTCTTCTGTGCACAAGACTCTGATGGATACGTCATAAGAATTTAGAAATTCAATTTAGTTAGAGATATTAAATTCGTTATTAATTTGTAGTGTAGTTTCTATTATTCAGATTCAGAGGATGTTATTCAAAAAAGGCAATTATCGTAGTAGACAATTAGGAAAAGATTTTAGAGAAATAGCAGTAAAGAGAAACTACCCTTAAAGTTCTTATTAAAGGACCAGGCAATAATAAATAAACTGTCTGTTATTTTCCAGAGCTCTGTCTGATGTTACTGACTACAACCAATTATAATTGTGGTTATGTTTCTGTTACTGAAGGACAAAAGTTCTATATACTCATTGATTTGAACTATGTATTCAGGAGCAGACGAGTGATTGTAGGAGTTTTGGCAGCAATATCCGTTCGTCCAGCCAGACACGGAAAATTTCTATAGGAGTAATGGCAGATTCAAAAACTAGCACAAGAAATGGACTCACGATCGGGGACGGGATTGTCGTGCCAATTACAGAAAGGGAAATCTCTATTGTGGGAAATTTCCCTGGAGAAAAAAATGAAGTTAAAGGAGTAACACCTTCCTTTAATATAAAGCATTCTGGAGGTCCACCGGAGCTGAAGTGTTCTTGGATCTCCAAATCCTTTTACCAAAGAACACCGATTTCTGAGTCCATTCTTCAAGCCAACCAAGCCTCTAGTTTACTAGTCTCTCCAGGTGGCGGGGACGATCCAAATGGAATAGAGCGTGCAGCTGGGAAACATTCAGTTCAGCTTTTCTCATATCAGACATCAACTTTAACTTCTAATAATTTCAAAAAGTTTGATGCGGACGCTGCCAGAATAAAAGGAAGGAAGGACGAGCCCACTGACAAGGTAAAGGAATTTACATTTGCCACTGTACAACAAGTCTTCGAGTCCGAGAAAACCGACCCAGAGGACAAAGTAAATAGAACAGAAAACAGAACCGAGAATTTGAGGATGAAGCTCTGCCAAATATTGGGGACCACTTCTTCTCACAAGAGTCGGCATTCAGGTTCTCCCGCACGTAACAAGGACGATGAAAGTTTGCCGCCTGAGCAGCGTTCGGACCAGAAGCAAAACATATGTGCTAAGACCATACAAAATTCGGATACTATAGAAACTGATTCTGAAAATCCTGATCAGGCTCTTAAGAGGCCAGTAACTCGTTCTTGGAGCAGAAAGAAAACGTCTTCCAAAAAGCAACCGGTGAAAGGTAAAAGTGGCCCATCTTCAAAAAAGACTGAGAAGCAAGGAGAAAAAAGTATATTCTCTTTTAAAGAAAAACGAATTGGGAGACAAGATGGTTTTCCTGATGACGGTTCCTTGAGGAAAAAGAATCAAAAAAAGAATTCCATAATTGGGAAAAATAAGATCAGCGTCATTGAATGTGACACCGCAGATAAACTTCATCAACACACTTCGAAGACTGATCTACCGCTGAATGACCAGACAGCATTTTCATTTGGGAAGATAGCAGGCGGGTTCATTGGTTGCTTACCTGAATATCAGTCAAAATGCCCTCATACAGAGAAAATAAACCAAGAAAAAGAATTTGACGAGCCAACAATTGTAAATACAGATCAGCATGGAGAACTTGAGGTCTCAGAAAATGAAAACCAGCAGGAAGATAAAAGTAACCCAGTAAATCAAAATGTTGCTTCTCAGATACAAGATGATTTTCCAAGTCCTACATTTCAACTTAAGACACCGATTTTAAGTTTTTCTCCTGACTCAACACAAAATACAGGCCGAAAGGAAAATGATGTAAGTAGTCCAGCCTCAACTGAAAGAACATTTTCTCTGGGAAGCATTCATAGTTTAAGAAATCTCCAGGCTTCGGAGCCAGACTTCAACCTCAACGGGCTAGGAGAGCAAATGCAACCTTCTGTATCCTTATCGCACCACAGGACTCAAGTTGATAACTTTGACTTTTCTGGAACTGAACTGGAAATGCAGTGTTTCTCTTTTTTTGCCATTCCTTATTATATTTCAGGATATAGAAGAGATCAATTCTTTTATTCCCAGAAAAGACAAATCTTCTGAGACAGAGAAAAAAGAGCAGGGTGGTTTATCTGATTCATCATCTGAAGAGTTAAACTTTCAAGGATATCTTGAAGGTTTGCGTTACATAATGATATATACATTAATCTTTTTGCATATTCTGAATTAAATTTGCAGGAGATCTTACAGAATCAGCAGTACTTCTTTTGAAAGGCTGATTTTAGTATACATCCCATCTTAAAACTAAGTCAAATTAGATTAAGCACACACGAGACAACTAAATAATCCTTTTGTAATTTATACTCACTTACAGCCCTGGAAATAATGAGCATGTTTCTTTCATTGGACTGATTTATTTCCCATTTTCTTCTGTTTCCATCGATATTTTCTTCTAGATTTCAAATCACTCGTTTTAGCCGTATGTGTTTTCATAGGAAAAACACCAAAGAAATATAAGATTCCTACATGTTTGGTTCTTAGTGTAATGCAAATGCATGGAAGTTACTGGCTTGGTAGAAAACAGCATCTTCCACAAGAAGAATAGAAGATTCCCACAAGTAGGGCAGCTACATGTAAAGAATGCTGTAAAAATTTCTCACTTGGAAGAAATTTATAATTGTTCTGTAATTTCCCGATGTCTTTACCGTGTATAGCATGTACCTAGTTCTTCATAACGTCTGATCTAAGACTAATACGATGTTCCTTATACAGTGTTCGCGTGACCTTTTATGTCCACTGGTCTTGTTAGCTTCTTACGCCCTGTTTAGTCCTTATTTTGAAAGGATCATCAACCAAACCAAAGCAAAAAGATAAGAGGGAGGGGGATGGATCCACTGGTAGAGTGATTGTTGATGGCTCTTCCAGTAGATTGATAACAGTTATGAGGAATGAAACAAATTCATTGAACTTGATATGCCATGAATGATTAAAGTGCGTCACATATAATTGTTGATGGGATTTGCATTACCTGCCCTCTAAAGTCTCTGTATTACTATTAGTTATCCGATGCACGTGCTGGTTTTACTCCAGCGGCACAAACTTTTATCCGAAATTCTGTGTTTTTCCTCCCTTGTATACTGTTATGTCCTTTCGAAGCAGAGCCATATCTTAGTTGTATCTAAATTATGTTAGTGAAGGTTCAAGAGTAAGACATGCTTCAGAGAGGAAAAGTGTTGTTCTTCATCCAATGAAGAGGCTGTGCAAGCATGAAAGCAGTGAAATTAACAATAGAAGCCCAGCTTCAGCGTCTTCGAAAGGTAGTAAGTTCATTTTGTACTTAATATTTATATCTGGATATGCTATAAAGATATATGCACTTTTATACTCTAATTTACACAAATGATTAGGTACAGGAGACAGTGATTGGATTGGTGAAGCTTCTGAGCAGAATCAAAATGGTTTTGCAAGGTATTTTACTTTTTTTCATGAAAAATTGATTAATGAGTCCACCAGAATAATATAAATTGCAACTCATGCTTGCATATTGTTTAACTATGATTCTCTCAATTGGATAGAGCTGTTGAACTGTTAGCCTTGGAATTGGGCAAGCTTCAGAGCAAACTTAAGTCGATGACAAGTCAGAAATCCTCAGAAATTTTGAAGTCTGTTGCTGACGAAATACATCTTCAGCTGCAGAATGTTCATTCCCAAATCCAGACGGACATGTAGGTGTATTAGACTGATGAATTTTCAAGCTTCCGATCGATGTCTTACACTTTTGTGTTTTCTTGACAAAATCTTTCAGGGGAAAGCTTACAAATCTCAGTAAATCAAAGAGAAAACGGCTGGAAACTAGATTTGAAGGTAACGAAATTTAAGTTCAATGTTTAATATGTTAATATTTTTTAGTTTTGCTATTGTAATTATTATCTACATTTTTCTCCTAGGAATGGATCTCAAGTTTTCAACTTCTAAGTCATGTGCTAGGGTTATGTTTGTCTCTTTTGATAAACATTAAATAGAGTTTGAGGGTTTAACACTGTTCGTTCTTTTCATCCGTTATGGTTCAGCTGACATTCTATTTGGTTTTATGCATACATTTTTTGGGTATAAAAATTAATAGAAGCAAAATTTATCTCGTTTATGTTCTTCAAAATAATAGACGCAATATACTAATTTGATACCCTTAAGTTAGAAGTCAATAGGTTGTATCCCTCTAGACTAATTCCAGGAATTCATATTGTTATCGGCAAAATTACTTTAAATTTCTGTAATACATGATCATGTTATCGTTGTTCTGTAACAACTGTTACTCCTAGTCCAGAAGAAAGTTTGATTTGAAAACAGATATTTATTTGTAACAATATACGAGGGCAATAGCTATGATGGCAGTCCTAAAATTATTTGTCACAAGGAATTATAAAAGGGCTAGATAAAAGAATGGTATGGTTCTACTGAAAGCGTCCTTGCGCTAGATCTTGCATTTATATTTTCTACAAATGACTTACCTATCACCACCTCTGAATTTTATATTCGTCGTTGTTCTCATATATTCTTTTCTTTAATGGCATTTTCTTGTCTTACGACTTTGTTACTTTTTTCAGAGATGTTTGCTCTTACTTCCTCCGTAACTTTTTTAACCTTCTCTTCCTCTAACAAAACGTAGACCAACAACAACAGTTGAGGTTAATATACGATAGATTCAAGGAAGAGGTAAATCAGCATCTACAGGATTGCAGAAGCACTGTTGAAGATCTTGAAGTAGATCAGATAGAGATCAAGAGAGCCATGGAAAAACAAAGTATGAAAACATAGTATTTGTATTACCTGATTTTATTACGTTTAAAGTAAGTTATGATTTAAATTTTTTGTAATTTTTTTGAAAGGCAGTTTTTCCCAAATAATTTATCTAATCCAAGTATGCAAAAGACGTCCTCTGGATTTAGATACGCCCTTTGGTTTTTGAGTGCAATATTAATATATCTATAAATATCAGCTCAAGGCTCACTTACAATTTAGTTTTGAATGAAAAAAGAGTAACTAAATGGTATTTATGACTACTATAGTTGGAGTGTCAGGGAGTAGTGCAATTCTTTCATATTTCTTCCCCCTTTTTGAGCAAATGACGGTATAAATTTCAAATCGCCAGAGACATAATACAGTTTGCGCATATATATGTCATCTTCTCTATCATTTCTGTTAATCATTGTGTTTTCCAATTCAATTACGTGAGGATAGTGTCAATGTTTTGGCGTCGCAAGTTTTCATCTCGATGTATTATGCAACAAAAGTCGTGGACAGTTACATCTATGATATTTTGGAAAGAAAGCTGCTTGAGCATCACTTCGTGGTTAGCTCGATAAGGGATTAAAGCTCAGGAGAGCTCTTAGACCTAGTCTCTTGCTAATAAAAGAAAAAAAAATTACCATTTGTATTATTGGAAGTATCATGTTGGTTGTGGCCTTATTTTAAATATATTTTGTGTATAGGAGTAGCGCATAAGAAGCTTCTGTCGCAAGTTGAAGAAGCAATGGAGATCCAACTTGATGACGCTCAAAGGAAAATCAGAGTCACCCAGGAGGCAAGTATTTGTTATAAGTAGTTGGTTCATTCGTTAGCACTGGGTTTTCCTCTTCTAATAATGATTTTATAAGTATTAGTTCGTAATTAGTCATCAATCAGTCGCATAATTCTCAAATTACTTGTGTAATGATACACTGCACCGTACTATTTCGTTAAGTTATTCTTGCATCACGAGTAATGATATTTGTCCGCCTAAATATGTGGTGAACTGATGTTATAATTAGAGAGAGAAAAAAAAAGGTAGAGACAGAACATGATAAATAAGAGGTTGATAATATCGTTGCTTTGCTTCTTTGAATTTAGGATGTGAACGTGATATGCTGCTGGTCCAGCTGCCATTAGTCGTTCTGTTAGATTTTCCTTTTCCTTATTCATTGTCATTTGTTTACAACATTGTTAACCATCCTTTTAAATGGATGCAGAAGGCGAGAGGGAAACTTCTACAATTGAAGCAAGTTGTAGCTATGTGCTTAAAAGAAGAAATACTAAATTGATATGATTTCTGCTGATTCCCTGCAATTGCTTTGAAGGAAGCGCGCCTTTTGATTTCGCTAGATCCTTTATACTGGAATCTTGAAAGATTTCTATGTACGTAACATTATGACCCCTCCCTCTTCTTTTAACTGCATAGAATAGATAATTTGGCCCAGTTAAAGTAATATCACTTAAAATTTCTTTTATCAAACTTGAATACTGGGTCTATTGTGCGTGATTTGCGGGATAAAAAAACATCCACATGTGTCATTCATTGAGATTGTTATTGCTTTCTCTTGATATTTTCTGATTTTCCAGTCGCAATTTGTCGGGTCCACTGTACTGTTTTTACAACTTATATTTTAAATGTATGCTGTTTGAAATTCGCCAAAAAGATGTTTGAGTTTTGTGACACGGTTGGTGGAAGGGAAAACAGCGAAAGAAACAGAAATACTTCTGTTTAGTTTTTTTTAATGTTTTTTGTTGTCATGTTTCATAGAGTTGTCTTTGTTTGTTTCTGTGAGGGGATGAAAGAAGAAGTAATTGCTGCAGTATTGAAAACATAAAATGGAAATAAAACCTTTTACACAACTTTTGTTTTTACATCTTTATAACAGTAATAATAGCATATTAAATTACGTTATTTAATTTAATTAGTGAATATAAAAGTAACCAAATGGGCCATAAAGTGATAAATTTAAGAAGTGTAAATAAATCAGGGTCCTAACAAATTTCGGACATTCTATACTTAAGAATGGTTCAGTAAAAGATAATTTAAATAGAGAGATGGATATATACATAGATATCAATTAAATATACATTTTTCGAGTTGGAATGAAACGAGGAGAGTAGATTGTTTTATATTTAAATTTTATCCTTAGAATTTTTAAATTTTATTTATTTTGATGATTGTGTACAAGTTCTATACGTGTGAACATAAAATCAATGCAATAATCATAATCAATTTACAGTCGTCCAGATAAAGTACAGAAATTACCATACGATGAAATAGATTCGAATATTTTTCCCATATAATGTTGTATGGCTTTTACTTGATAATTGTCAACATAAAATCTCAATGACTCAATCACTTTTTGTAATATGGTTCTCATGAATATATATTTTTAAATTAAATTCTAACTATTATTATTGTTGTTGCACTTTCTTAAGAATAATACATTTATAGTGAATTATTAAAAAAATTAATAAATTTACAATTTAGTTATGATAATAAATGTGTTTTATTTTTACTTATCTATAGGTTAATGCTTCGAAAACTTTTTTTTTTCTAGAAAATTTCGTTTGTATAATATGTCACCACATAGTTCCTAAACCAAAGTTCCCCGTTTTATTGGGGAAAATTAAAGTTCCTCTTTTGACGATCATATTAATTTTATTATGTTATGATTATGTGTTGGATTTCGTTCGTAAATACCATGTAAATATGTAAAATTGTATGATTTTAAGATTTAAATCTTAATTTTAACTAAAATGGTTGTAATACCATTATTTACTTCGATTAACGTAATTTTCTTTGTATTTTATTGACTTAACTATAAAAAAAATGGGAAAAAATATAAATAGGTTATTTATGTTTAAAAATGGATGACAAATTGTATTTATAACACAAAAAAATATGACAAATTTACTCCATTTGATAAATTTAGGTCACAATAATCCGTCGTTATTTTATCCTTGGGAATTTATTTTCTTGCATTGATACTTCTTACACTTTCTTTTCTAATTTATTTGGTTTCTCCTCATTTAAATTTTTAGATTTTTTTTTGCTTCATTCTACTTTCATCTTAAACACTCCTATTTACATCATTAAAAGCAAAATTTGATTTTAATGTTCAAAATTTTCTAAAAATATCTACTTATTAAAAAAAAGAAATGCATGAATTCTCAATTGACACTCACATCAAAAGTCAATTAAGTGATTGAGATATACCTATAAAATTGATCCAAAATATAAATGATTTATTCCTAAATTTTAGTTTAATTATTTAATCCTAATTTGTTTTTAATCCTATTATAAAAATTCACATCAAGTTTATTTTGTTCATGAAAACCAAATTCTTAAAAAGAAAACAAATATATATACACTATTTTTATAAAATTAAATGTTTTAAGATTTCAAGACCTAAATTAAAAAAAAATACCATAAACTTAATAAAAAAATATGAATATCGCCCTATTGATTTAACCTAATTCAAATGCTATGTTTGTTCTCAACAGATAAATATAATAAAAGTGGAAAAAATAGACAATAAATTATATATAAAAAAAAATCTTGTTTCAACTTTCTCCTCTCCTCTTGTATGTGAAGAAGAGTAGAAAATGAGTGTTTTTCTTAACTTTCATAATATTTTATACTAAAAAACTAAATTTATAATTAATTAAACGAATAAATATAATTAATTAAAATGTAATCTAATATAATCAATAATAATAAAAAATAAATAATTATGAAATTTTATAAAATTTTATTTTATTTCTCATTATTTTTCAACTCTATTTTTCAATTCAAACGTAAGCTAAAAGTAAACTAAAACACAAGTTGAGTTGAAAAACCTAAAAGGAGAAGAAATTTAATAGAGTATTCAATAATTGTCAACTTCTATGATTTTGTTGCTGAGGTATTTACTATAATTGTCTGTATTAAGTTTTTTATTCTTAAAAAAGTCTTTCATTTTTTTCATTCTATTAATTAAGTTGTTGACTTTATTAATGTCTAGACTAAATAATGGCACATATGTGTGTATACATATTTGAATATGTATAAATTATTTAAATTTTAAAAATAAGGGTTAAATACGTTTTTAGTCCCTAAACTATCAAACAAATTTGTTTTTAGTTACTCTTTCAAAGTAAGGTACATTTTAGTCCTCATCCTTTAATTTTTGGTTCTCCAAAACTAAAACAAGCTGATATGACTAACAGTAGTGTGCCACGTTATTATTTTTTTTTTCGAGTCAACATCTCCTTCCTTGTATCTTCACGCTCAGCTTCTCTCCCTCCCTCCATCTTCCATTCTTCTTCCTCATCCTATGAGTATAATCGTTCTTGCATTAACAGTAGAATGGTGGGGACATTGTTTCCTTTTGAATCATAGGAAGATGGAGTGTTTTGATAATGAAGCAAGTTTCTTTGATTTGTATAATTGCAAAGTGTGATGTTTTGTTTTTTGATCTGGGATTCATGTCGATTACGTTAAATTTTTAAAGAAGTTATTGAATATGTCTGTTTTCTTCACCTTTTATATTTTTTTCTTTCATAAACCTCAACTGTTATATATCTTTATTCGTATGCTGATGTGATTTGTCATCGTCAACACTTGCAGTGTTAGTGTGTTTGGCGTCTCAGCAGAATCAATGCAGTCTTCCTATGATTCAAAAGGAAACAATGTCCCCACCATTCTACTACTAATGCAATAACGATTATACTTATAGGATGAGGAAGAAGAGTGGAAGATGGAGGGAGGGAGAGAAGATGAGGGTGAAGATGCAAGGAAGGAAACGTTGACTCAATCAGTGTCAGAAACAAAAAATGACGTGTTACATCACTGTTAGCCACATCAGCTTTAACGCTGTTAGTTTTGGAGGACAAAAAATTAAGGTTTTCTGAAGGAAGAAGACTAAAATGTACCTTACTTTGATTGAAAGAGGTACTAAGAGCAAAGATAATTTAGGGACTAAAAACATATTTAACCCAAAAAATAATAATTAAAATGGTAAAATTAAAAAGACAAAAAATATATAATTATAGATAAAATAAATTTTAGTTATTAAAATAAAATATATTATAAATAATATTGTGTAAATAATTTTTTATAATAAATAATTATTTAAATTTGAAAATAGTAAAAGTAAATGATTTTTTATTTATAGTGAATAATTATTTGAATTAAAAAAATATTTGATAAGATTAGAAAATAAAATATATTATTATGAATAATTATTTAAATTAAATAAATAATTATTAAAAAATTAAAATGGAAAAATAGAAAAACAAAATAAAGCATCATTAGTTTACTTTGATTATTATTATTTTTATTAGGGTGTTAGGAAACAGGATTAGAGAGACAGTCCTGACAACACAAATAAAGTACAGACAAGGAGACGTTAGGACACGTGAATCCACTGTGATTACCACGTGAATTTCACCTTCTCTCTAAATTAAAATAATTGAGTAATAATAAATATACAATTTTATTTATATATATTTATTAAACTTTTTTTAGCGCATCATATATTTTATAAATTTATTATGTTTTCATCTATCAATTATTAATTACTGTTTTGGATGTACATAAATAATCTTATATATATATATATATATATATATATATATATACTTTTTTTTTCTAATGTTTTATTTTATTATTTGTTGAATATTCTTAAATAAAAAAGAGAGATAAGTGTCAAGTTCATTACAGTAATGTCTATTAAATCATGAGTGGATATAGATATTATTTTATTAGAAACAAATATAAGATATGAGAATGTTTATTTAAAAATAAATAAAATGTAAGTGTGATATATTATTAAAAACTTAAGGAACATGTATCTTTGTATTTTATATTTAAAATGTTAAATATGTTTTCGTTATTAAATTATCACGTTATTTTGGTTTTTTTTATGAAATTTTGTTTCATTTTTATTTCTCTTCTTTTATAAAATCATGTATTTAGTTTTTTATAATTGACGACATTAACTTTTTTTTTAGGTAGCTAATAGCTTTTTATAGGTAGCTAATAGCTTTTTTTGGTAACTAACAGTGTGTCATATTATTTTTTCATTTTCTGAAACATGTAAATCCTCCTTGCTCTATTTACACATTAGGTTTCTCTCCCTTTGTCACCCAACTCCCATGGAGACCTTATTATTAGTGTTCCTACCACCAACAATTCTCATTGAGTTTCTTAATATTTTTTTCTTCACGTTAAACGAGGGTTGTTGTCGCTCGTAGAAACGCTAATATAAGGTCTCTATAGGAGTTGAGTGGGTGGTTCGGTAAAGAGTGACTATTTGAATGAGTAACTGACTTGTGAACCAGAAAAAAAAGAAAAGTATCTTGTGTAAATAAAGCATGAAAGATTGACACGTTTCGAAAAAGGAAAAGATAACATGACACACCTTTAAAATACTAAGATTTTTGTAATGAAGAACTAAGTCTTGAACTTTCTAAACGGAAAGATATAAAAATCGAATAAAATTTCATATACAAATATAAAAACCAAAATTGAATGATAATTTAAAAATAAAAACATATTTAATTTTTATTTAGAAAGTCATCAATCTGAGTATATTCTTAAAACTAAAAAGAGATTAAGTATCTTAATATAGATATAATATGAGACCATCGATATAAAATTATCTTATCAGCTCTAAAAGTAGTAGTTATTTGTATGTGAAATGAGAAAAAAGTCACCTGATAAGCAATAATCAAATTGGAAAACACTGATGACACATAAAGGAAAAACAAAAATTAAATAAGTATTTAGTCTTTAATTTTAAAGTAAAATTGAGATTTATTTTTGTTTAAATTTGATATATTTTAATTTTTAAATTTAAAATTATAAAATAATTTTTTAAATTTAATTATATTAAATATTTATATAGTCTTTGACACATTCTCGCTTTTCTTCGATATTAATTTATAAAAAAATTCACATATTAAATTCCAATAACTTTCAGCTACTTGCCGCCCAAACAAATTGGCAATGGTACACCTCATCCCCTGCACCACAAATATTTTTCAACCCAATTAATTGCTGTAACATATGACAGACAGGATAACTATAAGTTTGTGGACAAGATGTGACAGCAGTTGAATTTCACATTGCTAACCTTAATAATAAGAAGGACCACTATACATTCATTTCACAATTAATCTTAGTCAGATCTTGCTTTTCATCACTGCCGCTCTTTCTTCTTTTACTTCACAATTCTAAAAGAAAGAAATTAAGTATTCTTGCAGTGCTAAAAATTGTTATTAGCCAAGATATTATAATTTATGTCTGATTCCACCCGACCGGGGGATGAGTTCAAGCTCCTATTATCTAGCTTCCTTGTAACTTCATGCTTTGGATTTTCTTCGCTTTTTATATTCATGCACTTTTCTGTTTCTTTCTTTTTCTCTTCCTTCTTTTTCGTTTATAGCAAAAGTATGTGATTCTGTTCCAGTTATGGTAAAGGTTCCCTTGAACTGATATGAGAAAATGGTCGCAAAAAGATTCATCGTCTCCCTCGTCTGAAAATTCAATAAAAGCAATTGATGAAGGTGTCTTCAATGCAAAAAGTGCAAGGTTCAGTTCACCCTACTCCTCATGTACTTTCCAGTTCAAAGGGATTCTGCTGTGAACAATTTACAACCAAATTTTGAACAAAGTTCTTGTCTTCGTCTTCCTTTAAAACGAGTACACATGATTAAAAGAGCTGAGTTTTCAAAGGCTGCTTCTAGCAGCAAAGGTTCTGAGCATTCCTCAGTGATAAATTCGTGTAATGGATCAGTCGAAAGCCAAAACCCTTTGAGTTCTGATGCATCAAACCTTGTTCCTGATGAGCAATCTCCAGCTGTTGGTCATAACAGTGGTCTTGGTGTTCGCGGATCTCGGGGTCTGCATCGTAACCAAAAATCAAGCTCGGTAGGTTTTGAAGGAAAGGGAAAAGCTGAAACAAAGTACAGTGATGAAGGCTTGTTAGAATCTTCTTCCGTATGCTCTCTTGGAGCCTCAAACAACAGAAACGTCTGTGGTAGGAAACATGATGACATCGATGACTCGGTGCAGAACTATGAAGAAGCAGAAGATGTAGTGAAGGAAAAGCCTGCTCGGGAAGGCACAGGAGTGAAGAGAAGTAGGAATGCAGAAGTTCATAATTTGTGTGAAAGGGTGAGGGACATACATTTGGGTGATGACAAGAAACAGTTTAAGAAATTATTAGATTCTTTATTAACATGTTACTGTTGTTGATGTTTGCAGAAACGAAGAGATAAGATAAACAAGAGGATGCATATATTGAGGGAGCTCATACCCAACTGCAACAAGGTTTGGACTTTGGATACATACAATTGCCCCCTCTCCTTTTCTGAAAATTGTGCTTGTTTTTTAATTCCATATACATTGTTGTGTCCATTTTGTATCTCAGACGGATAAAGCTTCAATGCTTGATGATGCCATTGAATATCTTAAGACCCTCAAGCTTCAGTTACAGGTACCTTTTAAGTCTTTTACGTCTGTCAAATTAGTTTCATTCCTTGTGTTAAATAGACAGTCATTTTTACATGGATGTTTTAAGCTTAGTTTTGTGATGCAGATTATGAAAATGGGTGGCGGATTTTGCATGCCTTTTATGATGTTACCTGGTCATGGTATGATGAACGCACCCCATTTGCAGCAGTTAATGGGAGTTGAAATGGGGTTAAGGTCAGGCACAACCATCCCTTGCAATCTGCCTCAGTTCGCTACGATACCTTTGCCTGCAATCACTGACAACAGAGTTCATATGTTCCGTTTCCCAAACCAAGTTCCGACCATGCCCATTTCTCATGCATCGTTCATTCCAATGGTTGGAAATCCTCGTATTCCAACCGGCACAGCTACCAACATGGCTGAAAACCCTTCCCACCAGTTAACTACTCTATTGGCCTCACTCTCCAAGAACTCATATCTTAATGGACAAACTGAACTTGCAACAAAACAACCATTGAATCAGGTTTTCCCTCACCAGTAGCCATTTGTTTGTACTAACCATGACCATGTCGATTCACATAAATATGGTGGGATCGGGGTAACTTTCAGCAACTGCACTCTGACTTTAACAGTTGGATAATTTATTGCTTTGAAGCACACTGATGGAAATGGCCATTGGAAGCGTCTATATTAAAGTATCGTTCTTAGTTATCATCAGATATTATTTTGTGAGAATCATTGAAATTAATTAAGTTGTAGAATAGCAACCATTGCCTGGTGCTTCATTCACCAACACCAGCATGCTACGGATGAACGAAAGCTCAAGTACAAACCGGATTCTATATTTATAAACAGGAAAAAAACATGTTATTTATAAGCTTGAGAGAGCATGATGATTAAAAAACTTACATAGGACAAACAGTTATCCATGATTTTTGTTCTGTGGCAATGTTTAAACGACAATGCACTGGTGTGGAATGAGCAATATTACCAACAAAAACAATGTTAGGTAGTTCGGAAAAATAAAAGGTTGAATATTAGTTTGGCTGTGACAATGAGTAAATCGTAAATAATCCAACTCGGAATCGTGTATGCTCTTTTGGGTCGTGCTCAGTAAATTGGGCTCCTAGGCATGTCAGTTTTGGCTGTTGCTTCCTGTATCAATCAAATTTCTTCCTACATCTCAGTTCGAAATTTATTTCTCAGAATGCATTAAATTACTTCCAGAAATATTTTTTCAAAAGACACACCCAATCTTATTCTGAAAAAATAAATAAATAACCAAAAGCTTTGATGGAACCAAAATCATGCTTACCATAAAATAATTCAGTTACTAATGATTTTTGTGCATAATTTAAAACGAAACGAATATATAGGACAATCTTTATTATTATTTTTTGTTATAACTTTAACAGTTCTTATAAATAATGATTAATAGTTTATTTAAATAAACTTTATTAAAGATGTATCAATACATTGTGCCAGTGTATTTTTAAAATAATCTATTATTAATTGTTTTTATACAACAAAATTTATTTGAATGATACTACTTCTATTTATACAACAAAATCGTGTCAATGTGCGGTCACGATTTCGACTCAATTTATTTGAATGATACTACTTTTTCATTATAAAGTCACCTCAACTACTTATCCTGGATGGAATGTTTTTTAAAAGCTACACCATATTTGTAATTTCCAATTAGAATTTACTGTAAAAAAAACCTATGTAGTGACCTTAAATAAATAATTGTAGCTAGAACTGTACTTTAATTTAATATATTATCCATCCAAGTTATTTGCAAAATGTTATTATCACCTTAACCGTTTTTATTTAGTTATTTAGTATTGCTTGATAAAAGAATAGGTCTTTAAAATTTACAAAAAGTACATTTTAGTCCAAGGAAAATACTATTTCTTGAAGAAACAGGCTTGCAGCCCAACTTTACAGTAAAGACAGGCTTAGCGCTTTGGAATTGTTAACGGCACCTTAATAACGCTAAGTACACATCCATCATAAAAAATGTCTAAAATTTCTTAATTCCTTCCCTCTCTTACTCATGCCTTGTACCTATTTTCTCTTCTTCACAAAATGATAATTTTTTGTGTGCTTGAAATCCATGTTAAAAAGAATCCTTTTGTATAATTTTTCTGATAATTGATTTTAAATAACTTGTTTATGCAAGTTTCATACCTAGTTTAGAAATTACTTATCATGAATGTGTTTCTTCAGGATTTTAGTTGATACTCAATCGATATAATTTTGGTGGATGAAATTAACTCGACGTGAATTTTTGGTCAATTGAACTAGTAAATTAATGTTTTTCAATCCAAATTAGAGTGAGTTGAATTTTGAGATTCCACAATTAAGATAAATTTATATGTAAACCACTTATAAATGAAGAAGATGAAGATAAATAGAAGTGACCGAATTGGAAACTTAAATTGCAAGAATTTAAACTATCAAAGGTAAAATAAAAATGAATAAAAGAAATTTACAGAAGTGGTGATCCGAATTATTACTAGATTTATCATCTTTTCTATTTATGGTGTTCACGGAATATTTGATTTGTAACTACAATTTGTCACCTCCCTTTTACATTTGAATAACCTATTTATATTTCTCTTAATTTTTTTATAATTAAAGTAAAGTAAAATAAAATAAAAAAATTACATAAACTGTGATAATTGCTTCAAAATTGCTCACGTTGTATCAATTATATCTACTAAGCCCTTTTTTTCACAGTAGTTAGGCTAACTTCTCTTTCGAGCATTGTCCTTTTTTTTGAACTCTGTCTAGTAATGTTTTTCTCGATAATTCTTGAGCATTCTTTTATCATTTCAACTCTTATGTTGGCTTTTATTTGATTTTCCTTTCCTCGATACTTTGACGTGTCACATCTTCTCTTAATCTTGTTCTTAATATCATGTTCTTACTTATATAACTTCTTTTGACGTTTCCCTTCGATATTATACAATATTTTAATTATCCATAAAATGAATATTAAAAATTCATACAAATTTTTTAATTAGTGTGCTGGTAATGCTAGATGCTACTTGTGAATCCTTGGTGCATTAGTTAGCATTTGTGGTTTATATAAAGAGGAAGGTTTATACACTATTTCTAGGACTAAAAAAAATTTCTCCACATTATTTATCTTTCTATCAATATTAAAATTTAGTGATGTCAATGACTTTAAATTTGAAAACAATGTTATATCATGCTTAAATTTTTTAGTACAGAGAAAATAATGTATATATTTAACACGTTTATTTATTGTGAATATTAAATATGAAAAATTAATTATTGTGAATTATAAATACAATGCAGATACATATTTATTTGAACAATGCACATGCGAAAATGCTAATTGTGTTTGAATAAATAATTATGAGAGAGGAAAGTTAACATTATTAGTGAATTGAAAATGATTGTCATAGGTATCAAATCCGAGGAATTTTTAAATTATGAGAATTTTGTACGGGATATTTTTCAAACAAAACGAAGGAATTTCAAATAACATTTATAATGAAAAAGAAAAACTCCTCATCATCACATTGCGAACACTTTGTTCGGGAAATCTAGTGTGGTCTCTATAATCTTTGTTTCTCTTACAACTTTTCGTTCTTCCTTTTTTTTTTTTCTAATTTATTCTATGAATGATAGAGTTATTAATTTTTGGGTTAAATATGTTTTTAGTCCCTGGTTTCGTCCCTCTTTCAAAGTAAGGTACAATTTGGTCCTTATTCTTTTCGAAACATTCGTTTTAGTCCTCGAAATTTTGGTTTTAGTCCTCATTTTTTGCTAAATGAGGACCAAATTTTTAAACAGTATTTAGTTTTCGAGGACTAAAACAAACATTTTGAAAAGAATGAGGACCAAATTGTACCTTACTTTGAAAGAGGGACGAAAACCAGAAACGACCAATAGTTTAGGGACTAAAAACATATTTAACCCTTAATTTTTTTTAATAAAGGTAAAATCATAAATTTTCGCGTAGAAACTAAAAATTACTTTTTGTACTAGAATCCGGAAAGAAAAAAAAAACTAAATTACTTTATTAAATCAAAACATTTTAAAAAGGAACTTGATCGAAATAATTAAGGTTCAATACATTTGAAGTTGTTCAAAATTTAAAAATCGCTTATAGAACACTATATATATTGAATAAAGATGTGTGTTTAATTTTTGATTGATATAATATAATGGCCCACGATTGGTGGAGAGTTATGCAATTTTATGTTTTGAGTGATAAGATTATGCTTTTTGACTTTGATAACATGATGTTATGCAACACTTGTCAACACATTTTGAGACACAAAAGCTAATAAAACTTGAGCTATAGTCTAATAATGGCAGTGTTACCGATTTAGGTTTATATTGCAATGCACAAAATCCATTAATTGGCCAACACTCATTGCAGTTAACTCACAATCAACATTGAAATACCAATAACATAGCAACACATTATTCACTGAATCATTAGCTGATGAGACTAAAGCTTCAGAAAAAATCGTAATGTCTAATAAGAATGACTTAATAATAAAAAAATTAGAAAGAAATATAATAAATATTGTGAATAATTCTTCCATTAATTAACATTTAATAACTATAAGGTTTGAAAGATTTAGAAAAATAAAAAATAAAAAAAGGTTGATTGAACTTTTTTACTAATAAAATATTAACAATTAATCTTTATCGATAAAAAAAAATACAACCATTAAAAACCCTAATGCATCGCATGGTTGATATTTGTGATGTAATTGGCGATGAGATAGCCACGCTGACTCCTATTTATATCCCACGAGAAAGAAGAAGATCATAAATTTTTGTTAAATTATTTTCATCACCTTTTCACGTAGATTTTATGTTTTTATAAAAATTAAATTCCTCTCTCTCTCTTTATTCTAAATATAAAGACGAAAAATAATAATTTCATTTAGATGCCAATCTTGCACTTGAGCTTTCTTCCTTATAGTTAAAGTCAATTTGTAATAATGACTGTTTGATACTCCATCTCTTTCCCTTCCCTTCACCTTTCTCTTTAGTTTTCTAAAATTTCTTTATACCCTTTTCTACCAAACTTTACTGTGTATCTGTAATCTATAAGTGTTTTCAATTTCCTCTCCCTCCTCGCACAAAAACCATTTTTACATTTTCGAGATATGAGATTTTAAGTGCGTGAAAATTTTAAACAAAATTATTAGTTATACAAATAGAAAATAACACGTAAAAATCGATATGCTAATGACGGATATTGAAATAGTTAAGGTAACTTGTTAAGATATAGTTCATTTTGAAATTCAGATGTTCTGTTATAATTTTGTCTTTGAAAATATCCCGATCATGGAAAGTAATATTTCAACTTAATTATACTTTTCAGTTTTGATTATATTGAAAGTAACGAAATATAGTATTTATTTTTATTATGCATCACAAGTCTATATAATACTACCACTTTCATATTGTGAGGAACAAGATCCCTTGTTTTTAGGGTTCTATTTCATCTTCAATCCCCCGACAAAATGCCTTCATTCAATGACACGTTGATCGAACAAAACTACATGAGCTTAGAGTTTGTTAATTTAATCAAATTATTCTCACTACATACAAAACACGTATTTTTTTTTCTATATTTTTTTTCTTCATAATTGAAAGTTTCCAACTATTAACTGATAAAATACACTTAATTAGCCAATATTAGTAAATATAACAAGGTTTTAACTAAAAATCAAATAATTGTAATTGAAACTTAAAGCCCTGAATTACATATTTGTATCACAGAAACTAAAATTATAATAAAAAAGTATTATGAATTATCCATAGCCTCTATTTGTACAGAAGAATGAGAAATATATATGTGGTGGTATGAGACATATATTTTTGCCCTTAAACTCGAGTGTTTCCATCTCTCTAACAAGTAGCACAAAAAAATGATAGTGAGATTCTTTCACCCCAAGAAAATGAGACTGAGATGAGATATGTGTGTGAAAAGGAAGGAATTAAGTGGAAAAGCAATGCGCAGTATTTGAGTAATGGTGGTGTGAATTGGGTTATGTGATTGATAATGAATGAGATTGAGATTTGGTGCAATGAATAAGTGCTGGAATTGAATTACATTATGTTATTAATTATGTCTTGTAATATGAAGGGATTGGAAATAAGTGACATGTGCATGTGCTAATGTTGCTTTTAACGTTAATGGGCCTTCATTAAGTGGTCTACATTAGGGGTCTTCTCGAATAGACACTTCTAAGTGGCATAATTTATTAGTACTCACAGGAACATGGGTTGCTTCCTCGAATAAAACGTCATTTTTTTAGATATCTTCATCTTTTACATGTTAACATCATCAAAAACCAGACCCTAGCTTATGTAAAAAACAGGAGATATTATTTTCAGTTATTACTTTTCACACAAATCTTTCTATTATTAATCTGTTTGCCAATAAAATAAAATGAAAATGATTAGTGATAATAATAATGAGGGCTAATTAGCAGAATGTGTTATGGCATTATCCCAAGGTGATGGTTGATATTTCTTGTCAATTGGTTGTCATGGCTTGGGAACGAATGGATTAAAAGAAAGTGAAATGAGGCAAATGGTGGCACCTGTCATTCATTAGTTTTCAATGACACATAAATGATGCCTCTTACGATTTCAAGTAATATGTTGATTAGAATCTAAAAAAGAGTTTAATTAATTGTGTTTGTGACCTCCCTCTACTTAAAACCAGTCCCATCACTACCTAAACACCATCATCTTTTTTTGTTCTCCTTTCTTCCGTCTTAATAACTTCAATAATTTCTTAAACTCCCCATTTTTATATTACTTTTTTTCTTTAAATATCTCAATTCTTATTACCATTTTTATGTATCATATCTATGTAGACTTTTCTAATGTGATGCTTCTTCGTAAAGACTTTTAAAATAGTTTCGGAGTTTACTTTAATAACATATACTTTATTTTAGAGGTTGACGTTTAGAGGAAACACACGTTTAACTAATCAAAGATTATTTGGTTAATTAGCTTATGGGATCAACTCATAACAAAACCAACAAAAGTAATTTGGCTTTAGTTACACAAGGATTACAAGATAGAGATTGTTTGTGTTTGTATTTTCACTCATTTGGCATGATCAGGGTGGATGTGAGTTACGTGAGATAAAAGTTTTAGATTTTAAATTTAATAAAAACTTTTTTTTAATTTAATCAGGACAAAAATATTTTGAACTTTATTTTAAACTGAAAAAAAAATTATTTTTATCAATTTTTCGTTTCTGACTTTTCATCACACCATTCAAACAAAATATGAGGTGGAGTGAATAATATAATTTTTTAAAACAAATGTTTGCCTTATTTAAAATTTTGAAAACAACAATCTTTTCTTTTATCTGTGCAGCAACTAAATACAAAATTATTTCCTTTTAAAAATATATTGTCATGAGGTTTGAAAACTATATATATATATATATATATATATATATATATATATATATATATATATATATATAATATAATATAAATAATTCATTTCATAACCAATCATCAGAGTATTCTCAAGAATGTAAGTGATTTAATATATAATGCAAATATTATTTATTATAATTTTTTTTACTAATCTAATCACTTTTTCTTCATCCAAATCATCTCACTTTCTTCTCTCTTTTCCCTCTTTTTTCACTTTTAATCAAAATCTTCTCACTTTCTCTTAATCCAAATCTATTTTTAAAAATCCAAATCAGCATCACCGTTTCTTCACTACTTTGAGTTTTACTTTAATAGCTTACACTGTATAAAAGTGAAAACCCTTAAAAAAATCAACTATTCCAGAAAGACTTAAATCACAAATAACTACTAAAGAAAACAAAATCTAAAAATCAATATAATATAAAACTATCTATAAAATAATTTCATTTCTGAATGTTGTAGTATCGAGGATAATTGAGAAGACATAGAAAGTTATAATGACATCTATTGTTCTAGAAAGAGAAATACTAGAAAACATTTTTTGAGAGCAAGGGAAAGCTATAGATAGTTAGATAATATGGTAGAAATAATGTGCAATAATATCAGGAAATTCCAAACAGACGAAGGAATTCGGAAAGAATAATGAATAAAGAAACAAACAATAGCAGATGTTAGTAAAAGATTAGCAGAACCACTCCAAGAATGAAGAAAAGAACAAATCAGAGCTGAATTAAAGACTTTGAATACGGAAAATATATTAATCGAGAACATGACATGACTACGAAAAACCTTCATATACATCCTTGATTTGGGTTGGATTTTGTTAGGTTTGATTTATGATGTTTGATTTCACGTATTTAAATTGTAATTGACTTGATTAACTGATTCAAGTTTTTTGGTGTTACATTACTTCGTGTTCATTTTCAATCTTGTCAATGGTCCATCGCTTTGAGACGTTCATAAAATATTAACACAAGTTTCTCTATCAAAGAAAATTCGAATATATATATATATATATATATATATATATATATATATATATATATATATATATATATATATATATATATATATATTTAAACATTAATGTTTAAAAAATAAAATGAGGAAATTCAAATATTTAATAATTAAAATTTAATATAAAATAAAATTCAGAAAATTATTAAATATCGACACTTTTTCACTTTAATATTAATAAAAAAAAAATATATAGAAAAGAAAGTACAAATGAAAAGAGAAGGGAAACAAGAAGAAGAAAATCTTAAAGGGGGACATAACAAAGAGAGAAGATGATTAAAGGAATAAAGGAAGGAAGAATAAGAGAACCAACAAAAAAAGATAGAGAATGGAGAAAGAAAGATTAAAAGAGAAAATGAGAGAAGGAGAAATATATAGAGAGAGAACATAAAAGAGGTGAGATAATATCTTATATTTTTTAGTATTTTTTTTTAATTTTAAGTAATGAAAGCATTCTTATAAATTTATAGAATTTCAAATATTCATTAACTTTTATGTCTAAATAACAAAAACACTTTAGCAAAAAAAGAGAGAGGATTTTGCTCTTAAAATTTGTTTTATATATATTGGTTATAAAAAAATAAAAATGTATTACTTATTTTATTTGTCTAAAATAATTTGAAGTCTTTACCCAAACTAAGACCTGCGTATATGGATAAATTAATTGTCTTACTTGAATTCAAAATTAAAAAACTATTATCATTCTAAAAAGCTTGATTATTTTAAATGCGTATTCTTATACATTAAAAATAAAATAAAAAACTTAACTGCATTTTTTTAAATAAGTAAATAAATGTGATATATCTCCATAATAAAATATTCTTTTTTTATTCTCTCAAATAAATACACACATTCTTAGTCATGTCTTGATAACTTAGTATACAAGTTTATGCGGTTGAATAAATGACCTATATCGATCTCTCTAGGTTTAATATTTTTTTGGCGTTATACTAATTTTGTGAGTCATATAATTATATACTTAATTAGAGTGAATATACGTCAGTTGATGAGAAGTCTGTGCAATATTACTATCATAAAACTTAAACAGTATTTATCTAAGATCAATAAATAAAATATAATTATTATATCATAACGTCTCTCACATTGGTAATAATTAAACAAGTTAAAGAATTAACTTCAAGCACAAGAGCAAATATGAACCCTAAATTATATGGTGAAGACTATTGTATTACATTTTGGTCTCTCCAATCATTCACATCCTGGTAATAATATATATATATATATATAGTTTTGAAGTTGGGGCGTTGACAGAATGGATGATGTTGCATGAAGTAATGATGTTTTCCTTACGACATAGATCTTATAACTTGGCCTGTCTCTAACGTAAGCCTCTGAGCCCAAAAAAACACAACACCACTTGATCCTCTAATTCTTTGACTCTCACAGCAGAATAAAGAAAGAAAAAAAAAGGAGAAAGAAACAGTGATGTGGTGAGAGAAAGGAAACACACATGATGATAAGCTTGATAAATTGTAGCAATAATTAATTACCTCACGGTTTGGCCGTTGAGAGGAGAATAGTATTTACACAGTGTGGTGTGTGGTAATGTCCGACAAGCCTTGCAAAACGCAATTTGATTAATATTGTTTGGGAAGGGATTAGTAAGTATAATGATGATTAGTAGCATCGCATCTCATCTCATATCATGACATCAGTTGATTAATTAAAGAATAAATTAAGCATGAAGGAGTGGGTTAAAGAGGGATTTGCCGACAACCAGTGTGCGGAGAACACGTGGTAAAGTTGAGATGATGACAGCAGTTTGACTTGATTATGTTTTACGCTAATAGAAATAGGTTACCGTGAATGAGAGTGTAAATTAGATACATGAATGAATGGATGGTGATGATGATGGGTATGGTATATATAATTAGTTGTACGGTCTAATCGAGGCCTGGATGATATGAGTACTCAGTGAGGGTCCATGGGTGAGAGAGTATTTAATTGCATTGGGTCCTGTGTGAGGTATAAGCCATGTTCCAGTGGATGTCCCTTTCAACTTCCTCTGCTGTGCCAATAATTCAAGGGAAAGGAAAGGGTTACATTACATTACATGGCCCTGCACACTTATCCTCTCTTCTTTTTTCACTATCCAACAACATATATCGTCTTCCACACACATGTGTGTGCACACTCGACCTGAAGATCGCGACGTTACCTTCGATTGCCTCTCTCTCTCCCTCTCTCGCCACTTTTCACCCTACTTTCAAAATTCTCATAGTTGAAAATTCCATATAGAATAATACCAATTTATATTATATAAATAGGTGTAAACTTCATCTTATAAATTAGTTTGTTGAGATTAGGTTAGATTTAAAGTTTATTTCTTAATATAGTATCAAACCTATCATTAAAGTCTATTCTAACAATATTTTTTATTTGTATTGGAAATTCAAGTGTGAGTCTAAGTCCCACATTGGATAGAAATGAGAAAGTAGAGTGGTTTATAAGAGTGGTGTCAATATCTTATAAAATTGGACTCACATCTCATTGTTCATTGACCATTGACTCCCCGGTCAAAATTCTCCCCTTAAGGTTCCCCTTTCATCATCCCATTCTCTCCTTTGATCTCATAATTAAAATTTCCTTTATATTTATTATCAGTATTTTATCTTCTCTATTTTAGTTGTGTGTTTGTGCTGTATGACTGATACCCAACAATTTGTTGGATATCTAAATACAAATCTCATCTTATAAATCAATTTTATGAAGTTGAATTAAGTTTAAAGTATATTTTTTAACATTTATACATACTATAAATATACTTTATTAAATATATATTAATTTCTTTTCACCCAGAATAAAAAAAATATTTAAATTACTTTAAATCTCGATTTGATTAAATATAAGAGAATTTTAGCCGAGGAAGAAAGTTGAGAGATGATGTAAATTAGAAGTGATGTTGTGGTGAAGTAGAGATATACGTGGAAGTATGGGATAAGAATAGACAGAGAGTGGTAGGGGCAGATGTAGGGTATTGGAAAAGAGAATCATCCGTATGAAAAATTAAATGAAATACGATTGGGAATATGGGACCCCAAAATCCCTTCATATATCATATGCTCAAACACTTTCAGAGAACCAACCAGACATTTCTATCATCTATGTAAGATAAGCGTACAATTAAATCCTCTACAAAATCAAATTCTCATGCCTATATTTCCTACTTTATTCAATATTTAGATATTTTCATTCATCGTGTCAATATGATGTAAAATTTAATATCACCTTAGATCAAATTTAGCGATTATTTAGATATAACATAATACGACTCATAAAAAAGTATCATTAATGAATTATGCAATAAAAATAATGCATTGTAATCTAACTACCGAATAATATTAATCGTGTCTATTAGTCTGATGATGTTTTTCAAGATAAACGTGTAAATATCTTTTATATGTTTCCGCTTAAAATCAATTTTAGTGTACTAACTCCAAACGAGTTTATCAATGACAACTATACTGGATGAACAATCTTCGTATTAATTTTTTGTAAAATTTTATACATATTAATCTCTTTTAACAAATCTAAAATGTCTGATCTTTCTCTATTAATGTCAATGAATAAGATTTTTTTTTCATATCTTCATTTTAAAGTTAATTGATAGAAATTGTTTATATCATACCCTTGTCATCCATTGGTTGCAAGCAAAATATTATCTAAAATACAAAAAAAAAAACAAATTTTACTCTAAAGTGATCTACTAGTATATATCTTTATTCATGACTCTTTAAAATCAAATGAAGATATAATGTCATGAAATTTAAATAACATTAGCAATAAATTAATCTTAAACTATAAATAAATTATTAAACTTGTACATTAAGTGCTAACCATCACTAGAGAAATAAATTCTAAAGTTGTTTCGTGTAAACCTTTTTCTTTATATCACTATTAAGAAATAATGTTTTTACATGTAACCCAGCTAAAATGAGTCACTAAAGTCGTAATTATTTGAAGAGAATTTTTCTTAGATATAAGGAGAAGAAATTCTTTATACAATCTCTAAGTGAACCTTTGGAAACAATTATTCCTTATATATCTCAATGTGAATTTGTTTTTAAAAGCTCATCTACACCCTATGACTTTCACGCCATTGGACAACTAAACAAATGCCAAATTGAAGCAAGAATTAGACATGTTACGAAATGAAAATAAAGGAATTCTCGATGTGAAAGTTGCCAACGACACTAAAAATGGAAGTTGAAGAAAATATTAACCAACTCAAGAAAAAAAAAGCCTTAAAACGGTCATTATACTTAGCAGTTTAAAAGTTAATATTTTAATTTAATTTAGTAAGTGAGCAAGAGATCCAAATTTTGATATCCAATCTATAATAATCTAAATTCATATTGTTTAAATTCCATTTAAATAAATTAATGTCAAATTCACATTCATATTTTTGGATTTTAAATTCAATCCACTTAATTATATTTAGATTGGATCACCTTTTAGATTTAAAACTAGTTAAAATAGATCTCATGTCTATTTTAATTAAATCAACTAAATTTAGATTATATATCATTTTATTGAATGTAGACTGGATATTGAAAAATCCAATCCATAACAATTCTTATCAATAAAAAAAGTTGTGTCTACGGTACCACCTAGATGAAAGCAACCTCTACAATACTAAAAGTATTAAAGCAAATAGAGAAACCATCAAGTTATAAAGTAGTTATACAAGTAAATGTATACAACCCCTGTATAATGTAAATTTATTAACATTGATAGCAACTTTCTACACGAACTTCTTTATATATATTTTTCTATATATATAATGAAGTCATGAAGTCATATAATAATGTTTGATCAACAAAAGTGTTTGATTAAATAATAAAACACGGTTAAAACACATGATTAAAAATGAATTTATAAGATTTATGAAATAGAAAGAAAAAGACAGATAAAAAGACGAGTAGTTAAGAATAGAAAATCTTAAAATAGAGATTTTTTAGGAGGGTTTGAAGCGCTAAGAATGCGACACATATGATAATGATGAAAATGATGGGAAGCTTTGAGAAGAAACAAAAGCGTCTGTTAGAGGATGATGAGATTGTCTCTCTTAAATGAATTGAAATAGGGTTTGGTGGTATGAAATACAATTTCTCAAACAGTTATATGTACCAAAGATTAGTGTTTTTCCTTTTATGGAAGAGGATAATTTAATCCTTTGAGAAGCTGATTATTTAAGGGATAATTACTGCCTCTACATGTGCATTTGCAAAATGGGGTCAAATTTGGTAAGGAGGCGCTCTAGGACTAGGCATCCTTATGTTAGACCAATAATATTACATATATTCATTCTTCATTTCAAATCACTTAGATTCAAAAATATGTTTTCATTCTATCAAATGATAAATAACAAGTCATTTTCTCATTTCACAAATTTTCCACTTTAAACCAGACACATTAATTTCATATATAACAACACTTATGGCACGCTACCCAAGTTCATTTTTTTTTCAACTAATAATTAAAATGCTTGTTTCATCTTATTAACAATAATACTATTATATCAATAAATTGTTTTTCAGAGCTTGTATTGTAGTGTCCTTTTCTAAACTGCTATTTATTTTCAAAAGTTAACTTCTATAACTTTTTTTATTCACTCATCTTTTGTCTTTAAAATATTTTTTAAAACTAATTTTACCCTTTTCTACCTAACATTTATTGTATCTTATTTCTATTCTACACAGCACATGAGATGGATTTTATTATTTTTGTATTCTGTGTGATTTTCTTTCTCATGATATATATATATATATATATATATATATATATATATATATATATATATATATATATATATATATATATATATATATCAGCCAATAAGGTAATATTAAACAAATTAATCAGTTATTACATCTTGAAACTTTTATATAAACAATTATTATATCATAATATATTTGAGATATTATATAATAATTGTTATTATAATATCAAAAAGATATAAATAATATAATAATAAGTTATTATATTAATTCTAAATATTTTTGAGATATTTCATCATATAGTTATTATACTATAAGATATTAATTGTAGATATTTTATATATACACAGGTCTCTTAACTTAAAATTAAAAAATAAAATAACGTACTAATAGTTTGAAATTCTTTTTTTAAGATCGGTGTAATTCTTTGTGAATTGTGATTATCTTTGTTGTGTAAACAAGGTTCCTAGAGTAGATGTGTTTAGCCTCATTCTTAGGAGTGTGTTCTTGGTTCCTAGAATGAGTGTGTAGTCTCAATTTTAGGAGTTTATTCTTGTTGTGATTTCAGATTTAGAATGCATAGGTGAATCTTGTATTATGTAAATCTTAAAATTTTTATTTAGTGAATTTCCTTCAAACTAAGGTTGTTGAAAGAAGACTGTATGTAAACTCTTGAAGAGTTGAAATAGTATAAAGTTTTGTGTGATTTTTTTCATTGTTCTTGCTTATTAATCTTTTAATTCTTTAAAAGGTTGAAAAGTTCATCTTTAACATATTTTATACACCTATTTTTTTCAAGAAAGGTAAAATCAGTTTCAAACCAATTCACTCCACCTAATGGATTGAGATATAAAGATCTCTATTTTTAACAAGTTATTATACTATAAAATATTAACGGTAAATATCTTGGGGGTATATACATAAATCCCTCAGCTTGGAATCCAAAAATATGGTACAAATGGATCATATGGATGAATGAGTTTTATCATTCTTCGTTGATTGTAGCTTTTGAATGTCGAGCGCATTCAAGTTTAGAAGAATATGTCTTGTTAAAACCTTGTTTGACAAAAAAATTTATTTTAAGGAAAAAAATCTGAACCAAGAAAAAATAGTACACATATCTTTATGATATGTTTTTGAAACAGTCCTTGCTTGGATGACTTTCCATCATCCAAGCTTATACTTAGTTTTTAATGTTTTTGAAATAATTATTTGGATGATTTTTCATCCAAGTCTATGTATTGCTCTTAACGCTTTTGAAATAATTCTCAGATAACTTTTAATCTGAGTTTGTGTTGTTTTTAACGCTTTTTGAATTTTGTAAGTTGTATTCTGATATACAAGGTAGTTATGCTTTCAAACACTTGTACACTCATACTTTTAAACGTTCAATTTATACTTGAATTTTCATATATATTAAATATATTTTGTTACTTGAAGATAATTAAATATTATATCTTAAGAATATTATATAATTAAATATTATATCATAATATTTTGGAAATATTAAATAATAAATTGTTATTATAATATTATATATATATATATATATATATATATATATATATATATAAAATATGATAACAAATGGATAATAAATTATCATATCATAGACTATTAACCGTAAATATGTTAGAAATATTAAAATATTTTGAGAATATAACAAAATTCGGTTATTGATTATTAAATAATAAGATATTAACATAACTAGTTTGGAGATATGTCATAATATCTTGATACATGTATATCAATAAATGTAATATGCCTGCTACTTTATTTTAAATAGAATAACATATTAGTAAATAACAAATTATAAAGTTCAAAACTAATGAAAAAAACAGAAATCCTAAAAAAAAACTAAATTTATATAAAATATCATATAAATACGTCCTTTCTATTATTTTGTATTTCGTTAGCTATTTCAGCAAATAACTTCGATAACAACGTATAATACAATAATTTAATTTAATAATTTCAAACTTCTAATAAGATCATTTTTTAACTATTAACTAACTTCGTATATTTAACTTGATTTTTGTGTTATTTTTAAGATTTTATTATTTCTTGGAGAGCAACATGAAGTGGGCAAGGAAAAGGTGTATGTATGGTTTGACTTGTTTGGTAAATAAATAAATAAATAAATAAATAAACTATCCACACACATGAGTACATCAAGTAATCAAAGAATATGTAAGGTACACAGTAAATATTACAGTACCTCTTTAATTTGAAACTTGGCTCTTAATGCTCGTATTTTGTTTTTATATATATGGAGGAATCAATAGAAGCCAGCTTGGCCTTAATTTACAGGGAACAAAGGTACTGAAGGAATACCAATACACCTAAATCTAAAATGGATAAGCTTAACAAATGCATCCTGATAGGCCATGGAGATTACGAAATTAATCCTATAATTTTGTATTGATTTATATAAAGATGTCAAAATGTGTGACTCACCATGTTCTGAATTGAAAAATAAAATTAATATTTTTCAAATATGAATTAAACTAAATTCAATTTATTTAATATGTAGATTAAACAAATTGAAAACATATTGACACATAACCGACTAACACGAACTTTTATTACTTTTTTACTAATTTTTGTAATTTTTTTTATTATAATATAAGTTGATATTTTGATTTTTTTAAAATAAATTCAAAGAATGAGACATCATCTTTAGATGAGTCAATCCATTAACCTACCAACCATGTTACAAAATTTCTAATTTTCTAAAAAATGAGTTAAATTCAACTTATTCAATTTTAACTCAATCTTTAGTAAACCAACTCGTATTAATTAAGTTATATCATTTTAAAACTCCTATACTTATTTATTATAAATTATTTTTATCTCTAATTAATGTATGATTCTAATTTTTATTAAAACTAAATGATTGTTTTTTACTTTATTGTATTATGATACAGAGTGAGGTGGTGGTGCTACGATATGTTGGATTATTAATCTTTGGCATAAACGTCAATTACAAAGTAACAAATGTTTTAATGAATAAATCTAAAATAGTATAGACAATAGTTGACTAGGGGAAACATCTCATGTGCATGAATATGATAAGCTCGCCAGAGTATACATTAGTATATATAACGATTAGGATGAGCCTAATATCTTTTCCCTTTTTAACTTTTTTAGAATTATGTAGTTTCTTGATTCGTTTATAATTGAATAATATAATATAGCCAAGTTTATATGACATTGATTGGGTAAAGGAAGGCCAATAGAATAGTTTCGTCATAAACAGACAACCTAAATATAATATTATTATTACAAAAGACTCCCATATTCTCCTTCCTTTGGAGGTTTGTTTCAAATGTTCTTAGTCATATTTTACGTTTATGTCTGCTTTTATACCGATGAACATCTTTTATTTCTTTTTGAGAGAAAAAAAATATATACGGTTACACTTTTGGCTGGCTGTTTGTAAGTATGCATGCATATACCTCCATGGAGAATATTTGCTTGACTTCAAACTTCAAACTTAAGAGTTTCTTATAACAAGTTTCATGTATGTTATTTTCAATTATGCTTAAAAGATTAGAGAATCTCTATAATTAAAATTAATACATAACTTATATGCCGGCACATAGCACTAACTGCAAAACGTGAAATATTTAATTTAAAATATATAGCAAACCTTCACTAGCAGTCGTCAATAGATCACAAATATAGATTCTCATTGTTGTGTCTAACGAGGAATATATACGTTTTCCATTAAAATAAGAATGACAACGGGTCGGGTCAGATACAGATAGTACTTCAGACATGGATAGTACTTACTTGTAATTTGATTCACAAAGCAAAGATTTGATTTGCAACCCGTCAGCTACCCGTGCAGGTACCCACTTAATAAATATTCGTGGTTATTTTAAAATCCACAGATACCGACGAGGTAAAAAATAAAAAAAAATATATATTTTATACACTTTTAAAATAAAATTTAAATAAAACTACAAATATATATATATATATATATATATATATATATATATAATATAAATTAAATTAAATATAAATTAAAATTTAATTTTAATTAAATTTAACCTAATAAAATATAATTTAATTTTTAATTAATTTTAATTAATTTTAATTAAAAATATATAAATTAATTTATTATTATTATTTTTGTGGGTAACGGGTACCCGTAGGTCGAGTAGTATATTATCCGTATCCAACCCGTTTAGAAGTGGGTATTAAAATACCCGCTACCCGTTATCTGCAGGTAGTAATCTGTGGCAGATTTTACCCTCGAATATCCGTATCCGCGGATTTTTTTTTGCAATTCCTACCCAACAATATGTTAATATATACCATATAAGTTTCTTGTGTCTTCTTAAATTTCATTGCTTTAATATGAAGATAATAATAATAAAATACTTAATTGAGAGTATATGAAAAAAAATTTACATATATCTCAACATAATTTCTTGAATGTTAAATCATTTTTCAAATATGATGCCCATGATACATACTTTTATTAAACCTAGAGAGTGTATGTAAACTATTCGAACAAGATAGATAGTCACATGAAGTCCTATAAATTTCAACTATTATTGTTGTCCTCTTTGTAAAAAAATAAAATAAAATGTGTAAGTTAGGGTATTTATCTTGCTTCTTCGAGATTTGGGGGCACTCTTCCACCTTTGGGTGGCTAGGGCAGTAAAAAAAATTGAAAATGCGTTTTAAAGGAGATTTGCGAAGGAGAAACGCAAATTTGGATCTTAGAGTAATTATTTGGATTTTATTTTCTTTTCTTGTTCTTTTTCTATTTTGTAAGCTCACCTTAATAGAAAGTTAAATTCATTCGTTGATGTTAGATGTAATTAATTAGATTTTGGTGTATTTGTATTGTTAATATATATGTTTCTTCATTTGAATAATATTTTGTTTCTTTGCTGAATTTTTGTTGTGACTTAATCATCCATATGTTGGGAAATATATTGTATAATCTAGAATTTGAACAAAGTACCTATTAGATTATTCATTTGTAATATTAAATTCTTGTTCATTAAAATGTGTTTGTTTTTATTAAAGATTTAAGGGATTAAAACTTAATACAAGCATGAGCTCAAGTTGTAAAGTGATTATGAGTAAATTTATGAGTTGATTTTAAGGTGAAATTTGAAATGAGTTTATTGAGTATGCATGAGGGTGAAGTAATGAAATCTAATCCTAACAATGTACATATCTAATATATTTATTTTATTATGCATGTCAAGCATTTGATAAAAATACCAAAAATAATTTTGTGCATTTTTTTTGTATAGTTGTGTATCTAAACTAGTTATTGATTACAAGAATTGTCATATATGGCATGTGTTTAGTAGAAGATAAATATTTATTACTTATTATAATGATAAATATTTATTAATTGTTACATTCACTACATGCATTTAACACTTTATGGTAACAATAATTTAATTATATTTTTATTTTTATTTTCTTAATTTTTTATTAACCAACTATTTCCTTTCTAAATAAGTCAATATTAGTCATTACTATAAACTTTAACATCTCAATTAGGTTAAGAGTATACCCATCCATCATTTGTCATTACATAATTTTTTTGTTAAAATTAAAAAATAATGAATACAATACATGGGGATCACACTTAATCCATGATAAAAGAATTATATTTTCGAAACATAGGTAAATCATACATGTTAAAAAAAAATTAAATAAATATATGGAGATAAAATACTAAACTACTTAACGACTCTATATCAATAAAAATCAAATTAGTTAACTTATCAATACATTTCTCTCAGGAGAAATATGAGAAACTTTAAACTGTATATGGTTAAAAAAATATAAACATCGGCATCATCTCTCTAAGATTCGAAAAAACTGTTCATTAATATAATAAATATTTAATTGCTTTCTTTGTCTCCACTTTCGGTGCAGTGTGTCAAGTTGATTCAATCTTTTAAAAAAGTTTCAATTTGGTTTATATCTCGTAAAATTTGCTTTAATCAAGCTCTTTCCGTAAATATATATATATATATATATATATATATATATATATATATATATATATATATATATATATATATATATATATATATGTGGGATTTGCTAACGCGCGTACGCCTGTTTTTCAGTTGGTACATTTTAGCAATGTGTACCGGATTTTAGTAGACAAAAATACCCTTATATGTTATGGATTCCAAGTTTTAAGGTTAAGAGTATTTTAATAATTTTCATTCTCAAAACTTAAATAAAAGAAACCCCAAAACCTTTACTCACTTCTCTCATTCCTCTCAACCATTTCTCTTTCATCTCTCTCATTCTCTGTCATCCATTGTAGCCCCAATTGAAAAAATTAGAAACACTTGCCGTTAAACAATTTGCCTTTGTAAAGAATTGAGCCATTGACATATTCACCTTCAGGCAAAGGTTCAAGATCTCTTCAATTTCACCATCTTCACTAACCTCTCTAATTTCATCATTTACATATGTTGAATCATCATCTCTAAAAAACCCTCCAGACCAATTATCAATTCCTTCAGATGTCATTATACTTGTGAACATTAGATAAAATTATATACGACAAAAATTATAAAATGAAAACTCATTATAAAATCATATTTGTAAGAAATTGTTTAACAAGTGTTTCTGATTTTTTTTCCAGGCCAATTATCAATTCCTTTGATGTCATTATGCTTGTGAAAATTAGATAAAATTAGATAAGACAAAAATTATAAAATGAAAACTCATTATAAAATCTTTTTTTGTAAGAAATTGTTTAACAGCGAGTGTTTCTGATTTTTTCCACGTCAATTACCAATTCTTTTATACTTGTGAAAATTGGATAAAATTAGATAAGACAAAAATTATAAAATGAAAACTCATTATATAAAATCATTTTTTGTAAGATTTTTTAACGACAAGTGTTTCTGATATTTTGAATTGGGGCTATAGGGATGAAGAGAGAAAAGGTTGGAGTGAGAAAAAGAAAGGGTTGAGAGGAATGAGAGGGGTGAGTAAGGGTTTCAGGAGTTTTTTTTTTTTTTTTAGTTTTGAAAATGAAAATTATTAAAATACTCTTAACCGTAAAATTTAGAATGCATGATATATAAAGGTATTTTTGTCTACTAAAATCCGGTATACATTGCTAAAATGTACCAACTGAAAAACAGACGTACACACGTTAGCAAACACCTGTGTATATATATTTAATGTGTCTTCTTTTATCAATTTTTTCAATCAGTATTTATTCTCACTTGTATGTATTTTACTTTATAAGGTGTAACAGTATATATGAAAGGATTATTTCTTTTAATTATATCTTAAAATTAAAAAGAAATAAAAAGAACTATTAAAGATCAAGGTATCACCATATACATACTCGAATAATAATATAACACATTATGAATCACTGTAAGTCATTGCATAATATTTTTTTATGTAATCATTATTATTAATGTTTTTTCTTAAAAATATATAGAAGTACGAAGTATCTCTTTTCTAATAATAATAATAATAATAAGTGAATTTTCTTTTTCTCGTATTTTTTTCTAAGTATAAATCTAACCATACATTATTTGTTTTTTTTTATTTTCTTCATCCGAAATCATTTAAAATTTTTTACACAATTTTTTTTTAATTTATGTACAATTTATTATAATGGAATAGGACTGCAAAGGTGAAATTTCATTATACAAATTAATATAATAAAGATGTATATATTATTTTCTCTTTTTTTTAATAAAAACGGCGATAATATTAATTAATATTGAAGCTGCTATGGCGAAAATTATATACATATGTAATTATTTTAATCGATTTATCGTTGACTTATATTAATTAATATTAATTTAGGAGAAAAAAGTTTACACTTTCGTTAATGCGAAAAAAGTATGCTCATTCGCAGTAGAGATTTTAATTCCGTATTTGTCATCTTAAAAAATTAAGTTTCGTATAATTTATTTTTTCTTGTTTGGCGTATCTTTGGTTCAATTATCATGGTGAATGTATGTGTTTTGTCTATTTTTCTTTTATTAGTTTTCTAAAACTAATATTTTATTTTAATTCATTCCTATATACAAGTAAGTAAAAGAGAAAAATAAGTGGGTCAAATAGAAGAATAAGTTAGTTATAAAGATACTGAAGAATCCAATTATTATTGAAAGAAACAAATGCATTGCACATGGCAAAGTGAGATAAAAGGTTGAAGAACATAGATAAAGGAACATAGGGGTTTTGTTAGGTAAGCTTAAATTAGTTGTTTTATAGTGGTTAATTTGTTTGGAAGTTTTGTTATTTTTAGAGTGCAATAGTAAAAAATTTATTGTATTAGTTAATAGATAATAATTGTGTTTTTATAGTATAGTTTAGGACTTGGAAATGGAAAACTAAAATAGAATTTGTAAATTGTAATGTTTTGTTTACATGAGATGATGTAGAAGAACTGAACAAGTTTTTTTATATAAACGTTTATTTTGCTAACATTTTTATCCATTGAGATTAGTTTTTCTCATCTTCTCCTATGTGTGTGACTGATTTAACTTAATCCATATGATCTTAATTTTGTAAAATTCACTAAAAATATTTAGAAAATTATTTTTGTCTCAATTTGTTTTCTGTGGGAACTTCAATTAGGTTGTATTCAAATATAAAGTGTTCACATTTAAGATGTTGCCAGGGAATTTAGTGGTTAAAATTTTTAAATAGTCATAACTTTTACTATAAAATTCAGATGAAGAAACTTCAAAAATAAAATCTATTTGAAATAGGGTACAAATGCATTAGTCAATCCTAGATGGGATTGTGAGTATGAAATTTTAAAAATTTCATCGTTTAGGATATGTTTTTTGTTTTGTTAGTATTTTTCATCAGTTTTTCAATACTTTACAAATTTATTTGATATCTATACTACTTCAAAAATTCTAAAACTTGTTGTAATGTATTATTGTATTATGTATTGATTTTTCATGGTTTCAATAGAGGTACATTTTGACAAGTGCCCAATTTACGTATATAATAGAAGTAGATTTAAATCTGTTATATATTGATAAGTGCCTAATTTTAGTTAATTTTGAGATGAATTTGACATTTATCTTGTTTTGAATATGTTATGTTTATGTTAAATTTGCCCCAATTTAGTTTGTTTTGTAGTTTCTAGTACCAGAAGAAAGTCAAAATGGAAAAATAGAGAAAACAGATTAATTTCAAGCAATTATGGAAAAATTGTGATTGGTGTAGTTAAGTGGTAGAATTGAGGTTGAGACACAACAAGTAGAACCCCTTGAAGAGGAAATCTTAGGGACCAAACCTGAAGCTAAGCCATGAAAACTTATTTTCAAAGAAGTTATCTCGGGAGTTAAGCATCAAAGCAGGAGACTGGGCCAAAGAAACAAACCCACATAAGAAGGTAATCTATGTTGTTGAGTCATGAGTTCACTATTGAGCATTGCCTTGGATAGTTTATAAAAATAGAGTTCTACCCATATTTTAGACAGATTTTTAGGGAGAAAAAAAGAGATACTTTAAGATATTTTTAGAGTGCTTTTTAGACACATTTTCTCTTTACTTATTGAATACCTTAAAGAAGAATAAGATGCATTACTATTAAAAGCATCGTAAAGCTTGTATTCATTATGAGAAGCTAATCCTCTCTTGATCTAAAATGTAACCCTTTGAAACTCTTTAGTTGTGGTGTTATTGTATTTATCAAAGTATGTTTTTATTTGATGTTTGTAAATTAGTTTATGCTTGTTGTTGGATGAACTAGTCACTTGTCTTATTTCATTGACTTCAAATTAAGCGAGAACTAGTTTTAAGTTGCAGACCAACTAATTTTCCTCTTACTTTAGATGCTAGAAATAAAGCTAGGGCTCTAAGTGGTCATTGAGTTGTGATCTTAATTCAAATGATTCATTGAAAGAGTCCCTAAGAAATTATACTAAAGTTTGATGATCTTAAGCACAATGTGTAACCTAAAGTTACATTTAAAGATAACTTCCACAACATGAATAATTGTATTTTTATAAATATTAATTAAAGAGATAGACAAAGTGGTGAAATCTAGCTTCGACACATTTTTATCATATTGAAACCAATTTTTCACATTAAATTTATTTTAACACATTTTTACACAATTTTATGTTTTTTTATATGATATTTATTATACTATAAACTATTAATTATACTTTCTCAAAAAAATAATTACATTTGAGACATCAATATACATTCATCAAACATAAATTTACATATAGTATTTTACCAAACGAAAATTTACTTATATCATTATTACTTTTGACATGTAATAGACTTACAAAATAAACATAAAACATCATGCATAAAAAAGTTCTTTTGTTGTGAGTATAATTTTGTAGCGTTAATGCCATTTAGATTTTTGTGTTACCTCGATTTTGTAGCATTAATTCCATTCTAGATTTTTGTGTTAGTGCGATTTTGTAGCATTAACTCCATTTTAGATTTTGGATCATCAATATGAATTTGTGATATTTGGTTTTTTCTCAGTTAAATAATATATCTATTCAACCATTCCAATTTATATTCTAAGGTTTAGACTCTTAGTGCTATAACTGAACCAATATTTTTCTAACGAAAAAACAATATTGATTTGTTATGCATAATTTTTTATTTTATTACAAAAAAAATCTATTTTAGAAAAAATTATAAATTCAGTAATTAATTATCATAAAAACATCTTATAAGTATTTCGAAATTCAAAAGCTAAATTTTCCTTCTAATTTTGAATTTTAAAATTGAAAATTTAATAAATTATAATAATTATTTAATTTCTACACAATATATGCATATAAGTAGTAACTTAATTTTGTTTAAATTTTTGTATGTATTTGTAGTTTTGATACATATATATTTATCTCACATGCATATGTTATAAATTTATTAAATTTGTACTTTTTTTAACTAATAACTTCACTTTACACAGTATCTATTTTTTACATTTATTTTATTTTAGAAAAATAACAGTACCTTTTTTGCTACATTTTCGTAGTATTTTATTATAGATATTAGTCTAATTTTATATTTGTACAAAGTTGGGTAGCAAAAATTATAACTTCTAAAATTAGACGAAGAAATTTAAAAGATAATTAAAAACTTTGTAATATTCGAATTTTTTAGTATATTAATTATAATACGATTGTCACGGTTGTATTATTAAACATTTTATAGATCATTTAACAATAATAAAATTATATATATATATATATATATATATATATATATATATATATATATATATATATATATATATATATATATATATATATGTGTGTGTGTGTGTGACAAAAAGACACTAATATCTCCTATGCAACATTATTCTTATTGTTGGGTTTCACTACCAACTACACAGTCACCTACTCATACATATTAAGTCATCATAGCAAAAAGAAACTTGACAATAAATTATACACCATCATATCTTATAAAATCATAATATTTAAATAGAAATATCAATTGACACATTACTTAGATAAAATGCATTCTCAATTAATCACATTTTATAACTCAACATAACCTATTCTAGACTCACCTTTTAAAATATTTATGTAGTGAAATACTCGTGAAGTTATGCACTTGCTATGTAAATAAGAAGCAAACTTAGAAAATTATTATTCTTAATCAAAGAGATAAGAAACGAACTTAGAAAGTTAGAGAAAAAGTAATAACGATTTTATTCTCATGATCTAAAATTCAATATAATATAAATTGCATATTAATAAATTTAATATTCTTTAATGATATAACAACATTATAGTAGTATTTTAAACTTGAAATTTTAATTGTGATTTTTCGTTAAAGAAATTTAAGATATATAAACATTCTTTTAATTAAGTAATCAATAATAAGAGTTATTATATATACATATTCATAATTTAAGATATATAAATACTTTTTTAATTAAGTAATTATAAATAAGAGTTACTTTATATATATATATATATATATATATATATATATATATATATATATATATATATATATATATATATATGGGGTTTGCTAACGCGCGTACGCCTGTTTTTCAGTTGGTACATTTTAGCAATGTGTACCGGATTTTAGTAGACAAAAATAACCTTATATATCATGGATTCTAAGTTTTAAGGTTAAGGGTATTTTAATAATTTTCATTCTCAAAACTTAGAAAAAAAAAAAGAAACCCCCCAAACCCTTACTCACCTCTCTCATTCCTCTCAATCCTTTCTCTTTCATCTCTCTCACTCCAACCTTTTCTCTGTCATCCCTACTGTAGCTCTAATTGAAAAAATCAGAAACACTTGCCTTTAAAAAATTTGTCTTTGTAAAGAGTTGAGTCATTGATATTCACCTTCAGGCAAAGGTTCATTCAAGATCTCTTCAATTTCACCATCTTCACTAACTTCTCTAATTTCATCATCTGCATATGTTGAATCATCATCTCTAAAAAAAACCCTTCAGGCCAATTAACAATTCTTTCGGATATCATTATGCTTGTGAAAATTAGATAAAATTATATACGACAAAAATTATAAAATGAAAAGTCATTATAAAGTCATTTTTTTTGTAAGAAATTGTTTAACAACGAGTGTTTCTGATTTTTTTTCAGGCCAATTACCAATTCCTTTGATGTCATTATGCTTGTGAAAATTAGATAAAATTAGATAAGACAAAAATTATAAAATAAAAACTCATCATAAAATCATTTTTTTGTAAGAAATTGTTTAATAGCGAGTATTTCTGATTTTTTCCAGGTCAATTACCAATTCCTTTATGCTTGTGAAAATTGGATAAAATTAGATAAAACAAAAATTATAAGATGAAAACTCATTATAAAATCATTTTTTTGTAAGATTGTTTAACGACAAGTGTTTGTGATTTTTTCAATTGAGGCTACAGTAGGGATGACAGAGAAAAGATTGAAGTGTGAAAGATGAAAGACAAAGGGTTGAGAGGAATGAGAGAGGTGAGTAAGGGTTTGGGGGGTTTTTTTTTTTTTTTTTTAGTTTTGAGAATAAAAATTATTAAAATACCCTTAACCTTAAAACTTAGAATCCATGATATATAAGGATATTTTTGTCTACTAAAACCCGGTACACATTGCTAAAATGTACCAACTGAAAAACAGGCGTACGCGCGTTAGCAAACCCTATATATATATATATATATATATTCTTAATTTTTAATTCAAATTTAAAATATAATCTTTATAAGTTGGAAAAATAGTTCTTAAGATTTTACAACTACATATAAACATATTAAGGTTTAAACAAAAAGAAACTCAAGAACAATTGATGTTGATAATACCCATATATAATTGCTATAAGCCTTCACTGAAGTGTTCGGGTAAGGAAACTCAAGTACTATACATTTTAATTTTATTTTTTTTTGTAATTTATTCAAGTGAGATAGTTCCGTTTAAGCAACATTTTAGAAGTCTAACTATTGTTAGTTCAAAAACTAAGTGTAATAATGATACAATCTTATTTTGTAATCATTTGGATGATTAATTTTTTGTATTCGATTGTGATATAAATTATAATGAATATAATTAATTTGTGATTATACGTATTAAATGTATATTTTTGTGTTTAATAGATATCCACTTATTCCTTTAATGATCTAAATCATCTAGATTAAGACATTAGAGGGAGTTCTTGCACACTATACCTTTTATTTTTCTTCTAATAAAATAAATCATGATTATCAATTTTACTTAAAGATACAATTATTTCTTAATTTATATTTTATTTTTTTATTGATTACTCATAATAAAAAGTTACAACTATCTGTACTTATTTTTTTAACATGTAATTTATTTTTAGTATATAAATTTTATAAATTAATCATAATTTTATTATACATATCTTTAAACCAAGCCTGCATCGAACGAAGCCTCGTACTAGTTAGCTGTTCATATTTATATTAATGCCCTCACTTTCACTTAATTTATTTTGTTACATATCATCAAATTTTTGTTTACATAAATTTTAGTATTTGAGAGATTAACAATGAGGTGAAATAGAAGCAGTCAAGGCCATACACAAACAATTACATTTTTATGATTATTATTTTCAAATAAATGATTCAAAAAGAGCTATATACCACTACATTAATTAGATTTATGATAACAACAATTTTCTCAACAAATATCATATAAGAATTTCTATTGAAAAATATTTTCAGAAGATGCAAAACTTCACGTTCGGAAATAATTACCGAGATTAACCAGATCTCTATGGTATAAAATAATATTATTATTTGTTTCGATAAATTATAATGTTTAATATATATATATATATATATATATATATAATCGACGTAACAAAAAGATATAACATATGTTAAGTTTATGATATGCCACACGCGCGTGCATATAAAAATGGCGTGGACAGCTAATGATATGCAATAATGGAGCGTTATCCCTCTGCTGTTTTCTAATGTTGTTCTCTCAATTGTTTATTACTTTTTAAGTATATGTCAGTATGATGATTTCCAATCTCAATTTACCTTATTAGGATAACGTTCTTTGCCTGTCTGAGTTTTATGTCACTTTGAACAGAATATTCTTTCTAATTTTATACATAGATAGTTTCTTAATTATGATCTTGTCTGGGATTTTAAGAAAAGTAATAGAAAAGATGCAGAAAGCAACCGCAAGGAGGTAAGGAAGCTGTAAAGAATATCATAAAACACATAAAGAGGAACCAAGACCTGCATCACAACCCGTAATTTCTGCTTTAGCTTTATATAAAACATCTGTTTTCTGCATTTTTTTTATATCTGCACTGTTGCGCATAACAAACCATACCATAAAAATATAGCGTATTTAACACTTGAATATGAAAAGAAACTAATATTATATGCGCTCAGAGTTTTTGTTTCTAATATTTCTTCTTTTTTAGGCATAAACATGAACATGTTATTTCTTTCAGAAAACAACGAGACGCCATAAGGGCAAACGGTGTAAGCTGTTTAATTAGTTACATACAGTGCATGAATGGATTAGAAGTTTGGTGAATACGTAATTATAGATAATTCCTAATTTTTGAACCGACAAATTGAGGTACTGGATGAAGAAAAGAGGGTTTATTTAAAGGTTCGAATAAGTTTGTGTCTAATTAATTAGAGAATAAAGAAAGAAAGAGGAAACTTGAATTTGATTTGTAGAAAGAAGTATTGCACATGTGAAGACCATAGATGCCGGTGGGATGGTTGTGGAGTTAATGAAGTTTTAATAAAACGATTATAAAATTAATATTAAGTGAAATCAGTAATGCGCCCAATAGTTAGTTGCCCATAATAAAAGTTTTCCTTAAAAGTGGTAGGTTAATTATTGAGAAAAAATATGTTTTGTAAAATACAGATACAACCCTAAGCTATAAAAAACGGTTAGCACCAGCTTTGTACTAATAGCAATATTTTCCAAACTCCCTACCTTTAACCTATTTATCTATGCGTCTACGTGACCAACATCACCAAATATAACCCAATTTTATTACTCTTTCGCACTTACTCCCTCCGGTAAGAGTCAATATTTTCAATGAGTGCGGACAAAAGGAGAATTCAGAGTTCAATCTTCCAAAACGGAAACTATCATAACAAGAGTAATCTGCAGCAGCCGTTGGATTTCAACAGATAAAGATAACACCTTGCATTATTTTTTACGGAAAAAAAAATTTGTTCTTTCCACGTAATGATGGAACTTTTCAAAGAAATCATGACATGGATGAATCGCACATAAAGCTCAAATAGTAAAGAAGAGATAGGACCTATTTTACTTGATTTTTTCAGACACAAGTTTTGCTGCACTTGCAAAATGGTATTTCGCATTTCGCTTTTCACAGACATAGACGGCCCGAGACTGTAGCGTTTGACAAGGAAATTTTGCTATTAGGATTGCTTTCTTTTTCTTCAGGAGTCTATAAAACAATTAATTCAGGTTTTTGAATAATGAGGACTCGGGTTAGTAATATAATAACTTCTGTGCAAACTTTGTCAGCAGGGTAAAATAATTTCTCCCATTATTTTTTCTAAGTGTCCATTTTTTATCTTCAATTACGAACCTTTTTTTTTTCCTTATACTGTCTTCACTAGATTATCATATCAGAAAAGGTGTCCCACCATTCCTGCAAGAGACATCAATGCTCACAGCTTCGAAAAGACATGGTGTACACTGTTTCAAGTTTCAACCCCATTTTTTCACCTTGTTTGAACTCCGACCTATATAGAACAAGAAGTCCTATTTGACATTGTTGAATCTCTATCAGATAGATCAACCATATAATTGTAATTCGAGCCTTGTATATATTTAAAATAAAGAAAGAAAGAAAATACGGGGAACCTTGTTGACTGTGACCTCTCTCATGGGGCCTCGCTCTTATATTAGTTCAACTTCTTTTCTCAGCTGCCAGTTCATTTTCCTTCTTCATATCATCTCTCTGGCTGTCACATTCTTTCTATCTCAGCCCCCAATAGCTTTTGTTCACTGCCACCCCTGCTGACACTTCTCGTAGGAATAAACAAACTTTGTGTTAACTGAAAAGGTTTGAGGTTCTCTCCTCATTTGGTAACTAAGGGAAAAAGAAAAGCTACAAATGGGAAGACACTCTTGCTGTTACAAGCAGAAGCTTCGGAAGGGTCTTTGGTCTCCCGAGGAGGATGAAAAGCTTCTGAGGCATATTACTAGGTATGGTCATGGATGTTGGAGTTCTGTGCCTAAGCAAGCAGGTAATTGATCCGATTATCCAACTCACCCTCCTTTAATCTCCTTTTCCCATGTAATAAATACAAAACTCTTATTAATCTCTTTTTCAATGTATTGCCAGGTTTGCAAAGGTGTGGTAAGAGCTGCAGGCTCAGGTGGATCAATTACCTTAGACCTGATTTAAAGAGAGGAACATTCTCCCAAGAAGAAGAAAACCTTATCATTGAACTTCATGCAGTATTGGGGAACAGGTAATTGTAACTGTAATTCAGTCTCTCTCAACGATTGAATTAATGAATTTTTCCCTTTTTTCCTTTTCTACTGTGGTTATGGTTTACCTTTTTTTTTCTTTTGCTTGACATGCATGTTATCCTGTGCTGTCTCAGATGGTCTCAAATTGCGGCACAGTTACCGGGGAGGACCGATAATGAAATAAAGAATCTGTGGAACTCTTGCTTGAAGAAGAAACTGAGGCAAAAAGGCATAGACCCTGTCACACATAAACCACTGTCCCAGGTTGAGAACGGAGATGACACCGGTAAGAGCCAAGGTAAAGCACCGGAAGTGTCCAATGAATTGAACCTCCTGAAATCAGAGAGCTCCAAGTCAGATTCAGCTTCCTATGAGCAGAGAACATCAATTTCTCCAAAAGCCTATGCACCCGAGATGGATGGTTCCTGCAGCTCCAAGATTTACAGCAGAAGTGACAGCAATTTCGTAACCAACAACTGTTACAACAAAGACTTGTTCCTAGACAGGTTTATGAATAGTAGTCGCCAAGAGAGCTACAACACTAGTTGCCAGCCCTCAGATTTGATGGGAACTTTTCCAATTCAGATGAGTTATGCAACCAATGACTGTCTCCCTAATGATTCAAACTCTACTCATTGGTTCGGCCAAACTGGAAGGCCTTTCGATATGAACTCTGAATTTCCTTTCAATGCTGCCACTTCTATTAATCATCCTACACCCACAACCAATTTGTTTCTTCCTAATTCGTTTTGCTACAAGCCTTCACTTGCTGTTCCTTCTGACAGTGTTTCTACAGCCTATGGATCTCATTACTGGGAAGCCAGTGCCTCCAACAATAGCAATAGCAGCATTAGGAGTAATGGCAGCACAGAGTTGAAAGGTAGCAGCCCCTTAAACATCTTTTCTTCTTGGGGATTGGCAGAATGTAGCACCTCTACTACTAAAGAGGGGCAAATTCATATGATGGAGAATCATACAGAAGAAGCTAAGTGGGATGAGTACCTTCACAACCCAATCTCAATGCTGGCTTCTGTACAAAATCAAGCTCCCGAATCCTTATGCAACGAGATAAAAACATCAATGCATTTGGTACCTGACACTTTAGGGGCTATGTTACCTCATAGCACGAAGCAGCAAGAACCATCTCAAACCTCTAGTATATTTTCCAAGGACATCCAGAAGCTCAGGGCAGCCTTTGGAAACATGTAAAAGGATTGGAGAAAAACAAAGATTTTATTAAAAGGGTTCCGATTCAAGGGATTGCTATTCTTAGTACAGGTGTGTGAAACCACAGATTTTGCTCTTATGTAGGTCTAATACAAAACAATCATTTCACCCTTTTTTTTTTTTTTCACTTTGTTTACCATTTGTGAGCCAAGCCATCTGTCTTTACTTTCTTCTTCTCGGGTGTGGGGTAGAATTGCGGAATAAGGGTTGCTATTCTGTCTTCATTCTACTCTTTTCTTTCTTTGCTACACTGTAACCGCAATGGTGCATTTGCATGTCCAAGTTCCAGCCATCACAGATGTTTTTATTGGTCCATGCAAAGTTTCATTTTCATTTTGATGCAAGGGACAGAGTTACTTTACCTGCAAATGCAAACAATTTTCAGAATCTCTTCTACCGGGTATGATCTTGTTTTCCCACTTTCATACCACTGAAAATGACAGCAAACCAGTGTAAGCAGGACTTCTACCAATCCAATGTTTCTAATGGTTGTCCATCATTTTCTAGACAGTAGAATAATATATTCACTCCCATAGTAGTCTCGACACTTTCCCTCTATGCGAGTTTTGGGAGTGGATCCTTCCATGCAACATGACAAGTCTTGTCATGAGTAAATTTTACATCCATTTCTTTTGTTATTAAATTCATAGACCCTCCCTTATTTACTGTATCCCAAGAAAGAGATTGACACCACTTACACATCATTTTGTCGTGTGAAATTTCAATATGGGAGAGTTTTACTTTCACCTGCGCAACGAGACCGTTAGTTTTCCTTTTGAGAAATTACAAGTGAAGAAAAATACATGACCAAAACGAAGGTTAATTTGAAAAGCAAAAGAGATATTAATTTAAAAAACAAAGGAGGGAGCATTTCCCCCTGATAATTATTAATTTTAGGTGGATGCCTGTGGATATTCTTTGACATTTGAAGGCGCAAGAAAGACTTGAATGGTGAGGTTTTGAGAAGTTAAGTGACAGCACTCATAGGCAGCCATGAATTCAAAATCGCTTATTTCCGTGCAATCAGACAAGGACTTCCGAGCTAACAAGGGCCACATTAGCCATACCCCATGTCTTCTACTTCCTTTAAGACACTTCAAACTCCAAAACATTATCCTAAACATCCCTTTGCAACCAAAACCTACCATCCCAAAATCTTCCTAAACGCTCCAATTTTCAAAATTATTTAACATAATCATCATCCTTTAAATTCAAACTTCACCACTCATGAAACTAAAATTAACAAGTAATATTGGGTAACGCACAAGAATCATAGAAAGTAAATGAAAACTTACCAATTAATCTTGGGTAACGCACATGAATTCTAGAAAGTAAATGAAAAGTCACCAATTCTACAGTGATACCTAACATAGAAGACACAGATCATGCACACAGAGTCAGCATAGTTGAAAACATGACTACGTTAACTAAGGGTTTTTTTTCTCATAAAAAGGAAAAAAAGAAAAATCAACAAAGCAATGAAGGGTCAGTGAATGAAAGAGCATAGGCAAATAAGTACGTGACAGTGACTGTAGAGAGCTGAGAGATTGATTGCAAGAGTAAATTGTGTTATTATAAAAAAGTGAATTCCAGCATTACAGTTAATTTGTAGCTAATGCATTTAACTAAGAAAAAGATTATTTCACTACTATTTTAAAAAAAAATAGTAAAATGATATTCACAAAAGTTATCTTTTGTATTTAAAAAATATTAAGAAAAGAGAAAAAAATAACAAAGAGTAGTATCATATAAATGTAAAAAAGAAATTATGGTGCTAAAACATCATTGTCCTTTAACTATATTCATAACTCTTTGTAAGTAACTAATGTTAGATTATTTTTTATCAATTGACAAGTGAAAATATGTGTTATGTGTTTGTGTGTCTATTTTTTTTCATGATGATAGAAAATAATAAAATTATTATTACTATAATTGTAAAACTTAATGGAAATAATTTTTATAGTTTTATTGTAGATAATTATTTTAATTTTAAAAAAATAATTAATTTTTTAAAAAATAGTCAAATACAAAAAGTAATTAAATTTAAAAATATTCATTTAATAGGATAAAATTAGTAAAATTATTATTTTAATTTTAAAAATTGATTATTTAAAAGGTAAAAATGAAAAAAAAATGTACACAAAAAAAAATTCTTTATATGATAGTATAAAATAATATAAATGTTATTAATTTTATCTCGGATTATTTCGATATTAGTTTACTAAATATGTTGGTACTAGTCTCAAATATGTACTTATAAAAAATGATCGAAAGGAAATATTCATAAACATTTCGTGCAATTTCCTATTTTATCATTCTCTCCATCATTATGACATGTAATAAATGATGAAATAGATAGAGATATTATGAAAAAAAAATTATTGTGCAAATTATTGTATGTACTATTATCCAAATTACATTTTCACGAAAAAAAATATATTTTTGTATGATTATCTCAATTATATGATTATTGATTAACGTTTATTAGGAAAAAAATATTTTTTATCGTACAAGATTATTAATAATATGTTATGTGGTAGGTTTTGTGAGTTTAATATGATGGGTCAGGAACCTATATTTATTTGCAACAGAAGAGATTCCTATTTCTTATGACTATATAATGTAGTTGTTCATTTGAAACTTTGAACAATATTAAGACACAATAATTATAATGAACGGATCCAATGTTGTCTAAGATCTAAATAATTCTAGTTTTGCTTTCTTATCATGTAAAACTTTATCAATTACTGATTTAGAAATGAAATTGTATATTGAATTTTTCTTATACGTTAGATTCATTGTATCCATCTATTCTTTATATTATAAGTGACAATCAACATTGAAGTTCTCTTTATTATAGATTATCTCTATATCTTCTAACTCAATTTCGGGCTCAGCAATTTCAAAATATTTTTCTTATATCTATATATATAAAGGATTGTTACGAATTTTAATGAAATTATAATTTATATATTAAAAAATATTCATAATTACATTCCGGGTTTTCTTAGAGGATATGGTATATTCGTCATTTTAGTGTTTTCTAAACCAATTGGGGTGAACTTAGAAGGTTGGGAGTAATACCACCCACATTAAAGTGTAGCGGCCCATTGAAGGTTGGACCCATTTTCCTTATAAGGTTATGCTCTCCCAAACTTTTCATTCTTTCTTATTTGGGTATTGTTCCCTCCACCACCGCACCTTTCTCCCTCAATTCTTCCTCTCTTTCTTTCGTCGTTGTGAGATACTACAAGTTGCAAAGGTTAGTGGTGGTGGAAAGAATTATCAAGCAGTCTCCCTCTCGTGGTGCAGTGTCGCCCTCGTGGTGCAGTGCGTGTCGTGCTTCCTCCAGATGTGTATTCGAATAAACCTTGAAATAAAACCCTAAAATAAAAAGCGTAACCTTTAAACGGAGGTAACATCCTTCAACGGATGTTCCTTCACACCATGGCGGCGACGCTCCTTCACACCACGGCGGCAATGGAAGCTTTCAAACAAAAAAAAAACTGGGAAGAAAAAGGAATGGAAATGCGGGAGGTGGGGAGGTGAAACGGAAATGGAGAAAGAGGAAGAGAGTTCCGTGGGTGGGTGCTGGAAAAGGGGTTTCAAATTATTTAAAATAGTATAAAAGTAAAAATCTTTTTAATTTAAGGATATAATTGTATTTAAAATAGTGTGGAGCGGTAGAAGAAATTTAGGGTGGTGGTGGAGGAAGCAACACTCTTCTTATTTTATTCCCAAAGAAAGTTGTGCACTGAAATAACCACTCCAATTTGATGACCCAATATCCAAGAGCACCGAATTACTAAATCCAAAAAATTATTACAAAAGTCTCTTATCATGAGTAAATTCTTACGTATGAAAGTTTGAAAAACGGAAACGGAAATAATTTCTGCATCTGAAAACATTCTTATAAAATATTCGATTATATGAAACTTTTAAAATTCTTTCAATGTTACATAGCAACAGCTTATTTTATATATAATATTATAATTATATATTAAATATGTTTTAACATATATATATATATTATGGTTTTTATATATTTTTTCTTAATTATTAATATATTTGCATATTATAATAAATATATAATTAAAATAAAAAAAATAAAGTAATTAAAATTTTTACTTTTAGTGAATATAAGTTGTATCAAATATGTCTAAGCACATTTCGATGAGTATTGTTTGTTTGAATACATATCAACCCCTTAAACCGACATGTATTCAGTCCAACGAAACTGTCCAACTTACTAACATTTACAAATTATGGTTAAGATAATAGTAAAAGTTTAAAACATGTTCAAGCAAGGTAATTCAGTCACATGGCTAGGCCTATATTGGTAAGGATAAATGAATAATGTATAAATAACACATTACACAAGATAAACTAATTACGTTCATTGATTACCATATTTATTACTATTTAACGCAGTAAAGTAACTTGAGCATCAAAGTGTTTTCTGCAGGTACAACCTCTATTCAGACTAGAGAGAATGAGTACTCTTGAAAAGGACGAGTACCTTGTATTTGGAGCTAGGAGTGCTTGAAGTTGGAGTATTTGCAGAGTATATTCAACTTTGTAAGAACATTGGTTGACATATATTATGTGAAAAAGAATTGTTAGATGGTGTCTTCATAGGTTCAGGACCCTCCTCGACTGAATAGTTGCAATGTTGGAAGCACATATGAAAATGCAATAGAGATTCACAGAACTCAAGAAAAGAAGTGCTAAAGAGATGAATACCTTAATGCAAGAGAACGTCTAACTCAAAAGGAGCGTTGAAGCTGAAGAAGTAATCAACAAGGAGAAAGTGACAATAAAACTAGATGAGCAACAAACAACTCCTCAACAACAAGAGGGAATCTCCAACATCCATTTGTTACGATATCACGATATAATGGTAGCATCAATCCAAACAAATATGTCGATGTGTACATCACTCAAGTCAGTCTATACTCGACTAATGATGTCATTATGTGTAAGACTTTTTTTACAACTTTGAAAGGAGCTTCCCTAGAATGTATTGTATTTTACTACAAAATTGTCACCACTCCCACTTTCTATACCACTTGTAGGTATAACTAACATAAAAAATTGTATACATTATTACAAAATTACGTGTTCTCATTTTCTATCAATTCTAGTGATAATCAATGTAAAAAATCTCATTATATTTACGACTATGTCACCGCTTCAGTTACTATAACATGGATTATAGCAATCATAATAAATCATCATAAAATCCAATTTTTGTATTAATGGTTAAATCTCATGGGAATGTTTCAAGACTTTTAAGTTTTTTAACAAAGTACACGTAGTTTAAAATAATTAACATTACAATCATCGAAAGTAATTCAACAATTAGATCCAAACAAAAAATACAGAAAATTTGCTATTTACTTATTTTTAATCTTAATTGTTCTTTCTGATTAGAATGTTAATTTAGACTTGTTTGTGCGCAAACCATAAGTTATCATCCTTTTATTAATGCAAAATTGCTCACAAATAGGTCGCAATGACTATGATATATTCATTTTCCCATTATGATAACAACTCACAAATTGATGACTAACGAGTCATGTAAAAGAACAACACAATCATCATATATGGCAACAACTCAGAATTCAGAAATGTTACAGGGTTCCTTCTCAAGTGGCATGGAAATTCTATACTCCTTTTTTGAATTATACCAATTTAACATTTTATATACCAAAAGTAGAAAAATGAGATCTAATGAGTCTTTGTTGACATAACTTATCAGTGAAAATGACGAAGTTAATCAATTGCATCCTCAGCTAAGAATGACTTTCCACAATAATTTATGAATGTTGATTGTTGAAAACTCATTGCAATTTCAAGAATTAAGAAGTCAGAGTCGACAACAAATTTTGCTCACTTAAAGTTAAACACCAGATTATGGCAGCTGTTGTCACACGGGTAAGCACAGTCAATAGCTTTGACAACTTCTCGGTCAAAATACCAGTCTCCAACAGCTACTGCAATTGGCTGCATTATAAAAAATTATTATTATTTTCTGAGGCCAATAAACAAAAAGCGGGAAAGGCAAAGCTTGAGAAGTGAATATTAATATTTCATCCAAGGAAATTAAAGTGTTTGTTGTTGAACTAATCGAATTTGTATTTTCAGTGAAAATAGTAGTTTTTGGAAAGACCTGGGACTGAAGTCCCTATAGATATAATTGAACATTACCCCCCATGAACCTCTTATAGATATAATTTCCTAAATCCTACTATGTTGTCTTAATCTTCATTAGGTTGGTCTAGGACCATCATGGTCCTATCCTAGTTAATCTCCTACGCCTAGTTAAGTATTATTGATTATTTCTCAAAAATTGAAAAATCGAGTACATGTCATTAATATTAGTTCGGACCATGAATATGTGGTGGATCTCACACTACCGGGAAATTTTATCTATCTTAGAAACAATGGAAATCTAAGTTGAGAATAAACCTTGTCCTCAATAAGGGGAGAGTCGTCAGCAAACCATGTCTCCTGTCTCTCAGACTGACAATGAGCAAAACAAGAATTTATGAATAGTCCAGTTTGAGATGACCTAGAGAAGTCTGTAATGTCACTCAGCATTTGATTTCTGAAGTCTGCTTCAAAGAAGAGATATGATATGTTACAAGGGAATCGGATAATTGAGATGTACCTTAGTTGCTACGAATTATTCATGTTAGTAGATATACCATTTATTAGACGAAGAATAGAAATTTTCAAATATGAACATAAATTTCCATGCATAATTCACAATAGGAAATTGAAATAACCTTGGAGGAACTGAATTTGTGATGAGCTACAATTTGCATGGTTGGATTTGCATTCATTCCAAGAGCCAAGGCGGTCAGCAGAAGGTGGTGCTAAACTGGCTTGGACCTGATGAAAACAATGTTCGCATCATATAGAAAATAGTGGTAATGAAGTTAAAGCGCCTATAACAAATAACTAAAGTGTGAACATCAAAGATCATAGTAATTGTTACTCCTGGTTTCTGTTTCCAGGTTTTTAATAGGCTTGTGATAAAAAATTGTACATCCAATTGTACAAAAGAAGAAAGAAAAAGTACCAGGGGACCATTTGAGGCAAAGGGAAAGCTCAGACAATAAATTAGTCAGGCTAGAACTTATGGTGTACATGTCATTGAACTTGGAGGACAAGTGAAGTTTTGTGCTCTTTGTAATTAGTATATAATCAGGCACATCATTAACGTAATACGGGATAAACAATGTACAGAGTCATGTTACCTGCCACACATCATAAGCTGTGTTGAGTAGAAACAATGGGGTTTCAATATGATCGATCAAATTCTGAGGAAAGAAGCACTGTGGGAAGAGACACCGGACGATTAAAATATGAATGTCTAAAGTAATTTCATGTTATGAATAGCATGGCATTCAGAATAAGAATTACCGAAGTCGGGTCTAGTTGGTTGAGACAACTTTTTGGAAGGTTTTTTTGTACATCCTACAATTTCAAAACATCACCCACATGACATATTTGTACAGGTTTTATTAACCTTACGTCAAAAAAATAAAACAAATTAAAGAATATACAGCTAAAGTTGTTTTAGGGACCAAATCTTTATGTATTACCCTGTATGACTAAAGCTGACAATTGTTTGGTCCTTGCTAATCCCATCATTCATGATTAAATCATATATGCCTAAGTTAATGGCATAAATCCTACTAATCTCAACATTGATTATTAATTTTGATTAAAAAATATTTTACTACATAGCTAAATTAAATGCTACCTGCAACTGAACAACACCTCCAAACAGATTCCTCAGTGTGCGTCCCCCAGATACATCAATTCTACATGATTGAATAGATCATTAATTATACCCAATTAGTTTCTAGGCAGGGAACAGTTTAGAGAATGTATAATGGAAAATATAAAACTTACGCATCAAGAAAGAAACCTGCATCACTCAAACATTTCACTTTGGAAGATTCTGGAAATAAGCTCCTGAACTCATCACAATGTATTATGGATGCCAGACCACCCGCAGAGCATCCAGAGAGAAGTGCCTGATATTCATTTTTTGTTTGTCATTGATGCATATGAAAAGACTGAAAAACAATATAAAGAGCAATGGGAAACCTGGTTGGCTTTCTGCATTCCTTTCGACATTAATTCCTCCATTGCAGCTAGCCATATTCTTTGTCCTCGAAATTGAAGCTGTGCAGACTGAAAGAAGGACGATATCAATGCAAATACAATTCCAAATAAAGTATCTTTTCATAAGATCTAGTTTGTCAGCACTAAAGGGTATGTAAGAGAAACTTGTTCACTAGAAAAGATATAGCAAATATTCACAAAATACAAAATAGGTTTGATATATTATAGGCCAACATACTGGAATTTTGAAAGTTTATGAACCACTACTATATTTATCACATTCTTAGATGTTGGGTTCTTTAATAGGAAATATGAGAGAGATTTGATAAGCCATGAGCCAACCCATATAAGACGATGAATATGTATGTCTTTCTCCTTATATACTATTCATCTCACTCATCTTCATCCAATATGGGTCTCTCAATTTCACTTGAATTTCTATCAATTCCCCCTCCAAATTCAAGTATTTTACTTGTCTAATACTTTCCACAAACAAATATTTTACCAAAAGTACCTTACTCGTCTAATACTTCCCAAAAAATAGCGCCAATTGTTGGATTCGTCGAGGGGACATACCAAGGAGATTTAATGTCTGAGTCATGACTCAACCATACCAGAGAGAACGAGACTACTTCTAAAAAAAAATTATAAGACAATGAGTTTACGGGTCTTTCTCATTATATATTGTTTATCTCGTTCATCTTCACCCATTTTAGGACTCCCAACTAACACTTGAATTTCTAACATTAGAGATGGTAAAATGCTACTCCTACACTAAAAAAACATAAATGTTATACAATATGCCAAGTCAGGGACTCAACATAAAGAAAACAGTTACATTCTTTTCTTGAATGAGGCATAGGTTTGTGGTACTAGCTTTTCTATCAGAAATTTAGTGATTTTGTTATATAGCTGCATTGATTGGATGCATAAGGAACAACTACACTTTCCATGGAAGTATGAAAGGTATTTAATAGCGATTATGTTATATATAGATAAAATTAAAAAACTGTGGTATGTATGCTGGAAATAGCAGATTATTAGAATAAAAAGTATTCTCAATATCTTTAGAATCTTACAATTCATTTCCTTTTTACAAGTTTTTATTATAACAAATAGGAATGATGAGAATATAATTGGTATGATTGTTATCAATAAAATAATTCTTTATTTTCTTACATAGTTCAAGTTGGTATCAAAACCCCTATTATAATAAATTTAAATTTAGGAGTTATTAGAGAGTTATTGAGTGGTAATGTTTAATGTATTAGGAGAACAAAAGTCAAGAAGTTAGTATGTTATGTTTTTATATTTATGGTCATTATAGTACTGTGTTTTGTAATAATTGGAGACATTATGGCTTGAAGATGAAAGGCTAAATGTTTGTCTTTTATATGGTAATGTTTAGGTGATATGAAATATACATAAAAGCAAATTTAGATTATTCTAAGTGAGTGTCATTTTGCTAACAAACTCTGGTATTGGGAGTCATGTTTGTGCTGGCTTGTTAATAGTCATCACCGCTCCAATAGACAAGGTCGTCGGGACCTCTTGAGCACCAAGGGTGATGACGTCCAATTTGACTCTAATTTGGTCCTTTTGCCAAACAATTTTCTTTTTTGTTACAAATCAAAGTTATAGGAGTTGAATTTTTATCTGTATTTGGTGTAAATCTTGAGGTCTTTCAAACTTTTGTTAATTTTTTCCATCTTGTGGAAAATCAATTTGGAAAAAACATAAAAGAAACTAGGTTTGATAACGGTATTGAATATGTGGATCAAGAACTCTCCAAAATTTTCATCTAATAATGGTATTGTTCATGAGCTAACATGCATTAACACTCCATAACAAAACGGAGTTGCAGGAAGAAGTGTCATCATTTAGAGGTAGCTAGAGCCCTCTTTTTCTAGATGTTTGTTCTCAAAACCTATTGAGGAAAGTTGTGTTAACTACTCTATATCTCATCAATAGGTTACCTATTCAAAACCTATTGAGGAAAGTTGTATGAACTACTATATATATATCTCATCAATAGTTTATCCATTCGTACCTTAAAATTATCTTTTGTTTCCTATACTTCCAGAGTGTCAAGTCTACATTATCTTCTGTTTCCTATACTTCCAAGAGTGTCAAGTCTACATTATAGAAAATTTGGATGTTCTATGTTTTTTCTCCACTACTATAATCCTAATCGCACTAAATTAGATCTTAGAGCTCTTAAAGGTGTATTTGTCGATTATCCTCTTTATAGAAAAAGGTACAAATGTTATCATCTCAAGAGTCATCGTATCTATATCACCATGATCTCACCTTTCACAAATTATAATATTTTTTCGTCAACCCCATGGTTTAGGGGGAGAAAAAGGGTTGGGATTTTTGGGTTTTAGAAATATAAGAGATATGTTATATAGAGAAGATTGTCGTTTTATTTTATTCATCTACTTTATATATAGAAAATTGCAACAAAATGTTAAATGTTTATATCTCGATTTTAATTTCATAAATTTAATAATAAATAAATATACTTATATCTTTATGCAATAAGATATTTTTAAAAAAAAAAATGAAAGGTTTCCTAAAACTTAATTTAAATAAAAACATATTAAGCAAATATTCTCAACATGTTTCCTTTCCTCAATATTTGTTTATATGAATTTCAAATTTTAAATTTGATTCTACTTTTTTAATGCTTGATTTCCTCCTTTTTTTTCTTCTCATTCTTGTCTTCCTTTTTTTTCCATGAGATCACATCATTTAATTTGACATTCTTTATTGTATTTTTTTTCTTTTATCAACCTCATATTCTTTGTCTATTATGTATTCCATAGTAGTGACATTATACCTTTGGTAGATGATAAAATATAGTTTTTCGAGGCAGTGGAACTCTCTTTTCTATCATTACCATACCGATATCTGTAGGATATTGTTATGTTTTATAATCATTATAGTGTTTAAATTGTAATAATTGGGATCATTATGGTCTATAGATGAAAAGTTCTATTGTTAGTCATATAAACTGTAAGGCTTATGAAAAATGAATATACACCATAAGCATATCTAAGTGAGTGTCATTTTCTAACATATCCAAGTGATGAAGCCACCACAAATGAGATAGAACCAACCCATGGTGATAAAAAAGAAGACAAATTCTTTGGGAAAAAACATCAAAGAAAAAAACTCACTTCGACTCCGGAGCAAGAAGAGTTATCTAACTTGGAGGCGAGAGGCCTTGATGGCAACAATGAGGAGGTAAGAGTCATTGAGAATTTACCCATTATGCTGGGAAAGGGAAAAATATTGGTTAAATATCATATTTCTCAATACGTCTACGTTGACCATTTCTAAGCTTTATTGTTGTCATTGATTGCCATAGAAATTCCTACGTCAGTCCAAGAAGCCATGAGAAGTAAACATTGGACTCAAACGATGAGGGATAAGATGGATACATTAGAAAGAAACTCAACATGGGAGATTGTTGTCAAACCAAAAAATAAAAAGGCATTAGGGTGTAGATGAATATTTATAGTGAAACATAATGTAGACAGGTAAGTAAACAAGCATAACACTAGATTGGTTGCAAAGCAGTATACTCAAACTTATGGAGTTGTTTATGAGAAGTCTTTTTCTCTTGCAAGAAAGAAGAATATAGTTCAAGTTGTTCACGCTGTGGTAGCTCATTTTGTATGAGAATTACACCCGTTGGATATGAAAAATGTCTTTCTTCATGGAACTTTAGAAAAACAAGTGTACATGGATATTCCTCCGGGATTTAAAACTCACTTAGGAAGAAATAAGGCAAGTCTCCTAAAGAAGACCTTATATGGTCTTAAACAATGTCCAAAAGCATGGTTTGGAAGATTTACAAAAGCAATGATTTTTTTAGGATATAAGCAAAGCCAAAGGGATCATAATTCATTCAGTTACAATACAGTTATTCATAAAAGTCCATGTTTCTGACACTAACCTCATCTTCGGCATCTCCACTGAAAGACGCCCCATCACAGTACCGTAACTTAACTCTGTTCCAATTAAAGAAATCTGTCCATGGAAGATTACATGCAGAAAAATGAAAGAACACAGGCTTGAGTATGTATAAGTTGCAGCCTCCAGGAGGGAAGAGTTTAAATGAACTAAAAAGGTAAAAAAAAAATGCATGCATGCTTAAGGTAAAGGGAGAAACCAGGGTTTTCTTCAGGTTTGTTGCTCAATATTCCCGTGAATGGTATTTGATTTTCCATGAACTTTGAGGAACCACGACGAGTATTTTTTCTATAGACACAATTTCTGATGGTATCACACCATCCTCCCCCCTGTAGGTATTAGAAAAGTATCAGTATGGTTGAATAAGGACTTCAGATATTAATTTTTCTATACAGTGTGCCTTCTTAATATAGGCCAATGAGTGGCTACGATGGGGGAAATTTTAGAAACTATATCAAACCTCGAACATTCTTTACCTCCAAATGAACAAGCCAACTATCTGCACCAGATCCAAATCCACGATCCAAATGGTAACCAGGCAATGTTCCATCCAAACAGACTGGCATTATAGGAAAAAAAAAAACGTATTTGCACGATTTCAAATCAAGTAAGAAAATTATGCATGAGACTATTTAAACTTTTCAATTTTGCCATCAATTACGAAAACTCAACCAACTCAAACAAGCATCATACGCATAATGAAGTCTATCCTTCGAGTATCAGGTCATTTAAAAAGCATATCCACAGTTCCATACAAATACGGGGCATAATCAGACAGTAATAGAAAAACCAGAAATGCATTGCAGAGACAAATAGGATGTTTGCGTGGAGCTATAAGCAAAGAATTTAAGATATGGAGGTGAAAGGTCACTCTTCATCTAAAACGCCACCATGGTATCTCATAACTAAGAATCCCGATTATAAGTGACCAATGTCCAAGAATAAAAGAATTGAAAGGAGAAAAGCAAAGAAATGCAAGTCTGGTAAATAGAGAAAACATTTGCTCAACATCTCGTGCATAATTTAAATCAGAAACAAGAAATGAGGGTTAGCTAGAAAATGTAAGTTTCGTGTAATAACTCAAAAGTATATTAATTATATGCAAGACTCATAAAGAAATCAATGGACTAAAACTCATGTTTAAACCCACAATAACCAGCAAATCAAAGATGATGCGACACGATACAAAAAAATTGCAATGTGAAGTACCAACATCAGAGAGGCTCAAAATGCAGTTTTCAGCAAGAAAGACGTCACACAAAGAAACCACTTAAAGAAAATTAACTGAGAGAGAGAGAGAGAGAGAGAGAGGGAGAGACCAGCTCCTTTAGAATGAGCTTCTTGAATGAGAGTGAGGTCGACCATAAGAGGTTGAGGTTGAGTTGAGGAAGGGCGAGTGGAGACGACACCGTTTTCTAAGAAAGAAAGCTGAGACAGTGTCTGAGATCCGAAGGAGAAGATCCCAGAAACAAAGCATGCAAGTTCAACGGCTACCAAAAGCAGCTTCATTGTCATCATCTTGATGAAGCTGACCACACTGTGCTTTCAACTCTCCTCAGTTATTCACCCATTCAATCTATCTCTTTCCTTGTCTTTCACTATTTATTTCCTTTAAATAACAACCCTTGGCCGTTTCTCTTCGCATGTGGACCAAACAAAAGCTACCTTACTTCTCCTAAGAAACCCAACACAAAATATGTTCTTTTTCTTCACACAATCACCATTCACGATAATAAAGTTTAATAATTCTTCATGTCTTCAAAATTAAGCTACATCTCATTTTCTTTCTGCCCCTTCTTTTGTGTTAATTTGTGGGCTATAGGAAACAAAGATTATAAAACAACACAATGATTGTCATGACCAGTTGAAGACACTGACGGAGCCAATCACGTTCAATTGTATCAATTGTTATTAAAGGGTATCAAGATTTTCCTGCTTGCTATCATAAAATCCAGAAATTACGCTTCCCCTTTAGGCTTTCTTTGTTTTATTTTACCAAATATCGTTCATTGTATTAAACAATAAACAAATAGATATTTCATTATGCTTTGAGCAATGAATATCCGTTTTTAATGCTTTAAATAAAATTTCTTGATAATATATACATCATTTTAAATGGACAGATCCGTATCAATGAATGACTAGAGAGAAAGTAAAGTGCTGAATAATTAGCTTTACTTTTTCCGGGGGTAAAAGCAATGTAATGCCCAAAGTTTTGCTGTGCCCACCACGTACAACGGGAATTGATTCTTGGCAAAAGGCTACCACACCTCTATAAACAAATAGGGTCTAATGGTTTTAATAGTTATAAACCAAACTCTATGTCTAATAATATTTAAAATACATTAGAAACTACATATATTTATTATTAGAAACCACATATATTTAAAATATTTGATAAACCCTACTTCAGCAGGTTGGTTTGAACTTTTTATAGGAAACACCCAAATTCAAAATCATCAAAATGAACTTCTTTTTTATCAATCTGGGCGAATAAGCTTTTAGAATTATGGATCTGGATTTATAAATCATGTATATTTGACAAGTCATTCATGGGACAACTTTTGACTTCTAAGAGCAAAGCGGTGAAATCACACGACAACTTCTATAAAAGTTGAAATCATGTCAGTTAACTGGACTAATATTAATTACACTTAATTAAAGTTGTGAAACCAGTATACAACTTTAACACGTTTTTCAAAAAGGTTTTCAAAAATAAATTGAAATTAACTCGTGTATTCCTGTAAGAATTTTGGTTTATTTTTTTAAAAAAACATATACACTGAAATTGTGCAAGTGAGTAACGACTTTCATATAATTTTTTTGTGCAGACATCATACCTCTTTAGATTTTTTTAACTTTTTTATTTGTATAAAAGTCGTACTTAACATATAAGATTTATTTTCTTTTCTCAATTTTAATGCATCTTTTACTTTGTTTTTTTTTCTCTCAAATTTTACGGCATCTTTTCTTTTATTTTTAAGAGCATGATTTCTCTTTTATTAAGATTTTCAACTCTTCCATTCAATCATTTCCTTTTTATTTTAATATTTTTAACTTTTTTGTTTTTTTTAATTTCTATATAAACACACTTTTTAATTTTAATTTTTTTTTCAATAATTTGATTAATTGATATTTTCACATTTTTTATGTTTTTTAAATTTTTAAATAGTTAAACTTTGTATTTTGAGATATACTTTTTTAAATAATATGACAAATGAAGTAAGAAAATTGTAATTTTTTTACTTTATAAATTTGTTATACTTTTTTTGTACAAAAATATTATTTATTTTAAGTATTTTCCAATAATTTGATTATTAAAATTATAAATATAAATTTTATTATATATATATATATATATATATATATATATATACATATATATATGAAAATTGTAAAAAAATATGAAAAAGTTTTAATGTTTTAATTTTAATAAGCTAATAAAATTGTCAAAATTATTTTCAAACAAAAAATATTAATAAAATTGAAGTTATATTCATATAAGAGCTTCTATAAAAGCAATAAAAAAATTATTTAAAAACTAAAAAAAAGCATAAAAATTAAAAAATTTAATTAATTAAGTCATTATAATCAATTTAAAATAAAAATATGCTTACATTATTTTTTTATTTTTTTATTTTTTTATTTATGTAGAAGTCGTGATTTTCTAACTTTTTTACTTTTTTAAAAAATTTGATATATTTTTTCTATTTTAAAGTAATTTTTAACAATTTAATTAATTGGTTTTCAACCTCATCACCAAACATTAAATATTTAATTGCAAAACATTCAATAAAAAAAATTTAAACATTCACAGCATAAGAGAAAAAAAAATTAGTTCATCAAAATAGATATGACTTTCCAAAACCAAAACTAATAAATTAAATTCCAATCAAAATTGCAACTTTCAAATTAATACAGGTTTCACTTCGTCCAAGTGAAACTAGCGTTAACATATAATCAATAACGCAAATCATTATATAACATAAATGCATAAACGATTGTAGAAGAGTCTAAAGAAAATAAAAAGTTTTTCATAAAATTTTGAAAGTCTCTAATTTTAAATAGTAAAATCATATTTTAAATGTATAAAACTACAATTTCTTTCAAAAAAAAGTATTCAAAATAACCTTTTTATCATAATATCTTCCAAACTCTATGTAAAAAATAAAGTTTCCTTTTAAAATTCTTTATCCAAACACAATCTTAAAGCATCAATCACCTTTCAAATAATTTGTATTGGAAAAACTCTAGGCAACTAATGTTACAAACGGGGAGGGAGAAAATTTACTCCCGAAAGGTGCTCGAGCAAAAAAATTAAGCTTCCCACATATTATTATAATTGAAAAAAAAAATAATTGGGGAAATAACTAACCTATGCAGACACTGAGCCACTAGATAAGATATCATTTACATCACCAAACTTATAATTTTTGTATACTTCAAGCAGCAGTTCCCTACACGGGACAACGGCCCCAATCTTGATGCATGCCAAAAAAGCACCGGAAAGCTTTCTGTGAAGACTATAGGCTTCATCAGGTGGAGGAGTAAGCCTGTGCTTGACCATTGTTGCCCCAAGATGAGAAATGCTTTGAGTAATGTTGTTTGATCGGAAATCAAAACCACCAGATCTTGAAAATGGCAAACCCACAATAAACCCAGCTTGGACGTGGGCATCTAGCATGACATCTGATTCCATTCCGCTGAGGAACCCAAGTCTCCTGGACATCTCAATGACCCCATCGCTATCACCATTTGCACATGCTAGAACCTAATCAATTATGCATAATAAACAATAATAAAAATCCAGAAGAATTTGCTGCCCGGCTTAAAATCCTCACTTTAGTTACTAGGATGGGTGGGACCCATAAAAGTTGTCATGTATAAGTGCAATATATTGCCATGTAGACAGTTTGGGATACAAGTTATGAAAAGTTACGTATATTTATAGCATTTTTTTTATCATTAACATGTGTATTATGATAAAGGCAAGTCCGACAGAGTAAAATAAAAATTAGACATAGGAAACAAAACAATGAAGATTTCAAACCTCAGCTTAGTTGTTGATATAGAGAGATTAATTAGAAAGAAAGAGAACCAACCATTCTTAGATAATCATCAACGAATACTTTAGGGTAATCCCGTGCTGCTCCAAAATCAATTAGATTGATGATCTTTGTAGCTTCATCAAATAAGAAATTACCCCAATTAGGATCGGTCTGCATTAAAAATACCCTCCAAGTTAAGAAGAGATCACAAAAATCGTGTGTGTGAGAACTATGCACAGATAGAGTGAAGTTTTTCCACTTAAATCTTAACTACTGTCATATTCACTCAAGTCTTTTAACAATTAATATATGTTTACTTCACTTAGACAACACCTGAACAAGATAGCTAAACCAAATTCATAAGGTATACTTCAAATTTCATATGCATGGACCGGAATTCTCCGATTGGTGATGCTATAGTCAGTATGTCAAAATAACACAGGGCAGAATAACATGCCTGCATAAATCGGAATACAAATAACTCCATCAGTGTGAGTTCTAATAACTTTTTGCCAATATGATTACGAGTTTCCTGGTCCAGTGACGCCACTTTGTCAATTGTAATTCCTGTAGCAAGAGAAAACCACCCCACGTTCAAAGACAGGCAAAATATTTAATTCACAAGAATATCATTCTATTTATTTCATCTGAATACTGTAAACAGGTAGATTGACACACTAAATATGAAATCAATAATTCATAAATATTTTTCCCCCAATAGAATAAAAAAATTGAAGTAATAAGGAAAGCATCCCTTCTTTGATGAACGGGACAAGTAGCATCTCTCAACTAGTAGCAAAGAATGATTAAAAACATCATGGGCAAATTTTTGTTCATAAAACTATCAGATTAAAGGAAACAGAATTTCTCCAAACATAATTATATAATTAATTACATGAAGTTTCTTTTAGTTAACAGATATTTCTTCTCACTTTTCATGAATTACAAAAAAAGAAAAAAAATGATTGAGTAAATGGATACCAAATAAGATTATGAGATAAAATAGGAGCATCTACAGGGAAAATATGCTATCTAATCTGGAAAACTATATCCTCCACACAAATAATAACTACATATATATGTTGAGAGCATTGCCATCTAAACAGGATGTCAAATGAACTGCATCGAACACCACATATGTTTTTATTCTTTTACATCACTTTAAGTGTGTAAGCAGGCTACGCAAGTTATGGTACCAGAAAATCACATGTAAAGATGTATAGAAAAATGCATCAAAAAGAACTTGTTAAAGTTCTTATAATTACCATAAACAAGCTCGGTAGTTAATACTCTTCTACTTGAAATAGCATCCACAACTATTGGAACATAAAATCCATCGATCCCAGCAAGAAGATCTCGAAACCTCTTCTGATTCGCTGCCTCCAACCTATAATCACACTCGCGCGATAATTCTTCTTTGGCCACCTAGAAAAATTACAGGAAGAACTTAAAAAGCAAGGTTTAGCATATAGACATATACTTGTCAAATTATGAAGACATTTTTTTCTACATGATATAGGTAAGAGACTCCAGATCATGGAAAATTAGATGGATGGTTGAAAGGTGAAGAGGGAAAAAGAAAGAGGTGCTAATTCCAGAGTTGAACAAGTATGCACACAGATTAAACTATAACAGATTGAATATGGTTTAGGATTTCACTGATGAATCAGAAGGCATAGCACTCAATGAAAGGAAGAGACGGGGCTAAGGGATCCAAACCCCTAAAGACAAGACAGAAAATGTGTGGGTTTAAAGACTATGAAAAGAGAATATTGATTTAAACATACAACTAAAGATGTCTGAATTAATTGAATTAATATTAATAAATACGCACCTTTATAGCTCTGTCAAGATAAAGTCCTTTAGGAATTAGATTTGTGTAGTTTAAAAGAAGCTTCACATTGTCAATGTCACTATCAATGCTATCTGCAACACCAGGGTACTGAATTTTCATTGCAACTTGCATGCCATCCTTCATGACAGCTTGGTGCACCTAAATTCCATGAGGACCCGCATTAGGCAATATTATTAGACTACGCAGAAGCGCTTCAATATAAAACTGCTTGATATTGCTGCTAGGACAATTATTTGAAAAACAAGGAAGTTTTGAACTTTTAATTATTTGAAAAATAATTATAGATGCAGAAATTTGGCATGCAAGGAATAAAAACAAAATAAAAAATGTCAAAAAGATGGCATATCTAAGAAGCAAATGTGGCCAGCTGAATCTCCTTGTGACTCCAATTCGTTGAGGTCTTATGCAGACCAAGGTGGAGGACTCCTTTATCTGGTTATGTGAACCTTTTGGGTCAATATTCAGTTAACTAAGCCTATAGTAGGCCAATGAAAAGCAATCTAATTTTAGCCTCGCGTTCTTTGTCTTGGCAATGGATTTGGAAACAGGCTGTCCAACAAGAAATCTCCATTCTTTTACCATTTTTTCACAATTCCCTTCCACTAAATGAGATTTTATAGAGAATCAATATCTTCTCATTCCACCACGTGTAATGGAGCACTTCACAAGACTATAATTTAACGTTTGTATGAATGTGATTATGCTCATCATGCTTGCAAAGTTTGTGTGTTTGTTAGTCAACCTGATTTCCTCATGATGGACCTGCACGATTTTCTAACAAACTTTGTTCAAACCCAATGTAGGTTAGCAGTTATGTTTCTCATAACACCTTGGTGGCTTTGGACAGCTTTTGATCTCGTTCACAAGGGTGATTTTAAGGACCATATATACACTTAAATATAGTTTCAAGAAATTAATCTCCTATGACTGACTATTATTCATTCAGCATATTTTTAAGGTGGCCAATTTTTGTGCCAACAACGGTTAGCTAAGGAGGGTGCCATGTATGATGACAACTAATTCGTGTAGACTGTTCCATCATATCAGCTTTAATTGCGTCTTTGGGCAGATGTAATGGAGTTTCTATTAGAAGTTAGCTTGATTCTTTACTTTTTCAGATGTAATGTACCAACTCCTCCCCCCACCCTTAAAAAAAAGCAGCAAAAATACCTGGCCAATACTTGCAGCAGCTATAGGTTCATAATCAAAACTAATTAATTTTGATGACCAGCCAGGACCTAATTCAGAATCTAAAACTTCATTAAGCTGGCTCTTTGGCATCACATCTGCACCTTGACGGACAATTTCTAATGCAGCCAGAATCTGCAGACAAAGAATTAAGAGTTTACATTTAAAGTTAAATAAAAATATAAACAAAAGTAGTTTACTGATTCCTCAATGCAGAATACTTTTAGCAGCTAATACGACAATCATAACCACAATAAAAAATCAGAAATAGTATCAGTTTCACAACTTAATTAGCAAGTCTGGGATGACAAGCACCATTAACCATCCAAAACATAATCATGGCAAATTTCCTAGTTAGAGGATTTTTATCCATTAATCAGACTTAGGCAAACACTGAAAGCCTATTTAAAAATTCAATCCACTAAATACACTAAGGACATGAGAGATCCCTGAATTTATTTAGCAGCAACTCTTTCCTTGCGTAAATAATTGAAAAAAAAACAATATCCTTGTTTATATAACCATAAATAGTTTACTTTAATAAATTTCATCATTCAAATTTCTGTTTTTTTCCACCTTGGGAGGTTTGAGAATGTGCAGAGAAGACTAGTAAAAGTCCAAGCTAAGAGAGTAGATCAAAAGGGGGTAGCTCTATCACTAGAGGTACTAAGATAGTGGGGGCCAAGAAAATCTATAGGTGAAACCATTCAGTATTTAGAGACTGATGGTTTGTCTGTGAACATGATTCACAGTGGAGCACTATAACCAATGAAAAAGATTGGAAGTTGTTTCTACTAAATAAAATGTCCACTGCTTAGATTTTCATCTCTGGAAATAATATAGCAATGAATTTATAAATAACAATGAATTTCAATTCAATTAAATGCACCCTTGGTACCCAACTTCAGCTAAAATAGGAAGACATAAAAAAACAATCCAACTTATCATCATCAAGACACCATCATATGCAAGATGCTCATCCAAGATAAAAATGTTCACATCATACCAACTAGATGAGGCTCCTCTAAAGTAAACTTGTCTTTAAACCATGCAACGTGTCCTCATCCTTCACTTAATTAAAAGATAACTGTAATCTTCATAAAGAGACCCCTACTTAACACTCTAGAGACAATCAGACCTAATAAGATGAGCCTTTTAGATACCAATTAAGCTGCAAGCATAAAAGGCATGTCACATTACCGGAGCAGGAACAAGAGATTCGTCCTGTATGCTCAACATCTGCCCAATTTTGAGCGCCGCTCCACGCATTCTACACAGTGCAAGAGCCAAACGTTCGGCATTTTTTTCAGACAAAAACGGGGAAAGTGCAGATTGGTTGCCTTGCGAAATAGGCGTACCAAAGGCAAGCCTCTTTGCAGATTCCTGAAGTGTCCCCCACGCAAGACCTGCTCCTAGCCCAGCAAACCTACAAGCGGATGATAATAACACCAAACAAATGACTTAGAAATAGTAAATGCGATTCATCACAATCCACAATAACGAAAGCAATGAATCATATCCAAGTGATGAACTGTAAATGAAATCAACCAACACTAACCCGAGAGCCCTGGAAAATGGAGTTGCGGGAACCTTCCTCTCCCGGGGCCTTCGTTTCCTCAACGGCGGCAAAGGTGCCACTTCCCCACTCACACCTCGATTAACCGTTTCAGAAGAAGTCACAACCTCACTCTTCTCTTCCTCCGCAGCACAAACATTTGCATCGGAAGCTTGCCGATGATATGCGTCGGAAGGAGAATAAGCAACAACGTCATCGTTTGTTATTGGTGGTGTTGTTGTGGTCGTCGCTGTTGACTCAGATTGAGAAGGATTACCGTCGGTGAAAAAAACAACGGAACTAGACGCAGTATCAGCACGGTGCGGTGTAGGGTTTGCGGAGGGTGGAGAGTTGGGAAATTGGCGAAGGTTTCCTTTGGTGAGGCCGGTGAGATCGGTGGCGGAGAGGAGGGTTTTCTTGATTAGGGTTTGGAAATCATCTGTTGTGGCGGGTAAAGAACGCTTGGCGAATTCGTTGGCAATTAGGGAGACACCGTTGAAGAGTCTGGTGAGGTCCCTGAAGGAAGAAGCCATTACTTTCTAAAGAGATTCAGAATCGTCATTTCATGTTGCATTGAGTAGTGAGTCTATTCGCTAAAGAGGCAATTCAAGTTTAGTGGCTCCTTTTGAATTCATGTGCCTAAACCAAACACCTGTACGTGGCCTCTGTCTCCTCCATCAAACTAGGAAGGAAGGACAGGCTACTGTCATTTTTTTTTTCTTTATCAATTACAACTATCTTCCTCGTCTTCTCATATTTCATATAACAACTATTTTCTTTAGCTGCTGGTTAAATTGAACACAAATAATCACACCAAATGAAATTTATAAACATAGATTTTAACTTTGTAAATTCAATCCATGAATATTTAGTATAAAAATATATAAAAGTTAACTTTTTTTAATAACCAAAATATCTATAAAAAATGGATATTTAGTATAAAAAAGTGTTTTTCAATGAATAAAGGCTTAATACCTCTAATGGTCCCTATTTTTGTTAGGTGTATTCGAGTTGGTCGTATAGTTTTTTTTGTTGTTCAATGTTGTTCTAAAAAATGTAATTTTTGTTCAATTTAGTCATTTTTTCAAACGGAGTTCCACAAGATTAATGAGATGATATTTAACTTATGCCATGTCACCATCTTCTTCAACCTTCAGCCCAAACAGAAACCGAAACCCTAGTGCCGCCACCGAACCCTAACGCCACAGCCGCCGCAGCGATCGTCTAAAGTCACCATGATGCCATGAAGTCGTCCTGCAGAGAACCATGGCAGCCTTCACGCGCAACCTCCATGGTCACCACCATCAAAGTCGCGATCTGCCCCAAATCACGAAACTCTCCTCAGGTCGTCGCGTTACCCATAACACCTCCGCGCCTCCACCAACACAGGATTTTCTCAAGTCGCCTACCTAAACCGCTAGAAACAGAGAAAGTTGAATCGCACCACTCAGGCCACTAAGTCTTCACCGTCAATAATGTCGCAAGCCACCCTAATCTCGAACTTCATTCAAATCTTCATTCTTGCGCATCAACCATGAATCATCCAAATCGAGAGCTTCATCGTCAACACGACAATCCTTGTCGCCGTCGCGCAAAACTCCAAGGTCATCATCTTCTCCAACCTGCAGAGAACCACAACGAAATCCAGAAAAATCCCAAATCAAAGAAACCTAGAATCACGCTGCTGCTTGCCTCCACCGACCACCATGAGTGCTTTCTTACACAACTAGGTTCGTTTTCTTCATGCTACCATGACCCGCATAATTCGCGAAATCATCCTCCATTAAAGCAAAACTGTGAGCAGCATTTTCCTTCTTCTTGCGGCGTAGGTACAAGAAGGTTTCCCTCAAATGCAGAACCCTAATTTTGGGTTGAAGGCTGAAGAAGATGGTGATGTGGCAAAAGTTAAATGTCATCTCATTAGTCTTGTGCACACCCCTATCGTTAACTATTTAAACGCCGTTTGAAAAAAAAATAAATTGAACAAAAATTATATCATTTAAGACAATATTGAACAGAAAAAAAAAAAACTATAACCAAATTGAACACACTTAACAAAAATAGAAATCATAAAAATATTAAGCCATAAATAAACAAAAGACGAAAGCAAACCAACAAACACAATGAAAATAGACTAATCCTGTCTTTAAAGAGAAGAGGTCTTAAAAGTTAAGGAACAACTTCAATGCAAGAATAAGGATGGAGCTTCTTTATGCATTTTCATAGATTTTATTTTAACTTACATTTTTTTATAGAGATATGAAATGATTTTTTTTCCTTTATTTTCTTTCTTCTCAACCAACATATTTCTCTTTCTCATTTTCTTCCTTCATCTATGACTTCGTTTTCCATCAAAGTGTTTTCCTCCATCTCTCTAACTAACGATGCTCCTTCTTCTTCCATTAAAGTTTCTTTTTCTTCCTCCAGCTTTATTAGTACTTCTTTCTCCATCAACTCTCTCTCCTCCACTCTTCGCCTTTTATAAAAATAAATAAATGTTTTAAATTCTACAATCCAAAATGTATTCTTTATTTTATATTTCAAAATATACAACCTAAAATATAATTTTTTATTATAAATTATATAATTCATAATATATTATTTTTTTTTTATTTTTGAATATTCAATCTAGAATATAACTTTTCTAATGTACATTCCAAAACTCAAAATGAAAAAAACGATAAAATTGAAATTTCCAAGGAAGTGCAAGAAGAAATTATGAAAGTACACAAAAGTTATTGAAATTAAAATTGTATAGGTTGTTTCACACTACATCTCCAATTATTTCATCCTCTACCTCTAAAATTTTTAAATGTTTTTTTCACTCAATTGTCCATTATGTTGAAATTAGAAGAACAAAATATTATATTTTAGTCTTTCTTTTCGTACATTTTAGTCATCCTCCTTCAAAAACGTTAATTTTTTATCGTCCCAGGACTAAAAATTAAAGTTTTTTTTGAAGAAAGAGGAGTAAAATGTACTTTACTTTGAAAGAGAGACTCCAAACAAATTAACTTGTTCAGAGATTAAAAACATATTTAATCCTAGAATTAAAACAATATTAAATATTATATATATATATATATATATATATATATATATATATATTTCATAAACAAATTGCAATTTCTTGTGGCTTAATAGTCGTTGCACCAATAAACATTATTTATAGAGGTGTTTATTGACGTACTTATTATTTATCTATAATTATATACATGCATAGTAGTAGTCACTGTGAATACTACCAGAATCATCTCAATATGGTTACTAAAATCATGATTTTGAACAAACCATAAGTCACTTATTTTAACACCAAGCTTCAATGTTTCCTGCTTAGTATCCATATAGTTTATGAGATCAAATTTTTTGGTCATCTACTATAAACAAATAAAAAATCATATTATTAGAAAGACAAACATAAAAAATAAAATAAAAAAAGTAAGAAAATATAACAATGTAATGAACCTCAAACCAAAATAAAACACTATTAATTTGGTTTTGTTTAACTTTCACAGAAACACATTACACAATAAACATTAAAATATTCATAAATGAAAATTAAAATGTTCACGGAGGGACCTTAATGCAATGATGCATACTGGTCAAAATCATAAATAAGGTTTTTTATGGAAGAAACCTTTAAATACAAGGTAAATTAACTATTGAAATCACATATCCTTGATTCACTCACAAGTTATTTTTCTATAAATATAATATCATAAATAAGCATTGATTTTGAAAGCTGCTTTTTATAAATATAATATCATAACTGGTGACCTAACTGGTGAAAGTATCAAAAAAGCTAATTTTGATACAATTAATTTGTCAAGAATGTATGTTATGATCATGACAAGAAATAAATATTTTTGTTTGTTTTATTTTTTTTTCTGCAATATTTATGAGGTGACACATGCAAAAGAAGATTAATTTGAAATCTAAAACCCTTTCCGTGGACAAAGGAAATAAAGGTGTTCTTATTTTTGGCAGTTAACATTTCAAAATCCCTTCTCCATGACCTACGGAACAGCTTACAACAATGTTACCTTTTCTATGCTTCATTTCAAAAATCTTGTTTCATAATTCTACGTGGACAGTTCACAGGAGTGTTGACAGAAAAATAATGAATAAATGACAGAAAAAAGTCATAATCATACACACTTATCATTGAAAGAGATATGAGTATGTTGTAATTTTTTTAACATCTTATTTTCTTACATTAGACATTATAATGGATTTTCTTATATTGTGGGAACGCATACAAAATGCCACATCTGATGTTACATAGTTTTAAACACGAATTAAATAAATCATTTACTTTAAATTTTATAATTGATTCAATCACACAGTTACCAAAGTGCAGAAAGTTTAAAAATTAATTCACGTTGCTTAAAATTCATATTTTTTTGTTATCTCCAATTGGTTTTTATGTTACGTCAACCTCTATTTTATATTTGTCGCTTTTAACTTATGATTTAAGAGTTTGATATTTCGTTTGAAAGTAAGCCTGCAATGAATCTATTATTGCATATGTTATTATGAACATATATTCTCATGCTTCGGTATTTTTTACAAAACTAATTTTAAGCCATTGCAAATTACAAATTTAATTTTCTCTAATCAATGCAACGTTTCAAAATTGAATTCTTATCTCAATTTTTTACTGATTAAAAACTTTTTTAATATACAAAAAATAGTATTTTAAAGATAAAAAGATAAACAACACAAAAACTCATAAAAATTTGGACTCTAGAAAATATTTCAAGAACATATGTTGTTATTGTTTCGTATTAATTAATTAATGAAAATACGTTATTTTGTTATTACTCTTCGGTGTAACATTGCAACATGATTCTTCCACTTTTAAGACATCTCTTTAAGTTAACGGAATGGAAAATATTAATAGCAGGGAATATGTATTTTTTTCTTTTACCAGAAAAATTATTTGTTTAAAAAAAATTAATGATTTAGACTTAAAATAATTTAACAACCTACAGTCTATAATTTTGTCCTACAAAACTCTAAATCAATATTTCAAAACTTTAGAAGGAACTTTTTTGTTGAAGAATTCTTTAGATAGTTCTATCTAAAATGTAAATATTTACAAACAACATGATCGGTGAATATGATTTATATTCAAAATCTAATTAAAGTCAATGTATCTAATAATTTTTTACATTTGTTTTAATTTAAATTCATAACTAATATTATACCTTCAATACATGTATGAAAATCAAGAGAAATAATTAGAAATAAAAGATAAATAGGGTAGACCTTTTATATATGGGATTAGCAAAAGAAGAGAGGAGAAAACTTACTTAAAAGCCGTCTTAATTTATTTAGTTTTATTTTTTTGTTAAACAGACAATCTAAGAGGAAAGTGCAACATTATATTATCGGGAAAAATATTTTGTTCTTTTTAGAGCATAAAAAATGTTTTATTTCTACTTAAATTAAAATAATTCTGTTTCATAGATTAGAAATGGATATTTTGCATAAGTATATCACACATGACTTTTTTTCATTAAAATTTTAGAAAAAATAGCTATATAAATATGAGTACATATTAATCCGAATAACCTAATATTAATCCATTTTGACATCTGCATAAGCATATAATATTTTCAGACACTAGCAATTTATTTATATTAAACACTTTTCTTGTGTGTTTCATATGTTGTTCACCTTAGCCTACTCATTGAAGTGGATGTCCCTTCTTTGGCCATTTTGGCACATATACTTTCACATCTTTATATTTAAAACCTTCACATGCTAATCTACTAATTAAATTCTTGAAGTGTTTTGTTACTTAGCATTAGGGCTGGGCATGATTATCCTAACTGTACTAAACTATAGATTATCTATAATATATTATACTATAAAAACTGAACTGCTTTTATTAAAAACTGAATTATACTATTTTGTAGTTCAATTTAAAAAAACTGAACTTTCCTATTAGTAGTTCAGTTTCAGTTAACTTAGTTAACTGTTTTAAAACAGTAAAAAAATATAACTTGATTAAAACAAATTGCTGCTTCACCCAAACATAATGAAAACATATTATTTTTTTTTTATCAAATAACTTATTGAAAAGTGATTTTAAATAAACAAATATCCTAAATTAAATTTCTAAAAGAAAAAGTTTAAGTGTTAGTTTTTAAAAAAAATACTCTAAGAATTTAGATAAACTTTTCAAACTTGTTTCGAAATAGTTTTAAGAAAAAATATATATTTAATACTATTTACAAATTGGTATAAATTATTTTTTTCTCATCATGTAACTTAGTTATTTATATTAATTTATATTTTTATATCCTAATTTTCATAATTATATATCATATTCGTTTATTATTATTTTTATTTTTACTAAAAATTATTATACTATTGAAATTTATAAATGGATAGATTTTGACTAAGATTTTTCTTATCAATTTTTTTTAATGTAATCTATGCAATTAAATTTTATTTAAGTTAAGAATTTAAATAAACTTTTCAAACTTATTCTAAAATAGTTTTAAGATAAAAAAAAGAAAAACACATTTAATATTACAAATTGTTATGGATTATTTTTTCTCATAAAATATGTAACTTAGTTATTTGTATTAATTTATATTTGTATATCCTACTTTTCATAATTATATATCATACTCGTTTATTATTACTTTTATTTTTACTAAAAATTATTATGCTCTTGAAATTTATAAATGAATAGATTTTGACCAAGGTTTTTCTTATAAATTTTTTTAATGTAATCAATGCAATTAAATTTTATTTAAGTTAATAATTTAAATAAATTTTTCAAACTTATTCTGAAATAGTTTTAAGATAAAAAAAAAACATGCAGTTTCTGTATGTTTGCTATACCAATACAAATTGCAGTTTATTTTGATTACTATTGTATGGTTTACCATATGAAATAGTTAACTGCCAATAGAAAAATCCAATTTTTTTTAAATTGAATGGCGAGTACAGTTCAGTTTTTAATAAAAATAGTTTAGTTTTTGTAGTATAGATATAATTTAGTACAATTATGCTAATTATGCCCAACACAATAAATAGTTAACTAAACTGTGAATTATAAAACAATTTACTGAATTGTATTGCAGTTAACTAAACTAAAAAATAGTTCAGTTCAGTTTTTTTGAACTATTTTTTAGTTCAGTCCAGTTTTTTTGAACTATTTAATAGTTAACTATAATTAGTTTATAGTACAGTACAAACAGTACAGTTTGCCCACCCCTACTTAGCATCACCCGAAACTTCCTTTTAGTTATCATCAATTTACATTATAAAAAGAAATCTCACTTTATAAATTAATTTTAACTATTTAAAAGAATGTAATAGAATTATTTAAAATATATTCTAAGTCAAATAAGGTTATTATCTCATAAAACACATGTTAGATTATGCAAAAGTATTTACAATATATAAAAAAGTGAGTTAAGAATTTCAATCAATTATAAATAAAATTAAGTTATATTTTATATATATATATATATATATATATATATATATATATATATATATGAAAAATGTTCTTTTAATAACTTTTTTTGACAATTTTTTGATAACAGCTTATGGATAGCTTGTAATTAGTTCGTTTTAAACATACAAACCAATAAAATAGTACATGTAATCCATTGTCAAAAAATTATTAAAAATATATATATATATATATATATATATATATATATATATATATATATATATATATATATATATAAATAAAAAAAAAAAGTAAAGTTCAATCATCACCTTACAAACATACGCTTTATAGGATTAAACGGTGCATAACACACACGTTAAAACCTAATATCCACAAAAGGAACTATCATTTCCTCATCTAATACACCATAGATTAACTATTCACACACTCTTCAACTATGTTTTTCTTAGTATACTCTCTAGTGTATTACAACATGAAAGCTATTTCCATTATATATTATAATTTCAACAAATATCTATTTATAACTTACTAAGGCAATAAGTCTAAATAAATATTTTCATTAGTTTTATAAATGTTTGAAAACGAGAAATAAAATAAGGATAATTAATAGAAATATAGTTTGTGAAACTTAACCAATTAAACTTGTTATTATTAAAGGTTTAGAATTGTGTGGGTCCATCGTGAGTTATTTACTTACTCCATTCCCTGTTGCCGTGGCAATATAAACCACATCCTCTTTAGTGCTGATGATTTGGCTTCTACCACTACCAGCCTAACATCGTCACATGCATGGACGGTGGTGGCTTCTGTTCTGTACGCAAAGGACATTAAATTAAATAATAACATTTTTAATGGTCCTACGTGCTTTATTAATAATCATACACACCAATGATGCTTTAATATATATATAGTTATATTCCATCATAGCTAAACGAATAAACCTCTTCTTTTACTACCCAATCTTTCCTTGGTATGAAAATCTGACACCCACTAGCACATCCTATGAACCAATTTATACAGTTTTCTTCAAGTGAAGCATGTGGTGGAGATAACACACTGTCAACATGCATGGAGTCATATATATATATATATTTTGTAAGTAAATGCAAGTATCAACTCCTAACTATAGGATAGAAGCATATACTTAATGAAAAATGGAGCAGTTATGGAAGAGAAAGTAACTGAAAAGGAAAGAGAGATGAGAAAGTCTTACATTTGAAAAATGACGATGCTCACCACCTCAGAAATAGTTTGTCACCTCGCACATTATGCGTAGTGGTGGGCTCCTCCTACAAATTCATATGTACATAAATGAATATATTTTGTAAGCCACGAACGACCATTTCGTGCAGTAGAGGTATTACATTGGGACACTCTAGTTTACTTTTGGGTAAAGGTACTGTTACGTTTAGTTTCGTGCCACTCATTGCATTTGTTTTTATCTCTCTTCATGTTAATGTTCATAAAGTCTAGATATTATTTTATTTTAAATAGGTTTTGTTTATGTGGTTCGAACTGCTAGGCATGTTTCAACGCATTGATTATTTAACACATAACCCATGAAATGACTAATACTTACTAACTTGCTGTTTTTAACAACAAGCAGATTCGAGTGGAGAGTATCGAACTATAAATTCACGATTTGGGTTAGTAATCCTTTCATCTACTTAATCACAAGTGTATTGTTTTTAATACACTACATAGAAAGCACTATCTTCTGCTCAAATTTGGTGTGTTGATGCTTAAACTTTTCTACTCTTGCTTTGAAACTTTTGCACTGGGCATGTTTTAGTTGGTTTCTATTTCATACTTTTTTCAGTTGCTCATACTCTTGTACGATCATCAAAGTGCAAATATAGTGCTCATTATTCACTGTTATTGAAGTTTGTTGCAGATTTGAAATTCAGCTAAGATGGACTCTGCTCTCAGGACTGTTGGAGTCAAGTACGAGTGCTTGCTTTTTGGTATGAATGGTGCAACTCTATAACCTTTTAGCCTCTTCATTTAACTTCCCTCCAGCCACCTAGAAAATTTTCCATTGAAATATTGACTCAGTTTTATCTGGTATTGCTTCAGAATTAGCAAACGTTAATTCAGAATTCAAGGCTAAAAGAAAAGAAAGAAACGGAAGAAAATATAGAATTCAATTTGCCTGTTTCAAAAGGGGAAAAAAGGGTTAATGATGGTGTGTTTCCCTCTAAAATAGAAGATGGAACTAATTTCTAATTCCAAATGTTTGTCACAGATATGGATGACACTCTCTACCCGCTGAGCATAGGTCTCAATTTGTTTTGTCGCAAGAACATTCAAGGTACATATTCTAGTGTTATAACAAAATCTTACACAGTCTAGCGTTCAGGTAATCTCATGTGATACAAGTACTATAGTTAACCAATCTTTTACTTTTTGCAGAGTATATGTTAGAACACTTGCATATTGAAGAAGATGAAGTGCCAAAAATGTGCTTGGATTTGTATAGAGAATACGGAACAACTATGGCAGGATTGAAGGTATGAAGATTTGGTGCTGCCCTTATTTTTCTCTTCATCATACTTCTGAAATTGATTCACTGTCAATTATATATGATCTCAGTGAGTTTATACAGTCTGAAGAGAAATCTTTTTCTACCATGTTTCCTCGCAGGTCCTTGGTTATGAATTTGACAACGACGAGTTTCATGCTTACGTTCATGGAAGGTTACCATACGAGAAACTGAAACCTGATCCAGTATTAAGGAATCTTCTGCTTTCCATGCCTCAACGTAAAATAGTATGTCGAGAAAAAAATTAAACCTTATACATTTATAAGTTTGTTCAGTGAAGAAGAGCCTTCCATAATATCCTTTGACTTGAAAATGTTATTTCCAGATATTCACCAATGCAGATCACGCACATGCAGTTAAAGTTCTCAACAGATTGGGTTTGGAAGATTGTTTTGAGGGCGTCATATGCTTTGAAACACTTAATCCTAACAAACAAATCAATTACATGGATTTACCGAATGATAATCATGTTCTCACAGATTTAACAGAGAGTGGATGTTTCAATTCCCAGACTCATATCCTCTGCAAACCCTCTGTGGAAGCCTTTGAAGCTGCTATTCGGATTGCTAATGTGGATCCGAAGAAAACAGTAAGATTCAGCACTACCTAAAAGCGACATAGGATTATTACTTATGGGGTTATTTATATTATTTTTTGTAAAACTCTTGGAATCAATTCATAACAGTTCTATCCTATCTTCTGCAGATTTTCTTTGATGACAGTGTTAGAAATGTTGCAAGTGCAAAAGTAGCTGGACTTCACACTGTTTTAGTAAGCTCTAGTTTGCAATCTATGCATTTTATACAAGAAATTAAATAACTCCACATTCATGTTCATTTGTTATGCAATACTGCAACGTAAGCTAACAAGTAATTGATGGCAGTTGGGTAATTCAGATTTGGTGCCTGGTGCTGATCATGCCCTGAATAGTATTCACAATATCAAAGAAGCATTACCTGAAATATGGGAGATTGAAGAAGGCAACCAACAGCAAAAGATTCAACCCCCAGCAGTGGAAACCATGGTCCTAGCTTGAGTTTTGCTTCGACGAAAGATTTTAGCACACTTATCAAGCAGTCGCGGGGTTTCAACCTAAGCTTGTGTCTATCTAAATTTACAATAAGTTTGAAATCTCTCCATATCATGGCGATGCTTAACTATATAAATCTTCAAGTTGGCACATTGAATGGATGAGAAACTTGTAAATGTATATTGCAGAGCTAAAAAATGGAGGGAGAAAAAAATATACTAATATACTAAATAAGGTTTTTCGTAGGTCTGGTAAATGGTAATACGAGACATGTGTGTTGTGTATCTCTCAGAAATCAATAATTCAGACGCATATAATCATATCAAATATCCATATTCTTACACTCTTTTGAACTTACAATCCTAATTCACAGTTAGAAAATTGTACTGCACTTCAGTGTTAAGATCAAGTATATAGTCAGTTCACTAACCTGTGATTCAAGTCTGTCAACATCCATTTCATCAATGAAATCTACTGACACATCATGGAATTTCTCTAACCATGGAGTCTACAACATACATTAACATCGTTTACTTAGTAAGGTCAAAACATTAACAAATTTTAAGTGGTGTGTCTGTAATGGTTAAAATGGGAAACTTTTGGATGGCTTAGCTAAGCAATTGGGCATTAAAGTAAGTGAATCAACATTGCCAGAAATATTTGTGTATAATGATGGACCAGAAGTTGTTGCAAGTGTATTTTGTCAATGAAGAGAAAAAGAGAGTTCACTATTGATCACCAATTTTGCCAACTGCATCATAAAAAATGGGTTAAAGTAATGCATAACAATTTGAGTTTAAGAAATTAAAGAAGTTTCGTGACAGAAACACAAATTAAATATGAAATTGGATACGTAGAACTTTTTTGACAAAATTACATTTTTAGTTTCTTTTTAATTCTTCATATTTGATTTTGTTTTTTTTAGTCTCATTTTAGAAAATTCACAATTTTGATGTAATACTTAATTTTGTATAGGTTGTTTTTTTCTTTTCAACTTCATGGTAATCCTAACATACTTATCCAAATACTATAAAAATATTTAATTAATTAAAATATGAAAAAGAAAAATAAATAATGAAAAAGAATAAGACACAATTTATAAATTAACATATGTTTTTTTAATCAAAATAAGATATTTCAAACTAAAAATTCATTTTCATATTTATATTTAAGTAAAAATTCATCGTTATTCTCGTTTTTTATATTGAATGATATGAAATTTTTATTTTTATCTCAATTTCTATCGAGTGAAAGGTATATCTTTATTCGTATATCTAATTCTTATTAGAACTTGACAAAATTAATCGAACTGATATGAATTATGAAAAAATATATTGTACTAAAAAGCAATTTTTCTTCATTGAAAAATTATTTCAGAAAAACTGAATTTTTTTATATTTTAACAAACTAAATTGAACTAAACTATCTTTTAAAAACTTTAAAAAATAGAGAAGAATTAATTAAGTAGATAGAAAATATTTATCTTTAAAAGTAAAATTCAGTCAAATATAAGATGGGGTTGACTAGGTCAAAATCGTCCAAATTTCAATAGGGACTGACACTCCAAAAAGGGAGTGTTCGAATTGAAGTTAATGACACTTTTCATATTATATCAGACGTTTATTATGTACCGGGACTTAAGACAAATCTCATAAGCCTAGGACAACTACAAGAGAAGGGTTTCTCTGTCCTAATTCAAAACAGTATGTGCAAGGTTTTCCATCCAGAAGAAGGACTCCTTATACAGACCAATATGAAGGGAAATCGCCTGTTTTATCTATCTACTTCACTCCAGTCCTGCTGCCTTCAAACTGTGGAAATTTCAAAAGCAGAAACTCACTTATGGCATCAGCGATTCGGACATCTAAACTTCAAAAGTCTTGGTACATTAGCTAGCAAACAAATGGTGATAGGATTACCATTTCTAAAGCCACCCAAAGATATTTGCAGTGCCTGTTTGGTAGGCAAACAACATAGAGATACGTTGCCAAAGCAAAGCACATGGCGAGCCTTCACAAAGCTTCAATTAATTCATGCAGATATTTGTGGCCCTATTTCACCATCCTCTCACAGTAACAAAAGGTATATTCTAAGCTTTATTGATGATTATTCACGTAAGGCTTGGATTTATTTCCTGCATGAGAAATCTGAAGCACTTACAGCCTTCAAGAGCTTCAAAGCAAATGTTGAGAAGGAATCTGGTGCCTTTATTACTTGCCTTAGAACTGATAGAGGGGGAGAATTCACTTCCAAGGAATTTTCAGATTTCTGCACTCAACAAGGTATATCCAGGCAATTGACAACTGCTTACACCCCACAACAAAACGGTGTTGTTGAACGGAAAAACCGCACCATCATGAATGTCGTGCATACGGTTTTGCATGAAAAGCAGGTTCCTAAACAGTTTTGGCCTGAAACAATACGCTGGTGTGTCCACGTTCAGAACAGAAGTCCTACAACTGCAGCTCTAAATCATCAAACACCAGAAGAGATGTGGAGTGGTTCAAAACCGAGGGTGGATTATTTTCGAACGTTTGGTTGCATTGCCCATGCTCACGTTCCAGATCATACTAGAAGAAAGCTGGATGATAAAAGTTAGAAATGTATTTTCTTAGGGGTAAGTGATGAATCCAAAGCTTATAAATTATTTAATCCTGTTACAAAGAAAGTTATAGTGAGCAGGAATGTTGTATTTCAAAAAGAGAAAAACTGGAATTGGCAAGATGACTCTCAGAAAAATAAAACAGAAGCTCTTGACTGGGAAGACACAGCCACTACAATAGACGAACACTCTGAACCTGCTTCACAGGAAGTTACAATTAATGATGGTGTAGATCCTGTTATAACAGAATCAAGTTCTGAACATGTTGATACTCCAATGGCAGGGAGGGCAACCAGAATTCGAAGAACTCTCGATTGGATGACAAATTATGAAACTAATTTGGTAATGGAAGAAAGTGATGAATTGTTGGCAACGATGTTGGCAAAATCTGCAGATCCCCAGTCCTTTGAAGAAGCATAGACGAGTCAACAATGGAGAGAAGCAATGAAGGCTGAAATGGAGGCCATTGAGAAAAACAATACATGGCAACTTGTAGATCCACCAGCAGGATCTAAACCCATAGGTCTTAAATGGGTTTACAAGACCAAATTTAATGAAAATGGTCATGTAGAAAAATATAAAGCCAGATTGGTAGTTAAAGGTTATGCTCAAAAGTATGGAAAAGATTATACAGAGGTATTTGCACCTGTAGCTAGACTCGATACAGTGAGAATTTTGATAGCATTGGCTGCACAAAATGCATGGGAAGTATTTCAGCTTGATGTAAAAAGTGCGTTCTTGCATGGTGATCTTAAAGAAGAGGTATATGTTCAACAGCCAGTAGGTTTCATTCAAAAGGGTCGAGAAACTCAAGTTTACCGATTGCAGAAAGCTTTATATGCACTTAAGCAGGCCCCACGAGCTTGGTATAGCAAAATTGAAGCCTACTTTGCCAAAGAAAAGTTTAATCGATGTTCCAATGAACACACATTGTTCACCAAACAAGTTCAGGGTAATATTTTAATAATCAGTCTTTATGTTGATGATTTGCTATTTACTAGAAACAGTAAACATATGTGTGAAGAGTTTAAAAGTTCAATGAAGCTAGAATTTGATATGACTGATCTTGGAAAAATGAAATATTTTCTCGGAATAGAAGTCATACAAAGCAAGGTAGAAATTTTCATTTGTCAAAGAAGATATGCACGGGAGATATTAGCTCGATTCAACATGATAGAAAGCAATCCAGTAAGAAATCCTATTGTACCAGGAACAATATTGTCTAGAGATGAGGAAGGAGTCCCAATAGATACCACAAAGTTTAAGCAAACAATTGGTAGTCTTATGTATCTCACAGTCACTCGACCTGATTTGATGTATGTGGTAAGTTTAATAAGCAGGTACATGACAAATCCAAAGGAATCACATTGGGCAGCGATCAAACGGATCCTGAGATATAAAGGCACAATTGAGTATGGAATCTTTTATCAACAGAGTGGAAGAACTGGTCTTGTTGCCTACAATGAAAGTAATTATGCAGGTGACTTAGATGATCGAAAAAGTACTTCTGGTTCAGTTTTTTTAATGGGTACGGGAGCTGTCTCTTGAGCATCGAAGAAACAACCTGTGGTGAGCTTATCTACAACTGAAGCTGAGTATATTGCAGCGACATTTTGTGCATGTCAATGTATTTGGCTTTGCAGAATTTTAGAACATCTCGGTTCAAAAGAAGAAGGTGCAACATATATCTTATGTGATAACAACTATACTATTCAATTATCCAAAAATCTCGTTTTCATGGAAGAAGTAAACACATTGCGGTAAGATTTCATTTTCTTAGAGATTTGGTTAAAGATCAAGTTATTTGTCTTAGTTATTGTTGCTCTGAAGAACAATTGGCTGATATAATGACCAAAGCATTGAAGCTTGACCAATTTATATAAGAGTCTACGTCGAATGCTTGGAGTTGTGAACATAAGAGAAATAAGCTAAATATATAGCTTAAGGGAGGGAATGTTGGTTATTTTAAATGTTTTAAAATAAATCTCCTATTTATTAGGGAGAATAAGTCATTAGTCAGTTAGCATATTTTATTCCTAGATAGGTGCTGTTTTTAAATTTCAGTAACTGTCCATTATGCAAAGCAGTTGTGATGTATTGGTTTTTTTTTTTTGGCTTTTATAAGCCACACTTGATTAATCAATAAAATATACACTTAGACAAATTTTATTCTACGTATCTATTTTATAACATTAGGTCGAATTTTAATTATGAATGACTCGATCGAATTCAATTTAATTTCAATTGGAATCAACTCAGTTATAAATAGTTCAATTTTTCTAATATAATATGATAGAGTTCAATTTAGTTTAGTTAATTTTGTCCACCTTGATTCTCACTCTTTCTAATATTAATCAAATATTTTAAAAAATTAAAAATAAAAATCTCAATAAAATGATGGTGATATTATAAATGATTTAATTTCAGAAAGATACATTTTCTTTTCTATATCTAAGAACAAAATTATAGTTATATAAATATCTAATCACAGTACAAAATAAAAAATAAATAAAAGGTTAAATAATTATATAAAATAGAAAATAATTACGCTGAACTGAAATTGCATGATAATACAACATCCATTATTGCAAAATGTTTGTAATATAAACTGTAATAATTATAAATGTGTCTCTAATTAGATAAATCATATTGAAAGACTCATAATTTAAAATGGTGGATACTGGTAAGAAATATTCAGACAATAGATTTTGTTACATTATAATAAATAAAACATAACTTGTGATGAAATTACGCTCATAAAAGGTTAGAAAAAAAAACAAAGCTGTATAAAGGTTATATTTTTAATTATTTATAAGTTTTGTAGCGAAACAAAGTTTTTTTTTCAAAATGAAACGAAATAAGAGTTAAAAAAGGTTATATCTGTAATTAACTATGTACTAACAAAATTAGTTATACAATTAATGTTTTCACCTTAACAAGTAAAACCACGCTACGCTTTAAAGATTGTTTTGTGAGCGACAGATTTAACAACATGGTAGTTTTGTGTTTTTGTAAAAGAAAAAGAGTATGGTAGAGGAGAATAGAACACCACAGAAACAATGCGCGCCATTCCAGTTTCCTCAGAATCATACTCAGGTTTTCTATTCCCTCAACCACTCGCTTCCTTTTCCCCTAACTCCATTCCCATAACCCACTCCTCTCTCTTCTTCTTCCACCCTTTTCATTTCAAGATCCATCATTCACTATCCTTTCCCAAACCCTGCTCCTCCAAGTCCACACCTTTCTTGTGCACTGCTGCTTCAGAATCCGACCCCATCACTTTGGGTGATGTGGGGGTTGAAGAGTCGGAAGAGTCCTTAGTTGATGATGGGGTGTGCGTAGAGGTGATGAAACTGGACAAGAACTCGCGCAGAATCGAATCGACAATTTCCATTGAAGCTTCTCTTTCTTCCATTTGGAACATCTTGACCGATTACGAGAGGTTGGCTGATTTCATTCCTGGCCTAGTTGTCAGTCAGTTGCTCCAAAAGGGTGACAATTATGCCCGTCTTTTGCAGGTTCCTCTCTATCACGTGTTGTGCTCCAAATAGGGTTCTTAAAGTTTGATTGTTTTTTTGGAAATTAGTTGCATTTTCTTGACATTAGTTGCATTTTCTTGGCTGTTTGTTTCACGCTGCATTGTACTGATTTGATTAATCTCAAATAAGGTACCAGGGTTGTTTTAGGCTTGCTTTCATTTTCTGAATGAAAAGTTCTTGATTCTTTATTAATTTGGAGATGTAATTGGAGTATCTCTTTATGTTCTTGTTGAAATTTATTTGTATTGGCCAACTTTTTATAAAAAGAGTCAAACTTTTTATAAGATTACATTGTTTCCTCTGAGTTGCAACCTTTACAAATTAGTCTCACTGTATGTTTTATATTACTGTTACCTGAACTAAAAATTGACATCATTTGAAGTATTTTCTTACCTAATGTATTTGACTTGAACTATATTTGTTATTGTTACATTACCTGAACAGATTGGACAGCAAAATATAGCATTTGGGGTAAAATTCAATGCTAAAGGAATTGTAGATTGTTATGAGAAAGAATTGGAGACTCTTCCTACTGGTATTAAGCGTGAAATTGAATTCAGGATGATTGAAGGAGATTTTCAACTCTTTGAAGGAAAATGGTCTATTTTTCAGGTAGGAATTAATATGTTCCCTTGATTTCAGAATTCTTCTGGATCCAGGATAATATATACCACATCAATTTGCATAATGTGAGGCACTTTATCATAATTATTTTTCAAAGGTCAAACCTTTTTTTTCTGAGATTGACATTGTGAAATTCTACCTGCATCATTCATGGCTGACCTTCCTTGGCGAAAAACTAGGAGTGGAGGATGATATCATAGCTTGGAAACTTAAGTTTAGTGATTATTTTAGTCTGTTGACTAAGATGTTATTATGATTTATGCAAAACTGGACAGCTAGTATTTATTTTGACAAAAAGATGTCTCCTTTGCTTTTAGCTATTGACAAAAAGGAATCCCCTTTGTTTTTAACTTGTTTCAATATTCATTTTGAAAGATGTTGAAATTTTATACTATTTTAAAACCACGTATTCAACGGGGTTGTTAACATCCTATGCAAAATTAATCAACCAATTGTAATGGTTTTGCAGCATTCGAACAGTGAAAATTGTGAGCAGTCTCAAGTCCGAGGAGTTAGTACAACTCTCTCATACGTTGTTGATGTTAAGCCGAAGCTGTGGTTGCCTATTCGTATCATAGAGGGTAGACTTTGCAATGAGATAAAAATGAACCTTGTATCAGTCAGGAACGAAGCTCAAAAAGAGCTAGTTGTGTAATTCATGATATATTGTGGATCATACAAAATTAATACAAGTCCACTTTACTCCTTGCTCATTGGTAAATCTTCAAGCTTGTGGTCTTAAATGCCCTCTATGTAAAAATTTCTTCAAGGTCCGCCGACCCTGATCTTTACATTGAAGGTTGAATCAATGTTTCATTTTAGACTTGAATTTTGGGTTTGAACTAACTAAAATTGGGGTGGTTCCTAGTATTAGAGTTAATTAAGGTTCTCATGAGTTAGCTTAAGTTCATGATGTATATAAAATCAGTCCGTGTGTAATATTTTTTTATAAGATTTTTTTTCAATGAATTTATATGAACTTAGGCAGGGCTCAAGACAATGATTTTGTAAATTTTCATCCACATTGCCGCAGCATGGTTTATCTGTTTCATCCACATTGCCGCAGCATGGTTTATCTGTTATTCACACAGGTATCTGGTTCTTCACCGATTACTTACATGATCTTAATTGGATCTAATATGAATTGTGTTGATCAAGTTCTGTTGAACATATAGTCATTATTTGAATTAAAGGCTTTTTGTTTTGCGAAACAACAGTTTTCAGATGTGAGTGTCTACTGATGCAAACTAAGGTAATTGTTTGGACACTCGAAGGTCTACAATTGGTTTTTGTGTCTTCCTTGATAACTATCTGTATTCTTAGAAATTTATCAAAACGGGCATTATGTCAAATCTTCAACTCAATCAAAATATTATGATTTTATCCTCAATAGCTTGAGAAGTAATGTATATGTATTAATTGCTCAATTTTAAAGTTTTTGCTGATATATTTATGCTCTTTTATGATAATAAATTTTTTATTCTTAGTTTCCAATATCTTCCTTAATAAGTAGTTTAAGCATATAGATATTGATTGTCATTTTATTAGTGAATTAGACTAGAATTAACTACTAACCTTGATTACTGTGAAAACTCAACCTGAATTAATTGTTGTGTTTACAAAAGCTCTTCATGTAGAAAGAACAGAGGAGAAAATGAACAAGAAGTATAGCAAGGGACAGAGAGTGGAGAAGGCCTTGCAATATTCTTAAAGAGACTAAATGATCAATGCTGTCACAACTGTTTATGGGTTAGGCCTTCTCACTTCCTTTCTTCGCTTACAAATCCATAATCTTTTACAATTCCGTACAAGATAAAAAATCCATAATATTTCTAGTTTCTTGCTTTCTTTCTTTATGTTTCAGTGCGTTTTTCATTTCTTTTTTTCGTTTTGAGTTCTTTCTTGTTATATTCTCTGGTTTATTTTTTTTTTTCTTTCTTCCATTCTTTCTTGTTTATGTGTTTCCCTTCCTGCGTACATGATTTTTCATTTTCTTTCATAATTGATTCTTGCTTCTTTTCTTTCTTAGTTTTTTGGTTTCTTTATTTTCTTCCTTTCTCGCTTTTTCTTTTATTGATTTCTTGGTTGTTTCCTTGGTTTTTCTTTTTTTTCCCATTATCTTTCATGCTTGCTTTCTTGTTTTTGTTTCTTTTGTTCTTTAATTTTTTAATGTTTACTTCACTCCTTTCACCCCTTCTAACATTTTCACTAAGTAAATCCTAGGTAGAGCTGTCAACGTTTTTTTTGGCTCCAAGGCCAACCCTGGCCTCTTTTACAATCAGCCAATTTTTTTTTAACCCATGTTAGAGGGGGCTTTTCTAAAGCTCCTGGCCCCCACAACCCCATGAAATTGGTTGGGATTCAATTAGGGACGGGTTAGCCCCTAACCCCCAAAACATTTTGTTTTTTTTCGAGATATTCCCGTTTGCTCTGAAGAAACACTTCTCTGCATGCTGGAACGCTAGACTATTGCCATTTACGTCTGAGGAAACCCTTGTATACGAATTCAGAGTCGGCAACATCAACTTTGCTTGAACTGCAAAACTCAATTCTACCGTTTTCTTAATCACCCTCTTGCTTGTCTATTTCACACTGCCCATTTTGGAGGTATCCACTCCGTTTCTCATGAAATCATGAAATTTTATTTTGAAATTATAAATTCAGTTTAGTTTCTTATCTTTTTATCTACCTGTTCATGAACATGTTTAATTTATATTATCTTCTTATTCATGAACAAATCTCTTACTATTTCTTCTTCCGATACTGGTGATTCATAACCTCATCCCCAACTCCAACTTTCATTTCTATGTTTCTTATTCTTTTGATGTTTGTTTTATTGGGTGTTTGCCTGTTTGATGTTAATTTAATTAATTCAATATCTTTGCATGTTTGTGTTTTCAAGGATGAAGGTTCTGGGAAAGTTGTTAAAGAACTTCTTGTTCCTGAATTTAAGTGGGTGCTTGCTTCATCCAAATTTTGTGTTAAAAAGTTGAAATAAGTTTGCTAATGTTCTGTGTTTGTTTTCATTATGAAAGATGTTTAGTCGATATAGAATATTTGTCTTTTCTTTGTTTAAGAAGATTCAAAACGTGTTTTTTTCCTGTCAAAATGTGAATGGTTGGTACCTACCTTTATAACTATCTTACCGGTGCTAGTGCATTGAATAAACTTTTGTTGGCATCCTATAAATTCTGCTCTTCTTGCGTTCCCTGATGATATTGACACCATTTCAGCCGTTTTCTTTTTGGAAATACAAGTTGAAATGTTCCCAAGGCGTGACTTTGAAATGTCATTTTTTCATTATAAACAACTTGAATTCTGCACCTCTTAGTTGAAACTTGAAAATGTACTTTACATTAATTTTTCTATGTTCTCTTAAGTAGCTTTCTTTTACTGTTTTTGTTTTGATGCAAATACAAATTTAGTTCATTGGCTTACTATTGTGATTTATAAAAACAAGCTTGGGGTTATAAGCACATTTGGATTGTCTTTAGTGATATTATATGATGCCATGTTTTTGAATTGATTATTATTTTGCAGAATATGAAACACAAAAGCATTGTAAAGTATCTTGGATCTTGTAAGACCAAAATTCACCTGCACATAGTTCTTGAGTAAGTGGGTTCTACTCTTTTACAACATTCTTCTGGCTGTGTGCATGCAGAATGATTTCATCTCTATGTTATTCGAGCAATGTGTAGGCAGAAGATTTTTATTATCATATAAATAAAAATATCTTATTTTTAAGTTTGTTTTCATATTACCCGAAGTTTGACAAGGAACTATATGAATATTATCTTTCCTTTTTCTCATTAGTGGCAATGGATGGAATAACTGAAAGAGAAAGCCAAAGTTGCTTCACTATTGTTTAGTGTTTACCCTTCTTTGGTTTTTGATTATGATGAAGCTTCTTCGTTTCTTTTCTACTGTAGTTTTCCTTGGTGCACATTGGCACAAAAAATAAGTATGTAACCTGAGCATTTTCCAAAGCTAAGGACGTAATAGAAGAACTTAAATGCATTGAGGCTGTCTCATGTATACAGATTTTGAAATGTACTCTTTACTTTCATTCATGTAATTTATAATTCTACTTTTGATACGTGCTATGTTTTCAAATTTGAAATCTTCTCTTTTCCACTGTAGTGTTAAACGAAGGTGAAAGTAAAGGTAGAAGATCACGACATATGCTTGGGTTGGAAGGTTCTTTTACTCACTCTTTTCTACTCTGTTGTAAGTTCATTGTTTCCACATTAGTGATGAAGTTCGTCTTCTGAATGGTCAAGTCAAATACGAGTGAATTAAAGTTTACATTTGAAAAAAACTAAGTTAAAAATATTCAGAAATGGATGTTTTAAGAAATTTGGTGAACATATATGTAATATCATACTGATTAATTAATTGAATGTAGTTATCCATGATGATAACAAGTTGCAGCCAAGTGGATGGTTGGAATGATGAAGAAACAAAGATGAAAGTGAAAGTGGGTTTTGAGAATTCAAAGAATGGTCTTCGGAAAGGGACTGTTACTCTTATTCACTAATGGACATTGCCACAGATCAGTTTTACTCACTTGTTTTTGCATTATGGAAATTTTATACGGCATTGTAGATTTGGTTGTCATCCATTAACTCTAAAGATGCTGTTTTTGACACAAGATTGATTATTTCCTCATTTTACAGTGCTATTTTTTGCAATCTCTGTCGTTTTTGAGTTTTTCTGCATAATTCTATACGCATTTTACTTCCCTAAGTTGTCCATAGTAAAATATTACTGTTCAAAGGCTCCTTTAGAAGGATCAAAAACTGTATCAGCTGATCTTGTAGCTGTCGGCATTCATAACGAGACCAACAACCAAGTAATGTAACAGCTGTTAAAGAAATTAATAAACTAAGCTCCAGGAAATTTATTACAGTTTCTCTACATAAAATTTGGTAAAAAAGAAGGTCCATGGGCTGGCCTGACCCATACCTTAAACTACAAACCCTAACCCTAACAATAAATCATAATTCTAACCACAACCCCTAACACCAAACCCTAAACTAAAAACTAACATTAACCCTTAACCCTAAATCCTAGTCCTAAACCCTCACCCTAACCTTAACCCTTACCCTAACCTTAACCCTTACCCTAACCTTAACCCTAAACCTAACCTTAACCCATACCCTAACCTTAACCCTAAACCTAACCCTATACCTTAACGCTAAACCCTAACCCTAAACCTTAACCATAAACCTTACCACTAATCCTAACCTTAAACCCCAAACCCTCAACCATAAACCCTAATCCTAATCCTAAACCATAAACCCTAAACTCTAAACCCTAAACCCTAACCCAAACCCTAATCCCTCAACCTTGAACCCTCAACCCAAACCCTAATCCCTCAACCTTGAACCCTCAACTCAACCTACAACCCGCATCCTAAATCCTAACACTGAACCCTCAACCCCCATCCTAAATCCTCACCCTGAACTCCAACCCTAACCTTAACTGTAAACCCTCACCTTAAATCTAACCGTAAACCCTAACCCTCAACCCTTGACCCTCGACCCTCAACCCTCAGCTCTACACCCTCAGTCTTAAACCCTAAACCCTAAAACCTTAAACCCTAAACACTAAACCCTCAACCTTCAACCCTAAACCATAAACCCTAAACCCAAAACGTTGATCCTAAACCCTAACTCTAATTCTACACTATAATCCCTGACTCTAACCCTAAACTCTCACCCTAAACCCTCACCCTAACCTTAACCCTAAACACTCACCCTAACCTTAACCCTAAACCTAACCCTAAACTCTAACCTTAAACCTTAATCCTAATCCTAACCCTAAACCTTAACCTTAATTGTAATCCTAAACCCTAACACTAACCCTAAACCCTAAACCCTAACACTAACCCTAAACCCTAAACCCTAACCCTAACCCTAAATTGTAACTCTATCCCTAACACTAAGCCGTAACCCTAAACTCGAAATATAACCCTAACCTTAACCCTAAACTCAAACCCTAAACTCCAAACCTTAAACCCTAAATCCTCAACCCTACACCCTACACCCTACACCTAATGCTAAAACCTCGACCCTGGACACCGGACCCCTTACCCTTACTCCAACCCTAAACCCTCACCCTAAATCCTAATCCTAAACCCTCACCATAACCTTAATCCTAAACCCTAACCCTAAACCTTAACCCTAATCCTAACCCTAAAACCTAACCCTAACCGTAAACCCTAACCATAACCCTAACCCTAAATCGTAACTCCATCCGTAATGATAAACCCTAACCCTAACTCTAGATAGTTTACTTTGCTTCTCTATAATGTAACTCATGGTATTTTTACCCAACTGCCCGGAAATTGCTATGTAAACAAGAGGGCATTATTGAGTAACAAGTTGTAGAGCTGTCCAGTGCTTCATTCTTTCGTTTTGTTCTGTCTTGAATTTTTAGGAAATAAACATAGAAAAAGTGTTTTTAAATGAGTGAATGTTTAGAAAACAAGCTCCTTTTTGGTATAAAATCAAATACAGGTTAGGCATCAATTCTGGGTGATGACAATGGCGTGATGCATTATGATGTATATACAACTTAGAAGTACATGAATACCAATGTTAGCGAATGTTATGTATTACGCACTTTTTTGGTGCAGATTTTAATCTGGAAATCAAAATGTGACCATATGCTTATATTACTATTATAATTTTGGTGACAAAGAATGATTCAGGTTAAAGTCAAACATGTAATATACATGTATTAATTGTTCTTTTATGATAATAAATTTTTTATTCTCCTAGTTTCCAGTATCTTCCTTAATAAGTAGTTTAAGCATATAGATATTGATTGTCATTTTATTAGTGAATTAGGCTAGAATTAACTATTAACCTGAATTAATTGTTGTGTTTACAAAAACTCTCCATGTAGAAAGAACAAAGGCGAAAATGGACAAGAAGGATAGCAAGGGACAGAGTGGAGAAGGCTTTGCAATATTCTTACAGAACCAAAGGATCAATGCTGTCACAAGTGTTCATGGGCTATGTTTTCTCACTTCCTTTCTTCTCTTACTAATCCATAATCTTTTACAATTCCTTACAAGATAAAAAATCCATAATATTTCTAGTTTCTTGCTTTCTGTCTTTTTGTTTCATTGCTTTTTTCCTTTTTTTTTTAATTTTTGCGTTCTTTCTTGTTATATTATCTTGTTTATTTTTTTCTTTCTTCCATTCTTTCTTGTTTATGTGTTTCCCTTCCTGCTTTCATGATTTTTCATTTTCTTTCATAATTGATTCTTGCTTCTTTTCTTTCTTAGTTTTTTGGCTTTCTTTATTTTCGTCCTTTCTCGCTTTTTCTTTTATTGATTTCTTGGTTGTTTCCTTCGTTTTTCTTTTTTTCCCATTATCTTTCATGCTTGCTTTCTTTTTTTTTTTGTTTGTTTTGTTCTTTATTTGTTTTTCTTTATTTTTTTAATGTTTACTTCACTCCTTTCATCCTTCTAACATTTTCACTTAAGTTCATGATGTATATAAAATCAGTCCGTGTGTAATACTTTTTTACAAGATTTTTTTTTCAATGAATTTATATGAACTTAGGCAGGGCTGAAGACAATGATTTTGTAAATTTTCATCCACATTGCCGCAGCATGGTTTATCTGTTATTCACACAGGTACCTGGTTCTTCACCGATTACTTACATGATCTTAATTGGATCTAATATGAATTGTGTTGATCAAGTTCTGTTGAACTTATAGTCATTATTTGAATTAAAGGCTTTTTGTTTTGCAAAACAACAGTTTTCAGATGTGAGTGTCTACTGATGCAAACTAAGGTAATTGTTTGGACACTAGAAGGTCTACGTTTGGTTTTTGTGTCTTCCTTGATAACTATCTGTATTCTTAGAAATTTATCAAAAGGGGCCTTATGTCAAATCTTCAACTCAATCAAAATATTATGATTTTATCCTCAATAGCTTGAGAAGTAATGTATATGTATTAATTGCTCAATTTTAAAGTTTTTGCTGATATATTTATGCTGTTTTATGATAATAAATTTTTTATTCTCTTAGTTTCCAATTAATTCCTTAATAAGTAATTTAAACATATAGATATTGATTGTCATTTTATTAGTGAATTAGGCTAGAATTAACTACTAACCTTGATTAATGTCAAAACTCAACCTGAATTAATTGTTGTGTTTACAAAAACTCTTCATGTAGAAAGAACAGAGGAGAAAATGAACAAGAAGGATAGCAAGGGAGAGAGTGGAGAAGGCCTTGCAATATTCTTACAGAGACCAAAGGATCAATGCTGTCACAAGTGTTTATGGGCTGTGTCTTCTCACTTCCTTTCTTCTCTTACTAGTCCATAATCTTTTACAATTCCGTACAAGATAAAATATCCATAATATTTCTAGTTCTTGCTTTCTTTCTTTTTGTTTTATTGCTTTTTTCCTTTTTTTTTTTTCATTTTTGCGTTCTTTCTTGTTATATTCTCTTGTTTATTAGTTTCTTTCTTGAATTCTTTTTGTGTTTCCCTTCTTGCTTTCATGATTTTTTATTTTCTTTCATTATTGATTCTTGCTTCTTTTCTTTCTTAGTTTTTTGGTTTCTTTATTTTCTTCCTTTCTTGCCTTTTCTTATTTCCTTCGTTTTTCTTTTTTTCCCATTATCTTTCATGCTTGCTTTCTTTTTTTTTTTTTTTTGTTTTGTTCTTTATTTATTTTTCTTTATTTTTTTAATGTTTACTTCACTCCTTTCATCCCTTCTAACATTTTGGCTTAGTAAATCCTAGGTAAACCCTACCTAAACCCTGGGTACACCCTAGGTAACACATAAACCCTAAGTACATTAAACCACAAACCCTAACCCTAACAATAAAATATAATTCTAACCACAACCCCTAACACCAAACCTTAAACTAAACACTAACACTAACCCTTAACCCTAAATCCTAGTCCTAAACCCTCACCCTAACCTTAACCCTAAACCTAACCCTAACCCTAAACCTTAACCATAAACCCTAACCCTAAACTTGACCACTAATCCTAACCCTAAACCACAAATCCGAAATCCTAAACCGCAAACCCTAAATCATAAACCCGAAACCCTAATCCTAACCATAAACCCCAAACCCTAATCCCTCAACCCGCATCCTAAATCTTGACACTGAACCCTCAACCCCAATCCTAAATCATGACCCAGAACATCAACCCTAACCTTAACCCTAAACCCTCACCCTAAACCTAACCTTAAACCTTAACCCTCAACCCTCGACCCTCAACCTTAAACTCTAAACCCTAAACCCTAAACTCTAAACATTAAACCCTCAACCATTAACCCTCAACCCTAAACCCTTAACCCTTAACCCTAAACCCCAAACGCTGATCCTAAATCCTAACCCTGACCCTAAACTCTAATCCCTTACTCTAACCCTCACCTTAACACTAAATGCTCACTCTAACATTAACCCTAAACCTAACCCTAAACTCTAACCCTAAACCTTAATCATAATCCTAACCCTAAACCGTAACCTTAACCCTAAACCCTAAACCTAACCCTAGATCGTAACTTTATTCCTAACTCTAAACCTTAACCCTAAACTTGAAACATAACCCTACCCGTAACCCTAAACTCAAACTCTAAACTCCAAACGCTAAACTCCAAACCCTAGACCCTGGTCCCTGGACCCTGGTCCCTGGTCCCTGGACCCTGGACCCTGGACCCTGGACCCTGGACCCTGGACCCTGGACCCTGGACCCTGGACCCTGGACCCTGGACCCTGGACCCTGGACCCTGGACCCTGGACCCTGGACCCTGGACCCTGGACCCTGGACCCTGGACCCTGGACCCTGGACCCTGGACCCTGGACCCTGGACCCTGGACCCTGGACCCTGGACCCTGGACCCTGGACCCTGGACCCTGGACCCTGGACCCTGGACCCTGGACCCTGGACCCTGGACCCTGGACCCTGGACCCTGGACCCTGGACCCTGGACCCTGGACCCTGGACCCTGGACCCTGGACCCTGGACCCTGGACCCTGGACCCTGGACCCTGGACCCTGGACCCTGGACCCTGGACCCTGGACCCTGGACCCTGGACCCTGGACCCTGGACCCTGGACCCTGGACCCTGGACCCTGGACCCTGGACCCTGGACCCTGGACCCTGGACCCTGGACCCTGGACCCTGGACCCTGGACCCTGGACCCTGGACCCTGGACCCTGGACCCTGGACCCTGGACCCTGGACCCTGGACCCTGGACCCTGGACCCTGGACACTGGACCATAACCTTAACCATAAACCCTTACCCTAAACCTTAACCCTAATCCTAACCCTAAACCTTAATTCTAATTCTAACCTTAAAACCTAACCCTAACCCTAAACCTAAATCATAACTCCATCCGTAATGCTTAACCCTAACCCTAACTCTAGATAGTTTGTTTTGCTTCTCTATAATGTAACTAGTTGTATTTATCACCCCGCCGGCGGAAATTGATATGTAAACAAGAGGGCATTACTGAGTAACAAGTTGCAGAGCTGTCATGTGCTTCATTCTTTCGTTTTGTTCTTTCTAAAAGTTTTAGAAAGCAAACATAGAAAAAGTGTTTTTAAATGAGTGAATGTTTAGAAAACAAGCTCCATTTTGGTATAAAAGCAAATACAGGTTAGGCATCAATTTTGGGTGATGACAATGGCATGATGCATTGTGTTGTATGTACAACTTAGAAGTACATGAATACCAATGTTAGCGAGTGATATGTATTATGCACTTTTTTGGTGCATATTTTAATCTGGAAATCATAATGTGACCATATGCTTATATTACTATTATAATTTTGGTGACAAAGAATGATTCAGGTTAAAGTCAAACATTTAATAAGATTACATTGTTGCAAGGCCAACCATGGTTTTAGCTAATTTATTCCTGAGTTGCAACCTTTACAAATTAGTCTCACTGTATGTTTTATATTACTGTTACCCGAACTAAAATTTGACATAATTTGAAGTATTTTCTTACCCAATGTATTTAACTTGAACTATATTTGTTATTGTTACATTACCTGAACAGATAGGACAGCAAAATATAGCATTTGGGAGTAAAATTCAACGCTAAAGGAATTGTAGATTGTTATGAGAAAGAACTGGAGACTCTTAGTACTGGTATTAAGCGTGAAATTGAATCCAAGACGATTGAAGGGGATTTTCAACTCTTTGATGGAACAAATCCACTTTACTCCTTGCTCATTGGTAAATCTTGAAGCTTGTGGTCTCAAATGCCCTCTATGTAAGTTCTTCAAGGTGCGCCCACCCTGATCTTTACGTTGAAGGTCGAATCAATGTTTCATTTTAGACTTGAATGTTGGGTTTGAACTAACTAAAATTGGGGTGGTTCCTAGTATTAGAGTTAATTAAGTTTCTCTTGAGTTAGCTAAGTTCGTGACGTATATCAAATCAGTCCGTGTGTAATACTTTTTTACAAGATTTTTTATTGAATGAATTTACATGAACTTAGGCAGGGCTCAAGACAATATTTTGTAAATTTTCATCCACATTGCCACAACATGGTTTATCTATTATTCACACAGGTATCTGGTTCTTCACTGATTACCTTACTTGTTTATGTACATGATCTTAATTGGATCTATTATGAATTATGTTGATCAAGTTCTGTTGAAGTTATAGTCATTATTTGAATTAAAGGCTTTTTGTTTTGCAAAACAACCGTTTTCAGATGTGAGTGTATACTGATGCAAACTAAGGTAATTGTTTGGACATTAGAAGGTCTACATTTGGTTTTTGTGTCTTCCTTGATAACTATCTGTATTCTTAGAAATTTATAAAAAGGGGCAGGCATTATGTCAAATCTTCAACTCAATCAACATATTATGATTTTATCCTCAATAGCTTTGAGAAGTAATATACATGTATTAATTGCTCTTTTATGATAATAAATTTTTTATTCTCCTAGTTTCCAGTATCTTCCTTAATAAGTAGTTTAAGCATATAGATATTGATTGTCATTTTATTAGTGAATTAGGCTAGAATTAACTATTAACCTGAATTAATTGTTGTGTTTACAAAAACTCTCCATGTAGAAAGAACAAAGGCGAAAATGGACAAGAAGGATAGCAAGGGACAGAGTGGAGAAGGCTTTGCAATATTCTTACAGAACCAAAGGATCAATGCTGTCACAAGTGTTCATGGGCTATGTTTTCTCACTTCCTTTCTTCTCTTACTAATCCATAATCTTTTACAATTCCGTACAAGATAAAAAATCCATAATATTTCTAGTTTCTTGCTTTCTTTCTTTTTGTTTCATTGCTTTTTTCCTTTTTTTTTTTTTAATTTTTGCGTTCTTTCTTGTTATATTATGTTGTTTATTTTTTTCTTTCTTCCATTCTTTCTTGTTTATGTGTTTCCCTTCCTGCTTTCATGATTTTTCATTTTCTTTCATAATTGATTCTTGCTTCTTTTCTTTCTTAGTTTTTTTGGCTTTCTTTATTTTCGTCCTTTCTCGCTTTTTCTTTTATTGATTTCTTGGTTGTTTCCTTCGTTTTTCTTTTTTTCCCATTATCTTTCATGCTTGATTTCTTTTTTTTTGTTTGTTTTGTTCTTTATTTTTTTAATGTTTACTTCACTCCTTTCATCCTTCTAACATTTTCACTTAAGTTCATGATGTATATAAAATCAGTCCGTGTGTAATACTTTTTTACAAGATTTTTTTTCAATGAATTTATATGAACTTAGGCAGGGCTCAAGACAATGATTTTGTAAATTTTCATCCACATTGCAGCAGCATGGATTATCTGTTATTCACACAGGTATCTGGTTCTTCACCGATTACTTACATGATCTTAATTGGATCTAATATGAATTGTGTTGATCAAGTTCTGTTGAACTTATAGTCATTATTTGAATTAAAGGCTTTTTGTTTTGCAAAACAACAGTTTTCAGATGTGAGTGTCTACTGATGCAAACTAAGGTAATTGTTTGGACACTAGAGGGTCTACAATTGGTTTTTGTGTCTTCCTTGATAACTATCTGTATTCTTAGAAATTTATCAAAACGGGCATTATGTCAAATCTTCAAATCAATCAAAATATTATGATTTTATCCTCAATAGCTTGAGAAGTAATGTATATGTATTAATTGCTCAATTTGAAAGTTTTTGCTGATATATTTATGCTCTTTTATGATAATAAATTTTTTATTCTTAGTTTCCAATATCTTCCTTAATAAGTAGTTTAAGCATATAGATATTGATTGTCATTTTATTAGTGAATTAGGCTAGAATTAACTACTAACCTTGATTACTGTCAAAACTCAACCTGAATTAATTGTTGTGTTTACAAAAGCTCTTCATGTAGAAAGAACAGAGGAGAAAATGAACAAGAAGTATAGCAAGGGAGAGAGTGGAGAAGGCCTTGCAATATTCTTACAGAGACTAAATGATCAATGCTGTCACAACTGTTTATGGGTTATGTCTTCTCACTTCCTTTCTTCTCTTACAAATCCATAATCTTTTACAATTTCGTACAAGATAAAAAATCCATAATATTTCTAGTTTCTTGCTTCTTTCTTTGTTTCAGTGCGTTTTTCATTTCTTTTTTTCGTTTTGAGTTCTTTCTTGTTATATTCTCTGGTTTATTTTTTTTTTCTTTCTTTCATTCTTTCTTGTTTATGTGTTTCCCTTCCTGCGTACATGATTTTTCATTTTCTTTCATAATTGATTCTTGCTTCTTTTCTTTCTTAGTTTTTTGGTTTCTTTATTTTCTTCCTTTCTCGCTTTTTCTTTTATTGATTTCTTGGTTGTTTCCTTGGTTTTTCTTTTTTTTTCCCGTTATCTTTCATGCTTGCTTTCTTGTTTTTGTTTCTTTTGTTCTTTAATTTTTTAATGTTTACTTCACTCCTTTCACCCCTTCTAACATTTTCACTAAGTAAATCCTAGGTAGAGCTGTCAACGTTTTTTTTGGCTCCAAGGCCAACCCTGGCCTCTTTTACAATCAGCCAATTTTTTTTTAACCCATGTTAGAGGGGTCTTTTCTAAAGCTCCTGGCCCCCACAACCCCATGAAATTGGTTGGGATTCAATTAGGGCCGGGTTAGCCCCTAACCCCCAAAACATTTTGTTTTTTTTCGAGATATTCCCGTTTGCTCTGAAGAAACACTTCTCTGCATGCTGGAACGCTAGACTATTGCCATTTACGTCTGAGGAAACCCTTGTATACGAATTCAGAGTCGGCAACATCAAACCATCAACCCTTAACCTCCAACCCTAAACCCCCAACCTCCAACCCTAAATCTTCAACCATCCATCCCCAACCTTTATCCCAAATCCAAAACCCCAAACTCCCATCCTTCAACCATTAAACCCTAAACTCCCAACCTTCAATCCTAAAATACTGAACCCCTAATCCTAAACCCTAAGCTCTAAACCCGAAACTCTCAACATGAAACCCGAATTCCAAAACTCGAAACCTGAAACCCTCAACCCGCAACCCTTTACCTGCAACCCGAAACCATCAACCCTTAACCACCAACACTCAACCCTAAACTAAAACCCTTAACCCTAAAGCCTAAAACCCTAAACCCTGAACCATAAACCTTAAATTCTACACCTTACATCCTAAATCCTAACCTCTGAACCCGCAACCCTAACCCTAAAATCTAAACCGGAAAACCCAAACCCTCAACCCTATACCCAAACCCTCAACCCTCAACCCTCAACCCTCAACCATTAACCCCCAGCCCGAAACCCGACTCAAACCCTAAACCCTAACCCTTAAACCTTAATTTTTATTTACTAAACCTAAACTTAAACCCTAAACCCTAAATTCTAAACACTAGACCCCCAACCCTCAACCCGACCTAAACCTTACAACCAAAACCCTAACTCTAAAACCGTAATCTCTAATCCCTGAACCTAATCCTAAACCCTAAATCTTAAACCCACAACCCATAACTCTCAAACATCTACCATCAACCCTTAACCCCAAACCCTCAACCTTCAACCCTCAACCCTCAACCCCACCCTCCAACCCTCAACACTCAACCCTCAACCCTTAACCTTCAACCATCAAATCATTAACTCCCAACCTTCAACCTTGACTACCCACTACCCCAACCCCCAACCCACGACCCATGATCCACGACCCTCGACCCATGACTTATGTACGTCAGTTGTCGGGCCACGACCCATGACCAACGACGAAGAACTCTGACACTTGTCCCTCCACCCACGGTCGGTGACAGACGACCCACGGTCCACGACCCACGACCCTCGACCCCGGACCCTCAACCATCGGCCATGGCCCACGACTCACGAACCTTTAACTTCGACCCTCGACCCTTGCTTCTTGACCTCAACCATTGACCCTCAACCCTCAATCGTCGATCCTTAACCCTCAACCCTCGACCCTCAATCCTTGATCCTCAACCCGCGACCCTCGACCCACTACCCACGACCCATGACTCTTGACCCATGACCCTCGACTCTCGACCTGTGACCCTCGACCCAAGACACTTGTCATCAGTCCCTTGCCGCTCCTCGCTCGTTCGTCGTCCCTCGTTCCTCGTCGCTCCTCGCTCGTCCCTTGTCCCACGTCCCATGTCCCACGTACCTCGTCCCTCATCCCTCGTCCCTCAACCCTCGACCCTCCACCTTCGACCCTCGACCCTCCACCTTCGATCTTCGACCCTCCACCCTAGACCTATGACCCATGTACGTTGGCCTTCGGCCCATGACTTACGACCCAAGACCTATGACACGATCCTCGACCCACAACCCAGGACACACAACCCAGGACCCACGACCTAAGACCCTCGATCCTTGATCTTTAACCCTCGACCCACGACCCCACAACCCACGACCCCACAACCCACGACCCTCAACCCATGACGCTCAATCCACGACCCACGAGACACAACCCATGACCCTCGACCCACGACCCACGATGCTTGACCCTCGAGCCTCGACCCTCAACCGTCGACCTTCGACCCTCCACCCTCGGCCCTTGACCCTTGACCCTCGATTCACGACCCACAACCTACGACCCATGACCCATGAACGTCAGTCGTCGTCCCACGCCCTATGACCCACGACCCACCACACACGACCCACAACCCTAGAGCCTCGACCATCGACCCTAAACTTAACCCTAACCATAACCCTAAACCTTAAACTCTAATCCCTAAATCATAACCCTAAACCTTAACACTAACCTCAACCCTATCCCTAAACCATAACCCTAACCCTAAACCCTTATCATAACCATAACTCTGACCTTAAACCTGAACCACAACCCTAACCCTAAACTCAAACCCTAAACCCAACCCCTAAACCCTAACCATAACCCTAAACCATATCCCTAACATTAAACCTTAAACCTAACCCTAAACACTAACCCTACCCTAACATGAACCCTAATCGTAACTCTTAAACCCTAACCCTAAACGCTAACCATAAAACTGAAACCTTAAACCTTAAACCCTAAACCCTAATCCCTAAACCTCAAACATTAAACCATAAAACCTAAACCTTAAACTTTGAACAGTAAACCCTAAACCCTAACCCTAAAGCCAAACCCTGATCCATAATTGTAACTCTAACCATATCCCTAACTTTAACCCTAACCCTAAACCCAAACCCTAACCTTAACCTCAAAACCTAAACCTTAACCCTAACCCTAAACCATAATCCTAACCTTAACACTAAACTTTAAACCCTAAACCTAACCCTACACCCTAACCTTATTCCTAACCCTAAACCTAAACTTAAACTGTAACTCTAACCATAACTTAAACCCTAACCCTAAATTTTAACCTAACACTGAACCTTAACTCTAACAATAAATTTTAACCATAAACCCTAACTTTAACCCTAACCCTAATCTTAACCTCAAAACCTAAACCTTAACCTTAACCCTAACCCATAATCCTAACCTTAACCCTAAACTCTAAACCCTAAATCTAACCCTACACCCTAACCTTATTCCTAACCCTAAACCTAAACTTAAAGTGTAACTCTAACCATAACTTAAACCCCAACCCTAAATTTTAACCCTAACACCGAACCTTAACTCTACCAATAAATTTTAACCGTAAACCGTAAACCCTATCCCTAAACCCTAAATCATAACCCTAAACCCTCACCCTAAACCCTAAATCGTAAACATTAACCCTAACTCTAAATCCCAACTCTAAACCCTAAGTCTTAAATCCGAAACTCTCAACTTTAAACCCGAATCCCGAAACTCGAAACCCGCAACCCTCTATCACAAACTCTCAACTCTAAACCCTAAACCCTAAACTCTTACACTAAACCCTTACCCAAAACTAAAACCCTTAACCCTAAAGCCTAAAACCGTAAACCTTAAATTCTAGACCCGACATCCTAAATCCTCAACTCTGAACCTGCAACTCTCAACCCTAAAATCTAAACCGTAAACTCCAAACCCTCAACCCTCAACCCGAACCCCAAGTCCCGAACTACGAACCCCGAACCGTGAAACCCAATACCCAAAACCCCTCCCAAACTCTAAGCCCTAAACCCTAACCTTAACCCTCGACCCTCGGTTCTCGACCCTCGACCCTTGGTTCTCGACCCTTGACCCTCAACCCTTAACACACAACCCTCGACCCATGTTTGTTGGTCGTCGGCCCATGGCCCACGATCCAGGACGCACGCCCTATTACCCTCGACCCTCGATCCTCGACAATTGATCCTCGACCATCGACCCTCGATTCTCGACCCTCCACCCACGACCCATGAACATTGGTCGTCGAGCCATTGCCCACGACCCATGACACATCTTCAAACCTCGATCCCCAACCCACGACCTATATACGTCGATCGTCGACCCACGACCCACGACCCACAACCCAGGACCTACGACCCAAGAACCAAGACCCTCGACTCCCGACCCACAACACACGTCCCACAACCCACGATCGACTACCCACTACCCCCAACCCACGACCCGTGATCCACGACCCTCGACCCACGACCCACGACCTATGTACGTCAATTATTGGGCTACGACCCACGACGTAGGACTCTGAACTCTGTCCCTCCACTCGCGGTTGGCGATAGACGATCCACGACCCACGACCCCGAACCCTCAACCGTCGGCCCATGACCCACGACTCATGACCCTCGACCCTTGACTCTTGACCCTCAACCGTCGATACTTAACCGTCGACCCTTAACCCTTAACCCTCGACCTTTGACCCTTAACCCACGACCCTCGACCCACTACCCACGACCCACAACTCTCAACACACGACCTATATTCCATGACCCACGACCCTCGACCCTCTAGCCTCGACCCTCGACCCACAACCCTCGACCCACGACCCATGTTCGTTGGTCGTCAGCCCACGACACTCGACCCACGATCCAGGACCCACGCCTCGATCCTCGACCCTCGACCCTCGACCCTCGAACCTTGACCATCGACCCTCGATCCTCGACCCTCAACCCATGACCCATGTATGTTGGCCATCGAGCCACTACCCACGACCCATGACCATGATGCATGACACTTGATGCTCGATCTTCGAAACTCGACCCCCGAACCACGAGCCATGTACATCAATCGTTGACCCACGCCCCAAGAGCCACGACCCTCGGCCCACGGCCCACAACCCAAACCAGGACCCACGACCCCCAACCCATGGCCCGCGATCCACGACCCTCGACCCACGACCCACGACCTATGTACGTCAATTATTGGGCTACGACCCACGAGCGATAGACAATCCACGACCCACGACCCCGAACCCTCAACCGTCGGCCCATGACCCACGACTCATGACCCTCGACCCTTGACTCTTGACCCTCAACCGTCGATACTCAACCGTCGACCCTTAACCCTTAACCCTCGACCCTTGACCCTTAACTCGCGACCCACTACCCACGACCCACAACTCTCAACCCACGACCCTCGACCCTCTAGCCTCAACCCTCGACCCTTGACCCACAACCCTCGACCCACGACCCATGTTCGTTGGTCGTCGGCCCACGACACTCGACCCACGATCCAGGACCCACGCCCTATGACCCTCGATCCTCGACCCTCGACCCTCGACCCTCGACCCTCGACCCTCGAACCTTGACCATCAACCGTCAACCCACGACCCATGTATGTTGGCCATCGAGCCACTACCCACGAGCCACTACCCACGACCCACGACCATGATGCATGACACTTGATGCTCGATCTTCGAAACTCGACCCCCGACCCACGAGCCATGTACATCAATCGTCTACCCACGCCCCAAGAGCCACGACCCTCGGCCCACGGCCCACAACCCAAACCAGGACCCACGACCCTCGACCCACGACCCACGACCTGTGTACGTCAATTATTGGGCTACGACCCACGACGTAGGACTCTGAACTCTGTCCCTCCACTCGCGGTTGGCGGTAGACGACCCACGACCCCCGACCCCGAACCCTCAACCGTCGGCCCATGACCCACGACTCATGACCCTCGACCCTTGATTCTTGACCCTCGACCCTTGATTCTTGACCCTCAACCGTCGATACTCAACCGTCGACCCTTAACCCTTGACCCTTGACCCTTAACCCGCGACCCTCGACCCACTACCCACGACCCACAACTCTGGACCCACGACCCTCGACCCTCTAGCCTCAATCCTCGACCCTTGACCCACAACCCTCGACCCACGACCCATGTTCGTTGGTCGTCGGCCCACGACACTCGACCCACGATCCAGGACCCACGCCCTATGACCCTCGATCCTCGACCCTCGACCCTCGACTCTCGAACCTTGACCATCGACCCTCGATCCTCAACCCTCAACCCACGACCCATGTATGTTGGCCATCGAGCCACTACCCACGACCCACGACCATGATGCATGACACTTGATGCTCGATCTTCGAAACTCGACCTCCGACCCACGAGCCTTGTACATCAATCGTCGACCCACGACCCTCGGCCCACGTCCCACAACCCAAACCAGGACCCACGACCCACGACCCACGACCTATGTACGTCAATTATTGGGCTACGACCCACGACGTAGGACTCTGAACTCTGTCCCTCCACTCGCGGTTGGCGATAGACGATCCACGACCCACGACCCCGAACCCTCAACCGTCGGCCCATGACCCACGACTCATGACCCTCGACCCTTGACTCTTGACCCTCAATCGTCGATACTCAACCGTCGACCCTTAACCCTTAACCCTTGACCCTTGACCCTTAACCCGCGACCCTCGACCCACTACCCACGACCCACAACTCTCGACCCACGACCCTCGACCCTCTAGCCTCAATCCTCGACCCTTGACCCACAACCCTCGACCCACGACCCATGTTCGTTGGTCGTAGCCCACGACACTCGACCCTCGATCCAGGACCCACGCCCTATGACCCTCGATCCTCGACCCTTGACCCTCGACCCTCGACTCTCGAACCTTGACCATCGACCCTCGATCCTCGACCCTCAACCCACGACCCATGTATGTTGGCCATCGAGCCACTACCCACGACCATGATGCATGACACTTGATGCTCTATCTTCGAAACACGACCCCCGACCCACGAGCCTTGTACATCAATCGTCGACCCACGCCCCAAGAGCCACGACCCTCGGCCCACGTCCCACAACCCAAACCAGGACCCACGACCCACGACCCACGACCTATGTACGTCAATTATTGGGCTACGACCCACGACGTAGGACTCTGAACTCTGTCCCTCCACTCGCGGTTGGCGATAGACGATCCACGACCCACGACCCCAAACCCTCAACCGTCGGCCCATGACCCACGACTCATGACCCTCGACCCTTGACTCTTGACCCTCAACCGTTGATACTCAACCGTCGACCCTTAACCCTTAACCCTCGACCCTTGACCCTTAACCCGCGACCCTCGACTCAACTCTCAACCCACGACCTATATTCCATGACCCACGACCCTCGACCCTCTAGCCTCAACCCTCGACCCTTGACCCACAACCCTCGACCCAAGAACTATGACCCTCGACCCACGACCCGTGATCAATTACCCAATACCCGAAACCCACAATCCACGACCCTCGACCCACGACCTATGTACGTTAGTTGTCGTGCCACAACCCACAACCCACGACGTAGGACTCTGACGCCGTCCCTCCTCCCACAGACAGCGACAGACAACCCACGACCCTCCACACCGGACCCTCAACCGTCGGCCATGACCCACGACTCATGACCCACGACCCTCTAACTTCGATTCTCGACCTTTGACTCTTGACCCTCAACCGTCGACCCTCAACCCTCAAACCTCGACCCTCAAATCCTTGACCCTTGACCTTCGACCCAATACCCACAACCCACGACCTACAATCCATGACCCATGACCCTCGACCCTCGACCCATGACTCGGGACCCTCGACCGTTGATCGAAGACCCTCGTCACTCGTCCCTCGTGCCTCGTCCCACGACCCTTGTCCCACGACCCTCGTCCGTCGTCCCTCCACCCTCAACCTTTCACCCTCCACCCTCCACCCTCCACCCTCACCCCTCGATCTTCGACCCTCCACCCTCGACCCAAGATCTAGGACCCACGACCCATGACCGTCGACCCACAACCGAGGAACCTCGATCCTCGATCTTTGACCTTCCACCCCTATGACCCACGACCCACAACCCATGTACGTTGGTTGTCGATCCACTACCCATGACCAACGACCCATGACGCATGACCTTTGACGCTCGATCTTACCCTCGACCCCCGACCCATATACGTCGGTCGTCGACCCAAGAGCCACGACCGACGTCCCTCGGCCCACGACCCACGATCGACTACCCACTACCCCCAACCCACGACCTGCGATCCACGACCCACGGCCTATGTACGTCAGTTGTTTGGCCACGACCCAAGATGTAGGACTCTGACACCCGTCCCTCCACCCACGGTCAGGGACAGACGACTCAAGACCCTCGACCGCGGACCCTCAACAGTCGGCCCATGACCCACGACTCACGACCCACGACCCACGACCCTCGAACTTCGACCCTCGACCCATGACTCTTGACTCTCAACCGTCGATCCTCAACCGTCAACCCTCAACCCTCAATCCTCAACCCTTAACCCTCAAGCCTCAACCCTCGACCCTTGACCCACTACTACCACGACCCTCGACCCACGACCTACGATCCAACCCACGACCTACGATCCAACCCACGACCCTCGACCCTTGACCCTCGAGCCTCAACCCTTGACCCACAACCTTCGACCCGTGACCCGTGTTCGTTGGTCGTCGGCACACGACCCATGATCCAGGACCCACGCCCTATGACCCTCGACCCCACTACCCATGACCCTCGACCCTCGACCCTCGACCCTCGACCCTCGACCCTCGACCCTCGACCCTCGACCCTCGACCCTCGACCCTCGACCCTCGACCCTCGACCCTCGATCCTCGACCCTCGACCCTCGACCCTCGACCCACGACCCTTGACCCTCGACCCTCGACCCACGACCCTCGTCCCACGACCCACGACCCATGTACATTAGTTGTCGAGCCACTGCCCACGACCCATGACCCATGACGCATGACCTTTTACGCTCGATCTTCGACCCTGGACCCCTGACCCAAGACCAATGTACGTCGGTAATCAACCCACGACCTTGGTTCCACGGCCCACAACCCAGGAACAACCCAAGAACCACGACCTTGACCCTTGACCCACAACCCACGTCCCATGATCGACTACCCACGACCCGCATCCACGACCCGCAATCCACGTTCCTCGACCCATGACGCACGACCTATGTATGTCATTTATCGGGCCACAACCCACGAAATAGTACTCTGACCCCTGTCCCTCCACCCACGGCCGGCGACAGACAACCCACAACCCATGACCCTCGACCCTGGACCCTCAACCGTCGGTCCATGACCCACAACTCACGACCCACAACCCTCGAACTTCGACCCTCGACCCTTGACTCTTGACCCTCAACCGTCAACCCTCAACCCTCAACCCTCGATCCTTGACCCTTGACCCTTGACCCTTGACCCTTGACCCTTAACCCGCGACCCACGACCCACGACCCACGACCTACGATCCATGACCCACGACCCTCGAACCTCGACCCTCAACCCTCGATCTTCGATTCTCGACCCTTAACCCACGACCCATGTATGTTGGTCGTCGACCTACGATTTACGACCCAGGACCTGTAACACACGACCCTCAACCCTCGGCCCACGACCCACGACCCATGACCGTCAACCCTCGACCTACAACCTAGGACCCACGACCCATGACCCTCGATCCTCGAACTTTTTACCCCTCAACCCATGGCCCATAACCCACGATTCACTACCCACGATCCTCGTTGCTCGACCTTCAATCGTCGACTATCGAACCTCGACCCGCAGCCCTCAATTCGTGACCCTCGACCCACGACCTACAACCCATGACCAGTGAACGTTTGTCGTCCTCCCACGCCCTACGACCCATGACCCATCACACACGACCCACGACCCTAGACCCTCGACAATCAACCCTAGTCCCTAACATAACCCTAACCATAACCCTAACCGAAACTCTTAAACCCTAACCCACAACGTTAACCCTAAAACTGAAACCTTAAACCCTAATCCCTAAACCTTAAACATTAAACCCTATACCATAAACCCTAAACCTTAAACTTTGAACTGTAAACCCTAAACCTTAAACCATAACCCTAAACCATAACCCTAAACCCTAACCCTGGTCCATAACTATAACTCTAACCATATCCCTAACCCTAACCCTAAGCCTAAACTCGAACCCTAACCTTAACCTCAAAACATAAACTTTAACCCTATCCCTAAACCATAACTCCAACCTTAACATTATACTCTAAACCCTAAACTTAACCCTAAACCTAAATTTAAACTGTAACCTTAACCATAACTTTAACCCTAACACTGAACCCTAACAATAGATCATAACCCTAAACTCTCACCCTAACCCTAACCCTAAACCCTAACAATAAATCATAACCCTAAACTCTCACCCTAACCCTAAACCCTAACAATAAATCATAACCCTAAACTCTCACCCTAAACCCTAAATAATAACCCTAAACCTTAACATTACCATCAACCCTATCCTTAAACCATAACCTTAAACCCTAACACTTAACCCTAACCTTAAACCGTTACCATAACCATAACTCGACCTTAAACCTAAACCATAACCCTCAACCCTAACCCTAAACTCAAACCTTAAACCCAATCCCTAAACCCTAACCATAACCCTAACATTAAACCTTAAACCTAACCCAAAACACTAACCCTACCCTAACCTAAACCCTACCCTAAACGAAACTCTTAAACCCTAACCCTAAACGCTAACCCTAAAACCGAAACCTTAAACCATAATCCCTAAACCTTAAACATTAAATCCTAAACTTTGAACTGTAAACCCTAAACCTTAAACCCTAACCCTAAACCCTAACCCTGATCCATAACTATAACTCTAACCATATCCCTAACTCTAACCCTAACCCTAAACTCAAACCCTAACCTTAACCTCAAACCATAAACCTTAACCCTAACCCTAAACCATAACTCCAACCTTAACACTAAACTCTAAACCCTAAACTTAGCCCTAAACTCTAACCTTATTCCTAACCCTAAACCTAAATTTAAACTGTAACCTTAACCATAACTTTAACCCTAACACTAAACCCTAACAATAAATCATAATCCTAAACCCTAACAATAAATCATAACCCTAAACTATCACCCTAACCCTAAACCCTGAATGATAACCCTAAACCTTAACATTACCATCAACCCTATCCCTAAACCATAACCTTAAACCCTAAGACTTAACCTTAACCTTAAACCCTTACCATAACCATAACTCTAACCTTAAACCTGAACCATAACCCTAACCCTAAACTCAAACCCTAAACCCAACCCCTAAACCCTAACCATAACCCTAACATTAAACCTTAAACCTAACCCTACCCTAACCTAAACCCTAACCGAAACTCTTAAACCCTAACCCTAAAATCGAAACCTTAAACCCCAAACCCTAATCCCTAAACCTTAAACATTAAACCCTAAACCATAAACCCTAAACCTTAAACTTTGAACTGTAAATCCTAAACCTTAAACCCTAACCCTAAAACCTAACCTTAATCCATAACTATAACTCTAACCATATCCCTAACTCTAACCCTAACCCTAAACTCGAACCCTAACCTTAACCTCAACCCATAAACCTTAACCCTAACCCTAAACCATAACTCTAACCTTAACACTAAACTCTAAACCCTACATTTAACCCTAAACCCTAACCTTATTCTTAACCCTAAACTTAAATTTAAAATGTAATCCTAACCATAACTTTAACCCTAACACTGAACCCTAATAATAAATCATAACCCTAAACCCTAACAATAAATCATAACCATAAGCCCTCACCCTAACCCTAAACCCTACACCCTAAACCCTACACCCTAAACCGTAAACCTTAACCCTAACCCTAACATTAAATCATAACCCTAAACTTAAACCGTAACCATAACCTTAAACTCTTAACCCCAAACCCTAACCTTAACCCTAATATTACACACTAACCCCATACCCTAATCATAATCCTAACCCAAACCACAAACCTCAACCCTAAACTCAAACCCTAAACCCAAACCCTAAACCTAACCATAACCCTAAAATCTAACCTTAAACTCTAACCAAAACCTGAACCCTAACCATAAGCCCTAACCCAAATCTTAAACCATAACCTTATCACTAATCTTACTCCTAATCCGAAACCAAAATTTAAACCCAAACCCTAACCTTAATCCTAACCATAATCCTAACCTAACTGTAGACCCTAACCCTAGCGCTGAACCCTAACCCTTACAATAAATCCTAACCCTAACAACAAATCTTAACCCTAACCAAAACCCTAGCCATAACCTTAACCCTAAACCCATAACCCTGTCCTTAAGCCTAACCATAACCCTAAACCTTAAACTCTAAACCCTAAACCTTGAACACTAAACCCTAAATCATAATCTTAAATCTTAACCATAACCCTAACCATAGAACTAAACCATAACCTTAAACCGTAACACTGAAACTTAACCTTAAACCCTAACCATAAACCTAACCCTTACCCTAAACTCGAACCATAACCCTAAACCCTAACCCTAAACTCAAACGTTAAACCCCACCCCTAAAAACTAACTCTAACATAAACCATAACCCTAAACCCTAACCATAGCCTTAACCCTAACTGAAACCTTAACCCTAACTGAAACCCTAACCTTAATCATAACCCCAAACCCTAAACCTGAACCGTAACCCTAAAAACATAACCCTAACCTTAACACTAAACCATAAACCCTAACCTTAACCCCAAAACCTAAGCCTATCCTTAACCTTATTCCTCACCCTAAACCAAATCATAAACCATAATCCTAACCCTGACCTTAACCCTAACTTTAACCTCAACCCTAAACCCTAATCGTAACCCTAACAATAAATTATAACCCTAACCCTAAACCCCAACCATAACCTTAATCTTAACCCTAACCATAACCCTAAACCCTAACCCTAGTCGTAAACCCTAACATTGAACCTTAACCCTAAACCCTAACCTTAACCCCGAACCCTAACTTTCACAATAAATCCTAACCCTAACCCAAACCCTAACCATAACATATTCTTAACCCTAACCATAACATTAAACCTTAAACCCTAAATCATAACAATAAACATTAATCATAACCCTAACCATATCCCTAAATCTTAACCTTAAATCGTACCAATGTACCTTAACCATAACCTTAACTCTTACCCTAAACATGAATCATAACCTTAAACCCTAACCTCAAACGCTAACCCAACCCCTAAACCCTAACTCTAACATAAACCATAACCTTAGACCCTAACCTTAAACACAAACCATAACCCTAACCCTAGCCCCTAACCATAAACCCCAAGCTAACTCAAACCTTAACCTTAACCTTAACCCTAATCCTAACCCTACACCTTAAACCATAACCCTAACATTAACACTAAAACTTAAACCATAACCCTAACCCTAAAACCTAACCATATCCTTAGCATTAATCCTAACCCTAAACCAAACCATAAACCCTAACCTTAACTCTAATTCAAACCTAGCCCTAAATCATAAACCCTAACAATAAATTGTAACCCTAACATTAAACCCCAAACAACCTTAACCATAACCTTAATCCCTAAACCATAAACCTTAACCCTAGCCCTAAACCCTAACACTCAACACTAATCCTAAACCCTAACCATAACCCTAACCCTGAACCATAACCCTAAACACTAACCCTACACTTAAACCCTAAACCCAACCCCTAAACCATAACCCTAAACCATAACCCTAACCCTAAACCATAACCCTAACCCTAACCATAAAACCTAACTTTAACCCTAACCTTAATCATAAACATAACCCTAACCTTAACTAAACCAAAAACCCTAAACCCTAAACTTAACCATAAACTCTAACGTTATCCCTAACCTTATTCCTAACCCTAACTCTAACCTTAAACCTGAACCCTAACCATAACTTTAATCCTAACCATAAACCCTAAACTTTAACCCTAACTCTAACAACAAATCCTAAACCTAACCCTAAAACCATAAACCCTAAATAATAACCTTAAACCCTCACCTTAACCCTTAACCCTAAACTGTAAACCTTAACCCTAAGTCTAATCCCTAACCCTAACATTAAATCATACCCCAAAACTTAAACCTTAACCATAACCTTAAACTCTTAACCCCAAACCATAACCCTAAACTCTAACCCTAAACCCTAACATTATACCCTAACCCCAAACTCTAATTAAATTTGTTTAGATTTGAATTAAAAAAATATATAATTTTTTTATTTAAAAAAAACTTATAATTAAGTGAGTCAGTGAGTCAACCCGTTTAATCCACCAACCCGTGGTAGGTTGAACCGGGTTCGAATTTTTTCAGCTCGCTAATAAGTGAGTCGGGTTGGGTTGGCTCACTAAGTGACCAACCGTGGTAGGCCGGATCGGGTTGAGCCGGTTACCCATTTTGACAGCTCTATCCCCAACACCACTACTTGTTGCAATCTCAAGAGCAGTTCTAAACAATACATTGAAAGATATGGCTTATGATATCGAAGTGAATAGATATAACTTGTTGAATGATGTATTTAGGAATTCATTTTTAGACAATAAAAGCTATTCAATTAGGTTTTATTCTTTTGTCGCGTCTATACAACCACAAGCAACCCAATCAATTAATATATTTTAGGTTGTTTCTTGCATCATTAGGATGGAAATAAATTAGGGTTAAATATGTTTTTAGTTCCTAAACTATTGGCCGTTTCTGGTTTTCGTCCCTCTTCCAAAGTAAGGTACAATTTGGTCCTCATTCTTTAGAAAAATGTTCGTTTTAGTCCTCAAAATTTTGTTTTTAGTCCTCGTTTTAGTCCTCAAAACGTTCGTTTTTTTCGACTAAAACGAACGTTTTTTAAAGATTGAGGACTAAATTGTACCTTACTTTGGAAGAGGGACGAAAACCAGAAACGGTCAATAGTTTAGGGACTAAAAACATATTTAACCCAATAAATTATAAGTAAAATGTAGGGTTTGACTAGGAGTTTATTCATAGAGATTTTTGTGAAAGAAAAATGAAAAAAATATATTTATAAATCAAATGAGCTTACATAGGTAATTGGTAGAAGTTGTTTAATATAATTCTTTTAAAAATTTGATTTTAAGTATTGTATAGACTAATTTTAATTTATGAAAAGTTCGCTTTACTTTTTGTCTTCTAAAAGATTTTAAAGAAAAATTTGTTTCAAACCCACCTTATTAAAATATGAAAAAGGTATATAATTATTTTTTAGAATATAAATATAATATATATATATATATATATATATATATATATAATATTTTTATTATTTCATTTACAAATGCTAATCTTATTATTTTTTTATAACAATTATAACATCCATAAAAATAACAGTATATCAATATATAAATTCACATAATTTAGTCCTTCATTTTAACTTTTAGATAAGTTTACAAAAAAAAAAAATTACAAAACAATAATATTTATGAAACAACTTATACATAATATCATAACTATAGGTGTGCAAAAGGTTAAACTAACTTTATACTTCAGCGTTCAGCGTTCCCATGTAACATCAACTTGTTTTTCCTTAGATCCAATGTAAACAAAAAAACATGATAAGTTAGGTATGATTTAAAACTTATAAGTTTTAAATAAAAGAGAATATTCATATAATGTTTTTATAGAAAAAAATGGTCTAAATTACAAGATATCCAAAATTTTACTAAGACGTATCCAATACAACATATGTTATCACTCAACAAGACTCGACCTCTGGAGGACTGATGTATTGGTTAATATATAGGATTTTGCACTTGTTTATGTTCAATTAATCTTGTTGATCAAGAGCTATAACTATACTATGTAGGGACAACTTCCCAATACCTCTATTAAGTATGATTAGTATCATTACTCTAGATACAAGTCTTTCTCGACTCTCAAATGTAGAAATGCTCGTCTATTGGAGTCAAATAACTAGTAGAGTCAGACAAGGTGACTCCACATTTATCACCAATACACCATACAACTTAATCAAAGTAGAATTTCCCATTAGGAACAACTACCGTGATCGTCACAATTTCATGTAATAAGCACTATGAAACATCAATGTTTAAAAAAAACTAGTAAATTTCATTAAACACAAAGAAAACGCAATGCAACACATAATAGAGAAGAGGCGCGAGTTAATGTAAAAGTGAAGAAAACAAATAGAAGGTTCCACAAGTATACTTCAATCAAACCATTTAACATATCTTCAACCATTATTTAAACATAAAGATATCAAAGTCAACTTCCCTTATTCCTATTGGTGTTCTGCACAACTGTCCTTATTATATCTTATACCTCCCAAAAAAATGCCTAAACACATAATAAACTTAGATTAATGATCTGAGCATACTATTAGAACCATAATAGATCAAAAAAGACAGAGAATTCACTCATAACCACTTGCAAATCCAAAAATTCCCTTGCATTTAAGATCTAACCCAAGGCAAAAATGAAACTCACCCCCAAAGGAGAAATGATTCAATGAAAAAAAAAATGTTGCTCTTGTCGCGAGGTTTACAATGACATATTGATTCTTGAAAAATAAAAAGAGAAAGGGTCACATTATGCACAAAAGAAGAAATGAGCTACAAGATGGAAGTCTAAAGAAGACAAGGAGGCTTTTTAAAAAATGAGATGAATCAAATTTTTGAAAGAAAGAATGAAAGTTTTAAGAGAAAACTAGGTTTGGAAATAAAGGACTTTTTTTTTGAAAAAGAAAATTAGATTCTTATAACAATTATGGCAAAAGTCATTAAAAATTATTTTTTTATCGATTAATATTATAAACAATTACATTTTTTATGATATATTATGATAAAATGAAAAAATAAAACAAAAAACAAAATGGATAGGGTGAAAAATAAGTTGGGTCCATTACATTTTATCTTATATATTTCCAAAAGATTAAAAAAAGAAAATAAACACATTGAATAAAATTAAAAATGAATTAAAGTATATTGACAATGTACTTTTTTTTATTGTCATCTAATTATAGATTATTATGCATGATAGAATTGTTTAGTTTTATAGTTTAATATATAAGGATATTAGAAAATATTAAAACTCTTTGACCTTAATAAAAGGCAAGGTGGAATGAAAAGTTCGACCATAGCAAAAAAATTGGGAATTATATGCATATTTGCATTTAAAGTTAGAGTGAAAAATTCACTCTCAAGATAATATACAATAATTAATATATTAGGAAATATTAAACTATTTGTGCTGAATTTATATTATAAGTTAATATACTTTCCGTATAAAAGTTGTATCCTTTTGATTTACAAAAATATTAGAGAAAATGTGTTTTTAGTTCTTATAGTTTTGTTTAAATTTGATCTTGTTATAATACTTTTAAAGAATTTAGTCCTTCAATCGTTAAAAACTAGTAAATTTAGTTTTTTAATATTTAAACTTAATATTTATCGACAGCTTTTTACCGCTACATGTTGGAAAAAAACTTAAACTCACATTTTCTTTAAAGATGAAAACTAAATTATTAAGTTAACAATTCATTGAATAGAATAGAATTGAACTGGAAGTACTTTTTTTCTAAAGATATATTTGATCTTAATAAAAATACATTATGAGGTGTCACTTTCTTTTTAACTTTATATACACTTGTCTTAAAAATCCATTGAGTTTTCTTAAAACGGTTTCATTGGTATCGACCTGATTCATAAGGCATTATTGTGCATTTCAAGGACCAAAAGCACAACAGAGAAAGTAAAACTATGAAAACAACAGTAGAACTGAAGCTGTGCTAAAGGCCAATCCATTCCCAAAGGTTGTTCAGATTTGGTATTTGATGCTTTGCCAAGGTTCAAAACTCAATATCTCTTAATACTGACTCATAAATATAACACTATAATAACTATTATAGTATAAAAGACAACAATCAAATGATAAACATGACTGATAATACTAACTTATATTGCTAATGTGATAGTTTAATCGTGATTAGACTAAATAATATATATTAAGAAATAGCCAAATCAGAAACATGATTGGGTTTACTTTCTGAACTGAGATTGGTTGGAGAAAAGGAAAAGTGGAAAAAATGATATAGATGATGAGGTATTGGGTTAATCACAATGCATGGGAACTCTGGATCTGTCAATCACCTTACATTTCTCAATTCTCACCAAACACTTCTTCTTCATTAGATAGCTAATCTTTGAATATCCCCAGCAACCAACATACCAATTACTCAGTACATTCATTCCTATTAGCATTTTTACCAATTGCTTTGAATTTAAGTCGAAGGACTTCATTGATGCTTTACCATCACATCACTACTTCCATCTACCTTGCCTTGCCATAACAATTCCCTGTTCACAAATCATGCATGTATATATAGAGAAAGCAACTTGCCACATTTCTCACCATCCAAATAAAACATTCCTCTCTTATCTCTTGCTACATAAATTCTTCCTGTTTTCACTCGTTGACATAACTATTATCATCCAAAACATGTCACTGACAAACACTTTGGCTATTTTTGTCATCTTCTTCTCTGCCATCTCCTTTGCTTTTGCTTCTGACTCTGACACACTTCAAGACATTTGTGTGGCACTTCCCTCTTCAGGTACCATGCATAACCATTCACAATTTCTTTTCTCGTTCTTCTCTCATATAGTTCAAATAAATGTGCCAAAGTTGTGTTTAGGAAAATAGTACAATGATGTAAGTGGTGTGAATTAATTATGTGCAGGTGTGAAGGTGAACGGATTTGAATGCAAGGCTGAGGCAAATGTAACAGAAGATGATTTCTTCTTTGCTGGCTTAGCCAATCCTGGAGTAATCAACAACACATTGGGATCTTTGGTTACTGCAGCCAATGTGGAAAAAATCCCAGGACTTAACACATTGGGAGTGTCTTTCTCAAGGATAGACTACAAAGCTGGGGGACTTAACCCACCTCACACACACCCTCGTGCCACTGAGATTGTGTTTGTGTTGGAAGGTCAATTAGACGTGGCATTTATCACCACAGCCAACAAACTCATCTCAAAGTCCATTAACAAGGGTGAAATCTTTGTGTTCCCTAAAGGTTTGGTGCACTATCAGAAGAACAGTGGAGATAAGCCTGCTTCAGTGCTTTCTGCTTTCAACAGCCAACTTCCTGGAACCTTTTCTGTAGCTGCAGCTCTTTTCAGCTCAACACCAACTGTGCCTGATAATGTTCTTGCTCAGGCTTTCCAGATTGATACTAAACAGGTTGACAACATCAAGGCCAATCTTGCTCCTAAGAAGAGTTAATTTAAATCGAGCTTAATGATATTCAATGGAGAGAGAGATGTGATTCATTGTATCTGTTATGGTGTTGCGCTTTCCTTGTTATTATTTTTCTTTTATTAGTTGCCCTTTCCTCGTTTATGTGGCATTGGGCATGTTGTATCACGGAATATGTGGTAGAAGGTGTCACCCTTAATGTGGGTGCACTCATTTCTTGGTTTTGTGATTCATTATTTTGTAAACACAGATCAATAAAGGTTGGACCTTTACCACCTCACTTTCTCTTTCATGTTGGTTAGTAGTTAAATCAGTTTGGTAAGACGTCAGACATCTTATAATTGGAGGCCTTCAAATTACCTTTTTAACTTAGGACCTCTCGAGTCAAAACTTCTCTTCAGTCCTACAAAATCTGAACCATTAATTACTTCTTCCAATATTAGTTGTTAAAGAGAGAATGTGATCAATGGTTTTATGTTGGCCAACACGTAAAGTGGTTTTTGGTATAAAAGAATATTCGTGGTGATTAAATTAAATATCCACATATAAAAGAAAACCAAAAAGTCTCTCAACACATCAAGACAGCTGAACTGGTGAAGTTGTAAATTATGAATAAGTAGACACAAGTTTCATTTTTGCAGTGTGTTCATTTCCAAGCATGCATGCAATTAAGTTTGATTGAATCACTCCATTGGAATTGACTCAGATTTTAAGCATATATGTCTTTAGTTTGATTTGGTTTATCTAGCTGTTCTTTCGAAATTAAGAAGTACTGATTTATTTGACAATATCTGCTCATCTATGCTAAGAACTTGCATTTTAGTGTACGCATGCTTTTCAGTCATCATAGTTTCCAATAAAGTTTCAACCGAAGTAATGTAGTGTCATGGAATCCTCTGTTCCAAGCTTTAAATGGAAAACCAAACACAACATTACTTGTTTGCCTCTTATTGAAGTGTTTATTGTCTCAATCAATATTAATACGACATTACGAGTAAAAGTTAGTAATACTTCATTATAGATTAATCACTATGAAGATTTTGAATCACCTAAGAAATTTCCTATACAAGTCTCTATTCACTATCAAACACATTTCAATTTGCTTCACTTACATAAATTCTGATACTTTGCTAATACTTCATTATTATGTATTATTATTCAGAGTAACAATGCTTTTATTTGTTTCATGTAGTTCATACCAATATTTTACTGATATATGCTGATACAGTGTCCGAGTCATTGCCTTTACCTCTGCATTGTAGCAGTAGGTGGGTATTAGTGAGGGAAATGTCGTTGTAGAATGTTGAAGGGTAAAAACGTTACGTTTAAACTTTGGCATCTCATTCTCATATGATGCGTTACTGCTAAGAACATTGTACATTCCAAACAACTGCAATAGCAGCAGCTTGCCCAAACAAACGTGCTGCCATAGACAAATGAAAACCAACTACTTCAATCTGGAGATAATAATGACATGAAACTGTAAATCATTATTACTGTTTAAAAGATTAAAATAAACTGGGATAGAATGAGATAACTTTTTCCTTTTATACTAAATGAACATGTCTATTGGAAAAACATTTCAAGTTAATATATATATATATATATATATATATATATATATATACATTTTTATTATCTGACTAATTTTGAAAAATCATTTTTCAAATGGGCCTAACAGTGAAAGCAACAGAGGAACTGAAGGAGTGCGTGTCGCGCTTCTAAAGGGCCCTATGCCTCCCATCCATTTCCTAAGGTTGTTCAGATTGACAATTGAGTCAAACTTAATCTCTCTTAGTAATGACTCAAAAGATAACATTATATAACTAAATTGAGAATTGATTTTGCTAAAAGTTTAATTTAGTTCATATAATAACTACATTGGTTTAATGATTAAACACCCTTTTTCTCTTAAATTTAGACATATTTTTTCTTCTAAATTTAAAACTAATTATTTCACTTCACAACAATGCATGGACAAAGTCTGCATCTGACTATAATCTGGCATCTCTCACCAAACTCCTCTTCATTAGACAGTCACTGTCTGCATCTTGTCCGCTAGCAACCACCTAATTTATATGCTGATTTTTACTTGCATGAATAATTTTCTTTTCTAATAAAGACATAAAAGGTTTATAGGATTCCCATTAAGCCTTAACACACAATCGCTTTGAGTTTAAGTCTATGGACCACTGAAATGCTTTACCATCACATCTTTCTCATCTACTATGTCTAGAACCACTACCTGTTTAAAAAATAATGCATATATAAAGAGGCCAACTTGCCACCATTTTAGTCATCCAACACAAACATTCCACTATTATCTCTAATCATATCAAAAATACCTTTCTCTAACGCTTACTCTTGCAAATAGTTCAATCATCATTTCAAGTCCAAACCATGTTGCCAACAAACACTTATGCAATTTTTGTCATCTTCTGTTGTGCCTTCTCCTTTGCCTTCGCTTCTGACCCTGACACACTTCAAGACCTTTGTGTCGCACTTCCCTCTTCAGGTAATAATATGCATATATTACTATTCACCGCCATTTTAGTTTCTCTCTCTGCTCTTATAGCTCAAATAAATATGCCAAAGTTGTGTTTAGGAAAATAGTGCAGTAACCAGTGGTGTGTAATTAATTGTGTTCAGGTGTGAAGGTGAATGGATTTGCCTGCAAGGCAGAGACGAATGTGACAGAAGCTGATTTCTTCTTTGCTGGTTTAGCCAAACCTGGAGTTATCAACAACACATTGGGATCTTTGGTTACTGCAGCCAATGTAGAAAAAATTCCAGGACTTAACACATTGGGAGTGTCTTTCTCTAGAATAGACTATAAAGCTGGGGGACTTAACCCACCTCACACACACCCTCGTGCCACTGAGATTGTGTTCGTGTTAGAAGGTCAATTAGACGTGGGGTTTATCACCACAGCCAACAAACTCATCTCAAAGTCCATTAAGAAAGGTGAAATCTTTGTGTTCCCTAAAGGTTTGGTGCATTATCAGAAGAACAGTGGAGATAAGCCTGCTTCAGTGCTTTCTGCTTTCAACAGCCAACTTCCTGGAACCTTTTCTGTAGCTGCAGCTCTTTTCAGCTCAACACCAACTGTGCCTGATAATGTTCTTGCTCAGGCTTTTCAGATTGATACTAAACAGGTTGATGACATCAAGGCCAAGCTTGCTCCAAAGAAGAGTTAATTTCTTTTTTAAGTTAATTATGATATTCCAGAGAGAAAGATTCAGTCTTATAAGCATATACTTTTCCGGTAATTCTTGAAGGTTTTGTGACTCATTGTTTCACTTACGCTGTTGTTGTTCTCAGTATGCGGCATCGAGAATAATGATATAATATTGTATCGTGGATTACATACTACGTGGTTATAGTTATACGAATTCTATGGTGTCAAAGTTGTCACCTTCTATTGTGGTTACGTATATTCATTTGAATCATTTTCTGGTTGAATAATAAATACATTCGACACATAAAATAGTCAGAAAAAAAATAATTTTTTGTATTTAAAATAATAATGATAAGTAAATGTAAAAAATTATTAAGTATTAAAATATTATTATTCTCCTTTTCTTTGTCACAAAATTTTGTGAACAGATAAAAAAGATTGTTGGTTTACCCACATGTCCACCTCACTTTCTCTTTCACGTTGGTCGGTTGTTAAATCAGTTTGGAAGATGGGACATCTTAAACTTTGAGGCACTCAAATTGTTTTCTTTTATAGAAAATGTACTTGATTAAGAAAAATAATATTTTGAAACATAACATTTTTTATATTTATTTAATATTATCTTTTCTTATTTTTATTTAGAAATACAAAAAAAAATTATTTTATTTTTATGATATATATCAAATAATATGTCAGCTTATTACTTCTTCTTTAAACCATAAATCTATGTCACCTTTTTATTACTTCTTCTTTAAACCATAAATGAGATGGTTGGTGAAGTAATTTTATTTGGCTATCAGATTAATGAAAAAGAAGATGTTTGATTGGAAAAAAAGGAAAATAAAGAGTAGGTATCCCACCTTGGTTCGACCCATCATTGAGCCGCTGTAAACAAGATGAAATAAGTTCATCCGCTGTATACAATAGAACATAGTATACCAGGTCTTTTAAATGTAACTTTTTAAATAAATACATACATACACAAATATATATATATATATATATATATATATATATATATATATTCTAAATTTTAAACTTATAAATTAATATTTCTAATTAAAAAATTAAAATAATTATTATTTAAATTATTTTATTATAATTCATAATAAAAACTTAATTTATAAATATTAATAATTTATATTAAAATATTATTACAGGCATGCATCACTTTAGTAATATAAAAAATGACATTAAAATCAAATTTTGAACTATTGGAAAACGTTGAATTGATCATTCTAATATATAATCATTTATCTTATTATTATCATATTTATTCTATCGATCACACTATAAATATAATCATGTGTTTGTAATAGTCTAATTATCTAATAAAATGAATTGATATTAACATCTAAATTTAGTTGATTTAGTTAAATGAATTTGAATCATAATTCATTTTAACTTATAACTAAATTTGGATTTATTTTAAATGTAATTTAAAATTTAGATTCACTTATATTTGTAAATGAGATTAAATACAATGAGCTCAATAATGTATTTCACATATTCATTAGAAATGTGTTGGGTTGACTCAATTCGACCTTAAATTCTAGGAAGACCAAGTCGATCTAGGAGTTCGATCGGGGTCGACTCAGCCAACCTTTGCCTCATACCAACTTGATCGACCTTTATCTTGGGCCAACTTGACCGACCTTTACTTAGGGTCGATAAGACCAACCTTCGCCCGTGGTCAACTTAACTTACTTAGACCCAAGGTCAACTTGACCAACCTATTCCCAAGGCTGACTCAACTGACCTTCGTCTAAGAATAACTCGATCGACCTTTTCTTGGATCCGACTTGGTCCTCTTTCATCTGAGGTGGACTTTCGACTAGGGCAAGCTCAACCTCATTTCGATAGGGTCTGACTCAGTCAAATTTCACTCAATGCCACTCAGTCAAATTTTGGTCATGGTCGATTGGAGCAAAATTTGGTAGAGGATGACACCATTGATTTCGATCAAGCCCGACTTGACCGAATTCTGACTAAGGCTGACTTAACTAAATTTGGGTGGGGCCAACTCGATCGAATTTGGGTCGGGACTGACTCCACCAAATTTAGGTTGACGACAACAAGGTTAAATTTTGGCTAAGTCCGACTCGATCGAATTATGGTCAAGGCAGACTCAGTCAAATTTGTTTTGAGGTCGACTTGATCGAACTTTGGCCTTAGTCGAATTTCAACCAAGGCCTATTTTTTTGAATTTCGGTAAGAACTGGCTCGACCAGCTTCGGCTAGGGTTGACTCAACCAATTTCAGCTGCACGTGACTCAACAGAATTTCGATTAAACTCAAAAAACCAAATTTTGACAGGGTTGACTTAGTTGAATATTTGTCAAGGTCGATTTAGTGAATTGAGACTGATGCGATCAAATTTTGTTCTAAGCTTGACTCGACAAAACTTCGATTGCGGTCATCTCAGTCAAATTTCGGTGAAGGCCAACTATGCCAAATTTTGATCAGGGTAGTCTCGACCCAATTTTAACTAGAGCTGACTAGGTTGAATTTGAACCAAGCTCGACTCAATCGATTTTGGTTGGACCCAACTCGACCAATTATGATCAGGCTTAATTTGTCGAATTTCGACCGAACAACTTGATCGAGTTCTAACCATGACCGGCTCAGTTGAATTTAAATCAGAACTAACTCAACCAAGTTTTGGCAGAATCAACTTAATTGAATTTCAGTCTAAGTTGATAAAGTTAAATTTTAATTAGATCTAACTCAATCAAATTTCAAACGAGCAAAACTATTAAATGACTCAAACTTACCCTCAAATAAAAACCTTATACGTACCTTGATTTTTTATTTTTAGAATAAAAAAATTAACCCATCCAAATACAGTTAAATAGGTTGTGATTTAGATTTTTAAAATCTAGATCTAATTAAATGGATTAAGATAAAATTATAAATTATAAGAAGATAAAACTAAAAATGAAAAAAATAATATAAAAAATGTATACTTTAAATATAAGTTATTTTGTAATAATTTATTAAATGACTAATTAATTAAAAATTATAAAAAATTAAAAATTAAAATAAAAAATAGTATAAACAAATTAATTTAAAAAATAAATGAATAAAAAGATAAAATAAATTTTATACACATATTATAGCAAAAATAAATATAAATAAAAATTTAAAAATAAAATAAATAGATAAAACGTAAAATAATTTCTATATGCACATAACAACAAAATAAATATAAATAAAAGAAATAACAATTATTAAATAGTTAAAAAAATTAAATTTTAAAATATTATTTATAAAATGAAATGAATTTGATAATATCTTTTTTTCTTTTCTTTTATATTGTAATGGACCGCATGTAGAGATTCTAGAGGAATAAAAATCATATTTTGAACTGCATTTTATTGTAGGAAACAAAAGCATTAAATCGAGTGGGAAGTGTTGCTTGGTAGCGAGTGTCGAAGGGGTAAAACGTTACGTTTAAACCTCTTCATTGCATTCGCATACGATCCGTTTCCGCTAACGTTAACAACGATGGAGGATTCAAAATCACAACAGCAGCGAAAGAAAAACTACCGAAAGAGAAGCGCTCCAACAGACGAAGATCAACTTCCTCCCTCTCAGAACAACAATGAATCAGACGATGAACGAGAAAGAAGGTTTGTTATTTCAAATCTACAATTCTGATACGGAATTTTTGGTCAGGGTTTAGGCTTCATTGATGCTATTACTTTGTACAGAATGGCACTGGAGGAAATCAAGCTTCTCCAAAAGCAGCGGGAAAGGAAATCGGGAATTCCAGCAAACCCTAGTTTGCAAGCGCAGAGTGGAACCGTCGGCGCTTTGGCTGCTAAAGCCGCCGAAAAGAACGACGGTGATGGCGGCGACAAGGATGAGCTCGTTCTTCAAGATACCTTCGCTCAAGAGACCGCTGTTTTGGTTGAAGACCCTAATATGTATGTCTAAATTATATTATGTTGTGTTTGTGCTGAGGCTTTTAAATTTCAATTTGGTTGTTGATGTTGGTTCAACTTGTTTGTTGATCAGGGTGAAATACATAGAGCACGAGTTAGCGAAGAAGAGGGGAAGGAAAGTGGATGCTGCTGATCAAGTTGAGAATGAGCTGAAGCGTGCTGAAGATGAACTTTATAAGATCCCTGAGCATCTTAAAGTGAGGGACTCTTCTTTGTTTTTCAATTTACACTATTTATTGTTCTTTGTTTTTCTCTATAGTTTATAGCACTTGGTGACATTATCAAGGATGTAAATGATTTGTCTTACAGTTTGATACATCCTTCTCTTTCAGTATGTATTGCCTTTTCTTGGAATCATTCTTTTAAAAATGTTGTGCCCTGTCAGGTAAAAAGGCGAAATTCTGAAGAAAGCTCTACTCAGTGGACTACTGGTATTGCTGAGGTTCAGCTTCCAATCGAGTATGCTTTCTCGTACTTGTGATGGCCTGTATTTGATGTTTGCATTATTTGTTGAAGAAGCATTTAAGAATTGACTGTGTTCTTTTTATATTTCTTTTTTCAAGTTAATCATAGGCTCTATGTTATTCATCTAGGGTATAAATTGATCTGCAGTTTGATTACAGTGGCTTCCTTTTGTTGACGAGTTAAAACAAGACAGAACAGATCACGCTATTCAATGTTTGGTGCCTCTTAAAAATAAATTATAATAGGACATGGAGTTAGAGAGTGGTACTTGTTTTATTCCGCTGAAACGGGTGGAAGTACATAAAACGAGTTAGAGAGTGAAACCGTGGAACCAAGGAGGACATAATATTCTTTATTGTCTGCACACAAATGCTAACTTAGTGCCCGTACATGGAAACAAACAACCATACTTTAAGGACATTAGCTTTTATACTGAAGCTTATTTTTTCAATTTTTATGCTCAATATTACTCCTCTTGTCCTTGCGTCCTTGGTTCATTGCTTTTTAAAGGTAATAATTTATCTTCTTTTCTTATATGTTGCGAGTACTTGATGATTCTTGTTTATTGTGTCTTTTTTTATCTATTTCATCAAGGGGGAAAATGGTATAATTTTTTTTATCGGATTTGACTTTGCATTTATATTTTTTTTCCTGTTCAGTATGTTGGCTACGTATTGTCTCTACGTGATTTTTAGTACCCATGGTTGGAAACAAAGAACCAAATTTTATGAACTTTGGTTTTCAGGTGAAGTGCTTTTGTTCAATGATTAATATTTACAATGTTAATCTTTTCCATGGTTCGTTGCTTTTTAACTGTAATAGATTCTCTCATATGTTGCAAGTAATTGTGATCAATCTATTCAACGTGGAACAAAAAAGTGATGTGTCTTAATCGGTTTGATTTCATGTTTTCAGATTTAAATTAAAAAATATTGAAGAAACAGAGGCTGCCAAAAAGCTTCTACAGGAAAAGAGACTTATGGGTCGGACAAAATCAGATTTCAGCATACCATCGAGTTATAGTGCTGATTATTTCCAGCGTGGAAGGGATTATGCTGAAAAACTTAGAAGAGGTTTCATTTCCTTGGTTCTGTTATTTTAGAGTACATAAGAATACTTGCTTGTTTACAGTCTTGATTTAGTTATCAATGTATTCATCTTGTGGCATTTGTTGATTGTTTTAAAGCAATCTGTATCCTAATTACTGACTAGCGAGCCTCCAATTTGCAGAACATCCAGAGCTGTACAAAGATAGAAGTTCACAGGATGATAGTTCTGGATCCAAACAAAATGATTTAAGCACTGATGGCGCTGGAGCAGTACAGAGGCAGGCTGCAACAGATGAATTCATGTTAGAGCGCTTCAGGAAAAGAGAACGCCACCGTGTAATGCGAAGATGACATGAATGTATATTTGTGGCATACCTTGCAAAAGTCCATCAAAGATTGGTGGAGGTCCAGCTTCTGTTGATTGGGATGCCAATGCCATTGATTTGCACCAGTTCCTTAATTCAAACTGTTGCCAAAGATCATAGGGCTGCTTGATCATTAATTTTTGTTGGTTCTCTTTAGATAAAAAATATATATATTGGTCACGGCCGGCGCCTGTCTGACTATTCAGTGGCTTATGTTGAGAGGTAGCAATAGAAGTGTGTGTGAACAATCCTAGCGAAGGCTAGAATGGTGATGGGGCCACCTACCTGCTTGTAAGCCGATTTGGATGTATAATATTGACTTTCAAAATATTTAATCTATCCATTGAAAACTTTCCTCCTAGGTTCGTAATGATAAGTGCTTGTTGGAATCGGTGCTAACCGCCTTGTGTCAAATAATGTGTTACGATTTTAGATTCTCATAATTTGATTAAAATTTACAATAAATATTTGTTCAATTGAGTTGAGTTAGACCCTTGACAATGTGATAAAAATCAACAATTTATACATCTTGTTCAATTGAGTTAGACTCCATGAAAATTTAATAAAAATTAAAATTGATTGCGATTACGTGATTCTTTTAGCTTTAAAGACCAGTAGAATTAATAGTAAGTGATTATACCTTGTGTAAAAAATTTAAGTTTGATATTTAAACTATAATTGTTTATGCTAACAAAAACTAAAACAGTTTATCGAAAGCCTCCTTAATGCTAACGCTGTAATTGTTTATGATAAGAAAGAAGTTACTTTTTTTTGCTGCAAAAGAAAAACAGCATAGAATGATGTTCTGCTTCGTGGGGATATTTTGACCAGTGTATTTGAACTACGAGCCTTTAGAGGAATGATAGTTTTAGAGATATCTTAGAATTACAAAAGCTGCTTTTTTCCTTTGTCTAAACACTGGAAATAAGTGCGTAACTAGATCCACTTGTTCGAACTTACATATTTGGTGGGCTTCATCGCCAAATGCTAAAATTTTGGAGCCACAGTCCCTTGGAAAGCATACAAGTTTAACATACATTCCTTAAACAAATCAGAAACAAGATATAATTATAAAATAGACGAAGTGGAAGAATGGTTCGTAAAATTTGTATGTATTCTTCCATTCATGACTGAACCTTGCTGATGAAAGACTGGCCAAATCTCCAATTGGACGGTGCCACATCAAAAGCTGTGAGAGTCTTTCCATTGCTGAGTTGGATTCTGAAGGACAAGCTCTGGCCGTTGAGGTAGCTTAAGCTTTGCCAGTTAGCACCCCAATTCCTTGACATAGATTCCCAGTTACTCATTTTTGACCCTTTGATCCAAACTAGAGAAATATCGCCTGCTCCTCCTACGTTGCTTATAAGCACCAGTTCGAAAAAGTCCTTCCCATTGATGGTAAATCTGATGCCTCCACTTCTTTTGCACCCAACTCTGCATCAAATTTCAATAAGTGTAAGTTGAAACAATTTTCACTTCATAGTTAGAATATGCATAACGCAATATAACATACTTTCTGTATAAAATTGGGACAATTCCAGCCTTGTATTTGGCGATCATCTCAAAGGCAGGTTGAGACATGTCAAAGTGTGGTCTTGGAGGATTACACCAACCCCCATTGTCACTAGGTAGTGCAAAGTTTGGAGGGCAGAAATTTGTAGCAGTGATCGTAATGGAAGTGCCACTTAGGCACCATTGGGGCACTTGGCTTGCGTCACAAACTATCTGATAGCAACCACCACATGATTTGCCATCATTAAACAAAGCAGTACTCAAAGCAGCAGTTTTTATTCCATAACCATCTGTGTTGAGATTTCCATAGCCACATGCACCACCTGTACAAGTACAAACAAGCTACTCTTTAATATCATGTGGAACTTATTCCTCTTATTTTGCACTTGAATTTTTGAATTGAAGAAGAGCACTGTAATAATGTAATTCAGAAAAATAAAACATTAGTAAAAATGTAGAACATCTTTTACCCATTGTTCCTGAGGCATCACTTCCACCATAGAAAGTTGCATGAGCTTTCAACCAACCTGCGGATGCTACTCTAAGTTCTATGGTGAACAACACCACAAGTAGTATTAGACCACTGAAAACTAATTTTTCCATCTTCTCTATCTGAGTATGATTCTGAACTAGGATTTTCTTAATTTGCTGCTTAACGTGACAAACTCTTATGATGTATTTATAATTGCTGGTTGAGACGTTTTTGCCCATAAAAAAAAAATTGACCCAAACTCAAATTCGTATTATCGAAAAAAAAAAAAGTGGCGTTGACCCAAAAACTAGTTCCCTTAATATGATAAAAAATAGAAGGCAGTTAGGTAGGTGGGAAGAAGACTCAACCCATCATAATTGTACCCAAAGCAACCATATAATGCTATTTGCTTTAATATTAATATTCATCTTATATTTTCTCTTTATGATTGTTTAGTCTCAATGAGCAGTGAAAGAACGTGAACATGCATTGTTGGTCATAGGATCCGTGGTACGTAAGTGGTACAGTCAAACACAATTTGCAGCTCAGCTTGCTTCAAAGTAAATCATGCATAATTTAGCGAGTGATAAGTTGTATAAATTATTTTTGAGTATTGTCAGAATGTTACACTATTTTAAAGGCAAACTAACTAACAAACAGATAGCAGATAAGACTCTTCTCCTACCACATTGTCAAAGACCAACTATTTTATATCATTTTGTTAAAAAAATTAACTGAAACGGTTGCGATTAAACTAATTAGCTAGGCTATGTTCTAAACCTCAATACTGTGCAGATCAATAATGATTTAACTACAGATTCAATCACTTGAATCAATTAAACCAAGAAAATTGAAAATTGTACACCGACTAGAAATAATATTAATTTATAATATAGGAATTGAATTAGAATTTATACATTCATATTATTAAAAAAGATAAATTTCACTTGTTAGTCACCTTCCTTATTTAATAATAGGAAAGATATATTGAAAACGCATTGCTATTTCTTGTATGATACAAAGTCAATTCTTCTACGCAAGAGGATGGAAGAAAACACGCATTAATGGTAGTAGTAACATGCAGTGGCCTATTATCTTGCTTATGAAGAATGGAAACATTTTATATTGCAACTGCTAAAGAAATTTTGACAATGATAAGTCAGATATGAAAATGCTCATGAATATATGGCATATGACGTGCCTTATCTGGTGGAACTACACCCATATGGCACATGGCTGATGCATTCTTTGCCATTGCCATGTTCACCAAACGACTGCTTCACGTATGAGACTCCTTTGGTCATTGCAGAGTGTGAACAACACATAGCTAATGGTGGAAACTATCCTCTTTGTTAGAAACTTTAGATTATGTTAACTAAGTATATAACTCTTTAATTATAAGAATTTATTTTTCATAATTAGAAGTCTTACATTAATTAAAAATAATTCACAGTATATAAATATATTAATGGATGAAAACTTTTTGTCAAGAAACTTCAAATAGTTAAGTGTATGGAAGTGGTAGTTTTAATAAAAAGAGTAACAAGACGATAATAGAAACAATAATTATGATAGTATGTTCAAAGTTTCACGTAAACTAAAATAATAACTATTTTTTAATATTTATATATTATTTACAGAGCCAAAACAGTGATTGTGGTTCCTGTTATTTACTAATATTCAAAATTTATACCATTTCACTAACATTTTTACAATTTTAGAGAAAAAAATCTTAAAACAACTATAATAATAAATTAAATTAAAACAAAAGAAAATGTTGTTTTTCAAATTTTTTGTAATTATTTTTTTTTACAAAAGTTATAAAGAAAAACAAAAATAGAAACTAAAAGCAAAAATTAATATAACTTAGAAATAGAAAAATCATATTTATTCTAAAATAAAAATAAAAATAAAGTGAAAAATTAGAACAGAAAATATATTATTAAAAATGCTCAAATGTAAAGAAACATGTAAACAAGTGATCACACCATTACCCATGGTATCTTATCCCAAATAATTAACAGAACTTTAAATTTTAAAAAAAAAACAATTGATATTATATTTTTCCAATAATTGAAGTATATATTTTCATTGTTCAAATTTTATTTTGTCTGTACCATATATGACGTAAAGATAATTGCATATTTTTTAGTTATAAGAATAATGATAATGTTTAATATACTGTCATATGTGTTTTTATAATAATAATAATAATAACAATAAAAAGAATAATATAATAAAAAAAATAGATGGTGATAGTAATTACAACAAATATAAGATAATATCAGTGAGATAGATTATCATATTTTGATTATTCTAACTCTTTTTTTCTTTATAATAAAAATTACAATAAATTGATAGAATAAGATTATTAATAGCAAAATAAAAGCATATTTTATCTTTACACCAATGTTCTATCTTATATTATGTCATGTGGCCAACAAATGAACTGCAGATTATTACTTATTTCATCTTTACACCAATATGAAATACTTATTTGAACATTAATAATTTATTAACATAATGGTTAGTTAAGAATAACATTTTTTATATATATTTTCACTAAACTAACCTTAATCCAATGAATGTATGGCGTTTTATATTGAGAAGAAATGGAGGAAATGCTATGTGAATCCAAGATATATTATTTGGATATACACATCAAGAACAAAAACATATTCATCTTTTATCCAAAAGCTTGGTTTTGCCATTTTAAACTTGATGATGTATTACATGAGCCCTACTCTCTCTCATTTATTTTTGAATTTAACTTATTATTATTTTAAGAAACTTGTTTTTAAATATATTAAACCAAAAGAAAATAATTTAATCTTCAATTATGACAAATTACCAAAATTTAAGGCATGTGTAAAGAAACTTATCTTCTCAGTAACCATTTTAAGAGAAAAAAAAATAAAACCAATTTTCTTCACAATTAATATTATCTTACCGTATGTAGAAATTATTTTCTGTTAATTTCTTCAAAATTTAATGTTTCATGTACGGAGAAATTAATTTTAACTTTTATTCTTTCTTCTACAAAGATGCTTCCTCCAAACATGTTCACATTCTCACTTACATATTTTATACTACACCGACACATATATTACTAATTTAAATCAAATTAACTAGTCTTTCCTTGTGAACTTACTTGGCTAGACTTTTTTTTTTAGTCAAAGTAATTAAAAATGCTAAGCAAAATTTAGAAGAGATTATAAGCTATTTGATTCAGTGTCATGGGCATTTATCCTACATCTTCAAATGTTTCTTCTTGCACATTCAATTTCCAAAACTAATCCTAAATAAATGAGATTATATTTCCGTGAAACTTATATTTCAATTAAATACTCCAATAAATTTCAAAATTGATTGAAGATCTTGACATATTTTAAAATTTATTGAAGACTTTTACATATTTTGAATTCATTCAAATTTTGAATAAATTTTGAAATTTGTTTAGGTCTTTAATGAATTTTGAAATTCGTTAAAATCTTTTAAAAAAATTTAATGGATTTGAAAATTCATTCATGCCTTTAACAAATTTTAAAATTTATTAAAAATTTTAAAAAATTCTTCAATGCAATGATTTCGAAATGCGTCTTAGAAAAATCTTTTAATAAATTTTTGAAATTTGATAAAGTCTTAAAAAAAATCTTTCAATGAATTTTAAAGTTCATAAAAGTACAAAAGATAGGGTGTTGAATTTTTTGAATTCCAGAGAGAAAAACAAGAAAAAAGTTACTTTAACTTAATTTACTTTTACAAAAGATAAATTTGAGATTTAAAAGAAAAATTGAAGTGCAGGAAATAATGGTTGGAGGTGCAGGAAGAAATGCCCTGTTGTTTTTGGGCTTAACTGTAGAAGGCCCAATATTTGGGCTTTGCTTTCCACGTTGCAATCTGCAGTCTTATAAGAGAAAACGCGCGCATTTCAATTTCTGCACCTATCAAATTCTTTGCTCTTTCAAGCAAAGAGCAATTCAAACGAAAAAACTAATTCATCGATCTTCTTTGTTTCTTGTTTGTGAGTTCTTGGTGAGTAATCGATGCTTGTTACTCGATCAATCATCTGTATCAGTACGCTGTTTCTTTCGTTTCTAATTTTTAATGTCTTCGATCGTGCTTTCGCATCGGGTTTGCGTTGTCGTTCAGCTAACGTTATTGTGTTATTTGCAGTGACTCTATACTGAATACACTTTTACCTTGCCTTTATAATTTGGAATGTTCAAATTCACTCACTGTGCTAGGGTTTATGTCTAGTTAATTGCAATTTAGTCTAATATATGCTTATTTATTTTTAATTCTTAGATTATTTTTGTGAATGTTTCGGTTATACTCGTAAAATTGCTTTTAGGTTGCGGATATTAACGTCATATATGGTTTAATTTGTACCTTTAGACGTCAATGTCAACTCTAAGCACGGAGAGCGGAGGATCGAGGAAACGAATGAAACAGGAGGCAAATTTTTTTTTCTGCTTTTCAATCCTTTTGTCTTGAATTTACCTTCCGTTCTATTCGGGATCATTTAGTATTTCGGTTTTTATTTCATAATAAATAGGTGGAGGAAAAGGTGGGAGATGAAGCGGAATCAAAGACTGCAGAAGAAGAAGAAGAATTTGAGGCGAACATTGCTGGGTCCGAAGAAATGGAACTCAGTATTTCTCTTATTCTTGAGAAGATTGAGAATTATACTCAAAGGGTAGCTATGTATAGTTATACACCGTGTGAAGCTTGGAATCGTAGTGTATAATTAAGTCATCTAATTCTTTCACATGCTGAATGAATTGCATGTAGGTATCTGAGCTCCTAGAATCAGGGAAGACAATGATAAGGGCGCTAAGCGATGAATTTGAAGAGAAAGTTGTTATGTGAGCTCTGAAGTTGTCACTAAACATTCAGAGATGAAAACTCTTTTACTTTTTTAATGTTGTTGGCTTTCTATGATTTGATCCTTTTAACTTCACGTTATGTAGGATACACAAGCATCAAGTCGAAAAATGGCAGGAAGAAATCAGAGAACTGCGTGCACTGGATGCTTCAAATGAGGAAGCCAATGCTCTTCTGCATAATGCTCGATATCTTCTTCAGCCCATTCGTGATAATTAGTGAGGCTAATTTTATGATGTCTTTGTACAGTCGTTAACATAACCGTTCACCCTTATTCCCCCATGCATTAATAAGAAAAATATATAACCCTGTTTTTTATAAGCAAGAAAATTATATAAACCTGGTATGAGTATTTTTTATTGTTCGTAGCAATTGTACAGAAAATTTACAATAACTCGCTCAACCAGTTCAACCAATCTAGTTAGACTCTCTTGACTTTGGTAGGAGTTTCAATGTATGCTATGATAGCCGGGGAAATACTCGAGCAGTATTGGATCGTTAGGAATTTAAGATTGAATTAGTTTGAATTGGACTGTGGTCCATCATCCAGTTAATCTTAATGTGCAATATATACTCATCAAAACTGGTTAATAGGGTTGGCGGGAGAGGGAATAATAGAAATTTTACAATTAATAATAACACTCAGCAAATCTGTCGAATTTAATTTCGACAGCGGGCAATTTTAAAGCAAGAAAGGTGTTGTTTCAATTTAATTTAGCAAGTACTTCGTGATCAAAAGGTCAGTGTCAAGTCCTTACTTTTTATTGCATTTTTTTTATCTGAACTTGCCTTTTCTTGAATTCAATTTGTTTTTACCGATTTCCCGATTAGGAGTTGACCTATGCTATAGCCTAACATTTGTAAGGTTTGATGTTGAGATGTATGTTCACATGCAGGTTTTCCAAGGTTTGCGGATTGAGGGAAAATTCACGAGATCTATAATGTCTTACCATTTACCTGGATCCCATTTGTGCATTGTTATATGTAGTCTCTATATGGATATACATAGAAAATGTATAGATGGTTAAATAAAAAGAAAAAAAAAATCTACACTACCAATTTAGTATTGCTTTGCTTGGCAGCAAGTGAAGGGTAAAACTTTAAAGTTTATAGATATTGATACACTGTGCAGGAACTTAACTTTTATAGCTTAATTTGTGTTCTGCTATATACTTACTGGCTAACAATAGGTTGAGATTATCGTACAAATATATGAGCATTGCATTGAAGAGAACAATTAGCCATCAGTGGGAAGAATGATAGAATATGCATGTTATTCAACTGTGTTTTTACTCAAATCCTTGTGGATAGATTCCCTTGTTCAGTAGTCATGAGTCAATGCAAGACATAAACCACACAAAGGATAAAAGTACTGGCGGTAGTGATTAGTATACACTTGATGGGTTGTAATCTCATCGTTAACGCTATTGAAGTACATGACAGTGCTGGCAGATATAAGTTATCCTGAAGCAAGGATTACGCTGCGAATGAGGTGACTCGAGGAAGCAAAGATAAATTATGCTATATCCTCTTGTGGTTTTTTTTCATTTAGCGTGGATTTGGGTCTAGCACGCAAATATAGTCACGTGTATTTCTCAATCAAAATGTTTGTTAAATTCATACAACTTCACTTTTAACTTGGACAAGGAAAATGAAACATAATTGTTGTTTAGACATTATTCTGGATTTGTTTTTCCAAATTATTGAATTGCGGGCATATTTTGGTCAGTAGTCTAAATTATAGCTGGGAAAGAGGGTCCGGAGTGAAAAATTCACGATGTTTTAATGTAGTTTTCATCAAAAAAATATTGGTGTAATTGAGATTTTAATCTTTAGATTTATTTTCGGAATACTTTGTAAGTCCTTGAACTTTTTTTTATTATTATAATAAAAAAGGTATGATACCTCTCACATGTAACTAGGGTAAAGCGATGATTTCATACCTAAATTAGGATTGAATCCCAAATTTAAGTGTAGCAATTATTTTTGTAATAACCTATACGTTATAAGTGTAATATGAATAAAATAATTAAAAATTATAATTAGTTTTTATAAATGATACTTGATTGTTTTATTGTTAAAAGATTGAATTGTACATAGAAAAAATAGTTAATTGAGAGTTTTAATTTATAAAAATAACATTCTATCTAAAAACTAACTTTTGTGTTTTTTTACCTTTTATCTTAATTTCTAATCTCATCTTTCATTGATCTAAGTTTCTTTTTTGTATAAATAGAATATTATGCAAGAGTTAGAATTTTTTGAGCAAAAGTTAAATTAGGATTTTAATTTAGATAAAGAAAGTTAGTTGTTTTCCTAATAATGTGTTGATTCAATAATCTGGTAGTATAAATATTGTGATCATTATTTGTGTTGTAATAAATGTGGGATGTTGATTTGGCTTATTCGAATAAATTATAATTGAAATTTTGTTAAAAAATGTGACAGTGAAAAGTTGGTATGATTGTGTGAATTATTGATTTTACTTAGATATATCAAATTTGGTTTAAATTCTCGGATGGTCCTCGTGTTTATATGAGAATCTCAAATAGGTCATTATATTTTCAAATGTCTTAATTGGGTTCATATATTTGTAAAATATCTCAATTGGGTCCAAATATTTGTAAAATTGAACCAATTTTGTCATAACCGTTGTTACAAACGGCGTTAAAATGTGTTGAAATGGATATATTGAGGTGAATATTTTATTAAAAAAAATATACTGTCAGTAATTACATGGAATTTAATAAATTAAAAAAAATTAAAAAATAATGTAAGCAGAAAAAAGTGAGAAAAATGGCCTGCACTCAGAAAATCCACGAGAGAACCAATTTGAAAATCCTTCCAACCCTAAATCGCTACTGCCTGTTCATCTTCGCTGTCATCTCCTTTGCGAAACCAAAACCACCGCACTGCAAAACCGAATCGGAGACAAGTTGGTTTCACCCTTTTGAAACGTACTTGAATAGCAGGAGATCTTTCAAGCCATGACAGAATTTCCATGATAATATCTTGGTATAACTCCACAATTATCTCATCCCCTTTGAGCTGCACATAATTACAGTAAAAAGTAAAAACTTGATTAATATATGTATGACAATATCTGATTCACCATCTCTTTATTTGGTAGCAACAACCCATTAGAATGCATCCAATTAGCCCCAATCACCCCCGGAACGAATCCAAATCGAGAAAGAAACAAAACAGAGAAAGGAGGGGAAAAGGTGGTACGCGCACACAGAGAAACGTGGCAGAGAAGAGGGTGAAGATAGTGTGATTAAATCTCACCGGAGATGGTAGCGGCGGACGGCCTAGGGTTCCAACGTCGCAGAGCGGCAAGAAGATGAGGGCTCCAACGATGAGGGCTCCGGCGCGCCGATCTGCTCGATTTCGACACGTCGTCGCAGCCTCCGTGATCCTTGTTGTCCTCCTCCGTCTTCCGCGACAGTCGCCGGCTCAGCACATGAAACAGCATCAACGCCGCCCCGGCCGTCGTCGCCATTGTCCCCGCTGCCAGAGCTGACGAAGCTTCAATGGGGTTTTCCGCGGCACTGTCTCACCACACAAGAGCTTCCTCAGATCCACCCCTTCAGCTCCACCACCTTCTTCCTTCATCACCAGTTCTTCCTTCTCTAGTTTTCTCATGACACGGACGACGATGCTGCGGTTTTTTAGGGGGATAACGAAGAAGACGAAAACTCAGACTCTCAAATCCCTTTTTTTTTAATTGCATAATTTTTCTATTTTTATTTGTTTATTAAATTCCATGTCATCACTGACAGTATATTTTTTTTAATAAAATATCCACCTCAGTATATCCATTTCAGCACATTTTAACGCCGTTTGTGACAACTTAACGGTTATGGCAAAATTGGTTCAATTTTACAAATATTTGGACCTAATTGAGATATTTTGCAAATATATGGACCCAATTGAGACAGTTGAAAATATGATGACCTATTTGAGATTCCCATATAAACACGAGGACCATCCGAGGGTTTAAATCATCAAATTTTTTTCAATTGATTCTATTATTTCTATGCAGACTGAGTATAATTGCATATAGACTAATTGGTAATCAATATAATTGTTGAAATTATGTAAATTTGTTGAGTGAGTTAAACAGTCGTTAGGCAAAAAAATGATTTTCAGATTTCAAAAAACTCACATAGCCTTAATTGTTTGGCAAATTGAGACTCGTTGGACAAGCTTTTAAGAAAAGTTATCAGATGTCTTGTTTGTTGGATGAGCAAACTACTTATTGAAAATCCTTTAGTGAAAATCTAGTGAACTCGAGCTAGTGAAGTCGTTCTTCTTTATATATATATATATATATTATTTCAGTACTTGTGCAATCCACTCCTTTTGTTGGATAAAAGATCTTTTATTAAAAAATTATAGAGCTTAGTAAGAGGTTAGTTGTTAAGTGAGTCGTTCCTTCGCTAGGCAAACACCATTTTAGGGGTGACTCACTTGGCGAGTGACTCACTTGGCGAGAGAATACAATAGCTAAAAGAGAATATGTTTTATATATGCAAATACATGTTTAAGAATTTGAAATAAAATGATTGATGTGATTGAGTAAAACAGAGTGTTTGTGCAAAAAAAAATCTAACATAAGTGTATTGGTTTAGTAAAGTCTAAGTATTTTTCCAAAAGTCTATTATGAAATAATATTAATATGTATTTGTGTTTTAGTATGAGTGTAATTATTCTCAGGGAAGAAATAATATATTCAATGGTCTTGTGATGTGAACTGAACGAGAATTCTATGTACGAGATTACCGTGGTTCTACTAATATTTTATTCACATGTAATAAAGTTGTGAAAGTTGATGAATTTTTTTATATTTTGGAGAGATGGTGTGAAAAATGATAGTGTTATATGGTATAGATATTTATCCAATTATATTGGATGATTTAGTTTTTGAGATACGACTCTAAAAAGAAGAAAACCTCTAGTTTTAATTTAGTATACTAATTTTTCAAAAACAAAACTAAATGTCTAGATTATTTGAACATATTTATGAACACACATGGATGGATAAATTTAATTGCTTGAATTTTATAGGTTATGTTATATGATGTTAGTTTATGTATTTACATATAATTTTTTTTTCTTTATTATTATTAATGTAATGAAATTATTATTAAAATAAGATTAATAAATCTTAAATATAATATACAAACTCAATGAAAATTTGCACACACAAAATATTATATTAAATAATCACATTTGTTTAATCTTCTTTATTTATTTTTCTATGTTAAAAAAAAATAATCACATTTTTCTAATCTTCTTTGTTTATTTTTCTTTGTTCAACACTAATAACTCCGGACAGAAAGATAAAATTACATTTTGTTTTTACTAAAAAATATAATTTAAAAAAATTCAAATATGATTTTTTTATTAATAAAATGGTTACGTTATAATTTATGCAGATTAAATACTAAATTATAGTTTATATTAAATTAAACCAATCAAAACAAATATTAACCATTTTTCTACTTTAAATGCAAACAATATAGTATTATTTTATAAGATCGTATTATAAGTATTCATAAGATAAGAATAAAGTTAATAATTTTCTATTATTTATATTAATTCATGTTTCTTAATTTATATTTTTACATTTTAAAAATATGAAAAATAAATCACAATAAAAATTATATATATATATATATATATATATATATATATATATATATATATATATATATATAACCTATAACTTTTATTTCAATCTAATATGATAGTCAAAATTTAATATATCTGCAAATAATTATTTCTATACATTAGAATTAACTTACCTATTAAATTGCAATTGTTAATTCTCAAAACTAAAAAACATTTCAGACCCTTATTCACATTCTTTATTCTTCTTAACCATTTTTCTTTCATCTCTCTCACTCCAATCATTTCATTTTTATCTCTCTTACTCCAACCTTTTCTCTGTCATCCCTATAGTTTCACTAACCTCTCTAATTTCATCATTTGCATTGTGATTGTAAAAATTAGATAAAATTATATACGACACAAAAATTATAAAATGAAAACTCATTATAAAATCATTTTTTGTAAGAAATTGTTTAACGAGTGTTTCTGATTTTTTTTCCAAACCAATTACCAATTCCTTCATTATGCTTGTGAAAATTAGATAAAATTAGATAAGACAAAAATTATAAAATGAAAACTCATTATAATATCATTTTTTGTAAGAAATTGTTTAACAACGAGTATTTTTTATTTTTTTCAGGTCAATTACCAATTCTTTTATGCCTGTGAAAATTAGATAAAATTAGATAAAACAAAAATTATAAAATGAAAACTCATTATAAAATCAAAATTGTTTAAAAGTTGTTTCTGATTTTTTTCAGTTGGGCTACCATAGGATGACAGAAAAAATGTTGGAAATGAGAGAGATGAAAAAGAAAGGGTTAAGAGGAATGAGGGTGGTGAGTAAGAGTTTGGGGTTTTTTTTTTAGTTTTAAGAATGAAAATTATTAAAATATCATTAACCTTATAACTTAGAATCCATGATATATAAGTGTATTTTTGTCTACTAAAATCTGGTACATTGCTAAAATGTACCAACTGAACCCCTATATTTATATATAATGTTTAGAATATTTATATGCAAAGTACAATGCAAAAAAAAAACTTTATTAAAAAATAAATTTTAAAATACTAGTTTGTTAAATAAAATAAATCTCCCAAAATAATAAAGCCCGAAAAGATTTATATTATTTAACCAAATTGATTTATCTAAATAATTGGTCTATAAATAAAAACAAATATAATCTAACTTAATGTACAAATTAATTATTGCTTAAATTTAAACATGTTCACTAAATTAATAAATTGAATTTTTATTTTTCAAAAATTTTAAATTTTATATTACAACTTTTGTGCACTAATAAATTGATATTTTTTTTTAAAGAACTTTAAATTTTATATTGAAATTGTCTGTATCATATCCTGAGTTTTCTCTTTCTAGTAACAAGAAATATATGTACATCATAAACATGTTATACCTTCAAGTATATATTTTTTCTTCACCAAAACATTGTAATATTTTAGTTTTTCACTTTCTAAAATGCTTAATTAATAATAATTAAAAAAATATTATTTTTATTGAAAATTTCAATAAAAATTATTGACCAAAAGAAAAAAAGTTATATTAAAAGATTATTCCAAACATCTTTCAACGTCATTTTCTCAATGTTATGGAACTTCGTCAATATTTTCTCTATATTATTTGTCTTTCGTAGACCGTCAAGTGAAAACTATTAGATTAAATTAACAAAAATCTTAATTTTAAAAACAAATTCCAAAAATATTTAAAAACTATAAACATTTGAAAAATCATTTAAAGATTTAGAAAATAGAAAATAACTTTTAACAAACAACAAAACCTTAATTCTATTGTTTTGAGTCTAGAGACAAACTTTTTGACCTGGACACTCAAGGATAAGGTATCAAACACCAATTAATATTGTTTTTTCTTTTATCAAAAAGACCATTCCAAAATCAAGCACACTCAAACATATTTTATAAAGTTTTATGGACAGAGAGATTAACCCTCTAACTTATATACTTTAAAAACCTTTCACAAACTACCACAATTTAACAATAATAATCATATTTCACACAATCAAGATATAAAAAACAAAATCAACAAATAACAAAGTTAATTTCTCTTTCAATTTAAAATATTCACGTAGCTTTGTGTTCATTAAACTTATAAAATCATAAAAAAAAATTTAATATCTCGGTAGGTCCTTATTTTTATTCAAAATTTCAAATTTTTTTTTTCGGCGTCTCAATTGGATAATTATTTTTATGAAATTTAATCAAATAGACCTTTACCGTTAAATTGAACCTAACAACGTTAATGTATACTTTACGTCGTATAGTGAACTATATTTTTAATTGACGTGGTTGAATGATGTGCATTTGGATTATTTTAAAATTAAAAAGTTGAGAGCCTTACAGTTAGGGTCGCAAAGCTTCTTCTTTCATAGGTTAAGCTTCTCCCCTAAAGTTCTACCGGAGACTTCTCCCTCTCCTCCGATTCTGCCATTCAGATAAAGAACATTCCTTAAATTTAATAGTAGAAATATAGAACGAAAATGCTCTCTTGAGCTGAAACAGATACTTCTGTATCTTTTCAAATTTTTGACCTAAAGGCTAAACTTTCCTTGTATTCCTTTTTTCTTACCCAACTCTTTCTATTATGATGGAGTTAACAAGAAGAGCTTATGGGGTGTGGGTCTCAGAGGTCATGCTTCAACAAACAAGGGTTCAGACTGTTATTGGGTATTACAATCGTTGGGTGCAAAAATGATGGAGGCTCTTTGTCAACACAGAAAAATGGATAAAAATAGAGAGTTATTAGCTACCCTCTGTTTCTTCTTTCCCATTTCTTTCTTTCCTCTCCACTTTGCCTTCACTGATCATCACATTCTGCAGTCTAATTACTCAATTGCCATATTGCTCTCCACTTCGCGTTCATCGTGAGGCAAATTTGTGGTGGTTGATTTGGGCGATTATGGGTTGTGCGAGTCTGAAGGTTTATTATCTTGGGTTTTTGGTTTTAAAGGTTTCCATGGAAGTGCGAAGAAGATAAAGGCACGAGAGGCGTTGTTTATAGTAGCTTACATGGAGGAGTTGTGGTGGTTCGACGACGTGGAGAAACTCGCGATTAAGGTCCGCCAATTTGGGGTTGAACATCTGTGCGAGTTAGGGTTTTCGTGATTAGGGGTTTTTCTGGTTTTTGATTTGGGAATTTTCGCAGGTTCTGATTTTGTCTCTTAGCAGTGAAATGTTGGGCGAACTTGCGATTGGGTTCCTGCAATTTGCATTTCTGTCTACGATGGCTGTCATGGAAGCGTGATTTGGTTACCGGAGAAGATGAATGATGGCATTTCAGGAGCAATGTTTGGTGTTGGCAGTGCTTTTGGACCTTTTCATGTGTTCAAAAATAAATAAAAATTACACTTCACACACTGGCACATCATTTAAAAAGACATTGTCAGCTCAATTTAACAGTAAGGGGACTATTTTATACAAAAAATAAGGACCTAATTCAAACGTAAAAAAAAAACAAACTTATTTGAGATTATGGACCAAAAAAAATATTCTTTTATCAAAATATAATTTTTCTATAAAAAAAACTCTGAAACATATTTAATTATCAATTATACCCAAATCAATTATCAATTTCTCTAAATTTCAAAATATTTTAAATAAAAACTCTTTTAAATCTAAAAAAACAACTGAAAAATAATCATAATTTAACTCAATTTATCATGCATACATACAAACAAAAAGTTAGGAAAAGAAAACCAAAAAATATAAGCTCTTCTACTTTTTACTCTTCATTTCTTCATTATTTTCCATAACAGCCTTTATAATATTTTTCCTTCTTCCTTGCCATCTTTTTTATTAAAATTTTCTTCCTAAACATTCATATTTATAAATTTAATATTTACGATAAAAATGCATTATTTTATTATCATTTATTATTATTTAACAAAAATATATAATAATATCTAATAATATTTTTTAATATTTACTCATATCTAATAATACTTCTTAGCAATTATTTACCAAATCTTATTTCTTAAAAAAAACAATCTTTTAGATCAAAATAAATCCTTTAATTTATAATTATCAAACCATTTTTATTTTTTAAAATATTTAAATCATATATATATATATATATATATATATATATATATATTATTTTTTTATTTTTTTAATTGTTAAAATTTTTAGATCTCCCAGAATAAAAAATATATTAAAGAAAATATTAGATATGTAGTGCATCTCTTAATAAAAAACGAATAGATACCTCGAACAAACAATGTATTTAGAATTAAATTTTAATTCTATTAAAATATTTTTATACAAATATTAGTTTCATATTTTAATAAACTTTTAAATTATTATTTCAAATAAATTAATTAAGAAATTTCTACGAAAAAATATTTCATTTATATTAGTAGATAAATTTTTTAATTTTTACACTTAAAATTAATAATAAACTATATATTATAAATAATTGTAAATTAAATAAATAATTTACATTGAAAATTTCAGGATACTTGATGAAGTTTATCAATGCCCTTCCTCCTGTATTTTAAAATTATATTCCAAAAAATTAAGTTTAAAACTGAAAAATGTTATACTTATTATTATTATATCATAACAATGCTTAGTATTGTTTATTTTTTGGATGATTTTATTATCTTATATTCTTTCTTTGAGACAGGGGTTTTATTTGCTCACACCTTCTTCTCCGCAGCGCGAGTCAGCTAGGGTTTACAATATCGCAGTTCAGAAAACATGGCGACCGTGGTGCCAACCTCCGAAGAAGACGCTGCCCTCACCGTCGTTCGATTCGCCTCTGAACTTGCCTGGGCTGATGCCGGTCCTGAGGTCTTTCTTCCTAACTCTTCTCTCTATCTTCCACTGTCTTCAGCCTGCTCTGTGCTTTTTATTCCGTGTATTTGTGGATGGTTCTTTATTTGGTTTTGTTGTTGGCTTCTGTATGAGATATTTGCCTCCGATAGTCTGTTAGGGATATGATGGTCTGTTCACGATCCACTGTTTATATGCTTAGTTGAAATGCCTGTGGAACTTAAAATTGAATCCGAATTTGTTAAACTGTGATTTTGGATTGAATACTCAGATTTTGGTATGTTCCTTGGAACTCGTTCTGCATCATTATTATTTTGTCTTAGAAATTTCCGGATTCAAGTCACTGTTCAGAAATTTAAAAGACGGAGTAACATTTAATTGTTCGTTTGGTAGGTTGGATGGGAAGAGATTGATTTAAAAATATCAGGAATAGTATTTTTTTATGTAGTTTTAGGGTTTGTTGGTCTACGACATTTTCCTCTCTCGCTTCTCTTTACAGTCTCGCTTCTCTGTACAGTCACGCTTCTTTTTAAATGTGATGCATTGTTGCGTTCTTGTTTGATTTTGGTGTTATTGACAAATTTAGTTCTTCCCATCATGTCTTGTCAGGTTGCTGAGCCACAAGTTAGTAGACTCTGCATGGAGGCTGAAGAGTTCATTGGTATGGGAAAGTGGTTGGAGCTAGCATCATTGATGATTACCTCTGCTGAATTGATTTTCTCTAAGGTTTCTGAAAAAGGTAGAGTTATATTTCTTTTGTTGATATTGGTATAAACAGCTTTTGATGGATGCTGTCATCTGTGCCGGATCCTTTCCAACTCTGCCACTTTGTTTGGTTGTGACATGGTTAACCTGCAATATTCACTATCTTTTTTTCTTTATTCTGTTGCATTTGTAGCTTCCTTCTTGGTTGTTTCATTTCTCACTTTTGGTTTAGAATCCAGTTTGTTATTACATAGAGAACTTCTCAGGGTGATAGGATTGCCATTAATGGTTCAGCTTAATCTGAGTGTGTTAACAAGTTCTGTCATATCTTGTACCAGATATAGAGTCCATCTTCACTATCATTTGCAATCTTGTTACAAAGACTGCGAATCCAGATGAAGCAATGGAGATTGTAAAAGTTGTAACTGCAAAAATACTTCAGCAGCCAAACGAAAAGCCTGTTGTGCGATTGAAAATGTAATATCACATGCTGCTTGGTTTAAAATTTCTGGTCATGCATTATGGTGTGACTATTTATATTATTATTTTTGAAGTATCTTTTCTCTACAGTTTGATCAATCTGTACAATCTTTTGGAGACTCCATACTGCCAGTTTTATGTTTACATGAAGACACTGAATTTAGCTGTTGATGGGAAAGTCACTGAATTCATTATACCTTCATTCAAAAAAATTGACGACTTTTTGAAAGACTGGAAAATTGGGATACCGGAACAGAGAGAGCTCTTTCTTGCTATTTCTAATATTTTGAAGGAAAATAAAAGGTATAGCAGATTCCTGTACATGTCAATTTTATTTTTGTTCTCTTTACCTCTCTTCAGAGTGGGAGTACTACCTGAGTTTTTTATTTCATTTTTTAAACATGTAATTAGTATTTCATCTTACTTTATCTCAGTATGTCAAAGGATGCTTTAAAGTTCCTGACCAGTTATCTGGCAACTTTTTTGGGAGAAGATGCCCAAGTTTTGAGTGAAGCCAAGGAGGAGGCTGCACATGCAATTGTGGAATTTGTTAGGGCTCCTGAAATCTTTCAGGTACCTTGTCCAATATGTAATTACGATGTTTGAATGGTTGTATAATCTTACAATTTCAGCTTCCTATGTTCAACTATTTTTAGGAGTTAACTTTTTGTTTTGTCAGTAGTAATATCACAAATTTTTCAATAGCTTATACTGCTTTGATAGTGCATGATTATCTGGTCTGTATCTGGATGTGTATAATTATATAGAAGCATGTTACAGTGGAAATGGAAATTTTCTGACCAGTACTTAAACAGATAAGGTGATTAGGGCGCTTTTTGTTATAGGTCATCTTTATTTAGTAATTGCAATTTTTGTTTTTTGTCGTGGAATTTTACATAGATATTTTAAGTTTGCCATTTTTAATGCCATTGTTGATCTAGATTGCTTTGAGTTCTAGAAGAGCATTCACTAAGTTGATTATCCTGTAGTGTGATTTACTAGACTTGCCGGCTGTTGCTCAACTGGAGAAGGATGCCAAATATGGTTTGTTATATGAGCTTCTTAAGATTTTTGTTACTCAGAGGCTGGATGCTTACTTAGAATATCATGCTACAAATTCCACCTTGTTGAAAACATATGGTAAACACTGTTCATGAACGAATATTGTTTACATGTAGATACATAACTACGTTCTACTTTATGTTACTATCAAATTTTTTTGATGTTATGATGTTTTTAGGCCTTGTACATGAAGAATGCATTGCTAAAATGAGGCTGATGTCATTGGTGGATCTTAGCTCCGATGCATCTGGCACCATTCCTTATGAACTTATCAGGGACACACTTCAGGTAAATTTGTATTTTTATTTTATGTTTTGTAATTGTGTTCTTCCTATCATAATTGAAATCTTGCAACATTCCCTTCAGATCAATGATGATGAAGTGGAACTGTGGGTGGTTAGAGCAATAACTGCCAAGTTAATTGACTGTAAGTTGGATCAAATGAATCAAGTAGTGGTTGTTAGGTATGTTCTACCTCTATCGATTGTCTTTCTCTGCACCTACTACCTTCCTATACACGAACCTCTTCACCATAACTATTTTTGTTGAGCATCATATATCTCTCCACGTTGAAACTTTATTTTACTGTTATGCACACTTTAATGCAAGTCTTAAATGTGCAGTCATCCTACTGGTCGTGTGTTTGGTCAGCATCAATGGCAGGCACTGAGAACAAAGCTGGTGACATGGAGGGTAAATAATTTCTCGTCTGCAATTTTTAGAATTATAATTAGTTATGCCATAATTCACAGAACTATTTATACTATTCCTCTGATACATCCATCCACATAGTACGAGTATGATAATTGAATTCATTTTAAAAAGGAAAAAACTATCGGTAGCTACTATTCAGAATTTATTGTGACCTTCAATAACATGAGTAAATATTTTAAGATTTGAAAAGCCTGTCAATTTGAATCATGCTGTCTGTTGAAATGCTTGGCATTTTTATAAATAAAAATTCAGTTTGTGTACCTCAAACGACAAATTTCATCTATGCATTATTGTTGGTGTATACATTTTATATATTTTATTTTATTTTTCCTGGAAAATGTTTGCACGACTTATCTAGCTTTTTACACGAGATCATTATTATGCGATTTGGTCTACATGATGTTAGTGCACTTGGATTTTAATTTGTTGAATAATACAGATGAAATGTCATTGCTTCAACACAAGTAACTGATGTTCTATTCACTGTGATGTTTGATAAATGTTATCTATTTCTAGGGAAATGTTGCAAATGTTATCAGTACCATTCAGGCCAACAAAATAACGGAAGATGGGCCCCAGGCTGCCCAAGGGTTGGTAGCTCGGTGAGGACGTTTTCGAGTGAAGCAATCAGCCGAGTATCTAGATTTTATCCAAGTGGAATTTTTTGATCTTAAAAACTGTAATTTGTTTTGTTACAAATTCATAAATTTATTTTAGTTGACTACTGACTCTAATTGTACTACCCAACTTTGGGAGAGAGCTATTATTATTGAATTTTATGTTTTGTTGACCTGCCTCACCATTTCGTCGAGGATATTCTCCCAGTACTTCGAACGAACAACTAATCTAAAGTTGTCTCCGCTAAAAATTGTGCAATGAGTGCTCTCATGGGAGCTTTCACCTTAAGTTTTATTGATTGTACACATAGCTAGAGTGAAACTCCGAATTTGCGGTCTTATCTTCCCATCATTTGAGTTTGAGTTTAAAAATACCATGGTTGCCAAATAGCTCTTGCGAAGATGATATCTTTTTGCTGTTTGAATCTGAAAATCAGCGCGCGACTTTAATAAATATTGACTTGTCCTCAATATTACTGAGTGGTGTCTCGCAATTGCTAGAGGTGATACATAATGGTCAAGTCAAAAACTAACCATCTTTATTCTGCTTTAAACTATTTGTACAATTGCAAAATGTTATGGCATTTTTCACTTTTCTCAACAAATGAGAAACTGTCACGTTGAATAATCTCCTTTAAAAATTGCAGTCTTGTTCGACTAAAATGAAACATAAGCTTAAGTGAATTAGAAAGATCGGATACAGTAGAAACTAGAAACAATTTTTGCTTAAATGATATTTTAGTGACTAGATACGAGAAAATGTACAGACTTTCGAGTAATAACAAAGATCCATGCTAATGTTAACGTTGTAGATGTATATATTTATCATGTAGATTCAATCACGTGTTATTGCTAGTCAAGATTCATTTATTCATGCATTTTGAAGACTGGTAAATAATATTTCTGTTCCTATAAAGCTATGTTTATCTGATGGTTTATAATTTGTTAATCAACAAATGCATATATCTATTTTTTTATTTTAGTTTTAACGAACCGGCTCAATTGATTAGAGCTGAATTAACCTTTTCAAATAAATAGAACCCAACCAGATTGACCACAAATATTGTGGTTGAGACAACTGAGTCTTTCCTAAAACATTTTATCGTGTTATAACACATGTTTGGTAAATTATTTGGAGTATATTATTTCAGTAAATTGTTTTTAATTTTATACTATGTTTATTTTCTGGTAAAAGCTGTTAACTTGTAGAGTGTCGGATGCTAAATCCCCCGGCCCAATGTCATGAAAAGATTTACTAAGCGCCGCCACAGTCGGAAAGTACTAGAAGGATTTCAAACTTGAGTAAAGAGAGAGATGTATTGAATGCCTCTTCTTGCCACAAGTAAGTGGAGTGATAGTTAGCAGAAGAGAACAAACAAGACAATGGCTTCTTTGTGCGGCCGAGCAACAGTAACAGCAATACGTCGCACTTTAATTTTCACCACCAACTCTAACATTAACCCTAACACCTTCTCAAGCACCTCCCTCCCACACGCTTTTTCGTCACTACTCTTACCCCCTCAATCCCCACCCGTTTCCGTTTCAAACACCCCCACCGTTCATCGTCATTTCTGTTCCACCAAAACCCCCATCGACACCAAGCTCAACTTCTCCCTCTCCGACTCAGACTCCGAATCCGACGACCAAAACAACAATACCCACAAAGAAACCGGAAAAACCAATAGGGTAGTCCCACCCCCTTACGACCCCTTCAGCAAGAAGCCCGCAATAGAAGACCCCAAGGACCCAAAGGACTTGCAACAGATTTTCCATGACATGAGGAGCGGCGATGGGTTGTTCAACCACGCAGTGAAGATGTTCGACGCATTGTCCAAAGAGGGTCTGACCCACGAGGCGCTGGAGCTCTTCGGCCAGATCAAGGACAAGGGTCAGATGCCCGACGTGGTGGCCCACACCGCCATCCTCGAGGCCTACGCTAACGCTGCACAGCCAAAAGAGGCTCACAAGGTTTACATGCGTATGCTCGCTTCTGGGGTGTCGCCCAACGCTTACACATATGCGGTTCTCATTACGGCTCTTGCTGCTGATGCCAAGTTTGTGAGGGACGCTAATAAGTACCTTTTGGAAATGATGGATAAAGGGATGAAACCCAATGCAAAAACTTATACCTCTGTGTTTGAGGGGCTGCTGAAGGAAGAGAGGATAGATGAAGCTACACGCTTGCTGGAGCAAATGAAAGCTAAGGGGTTTGTCCCCGACGAGAAGGCTGTGAGAGAGGTTGCAAGCAATAGAAGAGGCCCAGTTTTTAGAAATCTCATAAACGTTCTTTTTGGCAAATAGTGCTATAACGTTGTTTGAACATGTTCGAGTGTGAAAATGAAGTATGTTTTTTTGTCTTTGGTTTATACGTGGCACTTGTTCGTTATGCATTTCAACTTTGGTAATACCAGCACTCAGTCATAAAATTAGTAAAATTACGGCCGAGTTTAAATTGTATGATAGAAAGTAATATCATTCATGAACTAGTGAAAAATGTATACCTCTCTTTTCTGAAACAACGGTTAAGCTGACAAAAGAGCATTGTACAGTAACTGTTCTTGCCAAAAAAAATACCATGATGCCTCAATGAAATGATAAAAAAATAAATATTACAATAAGGGTGACGACAAAAATGTTCATTCTCTGGACAGGACAGGTGGAGACCTCTCCGTAGAATTCTAAAAAAATAATAGATATTAAATGTAAGATCGATTCTGTGATTCTGTGGGAAAGCATCTTCAATTTCTTGAACCCCCCATGTTAGGGCATCAATAGTGCAGCTCCCTAGATATGTGATTGGGTGGTGCCAGAGCGAAAGATGTACAAACTAGAAAAAGTCTCGTTTTTTGCGACAATCTGCAGCTCGATGGCCAGGTTGTCCACAATTGAAACAGGCCCCTCCGTGCCCGCTTCTGCAAATGCACGTTCAAATTTCGTTAAATATACATTTATAAATAGGAAGAAATGTAACAAACATAAGTAAAGCCGTAACTAAAGTCTATAACTTGTGCTATACTATAACCTGTTGGATGATGAAAATCTGTTGGATCGTCCACCTCCAATTAGCCAGTCATCGCCGCTGTTTTTTCCCATTCGAGACCTATTGTTGCCTGATCTGAAATTTCTACTGCCTCTTCCGAACTCATCATCAGAGTCTTGGCCTCCTTCCCATCCTCGTGAACTTCTAAAGCCTCTTTGATCCCTAGAATTAGAACCCCTTCGGTTACTTCTGTCTCTGTCAGAAAACTTCCCATAGAAATCACTTGCAGGTTCATCGTCTTGCAAAGGAGGTAACTGCCACAAATGCAATATGAATTTACATTTTGTCAAATTGTTACTCCAATACAATAAACTGATACCAAAATATGGTTGCTGTTTTAGTACAGGAAGTACACTACACAAACAATAAAATGAAGAAAAGAAGATTAGCCAAACTTCGCTATTTTACTTTGGTGATTTTGGAAATAGTGTTTCCAGAAGGCAGTTCCTTTTTGAGCAACTCTCTAGCAACTTCCTCCGGGAGATCAAAGACAGCTCCTTTAATCTGATACAGGCATTACCAACTTTAAAATAAATTGAATGATGCGATGATTATTAGTAATACTGAAGTTCCTTACATAAACTAGCACAAAAGAAAAAAATAGTAGTACTTAGCTACAGACCCTCTCATCTGCAATTAAATGTATTTTTCCAACTTCATCAGCAGCTGGAGAATAAACATCAGAAAGAAACCCAGTGACAGATCTTGCAGAAAAAAATCTTCCAGAAGTGTCTGAATCTCGTGTAAGTTGTAGTGTAATCCATCCCTGCAATACTCGAGTTTTAATGAACAAAATAACCCATTCACAGAGTATATATACATACACACATATACATGAAATTTGATATTTAAAAAAAAAAAAAAACTAGTTAACTTAGAACCAATATTGTGTTCTAATATTTTTGAAAACTAGTTCCAACTCAAATACTAATCAAACGATCACCTCGTCAAAATATTAACCGAGAAGCAAATGTTAAATATCAAAACCAATTATACCAAATTATGCGGGTTTTAACGTTAGGAGAACCCTTGTAAAGCTGATTTAAATAATATAATCTAAAAATTATATTGCAATTACTATTAAGCTTTTTATTGTGCTGAACAGATTTTCATTAGATTCAGATGGCACATCCTTTTCATGAAATATAAATCATTATGTATAGTATCACCCAGAAGGAATACGGTTAAAAAAATATATCCTCTAGAAAATTTCAAGACTTAAATTTCAATTTGAAAACATATGCTTCTACAACACCTGTTCATGATTGATAAGAGACCGACATGATGGAGGTTGAGAGAATCCACTCATCTGTGCTAGAGCAGCTGCAAGGGCACTTGCTCCTTGTTCTTCAACCAGTTTTTGCGCAGTTGCAGTGAAAAACTTCACAGACTCTGGATGAACTCTATTAAGTGTAGCAACAACTTGTTCAGCAGATGACTCCAAAATTTCTTCCATAGCCGGTGGACTAATGAATTCAAATTTGCAGCCAACATCATGCTCAAGGGATCTAACTGTTCTCTTCTGGCTACTGGTGTACATCAATATGGCAGTACCCTCTTTTCCTGCCCGCCCAGTGCGACCAGAACGATGTACAAAAGTCTCAGCATCATTGGGAAGTTCATAATGTATAACCTGAAGAAAACAAAGTAATACCAACGAGCTTCTCAGTATGCTGACAACAGAGAGCAATTCGGTATTTGACAAAAGCATTGTTATTTGATTTCAAATGTTAGGTCATAAACTTCTGTATATAAACAGAACTGAAATAGAGTCCAAAGAAGTTATCACGGTACTGCTTACACAAACACATTTTCTAAATGACAAGTAGTATAAATACTGCACCGTGATATAGATTGAATAACGTCAGATACACTGGAAATGTCTCCTTACACAGAAAAATAAACCAGATTGTGTAAACAACAACCAAACCAAACTTAAGAATTGAGAAACTTCAATCTAAAATGGGCAATGAAGTTTTGATCCAACCTAGGGATCAAGACTCAAACTACGAGACCCTCATTTTTAACAATTAAATAAAACATGAGTCTTCATTAAAAATACTAACATCTAAATTAAAATAATCCAAGTGTTCGAGTTTACTACTTCAACATTTGTTGTCATATAGAAAAAAAATGCTAAAATTTCAAGAAAAATCTTGATAAAATAAAAAGTTGGAAAAGGGACATTTATGTTCACTAAAAATCATCATTTTCAGCTTACCAAATCAACATTCGGAATATCAAGTCCACGAGCAGCAACATCAGTGGCAACAAGCACTGTGAATTTCCCTTGTCGAAAACCATTCAATGTTCTCTCTCTCTGATGCTGAGATATATCACCATGCAGTGCTTCAGAGGCTATACTACTCGTTAATGCCAATGATACTTCATCAGCATCCTTTTTTGTCTGCGTAAAAACAATAGTCTTTCCACCCTTTGCATAAACCTAAACGACATGGTAACATTCAGTGGAATTATTGAAATTGAAGTATATTCAGTAACATAAAACTAAATTAAATTGCAACAGTAGAATGAACCTTCGAGAATTCTCAGCCATAAGTTTGTCAGGGTATTTCACACGAACTACATCCCAATATGAGAATAACGAAAACAAAACTTCCCAGTAAGGTTGTGCAAATTTTACACTACATTTTTACACTTGTTCAAGTTTTAGGTTGAACTTTCAATTTCGCAAATTTTTACCCCATGAACTTAAAAATAATACACATTTTACCCTTACGTCAAATCACTAAAAGTGTGATAACGTGGCCAATGTAAGGTTGCTTTCAGTTCAGGGTGGAAATACATTACATACACATTTTATCACTAAACTATTACTATTTTACAAATTTTACTACTAAAAATTCCATCTTGCAAGTTATAAAACTTCTTCAATTTCGTCAATCTTACCTTTGAGGTTTCATTTTCAGCAATTTCACCAACTGAATTTAAAAACTATACACATCTTACCTTTCTATAATGAATGTCAATTTACTAACAATATAACAACATCATTTAGTGCTCTAATGTGAGTTTGAGGTAAAATAATGACGTTATTGATTTGGACAAGGTTGAGAAAAAGGAAAGTAAATATGAAATGTAGATATTTGGAGTAGTTTTAGCCAAAATAATATTACTAACATACATAAGATTAAAACGATTTAATTATAATTTCACAAAAATATCTTTTACTCTAATGCTATTTTTTTAACTATGCAACCGTTTAGGGTACACCAGTTATGTCATAAAAACCATCTCAATAAAATGTCAAAAATATCATAATTATTTATTATTTAAAAACAACTTTTTAGATTTTTCTTATATTTTCCATATTTTACTCTGTTATATAGCTTTCAGTAAAAGTAGTAGTTATTTCACCGCTATCCGAACATCAACCCTGATAATATATTTAAAAATATGAACTAGGTAGGATTTTAAGCATGAATGCAGCTAAAGAAATCAAAATCTTAAGATTCTATAAAAATCACTGGAGTGAAATAAAAATAAATTGAACGAATAGTTTAATATTAATCGCAGGGGTGTTACTTCACCATCTAATTAATACAAGATGAAATATATCCACTTAATTTATTGGTCACATAATCACACCTTTGTTGTCCTACCTTATTTATTTGTCATATCATCACATTGTTAATAACTTCATATCAATTCCCACAAAGTTCATGTGTGGATAGTTTTGAAATTTATATGGCTGAACCGCAAAAATTGAGAACTTAGAAGTAAAACTCAAGAAATTAAAAGTTTAGAGACAAAATTTGCAAAAAAGCAAAAAAAATTGCAAAAATGCAAAACGTTCCGTCATAAAATGTGTAATTTAAATTTACCTCACATTGATCACAACAACGTATTGTTAATAACTTGACAGCCATTTGACAGAAATTTAAGAATTGAATGATTTTAAATTCAGAAGATAAAATTTGAGAAATTTAAAGTTCAATGGTAAATTCACAAATGTATAAAAGGTTAGTGGTAATGTATGCAATTAAGTCTTTTTTTATTATCATATCTTACAATAACACCATCCAAATCAGAATTTAGAAATATAAGCTTTTGAAATTACCAAACATCAACTTAAGAATGTAATTTGAAAAATCATAATAGCAAACTTACAGTTATAAGATCAGACAGAACTGTCCGTTTTGAAGTGGCAGTGGCTGATAAAGCATAAAGTTTGATCCCTTCAGCAAGTTTCTCTTCTTGTTCGCCAACCTTGTTCACCAAAAAAGAGAAAAAAAACATCATAATCAATTTCCTGTTATTAAAACACATCTTAATCATGACTAATTTTCATTCTACAATAAGGTAAGCATTAGTAATCGATCCAGCAAAAAACTGAGTGTCTTTTACTGGTAATAAAGTAAGCATTAAAATCTTATCATTGAGGGCTCACATATTAGCAGTCTAGATATTTTAACTTATCCAAATATTTCCTTATTACTCAAAGGCCTTAATGAAAGGTGATAATGAGTAAAAACACTCGTGGTTACCGAGCACTATTATCAACTTATTAAAGTTATTTTATATTTGATTTCACCATTTTCTATGTTAAACACCAGAAGTATATGATAGGTAAGTTTGCCCACCTAGTTATTTACTGAAGGCTCATGAAGGTCGTGGATCTAACATAAGAGTAAAGATCTTGAATTATAAACTTGTCTTTTATATAACTTGTTATTTTTATAGTTTTTCTAGTCATTGAAGGCTCATGAATTACCAATTTGACAACAAAAGAGAAACTCCAAGCTCGGCTTGGGGGGCGAAGATGCCCACTTAAAGCAACTAACTCAGCTCGGCTGGAGACTGGCCTAAAAAGTAAAGTAAATCAGGCCATAAATTAATAGGCAGCTAGAGAAGGATGCCAAATTTAACAAAAAGGGAGAAACTTACCAGAAGATGACATGAGAAAAAGTAATGCAGTTGAATGGAAACTAAGTTGGCTATGTGCAAAGAGAAGAGACAAGAAAAGAAAACAGAATGAGTTAAAACAAAACATGTGGAAAAATTTGGCAAGGAAGTATTCAAGACTTGGTTTAGCATACTTTTTCAGCCTTTATGCCTCAAATACTTCAACTTAAGACTAGGGGCCTGTGTACTGTCTCGGTCATCCGGCCCCCTAACCTAGTACTAAAAGATGGTGGATAGGTTATGGAAACCTTTTCGTCCCATAAATTGAAGACTCAATGTTGGAGGGCTGTGTACCGTTCAGGATATGATCGACCTCAATGTATTTGTCTTAATCTTGACTTTACAAAGATCTAGCCCAAAATTTGAGCATGAGAACAAAAGGTGAAAGTAGATGCCGTTGGGTCGATGACTGACCTTGCAAACATCTCTACGGACCGTCTTTAGGCCAAGTAGGCACTTACACCCATGTGAAACATCTGAAAGCCGACCTTGAAGGTTGGGCCTAGGAATTGAGCCTAAGTCCAACTTATAACCAAATTTTCATTAACATATATTATAGCATAGAAGATGGGATATTTAGTTATTATCTGTTATTTTGTTATCTTGTATTTATTGATATTTTGTGTAATTGAAGTATTCTCCTATTTTCTGGAAAATAAAAACGATTTGTAATTTATTTATAAATAAAATGCTCCATGGTCAAGGGACAAAACTATTTTGGCCTTAATGGTCTCTACTTCACTTTAGGTCAAGAGGGTTTTTTGTATTTTTGTCTTCAGTAAAAGACACTCAACTTTTTGCCAGAACAGTAATATACACAATTGCATAAGAATCAGAAGAAAAAAGTCAGTTTCGTGGAAATTCATTCATGTTTTCCCTTCATCAGAAAGTTAGGTTAAGCTTAACATAAAACCAACTTGTAAGCTAAGGATTGTTCCCACTAAAATATTATAAATTGGCCTTATCTCTAGTTGACTAAGATCTCCAACACACCCCTCTCACGTTGAAGCATAGACAACTTGTGCAGAGGACTATATATTCATGGGTGGTCTGATAGCAACTAGTATGATAGCAACTAGTATGATAGCAACCAAATAACGAGTGCATAATAGGCCCAACAAATCTTACTAGGATATGCTCTCATACTATATTAAGAAGTGAACTTCAAATCTAATTCAACTCTATATAAGACTATATAAGACTGGCTTGTAAGTTGATAATTGTCCAACACATTATATCAGATATACAACAAAATGTTTCCAAACAAATAAAAAAAGTTTATGATGAGGAATTGCATCACTGGTGTTGAAGTAGATTATTTAAACACATAGTGTAGTTATGTTCAACTTTTTACTCACCCAAACAAGCCATGTAATAAGTCATTAATACAAGCTAAGGATTATTATGGTAATGCAGTCAAGACAAAGAGCTTTTCTCTTCAAGTAAATCCTGCCATCCAGGTGACTTTTAGTGTTTTACATCAATAAATCACAAATAGTAGGGTAGGTTACACGTACACCTACAAGACTTTGTAGTCAACACAGATTGGAATACAATCGAAAATTTACTAATTATGAAATAAATGAAAAATCCATTTGTTTCTTTTAATCATTTTTTAAAAGTATACTCACACGCTCACTCATCACCAAAGCACACTGTTTTAAACCACAATCCAACATATCACACAGAGGCTATTTCCCTGCACAGCACCACTTCTTGTTGATGAGAAATATGAGATGACCATGTTATGTGTATCGAGCTAAACAATGAGAACATTGCGAACCCAAAAAATATCATACTTTGTACTCTAAAGTCGTACTCCATAAATAAGCAAGTACATAGTCAACAACTGTGCATATTCAGAGAGAAGACAAGCAAAAAAAAGCAACAAAAGATTTTACCAAATCAATTGTCAAAGGATTGTTCAAATGCTTTCTGGACAGTTTCTTGACCCAACCAGGCATGGTAGCAGAAAACAGCATGGTCTGGCGCTGCGCAGGGACCTTATCCAAAATGACCTCCACGTCCTCCTCAAACCCAACAGCAAGCATCTGATCAGCTTCATCAAGCACCAAATACTGCACCTCACTCAGAGTAAGGCTACCTCCATTCAATAGATCAATTATTCTACCCGGTGTTCCAACCACCACATCAACACCTCGCGAAAGCGCACTCTGCTGCGTTACATAAGAAACACCCCCATAAACACAAACCGTTTTCACGTAAGGAGCAGATTCCTGTATCTCCTTCTCAACTTGCTTGGCTAACTCCCTAGTAGGTGCTAGGACTAATGCCTTGGGAAGCCTGATATGCCTCCTGCAAGAATTAAACACACATACATACATGAATACATGAAGCAAGATAACCTTAAAGATTAAACAATGTGCATGAATAATGATGGCATGAACCTGTGAGAACTTTGCTCATCATCATCATCATCATGAGTGAGGCCTCTGAGAATTGGAATTCCGAATGCTAATGTTTTGCCAGTGCCGGTCTTTGCTCGAGCAATGATATCTCTACCTTCTAATGCAGGCACTAACACAGCTCTCTGATCACACCAAAGAACAATCCTTTACATTTATGGTAGTGGAAAAAAAAAGGAGAAAAGAAAATACCGATACCTGAATGGGAAAGAGGCTTGTGATTCCACGTTTTTGTAGGGCGTGAACGAGGGAGGAAGGTAAAGACAACTTGGAAATGTCAAGTTCGTGGTCGCTGACGTGGTCGGGTTGGTGGTCATAGCCAAATTGGAGGCCATTGCTAACGTCGTCCAGAGTTAAACCCTCGAAAGATTGTTGGGTGAGAACGGAAGAAGTGGGGGTGGTAATGGCCGAAGTAACGGAAGAGAGCGTGGAGTTACGGGGAAGGGTGTTGAATGAAACGGAGGTGGTTGGTCTTCTGAGGAGTTGGAGAGAGGGGTTTTTGAATATGGAAATGGAAGAAGAGAGAGGTATGGTAGAAGAAGAAACCATATTTGTGTCGGGAAGAAGATGAAGAAGACAAAGAAGACCAAGAGAAGGTGGAGCGGCGAGGGGATAAGGCCACTCGTTCTTTTGCCTATGAAAGTTTGGCTTTTTAAACCTCTCTAAGGTTTGTCTCTCTGTCACTGAGTGACAGATACTTGAATTTCGACTCGGGTCTTTTCCGGGTCGCTAAGGTATGCAACAATTTATATAATTGTCATTTAATATTTAATATTTTTAGTATTCATAATTTTGATACATTTAGTTGACATAAACATAAATTATATATTAACAATGTGATTTCATTTTTTTTTTAACTTTTGAAAAGAATGTAAATTTTATTGATTGATCCCGTAAAGGATTTTATATGAAAGCTACATGACCATATATGATTAAGTGGTTATCTTATTATCATCTCGTAATAAAAATGTTTACTAGCTGCTGGGTTTGTTTGTCTTAGGATATATTAGGTCATTGTAAAAAAATATCTATAATTAATATTTTTATACGTTATTTAGAATACATTTTCAAGTAACTAAAATTAAAATAAATAATTAATATGAAATAAGATGCAAACTTTAGAAATGGAATTTCAACCAAGTGTCAAATTCTTTTCGCAAGTGTTAGACTCGGTTTGCGAGAGTTAGACTGTATGTAGACAATGTTTAACCATCAAAGATTTTTTTAAAAGTATTTAGAAACCTAATAAAAGAATAGCATAGGTAAAAACTCATTTTTATGCTATCCAATAAAGTTGCATCTAATCAGCTAGTTTTATATTAGTTTAATTGATTAAAATTATTCAATGAGCTAATTATAAAAAAAAAGATAATATTTTAAATCACTTTCAATTATCCATAACTGAAAATACTTGTTACAATAATTTTTTTCAAAGCTAGATAATATAATAACAAGAATATTTTGGTTATAAGTATATGCAGTTATGACTGTGTTGTTCTTCTTCTCTTCTTTGTGCGATTTTCTATTTGTAAACAATTTCGAAAAATATCCTTTAGAGCATAACTTTGATAAAAGTATTGTAACCTATTATACAAGGTGAAATACTACTTTACTTGTGTAAGAAATTGTGTTGTTGTACATATTGATCAACTAAAAGACATTGAAAAAAATATTTTTATGTCTTTATATTTCTTAGCGTTCTTTTAATTTGAATAAAGCAAAGATTTTCATAAATAAATAAAAACAATGCAAACAAAAGTATTATTAGTCTAATTTAAAACGTTTGACATTTGATGTTTAGAGCAGATAATTTAGTGCAACTTTTATGTTAGTTTTTTCTTTTTAGTGTTTAAAATAAATATTATATTTAGAATATCGTTTAAACATATATCTTGTTTAGCTCGTTATTCTAAAAAGATATATTTGATTAGTTAAATATTTTTGTTAAACTTTAAAATATATTATTGATAAATGATCTTATATTAATATAATGTTAATACTTAAATTGTGCTGTAATTAAATTAATAATAATAATGTTTTAAATTTATAATAAATCATCTATACATATTTTAATCATTGCTTCAACGTGGATAGATTAAAAACATGACCATTAAAGAACTCAGGCTTAAAAATGATAGAAGAATACTTTTTTAAGATCATTGAAAAATTGTTATGGGTTGCAAGAATTAAGAATGGTGCATAAAAAATACATGAACACTAAGAAAACATTTAAATTTTATTTAAAAAGTAAAAAAAATCCTTTATTAAACGTGAATATAAGAATGAAATTAATTAATCTCAAACTTTTAAGTATCATGATTTAATGTTCAGATTATTTTACATTATTTCTATTTATTTCCTTCATTGTTTATTATAATCTACAACATATTTGGATTAATTTTTTACTTAAGGAAAATAAAACAAAAATATACATATATTCGTAAGTTAAAATTAATTTATAATAACATATAGTCTTGTAACATTTGCAAAACTACTTTTTTTCCTAGTATAGAGTGTAATTTTATCTTAGTTTGACTTTTATAGTGTTTATGAGAGCTAATCCTATAAATTTGATTTCTTTTAAATGCCATAATTTGAAAGTTGGGAATTAAATAAGAAAAGTTACCCAAAAAGAATTAAAAATTAAACAGATAAAGACGATTAACCAAGAATAAACAAACAGAGAGAGAATATATAGGGGAAAGAAAAAAGTGTGTAAATTAATGAAGTAATAAAATCTTTAAATTAAGAAAAGTTGAAAAGCAAAAATGAATCAAATAAAGCATAAAAAATTTTGGAAATTATATTTTTTTAACCGTTGTGTTGTGCATGTGAGCGCTGGGGGAATAGAATTAGAAGTAAAAGAAAGGAAGAAATTGAGGTATTGGCCTGTTAGCGGGACTGTGTCTCCCCTTCCAAATTCCGATTCCTTCGTAGCCGCCATTGGTGTTCACTGCATCTTCCTCTCCTTTTCCCATTCCTTCTCTACCAACGACTTACCAGATCTGCTCCTTTTCGCTCCAACAATCATTTCTCCCATTCTGCCTAGGGTTTACACTTTCCTATTTCTGCCGGCTCCTGTATCATCCTCCGTGTCATGAATTCGGCTCCGTTGGCACCACTTGCCGCTTTTCGCTGACGGAGATTCGGAATTCGGCTGCAAAATGGTTCCAATTTTGTTGTACATCGTTGCTTTCCTTTGTACGTGCGGAGCTATTGCGTTGTCCTTGCTTCACATTTATAAGCATCTTCTCAATTACACGGAGCCTACTTATCAGCGGTTCATTGTTCGTATCGTTTTTATGGTCCCGGTGAGTCATTCATTATGAATGCCTCTTTTGGAATGTTAGCATTTATCATTGTAATAATTATGATTAACGAAGGTTTTGTCCATTTTATTTTGGGAAAAAGAAGATTTAAATTCACTTTTGTTTTTTTCTACTATTGTTTGGTATATCAGCTGAAATCTGTGTTGTTAGGCTTTTGTATTATTTGCCGTCTTTAGTAGCTTAAGTGGTTGGCTTACATAACCTAGTTGAAATATGAAATTAAATGCACGTTATAGCGTGGACTGCATGCATGTTATAAAAGATTGTTAAAATGAATCATTTCTGTCAATGGAGAAGCGGAGATTGTGCGGTTGTTCCATTTTCTTCTTCTTTCAAATTGAAAAAGTTCTGGAAATCTTTGCAGCTCCTTTACTGGTTGCTGCTTCGTCTATTTGGTTTTGGTTTGGTTGTAGGCCAAAACTGTTTACTTTCTGTATCTGATATGCTTTTGCTGATCATTCGATACAATTACTTTCCCGTGCTGTGTATATTTGTTTCCTTGTTCATTAAAATCATATGTATATATTTTATTTAGTCTCTATTTTTCATGTCACGGTGCTGTTGATATTTTTCTGGGAATCGTACTGGTTTGCTTTCTGTTTTATGTCTGTATGATTTTGTCCACTGAATTTTGAAATTTAATTTTCTAACAGGTTTATGCATTGATGTCATTTTTGTCGCTTGTTCTACCAGTTGGTTCAATCTATTTTAATTCAATCCGGGAAATGTAAGTTATCTTATGTTTCTGTTTTTGTTGTGGTTGTTTCTATCTTGATTTTTAATATTTTATTTTATTACTATGTTTATGTTCGTTTGCGTATCTTGGTTTACATGTCAAATTCTCTGTTCCTTTTGTTCGTATAACTTGGGAGGTAACCTGTATCCGATTATGGCTGACGCATTATTCTGCTTAAATATTACCTGGGTGAATAGCCAGATCCGAAGTAGTTTTAATTGTCATTCTGTCCTGAAACCCCTTGAAGTTGCTTGTGGAACTTACTGGTTTAGTATCTTTCTCTGGATGAGATCAATACAAACCTAGGATGCAATTTCATATATCTTCCTTTTAAAAAATTAGTTTAAGTTTTGTACATATCTGATCAAGTAGTCACTGAACAGAGCTTGAGAGTAGTATTACTATTCTCACTTTCTGTTCGTTATGTGATTGAGATGGCAAAGGAGGATATTGCTGCAGAAATCTTACTTAAATATGTAGTCATAATCCTGAATGGCACCACCTCTCTTTCCCCTATTCATGTGATCTTGACAGTCTTTTACAATTTGTTAGTGTCTCTGCTGACTTTAGTTCGTTAATTTCACTTGTTTAAAATATAAATGGGGTTATGACCTATTTTATCAACTGGAAGCAGTGCATTTAATAACATTCTCGTGGCTGCTTTTTCAGCTATGAAGCTTGGGTTATTTATAATTTCCTATCTCTATGTCTTGAATGGGTTGGTGGTCCTGGAGCAGTAGTCCTAAGCTTAACTGGACGGATTCTGAAGCCATCATGGTTTCTGATGACTTGTTGCTTGCCTCCAATAGCACTTGATGGGTGAGTTTTTGCTAGTCTGATGCATATGTTTTTATTTATTTATTTATTTTTTTAATTTCAAGTTTCTGTGCCAGAAAATACTTATTTTCCCTGAAAATTTATACCTAGAATTTTCCTTGAAATTAATGTATTACCCAACTTTTGTATGTGCGATTATGTAAGTTGTGTTATTTGAAAAACTGCTACGTTTTTTGCAAGTGCAAATCTTCTGATCGCAGGGAAACAAAAGTATGATTCAAACATGTAATGTGAGAGCTTGATTATTATCATAGTTGATGATCATCTCTCACTCCTGAACTTTCTGCAGGCGTTTTATACGTAAATGCAAGCAAGGGTGTTTGCAATTTGTGATTTTGAAGCCAATTTTAGTTGTTGTTACTCTAGTACTTTATGCAAAGGGGAAATATAAGGATGGAAACTTCAGTCCAAACCAATCATACTTGTACCTTACAATCATCTATACATTCTCCTACACAATGGCTCTGTATGCTCTTGCTTTGTTTTATGTGGCATGCAAGGATCTGCTTCAACCATTCCACCCAGTCCCAAAGTTTATTATAATAAAATCTGTTGTATTCCTGACTTATTGGCAGGTACTTCTCACGCCTCTTTCTTTGTATGGTCTATCCTTTCCATGTATTATCAACTCTATTCGTTGCTTTGTGTAAGCTATTAGACTTCACTTCTCTAGTCTTTTGCTCAAAAACCAAATTATTTAAAACATTTACCAACTATATTATAATCTCTCATAAAAAACCACAGTTCATAATTGATTCTAGTAATAATGGAGTGAAGAGTATGACTCGTGGGTTTGTCTATATATGCTAAGATGTCATTTAGCTATATTACCATGATTAGTTTTTTTGGGCTGTATTACACTGTAACTCTTATCAATCATGCAAAAGTTGCTCTGCTATGCTATGAGATATAATTTAGAGTTTGAAAATGATTCTTTGTTAATTTGATACTGTATTCCAGATAGAGGTTTGACGCAACTGTGTTTCTGATATTTTAGGGTGTCTTAGTTTTCCTTGCTGCAAAGTCAGAATACGTTAAGGATGCAGATGAAGCTGCTCTACTTCAAGATTTTTTGATTTGTGTTGAGATGCTTGTTGCAGCTGTTGGACATTTTTATGCATTTCCATACAAAGTGTATGCTGGGGCTAACATAGGTGGATCCCGTGGGTTGACAGCTAGCCTTGCTCATGCTTTGAAATTAAATGACTTCTACCATGATACCGTCCACCAGGCCAGTCTCACTTTTAATATTCTTCTCATAGTTTTACTTTGCCATCATAATTCGATGCATCTGACTTGATGCATTACTGGGGAACCATCATGATGCAATTCTAGTTCCATGGAGTTTTCTGTACGATTCTTTTGTGATTCAATTTGCTTGTTTAATATCTGGTGACAGTTTGATATTGCTTCTGGCAGTTTGCACCGACATACCATGATTATGTTCTCTACAACCACGGTGAAAGTGGTGAAGAGGGAACTAGGAAGTATAGGTCACGAACTTTTGTTCCAATTGGCCCAGAAATGGACACTGTGAGAAGAAATAAGCATTTGTTTGGAAACAAATCAGCAGATGACATACAGCTCTCAAGCTTTTCTTCTAATAGTAGCGCTGCCTCAAATTCTGGTATCAATGCCGAAGTATCCCATTCTAGTGTAATGAAATCTTCCTTACTCGAGGATGCGTCAAATTCTTTATCTGTGCCCTACGATATGACACTTATTGACTTGGATACACCCAGTTATTCTGAAAAAGTTCCAGCAGCTGATAAAGCTGATACTCGGTGGTAATGAACATTCAGAGCCAAGTTAATGGGAAAATTGTCATTGTTGAAGAGAAGAGAGAGTAATAGGGGCATCCTGCATCCTTCTTTTCTAGGAGAGAATTGAGTTAAGTGTGGTTTGTTTGATTCCAGGAAAGCATGTTAGCAGGTCTGGCGCTGATCGCCTTGTCAATGTTGCTTAAAAGCCCTAATCTCTCCCAAGTCCCTACAAAACCAATTTTTGGTAATTGGTCTTCGTGTTGATACTGTGATTGTCTCCATTGATTGCGTATCGTGTGCACAACGTATATACAGAAACAGAAATAGTTGGCTTACTTCAAACAAAACAGACACTGGGTTGAGTGAATTTGGATTATAACTAAACTAATTGATCGATTGTTTTCTCCGCACCATGAATACAAAACACTGTTGGATTTCCTAGAATATTTATTGCCATCATTTTTACCTTTGTTTTCTTCTAAATTTGCTGTATAGTTTTTTATTTCGAAGATTTTCTGCTTCTGGAATGTCTTCGCTTGCAGATCCATATGAAGGATGAATGACAATATATACTGTATTACTGCTAACTACTCATGTAGGCTGAACCACGTGCTTCTTAGTTTACCAAGAAGGATACTTTTTTATTATTGCTCGAGTCAAAGGCCTAACGTAACTGAAACCTTGCACGACCCATCTTTCATAAGTTCATATCATGCAGTTTTTATTTTTTTTTAATTATACTAATGTACAAAAATAGGTGCTAGTTCATTCGTTCTTTTCTTTCATTCTTAATAACTAATATTTAATATTATTCTCTACAACTACGACAAAGAAAGGAGAAGGTATCACTAATATATATATACCATTTTTCGAAGAAACTAATTTAAACAATAGTTTGCACTTCCATCATGATCACATATGTAATGTAAAATGGCCAGTAATTCCTTCATAAATTGGGATACCTCAAGCATATTTTAATATTTGTCAATTAGTCGTCGCCTTCATCAATAGCTTTTGAAAATGGTTCATGCTTCCAATTCACACAATTAATTATGGCTATCTTCAACATGTAGCATCATCCTCTTCATCATCAGCATCATCATCATACATTTCGTTTCATTTTGCCATTTTTCGGTTGTATTCAGGCACTATCTGCTGCTGTCGCCCATGTCACAAAGTTTGGTAGTGAAAGTAACTACTGGTCCTTTTTGCATTTATTGACACACGCCTTGGCTCATGCTTTGGTTTACCAACAAAGCTTTTGGTCCCACTGGTTTGGGAATGATGTTCCTAGACCCCCCTCATTGGATGTCTCTGATCCAACCCTACCAAAACATCTATGGAGCCCACAAAAGTAGGTCAGAAGATCGTCTCCACTTGCATGGACCTATACGGATAATATATGTACGAGGACATAATGGGAGTCTGTTTCTGCTTTCTATTATATAGCTCATATACATACACAACATAAGCTGCCACAATCTACAAACAGGAAGTAACAAGTGAAGGGTCAAACAAGTAAGGCCGATCACAAAAGTCACCGTCCATATAAGAGTTTTTTCAGATTAAAATTCTCTTAACTCATATATGATATATTAAAAGTAAGATCAAGTTTACTAAGCTCAACCAACCTCTTATAATGGTCAAAGTAAATCTAGGTATTCACTTCATCCAAAATCACTTTAAAACATCAGGTAATAATTTTAGATAAATATTCTTATGTGTGGACGTGTTTAAAATTGATTGACTTAAAACAACTTTCAGTAATTTTTATGTTTGGATAAAAAGCATTTGTTCTGAATCATATCATTAACTTGTAGAGTAAAAACTTCTGAAATAAGTTTTTCAAACTCCTACCCAAATCAATGTCCACGTGTTAAAGTGCTTACAATAATGTTACAAGAGAAGAAAGAAGAATACGAGTGTTGTGTTTAGACTTTAGCTACCATGGTGGCTTCGCAAAAATAGCAAAGTAAAATTAGGGGCGTTGAATTTCTACAGCTGAGATAGTTCATTTATAATCTTTTCTTCTCCTCTTTCACATACTTATCTTATCATCTCTGACAAAACTCTCTTTTTTCTATTAAATTTTTAATGGCTCTGACTTGAAGAAGACAGGGCCAATTATATTAGCTTGTGTGCTTGTTTTCCTTGTGTATTCCCTCCCTTCTTCTTCTTCTTCTTAAGGACCCTCTTCCATGCTCAACCGTTTTCTCTCTGATTCAGAACGGTGGTGAGAATCAGATACCAAGGCATGGCTAGTGTGAGTTTGAACCCACTGTTCAAGAGTGAACCTTTTGGGTGTTACTACAACAACAACTACTACTACTCTGAGCTGAACAACACCATGTTGGAGAAGAGGCTGGTATTCCTGAGAAGCTACCAGTTCTGTAGAAAGAAGAGTCTGACAGAGAGAATCAAAGGGTCTTTGGTTCGCGCCAAGAAAATTGTGTGGTTAAGGTTAAGGTCCGCTTGCAAGCTGAGGAGGTCCTTGATCTTCTTTTCCAGGTTCAAATGCGCTTTCTATTACCGCCGAAGGAGGTTCTTCCAGCTTCTACACACCACCAACAACCGCAAAACCGAATCTTCCTCGTGTTTATGGTAAATCAAAAAGAGAGAGAAACCACAAATTCTCACACTCAGAATCAGACACCTCTATTATTCTTTTGTTTCTGTTTTCTTGTTATTAATCAACCAGCTACAGTTTCGCAATGGGTGTGTCATGGCCATTTGAAACTGTTGCACATATTGTTCGTTAATCTCAACAAGTTTGGCTTTGTTTGTGTATCTTTTACTCGTTTAATCGTTTTGCTCATAGCCTCATGGAAATAGAAATATGGAAACTGTTTCTTGATTGTCCCTATTAAATTTAGGTGTATTTTCTAGATCAGTGTGGAAGAAAACAGGCATAGAGACATCTATATCTTTAATTTAATCGTGTTTAGTATTCCCACGTATTTTTTCACAGTTCAACAAAATTGAAGTGATTGATTAACCAAGTTGGAGAGAAAATGGTCAATTATAACCCAGGATTTCATGCATATTATTAGACTTAGAAACTTCATCCCAATATTATTATAGTATAAGTATGCACATACACACACTCCAATGAAATTTAAATCATGTTCATTGGGAAGAACTTCGAGACGCGTGGTGGTGTGTGGTCCGGCAAAGCTGCAAGGTGTTTGTCAAAAAGATTGCAATTTAAGTCTAAGGTTTGAGTTCTCTAGGATGGAACGAAGCACAAAAAGGCATTTGGAATTTCCAGGTTTGAATAACTGCTACTGAACACCCAACAGAGGCTAGTAAAATATAGTATTTGTACCTCGTAATTTCGACAATTTAATTAGTAAAAAGTGTTTGATATAATTTTTCTGAATTTTCCTTCTAGAGATTTTTACAGATAACTCCATCAAAACAAACCCTGAAACTTAAAATAAAATGTAAGTAAAATTAGACTTGTTCTTGACTTTGGAGGTGTTTCTTTTGAGACATTCATATTCTTCACCTATGTAATTGAATTGACTTTAAGATTCAGGGGCAACTGTGTTTGGTAGCTGCTTCTTCTGACCATCAAATTTATTGATGAGGAAGAGGATGGTGTGAAAAGGGGAAACACTCAACAACAAAAGTTATTAGAATTTCTGGTCAATTTATTCACTGTTCAACATAAGGGACACTGCTCATCTCAAATCTTTTTCTCCAAAACTTTCTGCCGTTGAATTTTTCATCTGCCTGATTTATGTCATTGTAAGAAAATTCAAAAACGTACAACACTTTTATGATACCAATAAGTATTATCACTTTTCTTGCATGGATATTCCATATGGAAAATATAAATGGCACATTCTGCTAATGCTTTTCCATTTTTAATATTAATATGGAAATTTTAAAATTAAAACGTTAAGAGCTAAAAGTATTTATTCTTTATTTATTAAATTAATACCAATTCAAATACGAAATTTAGAATGTCCTGACAATATAAAGTTTCTAATACATGCTACTCAATTATTTATCATAATAGAATAAATTTATTGATTGTTATTATAATTAAAGTAATATATATATATATATATATATATATATATATATATAATGAGTTGGTATTGACTATAATATAAAATTCATTTTACTAACATTGTATGAATTAATTTTAAACTTTTAAAATATGTTCTTTAGAGTTAATCATTTTTATTTTAGTGTATTTTAAGTTAAAATTTTAGTTTTGAATCTTAATTTTACTTAAAACTATGTTGTTTTTATGATGATTATTTTCTAAATAGTGATGAATTTAACAAGTATTCGTGTGATATCATGAAGTAATGAGCTAAATAATACAACTAAAATGAGTAAAGGCTAAACTATAAGAAATAAAAAAGCAAATTTAGACGAAAAAATGTTTATTGCTCATTAAAAAATGTATTTTTATAAGATTTTTTTATTGTGGTAATCAACCAAGCAAATCGATACGTACCATCTAGAAATAAACAACTGTGAAAGTTGAAGTAAATAACATGTTCATCATATTTAAAAACAAGTAAATAAAAGAAAACTTTAAAATCACTCAATGTTCATCATACTTATTTATTCTGTTTTAAAACTAAAATATAATTTATTTACCCTTTGGACTTTAGCTTGAATTTACTAATTTTATATACCATGTGTGCTCCTTCAAAAACACATGACTGTATTCTAGTGGTCAAATTGAATCTACTCAACGTCACTCTCATTAACAAGTTACTTAATCTATTTTTAGTGTCGAATGTGAATCAGCACCTTTGAAAACTACGTTTTTCCATTCCCAATCTTGGCAGATCCATGATGTAAAAATGCATCGGAAACACAATATATATACTCTATAATTTAAACATTTTGATGAGCAGGTACAGCTAATGAGCTTAGGGAGAAGTTGACAAAATCAACACAAAAATGGAAAAATAATTAATGTGAAGTTTGTTGGGTCTATCGAGGAGGAGATTCCTTGTGTTACACCAATAATATATGAGTCAACTATATAAGGGATCGACACCACTTTCTACCTAAAACCTTAAGGCAATGGATTAATGGGTCTTTCACTTTTATATACTGCTCTAATTTCTCATTTCTATCCAATGTGGGACTTGGATTCACGCTTGGATTCCCAACAATCTCTCCCTCAAGGGTGAGTCCCTTCCACATAGGTATACTCCCCCTCCGGCGGAAGCATTCCCAACCAACCACAACCACGAGTAGCTCTTTCCAACCGTCGTATCCTACCGAAACTTGCTTACCTGAATACTACTATGTTGGGTACAAACAAAGTCCCACATCGGATAAAATAAGAGATGTACATGAGTTTATATACACATAAGATACCTCCATTGATAAGAGGCTTTTTGGAGTGGTACCAAAAATAAATCCGTGAGAGCTTGGTCCAAAGCAAACAATATCTTACCAATGTGCAGATCTATGTGTACAAAGTCATGTTGCATTTTCTTCCTTCTAGTTCAAGAAAATGAAGGCTACCCTCTAAACCTTGTCAAGAAAAAAAAACACACAAATCAATTTTTACATGTATATGTTAATAATGTTAAAAAATCCCTTTTATTTATGTTATTATACTAAATGTCGTATTTTTTAGATATTTATATTCTTTTCTTTTACCATAATATATTATTTATATAAATGAAGAATATTTTTATTAATTAAAAGTTTATTAAACTATGTTAAATATAGTTTTTTTCCTTACAATAGGAATATAATAGATTATTTCGTTTTGAAACTTAAATAAAAGGTTTAATCATTTTAGAGATTCACGTTTTTTAAAGTCTTTCTTAATTTTTTTTAATTAAATTTTTAATTTTGAAAAATTGAAGCAACGCAATTCTTATCGTTAAATTGATTGAATGACATTAAAAAAAATAGTGATGTACTTAGTGAAGAATGATGTGAAATCAAATCAATTAGATATTACCACATCATCGTCATCAACATCAAACTAGAAACCTAACCACACCAGACCACCGTCACACTGCCATCGAACAATGTCATCAATCACAATTGACCTCCACGTGCAAGCATGTCACCAATGTTCAACCTACATTGTGAACCCCAAAGCACGAATCCACCTTGCGCCTCCATCCTCCATGCACAGATGAATGAATCACCACACTTTGTTACAGATTTGCAGCAACCACCAATAAAAGACCATTGTAGTACCTTTTCACATATATGCACATCACAAGTTCTTCCATGCAAAAATCTCGTCATCACCACCATAAACAATGCCACAAAACCCTCTAGCACAAAGACGACCACTGTGACACACCACATCCTTTCTTTCTAGGTTTTCTCACCTTCGAATCATCTCTTTGAAGATCGGAAAACGCTCGAGTGATCCTTACGATAAACTCTTAATTTTTCTACATGTGACCCTTTTTGGCTTATATGTAGTGTTTGAGTTTTCTTTGTTAGTCTTTACATATCAGTAGTCCTAATTGTGTTTTTTGATCGTGTTTGTGTTGTTCATAGGAGTAGATAGAGCTTCTTGTGTGTTTGAAGGTATTATAAGGGTTCTTGGGCTGTTTGATCTATCCCTTAGGTAAGGGAAGCTAATTGGACAATTTTTGCGCAATTGATACTTTGTAATTACAAATTGTATGATTGTATTATGAAGTGTTGTATGACTGAGTTGTCTCATGTAATATGATAGGTTGAACTGAAATTAGGATTGTGTTTTGTGTGGATTGATTAAATGTGGAAACTTTAAAAAAATATTGTCTAATCGGTGTTACAAATGAAATTGTTTGGGTTAGTGAATGTGGTAAAATTTTAATTTTTGTGTGTTTTGGTATCTATGATTTGTTGTTGGACTAAGTTGCAGGGTTTGAATGGCATAAATATACAAAATTGTGTTTTGTAGAATTATGCAGACTCGCTGGACGAGAATATACTCATTAAGCGAAGCCAAAATTAGAGAACTATTGACTTGACAATAGCTGAGCGAGATAAGTCTTACTAGAAAATTTTTGTGAGAATTTAAGCTTATGAGTTTTAGTGATAATTTCGTTGGACAAGCTATCTTACTGTTGCGCGAGTGTGCTTTCAGGCACCACTTGCTGAGCGAGTGGATATTTTTGCTAAGAAAAATTAACAGAGTCTAACTCTATTTACATGTTTTCTTCTTATATGTTTAATGTGTGATTTTGTAAATGTTAAAATGATAGTTGATTTATGATGTTTATTTGAGAATGGTTGGTACTAATCCAAGGAGGATTAGTTGTGGTTACACTATTGTATGTATCTTGTGGCTCTAAGAACCATCCAATCTCAAGTAGAGAGGGATGGGGTATGTGTGGTGAGAGAAGTATTAGGTACTAGTCTATGGGTTTTACTTTGGCAAAGATGTTAACAGACTAACCTAGTGAGTGGTAGGGTGAAACCCATTGACAATGTCTCTATAGAATAGTAGAGGTCACCACAAGTGCATAATTCGTCAAAGTTTGATATCAATATATGTATAGTTTAGTATGAGTCTTTATATGTTTGTTGTTATGAATAAATTATAGATGATAACATCTCTATGTCTGTTTTATGAATACTCTTTTTGACACATTAGCTTACCCTGTCTCCTATGGTTATGTTGTTCTATTGATTTGTAATGATAATCTTAATTATCCGAGCAGATGATGATATAACAATTGATCCAATTTAGGATGCGGATGGTGCACCGACTTAGATTAGGTTGATGATTAATTGTAATTAATCTTTTTGAAAACTTTAGTTATGTTAGTTTAGTTATATGACTATTTATACTTGATACATACGAGTCTGGATGACTATAATACAGTCTTTAGTCTTTGCTACTTAATTATTATCATATCTATAATATTTTTTGTTTAGTTATTTATATTATTAAATGAGATAGCACAACCAATATATTACAATTAGTATATAAAATTGTGTGAAAAAAATGAGAGATAGTTGAAATATATATGCTATTCAGACGAGAGTAAGGATGGTTATAAATTTTTTTCTTCAAATATTAGATAAATATAATCAAACTTATATATCGTTGTCATCCCTTTATAATTTTTAATTAAAAAATATATTTGAAATTGTTTTATGATGATAGTATGCAAAATTATGCCATGCTTCATAAAAAATCATTTACCTAGTTTTTATTTTATTGCTATTTAATAAATTTAATTCCATTTTCTTTTATCAATATATAATTCTAAAGGATCAATTATAAGTTATCACGTAAGTGTTGGACCAATCACAATAAGCCACTGCATAGATGTGGTAAAAAAATTGTAAAAAAAAATTGTTAAAAAAACATTTTTCTTCGCAAAAAAACCAAATATATATGGTTTTTCTAAAAAATATTTGTGGAAGATGTTCGAAAAGGTAGTTTTCTCAAAAAGAATTGACAATTCTTTTGGAATCTTTGACAATTCTTCTCCCAGCCCAATCCGAATCAACAATACCAAATGCACTATATGAAATATACCGATCGAATCTAACGGTCATTTATTGGCAGTTAGTAGGTATTAATGGGTCAGATTACCTTACGCTTTACAAATATAAGGTATTAATAATTTATTATTGAGTTTGATTGCCTAAAAAGATACTGCATTCTGAAAGAGGATTGGACAATCGAAAAAGAGCAAAGTAAGGAAGGACGACCGACCCCGAACACTTTCAACCGAAACATTTGGCACCCATTCTGGGACCGAGCGACATCCCCATGAAACCACGAGGAACCAAACGTGCGCTCGGTCTCGACATCGCTACTTCAGATCAATACCAGGTTTTGCAGCAAGAGCAAAAAATTCCATAATAATTTCTAAAGGTGTGCCTTTTGTTTTGAGAACTTTAAAGTAACCATTAGAGGTTTACGAGGCAAAAAATTAAATGCCTCCACATAAAAGAAAATTATAAAATATTCAAGCGTTTACTTTATTTTATTTAACAGATATTTTTGTGAGTAAAAATATTCTGCATAGGAAGGTACAATCCTTACCGCTTGGTTAGTTGGACCATCAAAGTTCAACCTTTTCAGGTTCTAATGACTTCTCATTATAAAAATAAAATATTGAATATTTTATCTAACGCATATTTTTGTGAATAAAAATATCAAGCACAAGAAGGTTCTATCCCTTACCGCTTGGTCAGTTGGATCACCAAAGTTCAACTTTGTCAAGTTCTAATGGTTTCTTATTATAAAAATAAAATATGCGCATATTTTTGTGAGTAAGAATATCTTATACAGGAAAGTTCAATCTCTTACCGCTTGGTCAGTTAGTCCACCAACTTTCAACCTTGTGAGATTCTAAAGGCTTCTCATTATAAAAATAAAATATTGAATATTTTATTTAATGCATATTTTTGTGAGTACAAATATCCTACACAGGAAGGTTCAATCTCTTACCGCTTGGATAATTGGATCACCAATGTTCAACCTTATCAAGTTCTAATGGCCTCTCATTATTAAAATAAAATATTGAATATTTTATTTAACGCATATTTTTATGAGTAAAAGTATCCTGCACAAGAAGGTTCAATCCGTTACCGTCACCAAAGTTCAACCTTGTCAAGTTCTAATGACTTCTATCTATAAAAATAAAATATTGAATGTTTTATTTAACGCATATTTTTGTGAGTGAAAATATCTTGTATAGGAAAAATGCTTCAAAGAAAACTCCTAGCTTCTACTGCTCAACCTAGGAAAAATTTCCAAACAGAACTCCTTGTGTTTCCCGCTCAACATAAGAAAAAGTTCTAAAAATGAACTCTTATCAGTCGCCGCTCGGCCTAGAGAAGAAATTCAAATAGAACTTCTAGTGCCTTCGCTCAAATAGGAAAAAGTTCTAAAAAAGAACTCTCATCAGTCATCGCTCAACCTAGAAAAAAAGTTCAAATAAAACTTCTAGTGTCTTCGCTCAACATAGGAAAAAGTTCTAAAAAAGAACTCCTATCAGTCGCCGCTCGACCTAAAAAAAAGTTCAAATAGAACTTCTAATGCATTCGCTCAACATAGGAAAAAGTTATAAAAAAGAACTTCTATCAGTCGTCGCTTGGCTTAGAGAAAAAGTTCAAATAGAACTTCTAGTGTCTTCGCTCAACATAGGAAAAAGTTCTAAAAAAGAACTCCTATCAGTTGCCACTCGACTTAAAGAAAAAGTTCCAAAGAGAACTCCTAGCACCTACTGCTTAACCTAGGAAACCTTGTCCTAATAGCTCTTCATTATAAAAATAAATTATAAAATGTTGAAGCGTTTACTTTATTTTGTTTAACGCATATTTTTGTGAGTGAAAATATCTTGCACAGGAAAAAGTTCTAAAGAAAACTCTTATCGTCTACTGCTTAACCTAGGAAAAAGTTCTAAAGAGAACTCCTAGTGTTTCCCGCTCAACCTAGGAAAAAGTTCCAAAGAGAACTCCTAGAGTTTTCCGCACAACATAGGGAAAAGATTCCAGAGAACTCCTAGAGTCTGCCGCTCGGTGCAAAGACGAATGAAGACTTAAAGCGCATAAAAAATAGACTTCCTAAATACAAGGTGAGCGACCTCTCTTAAGCTCATAATAATCTTTGTGCACCTCTCTTAATAAAGAGATTGTTTGAGCTTGGGGGACTTATATATTATATGAAATATACCGATTGGAGTTAACGATCATTTATGGGCAGTTATCATGTATATTAGCAGGTATTAATGGGTCAGATTGCCTTACGCTGTACAAATATATGGTATTAATAATTGATTATTGGGTTTGATTGTCTAAAAATATACTGCGTTAATGGTTAATCAATTATCAATGTGCTTGACTGCCACAAGCCCTATAAATATACGATTGATGTTCAGTTAAATTATCCTTATCCTAATAAAATAAAAACCTCTTTGAAAAAAATATTTGACTTGAACATTGGAATGTCTTCTGCAGGTCAACAACCTTGCGTTCTCAGCGAGGGTTAGAACAAGGAAGGATTAAAACACCAAATACTCAACCCATTGTTAACTTCTCACACGGGTTTTCCGATCACCATCTGCACAACGACACATCCCAAGGCCCAAATATCTGCCAGCGACTCATACTCATTGTTCTTCACTGATTTTGACGACATAAACAACGATATTCCCATGAACTCGCACTTTCCCTATTTCTCCCCTCCCTGGCGAGCCCAAAACCTACGATTTTCACCTCGTCGTTGTCGAAAACGAGAACGTTCTGAAGCTTCATGTCATGGTGAATGAAACCGAGCTCGTGAATATGTCTGAGCCCTTCCACGATGCACATAAAACTAAAATGAAAGTGTAAAACTAAAACTAACATAATTATGGGAACGTAATGGCCTCCCTCAAGCTGGAATGTATATTTAACTTTCCAAACTTGGAGATACAACTTTTGAAGCTGCCATAGTCCAAAGCCTTGGTAAAAACGTCTACAAGTTGCTCTTCAGTCATAATGGGTAGCAAATGGAATAAATTTTCTTTCAATTTTTCACGCAGATGACAATATCATTCTATATGTTTGGTGCGTTCATGAAAACTTGGGCTTTAAGCTATGTGTCCATCTGTCTGGTTGTCATAATATAGAGAAGGAGGAAAATCCTTGATGTTCAAGTCGTGAAGAAGATAAGTGAGCTATTGCAATTCACACGTTGTGGCCGCAAGTGCCCTGTACTCTGCCTTAGAGAATGATCGAGAGATGGTTCTTTGCTTTCTGGTTTTCCAAGAGATGAGAGAGGACCCAAGAAAAATATGAAAACCTATGGTTGATCTTCGTGTCATATGACAAGGTATATTTTCTTTGGCAAACATGAATGCCTCCTTGTGATCTAGCTATCTCAAGACCAAGGAAATATTTAGCCTTTCCAAAATCTTTTATTTTGAAAGTCTTATCAAGATAATCCTTCATATATTCAGTCTCATGCATGTTATCACCAATGAGGAGAATATCATTCAGATAAACAAGTAATGCAAGAAAAGAAGTATTAGTGTTTCTAATGAAGATAGAGTGATCAAAGTTGATCTGAACAAAACATATATGTTGTAAAAGGAGTTCAATTTAGCAAACCAATATCTACTTGCTTGTTCTAACCCATATAAGGATTTGGTCAAAAACCTGATTTGCTTCGTGATGAAGAAGACCTTGTGCCAAGCTCATACACACTTCCTTGTCTAAATTATCGTGCAAGAATGCGTTGTTGACATCCAATTGTTCAAGATGCCAATCTTTTACATTAGTGAGTGCTAGGAGAACACGAACTGTACGTGGTGAGTTTTGCCAGAGGTGAGTAGGTTTCATGATAGTCAATTCCCTCACGTTGTGTATACTTTCGCTACTAGCCTAGCTTTATGCCTTTCAACCTCTCCATTGGCTCTATATTTGATTTATAGACCCATTTACATCCAATTGGTTTCTTGTTGGGAGGTAGATCAAATATATATAGTCCATATGTTATTGCTTTGAAGTGCCTTAAATTCAGCCTGCATAGCTTCCTTCCATTCTGGGAATAAAACAACTTCCTCATAATTTCTTGGATAGGGAAAGAGAAAAATGTAAATGATTAGAAGATAACCTTTGATAGGATATCACGAAGTTTAAGGGATACTTGACCTTTCTGTCTTTGGAAGATGAGGATTCATGAACTTGATGGATCATAATCTTGCGGATAGGTTGGTAACTTGTGTGATCTGTTAGATCTTCTAAGAACTTGTGCTTCAACGTTGGTGTTAACATCATTATTCTCTTCTACATTTGTCCTGGTTTGCTGATAAGGAAAAGGATCTAAGAGAGTGTTATGATCCTCTTCCTTGATCATCATCCTCTGTTATAGGAAAGTCGAGACCAACTAAGCTAAACCCGTTGAAGGCAACATTACGAGATATCATGATTTCTCAAGTTTTGACATCTAAGACAATGTAGCCTTTGTTGTATAAAAGCTGACAAAATCACGAGCAGTATTTCCTGAGGCGTGTAGATTCATTGTCCTTAAGGACTTATCTGCGGTGTATTCGCAAGTCCCCCAAGATACAACAGGAACTTCCCAGAATATCTCTGAGGATCTCAGAACTAGCAAGGATCTCTAAAAAGAGTATAAAATAAACCCAAAATAATTTTAGAAGAGAAAAAGAAGAAAGGAGAAGGAGATAAGACTGCTTTTGGTGTGTTTTTGGAAGGGGGGAAAAGCTCTCTATTTATAGAGCTAGGAAAGAATAAAATCAATAAAAGACAATAAAAGCCATTAAATATTTTACCTTTGGAGCACTTAATAAAATGAATTTAAATGTTATTGGCAATTAAAGTTTTGAACGTTGCAATCCAACGTTTTTCTTTTGAAACAGTCTAACATTATTACAACAATCCCCCACTTATTACAAAAGAAATTTGAAATAAAAGGTCTTTGACTCAAATAGTTCAAATACTAAAAGACAGATAAGAAACTTTTATTCTGGGTCTCATAGGATGTAATGCATCAAACCTGGTATAGCAAGCTATATGAACCAGTCTTAGATTGAAATACTTAACACACAGTGTAGTTAGTATAACAAGTTATATGAACCAAAGACACTTGACGTGTGTTAGAGGTTTATCAATCACAATACACCCCCCACAATCCTTGCCGCTATCGCTGTTTTGCGCTTACTAGGCCATGCGCGTGCCCGGTATTCATGAGTGCTCTAGAGATCATGCTAAGATCTCATGCAAGCGGCCCCACTCAACACTCATATAGGTGATTTCATCAAGTGTATGCTGCACATCATACACCACTCATAAGGGATATGAAAATCATTAAAAACTTTGTTTAAACTAAAATTCTTTCACCACATAGAATTTTAATAACAAAGTTTAGCCTATCAAAAATGCAGTCTCTATCACTTTCACTCACACACACCATAGGAATGGACATAATTGATTAAAATCAATTTAGTGTTATCAGAACTAACAAGTGACTTGTTTTTACCCATATGAACCTTATTCATGGGATCTCTAATCATAAAGGTTGGGTTACCATCACTTGTTTGTTTGCAAGTGGCTTAAGTCTCATTCCCCTCTATGTTTCTAATATCATTTGTCTTCCCATGAGTTTTGTCAAAAGATCTGCTAGATTCTGTTCTGACTTCACATAATCAATGGAAATAGTTCCACTCTTTGCAGCTGCTTCACCAAATTGTGTCTTTATTATTTCCATTGTAATTCTTGTTTTTAGTTATAACTATTGCCGATTAGCAATCACAGTGTATTGACATCAATGAGGTTGGTTTCATTCCTAGTGGAATGTTTGCTAAAAAGTTTTTCAACCACTCAGTCTCACTATCAGCCATCTCAAGAAAGACAAACTCATATTTCATTGTTGATCTTAATTGTTTGTCTGGTTGATCTCCATGTAATCGCACCACCCCAAGTGTGAATACATAACCACTAGTGGATTTTGTCTCATCTGAATCAAAGATCCAGTTAACATCACTGTACCCTTCTAGTACAGTGGGAAATCCACTATATTCAATGACGTAATCCATTGAACCTCTTACATGTCTTATAAGCCTGGAAAGTGCATCCCAATGTTCTTGATTTGGACATTGAGTGTACCTACTCAATCTACCTACTGCATAAGCAATATCAGGTTTAGAAAAACTCATCAAGTGCAGTAAGCTCCCAATTATCTGGGCATACTAAGGCTGAGATAATGATTCTCCTTTATTTTTCATTAATTTAGAATTAGCATCATAAGGGATACTCACTGGTTTGAGGTTATAAAACCTAAACTTCTTAAGAAGTTTCTCAATATATTGTTCTTGGGATAGTAATATACTATCTCCCTTCCTTATGATTCTGATACCTAAAATCACATTGGCTTCACCTATGTCTTTCATTTCAAATTTTGATCCTAGAAACAATTTAATTCTAGCGACAATCTCATTGCATGTACCAAAATTTAACATGTCATCCACATACAAATATATAATGACACAATCACCATTTTCAAATTTAGAATACTATCAATATCATTAGGTGAAAAATCAAAATTTATTTTTCGAGTAATTAAGTAAAATTACCTACACCCCTACAATTTTAAAATATTTAAGATTGGTAAACGAGAAAATACCTTGTTGTGTTTTTCTCTTTGTAGGTAAAATATACGAAAATTTACTCAAGTACCTCATCTTCTTCCTCCTTATTCACGGTCCTTACAAATGCGATCAGAAGTCATCGTTGATGCAAGCACCTTAGAAGCCTCTGGAAGTTATGGGTTTCCCAAATACCGTTTGAGTTCTGAAAACAAAGTTTTGATCCTTCGGGGTTGAGTTGTTGATGTCAGCCATAAGTCCTTAAGATTGTTGTATAAAAGCTGACAAAATCACGACTAGTATTTCCTGAGGCATGTAGCTTCACTGTCCTTAAGGACTTATCCACGGTGTATTGTGCAAGTCCCCCAAGATACAACAGAAACTCCCCAAAATATCTCTGAAGATCTCAGAACTAACAAGGATCTCTAAAAAGAGTATAAAATAAACCCAGAATAATTTTAGAAGAGGAAAAGAAGAAAGGAGAAGGAGAGAAGACTGTTTTTGGTGTGTTTTTGGAATGGGGAAAAACTCTCTATTTATAGAGCTAGAAAAAAATAAAATAAATAAAAAACAATAAAAATCATTAAATATTTTACCATTGAAACACTTAATAAAATGAATTTAAAGGTTATTGACAATTAAAGTTTTAAACGTTGCAATCCAACGTTTTTCTTTTACAATAATCTACTATTATTACAGCAGACTTTAGTACCAATTTTATATCCAAGAAGATACATTTATGTGAGCGAGGGTCAAGCTTACTTCGTTTATTTTCATTTACATGCACATAATAGATACATTCGAAAACTTTCAAGTAATTAATATCAGGTTTCGTACCATGTAAACTTCATGAGGGCTTCTATTGTTCAAAACATAAGTTGGTAACCTACTTATTAGGCGTGTCGCATGATTAACAACATAGGACCAGAAAACTTCAGGCAACTTAGATTGAAACATGAGACAACGTGATACATTCGAGACATGTTGGTGCTTACGTTCTGCCTGCATTCTGCTTAGGAGTATCTACACGGGTGTTCTGATGTAAAATCCCATTTATATCGTAAAATTTCTTATAGTTAAATTCTTGTCCATTATCCGTTCTAATTATCTTGATAGATTTGTTAAACTGATTATGGATAAAAGAAAAAAAGTTGGATATAAGAGTTCTAGTCTCGCTCTTGTTTTTCACGAGGTAAATCCATGTGTGTGCCTACTGTAGTCGTCAATAACAGGAAGGAAATACCTATGTCCGTGTATGGATGGTTTGTTTATGGGACCATGTGAACCATATCAAAAATATCTTTGGTATGAGAGGAACTCTTAGGAAATTGAAGCTTACGTTGTTTTCCCATCAAACAATATTCACAAATATTTGTTTTATCATAAGAGTCACTATAGTTTCTACTAATTTTGTAGAAGATCTTACCTAAGTCTTTGATGCCAAAGGTTTGTTTCTTGCCCCATGCTAATTGTCTCAAGATTGTTTACACGTGTATGATATCAATCTTTCTAAATTCTGCCTATTGCTCAATCTGGTACAAGTCATTCTGAAGATCAGCATAACCAATCATCTTCAAGGATCTCTCGCCCTGTATCTGACAGGAAACACGAGAGAAAACAATGTGAGCATACGTTTTTGAGCTGATATAATGTTCAATGTTAATTCTGGAATGTATAAGACATTGTAAAGGCTTTATTTTATGACAACTAATATCTGAAAAACGTGAGTAACATGATTTGTAGCCTCATGGTCAAGAATTCACATACCTTATTTTGTCTTAGAGCTAGGAGACTCCCCCGAATGACATTTAATTTGATTTATCTTACTTTGTGCATTGATGGTTTGAATCAAGATGGTCAAGTATTCTATCTGGTAAGGGGAGAAAAACGTCAACATCTTGATATTTCTTGCCAACGTTTTGAGGAGCATCACGTTCTTGGCTTGTATCACTCTCAGAGTCATGGTTGGCAGAGAAAGAATTTGACGAGTGTTGGTTCTTTTCTTTCTTTCATGGTGGATACCCGTGTTTCGAATAACATTCCTCCGCTTTTTATGGCAAAATGAACATTGTTTGCCCAAGTTCTTTCCTCTTCCTCTTTCATCATTTTGTATTGGCCCATTAAGGTTTCTTTCCTGTTGCAAGACCAAGGCAAAAACATGATTAATATTAAAGGGTCCATCATAAGGATTTGAGTTCTTACAATGGAAAAAACTTCTCCTAAACCCTTTAAGAAACATATAACATTTTCGTAGTCTCTATATTTTGTGAAGACGTTTATGACACGTAGTCTTACAACTACATGAAGGTATAGGGCGAAGGGATTCCAACTCTTCCCTAGAGAACCTTCATATCGCTATAATACTTTGTAACATTTCTTTCTCCCTGCTTGATGGAGTGCACATCTTGTAGAAGGTCGGAGACTCTAAAATGATCTCTTTTTGAGAAACGTTGTCTCAATTCCTCCCAAAGACCCATGGCGTTCTCGATGTATATATGATGCTTTGATCTATTTGAGGAGAAAGAGTGCGTGTTATCCAAGATATCACCATGAAATTGCACCGTTCCCATGCTTCATACACGATCTTTTTCTGGTGTCTTGATCCTTCCATCCAACTTTAGTTTGTTCTTTGAAAGCAGAGCTCACTTCATTCCTCTGCCGTGATAATTCGCTCCATTAAGAGCTGGTGCCACAAGAACCATTCTTGGGTTCTCTCCAGGATGAAGGTAGAAGGGGCTGGCTGGGTTCTGTGAAGCATTTTGGATGCTTTCTATTTTTTTCTGCAGCCATGAAACGAAAGATAAACGAGAAACAAGAACGTAAAGAAGCAAGGAGAAAAACAAGAAAAGAATCATTATCAGAGATGGCACAGCAGATCGAGATTGACCCGCTCTGATACCATACTAGGCTTTATGCAGAAGCATCTTTAATGTTTGGAAGTCTATTGCGTGAAAGTAAACAATATCACTTTGAAACCACGAAACTGAGAAGAAAACACGTGCATGAAAAAACTTCTCTCTTCATTCAAGTACCTCCAAACTAAAGTGCAGTGGATATATATATATATATATATATATATATATATATATATATATATATAGGTATATATATATAGGTATATAGACCCATGCGCATAAAACACAGAACGAAACGTAAAAGTAAAACTAACAGAATTAAGGGAATGTAATTATTAAAGGAAGGGTAGAGGTCGGAATTTGACTCTTTTTATTAATATTTAGAAATTAAAAAATTGATTTGGAAGATTTAGAAAAAAATGGGAAAAGAAATTGTAGGTTTTATTAACAATTAATAAAAAAAAGTGAAATGATATTTATATATATAATATTTGACATTCTCTTTTTATATTTTTTATTTTTTTAAAAGAATATAGAATTTTATTTATTTTTTATAATTATTTTAGTCTTGTAATATATATTAAATAAATATAAATGTATATCATCTTATCAATAAAAGAAAAAGAAAGAGAAAACATCAGGGGAACGTAATATTATTTTTCAACATATTTCATTCATGTAATACATATTTTCACTTATACTCCCGGTGTGTGTTTATTTCATTACATCAAACAATCACTGGTTTTTTCTTTACGCACGTGTTAAAAAGCAGTTTGGCATGTTATAAACGTGAAAATAGCAACAAATTTCCATAGAAAGACTTGTACACATGTTATTGCAACAACAGGGAACACGATTATGATGTTTTTGTTAGATGACATAATTATTTTGGGTATAGATTGATTAGTTGAGTTCAAATACAAGTGCATGAGGAAGGTAGGAAAATTCTTAGCTTAATGTGAGAAAGGTCGTTGTTGAATTCAATGATCACACTTGATTGAGAAAAATCAAGACTGTTCAAACGGGGTTTGAATATTTGCATAGGAGAAACAGTGAATGAGTATTGCGGGCAAAATGCAGAGAACTAAAGTAGTTGTTTTCGGATCAAACAACGCTATTTTAATATTTTAATAGTTTTAAATTCGTGTATATGTTCATATTGATATCTAATTTTTTTTTATTGTTAGTAAATATATATTATATTGAAGGAGATTTAGAGACGAAGGAAATAAATAATAAATATTTTTAAATTTATAATTAAGTATTAAATAAAATTATCTTAAATTTTTTATAGATTTAGAAATTTAGTATTAATTTAGAAATATAAAGAATAAATTTTGTAAAAATATAAATGGAAAAGTATGTACAGAAATAAAGAGAAAACTCTCAAAAAATAAAGGATTATAGTATACATGTAAAATAGACTTATTAAAAATACAAATAAGTGTATGGACATAATAATATTACATGTATTGTTAGATTTATTTAATTTAATGTTATAAGAATTGGAAAAAACGAAAAGTATTATCTTTGTTTTTTCTTTTTAGAGGTGACTCAATCCAACACTCATAGAAGATATTGTTAGATATATTAAAACTACAAATTAGTATATGAACATAGTAATATAGTATATTATTAGATTTGTCTAATCTAATATTAAGAATCGAAAAAAAAGAAAAATATAATAGTTTTCTTCTTCTTCTTAAAGGTAACCTAACACTAAAAAAACTATTGAAGAGTTTTGAAAACCTAAAATAAACTTAAGAATAATGTCTTTTATTTAAAATTTATTTTTTAATTTTTTTTATGTAAAATTATCTACGTAAATATTTGATTAATATTTTTTTTCACACACTAATTTATTAAATATTTTTTGACACATTATTAATCATAAATAAGTTTTTATTATTTTTAACTTTTGATAAACTCTATTAGAGTAAAGCAATCAAAATTGTTAATATTATTTTATAAACTAAAATCAATTCATTAAATATAATTTTTAATATCAATAAAAATTAACAAATATTGATAATAATTTAATTAAATTTTACTCTCAATCATAAAGTTATAATCAATTTAATAGAGATATATTAATACTAAAATAAATTTTTAGAATTTTTTTAAACGTAAAATTATAATTAAGTTAATAGAAGTATATTAGTATTAAAAATATTTTAAATCTTTTTTAAACATAATTTTATAATTAATTTAATAGAGATATATTAATACAAAAGTTAAATTTGAAATTTTTTTCTTAAACATAATTTTATAATTAATGTAATAAAAAATACTAATATAAACTTTTTTTTTAGAACTAATGTTTTACCTATTTTATCATTTTAAAGTGTCCTGCACTCACTCACAGACAGAGGAACAGAATAACGCGAGGGGGAGGGAATGAGGTGAGGAGTCAAAGGCGTTCTCCGCCCACTGTTAGATTTTCGTCCAACCAAAACTGAACACGTGTACGGTCATCAAGACTTCTCAATGGGCTTCAAGGAACTAAGTATTTAATAGTGTAATGAAATAAAATTTGAAGATTTAAGGTTTAAAAATATCTTTGGCTCATTAAATTGTGTTAAAGGAATAATTTAGAAATCTCAAAATTTGGAGACTAAATATATGATTAAACCTATTTTTAAACAATCCAAGTGATTCATAACAATGTGCTTGTAGAAGTGTCATCCTTTTTGATAGAGAAGTGAACATTTTCTTATTCCTTTTGACATAATCAACATTTTTGCTCTGCATTATTATGCTTGGTAGTGACCCTGTTTCCATCCACTAGTCAGACATTTTTAACTTTTATGCTATGTGTCGAGGACTTTCTAATGATGTTTTCCTAGAATAAATTAAAAAGTAAAATTAAAATTCAGTAATTTTACATTATGTGAAGAAAATGAACTGTACATACATCACACATAAAACAGTTAAAAATAGTTGAGAAGTACAAAAAATCACATCATAAACTGAAATATTGGCACCTTGCATTCTGGACTTAGCGAAGAAGAGGACTTATATATGTTGTTATTGGAACAGAGTGAGAAGATTGAGATTAGCATTGAAGCTAACCAGCAAAGGTGCCTTTTGAGGCAAACCCTGTAATGAATAGAACATAAGAGTGTTTCAGTTTGACATGAGGTGCTAAACAACGTACTGATTTATCTTTTGCTTGTACCTTCTTCACCTGCTTCTTTGCCATACGCACATGCATCGGTGATGTCAAATTCTCCTCACACAATTCTGGCTCTTCCTTAATAGTTGAAAGCTTAGCCCTCAGAATCTCCTCCATATCCTTCCTAGACTCAGTTCGCAAGCTTTTTCTGCTTGTGCATGGCACTGATCGCCATATTTTCCTACATGCCCTCCTCATTTTTTCTTCCAATTTCAATCTTCACCGATGCACATACCCTCTTACACATCAAACATTAACCAAACTATTCCTCTTGATCATGCCTTGAGTGACCTCATGACATCTCTGAGTTGTTTCTCATACTTTGTGCTAACTCTCCTCTAATTATATAATTATAGCAGGAGTTGTAAATGTATGTATATGATAATGATGAAGGAAATTTCCGCGAATAATCAATCAGATTAGTTGGAAAGCTTGCAGCTGTTGAAAGGGGCCACAAAAAGTTGTGACTGCCTACAAATGCAATAATGATAATTCCTTTACAACGATGTTTTAATCATAATGAGCTTATATAGATTATAGTTTTTCTGCCAACCAAACTGGCATTGAAGAGAAATCATGCAAGGGGTTAAGTTTAGATTTCATTCGTTGTCTTTTGAGTAGGTGCTAATAATTAATTACACTTTTGTGTTCCAAGTCCAACTACAGATTTTCAAAATGAAGTTCCCTAAAGCAAAAAGTGTTGGCTGTCAGTGTCAATTCTGTGGTGTCTCTACATGGTTTTTTTCATCTAAAATTTGTGTTTGAAAATTGAACAGCGCGATCAAAGAGGAAATTTGAATGGCAACGGTGGTAATCTGCCATAAAATTCTCTTTTATTGAGATAAGATGGTATACAGTGTTGTTTAATTATTGTTCCACATTCTGTGTAGAAGTTTGCCCCCGTTAACCACTACATTAACCACTACAGAAATGACCCACATCGCTTTAGTGGATAATTCGTTATACACGAAGCCCTTTATTTGTTCCAGAATAAATGCTTCATTTTGTCCTTTCAACATATAACACCTTTTAATGATTTATATTATCTTTAAAAATGTTATTGTCATCCAATTAACCATTAAAAATAAAAACCAGAAGTTATCATTGTTTTCTTAGAATTTTGTGCACTAGCATTTCTAATTATAGGATTAAATTTGAAATTATCAAAATCAATAATGAAGTTAAAGTTTATAGTATTATAATTCATAACTATTTGTTTACTTGGACTTATGATGTTAGTGATACGAATTTAAGTATAATTCTAAACTTCACATTGAATAAAAAAATAAAATAAACAATAACAATTTATGAATCTAAGTATAAATTTAAATTTTACATTGAATAAAAATAAAAAAAAAGTGAAATGATGATAATTTAATTATTTAATTATTAAGATCTAAATCTCGGATCAAATTTTTTTTTAAAAAAAAGTATATTTAATTTCATAATAACAATAATAATTTTATCAGTTTTTTATTATCATTAAAAAAAGTGAATACTACTCATATATTTTAACTAGTATTATATAATTTAAATCTAAGTTGAAAAGTTTTCAGTAAATTTTAACTGAAATATAATTTCAATAATCTTAAACTTAAAAGCACCACTAACCTATGTTTTTGAGTTACGAAATAATTATAAATATTAAAATAGATTTTATATTTCATACTAATCAACATATTCTATTTAAATAAAAATTAAAATTTTAAAAACTGGAACTATTTTTTAAAAATAAAATATTTGAAGTAGAATCAACTGAAATTCCAATTTATTCAATTTTTTTTAAAATTCTCTATTCAAATATAAGATTAAAGTTTATCCAAGATTTGCTAAACAAATAAAAGTTGTTTATGTAATTTTCTCATGCTTCTTCAAACAATTCTTTAAGCTCTGTCCAATATCTGTTGAGAGAACTCAATCCTCAACAGTTAATAATCTAAGACGTAAAAATGTTTAAATTAATTAAATTTCCATCAAAATAGTTAGACTGTCAATATTAAATACGTTGACATAACTACTGCTGAGTAACTGTGTAATAAATAATAAAATACTATTTTATTTAATATTTGTATTTTTGTGAAACAATTAATCATACTAATCATACACATAATATTTATATTAATAATAATTTTCTTGATATATCATACTATCGTGAATCTTAAGAGTAATAGTACCGTACTTTTAAACGTCGTTTTCATCAAACCAATCCATATTTCATGTCTATTAATCTGCATAGGCCATTTTCATATTCCCAATTCAGAAACCAAGTATTTGACATAATTGTAAGTGAAACTTATGGAATCACAAACATCAGCAGAAACTATTATCCTATTTTAGCATGCGTTAGGTTCCACCCCAAATAAAAAGTTTAGGCCTTGAAATTTTTTTTTTAATTCTGAAATTATTTAGAAAGTTATAGTAATAAATAATTTATTCAATAAAAATTAAAAAATAAAATTTAAACTCCGGATTTGGAAAATTGCGTGGCAGTGAGTATTTATTTGTTTAAAGTAAGAGAGAAGAAAAGAAAAATCGATGAGAAGAAGAAATCCACATTACAACAATTTGCTTATAAAAACAACAATAAATAGCCTCACTTATCATATCTTCACATATAATGCCTCCTTTATTTGTGTACTAACCTTATTGAGTGGAGAAATTATTGTACTCGACTTTCCAATATAAGCTTATTTTTTATATATATGAAAAAAAAGTATATGTACTTTTGAGAGTGCTTGAAATGTTGGTAAGATATTGAGCTAAGTACACTGGTGGTAGACAAAGAGACACCGATGCTCTCTATTCACAAAAGCCTGAAAATTCTGCAGTTTTCAAAATCCACCATTCATATATATATTTTCCTTATTTTATATATTAAATTAGTTAAACATTAAAGTTGACTAAGGGTTTTTCTTAAAGCCTCCTTCTTGTAGCAAATTTTCATCCGAAACTAAAATCTATCAAAATAGTGAAATATAGGCTTGATTTAACCTTAACAATGTGACAGAGTAGGTGAACTTTGTCTTTACTTTTATACTTTAAATTAATACTTCTTTTGTTGTATTAAGATTTCAAATATATTTTCATTCGTTGAGAATATCAAACGTGAAATCGAGAAATATTTATGAGTATCTAACATAGGAGATCTACATTTTCACTTAAAAGTGAATTTATGTTTAACTCAACTTTTTAAAATCTTATAATGAAATAAAAATTATGCCTAACTTGTATATAATAGTCTAACTTTATTTCTCAACTTTGAAATAATTGTCTAGACATACAAAAATATTCGGAAATATGCACACATATAAATAAAGAACTTATTGGAGAAACATCTCCTTCCTACCATCATATACATTATCAACTATAATTATAAAGATAGAAAATATTAATTTCATAATTTAGCAACGTAAAAATACAAAATAGATACCAATGAAAATAGGCATTTATATAATTTAACTTGTTTTTTTTACAATAAAATATTAATTTAAATTTTATTCGATCGGACTATTTAGACTTGGAATAAATTTAGATTCCATGTTAAAAATCAAATCCATATCTTAATCGTGTTTCAACTAAACTCTTAAATTATTTACTTTTATTTAAAGGTGAGATGACTTAAATCATTCTAAAAAGTTGTTCTTAGAAAGTATATAATACTTTTAAACTATCTTAGATATAAATCTAATTTTAGAAGAAAAAAAATTGGTATCAAATTAATTTATATATATTCATAATATTTTTTTTGAAAAAAAATATTTAGATTTAAAATCCAATTTGGATTTTAACCTACAAAATTTCAAACTAATTATTTTAAATTTAGATTGATTTTGAATATGTAAAACTTGTTTCTTTTCTCATAAAATCAAATTATGAATCCTTGCAATCACTTCCCCAAATTCTTTTCTATTTTTTGGTTCAGCAAAACTTCCCTCAGGGTAATCTTATTTCATCTTTCTTCTTTTTGTATGTCTAGGTTTGAAACACAACTACAATATGATAACTTAACTCCACCCACCTTTTATTAACTTTTGGGTAAGTGTTTTTTGTTGTTCTATTATCTCTTTTGTTAGTCACTTGAGGTCACATGTAAACACTCTTTTTCTCTCTTGCAAGTGACATAAGAGAGTTTGTTTTTTAATAATCTTTTTCTGTTTATTGCTCTAAGAGACCCTTTGAAGTACTCATTTGAGTCTCTTTTGTGATTCTAGAAGTATCTTGAGGCTTGGGAATCTTAGAGTGTTATGGCAAGGGTAGATTTTGCCCCACATTAGTAAAGTAAGGGAAGCTAGGATTCACACAAATTGCATGTTAACTTTTTTTTCTTATTTCTGCCAATTGATTGATTGTATGATAAATTTGTGATGTAGGTTTTGAAATTATGATTTGTGATGGGTGATTGGTTCATGAACTGTCAATTGCACTTTCCATATAATATTTGGGATATGTTTTGTTGTTGGAAATTTACTATTGTAGATGCTTGAGCTGTGTTTTAGGGGTATTGATGAGTTAAAGGTTTTTATAGGTTTCTACTTGGACAATTTGGTACAATTAAGGAAACATTTTAAAATGGACTTGAGAAGGAAAAGAATATAGGGTGTCAAATTGAACAATTGTTCAAGAATTAAAAATCTGATTTCACAAAACTCACTAATAGAGCTTCACAATCAAATATAATAGAATGCGTTATATGGTGAGAGTTGTAAGAGGTCTTTGTCAATGAACTTGTTTTGTCTAAATGTGGAGGGGATTAACCTAGTGTGTGGGGGATTCATACATCCTTTGGTTGTGGCTCTGCAAAACATAGAGACTACTCACTAGTGGAAAAATTGAACTTTATGACGACTTATTTTGGCATGAGAAATCCACTTAGCTTATTGATGATATTTTTGTAATGAAAGGAAGAATTATTATGACGTACTTTGGGATAATTGTCATAATAGGTGGACATAGTGGAAAAATTACAATTATGTTAAAAACGTATTATGATAGGTTTAAGATGACATGTCATAGTAAGCCTTATTATGATTGTTGGTTCAACACTTGTCATAGGTTGGACACAATGATATTTTTGTAATAAAGTTCAAAATGTAAATGTTTGCATGTAAATAAATACATTGATGATTTTGATCTCAATAATTATGCAATTTAACTTAATTTGTGTATTTAATTTATAAGTTTTTTAAGACTTTGAAAATTAATTAATTCATATAGAAAATTCTCTTATAAAAGATTAAATATTCAATTTTAATTGTAAAAAATATTTTGAAAATTAATTAATAAACAAAAACGTTTCAAACTTATAAATCATTGATTTATGTAGATGCACATAAGCAAATTACTCTACCCTATTCATGTTTGCATTTAGAAAAGATATATTTGAAGAAATACATGATATATATTTAGATTTTTTTAGCCAAACCTTAACTTTTATATTTTCGTCTTATAATTTAAATAATTTTGTGAATATTCGTGGATTTTTTTTTTCAAATTTTATGAATTCATAAATTATTTCAAAATTTTAAATCAATAAAATTACGAAATTTTAATCATAAATTATTTTATAGACAAGTCATTTTCTACCAAATTTTTAAAATTTACAAGATTGATTTCTTTACATTAAAATAACCTTTTAAAATTGTAATTCAATACGAACTAGAAATACATGACACCATTCTTTCGAGAATCAAATTATCTACTGATATTTCTATTTTAGCTTAAGTGTATTTTTTTATCTCCCAAAATTATTTTCATTTTTTTTAGTTTTATTATAATGTTATTCACTTTTTTTCTAAAAATACAAATTGTACAAAAAGAATTTGACTAAAATAATGTAAAAACCCATAAAATAACATTTTAAAAGTGGTAGGAGTTTAAAAATAGTGAGACTCAAGTATTTTAAAATTGAATTTTTTTAATATAAATAGTTTTGTTACGAACAAGTTTCATAATTTTAAAACATACATTTTTTCTAAAAATCACTTTTCTAGAGTTTTCTTAATTCTTTCTAAGAGTTTTCAATCCTTGTTCATATGTTTGAAGATGATAGATTGTCTGAGTGATCCTTGAGACGAGATCTTCAAGTCCATTCGATCAGTTTTTCAAATAAAGTAAATTGATTTCTACTCTTTTCTTTGGTCTGTTTCTTTCTTTTTATGCATGTGAGTTGTGGTTCTTTGCATGTGTACGTCATTTGAGTCTTCTATAAAACTTCCTGTTAATCAGTGATACTAACGATTTGCCCTGATCATATTCCTATGACTTGAAGGAGCAAATAATGTTCCTTGAGTTGTTGGAGTTGTCTTATCACTCTTAGAGTAGTTTGATTCTTTAAAAGTAAGAAAAACTAATTACCTTGATTTAAACTAATAGAAAACTTTTAATTTTTGATTTCATGTTTGTATGATAATTGGTTTGTGTAATTGAGATGACTGATGAAACATGACCTATTGAGTTGGGTTAGACAAGTTGATTTGTCCTTGGTGAATGTATGTTGATTTGGAGATATGTTATATATCTGAGATGTCATTTGAGGTGATTTAAGTTATTGAATTATATATAATATGATGTTTGTTTGTTTTTTAGCATTTGTGGTTAGTGTTAAACTAGTTTTACAGGACTGGAATGACATAAATTTGCAAAATCCTGTTATACAGACTCGTTGAGTGAACTTATTCTCATTGAGCGAAGTCAAAGTCAAATAGCTCACTAACTTGATAGTCGTTGGCGACTTTTGGGAGAATTTTAAGTTTGTAAGTTCTAGTGAATTTCTCACAAAGCGAGTAGATTTGGTCGCTAAGCAAGTGTGCTATTAGGCACTTTTAGTTGAGCGAGTAAATATGATGGTTGAGCGAAAGTGTATTCGTCGAGCGAGCAGATCAGGTGACTGAGAGAAAATGTCATAATTTTAACCAAGTTTACCTATGCCTCCTATGATGTGCTTAATGTATGTGATTATGTGCATAATGAAACCATGATTGGTTAATAACATGATTGTGAGTATGTATGGTGTTTATTTAAATATGATCTGATAGTGATGATGAATTTGTGTAGTTTTTTTGTGTGTGAAGTGGTTTCAACAATATAAAAATGTGTTTATTTGAAATTGAGAATGCTTATGGATTGTGAATGTGGATTGAGAATAATTTCAAGGAGAAGTTCGTATAGTGGTTATGTATAGTGTATGTATTGATATATGGACTCCATATTGGGAGTTATCTTGACACTTTTAATAACCATTCAATCTCAAGTACAAAAGGGTGGGGTATGTCGTGAAGAGTAACGGAAGGTCCTTAGTCTAATGGTTGTTTCTTGACCATAGATGTTTGACGGATTAACCTTGATGTGTAGTAGCTTTAATGGGTGAGTTGTTACACCACACATGGGTGTTGGACCCCTAGAGCCTGATATCAATACATTTATCCAGATGATTAAGTTTATAATGAATGATTGTAAGTCTTAAAATTAATTGATTTATTTGTGTTATATTCTTATTTCTGCAAAAATGTTATATGATTATTTTTTTATACATTATTAGCTTACCATTTCCTTTTTGCTGGTCTGTCTGTGTATTCCTTCTTATTTGCAATGATCACTTTAATAGTGTGAACAGATGAAGATGTTCTCGTTGGTCCAATGCAAGACAGGAGTGATGGTGAAGTTGAGAGTTAGACGGTTAGATTTCTTATCTTATTCATAAAACATTATTATGTTTTTGGCTTTGTATAATACCCTTGGTATTATAAGATCCTTGTACATGTGTATATTAGATGTTATAATTACTTTATAAGATAATTATAATAGACTTAAGTATATATTTTCTTAAGTAATATGTACTAAAGAAATACAATAAAATTATAAGATAATTATATTATAAATATAATAAAAAATGGAAAAATACATATATATAACCACTTTTACTTTTTGATCGAACAATTTTCTTTGAATGGACTACTATCTTCTTAAAAAAAAATCAGAACAAAGAAAAAATAGTCTTACATAATAAACTCGATTTATTTACACACGGGTGCATTAATTATTAGAAGGAAAAAGTAAGTGCATATCATGACTTAATTCTATAATTTGTTAATATATGAAAAATGTTAACTACATTTTAATACATTTTTTTAATACGTATTTTTATTGTTGATTAAAAATTATGTATCTTTTGTAAGTCTTACTTTCTACCCAATAAGTTTACCTCTTAACTTTGTTACATTATAAAAAATATATATATAAAGAAATGTGTTAAAAAACCAAGTTGTTAGTACTTTAGTTTTCCGAATTTAATTATAAATTTGATTGGTTGTTTTATTTCCATAAAAGTGAAATTTTTTTTAGTCAAATGGGGAAATTCTACCCTACATGCCTTTGTGGATAGAAATGTATGCTTTTGTAAACAAAGGATGACCACACGTTGCGTTAGGTGGACGAAAGGAAAAACAAAAACAAAAAACACAAGAGGTTGAACTATAGGGAACGTTTTATTCTCCCAGCCACACATCTATATTAATACAATGAATAAATAAAACTATAATTTATAATTAATAATTGCACTAACCAAACTCAATTATTCAATTTTATAATAAAATACATAAGAATATCTCTTCTTACACACAACAAATTTTACCTGCTTAATTAATATACTATTAGCTCTACCAATTTATATTAGCTAATCTAATTTTATTTTCCATTTATGATTCTTTTCCAACAATTGTAGAGATTCACTTTAATATTAAAAGAAAAAGTGCTATATATGGGTGTGTTATTTGTTATTTCTTTTAATATGTTATGTTACTTAATTTTGATATTTAAGTTTGATAATTTGAAGAAAGAAAGAAAGAAAGAAAATATTAATGAGCGTGAAGCCAAACTTTTTAAAATTGTTTCTTTAAATAGTTTATTGATTTTTAAAACAGAAAAGAGATAAAGATAATTTAACGATGAAAAGTTTGAGAATAAAAGCGTGATAATTTTTCTAATTATCTTCATGCAATATTGTTAAACAAATAATAAACCGCCAATGAGCACCTTCTAATATTGAAAGAAAAAGTATAACTAACTTGATATTAAATCAAATTAGTCCACGTGCCTAAAGTTATTATTATTTAGTCTAATAAGCTAGAAATATGGCAATATACATTATCATTTATTATTCAATTACAAGTCAATATATAAGATAATACATTTATCAAAATTTACAATAATAACTTATAAAAGTGTAATATGATGCAGTCTAGTTAGCTAGAAACAATATTATGATATAATTAGCACTTTATAATACGTATAAATTAGCTTCTTATAATTTTGTTTCTGGCATTATAGTAAAGTTTTTTTATTTATTAACATATTTAGTTAAGGTCAATGCACATAAGTTTTCATAATGATAAGATATATATAGTTAATTTTGGATCAAATCCTTATAGATTTATTTTGATATCACTTTAAAATTTTTTTATCAATTGAGATGAACTCATGTACATCTCTTGTTTTTATTCGATATAGGATTTTCGTTTGTATCTTAACAATCTTCTTTTCAAATAAAGGATTATGGTTCTCTATCCCTTACAATATAAGTTTTTTTTTATTCACAAGTACATCATGGTTTGCATTGAATATCTGTTGCTATCCTTCATGACTCATGATCACACTAATCAACATCTCTTGTTCTCCACCTCCCATGATTCATCTAATTATCTATCATTGACCATCTATCCGAATTTTACTTTACTATGAAGAGACATACATGTAATTATCAAAACTAACCATCTTAATATTTTATCTTCTTTTCTTGAAAAAATGTCATATATAATATTGGTAGATTAAATCAAATTAAAATACATTTCAATTAGGAATATAAATACTAAATTATTTTATGTTTGACGATAAAATCGAAATAAAAAATTAATTTATAAACAGATAAAAATAAAACTTAAATCAATGGATGCAAGATTGATATATATTTTTATTTATCATCTATTCAATGTATATACAACAAAAAGTGAATATAATAAATTAAAAAGAATATACTTTTAATATATACAAACAAGAAATTAAGCAAAAATAAATCTTGAAAAAGTCCTATGATATCTTTCTTAATAAGCTAATGTCTTATGATAACTATACTGAACTTTTTTGTAGCTTAGATGAAATTAATGGAATAATACACAAAAAAAGTTGGGTAACTTCTTCAGTGAATAGCGTTTAAAAATCCAAAGCCCTCCAATTTATCTGGATAACTGCATATTGAATTGATTAATTTTTGAAAGAAAAATATTTGAACAATGTTCGAATTTAATTAATTATCTGCCTACACTACGTTGTAATAGATGAAGAACAATTGACAAAAGGGAAATGAAATAAAAACTGTTATTACTTATTTCACTCAGTTTTACCTTCATATTGTTTTCAAATAAGGGAAAATGAATTTTTGTTTCATTTAATAGTATCGTATCTAAAAAGTACAATAAATATTTTATTTTCATTTTATATAATTTATTCTTTTTTCTAGTTCAAATGTAGTACGAAAGTAGAATCAACTTCTCCAATTGCAGAAAAACCATGGAAGCAATTCAAGTTGAGGTCGAAATAAAATATAGTTCCAAAGAGACTTTGATATTAAATTAGTGAATGGAATAATAAATAAAAAGAGTAATAAAGTTAGGAAAATGCATTTACTTTGTGATTTTTTTGGCTACTTATATAACATTACGCTTGACTTTCTAAAAATAAAACAGTTTGGTTGTTCAACAAGATGTGAGACTTAGCTGTCGTCCCACAAAATCAAAATATTGAAACCATTGGAATGTTTGAAAGCGATGCAAGGGTAAGAGTTATGGGTTGTTGCCTTTCTTGTAACATTTCCACTTTGGCATGCTAAAAAGAATACATAGGATTCAAGTACAACTAAAAGTTAAACTTTTTCTTTAACCTCAATATTTTCAATCTACAAATAATCTTAAATCCTTATACTCATAAATCTATCATAAATTAGATTTTTATAGCAAAACATTATGTGAAAAAACTGTTCACAATGCACGACTTTTTATTATTTAGAAGATCTTTGCAAATTTGTCTCAACACTCAGTATCATTCTTAAAAATCCATTAATGAATTTATGACACTAATTTTAAATTGGATAATGATACTTTAACAACATTTTAACATTATCTACGTGTCATTATGTGATTGGTTCATATTGATGTTTATGATTATTATTATTGATTGTGAAATAATTTTGGACCAATCACATAATGACAGGTAAATAATGTTAAAATGTTGTCGAAGTATCATTATCCTTTTAAATTTATAACATAACTAAGTGTCTAGATACAAATGAATACTAACATAAGTTTAATGCATTATTAATTTAAATCATATTTGGTGACATACCAAAACCATAAGTAAAATTTTATCTCATTAAAATTTATTATTTATTAATTTATTGTTTCATCTATTATTAAACCATTCATTAATATTTAATTTTATATTTTAGATATATATACCTCACGTAAAAATATATATTCAAAGTCTCTAATTTATTATATATAATTAACTTATAATATATAATTGTATATAAATCTTATTTTATAAATCAAATTTATAAAATTAAGTTAAAACTAAAATTCACATAATTTTAATTTTAATTTTAATTTTTTTTTCTAACAATTACCTGCACTATAATTTATTTTCTACATTTTCAAAATCACATATCCTATATTTTAATTTAATTTAATTTAAAAAAAATTAGAAATAGAAATGACTTTTTTTTACTTTGACTCAAAATCTCAATCGCAACAACACGTCTCTCTTTTTACCAAGCACAAAATATTAAACCTAAATGTACAAAGCGTCATCTCCTAATAATTAAAGACAACATGACCAAGGCCAAAGGCCATGATTGTTGCCTAAAATAAATGGCAATCCTTCAAACATGTGTTCATTGAATCAACATACTAATTTTAGGTTTCTTTTAAATTAGAAAGAAATAGGTCGAGTAAGTTCGGTTGGGAACATGCAGTTTGTTGTTTTATGAATAAAAGAATAGCAAATAAATTATTTAATGAAAATAGTATAGTTATAAAAAAAAGGAATAAAATAAGAAGAAACCTTAAAGGGTAGGAAAATGACTAGATTCAGAAAAAATGTTGTGCAGACCCTACAGTGCAAGATTACAGCGCTACACGGCATGGGCTCATTTGTTGGTTTACGTCAGTTATGGTTGTGATGATCCACGCCCAGTCACGCAGACAGACACTGTGCCTTGAATTCAAACCCAGAATTTAGCATGGAATTCAAACTATTCTTTTTTCTTTTTTCATTTTTTCTTTCTTACTTTACAGTCTTACACACACACACACTCACTCTCACAGCAGCTGCAGCATGACACAGCTTTGAGGAGTGCACGTGATACCCATAACTCACTTTCTTGTTCTTACTATTATTATTCTTTCTCATCTCCAAACCCAAGGTATGGGACGGCTATCCAATCACAGCGAATTACCCCACAAATATTAATAAAAAATAACCCTTCTTTCTTTCACTCTACGCACTCCTTTTCATTTGCTGATTCATTCTCCAATAGCCAGTGACATTATTACATATACTTGGACTGCATCCCCCCATAAGAGTTAAAAAAAATTGAATGAGATTTAACATATGAAATATGAAAGTGGTTGTGAGATGGGTGTAATTGGGTGGCGCGATGAAATCCGAAATGGAAGGTGAGTGTTGAAAGGAAGTGATGAAGTGAAAGCAGGAGGCAACAGGCGTAGTAAAACCTCCCATCCATGATCCACAACTGTCCTTATTGTCTGTTTTAGTGAACCAATAACAACACCAAGCCCACTTGCACATTTTACTTACTTTTTATATCCTTAATAAATGCACACTTTCTCACACACAATCTAAACTTTTGTCCCCTGTAAAACCAAATCTAATTCTTTTTTCTCACAACTCAATGCTCAAATCTTTTTTTATTAATCTCCACACTGTAAATTTTTAATTTTTTAGGTAAACCACGAATCTCTGTTTTCAACTCTAACTCACTGTTCATATACTTTCTAACAGTGTTTAAATATTATGCCCACTCACCTGGTTTTATCGCTTTTAACATAAGAAGGGGGAAATTGATAGTGTTATTCTAAAATAATAGATGTTCATCTTTGTTTATTGGCCACTCATAAATATCGGAAGCATTTAACTGTTGAACGAATAATGATGATTTTGTTTAGTGTTTTTTTTATTATTTATTTCAGTCTGAGTTCGTTCCCCAGTAACTCCCACATTCACATTCACATGGTTGTGGAAGTGGGTACTATAAAAATGATATCTTTATGGCATGGCGGTCCCTGGTCACAGTTGTGGTGAGTTCGAAGAGGGAGTTGGATTCCACGGAGAGGAAGGGAGACATGGGTGTTGTTGCCCACACCTCTTTTCTTTATTTTAACCCTTAACATCCGTTATCTTCATTGCTTCCTTCCTTTTCTTCTTCTCACTCTTTCCCTTTCGAGGTTCGTTTCCTTCCACCCTTACCTTTTTCTCCACTCTCTATTCTCTTGATTTTACTTTTACCTTTCCCCTTCCTCCTGCCATCCCGTCTTTTCTTCCCCCATATATGTTATCCTGTTGACTTTCATGGGTGTCTGTTTTTTCAGCTTAATATGTTATTTTTTTACTGGAATTGTTTTGTCGGCTCTTAGTTATTCTCTGTATTGACGTACAGCGTGATCAATTTTCTTGAAAATCAAGAATAATAGTGCCCAGTTTTATTCTATCTGTAAGCATGTGGAGTTGGATGATTGGGTTGTTGTTGTTCATAATTTGCATAGGCTCTAGAGATGAGACGAACAATAATGATGTGTGTTTATTTAAGTGAGGAGTGGGGATTGTTGGTATTCTGTGATTGGGTAATAGAATAAGTTATTAGTGGCAGGTTAGCCTTTGGATACTTTGTCATATTGAAAAGGTTTTGGAAATTTGTTCTTCTCCTGTTGAATTGTTACATGAGCAGGAGAGGAGAGATTGGCATTGGAGTAAATCGATATTAGATTTAAGTTGTTTTCTTAGGTTGTTATATGATTCCAATTAACTTACTCTTCTTATATTTACATTTGAAGTGCAGTTTGGAGTGAAAATGTCTTCCTCGAGACCCAGCCAATCATCCAGCAATTCAGGGAGATCAAGACATAGTGCTAGGGTTCTTGCCCAGACAACTGTAGATGCAAAGCTTCATGCAACTTTTGAGGAGTCTGGTAGTTCCTTTGATTACTCCAGTTCGGTGCGAGTCTCTGGTACAGCTGATGGAGTCAATCAACCAAGGTCTGATAAAGTTACGACAGCTTACCTCCATAACATACAGAGAGGAAAGATGATTCAGCCTTTTGGATGCTTGTTGGCTTTAGATGAGAAAACATGCAAGGTCATTGCATACAGTGAGAACGCTCCTGAAATGCTGACCATGGTTAGTCATGCTGTCCCCAGTGTTGGTGACCACCCTGCCCTTGGCATTGGCACTGACATAAAAACTTTGTTCACAGCACCTAGTGCTTCTGCATTGCAAAAGGCTCTGGGATTTGGGGAGGTTTCACTTCTTAACCCGATCCTTGTTCATTGCAAGACCTCTGGGAAGCCCTTTTATGCGATTATTCATCGTGTTACTGGCAGTTTGATCATTGACTTTGAGCCAGTCAAGCCTTATGAAGTTCCCATGACTGCAGCTGGTGCCTTGCAGTCTTACAAGCTTGCTGCCAAAGCAATTACCCGGTTGCAATCTTTGCCTAGTGGAAGCATGGACAGATTATGTGATACAATGGTTCAAGAAGTTTTTGAGCTCACAGGCTATGACAGGGTGATGGCTTATAAATTTCACGATGATGACCATGGGGAGGTGATTGCTGAGATAACAAAGCCAGGCCTTGAGCCATATTTGGGTTTGCATTATCCAGCCACAGATATTCCCCAGGCTTCACGCTTTTTATTTATGAAGAACAAGGTCCGTATGATAGTTGATTGTCATGCAAAACACGTTAAAGTTCTGCAAGATGAAAAACTCCCATTTGATTTGACTTTGTGTGGTTCCACCTTGAGGGCTCCTCATAGTTGTCATGCTCAATACATGGCAAACATGGATTCAATTGCTTCCCTGGTCATGGCAGTTGTAGTCAATGACAACGAAGAAGATGGTGACACTGATGCTGTTCAGCCACAAAAAAGGAAGAGACTTTGGGGTTTGGTAGTTTGCCATAACACTACTCCCAGGTTCGTTCCCTTTCCTCTTAGGTATGCTTGTGAATTTCTGGCCCAAGTATTTGCCATCCATGTGAACAAAGAAATAGAGTTAGAATATCAGATTATTGAGAAGAATATCCTCCGCACACAGACACTCTTGTGTGATATGCTGATGCGAGATGCACCCCTTGGAATTGTATCACAGAGCCCTAATATAATGGATCTAGTGAAATGTGATGGAGCAGCACTCTTATATAAGAACAAGTTATGGAGATTAGGAGTGACACCAAGTGAATCCCAGATAAGAGAGATTTCTCTGTGGCTGTCCGAGTACCATATGGATTCCACAGGCTTGAGTACGGATAGCTTGTCTGATGCAGGCTTCCCATCGGCTCTTTCTATGGGTGATGTTGTGTGTGGAATGGCAGCTGTCAGAATTACTTCGAAAGACGTGGTATTTTGGTTTCGGTCACACACTGCTGCAGAAATCCGATGGGGTGGTGCAAAGCATGAGGCTGGAGAAAAAGATGACGGTAGGAGGATGCATCCGAGATCGTCATTCAAGGCTTTCCTTCAAGTCGTGAAGGCAAGGAGCTTGCCGTGGAAGGACTATGAAATGGATGCCATTCATTCCTTACAGTTAATACTGAGAAATGCATTCAGAGATTCTGAGGGTACAGATTTACAGACAACTGCAATTAATACAAAACTAAGTGATCTGAAGATCGAAGGGATGCAGGAACTGGAAGCAGTTACAAGCGAGATGGTTAGGTTGATTGAAACAGCAACAGTGCCTATTTTGGCAGTTGATGTCGATGGGCTTGTAAACGGGTGGAACATAAAAGTTGCTGAGTTGACAGGTCTTCCAGTTGGTGAAGCTATTGGAAAACATTTACTCACACTTGTCGAGGATTCTTCAACTGATAGAGTCAAGAAGATGCTTGACTTGGCACTACAAGGTATGTTCTTTATCCATCTTATCCTTTTCTATACACTTATTTTCTTTATTTTTCAAGCCCTGTCGACGAATTAGTTTGTGTCTTTTGTCTATTATGTTTCCTAAAGCCACCCATGAATGTTGCATTTATTGAGAATTCTCAGAAGAAAGGTGTCTTTTTGACAGTTTCTTGAGAAGAAATGGTACACCCTAGGATTTGTGTTCATTTTATATTTTTTGGGGCTCGGTGGGAGGATTTGGTACAATTTCTCTGATACAATGGGATTAGATTATTTTAACCTGCTTTGCATATTTTTAAATTGTTGCTATGTTCTGTTAATTAGGTGAAGAAGAGAAGAATGTTCAATTTGAGATCAAAACGTTCGGGTCCAAGATGGACTCTGGTCCTATTAGTCTAGTAGTAAACGCTTGTGCAAGCAGGGATCTTCGAGACAATGTTGTTGGTGTTTGCTTTGTGGCTCATGATATAACTGCTCAGAAGAATGTAATGGACAAATTCACCCGTATTGAAGGTGATTACAAGGCAATTGTACAGAACCCCAATCCATTAATCCCCCCTATATTTGGCACAGATGAATTTGGCTGGTGTTGTGAGTGGAATCCAGCTATGTCAAAGTTAACTGGATGGAAGCGAGAGGAGGTGATGGATAAAATGCTTTTGGGAGAGGTTTTTGGCACCCAGATGTCTTGTTGTCGACTAAAGAACCAAGAAGCTTTTGTTAATTTTGGCATTGTACTTAATAAAGCCATGACTGGCTCAGAAACAGAGAAAGTTGCTTTTGGTTTCTTGGCTCGGAATGGCAAGTATGTAGAGTGCCTACTTTCTGTGAGTAAGAAGTTGGACGTAGAGGGCCTAGTTACTGGGGTCTTCTGCTTCTTACAGCTAGCTAGCCCGGAACTCCAGCAAGCATTGCATATTCAGCGTCTATCTGAAAAAACTGCCTTGAAGAGATTGAATGCATTAACTTACATGAAAAGGCAGATCAGGAATCCTTTATGTGGGATTATATTTTCTCGGAAAATGTTGGAGGGTACTGAATTGGGAACAGAACAGAAACAATTTCTGCATACTAGTGCTCAGTGCCAGCGGCAACTTAGCAAAATTCTTGATGACTCAGATCTTGACAGCATCTTAGACGGGTATGATATCTGATTATTGTTATATTTTTCCCTTATATAGATTTATGTGTTGTGAAGAGTTTATTAGGTGGAGCTCCTATGAAAGCAAAGAAGTTCCAATTTGAAACCTCACTGAAACTCAAGACTACAAAGTTAACCTCATTCGTGCAAATAAACTCCAAAAAAATGTACTATTATAACACAACTGATATTGGGTGTTTGTTGTCATGTTTTGTTAATCTCATAGTTCTCGTTATTTAGTTTTGTCATGTTCTTTTATGGTGTTACCTATATAGAATATTCAATTATACGCTTTTTTTAGAGAAGGCATAATCAAAGATGGATGCTTACTATTCATTGTAGTGCTAGGTTAATTTGTGTGTGAAAAATTATCAAAAAATAGACAGTTTCCCTCATTTATTTGTCTTGGCATCTTTCCTTAACAGTTTTATAAATCTTCTCTCCCTTATGTTTAACAGTTACTTGGATCTTGAGATGGCTGAATTTACTCTGCATGAAGTAATGATTGCCTCCCTTAGCCAAGTCATGACAAAAAGTAATGGAAAGAGTATCCGAATAGTCAATGATGTTGCAGAACAAATCGTAATGGAAACTTTATACGGTGATAGTCTAAGGCTTCAGCAGGTCTTGGCTGACTTCTTACTTATTTCCATCAATTTCACACCAAATGGAGGCCAGGTTGCTGTAGCAGGCTCTCTAACCAAAGAGCAGTTAGGGAAGTCGGTCCATCTTGTTAAGTTAGAGCTCAGGTAACTGTTCTATGCTTAATAATTTGATTTATGCTATTTGTACTCAAGTACTGTGCATTATAAAATGATTTACAGCTTAACTTAGTTTGCATTACCACATAAAGAGCTAATTAATGTGTACTTTTGGTATTTATGTAGCATAACACATGGTGGGAGTGGGGTGCCAGAAGCATTACTGAACCAGATGTTTGGAAATAATGGACTAGAATCGGAGGAGGGTATGAGCCTACTGATCAGCAGAAAGCTGTTGAAGCTCATGAATGGAGATGTTCGCTATCTAAGGGAAGCAGGCAAATCAGCTTTTATCCTCTCTGCTGAACTTGCTGCAGCCCATAATTTGAAAGCTTAAAGTTTTGGAAAAGAATAAGATGATGCAACACAATCTGTTTTGTACATCATAAAGAGGACGGAGCTAGAAATTAATTGCATCCATTGTAACGCTTTATTTGTTTCACGTTTCTTTAACTACTTCTTGTAACGTGTACGTTGTAGATAATGTATTATTAATCTTATTCTCATTTCTTCATCTATACTCAGTCCAGTTTTTCTTTCTTTATTCTTTCAGCAAAAACAGCAATCGTCACGAATCATTTGTTGCAGAATAGAACGTTAAAACCTATCCTGCTTTTTAACTTTTCTTTTTACCCATGGTTTTTCACGTGACTATTTTCTGCATTCAGCCGTATAAGTTGTCTTAAGTTTATTGGTTTGTACATAGACTACATGTGATAGGAATAAGAAAAGGTGGTTAGTGTATGAGAGAAGGAATAAGTGCAACTGACTATAACAAACTAACTGTCTAGGACAGTTAAGGGGGGGAGCGTGTAAGATTGTATAAATACTGGCTGGTTAGAAGAGTTATGGGTTGTTGATTGTTTAGATTGTTAACGGGTACTTACCTGTTGAAGAGGGTTATGCCTCTGGGTGCTGTTTGTACAAACCTTTTACTGTGAATACAATTGATTTCTTCCAATCTTTCTGTGTTTCTTGGAGTGAAAGTGAGAATTGATATTAGGTTCCCAAGTCTGGAACCTAACAACATGTTTATATTTGTGAACACAGTTTTATTTATCTGTTAGTCTTGTTTCTTTTATCTAGCGAGTACATTGTACAACAGTACAACTGATTCACATTAATGACCAAAAAGAAACTGGAAAAAAACAGTTGAAATATTTTGGACTTGAAATAAATTCACTTGAACTTGCAATAAGAATAAACTAATAAATTGCATGGTTTTAAGTTTTATAAAAACGGAAAGAAGTTGTTAAGGGATCTTATAATAAAAATATTTTAGTCTTGTGATCTAAACATAGGATAATATTTTTATTTGTTTAAATTTCTTTCATTTCCTAATCATTCAAAATTTTCCCCAGTTTTTTAGCATTAAATATTTTGCACTAAAACTAAAAAAAAAAAAAAATAAGGAAACCAGGTAAGGCTTGGCCAGTGCATTAAAAATTTGTAATATTTTTTACTAGAGTTGCCAAAACTAGGCGCTGTTATGGAAATGTTGCGTTTAAAGTAAAAACACCTTCCTTTTTCTTCATCTCGAGATGAAAGTTTTTCAATGGGCCAATTTTTCAATGGGCTCGGGTTCAAAAACTCCCAGTTGGAAAAAAAGAACAAAAAAATAAGTCAAAATTGGAACGTGGAGAAGTGAAGAGTGAACATAAAATCCAAGTTATCTTCAACACCTTAACCTAGTCGAACCTATTAAGGAGCAATCAACAAAGTTCTGTGTAGTGTCTATTTAGTGTTAATCTAGCGTAGCATGGACATCAAAACCTTTGCTTTCGCCGCATCTTCTCCGCCGTTACCGGTAATCGTCGCTGCCAGGCTCGCCGGAATATCTCCCTCGATTGACACCTCTCTCTCTACCGACTCGGCCCCTACATTTCTCTTCTCCGATGGGTACATTTCCGATCTCCTCTCTATTTGTTTATTTCTGCAAATTCTTCAACTTTTCGCCTCCCCAAAGTTCATTTCTCCCAAGTCTTCAACATTTCACGCCCACTATGTTTACTTCTCGGAATAACAACTAGCTGCACTTGTTAAATGCTTCAATCTAAAGAATCAGAAGCGTTGTATTTTTTATGTGCGTTGAATTTCGTTTTCAATCCTAGAAGATTGGCAAATTTTTTTTCAAATTGATTTTTTAAGCCCCCACTTTGTGTACAATCGACAATTTTGGAGCCATGGTAATCATTTAGTACGTTTATGATGTAGTGTGATGTGGGTTTTAAGTTTAATATGACTTTCATTTCCGTGTGAATAGCGTTTTACATGGATTGTGGCAATGTTCAATTTGGTTCCTGTGCGTATTGTACTAATAATATCTCGAAATTGAAGAGAGAAAACACAAGGGTTTATGTGATGGCTAGATATTAACACCTATTCTCTTACAAGAAGTGCACCCTTGTGTACTATCTATTATTAGTTGACGAGTGCATTTACTTTGCAGGCTAAAGTTGCAAGGAACTTTTGCTCTTCTACGTTATATTGGGCGGGTTGCCAGTCTTCCCAATTTCTATGGACAAAATGCATTTGAATCTAGCCAGGTGATTTTCTTTGTGTAACTTAATAAAATAATGCATGGAGTCCCTGAAGATGTTTTAGTGAAGATGGAAGGATGAATATTTTTCATGACAACTACACTGTTGCTTTACATTAATCTCTTGAATTGTTTTCCAAATAGTTCTTTTGTGCGAATCCTTTTACTTCTAGTTATGAACTCACTATCATCTTATTTCTTCATTTCCCTTTTGCTTTTTCAGATTGATGAATGGATAGAGTATGCTCCTATCCTCTCATCAGGCCCTGCTTTTGAGAATGCATGCAAATATATAGATGAGTACTTGGAGAAGCGTACATTTTTGGTTGGTTATTCGTTGTCAATTGCAGACATAGCAATCTGGGCAGGCCTTGCAGGTAAAATGTTTTAATTACGTCTATTTTTTACACAAACTGCCTATGGAAGCGAAAATCATGGTGTTTATGATTGCATTTTGAGGTTATTGCTATGCTGTATCCATGCCAACAAACCATCAGGATCTACTAGGTTTAGTGTGTGGCTGTTCTTTTGAGCACAGGAACTATATTATGGCCAATAATTTTACATAATGCTGTGGTAGTGTGTAGCCAAAATAAATCTCTTCGGTTTCTCTATTTTTATCATGTTAGCTTGGCAGCTTATAGGTTATGACCCAGTATTCAGATAGATTCTATTTTTGCTATTATTTGCAGGTTCTGGAAAGAGATGGGAAAGTCTAAGGAAATCAAAGAAATATACAAATCTTGTACGATGGTTCAATTCGATAGTGACAGAACATGGTACTGCCTTGAACGAAGTCACGTCCGCATATGTTGGCAAAAAAGGATCGGGAGAGCCAACAGCAAACAAGTCAAAAGACCAGTCCGTAATCACTGATAGAGCGAAGAATGTGAATGGGGCTGTATCTGAGAACCAAAAAGGAGGAAGCAAACCTTCAGCAGAAATAGATCTTCCAGATGCTGAAGTTGGAAAAGTCCGTTTGCGATTTGCACCCGAACCAAGTGGCTATCTTCATATTGGACACTCAAAAGCAGCTCTGTTAAACAAATATTTTGCTGAGAGATACCAGGGCCAGGTTATTGTGCGTTTTGATGATACCAATCCTGCTAAAGAAAGTAATGAATTTGTGGACAACCTGTTGAAAGATATTGATACTTTGGGTATTAAATATGAAGAAATTACCTATACATCAGATTACTTCCCTGAGTTGATGGAAATGGCTGAAAATTTAATTCGCCAGGGTAAAGCATATGTTGATGATACTCCACGTGAACAAATGCAAAAGGAAAGAATGGATGGCATTGAATCCAAATGCAGGAATAATAGTGTAGAGGAGAACTTAAAATTGTGGAAGGAAATGATTGCCGGAACAGAGAGGGGCTTGCAGTGTTGTATCCGGGGCAAGTTGGATATGCAGGACCCCAACAAATCACTTCGAGATCCTGTTTATTATCGTTGCAATCCAATGCCTCATCATAGAATTGGATCCAAGTATAAAGTTTATCCAACTTATGATTTTGCTTGTCCATATGTTGATGCTAGAGAAGGAATCACACATGCCCTGCGATCAAGTGAATACCATGACCGCAATGCTCAGTATTACCGAATTCAAGAGGACATGGGTCTTAGAAAAGTTCTTATCTATGAATTCAGCCGGTTGAATATGGTTTACACTCTCCTCAGCAAACGAAAGCTTCTATGGTTTGTACAAAATGGGAAAGTTGATGGATGGGATGATGCAAGATTTCCTACTGTGCAAGGAATTGTGCGAAGAGGTTTGAAAATTGAAGCACTGATACAGTTTATTGTTGAGCAAGTAAGTAGAAGTTCTTGCTTTCATTTACTAAATAAAGAAAAAAGATGCATTCTCTTTCAAAGTAGAAATGATGAGTAGACTGTGTTTATCAATTGCTGTCCTTTTTATGTGTGTGCAATCTTATATTGGTCATATGCGTAAGAATATTGATGACTCTTCTCTGATACTATACAGGGTGCATCAAAAAATCTCAATCTCATGGAATGGGACAAGCTGTGGACTATTAATAAGAAGATTATTGATCCTGTCTGTCCTAGACACACTGCTGTCATTGCAGACAAACGTGTGTTGTTGACTCTCACTGATGGTCCTGAGAAACCATTTGTCCGCATCATACCTCGACACAAGAAATATGAAGCTGCCGGAGATAAAGCTACAACTTATACTAAAAGGATCTGGATTGACCATGTTGATGCAGAGTCTATATCAGCAGGTGAGGAGGTAACACTGATGGATTGGGGAAATGCCATAGTGAAGGAAATAGAGAAGGACCAAGATGGAAATATCACAGGGTTGAGTGGTGTTTTGCATCTTGAAGGATCTGTGAAGACCACCAAATTGAAACTCACTTGGCTTCCCGAGATAGATGAACTAGTTAGCCTGACAATGGTGGAGTTTGATTACCTAATTACAAAGAAAAAGGTATGTGTTCATCCGGTTGTTTCAGCCCATTTGTTTCTATGACTAAAAATTTAGGAAATATAAATTAGGAAAAAGTATAGGCGTTGTTTGGTTTTCCTAAGTTTGTATTAGAAAAAATGAAAACAATAAAAGTTGTTTCCAATATTTCTTACAGAATATTTCATGTTATTGTTTTTGACTGCAGCTTGAAGAGGGGGAGGATTTCATTGACGTGCTTAACCCATGTACCAAAAAGGAGATTTTAGCGTATGGAGACTCCAACATGCGAAATCTTCAGCGTGGAGATGTATTGCAGCTTGAGAGAAAGGGATATTTCAGGTGTGATGTACCCTTCATTCGCCCCTCACAACCCATTGTGCTTTATGCAATTCCTGATGGCAGGCAGCAGACAGGTTCGAAGTGATATTTTTGACCTTAAAACTGTTTGGCACACAATCCACTTTCACACTCAGCATTGTTGGTAATGAGGATAACAAATTTGTGGAACTATTATGTTTACTAGCGCACTGTATTATGTTTGTAAGCAAACAATTGTAAGTGGATTTTGACTAGCAATTGGATAAGTTTTTGTTTCTCTTTTGTGACAAATTGCTGTAGCCTTTATGAAAATACTTCTACTCATTTGCTGAAACACTTGACTTGATAGCTTAGGATGTTATCCTCTCTCTTTTTTCAGAGGAAAGAAGTAAACAAATCTGGATAAGGATATTAAATGTGAGAAAAATTTTAATTTTAATTTTTGGAAGTTAACTTAATTATCTCTCTTAACTAAACAAGATGTATCGTTGTTATTGTTTATTTATTTTCCTCTCATCTAAATAGATTACTAGGGAATGTTTGTGAGTGGGGTTTTCTAGACAAAAAGGTTTTTTTTTTTTGGTTTTTGAATTAAGAAAGCTGTATAATGTTTATAAAATAAATAAACAAATTATGACATAAGTTTGCTGTAGTTTATTATTTTATTTATTACAAATGAAAAGTTTGGCGCCGTTCCTTTACAATATTTTATTTATTACCTAGAGATAAGGAAATAATGTTATTTAGTTGTCACTGTTAGTTTTTGTTTAATTTAATAAAATATGAGAAGAAATAATTTCATTTAGCGTAGTGCATAATATAATATAAACAAATTAAAAATTGAAAGCAGTTTAAATCAGAAATACTAAAATCGTAACTTGAGGAATTAGTATAAATGCCGTGAATTTTACTCCAACACCACTTTATTGTTATAAGAGGCACAATAATGAAAGATGGTTGTGTTATAATCAAGGAGCTTTCAACCAAAAATTTCCTGATAAAGTATTTTTTTCATTTTTGGTAATTTATAAATATAGCTAAATTTATATTTAGGTTTGTTAATTTTTTATTGACTTTTATGATTAAAATCATAGCATGCCTATTTCCATTATTCTAAGTAGTAATAAGGATTTGTCAAAACAACTAAATTTCCGACTACTAAAGTAAATCATAAGATACTTTCTGGAGGACTATAATCGAATTAAATATATCCACATAAATGGCAATGATTTAAACCGAAAAATTGGCAACAAAATATATTAACTTGATTAACAGTCTACTTTTGGTTCACTCTCATGGATGCAGGTTCACTCTATTAGATATTTTATTTTCTGAAATCTTGAAAATTCCATCACTCTAACATTGTAAAGTAAGTTTTTTTAATCTTTACCATTATCTATACTAAAATAAATCTTTTTACAAATGATAAAAGATTTTTGAAATTCTGCATATTAAAATAGTCTCTGTAGAAATTGAAAACCTAATTTAAGATTTGGTTTGTGCCATTGGATAACATGATCTGTGGTGTTATTAGACTCAGCCAGTTCTTGTGGGATCCATTTACCTATTATATGGTTACGTATTAACTGATGGATAAGTAAAGGTAAAGTAAAAGGAAAAAGAAAAGCTTAAAGCAAAGGAACGTCATAAACAAGAACAATTTACACGGAAAAAGTCATAGACCTATGACTTTGAGGTTTTAGATCGAAGATTATGTTATACACTAATGACCGGAAATGCAAGATCTTTCAAATTTAAACTATTAAACAAATTTATGAGTTGTTCCAACCACGAAATGTAAGGTGAATGACAAAAGATTAAAAGAAGAGATGATAAAGAAAATGGAGAAAGAGAAACAATTAGCTATCTGGATCAATCTTTATAGAACAAGCAGTTTTAATTTATCTTCACATTATATGATAATGGTTTTGAATTTTTCAGAAAGAATGAATAAGGAGTATTTATTGTTGAGAAGACACAAGATAGCCGAACCAATGTAGCAGTTTTTACTTCTTAGGTGCAAGCCTGGACTTGATTTTCTCAACGACGTTGGTACCAACCTGGAAGGTCTTGGTCAAGACATGGTCGGGAAGTGAAGGTGTGGCAGAAAACAAGGTTGTAGCAATTGACTGTGTCCCTGGAAGTTGGCTGTTGAAGGCTGAAATGACAGCAGCAGGGACGTTGGCATTGTTCCGTTGGAAGTGAACTAAGCCTTTTGGAAAGACAAATATGTCACCCTTGCTAATGGTCTTTGATATGAGGAGATTAGAAGTGGTTATGAAGCCTACATCTAGTTGGCCTTCAAGCACAAAGACAATCTCAGTGGCACGAGGGTGAGTGTGAGGAGGGTTTATGCCATCTGGGGCATAGTCAATTCTTGACAGAGACACACCAAGTGTGTTCAGTCCTGGGACTTTCTCAACATTCGCTCCAGTCACTATTGACCCAAAGGTGTTGTTGGTCGATCCTGCTTTTCCTAGTATGTTCGAGAAGAAATCTGAGGCATTTATCTTTGATGCTTCTTTGCAGCTGAATCCATTCACTTTCACACCTGTTTTTTTAGTCACAGTAACAACCACTCTTTAATTACTAGGACAATCATACATTAACATAAATTTTAACAACATTTTGATACACCAGTTGTGAGTTATGCTTGAAATGATGCAATTTACGGTTGTTTTTAGAAAGAATAAAAACAAAGGAAGTATTGACGTGTGATGTGTTGATAAATAGAGGAAAGAGACAAATAAAAGTTAATGATGTGAGTGGGAATACTATATATATTTGAGTTAAAATGATTAAACACTGGAGTCAGGAGAAAGCAAAATTAAAGTAGTAGGTAGAAGTGGAATGTCTTGGACACTGATGTTGAGTTAGGCGTGGTTTAAAGAAAATCAAAGTAAGCAAAGAAAAAAAGAATTCAAGAGTGAACAGAAAGGATCAAATTTAATCATTCAAAGAGGAAAAAACTGCTGGTAACAGAAAAAAGGAGGACCAGACATTTTTTTGATTGCATGTTTAAAAAAATTGGAAATTTATTTACAAACCGAGTTTTTTTGTCAGTAAAACTGAATTGCAAGTAGAATTGAGGGGAAACTCAAATTTTCAGATAAAAAGCTTTAATTTTTGGGATTGTGTTCGAAAATAAATATAAAATGTAAAAGATGAATAGAATGGTGTAAAAAGAGGAGAACCTGAGGAGAGGTCAGCGACACAGAGGTCTTGAAGAAGGTCAGGATCTGATGAGACGGTGGTGGCTAAGAGAAGAAGCAAGTTGAGCAGCTTCATAGTGTGGTTAGCCATAATATAATTTTGAAGGGAATAAGTTAAGAAAATGCAAATGGAAAAAGAAGAAGAAGGCAAAGTAGTTGGTAGTTGGAAAGTGTTGGGATGATGAACACTAATATTTATAGCATCACAGATATCCAAGCTTTGGTTTATAATGGGTATTTATTTCTTCATATTTTGGGACATCCTGTTCTTTCTTAAACTTAAAGAAAACTTATCCAATTGGATCACCCAAAACCCAAAGGCAAACAAATACAAAGGCCCCACACGCCAGATACTCAGACCCTGCTTTTCGTCTTCAATCTTTTAAGTTGGATAATAATTCTTTTAGAATATTTTTGTGACAATATTTTAATATTATCTACGTATGATTAATTTAAAATTATTATACAATCAATAATAATAATCATAAATATTAATATAGATCAATCACAAAAGGACACGTGATGTTAAAATAGTTTTTTGTAAAGTTATTTTTAATAAGTGGTACAAATGTAAAGATACGTTCTTAATTGAGAGCGTGACATTAAACTCTATGTTAGAAACTGCTTCTTGTCTTATTGTTCATCATAAGTTCATATTTCGTTCTCAGGATGATGTTGCCATTCCTTCAAATTTAATACACAGACAATATACATATAACTTGACTTTTAATAAATTGGCAATCCATTCGTTTTATTACTTACCAAAAGCTTATCCAAAATGCACACGTCTCAGCACATGAAGTTGCATAACATGTTAAAATTGTAAGTGGTGGTGATGAACAGAGCATTTTTCGTTATGCGTTTATTAAATGAGAGCAATGACAAGACAGTAACCTCGTATACTAATTGCAAAGGAAAATAACTAGTCATCTAGTTGTCATTAATACCAACCTAGTAACTCGTTCGCGGACATTAGCTCATTAGAAATTAGTTGCAGTTTCACATTCAAAATGCAGTGATGTCTCATCGGAGAAAAAATAGATAAGAAAAATCATAATAACAAAAGAGTTGACAGAGCGCAGGGGCACACTCGATTATTGGGAATTGTTGCTCAATGACTTGGCATTCCTATTAATCTCTTTTTAGTAACAGAAAATGCAAAATGTAGAACTCGATAAATAATTTTTGGAGAATATTTCCATTTGTTGTCTACAGTATAGGAAAAGTAACGACTTATCAGTTACTAAAAATTGCACTAATTGCCAATCGCAATCTAAACCAATTTGTCAGCAATAAAAATAAAGTATCTATAGCAAGACAACTTATTTTGGGATCAAGCCCAGTGCATCTTTCTCAATTATTGTTTTGCTACAGTGGCATCATTATTCATCCACGACTTTTTTTTACCTACTTCATCGTTTGGATACCCAGCCCCAAGTGATGTTTAAGTTTGAACCATATTTTGACAGTATTGCATTAGATATGTCTGAAAAAGTTGCGCCAAAGTTGGATGAAGTCTTGTACATATTGAAGGTAGATACAGTTAAATACCATCTCATAAAATAAACATAATTAGATGTTTGTCCAGTGTAGAAGCTTCTAACAAAACCTTAATTTATAGTAACTAGTAAATACAACTGGGTGCGTCCAAATATCCAGAATTGACAAAATTAAGTGAAATAGTCATGGAATGCAGCAGGAAAGGAAACTGGTTAAATTACATCCATTAATGGAGGATTGAGACTATCTCTGTAAAATGAAGTACCGCATTTGATCCTCCTTCAGACTAACTGCAACATACCAGGAAAAATAGAGGCACGGTAACAAAGCATGCAAAAGGGGAAGTAAAATAGGCGATGAAAAAAATTGAATGACATTCCGAACTCTAACCTCATCAAGACACAGCAAATTATTTCTTCTTCCTACCACCAGCACCCTTGGCCTTTTTGTTAGTTTCTTTAGCATTATTCGATGGTGTTTCCTGTCCAAAAAAAGTTGTCAAAGCATGGACCTTTCAAAGCAAAACAGTAATTTGTTCGAGGGTGGTGGTTTGACTGCTCCCAGTATTTTTCATTGAATGCTTTATTTAACAGGGAAGAAATATTCTGTTTTGTTCAGTTTCTATAGGCATATATTTTTAGAGATGGTGCTTCTAAAGCAGATCAAGGGTGTAAAAGGAAGGGGACCAACCCATTACTCAGGTTTTGCCAAGTAGCCAACCTAAAATGTTAATCAGCACTTCACATAACCAACTCAACCACAAGTAGAATGTCTATTGATCTTTACTGTGCCAATCCAACTTTAATGTTCGTGTCGGGCTTTATTAAAATATAGCAATTAGGGCAGAAGCTAATAATATATACAATGGACGGCCTTTTATAATCAATAAATTGATAAAACATAAAAGAGAGAAATAGTAAAAAACAGCAAAAAAGAAAAAGATTAAACATCTCCTAAACAATGACACAGAATAACGGACATTCAAATAAGGTAAAACAAGCTATGCAGTCCCTATTGCTTTTCTTCCAAAACAAGTTTATAATAGTAATTGACAAGATCCACAAGCCCACATGCTAAAGGAATTAAAAGTGAAGCCACAGACAATAAATCAAAGGTAAGAGATATACATACTGGTAATAAAATATGCTCGAGCATCGTAAGAAGGCTTGACATAGTTTTCAAAACTACTTAAGCAAAATTTGTGGAAGAATCACTATAATATCAGAACAGATTGTAAAAAGCTATAATTTATCATTCTGACTGTAATCATGTTAACACTTATATGTTGGACTGAAAGATAGATATGCATAAGCACAGAATGACTTTGGAGGTTCACCAGGGATATTCAGCTTCAGGCACCAAATCAGACACCTCTAGACAAAGGTATGGAGCTCGGAACCCAGATTATACATTGGCAAGCTAAAGTTGCCAAAACCCATGGGCCTTGACCAGTTACAAGTTTGCAGAGAGAACATCTTACGCTCAATTGCTGGTTTGAAAGATCTAAGCATGCATTTGATTTCCTGTCATTAATTGTAGCCAAAATTATCTAGCATGTCGATTTTAAGATTTCTAGTAAATATGGGGAAAAATTCCTGCTTTTGTTTTTTTTTCTATTTGGACTTATTACCAGTGAAAAACATATGTGAACAAGGGGGCTGAAGAGCTCCAAATCCACTTTAGGGTGAAGATGATATGATAACCATTTTGCTTCCACACACACAAGAGTTTCTCATCACATTTTTTAGCAGATATTCAATCACAAGAAAACAAAGTGACAGAGTTGACATATGAACATGGCCTGTATCTGTACTTTAAACTTCCAAAAATTAATACTCTATTCTTCACACAAATTATGTTTATGATACATTTTCATGGAATGGGAGAGCTTTTCATCATCCATATTAAACCTTAAGATGATGAATATAATGCAAAGAAACAATAGTTCATCATTTAGTTTCAGCCAGAAAAGTTAGGGAGAAAAAACAGATTAACTGAATCACAGCCAACCAAAATTCTCATCGTAAAAGTTATGGTGAAGAACTTGCAAGTTTTCTGCAAAATTAAAATAATTACGGATGGCCACATCTTGGTAGATGATAGACATAATGAATACATACCTTGCGTTTAATCGGTACTGATGGATTTGCTGTGGGTTTAAAAAATGATTCCAATCTGTTATTTCCAAAGAAAAATAAGGAGTTAGGTACAAGAAGAAACGAGAAAGGTTTAACATTAATGTCCAAAGACTTAAGAATAACCTACCGGCCTTGTGATGATTTGTTCTTTGCTGCTTTAATCTTTTCTATTGCCTACATTCATATATAAATCATTTGAATTTTCCTGAAGAGGCAATTGAAATCGTACTAAAGCAATCCAAAATAATACTATATAGAGCTCTACATACCTTAGTCACTCTATCACTATTGAAGCCATTCTCATTTACCAGAAATGTTATTAACCCCTGTAAGGCAACACAATACAACTTAATTATATTGCCAAAGAACACAATATATAGATAGATAGACAAATCAATATAATGTATTTGCGTATGAGAGTCCATGTACACTTGAAATGATATTGAAGTTCTAAAACTGAATATCTTACTTCTTCATCTGGAGCAGTCCACTTAATATCAAGTTCCTTTTCATCAGTTAAGACCATCGGTTCTTTAAAAAGCTGTCGGGCCTCCTGATATGGCCAATTATCTGGTATTTGGTACCTGAACCAATGCACTCAGTATAAGTACTTCCAAGGATGAAAAAGCAATATCATAATTAAATATCATGAACCTAGCATTCAAAAAGAGTATTTTAGATTGGTTGTCACAACAGAGAAACAAGTAAACCTTATTCCACAAGGTTATGTCATGCGACTAACACTAACTAAATTGCATAAGCAAAAGATGTTAATTTTCAATAGAAAGAAAAAAAACCTCTCTTTGTTTATTTTTTCCAGCATATTTTCAATCGAGCCATGTTCACGTATGAGTTTCAAAGCTGTCTGTCCCCCAATTCCTGTGGCACATATCATTTATCAATTATATCATATACATTGCATGTAGAGCTGATTCAAACATCATAAAACCAAGCTTAGACCAGGCATCATACAAATAAATATGGGTTGAAATATACCTCGAATACTGTCACAATAATCACAGCCAGAAAGAATGCATACGTCAATAAATTGGTCCATGGTCAGATTTAGCCCCTCTAAAATCTGAAACCAAAGAAATGCCAACGTGAGCATGTCAGAAAGTAAAAAAATAAAGTATCTTGAAAGCTAAAAAGACCTTTGCAATTTCAAATTCCATCACTGGAATTTTTTTTGAGCTTGGATCCATTAAGTGGCGAAGAAATTTAGGAGCACCAAATGTTAAGGAATCCATGTCTTCAGAAGCCACAGCATAAACCTACAATACATAAATCATTCAGCATAAATTCTATAGAAAGTTTATATTAAAGGAAATGCTACCAATTCGTTTGAAGGAATGAGTTGATAAAATTATCTGAAGGCATGGTTATCCAAAGAAAAAGGTATGAAAGCAAGAACATAACTGAAATTTAAATGGATTTTATAAGAAAAAGTGGTAAAAATTTAAATCAGTATTCAATCTTTTTGTTTCCAGAAAGTCTCTTTATTGTTTTAAAAGCATTAGTAATATCATTATCACTTTAGATTTCAAGAAACCAGTTCAAAAATCACGTGATACGCAACAGGTATGAGCTTGCCTTTCCAGCTTTGCAAAGTGCAGCACATTGAGCCTCTGCTTCTGAGGGTGCCTGTAGAACCCAAAAAATTGATCAGATGGGAAAAACGCACAGAACAATGAATACTTTAGTAATGCAATGTCACCTCAACAACGGGAACGCCCATAAGTCTTAAAAGTCTTTTGCAGTCATCATTATGCTGCTTTGTCACCTACAAGAATACGGAGATAGCATCAATACCATGTACCAACATTCATGTTCTTTATCTATCTACAACGTGCAAAACTTTTCAAATAAAAGCCAATAAGAAACAAAAAGCCCACCTTCACCGTCCGTTTACTGAATTTCTCAATGTCTTCTTTATTGGCACTCTAAATGAGAAGAAGAACCAGTCCACAGATGAGAAATATATTGATTTAAGAGAAGAAAAATTACTGTCACAAAAGGATCCCAAGAGAAAAGACAACAACAAACTGCGCATATACCTCTAAGGCTTCTGATAAATCCTCAGTAGCATCTGCCCTCTTCGAATAACTAACAGAATTTCAGTGTGAAAAGCATTATTGAGGAACTTTCTATAAGTTACAATTATGTAGTATATAAAACCCCCACCTCATAACAAAAATCATAACTCTCTAAAAAAACAGAATATCCACTAAAGATACCGTTTTGCCAGCTCTTGTTTCTTCAAATCTGGTGGCTTTCCATCAAAAACATATCTGCACACCAGCACTAGAAAAATTCAGCACACACAGTCTATACAAAAAAAAACTCATCCTCGGAGGGCTACAAGAAAAGAAAAGCTTGAGAAAGTTAAAATGCATAGATATGTACACTGGCTTCATCCCAGCTTCTAGAAGTCTGATTGTCCGCGAAAACATCCCTTGCAAATGACTACAAGACACATAACCAACACCATCATCACACAAAGCGAACCACATTTATCATCGAAAGGAAGAAACTGAATCCAGAACCCCGAATCACAATTAACCTTGTCTGATTGAAAACATAAGAAGTTATTACTGCATATACCTGGTAACTTCACCAGCTTCATTAGTGAGCATTTCGGTTCCGCTTCTTCCAACGACAATCTGCACCAAAATCCAAGACATGACACACGTAACTATAATGCATCATTATCGCTGTTGAAACTAGGTAAGTGTTGTGAAGGGAAGTACTGACAAGGAACTGGTAAATGCTCATGCTGGCGTCAACAGCGATCTTGCGACCGAAGTAACTCTCGAATTTGTTCTCTTTCATGGACTTTGGAGCATTGTCCGACAAAAGCTTAGTTAAACCCTAGAAAACAATCGACATTAACAAAATTAATATTAACTATGATAAATTGAAAAGAAAACAGAGGACTGGGATGATGAAAAAACCACTACCTTAATACCCATTTGGGTTGTCTACCAATGAAAACAGAAATTTGCAGAAAAATCAAATGAAAGGAGTGTTGTGTGACAGAATAAGAGAAAGAAAAAGAAAGAGGAGAACAAACTGTTTCCCGCGCACTCCTCTCTTCAGCAATTGATATTTTCTGTATTGGGCCTCTCAGCCCATTCTGTCTAACTGCCCAAACAGCCCATGAAAAGTCTTTATATATATATATATATATATATATATATATATATATATATATATATATATATATATATATATATATATATTTTACTAAGGTTTTTTATTCAATTTTTGTGTATTATATAGTTTAAAAATTACATACTTAAAACTTTTAATAAATATATCACGCTTGAAATCTGCTTTTCAAAATATACTGTAAATACTTGGGAAAATCATTTGGCATTATCATTGTTAAACAAGAACATAAGAACTCAGATATATGGTGGTATAGGTTATTGTTGTTTTTTCTTAGAAAAAACAAAATCTATTCAAGAATGATGTTTAAAACAGAGTACCACACGTTGCGCCATTTGTCATTCGCGTAAGTATGTGTAACGTTGCCACATTACGTTACATTTATGTCACATTGGAACACAAAATGGCTAAATAATAATTTTATATAATATGGTTGTTTTAAGTAAAGGCTATGATCTGGAACGTAATTCATTGATGTTAAAAGGTTACTTGCCGTGGCTGGGAGTTGAGGGGAGCTTCAGTAACCTAATACTTATATATATATATATATATATATATATATATATATATAACGAATATAACTAAGAGTTCTATTACACTCAACTTGAAATATAATAATAGAACTTTACAAAAAGATTTAATTTGCAAAAATCTAACATTCTATTTGAAACTTGTGCTTACCATTTAGCACATGATCCATAGAGATATCATCATTTCTTCGTATAATTTAAGTGATTATTGTAAAAGAAAAAACAAATACATAAAAAAACAAAGGGTAAGCTAATTTACTAAAAAAGATAAATCATGCAACAAAAACAAAGATATTAATACATATGCAAGTTATATCATTCAATCCTAAATTATGTAATTATTTATTCTAGACTTGACCATGTAAACATATATGTATTGATGTTAAACTCTTGAGAGTTATGCAATTGTAGTAACATATATACTCTTGCAAAGTCATAAACAAAAGGGTTTACCACCTACAAGGTTAATCCTTTTGGTGTCTAGGACCAAACTAATGCTTATATACTAGGACCTTCTGCTTTTCTCACCACATACTCCACTTTTCTCTACTTGAGATTGGATAATTATTAAAGTGTCAAGATAACTCTCATTTTGGAATGCCTACATCAATACATAAAACTACTTAACTAACATAAAATTTCTCAACTAGATTCATGGAATTATGTCAAACACATATACCATATTCATAAGCAACAACAAGCTCATTATCATTACAATTTCATACATGAATAAACTCTATACATGTTCATAATCATGTTATTAACCAATGAAGCATCATAATGCATGTTATATACTTATAGAAAATAGTGTAAAACCATTCTAAGCCAAAATCGAGAATAAAAAAATCATAAAAAATAGTAGTGATGCTCAGGCAGACGCTCATCACAAAATCCCTCGCAATAAGGGGTGCTCAACATTAGTTTCTAGTGCTCAATGCCAAAGTTATCGCATTTTCACTTGTAATGGTAATTGGTGCTCAACGGTACAAAGTAACATCTTAACACCGTACCATTCGCATTTAGGCTGCTCAACGATAAAATTGTTGCTCAGCACCATACCATAAAACTACACATTTCAAAACTCTGAATTAGGGAATTAGGAACCTATTCAGATGACCAAATTAGTATTATCGATTCAATTAATGGTTCAAAACAATTTTAGGTGTTAGAATGAGTAACAATTTGCTCAAATTGTTAGATTCCCAATCCCTCAACTTAACACCAAGCAAACAGTTTCAAACTACACAAAACCAATTCAATGCATTAGATTATGCAACCATTCAACCATCATTTTTAGACAAGTCGGGCATGTAATTTCATATTTGATAACATTTAAAGCATAAAACAAGATATTTAGCTTCACTTACCTTATAGATGACCAAAACGCTTTAGAAAGGCTAAAATGGCTCCAAACACATAGGAAACTCTATCTGCTCCTACGAATAACAAAAACACGATTAGGGTATACCATTAGAATCACTGATCAACAAGGACTCAAATTGATGACTCAAAAGATACATGTAAGTTGAGCAGGATCCACATGCAACCGATATAAGAAAAGAACAGGGGAAAGAGATTGAATTCAACTTAGTCAAACGAAAAAAATTGATAGATCCAACTCAGAGAGCTCGTCGTCATGATCAATCATACATTCTCAATTCTTCAATTAGACGAATAGAGGATGCAAACTCTTAGAGATAAGTTATAGAATTATAGAAAAATGGTTTTTAGAAAGATTGTGCGTTTTAAAATAATTAAACTCATTCATAACAAAATCATTTATATTAAAACCTTTTAATAACAAAATAGTTGAGTCTTACTAATTTTAAATCACTACCACTTCTAAAATATCATTTTCTATGTCTTTACATTGTGAAGATAATTCTAAATTAGATTGTGTAAAAAGAACTCATGAACACCACACTAGATTCCATGGTTACTACATCATCTCCTTCTTTTATTCTTCTCACTTATTTTTAATCATTTTATAACAAACATTTTATCAATTTTTGGGGAATAATTAACATCTATTTTACCAACAAATTTTTAAAAAAATACAACTATAGACATATTCACATATGGATATTAAAAAAATTGAACTAACACCATATTTACCAACGTTTTTTTTTAATATTATCGACAAACTAAGCGATAGCTTTTAAAAAATTTAAATTACCGATAAATTTTATCAATAAAAAATATTTGTTGAAAATAAACATTATAAATTGCCATATTCAATTAACAAATATTTGTGTTCATAAAAAAATTAATTTATCCACAAATTCATTATAAATGAATATTTTTATCAATAATTAAAATTTAAAAATCTGTGGCTAAAATTTTGTCAATAATTTAACATTTTCTTGAAGTAAATTGATATATTTTTTCATATTTACTTAGTTATTTGATTATTTGGTTAATTTTTTTTTTCATTCTTAATTTTTTTTGGCTAACCAAACAAATCACAATTTCATACTTTTAATTATGATTAGGAGTTATTTTATAACTTAGGATTTGGATAAAAATTGTAATTCAACTTACAACTCTAAGAATGTGAACAGAAAAAATTAAGTCAGATATAAATTCTCATCTTATTAATAATTCTTTAACATCGTTTACGGGATAATCTAAATTCCGTAATTGATTTAGATTTTTCTCTTTCTATTCATATTTATTTATTTATATTGCTTCACTTGTTTAGACTTTTTTTATCGACCTATTTACTTGTTGCTTTTACTCTTCCCTTTTATCAAACGATCTATAATACTTTTTTTTCCTGATTAAACAATAATAACTGTGACACTTATACTCCATTTTGGAATAAGTTTGAGTTCCCCTTCCATATATGCATTTATGTTAATGGAGGCAGTGGATGCTGTTGATCATTGCCCTTCCAGGGGAGATTTAATGAATCATCATGAGTCACTTGTGTTAGTTTTAATTATCAATATTGGTTTGGGGCATTCTTTATGGAATCCAAATGTTTGGGATACAGAGAATTGAGATATTTGTTGATTGAATCAAAATGTTCTATAACAATCTCATTCATTAAAGACAGTGTCACAGGATGTTTTCCACGCGGTATAATCTTTTAAAAGTATTAAGACATTTTTCAGGAATCATATTAATGTGTTATCTAATAGACAATTTAAACATCTTCTGTGTTTTATAATCAATTTTATTTTATTATTTAGAGAAAAAAAGGAGATTAAATTTTTAAACACAATTTTATAGTTATATATGTTATAAATTTTCTAATTTTTTTAAAAATATAATGTTGAAACGGAAAAGAAAAATCATTCTTCTTTACACTCCACGTGTTGCCTGCCCCAACCTTTTTCCCTAGGTTTTGTTCCTTGGCAATAATTATGAAGGAGTTTCATAGACACAAACCATATGCATGTTATACATTTAGGCACCACCATCATTTTATACTTTACAATAACACCAACGCCACAAAGGTCAAGTCCCTTCACTTCCACAACACGATGCACTTACATTACACACCACACGCCAATGCCAGCTACTACTATTATACTACCACATTATACTTCAACCTTATTAGTTTTTTAAGTTATTTTTTTTAAATATTTGAAAAAAAAAGTTAAAAGATTGGTTGATGAGGTTCCGTTTCTTGTGAACGTTAACAGTGTCGCGTTTTGGAAGTTTTGTTAAACAACTATTGAATTGAATGATCCTCACACGCATACGTAGGCAGACTCAGAAGCGACAGATTCTGGCACGAACTCACAGCATGATGAGAGAGCAGCAGCGTGTCGTGGGCAACAAGAAACAACAATAGTGGAACTGCCAAGGTTGAAAACTACTGGAACACGGTGTATGTGTCTAGAAGTAGGAAGTCGTAGAAGAAAAAGAGAACAGAAGATTTGTGTAACTTGAGATAACACATGCTCAATCACTTTGGAAAAGTCATGGACCATTGTGAGAAAAAAGTGATAGAAGGGGTGTGTCATTGACAAGCACAAAGCATGGAGGGTGGGGTTAACAAATCAAGCTTTATGAAAAAGAGCATTTATGAACTCAGGACCATAACACTGTGTCTTTGATGAGATGCAGAAGCATCTGTATAGCCTTTATCAAACTATTATTATATTCATTCATAGAATGCCACACACACGCAAAAGGGTTTGTCATACAGACTAAAAATTGATAGGTTTGGTCCAAAATTTTCAACTGCATTGCCAACTTCTCCCAACACTGGACCAGTGGCTATTGATTGGCGCCCACCACGGCAATGACATGTTACTTTTATCTTCATCAAAGTTTAAATTTGAAACTCAACTCCACTCTCTCACGTGTTAGCCTACATATATATTGAACCAAAGAGAATTTGTTTCTGACTACATCTGATCCTAGTCCTACCTATGCTTTTAAGGAGTGGGATATGAGCAACAATCTTTATTAGTTTTGAAGTCTATGCTCAGAATTTGCTGGCAGTTTTGGCTGGTTTATGAAGTTTAAATGCAATTCTTAATTTTCAATTCTTAAGATGTATCTTAACCAATAATCTAGTGTTTCAATCATTAATATACAATCAAAATCCAACTCCAGCTTATTGACTTCTACGATGCGGGACATTTATCACACGGAATGTTTTGACATTCTACTCAAAGGACAACAGCATGAGTTGGAAATTCTTTGACAGGAAGCCTTAGAATACAGATATGATACTGGTCTTGTGTCCTTGTTTTCTCAGGAATTTGGTGGGGCTAAGTAAACACACCAATCGAACATGGTGGAACATACCAAAATTAAAGAAAGTGCTTTCTAAATGAAAACGATTTTCAAACAGAAAAAGGTTCAGTATGATTGAGATAGTAGAAGTAAGATTGCTATTTTTGAAAGAGACAGTTCAAAGGAGAAGCGAGTTTTGTCATTGGAACTAGACTAACCACCAAAGCAAAAGGCGAAACTGAGTTTCTATGAGAGGATAAGAGGGGTAAACTGAGGTTCGTGAACTTTTGCCTAACAATGGAGCTTCCTGGGACATGAAGGACAGCATATGAGCTGTATCATGTGAACCTTGGTTTGAGTATTTGACTTAGGATTTTTTGTGTGTTTTTTTTTTCTAACACATTTTTTTACATTTTTGGAGTCAGGATGAAGCTGCATGTGTCTTGAATTCGAGGGATCTGGCCGGCTAGGACCTGAAATTTTTCTTTTGTTTAACATTTTTGAAAAAGAAGCATTGAACTTTCTCCCCTTAAAAATGTTGTTTTTTCTATATTTTTTGTGACCCAAATAAAATGATGGAGTTCCATTTGTCACCGGAGGATGGAAGGTCGATTTTGGAGGAATGGGCATTTGAATTGTGCCTCTCATAAACTGTAGGGGTAATTGTGGTTTTTCTCGTAGCAGGGATAGTATTGGATCCTTTTCCTTCTGACAATGTTGTCTGGTGCCAAACCAAGGACAAGTTTCAATCCGATTCATTCCCCTACCCAGCATCATAAAAAATAAAAAATGTAGTCTAGAGTTATACAAACACTTAATGATGATTAATTATTCCTTATGAAGATTATCCAGAGGAGATATAATTAAGAGGGAATAATTAGGGAAAGCATGTGATATATGCAGGATTCAGCTGTAAAGAACATAACAGTCTACGAATTTGATAATATAGCCACTGGCACTGGATCACTGGATCACATCCTCTTCCTTTCAAATTCACCCGTGAGCTTTACTGAAAAAGCTTTCTAGTTTAGGAACACTGATACAGCGCCTCACCCAAGACAAGCTTATACATGTTACAAACCAAAGCCTAAATGTGTGTTTAGTGCTTGGGTTTATTAGGTTTTAATAACTCTTTATTTTGTTTTCAAAATATTTTAGTTTCATTCTTTATAAAAATTTATTAAAATGTAAAAAATATTACTACTTATTATGAAGAGTTCTTACAGAAAAATATAATACTATGTTTTAGAAAAAGATCTTCCTACATGTAATGTAATGTGTGAAACCTTATATAAAATTATAAAGTATACAAGTAGAAATAATTTCAGGAGGGGGGGAATTATTGCGTAGGTAAATCAATATGTTAGCTATGTTCCTTTGTTTCTCAGTGTAAAATTTAACTTGGAGCTAAAAAAAGTTGAAATATATTATTCCAGTTCCAAAGTTTGTGAAGTTAAAAAAGGAAAATGTAATGACCACTTTTTTTTTTAATGTTATAACTAATAAATACTCTTACAATAATTATTTACTATTTAGGAACAAAAGGAGATGAAGTATAGTAGGCGTTTATACCCATTTAAAAATTATCCTATACATTAAGGGAAAATTAGTTCAAATATAATATGTGGTCTTAAATGTGAATTTTTATCTCAATTTAAGAAAATATTCTTTAAATACACTATTTTTTCAATTTATTTATCCTAATATACCATTCCCTGTCCATCTCGATAACAAACCAATCCATTAAATTGATGTGGTGTTGGAATGACTCCCCATGAGTTGATTTTATATGCAATTTTTTTTTTTATAAATTTGGTATAATAATATGTAAATACAAATTTAAAAAATTAAATATATTCAATGAATAAATATGTAAAACAGGTCAAATGTTTTAATACAACATAATAGTATATATAAATAGTATTAAAAATCATTATAAAATTATTTTAACTTAAATGAATATAGATGTTCAAAATATTGAACCTGTAAATGAATAGAAATACAAGTGAAAGTGTAATAATTTAGATTAAGAGAAAAATAATAAAAAATAAAACAAAAATTTATGAATAGTTTATTGAGTATGAGAGATAAAAAAATATTATAATAGATAAAAAAATTATAATTCATAATAAAAATACACTGAAATAAATTATTATAATTTAGTTTTTTATTATTTTAACTATTTACTTACATTAATGGTTTATTTTTTTCACACACTTATCTTGCTTTCTTTGCACATAAGAGAAAATTGCGTTTTGTTTTTTCATTTTTTGTATATTGCAGCTTTGGAAAATGAGCTTCTATTTCTTGCCTGTTTATTTTTCCATAGTTAGAAACAAACAATTGAAGATTATTAAAATCTAATTTAACTTTTTAATATGATTAAAAATGTTATGTCAATTAATAGTTGTTTTGATGGTAAACATTAAAATAATTTAAAAATAGCATTTACAATTAATATAAGTATAAAAGTAATTTTAATACAAGATATTAATACTGAATTAAAATTTAATAACTCAAATCATTCATAGCGAAATGATGATTTTATTACTTTTGAATGAAAATAATAGTTTAATAATTCGACTAATGTTAGCTGAAAAATTGCAATTGACTATTGTTATTATTTGAATTTACTATCGTTACTAAATTCTTTAAATCCAGTGTTAATTGGAAACGTATTATTTTAGAAAGTATAAAAATTAAAAAACTGATTTAAAAGTACATAAAAATAAATACTGAAAATTATAAATGAGAATGACATATTTTCCAGAATTTGTTGTGGGGCACACATGATGGTCCTGATTAACATCATTGATTGAATTAGCATCCATGATTAAGCTTTATGAGCCTTAAATTAAAACCTACAAATCTCTCCGCCATCTGTTTCAAATTTGTGCTGGTGAGCCTCGTGTCAATAATAATTCAACCAGTAATTTGTTTGTTTGTTTATTTGAAACTGGTGCGCAAATCACAGAGTCCAAGAGAGAAAAGAAAGAGAGAAAGCGAACAGAGAGAGCATGATAAATAGCATGGAGGACACCAGCAGCAAACAGTTTTAAGGCATTGAACTAAACTTCTCTCTTTACCACATATCCTTGTCTGAACTGAACCTTTTTCCCAAAAACCTTCCTTTTTCAGTTATATGTTCACCACCTCCATTTTTTGAATTGAAACTCAAGAATGGTAAGTAAGACTAGTCATTCAACACCTCATTTCTACCTCACCGTCTCAGGGTCGTTGTTGATGAGTTTCAGATTTCTCATGCAGGGAGACAAAGAGGTAAAGGAAGAACACAAGGGTGGATTCAGGGCTTCCATGTTTATCTTTGGTAAGCACATGCTCCGGTGGTTGTTCTCAATGTTCTGAAGCTTAGCTTGCAAACCATCCTCATCTTTTTCTTCCTTGTTCATGCAGTGTTGTTAGCACTGGACAACATGGGTTTTGTAGCAAACATGGCGAGCTTGGTTCTATACTTTTATGGGGTGATGCACTTTGATCTCTCCAACTCTGCCAACACCCTGACAACCTTTTTGGGTTCAACTTTCTTGCTCTCCCTAGTTGGTGGTTTCATCTCGGACACATATTTCAACAGACTAACCACATGTTTGTTTTTCGGATCACTCGAAGTTTTGGTAAGTGCTAAACAATACTGTAAATATATTAATATTGTTATCTCTAAAAGTATATTATTATGTGAAAATTTCAAATCCCAATGGTCTGTCCAATGAGACAAAGGTGGTTCGAAAACAATAAAGTTTATTTCTTTCTGGTGTTTGTCATTTCCCACAGGCTTTGGTAATGCTCACAGTTCAAGCTGCTCTGGACCAGTTACACCCAGATGCTTGTGGCAAGTCGAGCTGTGTCAAAGGTGGCATAGCTGTCATGTTTTACACGTCATTGTATTTATTGGCTTTGGGCATGGGAGGAGTGAGAGGTTCCTTGACTGCATTTGGTGCTGACCAATTTGATGAAAAGAGTCCAAGAGAAGCAAAGGCTCTTGCAAGCTTCTTCAATTGGCTTTTGCTTAGTTCAACCTTGGGATCAATTATAGGGGTCACTGGGGTTGTTTGGGTTAGCACCCAAAAGGCTTGGCACTGGGGCTTTACCATAGCAACAGTAGCTTCCTCCATTGGCTTTCTCACTCTTGCTCTTGGCAAGCCATTCTACCGCATCAAAATTCCTGGTCAAAGCCCCATTTTGAGGATTTCTCAAGTAAGTTAAAAATCAATTTTCAGTTCAGTTACACAAGAACTTTTATAAATTACTTCCTAACGATAAAAAAGGTTACTTTATTTTATCTTTGTATTATCTTCTTCTGTGAGTGTTTCGTCAGAAGTTTATCCAAACCTGCAAAATCAAACTATATATGCAATAAGCACCATACCAACCTGTTTTTTTCGCTGCAGGTTATTTTCGTGGCTTTCAAAAACCGGAAGCTACCACTGCCAGAGTCACATGAAGAACTTTATGAGGTCTATGAAAGTGCTAAATTAGAAAGGATTGCACATACCAACCAAATGAGGTAACTCCTTGTGTACATGGTCAAAATTCATGGTTAACAGCTTGCAAAATAATGTAACACATCCTAATGATGTTCTGTGAGCGATGAGACAATTAACTAATACATGGTCCAGCACATTGGCGTGTTGAGATTCTTTTCTTCATGTACGACGTAGCAGGTAGTGCCAAGGACTCTGGGCCTACCTACTACTATCACTGCTGCACGCTTGGAGCTGCAGCTATGCAGAGAATGATCAATAGGTCACGGAAAATATATCTGAATCACTTGTAAACATCGCACAAAATAAATAAGTTCCTGACAACAATAACTCGGTGAAAAAGTTTTAAAACTACAGTACTATCTGCAATCAACCTCTTTTGTTTTTCTTGTTGGCTTAGTTCCCAGTACTTCACTGATAAAATCAAAAGCAATTTCCTTCTCAATACAAGCAGTATCCTCAATGATTTGATTCTTCTTTTTCTTTTTTATTGCTTTTAAATGGCTAACTCCCCATGCATGTTAATAATTGATTGATGACAACGCTTTTTCTTTATATTTGCTTTAATGGTGTTCTTTCTTGAATCAGGTTTCTAGATAGAGCAAGCATTCTTGAACAAAACATTGAGCCACAAGCATGGAAGGTGTGCTCAGTGACGCAAGTAGAAGAAGTAAAGATCCTAACAAGAATGTTACCAATATTAGCAAGCACCATTATAATGAACACTTGTTTAGCACAACTTCAAACATTCTCAGTTCAGCAGGGGAATATGATGAATCTGAAACTTGGTTCTTTTACTGTGCCAGCTCCATCAATTCCAGTGATCCCCCTGCTTTTCATGAGCATCCTAATTCCCATCTATGAATTCTTGTTTGTGCCATTGGCACGAAAGATCACTCATCACCCTTCTGGGGTTACTCCACTTCAGAGAGTCGGTGTTGGGTTAGTACTTTCTTTCATTTCAATGGCAGTAGCTGGCATAGTAGAAGTGAAAAGAAGGGATCAAGGAATAAAGGATCCTTCAAGGCCAATAAGTCTGTTTTGGTTATCTTTCCAATATGCTATATTTGGAATTGCAGACATGTTCACTCTTGTAGGACTCCTAGAATTCTTCTACAGGGAAGCACCTGAAAATATGAAGTCACTGTCAACTTCTTTCACATATTTGTCCATGTCTCTTGGTTACTTCTTAAGCACAGTCTTTGTGGATGTCATTAATGCTGTCACCAAAAGGGTCACCCCAAGCAAGCAAGGATGGTTGCATGGCTTAGACTTGAATCAAAACAACCTTAACTTGTTCTATTGGTTTTTAGCAATCCTGAGCTGTCTAAATTTTTTTAACTACCTTTACTGGGCCTCTTGGTACAAGTACAAAGCTGATGAAGACAGCAATTCAATGGTGAATTTGAATACTTTGAAAAGTGTTGATGAGGAAGAAAAGAAGAACGGAAAAGTTAAGGCTAAAGAAAGCAGCCAAACAAGTGAAGCCAACACTGAGGGCCCCTCCTCCTCTGATGAAACAGATGATGGAAGAAACTCTAGAGAATGGAAACACAGATAAGGTCAGGAGGCTCAAGACACCATTTGGTATTAAGGACTAGATATCATAAACATATTATGTGAAAACACTGGAATAGATAGTGGTTGAAATCTCTCTTATCCGACATGTGTGCTTATTGTATGATTGATTGACACTGTTCATTCTGGCACCATCTGGGTGTCGGTTCTCAGCAGAGTCAAACTTTTTTTTTAATGTCTTCCTTTTAGTCTTATAACTTTATTAATTATTCACCTTAAACTGTAATTGTCTACTAAGAGGTGCTTAGTTCATTGTTTAATGAAGTCAAAGAATCTATACTCCTTTCAATACTCAATACAATAATAAGACATACCATTGCTGTTAAACATTCACCCTTTCATTACAAAAGAGAAGAAAGAAAGCAAATTGAAAAAAACTCACCCTTTCTGAAAAATAAATTAAATTGGACATTCATCTGTTAAAGGAACATATAAAAACCTATTTCTAGTCACATTCATCATTCGGCTATGCCATAAACAAAATCTAAATTTCAAGTGTTATAGATCTGCCGACAAAAATTTCAATTAGAAAACAAAACTCTTCACGACCTGTCTATTGTAGAAACTCTGCATAGGGTCCCGTGTTCAATTCCATGTGAATTTTACAATATCGTGTGGTAACTAAATTTTGAATCAAAATATCGATCATAACAACTCATGCATGTAAGAATGTTGACTTGAGTACCACACCAAACATCTTATTGTGTATAATAGGCCTCATAATAACAAAAATATTAATTCACTTTTAAAGCAAAAGATAAAGTAAGAAAAGAAAAACTGATCTTACCGCTAAATATGGAAGTGCAATAACACTCTTCTTTTCTCAAAGACGAACAATTACTTAAAAGAATTAAACAAATATTTTCAAAATTTATCTTTTAATAAGTAAATTGAATTTACAAAAGAAAGAAATCTACCTAGCTCTTAAAAAGAATTGGTCGTGAAGTTGGAATCCAACATAGATCTTCCATTTCTAATATTCTAATACTTAAAGGTGTTCCTTCGGTACGTTTCTTAAAATAAAAGGTTTTATTGGCCGTGGATCAATTAAATTATGTTATGTGTAATAATTTCACCCATGCTTTCAAAGTTTGAAGAGTCTTTCGCCGTTGTTGGTCATGAACCAAAGCACGAGGTGGTCATACGGTCGTGGACGGCGGAAATCCATCTCCAGCTCGGTTCTGCAGGTATAACACGTAATAAAAAGTATTTATTTGATTGAATATGATACTCGCATGTTAAAAGAGTGATTAAAATCTAATCAAAACCATTATCCAAATGGTGATTAAAAAGATGATTGAATGCTTCGTTAAATTTTTAGATTTGTCTGTTCATTTTAATCAATTTCTAATATGAGTCTTACCTTTATTTATATATTATAAATTTATTTTATTTTTAATTAATATCAATGTATTCTTTCGTTAACTTATATATATTTCAAACATAAAACTAAATATTAATAAATTGTCTAATAATAAAAAAAACACGATAAGCTTAAAAAATAATAATTTTTAATTAGATAAATTTTAAATGATTTAGAATTTAAGTTTAACTTAACCTTGTAAATCCTATATGTAAATTAAGGCGTGAGCCATTTATATATATGATATATGAATTCGCCTTTATGATACCATATCTTATATTATCAACGGCAATGTAGAACATATACCTTATCTCTTTTTTCCTGTACTTGAATTTATCTATCTCCCAAATACCCGACGTTTATCTTCAAATTGTGCTTTCTCTTTTCTCCATGGCTTAAGGTTCATTATTTTCCTGGTTTTATGGCAGTTGTTGTTCCCATTGTGGTATCATACAGTGACAGCACCCTTTTATGGAACAAATGGTGGAAAATTTGGATCCATATGGAAGACGAAGAAGGGAAACCTAAAGGGTAGTAGTGTGTTGGAATTGGAGGCAAAGTTGGTGTCGACAAGCCATTTCTTAGTCAGCGATACTATGCCAGAGTCATCGCAACTGTAACATTGCCTTTGTTTTTTCAGCTTTCTCAACAAAAGTTTGAATTATGCAGGGTTTTTTCACATGTGAAATTAGGGTGAAGTATCTCTCAAATTCATGGATTATTAATTTTAGTCGAAATTTGACTAAAAAGATGCATCTTTGATCAATTATAGTCTGAAAATAATAGATATAATCTGTCATTTTTACCTGTATGAATAGGAGACTCCAATTGCAGCATTGTTTACTATTTAACTTATTCTGTATGCGAACCAAATCTAAATAGTATTCCATAGAATAGTTTTAGGTAAAGTTGGATTCAGACATGCATGCATGGTTACTGTCTCATAGTTAAACATCTGTTGAAAATAGTTTGAGTAAAACAAAAGAGCATGTACTTTTTAAAGGTTTTTCTCTAACAGGAAAATTCCAGTGAAACATTCATGAACTAGTTACATACCTTCTTTATATGAATCGGAAAAGTGACCATTCAGAAGTGTTGGAGAGAAAGAGTTTAATTGGTTCAAGTTTGATGAAAACTGACTAATACTACAGAAAGCTGTAATGGTGAAAACTTGTTTGAATGTCTTCTTTAAAGAAAATTGAAATTAACCTGATTCTGTATTGCACATTTTATAAAAGATTAGATGCATATGTATGATTTATTAGAGTCTTTTATGTAGTATTAGTGTATTAAACATACTGTAAACTTTACTTCAATTTTGTTTGCGCAACTTACCATAAAAGTAGAAGCATAAACATGAAACTATACACACTAATAAAAGATAAAAATTTCCAAACATAGATAATCTAGTATTTCTATGATGTATTAAATCGTTTAGATATTCACATTTACAAGAGAACTTACACATTCTATGATATCATTTCATTTTATTCACACAATTGTTTAGAAATTAATGTAACATAGAAAATATCCAAGTAAGTTTGTTTGCACGAACTTATCTACAAATATTTTTGAAAAAGAAAAATATAAAATTATTTCCTTCTTATATTATAATTATTTTATATGTAAAAATTCTTTCATATAGTTTTAAAAAGATATATTTTTAATTGATGCATGGACTAATTTTAAATTATATTCAAGTACACTTTATTTCTTCTTTCATATTTTTATTTACTAAAAATATCTTTGAATAACTTGTCAAAACATGTATTTATTAAAAAAATGCATATAAAATATAGAAGAAATTGTGGTAGCAAAGGAAGGGAATCCCAAATTAAATTTTATAAAATGAATAATTAAATAGAATAAAAAACCTAGCGATAAATAAAAGAAGACAAAATTGAAATCTATTATATCTTTATGAAGTGACAAAATATATTAGGTGATGAGTTAAATTCTTAACTTGTTTTAATACTGTTAATTATGTCATTTTAAAATTTAGAAGCATTTCGAGTTTACAACGTTAGGAATGTAATATTTTTTCTTATAAAAATCTTGGATTGAGCAAGCACTTCCAAAAAAATTTAGAAAAGTTAAAAAAGTTAGGTGATATTCTCACACAAAAAGAAGAAAAAACTACGTAATATACATTTATTTTGCCATTAACAATATAATAATATCTACAATTTAAAGTGAGAGTTATTCCTCCACCACCACACATTGTTCCCTGTACCTTCCTATTTTTCTTTTGTCCTCTAATAATATTTAAACGGATCTTGAATATGATTCTTAAACAGATGTCAATATCTATAGACGGATATCGACATCCGTTGAATCCACAGATGTTGAAATCCGTTTAAGAATCGAGGGTTCACGGATATTAACATCTGTCCAACCACATGTAGTCCATTTGACTAAAAGCACCATCTTCGTCTAAATCATCCTTCATTAGCATGTCCACCAGCTCATCGTCTCTCACGTCCAAACCTAGCAAGTAGCAGTTGATCTTCAATCTCTCAAAGGTGACGAGACCCTTGCTTACGTCCATGAGCAAGCGAAAGTCATTGTAGAGTTCTCCAATGAATCCTTCTGCCCCCATGCGCGCAATCATGGAGGAGAAGTAGTTCTCGAAGTCCATAAGGTAGTCCAGTTCCATCTCCTAAGGAATCTATCGGCCAAAATATCATTATTAAAAAGAAATATCTCTTTTCTTTTTAAAGCTTTGCAGATTGTCTACCTTGATCATGGGTTTTAATTATGTCTATGGAAGCTTGCAGGAGTTGTTTCCGCAGGTATAGCTATTTACTATTTTCCCCTAAAGTGTGATTGCATATTAATACATTATTATTAATTATTGGTTGCTCTGTCATCTAGTAGTGACTTTTGGACTATAGTTCTGATTTATGAAGTTCATTTGCAATTCCAATATTACACTTATCAAATAAAAATAAAGATTATTGGACTCTATAGTTGAGCATTAAGTTCATGAACATGTATAATTTGGATGAATAAATATTGTTTCTATTCAACTGTTAAGAAATTCCTCGTGGTAGTTGACATATGCTTGAGAATGAATTTACTAGTGCCAATAATTATATCAATCATCAAACATTCTGTACTCAGTATATTTATAGAGATGTCTAATATGGTAGCGTGTCAAACTTGTTATGCATACTAAGGCCTAACTGAAGTTTAGCTAGGTTGAGGTAATCGTGGTCGCGGTCACGACGGTGAACGTTTATGTGACCGCCGAGAGTTTGAGCGGAACGAAATTTCTTTTTTGTGGTATGTGCAAGGGTAAGAGCGTGGTATAGGAATGTAGAAAGATTTAGAGTTTTAAAAAAGATAAATAAAATTAAATGATAAAAGTTAAATTTACATAAGATGTTTTTGGAATAAAAAAAATAATGAAAAGATAAGGTGAGAGAACACTTGGATGTGGAGGAAGCAACTCTCATGGACCAATAATCCAATTGGAACTTGGGCCCAAACATATGATTGAAAGAAGGTGTTTCACTTGCACCTCCAAAAATTTCATTCTATACTTTCAAAGTTTTGGAAAATCAAGATATATCCTCAATGAAAATTAATTAAAATGTTATTAATTTTTAATAAAACAAAAAGTATGTTTGACCAGATTCTTTTAAAAGATATTTCTTTCTTCCATCAAAATTCATTTATGTTGTTTCTCTTTCCGATCTTATTTTCTCTTCTCTTCATTTTCTTTTTTTTATTAGATTTTTTATGAACTTTTTTATGATGTAAAAAAATAAAACTTAATAAATCATTTTAAAAATAAATTAAAAAAATTTATAAATTGAAAGACTTAATAAATCATTAAGTTTTCGTAAGTATTAAATTAAAAATTTCGAAAAAAGTCATGTTTAAGCCTTTATAATTGATTCAAAAGACTTTAAAATTTAATATATATTGAATTAAAAATTTGGAAAGTCATGTCAATAATTTTTGTATAAAAGATTCAAAAACTAATACTATCAAATCAATTAAAAAAATTATAACTTCAAAAACTTAATAAATCATTAAAATTTAATAAATATTGAATTACAAAATTTGGAAGCCATGATTCATTTTAAAAAAATTCACTCATCCATTATTATTATAAATGTTTCACAATGTATATAAAACTACAATTTAGAATCCACTCATAATTTCATTATTATCATCTCAATAAATATATATATATATATATATATATATATATATATATATATATATATATATATACATTTTTATAAGAATTGTATAAAAGAAAAAGTTTAAGAAAACTACTATCAGATGTTGAGATCCAAATTTAGCAAAAGATTTAATCATTTCGGACATTCATATTTCTGCAGATCTTCTCAAATAGGTCTTCGTATTGTAAATGCTCTCAATTAGGACCCTTATTATGAAAAATTGAATCAATTTAGACCTAGTTGTTAGTTCCGTACTAACACCGTTAAAGGAGGTGACACGTGTCAGTTCGTGGTTTTTTTGAATTTTGAATTTTTAATTTTTTTTTAATTTTTAATTTTTTAAAAAAAAAATTTTAAAAAAAATGTCACATGTCAAACTGATATGTGCCACGTGGCAATGACAGTGCCACGTGGCAATGACAGTGCCACGTGTCATTGTCAAACCACGTGTCATTGCATTAGTCTGAATTTAGTCCCTGTATTTTTATTGTATCTCAATTTGATCCCTGTATTTTTATTTTATTTTGTCCCAGTTTAGTGTTACTTTTAAAAATTAAACAATTTTGTCCCGTCCAAATTCAAACAAAATTTAATTTGTATATAAATCTTAACAAATATTTTTATTAAATATTTTTAACAAGATTAAGTTTAATTATATTTTTATTTAATTAATTATATAAATGTTAATTATGTTGTTTAAATATACCTATAAGAGTTAAAAGAAAACAGTGACATAACATGATGTTTCCAAATGATTTAGCTCATCGAACAAATTATGATGTGAAATTTTACTTTTTTTTTAAATAAAAAATTGGAGAAAGTTTTTGTGAAAATGATAATTAGAGGTAGTTTTTTCTTTTATGATTTTCCATGAAAATTTTCTCCACGAAAATTTAAACCAGCATGTTATGTCACTCTTTTTCTTAAACCCTTATAGGTATATTTAAATAACATAATTAACATTTATATGATTAAGTAATATAAATATAATTAAAAATATTTAATAAAAATATCAATTTTTATAAAAATATTTGTTAATATTTATATACAATTTAAATTTTGTTTGAATTTGAGGAGGGACAAAATTGTTTAATTTTTAAATTAAGACTAAATTGAGACAAAATAAAAATACAGGAATCAAATTGAGACACAATAAAAATACAACGACCAAATTGATACTAATGCAATGACACGTGACACTATTAGTGTCATGTCACATTGTCATTGCCACGTGACACAATATCAGTTTGACACGTGGCATTATTATTATTTTTTTAATTTTATTTTTTTTAAAAAAACTAAAAATAAAAAAATTCAAAAAAATCACGAACAGACACGTATACGTCCTTTAAGAGTGTTAGTACGGAACTAACGGCAAAGTCTAAATTAATTTAATTTTTCACAATAAGAGACTTAATTGAGAATATTTACAATATAAAAACCTATTTGAGGCGATCCTGCCAAAATAAAAATGTCTGAAATGATTAAACCTTAACAAAATCATGTATGAGATATTGTTGAACTTTTCAGTTTTCAAAGAAATCCAATTTCATCTTTATCATATACTATTGAAATTTGATTATAGAATTACATTTGATAAAAGTTTCACTCTACTTTTTCTAATCATCTCCACTTTTATCAAATACAATGTAAAAAATCATGCATGTAAAAAAATTGCAAACATTAATAGAGCAACGTAACAAAAAAAAAGGCAAACATGCATATCAGATTTACATATCTGATTTCATTAACTTATCGGATATTGACATCCGATCCTTCATTAATAGATATCTACGTCCGATCACTCTATTCTCGATTTTTATATTCGAATACACATCTTCACAGTTTTATTTTTTCTAAAATATTTATATTAAATATTATAAATCATAAAAATTATTTTTTAACAATTAAAATTCATCTAATTAAATTATAAATTCATAAAAATTGATACATAAATTTAAATATAATTATAGACTAATAAAATAATTAAATAAGTAATATAATTAAACTTTTATAAAACAAGATAGGTATATCTGATTGTTGTTGATCGAATATCAACATCCGATAACCTCTCACTCGGATTTTCATTTTCAATATCAGAATTTAATTTTTCTAAATTATTTTTATTAAATCTAATAAATTCATAAAAATAAATTTTTAACAATTATAAATTTTTAAATTAAATTATAATTTCATACAAATTGATACATAAATTTTAAGAAAAATTATAAATAAATGAAATAATTAAATGACTAATATAATTAAACTTTTATATAACAAACCATATGAAACATGGGGTGCATGCTTCTTCATAGGATGAAATGGAGGTGTAGTCAATGCTTAACATAGAATTTGTGAACAAACAAAAAGTTAACAGATAATAATCTCATTAATTAGGGTTATGTTAAGAAATTGAAAGTATAGAGTGAAAATTTTGGAGGTGCAAAATGAAACACCCTCAGGATAGTTGAAGACGACAAAAGTTATAATTGTAGTGAAGTAAATATGATGGTCCACTCTAACACAGTACATGTTGAGGTTAGGGATGACCCTATCAATTAGCCTTTACACATTAGTGAAGCTTCAAAACAAAAATATTAGGAGCTACTAATGATATATTATAGAAACATAAATTAATGTTTACAAAAATAATTTATTAACATTAATGGATTCCTTTTATATTCTTTTTCATTTAGCTGTACTTTCGGATGAGTTATGTATTGGTATTAGAGAGGAATTATTTCAGCAAAAATTTAATTGAACGACCGATTTTTCTTTTTAAAGAAATTACTTATATGACATTGAAAAACTAAAATGTAAATTATTTTTATGGAAAGTCCTAATTTTCATTAGATAAAACTTACGAAAGAAATAAGTAAATACAAAATAATATTATGCTTTATAATAATATAGTATTGTATACAATTTTACATTAAATATTAAAGATATTAAATATTATGTTATTATATCTTACTCCCTTACATGAGACATGAGAATGAGGGTTAGGACTAGGTGGGCAGTGCTGGGCAGAGTAATAAGCACAAATAAAATAAAGATTAACACTTTCCAACTTGTATCTTGGCCGCGAATAGGTTAGCAAAATTACGCTTAAACACAGTTAAAAAGTAACACATTGCTTTATAAAGAGATTGAATAGCCTTGACAGTGTTGTCAAAATTAATTTTCCGAGAAAAACTTCACAAATTTAAATCAATTTTAAATATCTTAGATCCTAACTTAGGATGAAATTAAAAAAAAAAGAATCCTAACTGACTTTAATTTAATAAAAATTAAAAGTTGGTGTCATCGTTTGATTTCCTCTAATTATTCTAATAATTTATGTAGTGAACAACTTCATCCATTCAGTCCAAAACTTTTTTATGCTAATGAAGTTGTTATTATCCAAGAAATTTGGATTTGGATTGTTATGGGAAGCGGACGGTTAAGGATTAGCTTTTCTTCATGGAGCCGCATTGAACCACCTTTAGATTGTGCCGTTGGCCATTCTTCCTCTTTAATTTTCTCTTTTTCTTTACTCTAACGTAGAATTATTGTGCTCTCTTCGAGATATCAAGAAAAAACAGACAATTTTTCAACAGCTAGCTTTAGTACAATTTTATATAATAAGTTGAAGTTCCCTTACTTAATTTTATACAATTTTTCAAAAATTAAATAAATTCTCAAAGTTATCTCTGCCTTTGCGAATAAAAACAGAGAATATATATATATATATATATATATATATATATATATATATATATATATATATATATATATATATATATATATAATACATGTTAATTTTTTTGTCAGAATATATATTAATTTGTTTCCGTGTTAAATATGGATTATAAATCAGGTTGTTTTCGAATTATTTGAATTATTAAAAAAAATATTAATTTCAAATTAATAAAAAAGTACTCTCCAAAAATATATAAAATTAGTATGAGTTAGAATAAATAATATTTTTTATAAATAAATAAATATTATTAATATTTCTTAAGATGAATATTAAAACATATATTTCTAGAGGATTTGATACACCTTTATCATTCAAGTTACAGAGAAGAAAGAAAGCTAGTTACTAGTTAAGGTGGTTGTAACACACTCACACACAACTCATCCACACCCACATAATTCATAATTTTAACATTCTTCTTTAAGTTGGAATATACAAATTGTGTGTAGGAAGCTTGGAATAAATGAACTTAATTTGAGGTCCTCTTAAAGACTTAGTTAACATATTCGCAAGTTGATCATTTGACCCAACTAAGGATGACAAAAAAATTTGCGAGTACAAATATTCAGCATAAAATTCGCGACGGGTAGTTACTATCTGTTGATATTTATTAGCCACGGGTAACGGGTAGTAGATATTTTAATACCCGCTACTAAACGGATGGGAGGCAGGTATTGTACTATCTGACCAACAGATATCCGTTATCCACAACAAATAAAATAAAAAATTAATTTATATTTTTTAAATTAAATTTAATTAAAAATAAAATTAATTTATATTTTATTATGTTAAAATTAATTAAAATTAAATTTTTATTTATATTATATATATATATATATATATATATATATATATATATTGCAGTTTTATTTTAAAAATGTATAAAATATATTGTTTTAATTTTTTGCGGGTATATGTGGGTACCCGCTAGTATTTTTTAAGTGGGTAGCAGGCAGATTGTGGGTCGAGTTTTCATTTTGCGGGTCGAGTTACGGGTAAACACTACCTATGCGCGACCCAATTTGTTGTCATTCTTAAACCTAGCAAACTTACAAATTTCTTTGTACAACATTTTTTCCCGAACAAAATGATAATCAATTTCTATGTCTTTAGTCTTGTGGTGAAATACTAGATTTGATGCAATATAGAGAGCAACTTGGTTATCGCAATACATCTTCATAGTTTGAATGTTATAGAAGTTGAACTCTTGAAGAAACTGCTTCACTCATATAAGTTCACTTGTTAGTGATGCCATAACTTTATATTTAGCTTCAGCTATTGATTGAGCTATTACTTTTTGTTTCTTATTCTTCCATGAAATGATGTTTCCTTCATGGAAAACTCAGTAATGAATCGTTTATCAATAAGCGAGTATGCCCAATCTGCATCACAGTACCCAAAGACTTGAATGTTTCTTCTATCTTCATATAACAACCCTTTCTCGGGAGTCTTTTTCAGGTACCTTAAAATACAAATGATAGAATTTCAATGGCCAAGACATGGAGCTTGCATGAATTGACTAATCACTTCAACTGCAAAAGATAGATTCAGCCTTGTAATAGTGAAATAAAAATCAGTTTCCCAATCAATCTCCTATATCTCTTTGGATCAGAGAATAATTCACCTTCTTTTGTAGTTAATTTCTGATTTTTGTTCATAGGACTATCTACCGGTCTACAATCAAGTATACCTGTTTCTTGTAATATATTAAGAGCATACAACATTTTAGAGACTACAACTCCATCTTTTGATTGAGCTACTTCAAGCCCAAAAATTATTTGAGACTTCCAAGATCCTTGTTTTGAAAATGTCTACATAAATGTTTCTTCAGTTGAGATATTCTAGCAGTATCACTTCCTGTGATGACCATATCATCAACATATACTATTAAGTAAACACATTTCCTAAGAGATGTATGATGGTAAAAAACTAAATGATCTGCTTCACTACAGTTTAGGCCAAATTGTTGAACAATAGAACTGAATTTTCCAAACCAAGCATGTGGTTACTACATGAGGCCATATAGAAAGCGATGAAATTTGCATACAATACCAGACTCCCCTTGAGCAACAAACCCAGAAGTGTGCTCCATATAAACTTCTTCCTCAAGATCACCATGGAGGAAGACTTTTTTATATCTAGTTGATGAAGTGGCCAATGACAAATTGTTGCCATTACAAATAATAGAAGTCTTGGTTCTACTAATTGCCATAACTGATCTGCTTTCTCAACTGGCACATGGCTTCCATCTTGCTCAAGGCGGTCATAATCTCCTTCGCCAAGAAACCACATTTCGACTGTAGTAGACCAAGATAGGTTATTTTTCCCATTTAGTTTTTTGAAAGCAATGGAGGGACTTCCAAATAATGAAATAATGCTGCCAGTTGCCATTTCTTGTTAAGGAAAAAAAAGCCATGAAAAATAGAAAAATATATGATTTTCCACAAGGATGGCTACTGGACTTTAGTAAAATAAAGTTTCAAGGGTTAGGACAAAGAAAGGGGTTTTGGAGACAGCTATGGAGGTGGCACGATGGTGTTCCGATCAATGGATGGTGGCATGTGGACAACACGCGCTGATTCTCAGCGCACAAAGATGATGCGTGTGGCGGTGCGGGGAGGAGAATTGGACTCTAACACTGGTGGGGTTGGTTGTCCCATGGAGGGTCGCTCCAGATCTGATGGTTGCCTAACGAAACTGTGACGACAATCAACAACAGAAGGTGGCAAATAGTGAGGAAACAACAAAGAAGAAGGTCAAACGGAAAGAATGAGATATGGTGAGACGACCTGTGGTAGTGCGGTGTGATTTTGACACCAGGAAGGTGGCGCATGACGAACACGCACCCGAAGTTATTCGAAGAAAGGTGGCACGTGAACTAGAAGTTCACCTTGATTCTGGCGAGGTTGGCCATCCCTTGAGGAGGCGATCCAAATTTGATGATCGCTAGACTAAACCGAGATGGCGAAGAGCGACGAACGATAGTTAACGATGACATACGACGGCAAGCATCAACGAATAATAGCGGACAACTTAAAATAGTTGTTGACAAGTGTTTGATAATATTGAAAGGTAGAGGATGAGTGGACAAAAACAAAAACATACACTGGACCATGACAATTAGTGCCTGATAATGGTGGAGCTATGTTCGACAAATAAATCAAGAAAAAATAACTAGAATGGGATCGATCCGGTGTGATACCATCTTAAAATCAATACTGAAACATATATTTTTAGAGAACTTGATACACCTTCATGACTCAAGTTACATTTATAGAAAACAAAAAGAGCTAGCTACACTTTCAACCTACTAGAACTGGTTGTAACACAATCTCACACACACCTCATACACACTAATCCACACTCAAATATTGTTTCTTTAACCAATTAATTAAAATTGAATTACATTAGCATTATTTTATTTATTATATTTATTTGATAAATAAAATAAATAATGAATTACATTAACGGCCATATCAAAATAAAATTATTGTATATTCCATGTATATTTATTAAAATTGATATAATATATAATTAGGGTAGAGGTGTTTCATCTGCAACTCCAAATATTACACCCCCTAAACTTTTCGAAAATCACGGATATATCTTCAATTAAAATTAATTAAAATGTTATTAATTTTTAATAAAACAAAAATAATATTTGACCAGATTTTTTTAACAGTTTTTTCTTTCTTCCATCAAAATTCATTTACGCTGTTTCTCTTTCAGATCTTATTTTCTCTTTTCTTCATTTGGTTTTTTTTATTAGATTTTTTTATGATGTAAAAAAATAAAACTTAATAAATCATTTAAAAAATAAATTAAAAAATTTATAATTTGAAAGACTTAATAAATCATTAAATTTTCATAAGTATTAAATTAAAAATTTCGAAAAAAAGTCATGTTTAAGCTTTTATAATTGATTCAAAAGCCTTTAAAATTTAATAAATATTGAATTAAAAATTTAGAAAGTCATGTCAATAATTTGTATAAAAGATTCAAATAATACTATCAAATAAATTAAAAAAATTATTACTTCAAACACTTAATAAATCATTAAAATTTAATAAATATTGAATTACAAAATTTGAAAGCCACGATTCATTTTAAAAACATTCACTCATCCATTATTATTATAAATGTTTCACAATGTATATAAAACTACAATTCAAAATCCACTCATAATTTCATTATTATTATCATCTCAAAATAAATATAAAACTACATTTTTTATAAGAATTGTACAAAAAAAAGTAAGAAAACTACTGTGGAATGTTGAGATCCAAATTTAACAAAACCATATATCGGATATTGTTGAGCTTTTCAATGTTCAAATGCTGCAATTCAATTTCATCTTTATCAGATATTATCGAAATTTGATTATAGAATTATGATAAAAGTTTCACTCTACTTTTTTTAATCATCTACACTTTTATTCAAATGCAATGTAAAAAAAGCATGTAAAAAAACTGCAAACGTTAATAAAACAACGTAAAAAAAAAAAAAAAAGCAATGCACAAGCATATATATATATATATATATATATATATATATATATATATATATATATTTACATATCCAATTCTTCGTTAATGGGTATTGACATTTGATCCTTTATTAATAGATATTCACATCCGATTATTCTATTATCGAATTTTCATATTTGAATACACATTTTCACAGTTTTATTTTTTCTAAAATATTTATATTAAATATAAAAAATTCATAAAAATTATTTTTTAACAAGTAAAATTTATGTAATTAAATTATAAATTCATAAAAATTGATACATAAATTTAAATATAATTATTAACTAATAAAATAATTAAATAAGCAATATAATTAAACTTTTATGAAACAACATAGTATTTGTATATCCCATTCCGATAACCTCTCACTCAGATTTTTATATCCAATACATCTTCAGAATTTTATTTTTTCTAAAATATTTTTATTAAATCTAATAAATTCATAAAAGTAATTTTTTAACAATTATAAATTTTCAAATTAAATTATAATTTCATACAAATTTATATATAAATTTTAAAAAAATTATAAACAAATAAAATAATTAAATAATTAATATAATTAAACTTTTATATGACAAACCATATCAAACATGGGATGCATGTTTCGTCATAGGATAAAATAGAGGTGTAGTCAATGCTTAACATAGAATTTTGGAATAAACAAAAAATTAACAGATAATAATCTCATTAATTAGAGGTATTTCAGGAAATTAGAGATGTAAAGCGAAAAGTGCCAATCTGTATGTATGTATAGGTAGAACTTTTTTTATCTCTCCACAAATATACCAAAAATGAAAATGGACAAGACAGTTTATTAAGGTGATAAGTTGGTGTTGTAAATTATTATTATATTAAATACACCAGCATTCATATTTTAATGCTTACATAAATTGCCCAAGAAAATATTGAAAGAGAAACATATGTAACTATAATAAAAATTAGTAAATACTTTTTTTAATTCACTATTTAATTCTCTATAAATTTTTAGGATATTTTTCAAAACACTTATATTTACTGGTATATTAGTTTAACATAAGGTAATATACGATAATCCGTTATACATTTTCTTTAATTTTATTGTATGGGAAGACTTAAGGAATAATAATGCCTGTAATTAAATGAAGACATAAAATAACAAAAATATCAGTATTAGCATTTCAAATATAAATTATAATTTCATTTTTTGGCGATAGTAATTGTAACATTCTTCATTTTTTATTTGTACTATTTTTTTTTTGTATGGAAAAACCTTATTGTGTTAATTTTATGAAAACCAAAAAGACGTGTCTATTCCTTAATTGCCACTAAATCATGCAATAATATCCTAAAATAATAATTTTTATTAAAAAAAAATTTTTTTAAAAAAAATTGTAATATAAACCAAAATAATTTTTCCCCGTCTGTCTCCTATGTGAATTATAAAAAAATAATTATACTTGAAATAAATAAATAAATAATATTATTTTTAAGAACAAATGTATTACAATTTATATTTATTTATATAAAAATAGTTATACCTAAATTTTAGATTTAAATTTAATAATATGATTTAATTTTTTAAAAAATATCTTTTTTATTTTTCAAAAGAAAACCAAAATAATTTGTCCTTTGGATCAGACTAGCAAAGTAACACAGGGATTGCTTATGAACCCCCAAATTTCGATCCGCAGCTCATGACATGTGGAAATGACAGGAATAACCTTATATGTTTTATAATTTAATCCTAACTTTTTGTCTTCTTCTTCTTGTAGTAGTGTACCCCTGCGCCACGTTCCTTTCTTAATTTTATACTTAACGCCTTTGAAATTTAAGTAGTTGGTGTACATAAGATATATATTTAAACAATATTTTTTATTTATGAGTAACTATTATAACTAACTTTCATTTAATATGGTTAAAAACTTGTTGATATGAGTGAAATATTCTATATCCATGGTTGGTGGAGAGAAAAAGATATGGAAATTTTTGTCTTTGTAAAATGCAACAATTTCTCATCCGTTCACTCACCATTAAATTTGGCTCAACCAACGTGGATACCAAGTAAATGTTTCTTTACTTTTTAAATAAAATTGGGTCTAATAAAAAATTATAGCAGAAAAAATAATTGCCTTGCAACACAATTGATAAGGTACTTATTAAAAAATAATTTTAGTTAATTATACGGAAAACATTCACCTCAATAAAATCTAAATTCAATTATATAATATTAATATCATTTTTTAATCCAAAACTTTAAAACACTTTTTTATCTTTATATAATATTTTTTTATTTAATGTGAAATTTAAACTTATACTTGAATTTTCAATATATTTTTATATGTTATTAAAAAAAATTAAGTTTCTAAAAACATTATAATATATTTGAAAAAGATTCATGTCCTACCATTTTTATTCTTTTACATAAGATAGATGATGTTTTGAAACTTAACCAACAATATATAAAAAACATGTATGGATGGTCAGAAAAGAAAAATGTATTATGTTATGTATGTAAAGACAATGCATGTGTATAAACAAGTATTTCGTCTTCCTATAAAAACATTAAAATAGCTGAATATAAATTTGATAAATTATTCGAGATCCAGATGCACGGTTTGTCCCGTACATTTCATCTCTCTCATTATAATCTGAATTTAATACAGTACTTTCATACTATCATTAAAATGTTTGTTTGATAAAAATATACAAACAACACGTTTCTCTGTCCAAGGGTTTCTAGGGACCTAAAATATAGATAATAATATAATATACTCTGCATCTTCAACAATCAAAATTTAAATTACCTGACAAAAAGATCCTAATATGACCCTACACAAGTTACAGTGAAAATGCATATATACATATATATATATATATATATATATATATATATATATATATAACTCCTTTTGTAAGGTCCTCAAAAAATTATATGAGTTAGGGGTCCTATTTTCTGAGACAGTCAGGCCCAAAGGGCCAAAGACACCTTGATCTTAGAAGAGATTCCTTCATTTTCCAGCTCTGATTTCATTACCCAGTTTCTCTTTCTCTCTCTAGACTCATCTCCATTTTCTTCTTCTTCTTGCTCTGACTTCTCTACCTTTCCACCACTTTCCACCGTTTAAATTTCAAATAGGTGGTATTCTTTCACTCACAAAGTTGAGGGCTTCCATTCTATCCGATTAGATTTTCATTTGGACGGATAAGTCAAATTCTCCACTCTTCTTGATATTAGGGCATGCAACTTTACTGGTTGCATGAAGCTCATTTTGATCCTCTGTCTATTATAGCTCTAAGAGCTGTTTTCCATCACCAATTAGGTGGTTGTAGGTCACTGTTTAGATTTTCGCTGAGAAGGCACTGTTAGGGCATTCTAGTTGGTTGTACTGTTTGACTTCCAGGTAAGGGGAGCTAGTTATGTTTTGTTTGAATTATAAGATGTGTATGCTTGAAAATTTATGATTAACTACTGTTGAGTTATATTTTGTGGTGAGCATGTTGATTTGCATTTGCTGGATGTGTGGAAGTTGTGTATCTATGGTGTACTGAACCTTGTTTGACTTGGATGAGTGTGTGTTGGCTATACTGGATTTCTGGAATGGAGTAAGAACTGTATAAAATAGTTAAAATGGATAGTGAGGGGGTACATGTACTATTTTAGCTTACTGTGAATGGAAGTGAGATAGGGAAATGGGGAAATTGGAGTCTAAAACACCCTAGGACAGTTTGGATGAATTAGATAAATAACTTGGGACTTGTTGAGAGTACTGTCTTGGTAGGATAGAAGAATCTTAAAAACCTGAGTTGGCACATCCCTGATCATAGAGCAGCCCTGGCCTGATCCAGTCAGTTGTGACTAGTCATATGTGCTGGCGTCGAAGGTGAAACTGATGCGTTCAGACATCTGATTCTTCTCCGGTGACCAATGGGGCAGTTGGGATAGTTTAGAGGGGTCAATGGAACTGGTGAGGGGTCAGAGAACTGAGTAAGTTTTGAGATAATGGTTGAAATGAGATTGTGTCCATAAGTTGTAGGGATTGATGTTTTAAAAGGTAAAACGAAATTTAATCACTTTAGATTAGTACTGGGAGGATTTGGATCATCTAGACAAGAGTAATTACACTTAATAATCGAATTGGAGTTCTTAGAAGTTAGCCAAGAGTACTAGAAATGGTAAGGATTAGTGTGATTGAGTGATTATGCATAATTCGCGTTCTGCCAATTATGCAGTGTCGCTATGCGAGTTGTTTCGCATAGCGAGACCCTGTATAGGGTGCTCACTGTCTTGATAATTCGTTGTGCGAGCTGGTGCGCCGTGCGAATTATTAGGGGGTGATGCTCACTGTTTATGGACTCGCCATGGCGAATCCTATCGCTATGCAACTGGTGGTGGTCTGGAATCACTGGCCATTTAATTCGAAGGGCGAGTGAGGCGCATAGCGAGAACTTTGGGGAGGTTGGTCTCTGTCTGGGTTCCCGCATAGCGACCTGGGTGCGCTATGCGAGAGGTTGAAGTCTGATGAGTGTTGTGACTTAATTCGCAATGCGAATTAAGGTGTGCGTTGTGCGAGAGCCTCCTGTCTCGCCTTGCGAGTAGGATGCGCTGTGCGAATTCTTTTGATGCCAGCCTTTTCTTTTATTCTCTCTTGATTGATTCTAGTATGTGAAGTGTTTGGCATGCCTAAAATGATCTGATCATGTGATTTATGTGGGGTGTGTATGTATTCACTGTGATAATATGATGGTATCTGGATATTCATGTATGTGTTAAGTTTCAAAGTGTCAGTACGGTTCATGAACGTAATTCCATGGTCCTCAAGGAGAGGATGCATGGTGGTGCCTGGTGGTGTGTAGAATGATTGCATGGTAGCTCAGTCTTGGGGGTTTTCCTGACGCTCCAATGGTCTTTCATTCTCAAGTAGAGAGGATTGATCCATGTGGTGAGGAGTAGCAGGAGGTCCTAGTCTTGGAGGCTCCCAGTATGCTCCAGGGAGTGGAACAGACTAACCTCGTGAGTATGGTAGGGTGGAACCCATTGGCAACAGCTTTGCAAAGCAGTAGAGGCCACCACGAGTGCATGACCCGCCATAGCTCGGTAATCATTCTGGTCCGGACGTGCCGGTCTATAAAGCAACGAGTCTTGTGATGTCAATGTACCATGTTTGAGTGACTTTTGCATGTCGTGTGTGATTGAATAACATGATTTTTATATCTAGCTCACCCTTGCTTGTTTGTGTTGCTTGGGTATGTTTCTTCTTGCGATGATCATCCAATTGGATGAGAACAGATGGCGAGGAGGTTCCTTTGGAGAACAGCTCTGAAAGTTGAGAACAATGCTGCTGCCTAGTCTCCTATGATACTATTAGTTGATCTTATATTCTAGGATATTATTTTCCATTTCAGCTTATATTTTATATCTTTTTGGAGTTTAAGCTTATATTCTGAAGTTACTTAGATGATGACTGTAATCCTAGTTACTCTCACTGCTTTCCTATATTATGCATGTGGACGTCTTTATTATATATGCTTTCTTCGGATGTTACACCTTTTTACTTTACATCTCCAATAATTATAAATATTTTCTTGTTTTAACATTTTCTCATAGGTAAAACTATTTTAATTTCCATACTTTTTCTTAGACTTTGTAGAATTAAATTAAAATTTTAAGATAAAAAATAAACATAATTTGTTACTTACCTTAACTTAAGTTGCTAATAAAACAGTTATTAAAATAGTATGCTTTTTAATTTATTAATTGATAAAAGTACGACATATACACCTGAAATAAAATATAAAGCTACAGATACCTATTCTCTGTCTAGAAAAACTAAAGGTTGAAAAATGCATTTGTTTTATATACTTAAACATTTAGAGATCTAAAAGTTAAAATATTTGAAATATTTAAAAAGATATATAAATATTTTTTTTCTTTTCACCAGAGTTAAATCTTACTTCCCGTCAGTAATCAATCATCAAGTCGTAAACACTTATTATATATTATTAGTACTTATCAGCAGAGAAATCACATAGATAATAATATTAAGAGAAAACAATAACAAACAGAGAGAGAAACTGGTGTACCACCACCGACACATCCACATGGTTATTTATTTGACAACTACTAGAAAATCTGAACTCTTTTTAAATCTTTATATATATATATATATATATATATATATATATATATATATATATATATATATATATATATATATATATATATATTTATTTATTTATTTTAATCTACTACTTGAGGCATCAAATTAATTAAGCATTGAAAATAAATAATTGTTTGGATCTACGTTAATTACACTAGTCACATGATTTGACCTATGTTTATAATGGTCGCCAGCCAACCCTAAATCTGATTTTATGTTTGACTGCTTCTTCTCTTTCTATGTTGTCGTTTCTAAATTTTGTCATATGCTTGTGGATCTAATCAGTATATTTTTTTTCCGCATATTTTGTTACGTTTTTCAACTCTGATATGTTTTATCTTATTTTTACATATATTTTAAATATTTTATTGAGGTAGAGATAAAATATATCTTCCCCATAGAATACACAATATTCTGTAATGGATTTGAGGTGTGTATGTATAAATGAAAAAAGAAAATTCAAAGACGACTTTTTGCTTTACTTATATATTATTATTGAATGACTTATTTTAATATATCCAGATCGTTTAAAAATCGAGATAAAAAACACAATACACATTTTTCTGTTAATCTTCTAAGATGCATTTTAAAGATAAAATATAATATTTTGTACATGGTAATTAACGTCAATAATTAATTCTAACAATGTTTTCTCAATAAATTTAAAATCAAACAAAGTATGATAATAAAATGCACAAAAATATACTTCATAAAAAAGTTGTAAAATAATAGGAAAAAAATTGACAACCCACGTTTCCTCTTACTTCAATTTAACAATATTACGTAGCAATAAAATATTAAATAAAGTTATTTAACTAAAATATTAAATGAAAAATTAAAAAAAATAATTATGGACGAGGAATACAAATTCGAAAGGTTGTCAACCTATCATAACTCAAAACAATAAATAATACTTGAGCATATATAAAATGTAATATTAAGCCAAATATTCATATATTTATTAAATAACTAATTGTTATATATTGTAAATGCTTTAATATTTTGAACACAGTTATTAAAAAAAGATAAATTTGTAATTTTATCACACTGAATAATTTTTACTCGAATCACATGTTTTAAGCCGAAATTCAAGCATTTTTGTTTTGTTTTTGGCTGAATTAGAGCCTGCTAACATTTTTTGCACTACAGCAAGCAGCGAACTGGTGAGCTACTTGAGCTTATAAGGATCTACGATCGAAACAACTATAATTAATAGTTTGAGAATTTAGTGATCTGGCTTACCTTGGACCAAAAAATCACAAATAAAAAGCTTATAATTATTAGTTGAGTGTTTGACACTCAAATGAAGTTTTATTGACGTTGCTCATATTGATAAATTTGATTAAGACATGGAAAACAGCCTACTCATAAAATAATGAAGTCATGGGTAAACATATGGGTTGGATAGAGAGTATCAGAGGACCCATAAATGTGCCCAAAAGTTGGTTTACTTGCGTTGCGTGAAAGATTGTGCGAACCCGCGTGAATGTATGTTTAGGTGTCTTCAACCGAGACACTTATTCTATCTATTAGATAGACACAACATTACAACAACAAAAAGAAATGTTACGTGAACGAAACGAAGACGCCAAGTGTCGTTTTTCTTCGGCTCGTTGAAAAGTTATTGTTGTTTGTCACTTCATGCATTTAGTTCATAGTGTTATGCAAAAGAAAAAAAAGAAGATAGAAATTCTAACTAAACTACAGATTACTTTCAGCAACCTTGGTGACCCACTTTGTAACCAAAGAAGTATACAAAAATAAAAGCAATTTTGTTAGTTTCAGAGACTCTAAACTTGGCGTGGCATCAGGTTTAGGAAATATAAAAGGTGATGGAAGAAATTTTAAAATGTAGCACTGTGTTTCTTTCTTTGACTGGGTTGGCGATTCTGAACTGTGAATTGGTTTGCAAAAGAACTTGATCTCGTCCTCGTCAAAATGTTGTCACGTAACTGACTGGTGTTTATTTAATGTTGAAGTAATATTATGTTAAAATATGTATGTAGTTTATACATCAAACTTTTATTTTTAAAATTAAAATTGTTATGACTTAACTTTTTAAAAAATATATTTCATTTTTTAGATGTAAATTTTTTAATTCTTGTCTCTTAAAGTGAACTGAAATGGTTGGTTGTCATGGTAGAAAATACAATTTAATTAAGTGGTTCGGCATATTATATTCCCAATTTTGACATCTATACTTTTAGTGGATTCCTTCACAAATGTGAAATCTTTTATACATTGATTTCACATAGAAGATTATAAGTAATAGAATATTACATCTTATATCATCCATGCATATTTAGTTTCGGACATATTATATTTAATTCTCGCATTAAGAACATATATAAGATATGATTAAAAGTTTAATTAAATCAACACACGAATCAATATAAATTTCATTTATAGATTAATTTTGTGAGACTATATTAGATTTACAATTCATGCCTAGATTAAAAAATATTTGAGTGTTTTTTTTTAATTTGTAGTTGAAATGTCACCTTGTTCGAGAGTTCATTTTAAAATGAACGTGGAGGCTAAAAAAAAATTATAAAGCTATTATTTCAAAACTAATGAGATAAAATTTGGATGAGCTACTGTTATTTGACAATTTTTTTATAATATTGCTGATTATGATATTTTCAAATAAATTTTATTTTTTATAATGAAATTAAAATATATAATTAATCATTTTAATTTATATTTTAAAAAAAGTGTGCTAGAAATCATGCATAGATTAAAATTAAAATATTTTGACATATTACATAAGTTAGACCAATTGAATTATATTTAAGATTCACTGTCAAGATAAAAAAGAAATAAAAAACATAAAAGAAAAGAAAAAGAAAATAAAATATGTAGAGTACACTCTAACAACAATATAAAATATTTAATAACAACATCTATCCTTACATGTGCTTTCATTAAGTATAATTAATATGTTAACCTATATAAAATGCAAGAAGTTGTAAAGCCATTCCTATGCAGATTTTTATAGAATAAATAACAAAAAATGTTTTTAACAATAAAAAAACATTGCAAATAATTATACAAATAATTAATATAAGGCAGGCTAGGTCATGTTAGGTAGAGAGAAAAAATAGAGATGCCACCTTACGTTTATGGAATGAAATCAATAAAAGAAAAACAATCAAATAACATATATTATACTTTCGGTCTCTTCATTGGAATGATAAATCCAACTCAACCAAATTAAAAGAAACGATACAAGCATAACAGCACAACATTTATACGAATAATATTTATAACTTCCAAAATTTGCAGTAGTTAAGAAGGATTTTTATAATTTGCAATTAGTAGACATGTGATACAGTGCATATGCAGACTTTACATATACATCAAAGTCTATGTAAAAAAAATGGATATATAATAAATGTTCAAATATTTTTTAGTTTTCTAACTTTTCAATATAAGTTTATTTTTAGTTCTTTAAATGTATTACTAATACTTAGTTTTGCAATTTAAAAAAAAAAATCTGAGTTTCGCATCCAAATGAATATTTAAAAAAAAATAATAAAATGTTTAAGATAAAATGCAAAAAATATTACATAAATAGTTTCCATTGTAAATAATTTAGTCACAGAAACAAAATATTTATGATATTTAAAGAAAGGGGCAAAAAGATACTTTTCTTTCTCTTTAGAGCCAAATGTTTTGTAATAGATTTTGACGACTATTTATTTAACAAATTTAAATAATTGAGATTTTAAACATTAATAGATTTTTCATTTATATTTAAGAAAAATAAAAACAAACCTAAGAAATCGTGATTCGTGAGAGGCGAGCGTTTGAACTAGTTTCAGAAATTTTGAATGCAGTATTTTTTTAAACAAATTTTGATTGTTAATTAAACTAGAAATTTTCAACAGTGTGCGCAATAAATGTTAGAGTAACTGTTGAATAGTAGTAATTATTAAATAAATTGTAATTTAAATCCTGCTTTAATTGAAGACAAGACCGGGTGTGAATTCTGTTCCTGGTGAAACCTTAAAAAGCCCGGCAAACACTGTTCTGTGTCTATAAGTATCCCTCTTCTTCTTCCTTCTTCTCTCGCATAAAACCTTCCCACATTTCTCTATTGTGTATTTGGCGCATAGTGCATTGTTTGGCCCATTAATTAATCAAGGAAGCTCCACCTTCTGGCTTCTTCTGCTGTGCCAACTGTGCATCTGTGTGTTGTTTCTTTCACAAACTCGCACCGGCAGCAAAGCCAGAATGGGAAACCTCTTCTGGCCTGGCATTGTTGCAGCACTTGTTTTTGGCTTCTGGGTTGATGCTTTTTCAGCCTTTCAATATCACTACTTCAATGAAACCGAGTTCTCTTTGTTGGAGGCTCGAGAACAACCATATTCGTCCCTCATTGGGAGGTCTCCTCTTATGGTAGGACTCACACTCATTCCAAGTGCTGCTGCCAAAGGAGCAGGTACCATTTAGCTCGAACCTCTTTATTTTTCATCTCATGAAAGTTTGGAACTGAGTTCATCAGCTGTTCTGTTGTTTTTTCTGATGAGATCCATTGTCGTTTAGAATATAGTTTATCTAATTAGAAATCGCTTCAATTAGTCTTGTTGCACATGTACCTAGAGATTAAAGCATACATAGAACCAAGGTGGGTGGTTAAGGTTCTGCTATGAATTTTGACCTTTCCCATGGGTCTAGATTTGAATCCCGTGATGAAAATTTCTCTGCTTGGTGAACAACTCTTTCTTGTAAGATCCCCTGAAAGCTGGGGACTAATTGAGTAGTTACAACTCTTCTCTTGGCGGATCTCTTCATGCCATTGGTGTCCTACCTAGAAGTATATACTTAACCTTATCATGGAAAAATGAAGCATATAATGACCCTTATTTTTGGGTAATAGACATGATTTTGATGCCCTTTAATTTAGCTGAATATACTTTTTTTTTTCTTTTTGTTGTGTTGTGGCAGTTTGCTTGGATGGAACATTGCCTGGCTATCATTTACATCGGGGATATGGATCAGGAGCTAACAGCTGGATTGTTAATTTAGAGGTATCAATGAAATGAAATTGGGTTTTCAAACTAATCAATGCCACGTGCTTGTTTTTATTTCTACTTAATAGATTTAGATGTGTCCACCAAAATAATATCCAATGAAAGTTTACTAGTACAAAGGTTGTTGAGTAAGCATTTATAGTTAAAATAAAATACTGTCGGAGTCAATCTTTATTGTGTGCGAAAAGACAATGATTGAAATACTCTTAGAAATAATTTGGGATCCGAATATGTCATGTACGGGTGTTTTGAAGTGTGGGCGAAACAAGTTCCCTTTTGTGCTATAAAGAATTCTGTGGATATTTAAGTGAGAATCCTGTGACAGGGAGGTGGGTGGTGTAATGACGTTAAATCATGTGTTTATCGCAAGAAAACACGGCGTGGATCATCAAGATTCATGGAGAAACAGATACCATTTACAGGAATATTAAGCAATAGTGCTGAAGATAATCCAGGTTTTCATTCAATTAAACAACCTGAACTGCTCTATTTTTGCTTTCTACATCACCAGCCCCCTTTCCCTCATTTCCTGTTCCCTTTGGTTGCAGATTTTTTCAACTGGAACAGAGTGAAAATTCGTTATTGTGATGGTGCATCGTTTGCCGGGGATAGTGAACATCAGGTAAATTTTTATGGTTTGGTCTTATTGAAAATTTAAATCACGTTGAAGTACCTTATAATAGTAGTTCAGTGTGAGCAATAACATTCTTTGCAGTAAATAGATTTGATAATTCCAAAGGACAATACACAGGATACCAAAGCTTCAGTTTTTTTCTGAAACTTTTATTTTTGACATGTTTCTTGGAGATGTCTGCAAGGATCTGAATTAGACAAGGCCTTCATTTTCTTTGCTGTTATCCAACTTTCTTCCTTCAGTTTGTATAGTTGTAACAACATCTGTTAATGTTAGCTGTAGATACATTTATTTTTCTTGGATATAGTTAGGGGTGGATAAGCACAATTTTATCATAACAGTTCTGAGTGAGGCATGTTGAAGAAAAGATTCACATCACGTACATTGTTTTACATTAGACAATACTTACTTGTAAATATCATCTCATGAGACAGGCTGCTCAACTACAATTTAGAGGACAACGTATATGGTTGGCTGCAGTGGAAGATTTGATGTCAAAGGGAATGAGATTTGCCAAGCAGGTTGTACACTCATGCACACATACAATGCTACTTAATCTTTCTTCTCACAATAGATACTATTTTTTTCTTCAGGCTATGCTTTCTGGATGCTCCGCCGGTGGTCTGGCTACGATTATACACTGTGATGAATTTCGAGGGTTTTTCCCACACACTACCAAAGTGAAGTGTCTCAGTGATGCAGGGTTATTTCTTGATGCGTATGTGGCTAAATGCACTATTTTATTGCATGAATGCGTTTCCATTGTTACCACAGGATTTTCGGTCCTTCAATTGTTGGTTAATTCCTCCCTTGAATTACAGGATTGACGTGTCTAGGGGACATAGCATCAGGAATCTTTTCAGTGGTGTCGTAGAGCTGCAGGTACCACAACATTTTCAGGCCACCAATTTACTATATTATGAAAGCAAAATCTATTACAACATCTCCTGTTTTGTTGTCATCTTAACCATTGACTCATAGTGTTTGGTTAAACTATTTCAAATAAGCTTAATATGAAATAAAATGCCATTTATATTCAAACTCCATGTTGGATACATGCTGTTTTTAATCATGAACTTTTGGCAAGGTTTTTCACCAAACCTGAGTAGGAATTTTTTGCGGTTAAATTGAATTTTTAAAATCATTGTTTAATTTGAAATGAGGATCTGCCAGTTGCCAATTAGTTCGCAAGGTTTGAAATTTGGCCATTTTTACATTCTTATGATTCTACTACTTGATGGTAAATATTTTGTTCATCCATTGCAGGGAGTGCAGAAGAATCTACCTCGCACTTGTACTAATCACCTCGATCCCACTTCGGTAATCATTGATACTCTGAAAATGTAGAAAATTAAGTTTCATTTGAATGGATTTCTGGAGATTAGATGATCCATAATTTGTTGCTTGCTCTGAGTTGGACTTTCAGTGATGTATCCTTTTTTACCCCTCTTTCAGTGCTTCTTCCCTCAGAACTTGATTGCCAATATTAGAACCCCGCTATTCATTCTTAATACCGCTTATGACTCATGGCAGGTAAATGTCTGATTTTGTATATGGTTATTGTCTTAATTCCTGATAAATCATGCATTAAATCAATTGTAGACATATTACACTAAAGAAATATTTTCTGTTTATCAACAGATACAATCAAGCTTAGCTCCTTCATCGGCTGATCCCCGTGGCTATTGGCATGATTGTAGATTAAATCATGCTAAATGTACTGCTTCACAAATCCAATATTTGCAAGGTGGTTTGACTACGAGATAGCTTTCATTAAAAGTTGAAAAAGGTCTTGAATAAATTAGTCAGTGTAAACGTCTTTTTACTGTATCTAATGCAGGATTCAGGAATCAAATGCTGAATGGTATTAAAAGCTTCTCAAGATCATATCAGAATGGATTATTCATAAATTCATGTTTTGCTCACTGCCAATCTGAGAGGCAGGATACATGGTTTGCAGACAATTCTCCTGTCATTGGGAACAAGGTGGGTTCATCATGTCTCTAATGCAGCTTTAGTTAAGAATCGTGCATCTTCGTACGCGGAGGAGTTTGAATACTAGATTGAGCATACTATTACTAAATGATGATTTCATTTTTTTCCCATAATTCACCTTGAGAAAAGTTCTAGGAAATTGTAAATGCATGCTTAATTTATTGGCCATATATGTTTGCTAATGGAATGTGCTTTTTGATGGTGTTTGCTTGCGAATACTTCATCCTTATACTCTGAAGTAGAGTATGCTTCTAGTTAGACGTTATATATATATTAAGTATCAATTGCTTTGAAGTATTTTGTTTACTTTATTTATTCTTGATCTCCGCCAAGACATTGTTGTTTTAAGCAATCGCAATATTCAATGTCTTGATACGTGCTGGTTCAGCAAGAAAAAAGTTGAATTAAAAATGAGAATAAAGCTGAAGCCTTGCACTATTATTGTGCAACTCAAGGGTCTGTTACTATTTATCAGGTAGCCTCAAATCATTACACAGTAGGTTATCCAGTGGTGTTGATTCTATAATCTTCCATGAGACTTCTATTTACAATCTAATCCTTTTTAGTGTCTGTCTTTGATCTCTGAAGCTAGTATATGCAGTTTCCTTATGCTTCCTTTTTAAAATTTAAGATCTTCTTGTCTAAACTCTAAAGTATGTGCATTGACAATATGCAGGCAATTGCTCTGGCTGTTGGAGACTGGTATTTCGACCGAGCAGTTGTTAAGGCCATTGATTGCCCTTACCCTTGTGATAATACGTGCCACCATCTTGTCTTCAGATGAGCCAAATTTCATCAATGGTCACGATTTCGTTAGTCTCATTCCTTTGGACCTTATTACACTCGATTAGGAATATGCTATTGAATTATGAGGAATGCAAGTAAGAACACACTTTTGGACACATTTTGTTAACACATCTTATTATTAGGTGAAATTCATGCAAGACTTACACAATTATGTAAGTCTCATTCTCTCTTTCATGGGAATTGTATGACATTCACCAAATAGTATCGTGTTAAGAGAAATAGGTCAAAAGGTGAGAGCATTTCTCGTTTATTTATCATCAAGGCCAATAAAAGAAAATGGTTGTTTGAAGTGCAAATTTAATAAGCCTTTTCCATGATTTAGAAATTGGTGGAAGTAGTTTTGGTGTATAGATTAATTAGTTGAGAAAGCTGAGGCAAACGCCTTTAGTTTTTTGCAAAAATTGGCAGAAGTAAGGAACTGTTAGACTATATATATGCACTGTAATACAGTAAGCGAGTAAGCATTGACGGAGGTTGAATGAGATAATCTCAATCTCATATTTTCCTTTCAGTTTGAATGAAAAGTTCGTCATTATTTCCCTTTTACTGATACTGTGTGAACTTATCTTGTGTTGCATTAACTGTTATTTATCACACAATCTATCTATCTATAACACTAACATGTAAGAGTATGTTTCTGACATATCAACTAATTTGTTTGTGTAATCTTAAGTCTTTAAATATCTTTCTATCTTTCAAATTATAATTTCTACTGTCATGCATCAAACACGACTACTCAGACAAATACAAAATTTGCAGTATTCTTAACTCAGTTTATTGTTTTTACTGTGGATACATAGGGAATAATGTCCTATAATGTTTGCTCCAACTCTTTTCTGTTGTCAATTTTAAATTAAACTGCACATAGAATCTATACAAATAGCTAAAATCTAAATCATTTCAAGCATCACTATCTCCTCTGAGTAGCAGAAGTTCCCTTTCTCAGGATGGCTCAACCTTTTGGAATTAAATTGTATAGGAGGCTTTTAAAGAAGTCATTTACTTAGCCTTAAATTTAAGAAGATCACATATCTAATGTCACAAGTTAATTACAGCAAACTGAAGACAATGATTATCATTTTAGATTTAATCTATTAAATACATTTAAACAATAAAATATTAAACATTTTAAAGCTACACATTGATAAAATAAAAAAATCATTGGTGAGCTATTATCCTTGAAAGTAGTCCACTTAATGAATGAATGAAAAAAAGAGAGTTGAAATTGAAAAGTATGATGAGAAGATATTAGCATCGGTGGTTGGAAATCATTGGTGGATTATGTGATTTAGAAGATGATAATGTTGAGGATATGATGAGGAAAGGTTCCTTCAAATGACTTGACATGTGAAGGCTATTAAAAAACGAGGAGCGAGAAAGATGTAGTTGAAAAGACTGCAGAATTGGACTATCAAAGAACTTAGTTAGAACCAGTTGGATATGTTGTTTTGCTGTTTATAAATGTGATAACCATTTATGGGATTCGTTCTTGTCCTTTAACTGTCACTTTCCTTAATGTTTCCTTTAAAAGGAAAATATCTTAGGCTTTTACCGGCAGTGAAATTAAACATGAATCTTTTTTATTAAATACATACGTCCTATAATATGTAATGGTAAAATATTTAGGCTTTGTTTGGATTGAACATATAATTGGATTGGAGTAGTAGAAATGAGTGGGTTTGAAAAAATAAAGAGGTGGAGGTGGGATTAAGAAAAATATGACAAAAAAATAAGAAGAAAGTTTATTAAAATTCGTGAATAATTTGATGGACTTATATATTATTATTAATTATTATTATTTTTACTAAAATATAAATTTATTTATATTATTATTATTATTATTATAAATTATAATACTTAATATTATTAATGTTATTATTATTATTAATGGAAACACATGTTATGTATATTTATATTTATTTTTTTATGATATTAAATATAATAAAATTATTATTATTATTATAATTATGAAATTAAATGTAAATAATTTTTAAAACTTTATTAAATTAGTTTTTATTTATTTTATAGATAGTTTTATACATAATAAAATGGTTAAATATAAAAAATATTAAATTCAAAAAAATATTAAATTTAAAGAATCGGTAAAATTGGTAAAACAATTATTTTAATTAATTTTATTTATTTAAACAATAATTTTGAAAAACAAAAAAAAATTGAAAATTCTAGGTATAGATTACTATTATTATTACATATGTATATACTTTTCCTAAGTTTTTTGCATACGAGAAAGGAATGTTTAAAAAAAATGAGTCTATTTTACCCCTTTTTTTCAATTTTATTTCAAACTCGTGCTCTTTAGTTTTCGTCGCTATAACAAATATATGTTTAATTACTAAAAAGGACAATCCATTGAATTATTTTTAGGATAAAGATGAGAATATTTGAGTTGATTTCTTTTATTTCTTATGATAATATTATTGGTAAGAACATTTATTAAAATTATTGATGATTATTTTTGAAAATGCTAAATGACCACATTTAACAGGTATGTCGTTCAACGTTTTTTCTTCTACCAGGATTAGTTAATTGATTATGGATTATGGATTATTTGTTTACTGGATTAAATTAAAAATATCAAATAATATAAGCCATTTAAATAATTTTATATGATCTGATAAATATATTATATACACTTATGACGTAAATGCGTTTATAACGAGTTGAGTTTTTATTTGGCGTCCAAAATTACGAGTTTTTACTTGTATCTGCATGTTATCAAACTCTTAGTCTATTAAATAGATTTATAATGAATATGTTTTGTGAAATTTTAGTTATTATAAAGGTAATATTTTTGCCAAATAAAAAAATTATATAAAGATTATGTTTTCACGTTCTCTTCTCCACCAATTTAGATAACGTTAACTCAAATCTTCCTGCACATTTTTTCAAATTAGATTTCAATTGTATATTAATTCAGATGAATATTTTATAATTTTATTAAACATTAAGAAAATTTAACGACAATGTCAAGTGTTTTTTTCACCCTTCTTTATTATCATTTTCTTGTCTTATCTGCCATTTATATAATATTTAATGATTGATATATATATATATATATATATATATATATATATATATATATATATATATATATATATATATATAGGTTTGCTAAATTCATATAACTTCTTAACGTATTAAATTTTAATTGAAAAAAATACTATCATATATTATAGACTTTAAATTTTAAAATTTATGATTTTTTTATTTTGAATTAAAAGTAAAATTTATTAAAATATTCTGATATTTAAAGAATGTCAATTATTTAAATATTCTTAATCTTAAAACTTAAAATCCAAAATATTTAAGAGAATTTTTGTCAATTAAAATTTGATACAGGTTAACTAAGCAAATTTTCTTTATATATATATATATATATATATATATATATATATATATATATATATATATATATATATATATATATATATATATATATATATATTATACAATGTTACTCAAAACTCAAATCAAACTATTATTTTGAAATAAATAATAATAACAATAATAGTAAATATTATAATGTAATAAAATATTTTTATGATAATTTGTTAAATCTATTAAATGGATGTTTAGAAACTTTTTTATTTGAGTTTTTTTCTTTTTATGAAAATTTCAATAACATTACAAAAAGAATAGATATTGCTGATAATCAAATTCTATCGAAATGTGAAAAATTTGTTAATAATGATTTTTTTTTACAAATTGAAACCATTAATAAAAGTGTAGTCAGTAATATTTATTGACAAAAAATTATATTTGTCTATTGAAGAAAAAAATCTGTGAATACATTTTATTGATATATATTATGATTTGGTTTATCTTTTTTTTTCTTTTTTATTTTAAGTTTTTCATTTTTTATTTGTCCTCCTTCACCTTCTTCGCACGAGTATCATACACCAAAGGTGAAAATGTATCCCATTTCGTCCTCAATCTCTAGTGGAGAAAACATCTCTTCCGAGCATTATGTAAAGAACTCATAATCTCAAATTTGGCTTATCTATTTTTATATTTGACTGATTCGTTTTTGTTCGCACTAAATCTATGTGTGGGTACACTGGTTGATGTTTTTTTTTCATCAATGGATTCACATTTCATGGTAAAGCGATGAAGTGATGGTGCAAGAGAAGATGAAGATCCAGTGGAGATGGTATTATGCATGGTGGTTGCACGATTAGGGCTTGCTGCACGATGTGCTTCCACTGTTGCGAGGTGGACTTGCAATTTGAAACATGGTTTGCACAAGGGGTTAGTGGTTTGATGGCAGTGTCACAATTTGGTTTACTACCGGTGACGACTCCAGTGATATATCTGTATTGTTGATATAGGATTTTTCAAAGTTAAATTATTAGAGGAAAGATGATGAGATGATGTGGACAAAAATTTTGTTTTTTTTACGAATTTACCGACGAACAAATTTATTGATAATAAACATTTTAAATTATTATTTATTTAAAATTATCAAAGAATTTTATCAAAAAAAAAAAAATCGTAAAAGAGTAACTGACAATTACTCTATGCTTTGAAACTAGGTTTTTTATTTTCTGCAACATAACATTTCTAGAAAAGTTTGCAGAACTAGTTAACAAAATGTGAGATTCTGTACCCTGTGTAAGTAAGTTTTTTATTGCACTAAAACTAACTTTTGGAGTTTGAAACTAGGTTTCATCCACATTGTATATTGTTAAGATCATTTTCTTTTAATCTAGTTATTTAATATTATTATTATTTTTTATATATACTAGCAAAGATATACGCGTTACATTTGTTCATATTTTTATAATAATAAAAAAATAAAAAAATAATATTATTATTACTATTATTATTGTTATATTATAATTATAAATTTAAAATATTTTTTGTAATTTTATTGTAAATGATTGTTATTTATTTTGTACGTATGTTATAATTAAAATAAGTTTTAAAAATGATCAAATAAAAAATCAATTAAATATAAAAGAACGATCACTTAAAAAAGTAAAAAATAATTATTTTAATTTTAAAAAATATTTAAAGGATAAATTTGAAAAACAAACGTAGATAAAAAAGAAAAATATTATATATATATAAATATAAATATATAGGTATAGAAGGCATAGATATTATATATCCTTCGAGCTCAAAATGAAATTTTATAAAAGAAGAAAAAGAAAGGTGAAGCATACATAGTAGAAATGAGAGTGGCATTCCTGCATTAGTGTATTTTAAATTAAACTACTTCACTTTCAACAAGATATGAGGTAAGTCTTTATGAATCTAAGAAATAAATCGAGAAGGAAGACCGAGGACTAATGTGGAGAGATGTATGAAAACATTAATCATAATAATAATAAGCAAGTATCTCTAGAAAAATAAGTGAGAAGCCGTAGAAAGAAAAAGTGAACAACTAAATTTATAGCGATATTGTTGGTCTAGGGCATACAAAAATCAGAAGGAAGTGAGGATAGACACTGAATAAATCGACAAGCCTATCATGCCCTTCATATCGATATATGTATATATATATACATACACAATATACAATGAATGGCAGCTTATTACTGACATACAGTCTTGGAATGTGAAAGATGATCCAAGGAATTTCTATAATGTGGCTACTATACAGTATTGGGGTTCATCTAAACCTAAGTAAGAATGGATATATAGCAAGATTGTTTTGGTTAATGGGGACAGGACATGGATTTGTTGATGGGTGAGTTTGAGTTCAAGGTTTGGTGAGACCGGGAGTGAAAGGAATGCCAGTAGCAGGGAGCCAGGCGTTTGCCTGGAGCCATTGGTCAGCGGTGTATTTGTTAGCATCGGCCTTGCTAAGGACCCCGCGACTCCATTTCACCCTAGCTTTCAGATCGGCACCGGCCCCAGTGTTCTCGTACTCAGCAAAGAAACACGTGTCCAGGTTCAGGTTCCCATTCCAGGGAAGATACCCATCTGGCTGAATCACATCGGTGATCGTGTTTTCTAGGAAGATTGCCCTCGAATATGCCTTCCACGGCCTCGCCAAGTACGTCTTAAACGACGTCTTTACCTTCTCCAGTTCCGGCTCCGCGATGATATCGCAGTTTTGCAGCACCGCTCCCGTCGGCATGTTCTTTTGGTCCGTCCCGTCCGCCACGATAATGTTCTGCTGATTCGGATCTGGCTTCCGCACAACGATCTTCGAGTTCTGGATCAGGGTGGTGCCGTAGCCGAAAATGAAATCCACCGTGCCAGAGATTTCGCAGTTGCGGTAGAACTGACGATGAGCGTGGGTGTACAACGTGTCCTGGTAACCGTGCATGGCGCAGTCGAAGAAGGCCGACCTATCGCCTTGAACGCGCAATGCCACTGCTTGGTGTTTCGCCGCGCCGGCAGAGTTCACAAATGCAATAGACTTTGCCATGAAATCTTCTGCAACCGTCGCTGCAAACGGTCATCACATATTAATATACTGTTTTCACGTGTTGTTTCATACCTAGCCAGAATCAGATTTCATTGAACTGAAAATAAAAGAATAACTCACAGAAGGTAGCAGTTCTAATTGTCTTATAACCATCAACCACGTTTTTATTGCCGGTGATAATTGTCTTTGTGGGGCCATCGCCGTATAGCAGAATTCTATTCTTCTTTTTGTCAACTTTGATGTATTCATCATAGGTACCGGCCTTGACGTAGATAATGAATCTGCCCTGATGATTTTTGGGGTAGGAGTTAATGGCCTCCTCAACGGTCTTATAATCGCCACTACCATCCTTGGCAACAACCGCGTTAGGTTTAACGGAAGCTGTGTCCGCCAAGAGCTTCCGATCCGGCATGGACAACCACGATGGATATCCCTCTTGGTCCACATCGAGAAGACGACGAGACGAAGTCTTGGCAGTCAGATCTAAATTGAAGCCCGAGAGTACTTCCGCGAAGCCGGACACAACGTCAAGAGCTAACCCCGTTAACTTCCCAATTCCGTCCAAACTTTCGGTTTTCAACTTGGATTGCACCTCCTTCTCCCCGTCCGTGTCGAACCCGTCCAGGCACGATTCCTTGTATGCAACGACGGCGCCAATCCAGTTTTTGAGGTCCGCAGCGCGGTCGTTGATGTTGTTAATGTTGTTCTCTTTGACTAGAATCTCAGACGCTTGTAACTCGTCGATGGCGAATTCCAACAGGTCCTTGCAATCATCAAGGGCCATCTTGACGGTTGAATTTCCCTTGCTGTTTTCGACCTTTAGAGTATCGCTTAGGTTGAAGCCTTTGATGACGTCGTCCATGGCTTTTTTCACCACGGTTTGGACGTATGCGGTTGGGTCTGAGGTGTTGACGGAGCTGAAAGTGTCAGAGCAGAACTTCTTATCGTCAGTGTTTTGGCACACGGCTTGCACGGCTTTCGTGTGGGTGGTCACCTTTCCGGTGGTGTCGCCTGAGGTGGCGGGTTCGTCGTTGTTGCCGGTGGAGACAAAAGCGACAACGCCTAGGGCAACGCCTACTACGAGAATGAGAGAAACAGCAGAGACCATTGTCGCGTTCTTTTCCATTTTCTTTTTTTTTTTTTATTCTTAAAGTTTAATAAGTATGAGCGATAAGAAAGAGAAAAAGGTTCTCTTCTTCCCTGCTGTTTACGGGGATGGTTCTATGAGCATTGGTGATTATTGCAGAATCATTTTTATAGAAGTTTGGTTTCCTAAAGATGGATGGTACTTCTGAGATTTTGTTTTTAGAAACTTTGAACATTTCTCTCAAACTATTCATGGCTTCTGTGGACTTTGCTATCAATAGACGACTTCCCATTGCCTTTAGTCTCTTACGCCAACATCTATTACTATCCATCTAATTTCGCTGACTCTACTTTCAACGTTTCAACATTTTAATTATGTCTATCCTTTTTCATTGTTAATTATACGTATCATTGTCAATCATGCATATCCTTTTTTAGTAAAATATAAATTTATTTATATTATTATTATTATTATAAATTATAATACTTAATATTATAATTATGAAATTTAATATAAATATATTTTATATGTAAATAGTTTTTATTTATTTTATAGGTAATCTTATAAATAATAAAATGGTTAAGTTTAAAAAAAGTTAAAATAAAATAAAAAATTAAATTTAAAAAATGGTAAAATTGATATAATAATTATTTTAATTAAAAAAATTATTTAAAGAATAAATTTGAAAAATAAACAAGAACACTAAAACTAAAAATTTAAATATAGATTATCATTATTATTATTATTATTATTATTACATTATGTATAGACTTTTTCCTAAATTTCTTTGCATATGAGAAAGGACAAATATATGTTAAATTACTAAAAAAGACAATCCATTGAATTATCTTTAGGGTAAAGTTGAGAATTTTTTTGAGTATTTTTTTTTTCTTATAATCATATTATTGGTAAGAATATTTATTAAAATTATTGATGATTATTTTTGAAAATGCTAACTGATCACATTTAACAGGTCTCTCGTTCAACGTTTTTTCTTCTACCAGGTTTAGTTAATTGATTATGGATTATGGATTATTTGTTTACTGGATTAAATTAAAAATATCAAATAATATAAATCATTTAAATAGTTTTATATGATCTGATAAATATATTATATACACTTATGAGGTAAATGTGTTTATAATGAGTTCAACTTTTATTTGGTGTCCAAATTAGGACTTTTACTTGTATCTGCATGTTGTCAAACTCTTGGTCTATTAAATAGATTTATAATGAATATGTTCAGTGAAATCTTAGTTATTATAAAGATAATATTTTTTCCAAATAAAAAATTATATAAAGAGTTTGTTTTCACATTCTCTTTCCACCAATTTAGATCATGATTTGCTAACTCAAATCTTCCTGCACAAATTTTCAAATTAGATTTCAATTATATATTAATTCTGATGAATATATTATAATTTTATTAAACTTTAAGAAAATTAATGACAGTGTCATTCCTATTTTTCACCCTTCTTTATTATTATTATTTCCTTCTCTTCTCTAACATTTATATAATATTTAAAGACATTTATATCACTTACAATGTTACTCAAAATTCAAATTGTAATATTTCAATTTTAAAAGATAATTGATAAAATATAAATATAAGAAATTATAAAATTGATAAAATAAAATAAATTTATTTCAAACTTATAGATATAATATTAATAAAGTTATCTAAGAAATTAATCATGATAGTAAATATATTTAAAGATAATCATTCTACAAGAAAAATTGATATTATCCATAACTAAAATACGAAAATTCGTCAATTAATCGATATTACTGACAATTTACTAATGACAAAAAATCCTTAGGTTCCTCGCCCTCCTTCATATTCTTCCTTTACTTTTTCAATTTCGTCTTCATTTTTTCATCAATTCAATACTCATGGTCTCAATAAATGCCCAATAAAACAAAATCAACTTCTCCATTCTACTTTAGCATTATTATCAATTTCTTCTAATTACAACACACTTAATACCCACTCACACAACAAACCATTGTATAAACATAGAAAAAGAAAAATTTGCACTGATTATGACGAACTTGAAGGTGTGATAGTAAGTGACTTGGTATGACAATGACAGAGAAGAAGGAGAGAACGAAACCCTCACATAATGTAGAACGAAGAAATCCCTTGTAATGGTCTGTGGTGCTCTGAAGAGGGAGATCAAAACCTTTTGCGGTGGTCTATGATGGTTGTGAAGAAGGAGATCGAAGAAACCCCTTGCGGTGATCTGTGGTGGCTGTGAAGAAGGAAATCGAAGAAACCCCTTGCGGTAGTTTGTGGTGACTGTGAAGAAGGAGATGTAAGAAACCTCTTTTGGTGGCGTTGCAACAAGAAGAAATCCCTTGTTGTGAAGAAAGAGATCAAAGAAAGAAGCAATTACATTTCTACACTCCAATTTGTATAAAAAATTTACCGCTCCTTTTATTGACGAATCCATCGATAATAAATATTTTAAATTATCGACAAATTTTATCGATCAATTCTAAGATTTTTAATTATCAATGGATTTTACGAACAAAAAGTTCGTCGGTAAATGAAATAAGTATTACCGATGGATTTACTTACGAAAAAATCTGTCGATAGTAAATTTGTCAATAATTAAAATGGAATAGTTTGTACCTCAAGATACATACTAGTGAAAGACACATTCCACATGACTCCCTCCTTAAAAATCACTACTTCGTCATCCCTCATATTCACAACAATATTATCATTAACTAAAGCACCATAGTACTCATAAACATACTTAAAAGTACATTGCAAATTCTATCTCAAAACATACATGAAATAAGAAATTTCAAACATACACATTGATGCTTAGAAGTGGCACCCAACACTAGGTTTCTTGCATAAGGTGGTGCTCAACAGCAGTCCTGACGCTCAATGTCAAAACTTTTACAAAAGGTGGTGCTGAACAATAGTCATGACGCTCAACGTTATTTTTATCACAAAAAGTCACACTCAATGGCACCCTCATACCGCTTGGCGTCCAGGAACAAAACAACTCCATATTTGTAGTGAAGGATGGCGCTTAGCGGTGCCTTGCTACCACTCAACGTCAAAGCATTTACATTTTACGATGCTCAACATTTTGGAGCTAAAATGTTTCCATACCTACACAATGAACTTACATTCATCATTTGGGAGCTAAAATATTTCCAGGTTTACACAATTAACTAACACTCAGCGTCAACCTACCATTGCTTAGTGTTGTATCATAAAACAACATATGAAAACTTTGTGATTTAGGAAATTTGAACCTGCTGAAATGATCAAATTGGTATTTCCTTTTTAGTACTTTGGTCAAAAATAATTTTTAATGTCAGAGCACATACCAATTGACTTAATTGACCATATCTTAAGTTCTCTGATCAACGCAACTCAACTAAGACAATTCAACAATACAAACATCCAATAGATCAATTTCATCATACCATTCAATTATGCAATTACAAGTTTCAAGATATCTATAACACTATAACAATGCAATTAGCTCCCTTTACTTGAGAGACAAACAAACTTGCTCAAAAGAAACTCAAACCCCTTTCAAGCTTGCAAGATGTCTTATCTACACTTAGGAACAACACAAACACGATTAGGGCACGCCATTAAAACTACTAATCAATAAAGACTCGTCTAGATGACTTAAAAGATACATGTAAGTGAAAGAAGGCTCACATACAACATATAACAAAGAAAGACGAAGAAAAAAAGTTGAAACTCAACTTACCCGAATGGAGAAACTCTTCAGTTTAAATTGAAAAGCTCACTATAAGGATCAATCATACGGTCTCGATTCTTCAATGATACAAACAAGGAGGAAGAACTCCTAGAGAAAAACGAGAGAATTTTAGAAAAAAGGTGTCTATAAAAATTATGTGATTTAAAATAATGAAACTCATTCATAACAAAACTATTTGTCTTAAAATCTTTTAATATTAAAATAATGGAGTCTCATTATTTTTAAACTAAACCTTATCACTTCTAAAATGTCATTTTATAAGTCTTTACATCATTCAAATCAAACTAGTATTTTCAAATAAATAATAATAAAAATAATAGTAAATATTATAATTTTACACAATATTTTTGTAATAATTAACGATGAAAAAGTATTAAAATTACATTCATATAAATAATTTCATTCAATTTATTTATTTTTTATCATTTTATTTATCTATACTTATATCTATGACTAAATTGTTAATATTTTATTTATTTTTAATTATATTCATATATGCAAAAGTAGTGCAAAATATTTTTATAACAATTAACGGTGGAAAAAGTATTTATAATTTGATTCATATGGATAATTTTATTAGAGTTATTTATTTACTTTTATTTTTTTATCATTTTATATATCTATACCTATATCTATAACTAAATTGTTAATATATTTTATTTATTTTTGTTACACTGTAATATATGCAAAAGTAGTGCCAAAAATTTACAGTTTATCTTTTACAATTAAAATATAAATTCAATCCAACAAATATTCGCTTGATTATAATGTTGTTTAAATATCAAATAAGTCCCTAAAATAATTTTTAAATAATAAAAGTTACATTTAACATTTGAAAGACTTCTTTTATATTCATGATAAACTTATTTAAAATTATAAGTATGTTTTTGATAAGTTTTTTCATAAATATCTATAGGAAAATAATTTTTTCATTGGTTAAAATTAGTTTAGAACAAATTACGTAGAACTCGTTGATTTTTTTTTTGTATGTATATGTTTAATTAAGGAAGTTGACAGTTGTACCACAAGAAAGAAAGTTGTCGGTGTAAGAAGAAAATTCCAGCGGTGTGAACAAATTTAGCCTATTGGACTATCTGAACTGTTAAGCCAGGTCCAGGACAATCTAAAATTTTGAACTTTATAATTTGTCTCGTAATTAAATAAATACAAAATATGATGTATTAAAGGTGGAAAATATTCATAATAAAAAAATGATATTATACATTTTTTTTGGTTTGAGGCTCCTTTTTATTGTTTCTTAAATAAAAGAATGTTTGGTGAACTTTATTGTTAAAAGGAGAAAAAAAAAATCTAAATAATATCATAGCAAAACAACCTAATAAGATGTTTAATAAGAGAAGTGAAAGCAGATAAAGAAAAAAGTAACATACATTGATATTTCCTCCCTTTGAAAACAAAGGAAACAAAAGCTAACTTTAAGAAATAAAATTTTAGTTTCTTCCTTCATTTGCTATTTATTAATATACACAAAAGATAAATTACTATTTTTTTTATATCTTGGTACAATATATTTATCGATTTTGTCCATCACTAATTTCCTTGGATTAAGTAAGGTATTTGAAAAAAATATTACATTTGATTGTTCATTCTCCTTCACTATCTTAAAACTATTCTCAAATTACCTGTCACCAGAGCAAGTCTATCGATAAGGCTATATAATAATACTACACAGCTTCATCAACACCGTCATTATCACTCCAATCATTGTGATCATAATCAAGAAATATTTTATTAGGTTCTGGCCCTTGCCTTCTTCTATGAATTATGAACAGTATAGAGATGTATATAAATATACTTTGTTCCTCACTCAATTATATGAGTGCAAAGAATTTAAAACTGAAGAAACTTGTTTAACTGGGACATTAATATTTTACAAGGATCAAACTCGAGATTTCATAGTCAGCACCCCATTATCCCCTTCAGGATTTTTGTTCTGTTCCTGTGCACTGATGATTGTAGGGTCCCATCAACTAGACCCAATTATTTGTTTCACATGCATGGAGATTCAAAATGTACCATCACTAACTCCCCAAATTAAATAAATAATAAGTTTCAAGATATTTAATGATCCAAAAGACTATTGTATTAGTTGTGTGCACATGGACAATCAAGGGCTGCAAGTGTTTATTGTCCTAAAGCATGAATAAGCAAATCCTAATATCTGAAAGATATTCCATTTTCGCTATAATAGAGACATATCTGATTAATAAGATGCCTGAATCTTTTCTTCCTGTTGGCAAGATAACTTGTAAAATTTAGCCCTTTTGACAGGTAATTGGAGGAAAAATGATAAGCTGAAAGGGAAACCAAATCACTGTCATGCATGGATGCTTCAAAACTATTTGACTTGAGCTTCTTTGTTGATGCAAGTTGCCAATAGGAAAGAGTAACCGACAATAACTTTCTTCTTTGAAACTAGTTTTTTTGTTTTCTGCAACAGAAAATTTCTAGAAATGTTTGCAGAACTATATACATTTATCTCTTTTAACAAAATGACTCGTGAGATTCTGAACCCTGTGTAAGTGTAAGTCTTTTATTGCACTAAACTAACTCTTTGGAGTTTAGAAGTACAAAAGCTAACTTTTAATAAGACCATTTTACTTCTATAAAACGTGTCAGTAAAATGATGTCAAACAACCATTTTCCATATATAATATAAGCTCTATTTCAATGTTTCTATGACTTTTCCCATGTACTTGGTTAGATAGTTACTGGTTTCCCACTAGTTCATATCCTGAACTTTTGTTAATTGTTTTATTCAGTGAAAAGTTTATGCTTCAAAAGGTTTGGTGTAGCCACTCAATTATGAATGGATATGTTGGAGGAGCATTCGTCAAAACCGTTTCAGTAATTGGAAAAGAATGAAAGGAAAAAATAAAACTTGTTTCAATGGTGGGGGAATGGTTCTCGAGAACAAGTTCTACTTGAATGATGCTTGCTTTCTTTCTTTTCTTTTTCGTTTTCATGTTGTTTTCTCTCTGTCATTTCTGTCATGTCTTGTGTGAGAACACGCCATATTTTTTTCTCTTGCTACTTTCACTTTCAGCAACAGTATATGTAGATGCCCACTGAGGGACCAATTATCTGGTGTGAAGCTTTTAGAGGAATTGGCCCACGCTAAGGACATTCACGCAAAATCCTTTTGTTTCTAATGGGTACACTTCGTGGCACTTCCCAATACACCACAATAAAATAAATGTTCTCTTCTCTAACACTGAATTATGAGTTCATTTCATTTTCTTTCCCGTGTTTTTCATTCTTCACCTTGTCCGTACCAAATAGTTAACCGAAGAAAGCTGTTAAATATGTTCTTTTTGTGGCCTTAGAGTTTCTGAAATAGTCGGTGCGTGGCAGAAATTGCTGTGGTTTTTTGCCTCATTGTGGCTATAGTGCTTACAACTGTTGAGTTAGTAATCAAATGTATCTGTGTCTGTGTGGTGTGTGGTGTGTACAACTCGATGACCCTTTTGAAAGAGGTAAATCAGAGGAAGACAAGTATTGCATACTTTCTTGTCTTGAGTGATTGAGAGGGGAAGGGAAGTGTGCTCAGGTCCTTCAAAAAGTGAAAACAATCTCTATCTGTAGGAGACAGTGACAGACACCCATTTAAGAAATAGGGTCAGTGAGAGAAAAAGAAAAGAAGGAAGTTCAATGGATTCTCAGTTAGAGAAGGATCAAGAAAAAAAAAAAACTGACTGTAAAAAGAGACAGAACAAATCCCGAACATCTCAAAAGATATTAGGATTTGAAACTATTGAGTCACACGCAGCCTCCATGAAGTAATGCAATGTCAACTGTGCAAGTCTTGGTACAAAATAATAAGAATTTGTATACACAAAAATAACTCACAAGCTACATGTACATTGTAAGGAACGGCTTAAGAATTTTATAGGAGAGAAGCATTGAATTGGAACAAGCCTTATTTCAGCAGTGGTGCCTCTACGTTTGTGTAACAAAATGGTGGGAATATATAAGAAGCTGGAATTAATCACAAATTTTTTTACAGCACACACCTGTGGTCAGAACTCACGAGAAAATTCTGACCTGGTTCACATTGGAAATTAAGTCGGCAACATCTTTGTCTCTTTCGTTGAGTTGAAGTTTCCACATATCACGTACAGGTTAAAGGGTTTGTCCAAAAGTCACTGAAAATCTCTGCAGATTCTTACTATATATATCGGAAAGTTGAAAAGCTGGTGGCGGATGGTGCCAACTAGTACATGACTCGTCTGTTATGAATCCTGTTTCTGGTTTGACCTCACTGTAGATAGATTGAGAGGTTTGGATTTGATTCTCCGGTGTGTTTCCCAGAATAAATGGGGTGTTAAGATACTCGGACCATTTTAGATCCTCTTGTTCTGTCTGAAGGGGCACTTGAGCATCTTTGTTAATGTTAACCTTTGCAGACTCAGCCACCCCCCACGTGTTTTCAAGGAAGTCTGTGCTGCTTTGAAACTGCATACTGGCATTGCTTTTGTTTGTGTTGTTGGATTCCCAGTTTTGAACCGCATCAGAGGATATGGAAGGGTTGTCGTTAGATTGGAGCTTCACGTGTGTTGGGAAAATCGAATGCAGCATAGAGGAGGATATGGTGGAATTGTTAAGGTCTGAAGAGGTGGAGGGTGGAACGAAGGAAAGAGATGCGTTGGGGTTTGCAGAGAGGCCCATGTTTGTTGTTCCATAGTTGAAGTGATGGAAGGAGAAGTATGGTCCTACCACATCAGAGGGCCTGCAACTGTTGTCATGGCAGGTAGCACCAAACCTATCTAGGAATAGTTCCTGGGTTGAACTGGTGGAAACTTCAAGAGGGTATCTCTCTGAAGAAGGCAAGGCTTTTGCTGGGTGATCAACCAAACTCACTTCATTGGATCCCAATGAGGCTTTCTGATTGGTTTTGTCGGTTGAGGGTAGCATGTCCTTGTCCTTCTCAACCTCAGAGAGTGGTTTGTGGGTGTTTGGGTCAATGCTTCTTTGCCTCAGCTTCTTCTTCAGGCACGAGTTCCATAAGTTTTTAATCTCATTGTCAGTTCTTCCCGGTAACTGTGCTGCAATCTGAGACCACCTGATAAAGCAGTCACCGAGCAAACCACATGAGAAACAGTAAAACATACATATACAAGAACAAAAGTCAAAAGTAATAACTATACGTTAAAAAAGAAAGAGAAAAAAAAGGCCCTGTGAGATATTTAACTATATACTAAACTACCTGTTTCCAAGGACTGCATGGAGTTCAATGATCATGTTCTCCTCCTCCTGCGAGAATGCTCCTCTCTTCAAATCAGGCCTCAGGTAATTTATCCACCTCAACCTACAACTCTTCCCACACCTCTGCAGACCTGGCATGCAGAATTAAGATTAGAATGACTCTCTTGTCTACTGTCTCTAGTCATTCATTGTGCACACTACATCAACGAAGTGTTGAAATTTGAGAGCAAACAAACGATATAGTACTATATATGTATATATGTAGATATACCAGCAAGTTTGGGGACTGAACTCCAACATCCATGACCATGTTTGGTGATGTAATCCAGAAGCTTCTCATCTTCCTCAGGAGACCAAAGGCCTTTCCGTAACTTGTGTTTGTAGCAACAAGAGTGTCTTCCCATGTGTACGTGAGTGAGGAAGTGTTGAATCCAGCAATGGTTTTTGTGGAAACGTACGTGGAGGAAGAATGAATGGCTAGGAAAGTAAAGGGTGTTTTGGTGGGGTGAGGGGAAGAGTTATGAAGGTTTGAGTTAAAAAGGGTTATTATTATGGTGAGACAAGGAAAGTGAGAAAATAAAATGGCAGCATGACAGGGAATCAAATAAATAGGAGGAGCCTTTGAGAGGAGAAAGTTGTACCAAGAGCTGATTGGACACTGCCAAACCATTTTCCTTTTTTTAATTCATTTCTGACTTTCCTCAACTGGGCACCTCACACCACCCTTCTTCACGGGACAATCTTTGGCCCCACCATCTGGGTCATCATGTTTCGACGGTCTTCATTCTTCCACGCTTTCTATCCACTGATGTATGTATACGACAACAGAGTAACACACATCATAATTATTACTAAGTTTCGTTTTTACCTATGTATGTATGTATGTATATGTCCCATTGGCATTTTCTCAAGAGATCTCAAAATTTTAACACACAAAAGTTCTGATCTTCATGTGACTGTATGTACCAACTTTTGGTAATTGCCATATGCTACGAAGCTAGCTAAGAGGGTTCTTACTTTTCACCGACCTAGGTGGTTATGGACCATGCTGCTTAGAGCTGGGAGTTCCAAATTGTATAGTCTGGTGTGTTTGAAACTTCTCAAGTGTGACGAAACGTCACCATTCTCACATGATATCAAGAAAAGAGAGTGATAAATAAATGAAAAGTATGTAAGGAAATTGAAGGAGTGTGTCTGCCAGGCTAAATCTAGTCCAAGAATAGAAACATAAAGTATAAATTAAGCACATGATTTGAGAAGGGAAAAATTCTAGTAGACAAGTAATTCCTGAGAGTAGCAAACAATATACACTGCATTAAATTGATGATAACAGAAGCTTCTCTAGGTTCTTTTGTTGCCCTTTGGTAATTACACTAAAAAAATTGAAAACTCTATGGCTCTTTCCTTTTCTTGACTAACTTTTTTTCTGGCAGCCAGGTACCCTATGCAGAAAAAACTGGCCTTCTTATCCTCCTTTGGTTTTTTGGGATGGTTTTTCAAAACCATGATCGTTTGGACAAGTTTCATCATTTGGGAACAAATGCAAAATTGCTTTTGACATCTGTCCGGGTTAAGGTCATTTTTCCTCCCTTAGAAATTGCTGGAACTTCAACTAACCATCCTAATGATTCATCTTTTTTGCAATTTGAAAATTACGTACGTTGTGAATTAATTGTGGTTTTCTTGAATGTCAATTTTCTGACTTCATACGACTTCTGTGTTTGTGTGGTAAGATACTAAAACCGTTGTTTTTTTAGGTAGGATACTAAAACCAAAGTTAATAATAGAAATAAACAACTGTACTTCCACATTCAAATGCGACAATCACAATAATGCAATTGTCCCTATTCATCGTAGTTTGCATCTCTGCCTCTCTGCCTCTCATGTAAATATATATATATAAGAAAGCAGACAATTTTCTATGATCAAATATTCACTAACTGCACCAAATCTTTGGATGAATGAAACTTTTGTTACTACGTTCAGTTTTTAGTTCTTCAAAACAAATTTATATTAGATCATATCAGTACTGTCAAAATTTGTACCATTAAGTCCATTTAGTAAGTTAATATATTTTTATAAACTTCACGCTGTATATATGTAGATTCTGTCTTTTATAAAATATAGTAAAAATTAGCCGAATATTATAGTATATAACTTTTTATTTCAAATAATAATTTTGTACTTCAAATCTCTTAGTTTATTAAGTAGTAATTTTGTTTACATATACAATACTGTTGGAGTTTAACAATCAATTTTTAGTTGCGTTGAATTATTATGAGTATAATTATAATTACTCTTTTAAATTAAGTAAATATGTTTCAATAATATGGAACATTTTTTAAGTACGAGTCCATACAATTTTTTAATTTTTAATTGTCATCACGAATTATTAAATTCAGTAAAATATGTATGTATGGAGTCAAGGTTAAAATTGATTTATATATATCCTCCTCATTTAATCACTAGGATATATTGTATAAAAAAATTGTGACCAAACCACTAAATTTCAAAATTGACAATAATCATAGAAGGTAGTATAATTAATTCTAATGATACTAAACAAAAAAAAAATTATGTTGGTGAGCACAAAAAAGGTTAAAAATATTTTTTTAATATATCTTATACCTGGAGCCAATCCAATTCATTATAAGTACAACCTAACTAAATTGTGTGACAATAAAGTTTAGTTGATAAGTCATGTTAATAAATATGACACAATTGATTTTTTCAAGTTAACTTCAAACACTGACAATTAGATTGGTTCATAAATGGTTGCTTATTTTAATAAACTAATCTTATACGTTAAATATTTATTTCGAATTATTACTACCTAACAACACATACCATTTTAAAATAATAAAGTGAAAACACAAATTGTTCTATAATTATGTTTTATGTATTTGAACACTCCAACTTAATAATTTAACATGGTTGATTACGAGCTTTTATATGTTTAATATTTCTTTTAATTTTAGGATATAATTGAGATGTTACCGCAGTTTTTATTTTTCTATTGGTTAAAAAAGTTATTTGATCTTATTAATAGTATTGGTAAATAAAATTTGTTTAGTAACTGATAGAGTTTATGAAATGTTTCTTTAAGTAATATGTTTTTTAAATGACTAGTTTATACATTTCATATTTCTTTTTTTCCCTAAAATGTTTAGTCATTTTAATCCTTCTTGTTTTTAACTCTTTTATTACATAAAATATTGATAATGATAGAAAATATGATTTTTTTTTATTTTCTATATATACTTTATTAAGTTTTTTAGAAAAATAATCGTAGAACAAGTATTAATATATTTCAACTGGGATTAATAAAAAAAAATGTTTGTACATATATTGCTACTACAAGAAAAATATTATTGAGAGATAAAATCAATCAATAATAGTAATACCATGCTAATAAAATCTAATGGTACATTTGTTGGTAAATTTTTTCGATGATTATGAGAAATCCATTGGTAATACTGACAATCATGTATCTAATGGTAAAATCTACCAATAATTACTAAAGATCACATTTCGTTGGTAAATTATCTATTAACAGTGATGGATGGCGATTTGTGGTTTTTTTCTTCCTCTTCCGTCATCATATTTACATTTTCTTTCTGATCTTTCTTTTCATCCATCTTTAATAGATTTAATAACATATTTTTATTGAACTTGGTAAAAATTTTGTTACTCATTTTATTGATAGATTTTACCATAAAATATTAAAGCCCAAAACAAATTGTAAAAACCTAGAAAAAAACATTTTAGAAGTGATAGTGATTTAAAAATAGTGAGATTCAGTTATTTTAATGTTAAAAGGTTTTAATATAAGTAATTTTGTTATAAACGAGTTTCTTTATTTTAAGACACATTATCTCTCTAAAAACCATTTTTTTAGAAATCTCACTTTTCTTTAAGGACTCTTTATTTTTGCTCGTCTTATTGAAGAATCGAGACCATAAGATTGATCATTACAACGAGCTCTTCAATTTGGACCGATCAGTTTCTTTGTTCATGTAGGTTGAGTTTTAATCCTTTTTATTGGTTTTTTTTTCTATTATTTGATGCATGTGAATCTTCTTCCACTTGCATGCATCTTTTTAGTTATCTATATGAATATTTGTTGATTATTTTTATAATTATATGATCTTACAGTCTATAATTTTATAAAGGAACAATTTTTTATTATATTTTGTATCTTTTTTCATATTTTAGATAGTTATACTAATTTTATAAAAATAATTAAAATTTTAAAAAATGGTTAAATTAAAAACAAGTCACTTATAAAAAAATACAAAATAGTTTTCTTTTTTTAATTTCATATATATATATATATATATATATATATATATATATATTAGATAGTTATTCTAATTTTAAAAAAATTCACTTAAAAGATAAAATTTGTAAATTCGATTTCAAATAAATGTTACTTAAAGGGTAAAATAGAAAATAAATCGTGGATACCAAAAGAGAGAATTCCTTTATATATTAGTATAGATGTTATTTTACTTTATTAAAATCTAATTATAAAAATTATAAGATATAATAAGAGATTAACACTAAATTATGATATAAAAAAATATAATCATTGAAAGTAAAAAAAAAATCCACTATGGATAAAATAATACCATAATTTAAAATTAATTAAAAAGTAAAGTTAAAAAAATACTCTTAAATTATATTTTTATCGTAAAATTATATCAAATTTTATTTAAACATTTTTATTTGTTACTTTATATTTATTACTTAATTTAAAAAGATAAATAAAAATTACAGTTTAATAACTTGTACAAGCTGATGTATATTCTAGTACTTGGGTATCAAGTCAATTTTTCAAAAAGAAAAATAATGTATATCAATATGACCAAATTTTTTATACAGATTTAACCTATTTCACTCGTTATAGCAATGCATCAGTTTCTTAAACTAAACTATATTTGATATTTTTTACTTTCGGTTATTAAATTTTGTAAGTTTTAAAGTTAATCTTTGAGTTATTTTTGCGAAACATGAAGTCATATGACGCAGTGATTTGAACAGTAGGATGCAGAATGTTAGAGAGAAAGATGATGATAGAAGAAGAGGGCGGTGTGATTGGTAAACACAAAAGAATGGCAGACCAAGAATCGAATAAAAATTTTAAAGACAAAGTAAAAGGTTATATTGTGTTTGGAAAGAAAAGATTCAACGGTTTTCGTTAATAGTACCATTTCCCCCCTCTACGGACAAATCACAAAAGCATCTGTCATTCCAGACAACCTTTCTCACTTTAATCTCACAGAGTCAATCTTCAATCAACGTGCCTCTTTTTTTACAATCACGTTCGTGTCACCATAAATTTATTTAAGAGATTTTTCCTTTTTCATTCTAGAAAAATATAATTAAATTATAGTTTAAATGAAAGTAAATTTCCCTTTCATAATACTTATCATATTAACCATACTTAAAAATTGCAAGCTCAACATCCCGAATTAAGATATAATAGTGTTTTAATTAGCTTTTTTATTTTTTCAAACTACGGGTGCTTTTGTCTTTAGATAGGAAAAATAAATCAAATGATTGGACTTTCAAACACAAATGTATACCTGGAAGTGAATTTCTTTTGTCTTTAGATAATAAGACTAATCAAATAATTGGACTTTTAAACACAAATACATAACTGGAAGTGAAAATAATTAAACAACATCATCTGAACGTAGTGGAAATTCAACGTTTGAATTGTCCTTCTTAGATGTCGCCAATTCCACAATATTCTCTGCAAGGTATTCATGGCACACAAGCATCCAAATGAGTCAGTTGTCTTGAAGCACTTATTTTTCAAGAACACGTTCTCAATAATGAAACAGAACAGGAATGATATTATATCGATATCCTTCTGTGATACCTTGTCTTTTGGCTCTGACATTGTGAAGGTTCCATGGTCTTAGCCATGTCCTAATTGGATATTTCAATTATAAATTAAACCATAAAACTTTCCTAGTCTTATCTTATATTTCCATATGAGCTGTTCGGCTAAGTCAAACTCCAAATATTTCTAAAATGTGTATAATATTTTTCATTCGTATGTGTCGGCTTCGTTGTACTTTGTACACTTCCTACAAATTAATTAATCAGCTTATTTGATTAGTGACCAAAATGAAGTTGGTCAGCTACGTGATTTGAGCCAATGTATGCTTTCTATTCTACTTTTTCTTTGCTTTCTTGCAATCAAATATGTTGCTGTCTCTGTTTATGGGAATCAATTTCTGACTGTCAATCATTAGAACACAAAAACATCAATATTTAAACAACAACCAGATCGAACCTGCTTTCTAAGAAATATTCTTTCGAAACATTAGTTAACACAGTTTCATAATTGAAGGTATCATGATAAAATATCCATGAAAATATTAAAGATGATAATGCAGTGACTCTTGAAAGAAAACGGCCTTTGAGTAACCTATTTTTTGTAATAAAACAAAGGGAAATGTTTTTCCACTTAGGAGTATATTAAAGTGGGAATTTAATTGTTGTTAGAACAAGAAACATACATTCATGGTATCTGATGTTTTGTAAAATTTTCAAAATGAGGAAGCTTAGTCAGAAAAGGTAAGAGCCAACATGTATCACAAGTTTTTTTCTTGAATAAATGCGATTATCAGAGACCGACAATGGTTGAGACAAATTCAATCCGATGTAGCTTGTACAATTTGCTGTGTATTTGTCTCACAAGTTGCTGAGCCGGGATTCCTTTCGGAAAATTTGAATGTGCAGATTTTTGTGTATGGAGCCCCTGGTCCCTCAATTTTTCTGCATTGAAGGAAATAAATAAGTGGCATTATTGTGAATGCCAATACGTGATACTAATCTTGGTAGGCCATACCTCGAATGAAGCTTTTTGTTTAGGTCCAATGCATAATAGAGCTACATATATGAAGATTAAAGAAGGGTTAAAGTCCCCTTTTATTTATTAAACGGTTTTGTTCTTTGCTTCATATTTGTGCAAAAAATCATTGATTACTAATGTTGAAATAGAATGGCAAGTCCTTTGCTTTGACATATGGTCGATTCCAAGGCGAAAAGTTGGATTTTTTTTTCCTTAATATTTTTGTAGTCTTTCTTAAATTTCATTCGCTCACAAAAAATTGTCACTACCAATTTTTTCACTTTTACAGGTTTAAATTTGATCAATTTGACTAATTCGAATTAAGGAGATGGAAAGGAAGCAACATGATTCAAGCACCAAAGACCTTCTAGTTGGCTTCTCCGCTTTTGCTTTCATTTCCATTTTTATTTTATTTTTAAGAATAGCAAACATGATAACTTGTTGGGTTTAAGTTTAGTGTAACTTTGGCCACCACCAAAATTAGGTCGGGTTAGGTTGGTCCGTCACTTAATAATGGGTGAACTTTTACAATCTGGACGGTCGGGTTGAAACGAGTTCATTTTAGGTTGTTAGATTGTTGGGTAGACTACCAAGCGAGTTGTCAGGTGATGGGTTGTCAGAGTGATGTGAGAAAATCAAACTGCATTTGAATAATTTATTACTTATTTTGATATAAATCATTGAGTGTATTTGAATTTTCTATAATATAAAAACATATTCATACATTAAATAATTTTTGTTCACATAATCATTCAATCACTATAATACTAAAAAATTTTAAAATTAAAATGAGTTTCATCATCATTTCTTTGTTAAATGTTCATAAATAATTAAGTTTTCTTTTATTAATGTCGGGTTGTCGGGTTGCTTGACAAGCCTGTCAGGTTGGCTGGACGGGTTGTGTCAAGCTATCGAGTTAAAGAAGTCATTTTAATCCGTTTTTTTTTGTTACACTTTGAGATTAGTTTGTCATATTTATTCTTTTTTGCCACTCTACTCATTCTAGAGGGATTGGATAAATCAAGCCTAGGAGATAAAATCCTCAGTACGATGAACGAGATAAAATGAAATCAATACACTGGATCCATTCTTTCCCCTCTCTCCGATGTAACTGACATTCTATTAAATAGAAACTAGATTGTGACTTTATTACTTCTCATATGAGCTTAAGCTAGCATAGTTGTTTACAAAATCTCTTTCTAAACTGAGTGATTTCATAACCTCACATACACATACTGATGATATATCTATTCATTCAAGAGTTTAAGGAAGAATATAGTAAGTAGAATATTGAATGCAGGAATAGAAATTTGTAGAATATTAAATGTAATACTAGAAGTTAACAGGTTGTTAAAAAATTCTAGAAATATATTTGTAATTATTACTTTAGGATTAAACTTCTATATGTAGAGATCGATGTCTTGTTTCAAATGAATTAATTGAATAAAAATATTTGTTATTTTCTATTAATTTTTTTCAAGTAATTATTTTTTTAGCATATGTCAATCGTAATTTTTGTATTGAAATATGTATTTGTTATTTTTTGCTAATGTTTGTAAAATGGAAATATTAATTTTTTATTTTTTTATTTTTATAGTTAACAGTAAGTGAAATACTGAACATAAAAAGAAAATAAAAATATAATAAATTTGAATTATTTTATTTAAACAAAATATTAAAAAAACTAACTTGAATCCAAATATTTTTCCCGAATTATACAGTTTGAAACGTAGCAAAAAAGTAGTGAGAATGCATAGTTCATTGTTTTATTGGAATGTAAAGCTGAAGGCACTCACCAAAATGCCACAGTTCAGAAGAATCGGTAACTAATTGACAAGCACATTACCAAAATATATAATCTTTTGGTACAATGAGATGTTATGAGATTGGAACAATAACAATGTCTTTGAGTCTTGTTATTCTTTATTGAGTGTATAAATTATCTGGAATTGGTGAAACTTGAAGCATAAATTAATAGTTGGAAACCAATGTTATGAAGAGGGAAAGATTAATGTGAGACGGATGTTGGAAGACAAGAATTTTTTAGATGATTTGAAGAAATGTAAACGATGGCATCCGAGTAAAGCAAAGGGTATATGAAAAGCACGAACGATCTAATGTGATGTTGATGGGAAATTTGTGAAATGAAAGTGATGAGGTAGGATTTGGAAGATGATAATGGGGTTTTGAAGAAGAGGGGAGACATAATTGATATGTCCTTGAAAATTTTGAGATGCTTCTGTATTCTCCATAAAACCATCTTTTCCTAATTATTCTAATCCCACAACAAACATCTCATTATTTCATGACTTTTTTTCCTCACTTTAACCACTTCCAATTCTTATCTATTTCCAACTATTTCATTACAATAATAACTTTCATGTTACTCTACAAATTGCACTAGTTACTACTTGCAAACATATCATCAAAAACATTCTACTTTTAGACAGGGCTGGCCAAATCTGTCAGTACACTCATTTTCATTCTGTCACTTTTGTAGTTTGTTTTTCTTTCAAAATTTGTTCATATATATATATATATATATATATAATTATTTTATTATAATCAATAATTTGAGTTTAATTTGAGAGCATTAATCTTTTAAGTTACAGTAGCATTATATATTTTTATTTTAAAATAATATAATCTAAAATTTTAATCTTTTAAATTATTTTTTATTTAATTTTTATTTAAAATAATAGATAAGTATACCATGTCCTATTTTTGGTTCATCAATTTAACAGTTCAACGGAATAGATCGAAGTAGTCTGACATATTCAAATTTCCAATCTATCTCACGATAGGTACTCACTTTACTGAATTTTACCGTAATCTACTTTTTTATTATATGAAATTAAAGAGAGGATTAAAGTTTATTAGTATTTTTAATTTAAAACTTTAAATATATTTTTAAGTAAAAACATTGAATATGTTTTTAATTTCGGAAAATACATTGTTTTATTTTTAACTCATTTAAATATTTCTATTAGATTTTGATTTAACCTAATTTTAATGTTAATTATGTCTTTAGTCCTTAGTCCTTGTAATTAATATTCGTCTATTCTCTTTTCTGGATGACCTCTATAAAATGTTATTTGTTATAGAACTTGTCTTTTGACATTTACCTTTTGCTCCCCTTGTCTCCCAACTTAAACACGTATATTCTTGTTCTTAATTTAAACTAGTTTGTTTCTTCCATATCTGATTTCACGATTTTTTCCCCTAATTTATGGAAGACAAATATTTTCATCTCTCGTAATTATACAAGTTTTTTTTTATAATTTTAAGAGTCTAAAAAGTGGTGTTTTAAAATTTATAATGTATTAAAATGGTGAAACTTTACTATTTTAATAATAAAAATATAAGGTATAAATAATTTTTTTATAAACCGGTTTCATTATTTTAAAAACACATAATCTCTCTATAAACATTACATAAGTATATTCATTTATTACTTAGATGAATATTATAATATACATTAGACAAATTTATTCCTATGTTAATTAGATGAATATAGAAAAGATATTGCATAGGTCTAGTAACACATTAGAAGAGTCTGTTCATTTATTAATTATATGAGTATAGAAAAAATATATTAAATGGTCATTTCATACATTGACTAGATGAGTCTAAGAATATACATTAGACAAGTATTTTCATTCATTGATAAAACGAGTCTTGTAACACATATTAGACGAGTCTGTTCATACACTGATTATACCAGTCTAAAAATATATGTTAGAATATGTTCATATACACATTAGATTAATGTATTAATACACATTGAATAACTTTATCCATTTTATGATTACAATAATGAAATAATTCATTTTTTCATTTTGATTTTAAAAATGACATACAATTTTTATTTTATTCCATTGTGAGATATTCAAAGAATAAAAATGATAATTTAGTTTAATTTAACTATAATACATCCTATTTCATCGTATATGTTTTTAATTATTTACCATTAATCAAATATGTAAATGATAATTCATAATAAAAAAAAATCAAACAGCACTGTGGTAACATAACACTGAACAGGTTTAAGGTCAAAACATCTATGATATATACAAAGAAAACAGACAAGAAGTTTGGGGACAGAACATCTACCAACTTAAGTCTTCTTAACTACGTTATATGATTTTCTTATATTTAATTTCTTTATCAAGATTACAAACAAATAAACCCACTAAACAAAAGGATTAATGCATGTCAATCATGAATTCCTCTCATTACTCGAATTTAGTCAAAGTTAAATGTATAATATTAATGCATGGCATGATTAGAAAGAAAATTATGGTTACTAAGGCTTCATTGTAAAACCTTTGTTATAAAATCTAACATAGATTAATAATTATAAACATTTAAATTATTTCATATCGCCAACAATCTCCAATACTCATAGATCAAAATGTAAAAATGTATCTGAATTGATTATTAGAAATAACGTAGATCAAAGTTAGTAACCTTCTCTTTCCAACATCTTAATATGAAATCTTCACTATTCTTCAATTTTCTAATTTCTTTTGTGTTGCTTATACCAAAATTCATATAATTAAGAAGGTTTCATCTAATATTATAATTTTATAATTTTGCAACAAATTATTTTCTCAACCAAAGAAAAGAGAAGTAAAATGTGAGTTTTTATCATGTGTTTATAACTTGTAGAATAGATTTCATTATAGATTGATTTAAAATGTTTGTAAAATTAATTTGGTTAGATCATAAAAAGTCATCATATAAACTCAACATAATCATTCTTGTTGGTCTCTTTAGTCCATGATTTATATGGCTTTAGAAAGTTGGCTCATAGATCTATGGACGGATATGTTTTTTAAAATAATAATTATGTTTCTTTAAGTCAAAATGATTTGTTGATTTGGCATAAAATTAAGTCGAATTTAAAAGTATGGTCTTTGAAAATATTATCAATCTGACACGTCATATTTTTATGAGATGGTTAGTTTGGTCTTCTAAATAATATTGTAGGACTGATTTGTTAATTGTATTTATGACTATATTATTTTATGATAATAATATTAGATTTTTTACCCGTGTTATCTTGTATAATTATTGGTCTCGAGAGAAGGTTTATTATCATTTTATCTATTCTTGCATAGGGAATTTAAATCAATTGTCTTACTAAACTAACTCGAACATTTTTGCTTAGGCTTCACCTTCTGGTAGGTATAATGTCCTTAAGTTACTAACACCTGTCACAATTATCACTAATTGGGATTTCTAAATGACCTAAAGATTATTATATATTATTCTTTTTAAACTTCTAACTCAATTTAATTTTGTAATGAAAAAGTTGCAATGAGAGTGGAAACAGAAGCACATGCATATTTGATAGATTTTAGCTAACATCATCTTAATTATATTATTCTCATCTAAAAGCAATAAGCAATTATTACAAGAACAGGACTGTCTCTTTCATGACGTTGGTTTCCACATATGGAAGATTAATATCTAATAAAGTGTCATTGTTAAGCTAAATTCTACATTTCATTGTTCATTACTTGCCGCAATAGTTAGTTATATGACTATTTGTCCAATAAATATATTTGAAAGCAATATTCAATAAAATTTATGGAGCCGACCAAACCTATATCTATCAGATTATATTCAGTTATCGTAACAAATCTCTATAATTTGATATTATAGGAATGATTATGTTAAGGATAAATAAAACACTAGGCACTTAAAACTAGAGCTGTTAAATGAGTCCCTTTAATAAGATTTGGCCCTAACCCATGTGGGTTGGGGCCAAAAAAACCCACAGGACCAAAAAAAACTCTTTATTAAAAAAGTTCACAGGGCTAAAAACCCCTAAAGCCCTATAGGCCAGGGCCAGCCCATGGGCTTTCCTTTTTACAAAATTTAATGTCTAGAAACATAATATCATCATACAAGTAATCACAAATCATATGTATTTTTTATCCAGCTTTCATTTTATCTTTGTTAGTAATAACTTATAACCATAATTGATTCATGTATAATTATATTTTTTTACCAATAAAATTAATTTTCTACTTCATAACTGTTTCTATATTAATTAGTTTAATAATAATGCTTTTATACAATTATTTCTTAATTTCCAAATTTTGTTTTGATAATTTTTTCATCTTAATTTTGGTTTCTTAATTTTGGTTTGTAAATTTGACGGTTCAGAGATATCCACATAAAATAGGTTTAAAAGTTAAAAAATTTAATTTAATATGTAAAATTTTGATGGATTAACGAATTTATTTATAGATGGTAATCTATTTTGTCACTAGTTTAAATCAATATCATTCGATTAAGATTTATGATCAAAATTACATTATTTTTAATTGGTGTGAACATGTTAAAATTTTGACTTAATAACTTTTTAACTTTTTTAATTTTCCAAATTTAATAAAATTAATATTTATTATTTACAAAGTTATATAATTCTTTTAAAAAAAAATTTATGAAACGTATTATTTAGTCATTTACATCAATTTATATATTTTTATGTCTTTTTCATATATTTTATATTATATTCATTTGTCTTTTTTATTAGTTTCTTATTAAGAGACATTGATGTAATTTATTTATTATTATAATTATTATAATTATTATTTATTTTATATGTTAATAATTAAATACAATAATAATTTTAATTTTAGTATTATAAATTATAACATTATATTTATTTAAAAATATTGTATCTATTATTTAATTATTTTTTATTACAATCGGCTCAATTATGATAAATAATTCAATAAAAACAATCTTTGTTGGATAAAGATAAGTATGATTTTAAAATATTAATTTAATTTAAAAGGTTAGAAAAAAAATATGATTTTATAACCACAAGGATTACATTTAGATCTTGTATACTAACATATATGATATTTATAAGAATTTTGTCTAACAAGGATTTTCACTAAAAAGTTAGTTCTTTTATTACGTGAAATTAATTTTAAACTTTACAAAGTTTGTGGTTTAATTTTTTAATGTATATATATCTATACAAAACATTCAACAAAAGAATTTTATATGACAAACTGTAAAAAATAAAAATTTTACATGGATATTAAAATTTATCCAATCAATAGATTTGAATTTAAAATCTATCCATAATTAATATTTCAAATATTTATATAGATATCGAAATTCGATTATTGAAAAATCGAATTTTCAACTGTGTTACTTTTATAATTTATTTTTTGAAATTTTTTTCATTTTCTTTTAAATAAAAATAATAATAATAAATTTCTTTTTTAACTTTCCAAAATAATAAAATTATATATTTAAAATATACTTATAATTAAAAAATTGTTTTAAATAAGTTTTTATAAAATCAATATTTATACATTTATATTTAATTAAAAAGATATTAAATATCATGTAAATTTTGAAAATTATTGAACTTGTAAAGTAAATAAAAGAAATAGCTAAAAAAACATTAAAAGTGAATTAATTTAGTTTGGGGGCTAGCCCCATCCTACCCTACCCCAGCCCACTTTATGTGGGGCTTTAGGGGTTGGGGCTTTTAAAAAGCCCCCTATTAAGGGGGCTAGAAAATTGGGGCTTGATTTTAGAAGGGGTTAGGGTCATCCCATGGGCTAGGAGCTCAAATGACACCTCTACTTAAAACCACGATTTTCTTCCATACATGAACACAAACCCTATTTTTCTCTCATTCTTCAATTTCAGGAATTTAAGAGGTTAAACAGCGTTTGGGTCTGACAGAACCCAAATTCTACCACCACCTCCATATTTTCCATGCACTTCCATGTATATGATTTTTTTTAACTTAAAAATTATTTTCAGAATAAATTGTATAATTTAAATTTTATATAATAAAATTTAGAATTTATTTTTTTATTTGTTTAACTTAGTGCTTAAATTATGTATTCAAAAATATTTTATAAATAAGAATTTAAATTGTGTAATTTAAAAAAATAGGCTTTGCGCGTTTTGGGCCGTAGAATAAGAATTAAGCCCATATGTTTCTTGTTTATGAGCCCATACTTGTGAAATGTTCAGTCGGTGCAGACTGTTTCTTCCTATACCTCTCTACGTTACTTCTTACACCCCAAATTTTTTAAAAATTTCAAAATTATTCTCTATAATTCAAAACCCCTATATCCCAGTGCTTTAATATGTTTAAAAATCCGTTCAAGAATTAATCTTCAACAGATTTTAAAATTTGTTGAAAAAAATTGTTCAAGAAATTTTCAAAATCTATTAAAACCTTTAAAAACTTCTTTAATGAATTTCAAAATCTACTAATAAGTTTTTCAAAAAATTTAACAGATTTCTGTTAAAAGAATAATTTTTAACAAATTTTTAAATTTGTTAAAAACGTAATCTTAAAAGTTATTTTTGAAATATGAAAATGCATAAAGAAATGAGAAACCGCCGCAGGTGCAAGTTCCTACGTTTTGAATGCTTGTGCCTTCATCTGACCTTTATACCAAATATATTAAATATCTAATTCTTCTTTTCAATTTTCTAAACGGTGAATTTATGTTTAACATTAGCCACCTGTATTCTTTGGCAACAAGAATTCAAATCCTTCATAATTCGGTTGTATAATTTTGATTTATTTGTTATATAAATTATTGGATTAAAGTAAGTTTCTAAATTATTAAAAGTTATTTCTTGATTATCTATTTTAGAAATCTACCACAACATGTTTTTTAGAATTTTTAAAACATGATATTTTCTAAAACAAGTTTTAAATAATGAATATTTCGAAACAAAATTTCCAAAACACATGAAATGTGTTCTATAAAGAGAGGTTTTCTTGCAGCAATCCTCTCATAATCTTCTTCTTCTATAGCAATGATGGTGCAGAGACAACAATAATGACGGAGGCATCGGTGGTGTGATATACTAAGGAAGACTATTTTAATCTTTTCTATTAATATAGGAGTGCGATTAATAATAATGGAATATAGGAAGAAAAATTCATTATCAATCCATAACAAAATTAACCTAGCCCAAAGATAAACGGGCACGAAACGCTCTGGCCCAAACTGATCCAATTAAATCTGTTGATATATTCTCTTTAGAGACATTATTGTAAAATACACTTATAAGTAATTAATATAAACACTGCATCTTATATATATCATACCATATAAAAAGTTAGACTTGGTTTTCATAAACTCTAGTTTATCTTTTTTTTTCTATCCCCCATACCTCATGCAGTATTTAAAATATATTTTTTATTGACCTATTATATATTCATAGTTAAATTCATATTTATTTTAAATTTTAATATAAAATAAACTTTCGAATAATTTAATCGGTGACTTCTAAAAATAATCTTTTACAAGTAACAGGTTAGACTTAAATGTTAATTTTTTTTATTATAAATCAAAACTAGTTAAACAAAAATTTCTTAGCTAATTTCACATCCATCTCCAACTTTAATTAACTTACGCCTGTTAATATATGCTTTTTTCCATGTTCAATCAACCATATAAAACAACATTTCTTTATGTATAGTAAAAAAGTTAATGTGGAGAAAAATAAAAAAATAAAAAAGTTTATTTAAAAGTTTAAAACTTGAGGCCATGGTTTTCCTCTTATCCTAAACAAGGTCATTATATATTAATAAGAAACAATGGAGTGAAAGCATTGAGTCAGATTCTTGTCCAGTGCCCGTTTCTTACGCTTTTAATCGTCTTCCACTCTAATAATTCATTATGTAGGAAGTCCAACATCGACTAGAGATAAGATCAAATTATAATATATAAGTGAGGTGTAAACCTTACCTTACAAGTCGGTTTTGTGGAATTGAATTAGGCTTAAACCCATTTTCTAATATAGTATCAGAGCCATAGTTGGAGTCTATCCTAACGAGTTTTAAGTGGGCAAGATTCTTCTATTTCACCCGCTATCGGGTTGTTATTGGACCACTCAATTTCTACTATAACGCACGAGATGTCTATACCTCGACGTGAAGGGGGTGTGTTGGAAGTCTCACGTCGACTAGAGATAAGGTCAAATTATAATATATAAGTGAGGTGCAAACCTTACCTTACAAGCTGGTTTTGTGGTTTTGAGTTAGACTTAAACCCACCTTCTAATATGGTATCTCGACGTGAAGGGGGTGTGTTGGAAGTCTCACGTCGACTAGAGATAAGGTCAAATTATAATATATAAGTGAGGTGCAAACCTTACCTTACAAGCTGGTTTTGTGGTTTTGAGTTAGACTTAAACCCACCTTCTAATATGGTATCAGAGCCTGGTTATAAACTATGAGCCATAGTTGGAGTCTATCCTAGCGAGTTCTAAGTGAGCATTCTATTCTTCTATTCCACCCATTATCGGGCCGCTATCGGACCATTCAATTTCTATTATCACGCACGAGATGTCTATACTCGGCGTGAAGGGGGCGTGTTGGAAGTCACACGTCGACTAGAGATAAGGCCAAATTATAATATATAAGTGAGGTGCTAGTGCAGAAAAGACCTTTAATGTCACCCTTTAGACGTCTGATCCCGCCACTCCGACTTCTAAAGCACTTTAGACGTTTGTTAATTGGGGGAACCGACGTCTAAACCCTAAACCCAGAAATTTTAAAAGTCACTTTTTGACTCCCTTTAGATGTCTGATCCCGCCACTTCGACTTCTAAAGCACTTTAGACGTCTGTTAATTGGGGGAACCGACGTCTAAACCCTAAACCCAGAAATTGTAAAAGTCACTTTTTGACTCCCTTTAGACGTCTGATCCCGCCACTTCGACTTCTAAAGCACTTTAGACGTCTGTTAATTAGGGGAACCGACGTCTAAATTTCGGCATTAAAACAACGTGAACGCGAGACAGCCGTTACACGCACTCATTGTTCATCATCTTCGTCGCGTTTTCTCTCTACGGGTTACATTTTTCAGGTTCGTTTTCTCACTTTTGCACCGTTTTAAATTAATTTTAGTCCGATTACATCACTCTTTGATGCATTATCTTTCATTTGAACCGATTAAAATGCGTTTTCGTTGGGTTTTGGTGCAGTTATTCTCGTGTCCTTGGGTGGCGTTCTTTGGCGGCGATTTCTTGCGTTTTGTAGTCCTCCAATTCCCTCCACTACATTTTTAAAACCATCCAATAAAAAAAAATGTACAATACATTCTCTTCAACTAAAATATAAAGTTGTAAACTCGAATCACCAAGAGTCAGGAGCAACCTTAGAGACGTCTGACCTGTATGGGTCCGACGTCTATATAGACATCTGACCTATATAGGTCCGACGTCTCTATAGAGACGTCTGACTTAAAGGGTCTGACGTCTCATTAACGTCACCCATATAGACGTCGGACAGAGATCAGACGTTAAAAGCCCAAAATAACATACGTCTAAAGTCCTTTCTGCACTAGCCGATTTTGTGGGGTTAAGTTAGGCTTAAAAATCCACTTTCTAACATGGTATCAGAGTCATAGTTGGAGTCTATCCTAGCGAGTTCTAAGTGGGCATTCTATTCTTCTATTCCACCCGCTATCGGGTCGTTATCGGACCACCCAATTTCTACTATCACGCACGAGATGTCTATACCTTAGCGTTAAGGGGGTGTGTTGGAAGTCCCACATCGACTAGAGATAAGGCCAAATTATAATATATAAGTGAGGTGCAAACCTCACCTTACAAACCGGTTTTGTGGGTTGAGTTAAGCTTAAACCGACTTTCTAATACATTCATTAAACTTGATTCAAAATAATTTAAGATTTTGTGAGTTAACCTTATATAAATTGCAATTCAAAATGTAATAGCTTAATAATATATTTCGTGTAATGAATTAAATATGAGTAGTTGTGAGTTAGAATAAATTTAAACCAAAATTGATATAAAGTTGTATACAAAAATAATTGATGTCTCTCCTTGTTCTTTTGGCTTCCCTGATAATGGAGATTGAGAGAGAAACTACAAATTTTGAAAAAACCTTCTATGTGTTGTATGTGTCTAACTTGGCCAGTTATTATTCTGTCGTCCAATTCCTCTTTAACTAATTGTGCAGTCAGTCCTTTTATACCTCCGCCACTTTCCCCCTCTGGTTAAAAGTAAAACAAAATCTTATTAGATGGAATATTCAAGAAAATGAATGCGAGGACTTTATACTTAAGTAGACTCTAAAGTACCATGTTAGGTAAAATTTATGTATATTTATAGACTTTTAATTAACGTACTCATATCATATCGAGAAATATACATCTTAAAAAAAGACTCAATATTAAATAATATTTTATTAATCACATAATGGAAGATAGAACCCACCATCATGAACGAGATCTAAGTTATATATAATGTAGAAGTCATTGCACAACATCACGGAAGAATGGATGACAGGAAATGACAGCAAGCATGATGGTGAAAGAGAAGGAGATTTGGTTCAAATTTCACAGAAGAGAAGAGACAATAATGAGAAAGGAGAAATAAGAAAATGACAATTAAGAACTTGAGAATCCTCTGTTTTAAAATAAAAAAAAAAAAAAAAACTAACTTTTATATCACTTATAATTAAAATCACTGTAGAAAATTTTTCTATTTATTATAAAAATATTCATCTATCCACCTTTTATACCAATTATAATTAAAATAAGTATTAAAAATTATCTTATTTATTACAAAAATATTAATACGTTCACTTTTTATACAGTTTATAATTAACAGTTGTAGAAAATAAATTTATTATAAAAATATTATCGCATTCACTTTATATATCAATTATAATTAGATTTGGTATAAAAAATTATTATATTTATTACAAAAAATATTGTCATGTCTATTTTCTATAACTATCGTGTAACATTAGCATCACACTATTTTTTATATTTATATTTGATGAATTATAGTATGTATAAATATTCCTTTTTATATTTGATGAATTATAATATTTATATTTGATGAATTATAATGTATAAATATTCCTTATAAAAAGTAATTTTTACATGTAATATTTTTATGTGCAGTCTTTTCTTACTGTTACAATTAAAGGATTTTTTAATAATCCATGTTACAAAAGTTTGCACTAAAACTCAATCTATTATTGAGATAAGATTTTCATTTTTTGGTAGAAAAATAATATTTGAAACATTTTAACTACATATACTTGTCAGAAAACGTCAGAAAACAAAAGCAACTAAGTAACATGATCTTGACGATTTATATATGATTTGAACCGAACAAAAAACCATATGGGCCCAAACCCAAAGCTCTCTATCAGATAAAACTTTTGAAAAATGAAATGAAAATGGCAAAACAGAAATAATATCTGAAGTTGGGTCGACAATAGAAAAGATGTGGTTTGTGTTTGGAGATGGAGCAAGAATATGATTTAATGCAGCCTGTTGGGTGTTGTAGCTGACATCATGCACAATTCTGCCTATCTCAATCATTCTTCTCTCTGTACAAATAATTTGTTGTGAATCGTTTTATAAAATACAACGTTATATAGAAGTTTCAAAGAGTAGTTAATCTATTATCTTAAAGTTTTAAATAAAGAGTGATATTTATATTATTGGATTTACATCTCATCTCTTTGTTAAATTTCTTCTTCCAACAATATATGCATAAGATCGAATTTATCATAAATAATTTAAAAAAATGTAACAAAGAAAACATCAAATCTCACTGATCTAACTGCCACCAACATTTATAAACCATTAACTAGCTTCTCAATTTAGCTAAATACACAATCTTTATAATTATCAGCCATTAAAGCAAGATCTACTTCAGTTGCCTCTAAAAGCTGTGGATCCAAGATGAACCTTAACAAGCAACACTGACCCAATTTTGTTGCACATCTTCACTTCACCAAACTCCAACACTTTACTGTGTAAACAACTTCATCTCTCATCCATGCCCTAATAACCTACTTTTGTAACATCATTTTCTTAACTTCTGCTCCACCAATATCTGTCAACTTCACAAAAAACTGAAATCTGAGAGGATTCACACAAGGCATATATAGAAGCAAATCAAGCGAGTCCAAAAGGAAAAGGAAAAAAGAAATGTATCCATACATACACTCGTCGGCATTCTCCATTGAAAAAGGAGAAAAGTTTAATTATTTGGTGGTGTAAAGTTTTAGTTTTAGTTTTACGATCAAACACCAAACTTGTGATCACAAGCAAAGAGTACACATAATAAAATCAAACCCAACACATGTTATAGTTCAAGTACTAGGCAGCTTTAACTATATAACAAAGTCTTTAATAAATATGAATCCCTTGTGAAGGAAAGATATCATCATAACCACTTAGATTAAAATCCATTAACATTTTTTAAAAACAGAAAAACTTGGTTAATTAGGTCCAAGTCAAATGTGACTTCTAGATGCCGAAAATATCAAAACGAAAAAACATTATAAAGTGAAATGAAAGGCCAAACATGAATCTTGTCTGGCTTAAACGAATTGTTAATTTCCTTTTCTGTGTGGAAGAGTCGTTTTTTCTTTTGGAGACAATTAATGGTCAAGTTGGGTCTCTATATAAATTTCCACCTAATCAATACCTTTCAAGCATGAATGTTCCTGCCCATAATGTTCTCTCTCGTAATTATTTCGTGAAAATTAATTAGAGGCTTAAGTGTTGAAGGACCACCTTGACTCTTACAGTGAAGGAGTTCAGAAATGGAAGATTCCAAAGATGGGGGGACATGTGCAGGAGAACCAGCTCAATAGCTAAAGAAGGTGGGCTTCTTTGCATTTTTTGTGGAATTGAGAACTCATAATTTTTTCAACAAATCTCTTGCACACTGGTCTTCTATCTTTAAAAACATGGCTGTGGCAGCTGTCATGACCAATGACTCATGATACTTGTCACTTCAGAATACTCATTTTCCTTTTAAATTCACAACATTATTAGGTTAAGACTCAAACAAACAAAAACATATACATGTTAATCTAACCAAATTAATTACATTAAGAAATGAATTTTCAGTCAAATTTAATTCTATATAAAAATAAATTTAAGTAAAATTTGTATCTATTTATATATTATAAATTTGTTTTATTTCTAACTATGTGTAATCCCAAAAAAAACATCTTGAGTTTTATGAAAAAGTTTGTCAAGCAAGGAAAGTATTACTTTTTTCTTTTCTAACGTTTAATCGTTAATTTTTGGGGGGCATGCATAAAGTTGATCGAAACAATATAATATTAATAAAGAAAAAATAGAAAATGATGGAGAAAAATTCGAAGCAAAAGAGGGGGAACAGGGGGTATACCCTATGATGCAAAACATGCGAACACCAATAAAGTGAGATGAGGCAGCATCATTTTCATCGAAGTGGTACGTCTTAATACAAGTTTGAAAACTTAAGCAAATTTATCATCCTAACGTAGAACAAAACACGACCTCAAATCATGAGCTTATCTGTTTCATCATTTTTAAGCGAATTAGTACGACAGTTTTCCTTAACCGTCGATTTTGGTATACATATAAAAACAAGGTAGAATGTTATCCAAATAATAATCATGACCCAAGTGAACATAACTATTTAGAAAAAATTTCAAGGTGACTAATTTGTACATTATAATTTCTCTTAATCATTGTTTGTATACAATTATGAATGATTAAGAGAAATTGGTTGAACAAAACTGACAAAAAAGGAAGTTTAATTTAAAAGAAACAAGTTGTATAATATTATAAGTTAGTAATAGCCAGTGGATCCTTAGGTTTTGGCCTGATATATGAGTGTTGATTTATGGTTTCCATAATTTGTTGATGAAATTTAATTTAATTAAGGTTAATGACGTACAGGAATCTTAATAAGCAGAAGGGTTTGAGGAGAGGGCCCAAACATTTTCAGAGGTTAAGTGTATGAGTTTGCTGCCACTGATCTGGTCCCCAATAAAGCTAGTTACTTTGCCACTGTCACAGCTATGTGATCAACTTTTTTATTTTATACTTTTTTGTTTTTAATGGGAAAACTTTAGTGGCACCTTAATCCTAATCCTCCTAAATCATTGAGACCACCTTACCAGCTCATGTGATACAGTCTGTCAAACATCTATGTTTCTGCTTTTTTCTGTGGAAAACTAGTTGTTCTTCTTCCTAAAGTTCAACTGGTTTTCCTTCTTTTCCAGGAGTTCTTGCCAACCAAATTATTCCTCTCACCACATACTTTCTTTATTTCTTTCTCTACCTCAACTTCTCCAAACACTTCCAAGGTGATCATGGCTACTCAGACTGCTGCATCTGATCATGCTTCTGCTACTGATCAGGTCTGTTCATTTTTATTTTCTCACTTTTCAAATACATCATCATGATCTTCAACTTCTTTCTGTAGCATCTGTCCTCAATTCTAAGTTCTTTTATGATTCTTTCTCAGAGTCTAGCTTTCATATCTTTACTCAGTTGCTAAACTGTCTGCAAATTTTGTGATTTGTTTGCTGATAAAAAAACATAGTGATGAGTCAAAAAGTTTGTTCTGCTTTGAGACTTCTTTGTTCAAACTCTTTTTTCATCTCCAATCGTAATTCATTATTAAGGATTTGCATAATAGCTTTCAAAGAAGATTTTTTGTGTTCTATAAAATTATTCATGTATTTTTATATATATAAAAAAATATTGAAGTGGCTGGTGAAGGTGCATACCATAAATTTTGTAAAAATGAAAACGGAAATGAATTTGATCAACATCTTTTCTAGAAAATACACCTGTAATCTACCAAAGCCGGATCTAGAAAATTAGTGAGGCCAAAAAATATATAATTAAAAAAATAATTATGTTTCTGCTTAATGTGTTTGCCTAAACTAAATTTATAGTTCTGGTAAAAGATTTTCTTATATATAAAAGTTTTAGAATTTTCATATTATTAAACCAATGGAAGTTTGAGAAAATGTCGTAAAGTTTTGAGAATAATATTTCTTTAGTAATATGTCTCACATGTAATAATAAAGTTAATGTTGCACATTGTAAATAATAAGAAAATTTTGATAATATATAAAGCCTAAAGTTCTGGTATTGTTTAAATAAATGTGGAGACTATTCAAGGTTATTTTGTACATAAAAAACTGTCAATCCAACATCTTTTATAGAAAAGAAAGAAAGGTGGTCAAGACAAAAACCAAATAAAATTGTGTGTTGCTAAAAAACTTTTGCAACGTGCCTCCCCACTTTTTCCATCATTGCCTGTAGTAGATTGTTATGCAAGATAAGTAGATACCTTTCCATAAGGAAATGGCAGATCAAGGTACCGCCATTGTTGCCATTGCATGTCAGAAAAAGTTGTGTCCTGTGTAGATGTGCATTTAGTGCAAATCAAGGTAGTGCCTATATCTTTGAGTTTGGTATCTGAGGAACTACTACTAAATCAAAGTATGTTGTTGATTGGAGTTGATGGAAAAAGCTGTGATTTCTGTGGCACGCCTTCTTACTTGTTCATACTTTGTTATTTGTACTTACATTCATGGTTTGTTAATCATCAATGCCTTTTCATCTTTATTATATAGCAATACGTGAAGAAGGAAAAAGACGAAGGCATTGCACAAATGATCGCTTCTTTAGCCAATGAAGATGAAGTCAAGCATGACAAGCCTGACGGAGACGACAAATCTGAGGACACCTCTTCAAATAAGACAGAAGATAAGGTGACGGCAGAGCTTGCTGCAGTTGAGGAAGAACAATCTGCTGAAGATACTCTGGACCATCACAAGGTTGAGGATGCACAAAGTTCAACACCAACTCCAACAGAAGAAGTTGATCACAAGGTTGAGCCTGCTATTGCAGTACAAAACACTGAATATTCACTGCCACCAGAAGCAACAATTGCAGCCGAAGATAAACTAAAGGAGGAGAAGGAAGTGGTTCCGGCCTCGCACACTATCAGTGATATTGAACCAGTTCATGATGCAGCCAATTCCCAGCCAGATGTGGCAGCATCCACAGAACTCAGTGTGGAAGAAACACCACCACAGAAACTAGAAAATGAAGCTGTGGAAACAGATAAGGAGAAACAATCGCAACCCAAGACAGAAGACATTCCAGAAGCATCAACTGAAACTATTGACAAAACAAGCAACACAGATGAGACTGATCCTCCGACAGAATCAGAAGGAGAGGTGGTGAAAGAGGCTCAAGTTTTGGAAACAGGGGCCGGAGTGGAAGACAAGCTTGAGCCTGTTGCTACACAAGTGGAAGAAAAAATAGAAGAGGCAGAAAAAGAATTGCAAGAGGCTGAGCAACCAAGCACAATTGCAGTACCTGAACAGGCGGCTGATGCCGTAGAGGAAAAAGCAACAGAACCCTCAGAAGATGTGGTGGAAGAGACCGCTAACTTTGAAACGGGACCCACGGAAACAGTGGATGCAGAACCTTTGGTTACTAAAGTGAATGAAAACCAGGAAGAACCAGAGAAGCAACCATTGGAACAAAGGGAAGAGGAGAAACCAGACACATCTGCAATTCCTGAGCAATCAGCAGAAAGAAGTGATGCCATAGAGGAAAAAACAAGAGAACTAGATTTTGAGGCAGAGGTGTTGAAAGAGACTAACAACTTTGAAACAGAGAAAGCAGAGCCAGTGGGTGTTAAAGTTGATGAAAGTCAAACTGAACCAGAAAAGCTAGAGGAAGAAGAGAAGTCTAAGACAGTTGTTCTCGAAGCAGAAGCTGAAAAGGTGGAGCAACAAGGCAGTACTGAGAAGGTGGAAGACACAGGCAACTCAGAGTCAGACACAATTTCTGAAAAGATAGAAAAACCAGAACCTCTGTTAATTGAAGTGGAGGAAAAGCCAAGTGAACAACTACAAGTAGATGATGAAGTTGTGGAAGATTGTAAGGACGTGGAAACTAAGAAAGAAATTGTGATCGAGACTGCCAAGACTGAAAGAACTTTAGCTGACCTGATCAAGGAAGAGAAAGCTGATAAAGAGGAGGAAACTAGCCTCACTGTAAATGCTGCACAGGTTTCAGCAAATGAGGAACCTCAATCAAATCTTGTGGAACCTTCTACTGAAGCTGTGCTTGAGACTTCCAAGAGTGAAGGAACTTCAGATGACACGGTCAAGGAAGAGAAAACTGACAAAGAGGAGGAAACTGGTCTCACTGGAAATGCAGCACAAGTCTCATCACATGAGGAACCTCTAGCAAATCTTGTGGAACCTTCTCCTGAAGTTGTGCTTCAGATCTCCAAGAGTGAAGGAACTTCAGATGACACGATCAAGGAAGAGAAGACTGACAAGGAGGAGGAAACTAGCCACACTGAAAATGCCACACAAGTTTCATCGAATGAAGAACCTCAAGCAAATATTGTGGAGCCTTCTCCTGTAGTGGCCGAAAAGGTTGTTGAAGAGGATGACAACAAAGAACCTCAAGTAGATATTGTGAAAACTGACAAAGAGGAGGAAATTAGCCACACTGAAAATGCAGCACAAGTTTCATCGAATGACGAACCTCAAGCAAATACTGTGGAACCTTCTCATGTAGTAGCAGAAAAGGTTGTTGAAGAGGATGACAATAAAGAACCTCAAGCAAATGTTGTGAAAACTGATAAAGAGGGGGAAACTAGCTTCACTGAAAGTACAGCACAAGTTTCATCAAATGAAGAAGCTCAAGCAAACACTGTGGAACCTTCTGTAGTAGCGGAAAAGATTGTTGAAGAGGACAACAATAAAGAATCAAGCATTACTGATGTGATTGAAGGGGTACCAAATGAAGTGGCTGGCATCATAAAAAGTCCAGAACCAGCCTCAGTTGATCAGGGAGCTGAACCTAGCTTAAAAGAAGAAAGGGAGTATTCTGTTCCAGCTGACGTGGAGGAAAAGGTTGCCATTGCCGCAAATGACGATGAAAAAAAGGAACCTGAAGCACCTAAAGCTGTCACTGGATCTTCAACAGAGGAAGAGGCTGAAAGCAGAAAGGTTGAGGAACAGAATGAGGCAAAGACAGCAACAACTGAAGTAGCAGAGAGTGTGAAGGTGGAGAATGTAAGAGGTGATGATGATAGCTCAGTAGTTGATGACAAGAAGGAAGGGAACGGTGAAACAAAGGTAGAAGAAATCTCTAGAGCTGTAAGTGAACCTGTTAGAGAAACCTTGGCATCCAAATTTGAAGAAAAAGAAGAGGAATATGTTGAACCTGGAGTCAATAAGTTAGAGAAAGAACAAACTGTGGAGCCTGAGAAAACTGAGGTTCAAGTCACCAAGGAAAGTGACGCAATAAAAACATCCAAGGACCTTCCAAAAGAAACTCCAGCCAAGCCAGCTCAAAAGCAATCAAATAACATTATATCAAAGGTTAAACAGTCCCTGGTGAAAGCAAAGAAAGCTATCACTGGCAAATCTCCTTCCTCCAAGAACCTTTCCTCGGAGGCCAAGGGCGACATTAAAGTCAAATAATGGAACTGAGTGAACGAGTTTGCAGCATTTACGGATTTGCTTTATTTTTCATTATCGTGGTGCATAGCATTATAGCATATAAGTTGGTTTTTATACATCGTAATTTTCAGTTGAATTTGTTTGAATGCCAAAAGGTGTGCAGAGTGTAGTGTATATAGAAGATGATCTAGGCCGTGATTTAGGCAATGCTGTAAAATTTGATTGTTTTTTTCTGTATTATTCTTTTGGATAATTTGCATTGTGTTTTTATTTGCTGTTGATAAACGAGAAAAGCAATTTTAACTTATTGTGTAAAGTTTACATGTTTGTACGTTTTTGTAAAAAGACCTCATAATGATCTAGCATTGATTGTTTATTACAAAACTGTTTCAAGGTGCTTTCGCAATCATAAGCAGTTTCTCCTTCACTACGATGATGATGTATTAAAAATATATGCTTCTCCACCATCAATGGTAACTGGTATGGTAGGTGACAAATGAATATGATCGGAGACCAACCAATCTACAAATATAAATTTTCAAATAAATCTTTACGAACTGCTGAAATACTTAGAAGCACTAGAACAGTAATCTACATCTTAGTGCTCCTACTGTATCCATTTTCATTAATTTTGCAGGGCTAGGAGGGTGAGAAAATAGATGCCAAAGGCAAAAAACTATTATTTCATTAAACCAAAGAATCGCTATGATAGATATGATCAAACACTTGAATACATATATGTAAAAATATATCGAATTTCTATGCCAATTGATTGAACAGGTTGCTAAATGGATGTACAAATGAGTTGCACCTCTTAAGATATTACAAAATCCGTGCAATTTCGTAAGTCCGGAAATTAGGATTCAGTCAGCAGTTATTGTGATCGGGTTAACCTCAATGACTCTAAAGTATCCTGTATGGGGTAATCTGCAGGGAGATTAAGACTCACGTTTTCTAAAATTTCAATCAGGCACGGTATTATTGTGGATCATAACCTGCAAGAACAACTCAACAGTTAGTCTGTATGTGCCTTTGTCCACATGTATGCGCATAGTGATAGATACTCAGAAGATTTACCAGATATAACGTTATCTGCTGGGACAAGGATTAAGAGCTCCATTGTCATTAGCCCCAGAGGTATGACCGCTGTTATGAACCATAGCAGATTGCTCAAATCCAACAACAGCTGTTTCACTCTAGCATAACAAAATTGGAGAACACAGACATGAAGAGATGAGTAAAAGAATGGAAGCAGAATATTTTCATTGAAATGAAAATTAATCATGGGGATAGCGATGCTTTAATACTTGTTCTAGAAGACCGCGTAATTACTTTTCATTTCAACCTTTACCTTTTTACATGTTTCTTTCAGTTTCTAAAATTGAAAATGTTCATTCAAACGGTAAAATCTATAATTGTCAAAGTTGACATCCGGTGCACCTTCTTTATAAAAGTAATATTAATCAAATAACTAGAACAATTCATTTGGTGATTTCAGGTGACCTAGAATGACTAGTAACACAATGCACAAGGGCAGAAATAGAGTGCAATAGGCTTTTCACTTTTTAATTCTGTCCAGGGAAGCAAGTGCATAAGAAGATTTGGCAGAAATTTCTGAAGGATTTAATAATATTTGCAATCATAACTGAATACAATGTCATGGTATTGCTAATACTTTCATGCATGCCTGTTACAATTAAATCAACGAAGTAAACTTTGTGCTGAACCTGTATCATGAGATGCATTTATATAAAAGCTCTAGAAATCTGTCCGTAAACATACCTGTGTAGGCATCTGACTTGTTGAGTCACGGCCACCAGTGCTTTGCTTAACTAGTGGGCCAACGTTTGGCATTTGATCCTTTAAGCCAGATGCAGAAGCTGTATCCACGGTTTCAACAAGTCCTGACAATCCACAAGCATGTAGTCCCAGAGCTGATGAGTTCATGACAGGTCCTCCAGAAAACGGCAGCATGGGAGCTCGAGGCATTGGCATGGGATGTACTTGTCCAGGAAGCCCGAGCCTTGGAAGATTTGATCCGGCCATCTCATGTAAAGCAGTAGGTCCAGACATTTGGGCGACAGGGATATGATTTCCTTGCATCTGGGGCACCTGAATCATAGGGAATCTTGAAGATCCACCATTCATGTCGGGCATTCCCACCCCATAACCCATACCATATCCCATATGCATGCCAACACCCATAGGTGAAAATGGAGCCATATGTGGTGCATGCATGTGCTGCATTCCTGCAGGTAACATCATTGGAGGCATATATAAACCAGCTCCCATTGACATAATCTGCAAAGGAAGATATGAATCAAACTCTCACCACAAGTATATCATTTATCATCAGAAAACTTTAACCAAAGGCATTACTTGAACTTGGAGCTGAAGTGTTTTAAGATACTCGATTGCCTCGTCTAGCATTGAGGCTTTATCCACCTATTATAATAGATACGAAGTCAGAAAAACCAAAGTAAATGAGGAATCGAGTATCAAGTATGTAAGAATATGTATACAAAGTATTTAGTAGTCTATATTGAACTTCTCCGACTTTTATAACCAATATACTTAATAAAAGATCAAAGTTCATATTCAAATTGAGGATTTAAATCCTGTAAACAAAAATGCTTAACTTCAGGTTGGTTTTATAGGATATTAGGTTGTAACTTCTGATGATTTGATAAATCTTCCTCATTCCATGATCTTACAAAGTTTTTCAGGTGTCTAAAAAACTGAAAAAACAGATAAAGCCAAGCCAACCTTATTGCAATTTGGAATGAGTTCTTGCAACGCACGCATCTTCTCGTTGATTCTGTCCCTTCGCCTCTGTAGGCACAAATTATAATCAGAAATACCATAAAGTGAGACTCGAGGGAAAATGTATTTTACAATTAATGCTACACAGATACACATAGGTCTTGCTAACCCTTTCAGATAGGTTATGCACTTCAGCTGCACGGGTTCTCTTGGAACCTGTACCTCCACGCCCTCCAGATGCCTTTTTAACACCCGCTGATTCTTCTTCAGCATCCTTCATGTAAAATGTCTTCTTGATTATTTGAGGGGAATTAATAAGTAAACAATTAAACACATAAAACACTGTAAATACAAGACTTTAACTCACTTCACTGTGGCACTCAGAATCATCGGTGTCTTTTCTTTTTCGCTTCAAATTTTTATTTGGCTCATCTGAACCTCTATCAGCTCCATTGCCAGAGCAAACAGAGGAAGAGGCTACTGCTGCCTCCATACTATTTTCAGCAGTTGTCTGCCCTTTAGCACCACTGTCACCAAGAACTTGATCAGCAATTTGGTCAATCTTAGTGGAACTCTCATTACAAGCAGTCTCTGACTGCTTAGAAAGAATGGCATTCTGTTCAACAGCTTTCGACAGTGAAGTATTCAAATCTGTCTTGGATTGATCCACATTCTGCTGACAGTGAATAGTCAGTTCCTTCGGACATTCACCACTTGAATCAATAACAATTGATTCAGGAGGATTGCTGCTAGTTGCAGCTGCATCTTTATTCTTAATTTCCATACTGTCTGATCTTGCTGAAGACAAACCAGACTTCAAGCCAATGTTCTGAAGATTAGCTCTTACCTTTGCCGCAGGCCTAGCAAAATGGGAGAAATTCATTATGGTGGAACTGGAACCATTGCCAGGCAGAGGTGGCTCTTGCTTCTTCCCCTTTGGGCTAGAAAAATCACTTGAGGAAGATAGAAAATTGGTAATTTCGCCATAGGTGGCATCCTGGTTTGCATTACTAGTATTGTTATTTTCAGTTATATCTGATGTTCTGGATCTTGAAGATACAAAAGATGTTTGACAATGATGCAATGATGGAGGGTATAACTGATTGGTGCTAGCTTTGGGCTCGACAGTTCCAACCTGCTCAGCTGAAGAATCCTTGAAAGCATTCCCTTGTTCTTCAGAAGTTTTATGAGAATCCCTCAAAGCCATCCTGCTATTACTTTTTTTATCCGATAGAGTAAAGCTAGTTGGGGCAGGGAGGAAATCAGAATCATAGTCATGTTGCAAGGAACTATCCATTGTTGGGTAATCAAACCAAGGTAACACATCTTCGTCTTGACAGAAATCAACTTCACGGGACGGCACCGACATTGAAATTTCATTCAATCCAGAGTCTAAATCTCTAAATTTTCCAATCCTGTTGGCACCATATCCTACATCTTTGTCTCTACCCTTGGGACTGTGAGATGGTAAGCAGTGAGATGGCAAACTCTTGCAAGATGGGCTCCTTCTAACTTTACTAGACTGACCCTGGCTAGAAATCTGACCATTCTCCCAAACTAGCTCAAAAAAATCATTCTCAGGTCTACACATCCAATTTCAAACCAAAAAACAGGGTTAAGAAAAAAAAAACAAAAGAATAAAATTAAAATTCAAACACATAAATAAAAACTTGCAACAGCCTATACTGATGAACTTACGAGGAACATTGATCAGATGCACGTGTGCTGTTATTCTCTGTACCAAGCTTTTCTCTGGCCAGACGGTATAACTCGTACAAAGGCATGATGATGATGATGAATCAATCGATCCGCGGAACCAAAGTACCAAAACTCAGAAAGGCCTTAAATCAAAATTAAGGCACTCAGACCCCTCAATGTTGCTTCCAACATACTCTAGTATATTAACTGGGAAACCTTTGGAATCCAAATGAGGTTGGAAGACATAGAAGAAACCTGACGTAAGCCAACCTAGTCTTACTATGCCATAATTATAAAAGAAAAAGAAACAAGCTTACACTAACATTACATCACAGCACCAATAATTTACAAAACTAAAACCATTTTATTTTAATATCTCAAGTCCTTGTCAGGGAGAAACAAGACTTTAACACATAATTAAATTAATAAAACAGCATCAGTCAAAAAAAATAACTTAAACAACTTCAATGTATGTATATAAGTATATATCATGAACAAACCTTGCAAAGTATAGTAAGGAACTTTAAAAGATTCGAACTATTTGGGTTCTCTTTTTTTTTCCCTAATCAGCAGCATTCAGATTGGCAAATACAACCACCCAGTTGAGTTCCATCGACAATAGTGACACCGATTGTCGGCTGAGATCATGGAAACCCATGTAACCCCAATAATTTCAGGATGAAAGCCAGTGAAATCTTCTCAAACGGGCACCAAAAGAGATACGAAATTTTTGGAAAGCATTAGTTCCTCGAGAATAGATACCAACGAGGTATTCCTAATCCAAATGCAACAACACTACTATTTGAGTGGGAGTAATAATTCCCAATCTGCACAACCACTGGGTAGTATCAAAAAGTAAGCTTTGAGGCCTAAGAGACTGTGTCTGAGCTCGAAGAAAGAGAAGACTCAAAATTTCAGAAGACCCAAATGGACGCAGAAAGCGGCGAAAGATTTGCAGAGAGGCAATGCAGACGAAAACTGTGTCTAGCGGTGACACAAATGAGACAGACAGAAACATAAAGAGAGTGCGAAATTCAGGGGTTTCTAAGTTCTAACCATGGTTTAGTCACAAAGAAGATGTCGTGGTTTAAGTTTCTGGGACCCTTCCAAAACCACACGGTCACCTTCCTCTTAAGCGAGTGGATCACACGCTCCTCTTGTTTCTTAAAAATACTTAAATGCAATCTCTGGAGTGTTCTGGTGTTACTTTAACCAAATTAATAAAAAAAGTCTAAAATTTTTCGTCTAATTTTTGTTCTAACGAAATAACTAAAAACATATATTACTGTGTTATTGATTAAAATCCATTAAAAATATAAATATTATTTTGGTATAATTTGATAAACAATTAGCAACACAAAAAATATTATTCAATGATGGGTAGGTTTGGCATGTTGTGACACCACATTAAGATAGGAGGAGTATTTGTCTGTGTGCGTGTCTGTATTCTGTGTACTTAGAAGGAAAGTATCATCTTCCATGTTTTGTGGTTTTGTATATATTATCTTAGCAAAATGTGGATGTGTATGAGTGCATCCATAATGCAACCAACAGAATCATATCCATATCATTATAACCTGTTTTGGCAATGACACTCTTTGAAGTAGATAATCATGAAAAATAACACTCAAATCAGATCCCTGTGCTTAATAAATTGAGGGTTAAAAGATTAACAAAGTCAATGACACTATCCAAATTGACAAAAAGTGCAATCTTTCTTGCCTTCGTTGTTGGAAAGACTCTGATTAATTGAGTGGTGGGTTCCGATTGCTGGCCACTGCAATGATGCCAGAAGAGGAGTGGTTCAATGTTTCTTTCAGTTTTTTTTTTAAATTTGTTGTAAGGAAGGGGTTTAGAAGAATGATTTGAAATTATAAGAGTTAAAGTGGTTTAATTAATGGCAGTTTTGTTAAAGAATTGAAAGGCTGATGTAGAATCTCATAAATTGGTAACCCTTGAGTTGGTTTCATTAGATGTGGTCCCTTTATTTCCATAGATTGCATTAGTAATATAAACACTAATTAGATTGCGTGTAGGGACCACCTAAAGAGGTTATAAAAAGGATTTGAGATTTGTTTGTAGAAAATTAGAACAAAGAAAGAGGAAAGAGACGCCAAAAGTGGGAGTTAAGCGAAAACAGGATTAGTTATGGGTCAACGAGATAATCCACAAGGATTGGATGTTTCGTTGTCTTTTCAAATAAAATAAAATAAAAATTAAGTTCATTGTTGGTAAAAGAGGAGAGAAAAGAAAAAGTTTAAATATGGTTAGGGATAGATATATTTTTTTAGTTCAATTCAATTATTTCTTTTATATGTGAAATGCCTCTTGTATAAACTATATTAATTTATTTAAAAAGTTAAAGTTTGAGAGTAAATATATTAAATTTCATACGAAAAAAATTATAATTTTTTATGAAAATTGAATAATTAAAGTTTAAAAAAACGTGAGCATTATGGAAGAAGGCTTATATGGTTTGAAATAGTTTTTATTATATGAGGAGACATGGTGAATGAGCAACGTCCACTTGGAGCCTTCTTGACCTGGTTCGGGATTTGGCTCCATCCATGTGGACCTTCTATCTTTTTTCTGGTGCATTGCATTTGCATTTCCAGATTGAATATTATTATTATGGTATTTAATTATCTGAAGGAGAAAACAGTGAGGGAGCGACAACCATGAGCAGTGCATGTGGGTTTCACGTGCGATGGTGAAATTCACGAGACAGACACGTTCTTTTCTTCTTTTCTCACTTTTGCTGTTTTTGGAAGTCACATAGAATCATGTGTGACTACTTCCTTCGAAAAGAGGACACGATTTCGGTCCTCTCTGAACTGCAATAGCCACCTTAATTCGAGTAATGCGTGAGATGTTTTGTCATTATTGTTTTGCAGCTCTGCTCTGCAATTTGCAGCCGTCTATCTATCTATATAAGGTAAGACGCCACAGGTCATTCTGTCGTTACAACTTGGATTTCTTTCTTTCCAACCACGTAATCAATTTCTATTTTTTTTTTCTTTTTTTATCTATTCCTCCCTTCATTTTCAAAAATAAGTTCACAAAATAAAATATAAAAATAGAATTTACTGATTTTTAATTTTTGTATACAACAAAATAAAGAAAAATTAACCCTTTTTTTTCTTTACTCTTCCCTTCTTATCTTTTTCTCTCTTCCAAATAAACCATGAATATTGCTGATGCAACGTTTTGGAGCTATTATGCAGCATATAGATATTGGGAAGAGAATTGTAATGAGATTATAATGGTGTGTTTGGTCATTTTCACGAGGAAAGAACAAAAAATGTTAAAGCTATTATAGGTTGTTATGCTTGTTATGAAATATAGAATAATGCATGTGGGTGTGATTTTTCATGTAAACATTCCTAGTTTTACCCTTTTAAACTTATGTCTTTAAGTAAAGAGGTTTCCAAAAATACGCCTTTACCAGTCACAAAATTCAAGAAAAAAAATGGTCATTGATATGATATTAGTTTCTTTATAGATTAGAAACTTATTTTGACTAAAAAATAAAGTAGTTACGATTAATTATTACTGATATACACAATATTTTAAGAATTGAAGTTCTTACACATACATGACATTCCTCTTTTGACTCCGACAAAATATATCTGTAAGTTTTAAATCTTTGATATTTTCTATTACCTTTCTTTTTCACTTTGTTTGTATATTTAATTATGGTTAGTTCAACATTAAAAATAAAAATTAATTAATTAATTAATATGATTAAGATGACAAAAATATTTTCAATTAAAATACTTTTTTTACATAGTTAATTATGTATAATATTTATTATTTAATATATAATTAAAATAAATATATTCATTCAAAACTCTAATATTGTAAATAAATAAGTGACACAAAAAATAATGAATTTTAGAAACTTTTTTTGTTTGTTTTTGGATTAATTCAAATTATATGGTACTTTTTTATTTTGAATTGTCTTTGAAGTTTAACATCATTTTAGAATAAAATTTATTTAAACAAAATAGTTGTAACTTTTTTAGATTTAAAAAAATTATAATTAAGTGAACTAACCCGTTTAACTCATCAACCTATTATAGGTCGGACCGGATATAGTATATTCTCACCTATATAAATATTTAAATATTATTTAGAAAGGTTATGATTACTTATTTTAGTGTAAAAGGTTAACAAATATATAAATACACATAAATATATAAAAAATTCACTCAATCTTTAACTACTTATATTATTATTATTATTACTACTATTATTATTATCTTAAACTCTTACTAATTTGAAATTATAATTTCTAAATAAACTTTCTTTCTATTTTTGACAACTAATTAGAGTTTATTTTCAAAAAATTTCACTTTGAAAATGAGACTTTATCTCTTCTACACCTTATCTAGAACTATTTTCCTTCTCTAATTAAGAAAAAAATGTTTAAGTAAAATATTAATATTTTAAATAAAAATAATATTAAAAGTAAATTGTTTAATAAAACATTAAAATAACAAATATATGATTACCTTATTTATACTAAACAATAAATATATCACTTAATAATATTAAGTTCCTAAAAATAATTATTTTTATTTGAAATAATTTTTGCTATCTTGCTAAATAATATTTTTTCATATTTTATATTAAAATAGTTATACGTAAAAAAAGGGCAATTAAAACATTTAAGATATTTAAAATTTAATAAATATATTTCAGGAATAAAAAACTATGTAGGACCATATGGACTCAAAACATATTTAAATTTTATTGTGAATATTTATTAACTTTCACTTATCTAAAACCTTATATGTTTCCAACAGTCAATATTTTTTGAAATACACCTAATGCAACCTAATTTAATTTCTATTTTTTGTATGGTAGCTTTTGCAAATATGTAATGAATATTCTTACCTCTCGGCTAAGTTTTTCACCCTTACAAGTTTTGAATTCAATATTCTCAATGAGATTATTCAACCCTTATTTTTATCTTGACGTGTTCATTCAACTTTAAACATTATTCCACAACTATAATACCTTTACAAAACTCCCAACGTAACGTCAGAACTATAGTTCAAAGACTTAATTAGAAACTATCAAATAACTCAAAGACCTGTAAAATAAATTAAACAATAATAATAATATATATACTCATCAACTTTCACATATGTAAATTGATTTCATGTTTGTTCTTTACTTAAAAGTTTTTTCTATTATATTGAAATTATTAAAAATTGAATTTAAAAATATAATTCAATTTCATAAAACCAGTATGTAAGATAAAGTTTCTACTTACTTTAAATTGATTTTATAATTCATTGATATAAGATTTTCAATATCATTTTTACATTAAGGTATATACATCTTATGTATGAAATTATATATTAATAGGTGATCCCATAACAAGTAAAATCATATATCCAACAAATAATAAATTTCATTAGAAAAAATCATAAGTCATAAAAACTTTAATATTATGTTAAAAAATAGATTTAAGCCTAATTCAATTTAACAAAATTGATTTATAATATAATATTTCCAATTAGATATATATTAAAAATTAATATATCACGTGAGACTTCTAATAATAAAACTTAATCCAACTCTTTATGTGTCGTTTAATGTTGTAATACTTTGATTGATTAACATCTCATTACTTACAAATATGCATTATCAACACTTACAAATATGCATTATCAACACTTCCAAATATAGCAAAAGCATTCAGACAGTTTTGTTTTTTCTAACTAGTTAACTCCACTTGAAGGTGTAATAACAAGTGGTACTATTATTTTATGATAGTATAATTTGATGATTAAATAAATAATTTTCTTTTTGTAAAGACTAAAATTTTAAATTACTAAATATTGTTTTATGCATGGTTGGGGTATAGCATATGCTTGTTGGGAAACAAAGAAATTCCCTCCACTGTGTGATAGCAGTGGCAGGGTGTGAAGAAAAAGAGAGGATAATGTTAAAAAATGGTTAGCTGTTACATTATTAAAGAACAGGACGTACCCGGGGACGGATCTATTTGATGCAATTTGAAACATATAAATTTTAATAATAGAAAAATAAATAAATCTGTGTGTTTTGGTATCAAGTTTGCTAAATTATATAGGTAGATCATTTACAGTACATTTAAAATATTATCCATTTTAAAAATTAAAATTCTGTCATGATTCTATTTTTAAAAAGTATTTCAAAAAATAAAAAATAAAAGGAATATTTCAACTGTGCTTAATTTTCGACTTCAAAATTATATACAACTATTGAATATGTAGAATTAATTTGGAGTTTTAATTGCAAAATATAGCATAACAAAAAAATAAGTATGTGAGTGTATTTGGTAGATTTCACGTAACATTTATTTATTTTTGAGTCATATTATAGCACTTATAACTAGAACCAATTTTTATATGCTCCTTTATGTTGTGTTCACTTGGAGGTATTTTATTGTTTACGCATAAAAGCAAGCGATGAAAAGAAGAGAAACTCGTGTTCGCTTGAAGAGAATCGCGCAGAAGGAATGCGATTGAATTGCGGGATGCGTTGGTTTTTCGTCACCCGCTTAGCAGAGGCAATTTGGAGGAATCGTAATATAAAAGTCGAATGTGCCCCTCTCCAATTTCATAATTTCGCATCCAGTTTCGCTTTGCATGATTAATATAATATATTAACTCATAACCATGCATTCGAAGCTCGAAATTGGATATTGTGCACTCATAAAAAGATAAGGTGGATGGGTGGATGGGTGGAGGAGATGAAGAAGAAAGTGGTTGATGAAGAAGAGGATTGTGCAAAGCTGGAGAAGGCGAAAAACTCTGAAAGCGTATTCGGTTCAAAGACAGCGTATCCGATTACAGGCGTATGAAGAAAACCATGCGAAATCGTATTCGGTTAGTCTCCTACGTATTCGGTTCCCCCAAAAGTGTATTCGGATAACAAAAGTTGTATTCGGTTACGAACTGTGTTGGAGACGTTGCAGCGTGGGTTAACTTTTGTTGTGTGTTGTAAAGACAGGTGGCATTGTTGCCCCCATGATTATCCAATTTGTGATACAAAAAAGAGCCAATGTTTAAGGTTAGTATGAACTCCTTACCTATGCTCGTCACAATCCCTTGTTTTATTCTCTTTCTATCATATTCGGTTACACTTTCTACATATTCGGTTACATCTTCCACTAATAAATTACATTATATTCAAATAATAATAATAATAAATAATTTATTTTTTATATTAAAAAATAATTTTTATTATTTTTTTCTCTTTATAGTAATTTTTACAATTATATATAATATTAACAATTATCATTTTATATTACTTTTACTACTAATAATTAACGTTAATTTTTTACTCTTTATAAACATTTTTTATTTTATTTCATGTAATATTATAAGCTGTATTCAAAATTAATAAATCTCACTTTCATAACGAATCAATTCATACTACTTGGAACTAAATTATATTATAAGCAAATACTACATTAAAAATAAATTCATTTTACTAAATTATAATTTTTTTACTTTTTAAAAATTAATTTTAATAATTTTTTAATTTTTTACTCTTTATAAATTAACAATTATCATTTTATATTATTTTAATAACTAGGGGCATTTTGGTAATCTTTAATTTCTATCAATTAAACAAATATTTTAAAATTGTCACATCAATCAAATCCTAGACTAATTCTCACAAACTTTACCTCTAAATCCACTCTCATTTACCTCCAAATCCACTCAAGTAAACACAAAAAAAATTACTCTCAAATCCATTCAATCACTCTCCTCCAAATCATCTCTCCAGTCAACCCAAATGAACACACCCTTAAAGATTGCACATGACCCCTGTACCTATAACTAAGATGCACCTATTTTTTTTTTCTGAGAATGTTAAATTGCTGCATGCGCAGAAATATAGATAGAAGAGCGACGTATATTCAATAATGTTTTTTTAATATAGTTTAAGTCTATCTTAAATTTATTAACATACCAAATGTTTACTAATGTTATTTACATACTAAATTCAACAGTTTTATCAAATAAATTTTAAATTTAACTAAATTTCACACAAAAATGACAAATAATACATTGAAATTTAAACTTACTTCTATATTATAATCTCTGGCTATATATTTAACTTATCAAAGATCTTTAACATATTCTCATACACCAAATACTGAATATCTCCAATACGAAAATAAATATATATAATTATTTCATAACATATAATATATAGGTTCAACTAACAGTGTTAAAATGATCAACTTAATCAATTAACTCGTCAGATAGTGAATTTAAAATAGACCAACTCAAATTCGTCTTAATTTATGATTAACTAAAAAAAATTACAATATGATTCGATACATCATAAGTTAGAGATTTCATAGATTGACTTGCTTAAATATATTTTATTATTCAGGAAGAACTCACGTACATTCAACGAGACCTACATCATTATACATATGAAATCGACCATTTCTACCATTCACTTTGGATGTGTATAAATATTTTTAGCATATAAATCCTTAGAAAACTAAACAATATAAAATTTATTTTTTTAGCTACACAATATATATTTATATATTCTAATTTAATTATATTTTTATTGAAGTGTAATTTGGAACTAATAAAAGTGAATTTGTAAGGTTAAATTAAAAATAAACTCGCTTTTTGATTAGTTTAACTTTATCAGTCTTGTTATCATGCAACTGTGATACAAAGAATATATGTTATGGAACAATAGTTTCTTTACGCATTAATAAAACAGAATTACAATTGTATAACCTTATTAGACAGAGATTTAGTTCGTGTTTAGGATAAATAGCATTAAAGACGGTTGGTCGGCTGTGTAACTAGAGCAGTAATTTTACGACCAAATGTCAAAGATTAGCATACTTTGGAGAAATTTTATTTATTGTGCATGATAATGACATCATTGATATCTGATTGAAGTAAGAAGCAGCAGAGCATGCAGAATCGGATTAAAGAATAACAGTACCTTAAAAAATATGCAGAAAATGTGTCCTTTTCCAATTATGGCAAACCGGTATTCTTATTTTAGTATGCTGCCCATCATGCCCTCAGCTTTCTTATTAAAACCTATCTAAGTTCCTCTGCCAAGACAACTGGAAACCATCAACCGAACAAGGTACCATGTGTACCATCTCACAGGCTGAAACAAATTATGTACGATTATTTTTTTAAAAAATTATTAAAAAATCCATTTCAAATTTAATTTTATTTTATAAAATCAGTTTATAAAATAAAGTAGTGATCTCTTTAATAAATACAAATCATATTACTAATTTTAAACTAATGTTAAAAATTAAATTTTAAATTTAATTTAATTTTATAAAACTAATTTATAAGATTTTTTTTCATTTATTTATATATATTGTAAATTAATCTCTTTCTAAATTTTCAATATATTTTCTTACATCGAATATATATATATATATATATATATATATATATATATATATATATATATATATATATATATATATATATATATATATATATATATATATATATAATAGATAGTAAGTGAAACAATAGAGACACCAACCATAGCTTTTGTTAAAATATGTTTTAATCCATAACTCTGATATAAAAAAAAATTAACTTAATCCAATAAAATTGAATTTGTAGTCATTTTCTTTTATATATATATAATTATAATTGGGTTAATTTAGTTATTGAAGTATCAGTATATCAACGTGTTAATGTTGCCTATTAAATATTGTGATTATACACTTTTAGTTTCTGTTGCATAATAAATTAAGGTGGCATGATGGTAGTCGAGGAGATGGATGACCTATAATTTTGAAATTTTGATTGGTTGCATGTGTTTTGAACAAGCGAAAATCGTTCTTGAATGGAGAAGAATGAGTGAATATGAGCTAGTTTTATGCAGAGTGTGTAATGTGTTGCCTAGACATGAGGCATTATGATGATATATATATTGAAAAAAATTGAAAGAAAATCTTATATGATTTTGGCTGTTAGCTATTAGATTTTTATGTTGTATATATAAATGACAGCATGCGGTTTATAACACACTCGAGTTCAGTGCATTTCCACTTGATCACATGAACAGTATATATATTTTATTCCTCCACTTTCCTATTTTTTATGTTCATCTAAATCTTCATTTGATGACTACTTAATTGATGTAGATGATCACGTGAAACTCATTAGTCTTATGTTTTTAACACACTTTTTTTTGTGAGAGTAATAAATTATTTATAATTTTATTTTAACTGCATATAATTTTAAATTTTTGTGGATGTTGTGATAAGTAAATTAGATAACAAGATAAGATAATATCTGCAAGATTTACGAAAAATATTGATTCAGTTAAAAAGTATAAAAATATAACTTAAAAATTGACGTGTCTAATTTTTTCTTCAAAATTAACTTTCAAAAGGTGTTATGTACAATATTAATTTCTTTTAATATTTCTGCAAAATCATTTTCTGAGTGTTAAATATTTTTTTACTTCTGAAGTTTTTTTTCTAATACTTATAGAAAATGCTTTAAGGAGAAAGAGTATTTTAGAAAATAAAATAAAAGGAAGGTACATTAGTAAATCTGGAAGGTGTAAATAATAATCACCAAGTATTTTCGAGTATCTTTCTCTTTCCATGGGCTCAGCCCAATGGTTGAATTCAAACCTAATGCTGACAAACACGTAATTAGAAAGAATACACTTTTTATAATAAACTTTTTAGTCCGTGCCTCCTACAATCTCGAATGTGTGTTCATTTTATTTATAACAATATATGCGATTTTTCATTTTAGTATACGTATTTTACATTTTTATATTTAATTATATTTTAAAATTATAAATTATTTATATATTAAAGGCATTAAAACATCACAAATTCTTCATTATTATTTTTATGTAACTATCATTACTATTTTGTATTTTTTTTTAAATATAATGACTCGAAGTAAATTAACTAAAGTAAATTACTCATTTTCACTTATTATATTAATTAAACATTAGCTTTATAAATAAATTTCATATAATTTGTGGGAAAATAAAGTATATATTATGAAATTTATCTAGGATTAACCTCGATATAAAGTTATGAAACCAATCTAATAAAATAATTGGCAAGACAAATAAAGTTGCACAATCTTATAAAAGAATATGATCAATTTTTTGAATCATCATTCAGTCGTACCTAGCGTGATTGAGAGTCTCTGTGAAACCTAACACAAATCAACTTGATAATCAAGGTTAAAAGGTGGTTGTATCCTAATTAGGCTAGTTATAAGTAAAAAGACCGTTACAATTTATATAAATATAGGGTACAAGTGAAGTAGCTAAGATCATTGATTGCTACATTTAATACTATAGTGACTAAACCCTTTTTGACTTAAACATAAAAATACTTTTTGCAAGTACCATCATATCGGTTATAGACTGAGCTAAGACTACATCAAGCGAATTTAATAAGTAAAGGGAAAGAGAAGGAAGTTGGAAACTTAATCACTTGGGAGTTATTAGTATTAATATGATCTAGTAGAAACATTTTAGAGCCCATTGTGAGACTGAACCAACACTTATAAAGGTTGAAGGCTAATCGTCACGTTATGTAAGTTGTCCGATCTGAATGATTGAGAACACATGACACTTCACATCCTACGTCATAACTGACAGCAAGTGACATAAGGCGTCAGAACTATCGAAACCAATGGTAACTTTTCAAATACATCCGACCAGAAACCAAATGCCAAGTAATAATTTCAAATTATTTTCAAAGCTTTCATCTCATTACACCCAATTCTCGATTGTTGTGGCTTAGGAGGTTTGTGTATAGTATGAACCCAATTGTTTATATGTTAACTGTTGAATTAACTCCAATATAGGATTACAAAATCAATCCAATAGAACAATTGGTGAGATAAACAAAGTTGCATTGTCTCTTAAGTGAATCTGACTGATAATTTGAGTCACTGATTAATTGTACACCTGATGTAATCGAAAGCATATGCAGATATTAGCAAAAGGACTAATAAATGATTGGATTGTAATTAAAGTGATGGTAAGTAAAAGTCAATTACAATATGTATAAATAAGAGGTTTTAATGAGATAGTTAAGATCATTGATTGATACATTTAATATAAGAGTGATTAAACCCTTTTTTATTTAAATATCGGAGTACTTTTTATTGATACTATACATACAAAGGCTTATGAACTAAAAGAATACATCAAATCAAATGAAACATGGGAATTTAACCGGTAAAGGGATTGAGAAAAAAAGTTAGAAAACCTGAACTTGTTAGAAAAATGGAACTCAAACCCAGAATTTGATTGATTAGTTATCTACGTTTACGGAGAAAAACGTTTGGAATTTAGACAAATTTATAGTTGAAGAAAAATAGTTATTAAATAAAGGGTGCAATTGTATGTACTATCTATATATCTGTTCAGGGGTATTTTTGAAAAATATTTTCTATTAGAACTTTTCAAAAATAAAAATAAGAAAAATATAAATAAAAAATTCCATATAGTAAAATTATTTATTAAAAATTAAAAAATCATTGTAACTTTTAAAAAACTTCTAAAAAAATAAGAGAAATTTATACTTTTATTTGCCAAGAACTCTATCAGTTTCTGAGAGTCCCGTTTGGGCCGAAAAAAGGATTACTTCTTAACGGATCAAGATTCAACTCAACTTAAGGCCCAGTTTTTATTTTTAACACATTTAAGGTTTTTTTTTTAAGAATTTCGTGGTTATTATTTGAATTTGGAAAACAACAATGGCGAAACTTCTAGGTAATTGATTTTGCTATGAAACATTAATCTAATTATGAGAAAAAAAAATTAAACTTTAAATGCATACTTTCATTAAAATTGATTTGTCTGAAATAATGAATCTCAGGACGAGAAACTAATATATTTAGATTCTGGAATTGGGTCTGAGACCCGCTTAGAGAATTTTTTTTTTATAAAGTTTGTTCCGATCTTATCCTATAAGACCCATTACCCACTACTCTTAATAATAGGAAATAATTGTTTCTAAATATATAAATATAACTTTTCATGTATAGGAAGATACAATAGATGTTTCTAGATTAAGTATTTTTTTCGGGGTTTACTATAATGTTTTGCTGTTGTCATGGAAACAAAAATGAGGTTCTAAATTCGACAATAGTTTTGTTTTAATACACACAATAGTAATTTCAATACAGTTTTTTTTTTTTAATTTTATGATGTTTTTTAGGAACAAAATTTAATATAAATTTCAAATTTTAAAGTATACAATCTCAAATATAATGATTGATATTTTATTTTAAAAAAACTTAAAATCTGAACATTATGATCTATCCGTATATTTAGATTTTGGATTTGGCTCAAGGTTCACTTTGAACACAATATAATGAGAGTTGAACAAGAACAAGCACAAGTTGAATTGAGTTTATGATAAACATAACTTACAACTTATTGATTTTTTTTTTCACTGACAAGATTTATAAGAGAAATAAGAAACAAAAGAAAAAACACTCTTCCACATATTAAGATGGACTTATATACAAATTAAAAATATTTTATTCTTAAACTATACAAAAGGATTACATATTACCATAGATTTCAAGTGGATGACTTTCTTGGTAAATATTTTGAAAAAAAGAAAAACCAAATTAAAATTAAAGTTATTTTTATCGTAAATTAAAATAAATTTATGTAAAAAGTAAAAACTTTCTTATACAATTTATTTAAATTTTTATTTTTAACTTGTACATAAACCATTTTTTTTACAAAACAGTTTATTTTCTTTTCTTTTTCTTCTAAAAATTCTTATAAAGAAAACATATAAATATGCTCTTAAAATAAACGTGAGAAACCATTTTTTCTTAATTTTTTTATCTTGTCCCACTTTAATTTTACGCCCCACTGATATTTTCTTCCTTAATTGAAAAACTAAATAGACATATGGTGGAATTAATTAATTATATAGGATAGATTTCACGTCTGAAACATGAAATTTTTTATAATTTTAAACATAATATTTATTTTCTATTTTCTTTTCATTTTTAAGAAACCTTTTAAAAGGATAATAATGTTCATAAACAGGAATATTTTATAATATATTTCATCACTTGATGTAATTTTGAGGGATTAATATCATTTTGGATTTTTTTTTGTAATTTTTATTATATATTTTTTTCATCAAAATTCATATATGTCTCTTCTTATATTACAAGTGTATCATATATATATATATATATATATATATATATATATATATATATATATATATATTGTGGTTGAATGATAATTAATTGAGTTGGATATTCGAGAAATGAGTCTTGAATCTATGCATTAGTGAATAATTAAGTGAAGAACATACACTACCATATAGGCTTTTGCTTTATTGATTTTCATGTAACTAAAATGTGAGGTAGTGGAGAAAGGAAGAGTTCCTTGTTAGATTCACACCTAAGGTGATGTACAAAAAAATCGATAACTCTGAACTTACCGTAATTCTTAACTCTCATAATCTCTGATAATGATCTAATTTTAAATTGAGTAAAGTGTTATATTTTAGTATATTAATGTACTTAACACGAGTAATCCGTCCTCAAATTATTAAATATTTTAGTATCCATTGTGCTTAGATTTATTATAATATACCATGTTTCGAAATAAACTAGTTAAGATTATTTAATATGAGAGGAAATATAATAAAGCATATAAATATAGCTATTGTTGATTTGTAGATTTATTTAATTTTAATTAACTCACTCTTTCGTGTATTTGTTGTGGTTTCGTGCTATTATTTGAATTTTCTATGTTTAATATTTTGATATATTTTAGATAGATGTATTTATAAATTTTATTTAATTTTTTCAAGTATACCTAAAAGTGTTACAATTATTAATTTAACCAAAGTTTTCAAATAAAAAATGGTGTAAATTGCCAAAAACCCTCAACAAAATGATATAGTTGAGCGAATGAATCAAAATATCATGAATATGGTTTGAAGTATGCTCTCAAAACAAAAATTGCCAAAAACATTTTGGTTTAAGACTTGTTAATTGTGCAAGTCACATTCTTAATAAGAGTCCAACACTAACAGTGAATAATAAAATCTCAGAATAAGCTTGGATTCAAACCATCAATGTCTTACTTCAAAGTGTTTGATTATATATCACATGCTCGTGTTCTTTATTGTAAAAGAGCAAAGCTTGGTGACAAAAGTGTGAGATGTATTTTTCTTGGAGTTAGTGAGGAGTCAAAGACATATAAACTATATGATTTTATTTCTCAAAGAATTATAATAAGTAGAGATGTGGTGTTTGAAAGAGACAACGACTGGAAGTGGAATAAACATGATGACGAGTATTTTGGTTGACTTAAATTGGAGTGATAGTGATAATAATAATAATGAAACAAATACATTAGCTTTTTCAAATGAAGATGGGATGAAATTGATGAATATAATGGTGAGGAGTAAATGGTAAATGGATCAAGTGATGAGAATTCATCTAACTTGGGTGAAAAGCTACTTGAACAAAGAATAAGATGACAATCAACTTCAATGAGAGATTATGTTAATCGGGAAGGATTACCAAAAGAAGAAGATATAACAAATTTTGTCATGATAGCGACAAATAATCCAACTTGTTTTGAAGAGGCTTAAAATGATGCAAAATGAAGGACAATAGTGGATGCATAAATTGAAGCTATAAAGAAAAATGATACTAGGAACTAACAAAGTTACTTGCAAGAGCAAAGAAGGTTGATAGTGAAATGGGTAGACAAAGTTTGATGAAAATGGTGATGTAAAAAAGTACAAATGTGTGTTTGATTGTGATGGGTTACACCCAAAATATGATGTAGACTACATTGAAGTTTTTGCACTTGTTGTACATTTGGAAACAATTTGGATGGTAATTTCTGTATAGCTCAGAAAAATTGGAAAATTCTTCAGTTTGATGTCAAGTCATTTTTTCTTCATGAAAAACTTACTGAAGATGTCTTCATTGAATAACCACCAAGTTATCAACAAAAGGGTGCTGAATATAAAGTCTACAAGCTAAAAAAAGGCCCTATATGGTACTGAAGCAAACACCACGAGCTTGATGTAGTCATATAAAGTCATACTTTGCTAAGAAAGGTTTTAGGCGATGTTCTTATGAGCATATCCCTGTTTGTCAAAGTTGGAGATGGAGGTAAAATCTTTAGTTGTATGTCTTTATGTTGATTATCTTATTTTTAAGGGTAATGAGGAACATATGTTTGAAGAATTTAAAATTCTATGATGCATGAGTTTGATATGTCATATCTTGGACAAATGAGATGCTTTCTTGGCATAGAAGTCCTTCAAAGTCAAGAAGGTATTTTTATTTATCAAAAGAAATATAACCAAGAGGTGTTAGAAAGGTTTGATATGGATAGGTGCAATCCAGTCCATAATCCACTTGTTCCTAGGTGCAAACTCATGAGTGATGAGAAAGGAATTAGAGTCGGACAACACTTCAATACAAGCAGCGACAACTTGATATACCTAACCAGCTACTCGTCCTGATATCATATTTGTTGTTAGTCTTTTAAAGCAAATATATGGAACATTCTAATAGAAATGCATCTCCAAAGCTGTTGAGATATATAAAAGGAACTTCTAAATTTGGGATATTGTACGAAAAGGTAGAAGATGATGAATTTTTTTACTTATAGAGACATTGATTATGTTGGAGATCTGGATGATAGGAAAAATACTTTAGATTATGTTTTTGTATTAAGTTCTATTGTTTCTTGATCTTTTAAGAAACAATAATAAGTCATTGTGTCTACTATTGAAAACTGAGTTCTGTAGTTGTCGTATCTTGTGCCTATCAAGTCATTTGGATAAGGAGAATCTTAATTGATTTTAATCATATTCATAACTAGTGACTAACAATTTTCTTGCGATATTAGTTCGACTATTAAACTCTCAAATAATCTTGTCTTTTATCCTCTTAGCAAACATATAAATGTCAAATTTTATTTTATTTAAAAACTCATAAAGGATAAAATTGTAAAATTGATTTAGTGATTATATTCAATAACAAATTATAGATATAATGACGAAATCATTAAAACTTGATCAATTTGTGAAACTTCTAAGATCTATTAAAAAATTATTCTAAATCAGATGTAGAACTAAATACATAGTTTTCAGATTAAGAAAGGATGTTAAAGTTTGTAAAGTCTTTATTTTGAGTTTTATTGTAAATTATAAATTAGATTTTAAATCTTTTAGTTAGTGTTTTGATCAATCTCTATCTTTCAGGGATTTAACTAATGCTTTAAAACATAGTTTTAAGTTTTTGTCTTATCTGTAAGACTACATATTAATCATAGCAATTAATCATGTGATTTTTCTACCCATTGTTTTCAAATTCACACCCTTATATACTTATTTTTTTATTTTTTATTTTATCAATATTATGTCAAAAATCAGTTTCATGCATAATATCTTTCAGTTTAATTTATTATTTTTAATTTAACAAGGAAAACATTTTGCGACTGTTACATTTATTTGACAACACCGATTGTGATTCACAAGAAGGAGAAAATTATAAATTGAAAGAAATAAAAGTTAATCTGAACATGAAAGAAAATGATGAGGCCACGTGGGGTTTACATGAATGCGAAGACCATACACAGCACGTGGTGCTCTTCTCTCAGATCTCACTTATACACATTACACATCAATCAGCATCTTTATTCTCATCCTAAAATAAATATTTGTTTATTATAATTTTGTTTTCATATTATTTTACTTAACCTAATAATTTTAGGAGGAAAAAAATAATTTACGAATATGGATCCATCACAAATTAATATGTATGATATATTTATTAATTTTATTGTGTACTGAAAATGTTTTTTTTTATTATGCTTTAAGATAAGTCGGATTGAAAAAAAATCCAAATAAAAGTTGATTGTGAAATACGAATATAATAGCTTTTTAAATAACAGGTAATATAGATTTAATGACAATATAATAATTTATTAAAGTTGAATTCGTGCTTTTTATTTACACATGATTTGATTCCATTATGTTTAAAGGGGAGGTCTACCACTTTGCCTAATCACGATGGACATTCGGATACTTACATCAAAATAATCGAAATCAAGATGACATACCTGTAATTGAATATATCTAAAAGAGTTTATTTACTAATATTAATTAAAAAATAATTATCACTTTCTACATTCTTAAATGAATTTACTCAGAAGCAGATTCTAACTTAATTCTTTCAATGTAAATAGAAACAATAAATTATAACTACAGATATAAAAAAATACAATTTAAATCCTAAAACTTAGTCAAATTACACATTTAATAGTTTGTAGAGAATATATATATATATATATATATATATATATATATATATATATATATATATATATATAAATCAATTCAATTATTGAATTTTATATATATTTTTATCAACCAGGTTAGGTATATAAATATTCATACAATTTTAAAATGTGTGAAATCACTTAATTTTAACGAGTAATATGATATTTAAAAATATACAAATTTTATATCGTATTTATAAATTATAAACTTTGGTAAAGATAATTGTTAAAATAATATAATAAATTTCTAATATTGAATATATTAAATTTGTATTTTATAAAAAAATATTGAAAATGTAATCTAAATAAGTTTTACTGTAATTCTCTCTCTCTATTTATTTAACAAGTAAAATATGACCTGTATTCTCTTACAAGAAAAAGAACCTATTCCTCTTTAAATGAAGAAGAAGAAAAAAAGATAAAGGGGTGTGGCACACATGAGAGGTCGGTTGTAACATGGAACCCCATAAAGCTTGCCTTCATCAGCGCCGTTGCTTCTCTTTAGCGTGGCAACCTACTAGCCGTCGATGTTTTCAGCTTTCACACTCTGTCGTTTGACTTTGATTGCGTGTGTTAGTATTTTCACTTACTTACTATAGCCCCCACGTGGCACCCCAAACACTCCTCTCTGTCCTCTGTTGCATGATGCCAACCTTACATCTGGCATGTCCCATTCTCCTTCTAATCCAAACTTAACGTTACCGTCTATTTTAATTCACTCGTTTTGCCCCCCCCAAAAATGTAGACATCATTAAATAACATCATTGAAATTATTTTGTCTGCTAAGTAATTTTTCTTTTTTAATATAATTATCCAATTAAAAGAACATGGATTCATGAGAACTTTAGTTGAGGGAACCCTAAGATATTTTTATTTAAAGAATAGTTCCTTAGTATGACGTTTAGCAGCATAACGGCACACGGGATTTACGTGAGGTGAAGCAACCGCGTTCTTAGGTCCAATGAAAAGATGCCACGTGAATCCGTGGCTGTGTGTACGTGGCTTATAAATAAGCATGCAGAATTCTTGGGTTTCGTCTCAACTCACAAATTAGGCGGTTAAAGGTTTTCAGTGTTTCGTTCTAATCAGAATTGTTCCTCTGTATTTTTTTGTGAGTTGCAACTTCACAAAGAAAAGCTTTTTAAGTTAAGGAAATCCAGAGAGCAAAAATGGCAGGTGACGGTACAGCTAAATGCATAGACATCCTTCTTGCTATCATCTTGCCTCCTCTTGGAGTCTTTCTCAAATATGGCTGCAAGGTGTTCATAAATTTTACATGTTTTTTCTTTGCACAAAGATTTTTCAAGAAATTTTGGTTATTACTTTTTGTTTCGTGTTAGGGAATTTAGAGTGTGGCTAATACAATACATGGTTGACGGTTTGTTGGTGCAGGTGGAGTTCTGGATTTGTTTGGTGCTAACCCTTTTTGGTTATATACCTGGAATTATCTATGCTGTCTATGCCATAACCAAGTGATCATACTTTAACTTTTGTAAGTGGTCCTTTTACATGGAAGATTCTCATTTTGTTAAAGCCGTGGGATTATCTTTTTCTCTTGTAAAGTAAACATTTAATTTACTTCAAGGAATTTGGGTTTGAAATAATTTGGCTGTTGTAATTTTTTGGGCTTCTGGCAGCGGTCTCTAGCACCCTGTTCTACTCAGTCACATTAAGATGAAACCCATATCTATTTTTTTTCCTTCTTTCCTTTATAGAGAAAGAAAGCACAAAATATTCATTCAGAAGTAACTAGTTGTAATTAAGAATGAAGAGAGAAGTTTATACAGAGAAGGGCATGTTGTTACACCTCGCACTACTTTTATGCTAATTTCTCCTGATAATAATTGTGATTAAAGGAATTTGAAGTGGGTTACTGGGTTTAGCTTTGAGTAGCTTTACTTTTATGGTGGACCTTCTAATTTCACTGATGAAATGATGTTTCTTTTGGCAGGAAGGCAATAAACAAATGTCATGATCGTTTCTGTCATTCAACTCAGATATCAGTGTTTCTTTACTACATCATTGTCAATGTCATAATTTTTTTTATGCTCTGTTTCTAAAATTCCTTTGTTTTTAGCTTAAGCGAGAGTGGAGTGTGTAGCTTGTATGTAGTCTCTAGTGTTAATCGATTTGAAATACACAATTTGATTTGTACCAATGGTCTTGTTCAAGTATGTAATGTAAATTGTGCTATTCTTGACTTTCAAATGAATAAATTGAAATTTTTTCTTATTACATACTGGTTAGATTTGTGAGAACGCTTTTGACTTTATGTTAAACAGGTAAAGGTGTTCTGTCGATGTCATTCATCTGTTCGATGGGGACAAGGTTCTTGTATTATTGAGCCCTTTGCACATATTCATTCTTATCTTTAAGACAAAGAAAAAAAAAAGTTAACGATAATTATCTCGCCTAATAATATCATCGTCCAATGATATTACGAAAGAATCAAATTCAATATCATTATGTCCTTGATAAATAAGTAAATAATTCAGTGCTAACAGTTTAATTTTTATTTAATACGTTTAAACATAAATAGTAGCAGAAACGATGATAAATTTGTCTGGAGTCTCTTGAGAAGTTGAGCAGGAAAGAAACAAGTAAAGGAAATTCATGAAGGATTTCCTTATTCTGTACTCTTTCTGTCAACCCTTCTTTTACACTCTTGATTCGCTAGTTTATAGGGGTTGAGCATGGATCCTTCTCTGGCAGCTATAATTATTAATTTGTTTTTGTCAATAAAGAATCATAGTAATTTTCATCTTACTCTTTCATGCCTCAACATGGTTTAGCCTCTGCTATGATACAAGCTGCTACCCCAGTGGCATTGTTTTTTGCCACCAACAAGGGGAGCCATGAAAGTGTTGTGGAATGTGGTTCCTTTGGAATTCTCCAATGTGCAATTCTAAAAAATATGAATGTGCATATTGTAGAAACAAATGTCACAAGTTCTGTTATTTAGGTGTTAGGAAATGAGTTGTTTTTTTCTACTCAAACCTAATAACTATTGTACAGGTCATCTCTACTTTAGTTATTTAAACCATGGTGACACGACAACTTCAGTAATACAATCTTATCTACTAAGAATTTGACCATCTTTCGTACGTGGTCCATATCACATTATCGTAGTAAAATAACTTGTTGGCGTGACAAACATAACAGATTTAGCGGCCTAATTGGAACAACAACTTATTTTAATACAATTAATCTAACAATTGGAAAGTGGCAAACAGAGACACTTGGGACAAGGCGTTTATAAAATCAGGCAATGACTAACGTATCAAACTACATTTCCAAAATCTTTAGTGACAGTTCATTAAATCATGGAAAAAGGAGAGTTCGGGAAATCTGACACGTTTAATCGGGATAATAAAATTATATATATATATATATATATATATATATATATATATATATATACACACACCTGACACGTACCTGAGAAGTTCTCAATTGTGCGGGAAGTCCTTCATACTCCTTTGGTATGCGTACAACTTTTTAAATAGTAATCATGTATATCAGCGGCAGTTCAAGACATTTAAATCAGGGGAGCTAGAGAACTTTAAAAGCATGTATGAGTATATGTGTGTTTGTGCAACTACAAATTATGCTTAGCGGCACCTAATGTATCTGCAGTCAGGAAAATTGGAAAATCCTAAAATGATAACATTGTAATATCAATGCATGTTTGGTTTGGCATATATTCAATAACCACATGTAATAAGAAAACAAAACTTATTCGCTGTCACTATCCTACACGTACAGACCACAAAAAACCAATGAAAGGATTACTTTTAGAAACCTACAAACTTGAAGGCAAACCACAAATCTTGATCTACATTGTTTGTTGAGCAAAATCCAGTAATGGTAGGTGTACTAAACAAACTATTAAAAATCTATTATGAAATCACCATGAGACTTCATAGTTAACTCTTTGACAACTTTACCAAATCTTTAAAATAATAAAATCAAAATTAAGGTATAGTTTCCCAAAAGATTTACATGTGTTTCGTTAATGTATATTCTTGATAATCTGAACTAAAAACATAAAAACATTGGATCATATAAATTCAAAGAGTAATATTATCAAAAGCTTAATGGGCAATGAGAACAAAATCCATCAAAGGCCATCCTACAAATCCCAGGTGTTTCATGCTGGGCATCCCAAGTCCGCAAAGCAGCAGCATGCCATCTATATTTGACAAAAGGGAATGGCGTATAACACGAGATTTACTTGTTTTGGTTGCAAAGCAAATGAATAGATAAATACTTAGGAGGCTATAAAACATTGGAACAAAAATCATGTTTAATTTGTTTTGTCCAGCATATGTTTGGAGCAATTGAAACCACAGTGCAACACAATTTCACAGTAGTCATACAAGTTTTGTTTGTTCCATAGGATGAATGTCGGCAGAAAATTATTCATAACCTACTTTTGTCCTGTCCACCTAACATGTAACTGAAAATAAAAACCATCACTAATATTCCACCTAGCCATCCAAAAATGGAGCATATCCTCCTCAAGACACACATGTGCAAATCCCCCCCACAACACAAAAGTAAGCATAAAAGACCTTTCCAGACTCATCCCAACCCAACTACATATCAAATCAAAGCATTTCAATCTCGTCTCATTTTCACTTCCCTCATTTTCTACCTTCTCTAACAAGCAAGCACAACCTTAATTATTCAATAGATATAGTCATAAAACATCCAAAATTTTCAGCCATGGAGTAATTTGATAGACAAAGCAAGCAGAAAAAGTTTATCGTCATTATATTGGAGTTATGTCTAAGAAAGAAAAAGAGAGAGAAAGTCTCATTTCATAAGTAGAGCAGATATCAGGTTCGATAACTTCGTCAAGAAAAATCTTTTTTCTCTTTATTGTAAAACAAAGAAAGGGTTAAAAGATGAAACAATTATTAAAGGGTATTTTTAAGCCATACAATGCCTTATTTAATTTATAAACTTTATCTTTTTTGCCTTCAATTTCCTGTAGGTTGTTCAAGATACATTTCTTCTTCCAAAATACCTTCACGAAAGCAGACATAACATCTATTTGATGAATTTTTCAATTATTTTGAGTTAATAGAGAGATAATCATATAAATTGTATCTAATATTACCATAATAGCAAATATTTTAAAATAATCAATACTTGATTTTTGTTTATATCCTTTTACTGCTAACCTTACTTTGAAGCAATCAATTTCTCCATTGGATTTGTACTTAGTTTTGTATACCTACTTTACTCTAATTGACCTTTTGTTTGTTGGTAAATCTATCAGCTTCCATGTTTGACTCTTCTAAATGACATGCATTTTTTCATTCATCGCTTTCTTTCAATGTTGATTATTTGAAGCTTCTTTATATATTACAAGTTCACAATCTGAAAATAAAGAAAAATTGATAATTTCTTCATTAGATGGATCATTGTCATCTCCCACAACATAGTCTTTTAATTTGGTTTGTCTCTTTGATGTTTCTGACTCATTTAGTGTTGAATCTACATTATCGTTCTCTTCTTCGTAAATTTATGGAATTATTGTAACTTCTTTTGGAGCTTTCTAAGACCAATCCCACATTCCTTCTTCATTAAATGTCACGTATCTATTGATGACTACTTTCTTAGCCTTTGAGTTAATACTATAACAAATGAAGATGTTCTTTTTTCCTTTGACATCAAGGTTCTTTTTGAGTTTATCTAGTACATGGACACATGTTATACATCCAAAAATTATGAGTTTTGAATTGAGGGCCTTCTTTGCCTCCAAGCTTCTTCTGGTGTTTTATCACAAACACTCTTTGTTGGACACATGTTCAAAATATACACAACAGTAGAAACAACTTTTGCCTAATATTCTTTGGGCAATTATTTGGCTTTAAGCATGCATCTCACCATGTCTACGATGATTCCATTCTTTCTTTCTATCGCTTCATTTTGTTGAGGAGTATATCTAGTTGTCAGTTGATGTTGAATCCCATAGTGTTCAAAGAAATTTGCACAAGCAAGATATTCTTAGCCTCTATCTGTCCTCAACGCTTTAATCTTGCAACCACTTTATTTCTCCACAAAGGCCTTAAATTACTTAATGGCATCACTTGCTTTTAATTTCTCTTTCAAAAAGTATACCCAAACTTTTTTGTTAAAGTCATCAACAAAAGTACTGAAATACCTACTACCAGTCATGGGTTGGTATCTTTACCATACACAAATCTAAATGAACAATCTTCACTACATTTCTTATTCTCCAAGACTTTCTAGTTTGAAAAGATTTTTTGTGTTTTTTTTCCAATTTCCTACGTCTCACAAACACTTTTTGAAACATTTATAATAGATAAGTAAAAAATTTAATCAAAAAAGTGATAATGTACAAAGCGTATATGCCATAACCAATCATCATTTAGTATGAAAAAACTTAAACATGACATTTCTTTATGCCAAACTTTCAAAGAAAATAGACAATTATGAGTCTTTTTCTAATAGTTGCCTATTACTTAACAAGTTTTGATGAAGACTAGGAGTATAGAAAACAACAAAAAGATGAAATTATGAGAATCATATTTTAATATAAGAGCAAACGAAGATGAAGGAAGTTTTGAAATGAATAAGTATACTTATTTTAAACGAAGATAAACAAAAAATGAAAAAAGGTTTTAAACATGAACGAAAGAATAAATTTGAAATTAAACGCTGTTCCAAGAAGAAAGTTGAAGTTAAAATTGAATAAGAGAGAAAACGTTGTTGCTTCTGAAAGAGAAAGTGACTGTGTAAGAATCTCAGTAAATATATCATGTTTTATAGTAAATACGTTTACTAAAAAGTAATAATTGCTTACTTAATTAATTTAATATTTTTTATATGTATTTAGGAGGGACATATTTGATATCAGAGTAACATTTGGAGGTGCAGAAAAAAAAATGAAAGTACAAAAAGAAAATCCTTATTTGTCAAAGCATCATATAGTTGGGCCACACAAGACCCAATCTAGCATTGGCCCATTGAAAATACCAAATCAAAATAGTTTTGAGTGGCGTGGTGAATTCTACTACTGGTTTTGTTAGTTTACTTTCCATTTCTCATAACATAATATTAGTCTCTTATTTATCAATCATATTTTACAAACAATATTTTTAAAACTAGATTCATCACTCAAACAGTTAATGCATTAATTCAAGATTTCATCATAATTGAACCAGTATTAATAAAGTAATAATAATAATAATAATTTAAAAAATGCATAGA